>NC_091469.1:417802651-419105984 GCF_036971445.1 Narcine bancroftii
TCACCTCCAGTTTATGGACTGACATTGCCAACCTGTGGGGTGCTCAGCTACACCATACAACAGCATACCACCCGCTAGCCAACAGGATGGTGGAAGATTTCCACAGGCACCTCAAGACTGCCCTCATGACCAGACTCAAGGGCCCCAACTGGGTGGATGATCTACCATGGGCACTACTGGGCATCCGAACAGCGCTGAAAGAAGACCTCCATGCATCCTCTGCTAAATTTGTCTATGGAGCCCCACTCAGGGTTCCCAGGGATTTCATTCCACAGGCCAGAGGACAGCAGGAGGAGACAACCATCTTCCTGGACAGGTTGCGTGAAAAGGTAGGTAACCTGGCTCCAATCCCACCCTCCAGACATGGACAAGCCAACTCCAACATCCCAAAGAACTCAAGGACTGTGAGTACGTGTTTGTATACAGAGGACCACACCGTACGCTGCAGAAGCCATACGAAGGACCCTTTCAAGTCATCTGGAACAATGGAGCCACCTTCTAGCTGGACATCAGTGGTGAACCAAAGGTCTTCAACTCCTCGACGCAGAGGCAGACCACAAAAGACTTTGGGAACTATCCCTACAGATACTATAGACTGTTACGTCGGTTCTGATGGGGGGGGATTAGGGTCATGTGGCGGCCCACAATTATGGAGATCAGGCTGGTACATCGCGTGGCAGCAGACGTGGACAGAGATTGCTAAAGCGACTCCAAGGACAACGAACCAATGGGGGTAGAAGCTTTAAAATGGCGTTGGTCAAGCTGCCCAGCTAACTCAGCAGAAACAGGCTGGGGAAGAAGGGCATTCATATGCATGGATGTTCCCACCCACTGTTGTTATTCATATGGATGACTCAATCAATCAGGAAAAATGGCGGGAACTTGAACAATATAAAAGCAGCCTTTCCAGCCCTAATAAAGGAATGAGCTTAAAAGTGTGTGTTTCTTTGTAGCGGTCAGCTACAAAGGGAAAGCTTCCACTGCAAGAGCTCTACATTCATAAGCAATTTAATGGAGAGAGGATTGATAAAAAATCTGCCAGCCAAAAATCATCTGCCACTAGAAATTCCACTTTAACTTCAATGATCTTAAATTTGGCAAAAAAAAAATTCAAAATTTACAGTTTGGTGGATACAGGTTACCAACACAGATGAAATTAAATCACTACAGGGAATACTGACAAACCAGAAGGAGGGTGGCAGACACAATTGCTATAAATGAATTAAATCAGAATGATAGAGATGTGACTGTACTCTTTCAACTCTGTCTACCACTGCCAAAAATGTAACTGTATCAGATTCACAAATTGTACGTCTACAAGAGTACACCCAGGGGCCCAGCATTCCACAGAATGGATTGTATTCCAGACTTCCCATGTCTTTCCAAAGTCCACAAGTTTCAAAGCCTTGTTAAACACTCTGGATATAACACTCCCCAACACTCAAGAAGTCAGGGCAACATCCAGGACAATCAGAATCAGAATTTATTGTCATGAACAAGTCAAGAAATTCATTGTTTTGCTGGAGCATCAAAGTGTAAACATTCAGATAAACCACCTTACAACAAGATCATTTGTGCACAATAAACCAAAGTAAGTCAGTGCCTTTGGTTCATTGATCATTCAGTAATCTGATGGCAGCAGGTGGTGCTGCTAAGTGCTCATCTTTAGGCTTCTGCACCTTTTTCCTGATGCCCACCTGGGTGGTGGGGGTCCTTCAGGATAGAGGCTGATTTCTTAAGACACCGCCTCTTGTAGATGTCCTCGATGGAGTGAAGTCAGAGTGGAGTGATGTCGCAGGCCGAATTAACAACCCTCTGGAGTTTATTCTTGTCATGTGCATTGGCTCCTCCTTACCAGACAGTGATGCAACCAGCCAGGATGTTCTCCTCAGTTAACCTGTAGAAGTTTTCAATAGTCTTCTGTGACACACCAATTCTTCTCAAGCACCTTAGAAAGTATGGGTCAATGGAGAACCTCCTTCATGATTGCATCAACATGGAGGCTCCAGGGCAGATCCTTGGAGATGTTGACACCTACAAATTTGAAGTTCTTGACCCAAAGCAACTCCAATAATTAACATACCATCCACCATTACACATTTTAATGAACCTGTGTTGGGAAGTGGATTTTAATGTCCATTCACCAATAAGTTGCATATTGCAACAAGAACATTGAAATATGCCAAATAATTTCTATGAAGTTCTTGTATGAAGTGATGTAAAATATTGAGTGCCTGATTTAGTGGTTAGTGCAAATCAATTATAGTGTCAGCAATGTGAGTTCGAATCTGGAGATGTCTGCAAGGAGTTTGTATGTTCTCCATGTCTGTGTGGGTTTTATCCAGGTGCTCCATTTTCCTCCCACCATTTGAAACATATGGGGTTGTCAGTTATTTGGTGTATTTGAGTGGTACTTGCTCGTGCGCTGGAGGGGCTTGTTACCATGTGTGTCTATATTTATTGTTAAGCAATTTAAAATTGAGCATCAATAACTTAAATCTACATATTGACATAATTACTGTCCTATGTTACAATTTGAAGTTGTTTATTTATTTTAAATAAGCATTTTAACTTTAGTCATAAGATCATTTGTGCAGAGGTGAGCACCAGATTTACCATGATTTTAAAAAAAACAATTGTTTCTGTCAGAACCTTTTTCTTTGGCTTGGCTTCGCGGACGAAGATTTATGGAGGGGTAATTTCCACGTCAGCTGCAGGCTCGTTTGTGGCTGACAAGTCAGAACCTACAAGCTACCTAAACATATCACAATGTGAAAATTCCACCACAAATTTGTTTGTTATACAATAAATGTGCAGCATGAAAAATGTAATTTTCCAGATTGGGTCTAGTACAGGAAAGTTTTCTACATCAATATGTTGAGGTACCAACAAGAGAAGGTGCAATACTTGATCTTTTAGGGAACCAGGCAACTCAGGTGGCAAAGTATATGAGGGTGAGCATTTTAGGTCCAGTGACCATAATATTATTAGTTTCAAGTTAATTATGGAGGAGAGGTCTGGTCCTTGAATTGAAGTTCTGATTGGAGAAAGCCTAATTTTGAAAAAAAAACAAGGAAGGATCTCAGAAGAGTCTATTGGAATAAGTTATTTTCTGGAAAGGATGCAACCAGCAGGTGGAAGGCCTTCAAGGATGAAATTTTGAGAGTGCAAGAATAAGGGCAAAGCTTTCAGACATAGGGAATTTTCAAAGGATATTGGAGAATTGGTCAAGAAAAAGAGAGGGCTATATATATATGTGGTATAGACAACAAGGAGGAAATGAGCTACTGAGAAAATGTAAGAGTACGCTTAAGAAGGAAATTAGGAAAGCAAAAAGAAGACATGAAGGTGCTTTGGCAGATAATATGAAGGAAAATCCAAAGAGTTTCTACAAATAAATTAAAAGTAAAAGAATAGTAAGAGACAAAATTGGGCACCTAGAAAATTAGAGTGATCAACTCTGTGTGGAGCCTCGCGAAATTGGGGAGATCTTGAACAATTTTTTGCATCGGTATTTACACAAAGAACTGGCATAGTGAATAAGGATGAAAGGGAAACATATAAGTGTCATGGAGCATGTGGATTTTAAAGAGAAGGAGGTGCTTGCTGCCTTGCAACAAATAAAGGTAGACAAATCCCCAGGACCAGATATGATATTCCCCCGCAGCTTGAGGGAGATAAGTGCTGAAATTGGTGGGCTCCTGGTGGATATATTCAAAATGTCTTTAGTCATGGGGGATGTGCCGGAGGATTGGAGGGTGGCTCATGTTGTCCTGCTGTTTAAGAAGGGCTCCAAGAGTAAATCAGACCAGTGAGCCTGATGTCAGTAGTATATAAATTATTTGAAGGATTTCTGAAAGATAGGATTAATCATCTGATTGTCAGCATGGATTTGTCCACAGTAGGTCGTGTTTAACAAATCGTAGAGTTTTTTTGAGGAAGTTATCAAGACGGTTGATGAGGGAAAGGCTGTGGATGTTATCCATATGAACTTTAGTAAAGTCTTTGACAAGGTTCCACACAAGAGATTGGTTCAGAAGGTTAGGATACTAGGTATACATAAACCCCTTTAACACTTGCAAGTGATCCCAG
This sequence comes from Narcine bancroftii, assembly GCF_036971445.1. Classification (NCBI taxonomy): domain Eukaryota; kingdom Metazoa; phylum Chordata; class Chondrichthyes; order Torpediniformes; family Narcinidae; genus Narcine; species Narcine bancroftii. The sequence continues at coordinate 417,806,744 of NC_091469.1, forward strand.
GAATTAACTGCCAATCAGCCTTTAAAGTGTCGAGTGTGAAAGCAAAATCAGCTCAATGCAGGCATCAGATGATGTCATCTCATGCTGGGGATTGATGGCCTCGACCCCTAATACAATCCCTGGCATTGCAATCAGGCAAGTGTGAAATGGGCAATTGCATTGTGGGATTGAAATGCCCCAAGTTTTTGCATGAGTGCAGGAACATGAAGGAAGAAAAGAATAAAATGAAAGTAGAAACTTTGCCATGAGAAAGCCACAGCAGGAGAGAGAGAGAGGATAAAAGCAATAAATAGTAATAGCGGACAATGTTTAAACAGCATGGGAAAATTGGTAGCACTATAGCGCACAATTTATAAAGACTGTGGGGGAAAAGCAATAGTGGACCTGACTTCCTAGAATGCCATGCGGTAGAGAAACCCCTCCATGAATGCTCCGTGCATGCAGCTGAGTTTACAGCCCTTTCTCTGCCTCATGGAATTCTGGGAGGGCAAGTTCACCATCATTTTTGACCCCCACAGTATTTCCCCCATATGTTATTGCTACAAACTTTACCACATTATATAAATTGTGCGCTAAAGCACTACCAACTTTCTCACCCTGCTTAAAAGTTGTCCACTATTGCTATTTATTGCTAGCACTGTCGTCCATTCCCTTATAAAAGTTTATATAGATTGGCTCAACAATAACAGGAGCTGATTGGCTCATACTGTGCTGTACATAAAGCTTAATTATGTTAAAATTAGGCATGATTAATTTTGTTCAACTATAAGATCACATACATTAATCAGGATTTAGGGCAGGTCCACCATTGTTTGATGTGTCATGACATCACTGGTAGAAGGTAGGACAGTCTTAACCCAGAGCTGGCGCCTTGCAAGTGTGAAAGCATTCAGTGTCCCAGTTGGGAGTGGTCAAGTGTGAAAAACTAAACTCCCATTCCTATCCCAGGACACTGAATGGCTAATTTAGTGAGATGCAAGTGTAAAAGGGACCCAAATTGGATTTGAAATTGGCTTCGTGGAAGAAAACAGAGTGGTGATGGATGGTTGCTTCTTAGACTGGAGGTCTGTGTTGAATGGTGTGCCTCAGGGATCTGTGTTGGGACCATTATTTTGTGTTATCTATATACATGACCTAGATGATAACGTGGTGAATTGAATCAGCAAGTTTGCTGATGGCACAAAGATAGGAAGCATCATGGACTGTGAGGAAGATTTTCAAAGTTGGCAGAGGGATCTGGACCAGCTGGGAAATTGGGCCAGTAAATGGCTGATAGAATTTTATGCAGATAAGTGTGAGGTGTTGAACTTTAGAAGAGTGAATCAGGATAGGACGTATATAGTAAATGATAGGCCATTGATGAGTGTGGAGGAGCAAAGAGATCTGGGACTGCATATACATTGTTCTCTGAAGGTGGTGTCTCATGTGGATAGGGTTGCAAAGAAAGCTTTTGGCATCTTAGCCTTTATAAACCAAAGTATTGAGTATAGAAGTTGAAGCTATTCAAGTCATTGGTGAGACCACACTTAGAATATTGTGTGCAGTTCTGGTCACCCAGCAGCAAAAAAGATATCAATAAAATTGATATTAATGATATTAAAAATTCAGAGAAGATTTAATCAGATATTGCCGGGTCTTCAGGAGTTGAGTTATCGGGAAAGATTAAACAGATTAGGACTATACTCCTTGGAACAAAAAAGAATGAGGGGAGACTTTTTTTTTTAAACTTTATTTAAGATTTTATAACATGAATAACATATAGAATTACATTTAAAAAAAATTAAGAATAAAGTAATAAAATTACAATATAGTATCAGTAATCTAAATAAACTATACCCTCCCCAATAATTATTACACATTAATAACCCAACTCAAATTAGTCCAACCCCCCCTTTCCCCCAAAATAAAGAGTGAAGAATTAATAAAGTTAATAATATACGTAAGAAAAAAAAACCCACTTACAAAAAAAAACAAAAACATAACCGATTAAAATACTAACAAAAAGAAAAGTAATTAATACTAAGATATCAGAGTTAAAAAACATATTTAAATCAAACTTAAATGCATATATTTAATAAACGGAGTTAAGATGAAACATATATTTAACTCAAACTTAATATAAAAAATTAGTAAAGTTAGTAACATTGTCTATCAAAAATTCTTAAACAATAATCAATTCTTAAAAAAAATTGTAGCATGCAAAAAAAAGATGAAAAAAAAAACTTTCTCTATAGAGATCTTTGGCTTGGCTTCGCGGACGAAGATTTATGGAGGGGGTAAATGTCCACGTCAGCTGCAGGCTAGTTTGTGGCTGACAAGTCCGATGCGGTACAGGCAGACACGGTTGCAGGGGAAAATTGGTTGGTTGGGATTGGGTGTTGGGTCTTTCCTCCTTTGTCTTTTGTCAGTGAGGTGGGCTCTGCGGTCTTCTTCAAAGGAGGTTGCTGCCTGCCGAACTGTGAGGCGCCAAGATGTACGGTTTGAGGCGATATCAGCCCACTGGCGGTGGTCAATGTGGCAGGCACCAAGAGATTTCTTTAGGCAGTCCTTGTACCTCTTCTTTGGTGTACCTCTGTCACGGTGGCCAGTGGAGAGCTCGCCATATAACACGATCTTGGGAAGGCAATGGTCCTCCATTCTGGAGACGTGACCCACCCAGCGCAGCTGGATCTTCAGCAGCGTGGACTCGATGCTGTCGACCTCTGCCATCTCGAGTACTTCGACGTTAGGGATGAAGTCGCTCCAATGAATGTTGAAGATGGAGCGGAGACAACGCTGGTGGAAGCGTTCTAGGAGCCGTAGGTGATGCCGGTAGAGGACCCATGATTCGGAGCCGAACAGGAGTGTGGGTATGACTACGGCTCTATATACGCTTATCTTTGTGAGGTTTTTCAGTTGGTTGTTTTTCCAGACTCTTTTGTGTAGTCTTCCAAAGGCGCTATTTGCCTTGGCGAGTCTGTTGTCTATCTCGTTGTCGATCCTTGCATCTGATGAAATGGTGCAGCTGAGATAGGTAAACTGGTTGACCGTTTTGAGTTTTGTGTGCCCGATGGAGATGTGGGGGGGGGGGGGCTGGTAGTTATGGTGGGGAGCTGGCTGATAGAGGACCTCAGTTTTCTTCAGGCTGACTTCCAGGCCAAACATTTTGGCAGTTTCCGCAAAACAGGACGACAAGCGCTGAAGAGCTGGCTCTGAATGGGCAACTAAAGCAGCATCGTCTGCAAAGAGTAGTTCACGGACAAGTTTCTCTTGTGTCTTGGTGTGAGCTTGCAGGCGCCTCAGATTGAAGAGACTGCCATCTGTGCGGAACCGGATGTAAACAGCGTCTTCATTGTTGAGGTCTTTCATGGCTTGGTTCAGCATCATGCTGAAGAAGATTGAAAAGAGGGTTGGTGCGAGAATACAACCTTGCTTCTCGCCATTGTTAATGGAGAAGGGTTCAGAGAGCTCATTGCTGTATCTGACCCGGCCTTGTCATCTATCATCATATTAGTCACATAAACCACCATCTTAAAACAAAATTCAAACCTTATTAAGCATTGTACAATTCAATTTTAGTACTCTTCCACCATTTTTCCCTTTTACTCTTGAATAGTTATCCAATAAAAGCTCCAATACCACATTTAAATATCCCCAATCATTACGTTAAAGTTCAGATATCCAAATAATAAAAACACATCTACAATGAAATCTATATCTTCAACAAATGGAGCATAAACCACAAACAAAATTCAAGCCTCATTAAGAATTGTACAATTCAATTTATAACTTTCACCATTATTCCCTTCGTTCTATAACTAAAATAGCAAAATAATATACACCAGAATTACCACTCCTTTCACCTTAAATTTAAAGAAAAAATCTTAAAAAAAAACTTATCCATCCCATTCACATTTAAATTTCAAATATTCCTTATCTACTGAATAAACTTTACAAAAAAAACCACATCAATTTTTAGTTTTTTAAACAATCAAATACTTTCTTATGCTTTTTTTTAATAAACAAAAAAAAAACCTTCACTCTTTAATCTAATAATACAAAAAAAGGAAAAAAAATGGGTAGGAGGTTAAAAATACCCCCTCTTGTCTAAACCACGCAATGTGGTAACTCCCAAAAAAAAATGGGTGTGAGATAACTCACACGTAGCAGATGACTTTCACGAAATATTGCCTATCCAGTTCTCTCCCTCAACTCTCACTTCATCTTAAACTAACATCATCATTATTTAATATCCCTTTTTTTAAAAAAAAAATTAGAAAAAAAAAGACAACTCTTCTTTTAATCAGCTCCAACTGCCGAGTCACCATTACAACCATTCCTTCTTGGAGCACGGCTCTTTTCTTCCATCTCTTGTCTCCTTAGAGATCGCGGCGGACTATGTCTCTGTTGAAACTGAGTAATTGGCAGCTCTTGAGCAAATGCTATAGCTTCCTTTGGAGAATCAAAGAACTTTGGTTGGCAACCATCTTGAAAAACCTTCAAAACAGCTGGATATCTAAAGGTTGCCTTGTAACCTTTCTTCCACAACAACTCTTTAGCAGGATTGAATTCCCGTCGTTGGAACATAACTTCTTGACTCAAATCCGCATAGAAGAAAACTCAATTATTTTGAATCATCAAGGGTGATTTTCTCTGTTGTGCATTTCTAATAGCCACTCGTAAAATTATTTCTCTGTCGTAATAATTCAAGCAACGAACCATCGTCTATATCTTCTTCACACGAATTAAATTTATCTCTCACTTCAAGCTTAAAAGCTCCAAACTCAGCCATCTGTGGAGAATGTATTTTCACCAGGGTATTAAACCTAATACCAAGTTCAGTCATAATCTTGGATAATCCCTGCATTGTATAAGATAATTTAGATTCAAGATTCACAAGAATCTTTTCAATTGGAAGAGATTCTGGCTCAACAGATTCCTGCTTCTTCTGCATAACCAAAGGATCTTCTGTTCCTTCCTTCATTCTTGTTGCCTTCCTTGTAGTGTGACTACGTGTGGAAACCCCAGCCACAGGCTCTCCAGCAGTGACTGGAGGATGCTGGCCGGGGTTTTCCCCAGTGAATGAGGGGAGACTTGATAGAGGTTTATAAGAGAATGAGGTTTATAAGAGACAAAGTAGATGTGAGTAGGATGTTTCCACTTAGATTGGGGGAAGTAAATACAAGAGGTCATAGCTTTAGGCTGAAAGGGGAGAAGTATAAGGGAAACATTAGAGGAATTTTTTTTTTCATTGAGTGGTAGGAGTGTGGAATGATCTGCCATCTAATGTAGTGAATGCAGATGCAATCTTGAATTTTAAAAATAAATTAGATAAATACATGGATAGGAGAGGTATGGAGGGTTATGGAATGCAAGCAGGTCAGTGGTATTAGCTCATTTTATCATTCAGTGTGGTGCGCTGTTAGCCAGAATCAGACACACACAAGGTAAAGACTGTACAACAGGCTTTAATCCACAAAGACTTCCACAGAGCCAGGCTGGCTGTAGCTGCAGTAACTCTGAGTGAGGCTTCAGGAGGCCGGCGCAGGTTTATATCCTGGAGGGTGATTGACACCCGACCGGGTGGGGCTTGATCCCTTCAGGCTGACTGATTGACAGCTGGCCACGTGTTGTCCTGTCCCCTTACACTCCTGCAGGTACAGAGGTTTCCCCCTGCAGGTACAGAGGTTGCCCCCTGCAGTAGGCCGGTGGTGTACCACCACATTCACCCCCTTCTTTAAAATTGTCCCAGTGGGGCAGTAACAAGGAATCGTACCCACTATACAACATACAATATTTACAGATTGAAATGATCCGGTGGCTGCCGGGGTCTCTATGACCATTGGGACTGGCTCTTGGTCACTGGGGAAGTGGGGGAGCTGGCGGCAGGGATCTGTGTGACTGGTGTGGTGCCGCGCAGAGCGGTGGCTGAGGGGGCCAGGATCGACGTATGAGAGTCATATTGGATGGGGGGGTGGGGGAAAGTTCGTCCCCCAGGGCTGAAGTGGGACCCTGGTGGCCAAGAAGGTCCTGCGTGCCCCATAGCTGCCTGGGGATGGGGATGTATGCCCGGTCGGCGTCATCCTGGGCTGAAGGATGCTGTGGGGTGGTGGGTGCTCCTGCTGATGACAGGTCCATGGTTGAGACAGTGTTCTCCCTGCCACTGCCGAACCTAACATAGGCGTAGTTGTGGTTCGCATGTAGGAGGAAGACCTGCTCGACTGGGAATTTGGCCTTGTGTGTCTGTACGTGCTTACAAAGGAGCAGCGGTCCCAGGGACATGAGCCATGCTGGGAGGGACATTCCAGTTACCGACTTCCTGGGGAATGAGAACAGACATTCATGAGGGGTCTCATTGGTAGCCGTGCACAGCAGCGACCGAGTGGCATGGAGCACCTTGGGCAGGGCATCCTGCCAGTACTCAATGGCCTACACTTTTGACTTCAGAGCCAGGAGGACTGCCTTTCAGACCAACCTGTTTTTGCGTTCCACTTGCCCATTGCTTCGCGCGTTATAACTCGTCGTGCAACTGGTCGCAATGCCCCTCGCTGTCAGGCACTGGCACAGCTCGTCACTCATGAAACTAGACCGCCGGTCACTGTGGATTAAAGCAGGGTAGCCAAACATGGTGAAGATCTGCCCCAGGGCCCTGATGGCGGTGGCCATGGAGGTGTCCGGGCAAGGAATAGCGAAAGGGAAACTTGAGTACTCGTCCACTACTGTGAGGAAGTAGACGTTTCAGTTCGTGAAAGGCAGGAGCCCTTTGAAGTCCATGCCGAGACGCTCGAAGGGCTGAGTGGCCTTTACAACATGGGCCTGGGGCGGGCGGAAGAAACGGGGTTAACACTCAGCGCATAACCGGCAGGCCTCGGTCATGTCCCTAACGTCCCTGATGGTATATGGCAGGTTCCGGGACTTAATGGAGTGGTACAACCTAGTGATGCCCGGATGGCAGAGGGACTCATGCAATGCCTGCAGCCTGTCATCGTGCATAGACATGCAGGTGCGAGAGAGGGCTTTGGGGGAGTTGTTAAACTTCCCAAGGTGGTACTGGATGACGTAGCTGTAAGTTGCCAACTCAACTCTCCACCGCAGGATCTTGTCATTCTTGATCTTGCTCTTGTGGGTAGTGTTAAACATGAACGCCACAGCCCGCTGGTCTGTGAGAAGGGTGGTCCTTTTCAATGGCGGAATGCCCTCGCTCGGAATCGTGGAGGGACCTAGAGAAGAAAGTGATGGGGCGCCCCTCTTGGTTGAGGGGGCATCGCTCCCCACCTGGAGGGGGAATCCTCATCCACGGCCGGCGCTGTCCTGCCTGATGCGGATGAAGGCTGCCTGTGCCTCAGGTTGGAGGGGAAAAGTTGTAGTTTGGGTCAGTGGGCGGACCTTGTCCAAGAAGTGAGGGATCCACTGTGAGTAATGCGAGAATAGGTCAAGGCACCTGCGGAGGGCCTTTAGCGTGGGGGGGGGGAGAGGTAGTTCCATTAATGGGCGCATCCTTTCTGGATCTGGGCCGACGACCCCATGGGCCACGATGTACCCCAGGATGGCAAGGCGGGTGGTGCTCAACACCCACTTCTCCTTCTTGTAAGTAAGGTTCAGCTCCCTGGCCATCTGGAGGAATTTCTCCAGGATAGCATCGTGGTTCTGCTGGTCATGGCTGCAGATAGTGATGTTATCCAGATACGGGAATGTTGCCTTTAGCTTGTGCTGGTCTACCATGCGATCCATCTTTCTCTGGAAGACAGAGACCCCGTTCATGAACCCAAAGGGAACTCCAAGGAACTGGTACAGGTGCCTGTCTGCCTTGAAGGTGGTGTAGGGCTTGTCCTTCGGGTGGATGGGGATTTGGTGAAACGCCGACTTCAGGTCAATCGTGGGCTATCTCGTTGACCATGTCGGCGATCCTCAGCAGGGGGTCAGCGTCCAGTTGGGTGTACCGGTTAATAGTCTGGCTGTTAACAACCATCCTTTGCTTACTTCCCCCTTTGACCACCAGGACTTGGGCTCTCCAAGGGCTGTTACTGGGCTCTATGACACCTTCCGCCAGGAGTCGCTGCACCTCCACCTTGATGAAGACTCTGTCTGCAGCGCAATAACACCTACTTCTAGCGGCGATCGGCTTGCAGCCTAGCGTAAGATGAGGGAAGAGCGCCACTGGGGTGATGCATAGTATGGAGAGGCCACAGGTTGGCCGGGGCTGGTAGGTTGTTATGCTGTGTAACGTGAGTGGAGGTTGGGGCCCCCTAAAGGCAAGGTTGACACTCTGCAGGTGGCACTGGAAATCTAGGCCCAGGAGAACTGGGGCACAGAGTTTAGGCATGACCAGGAGCCTGAATCCTGTGTATGTCTCCCCTCCCACAGTCATATTGGCCGAGCAGCCCTCAAGTGTACCAACAGTCTTATCCTTGACGGCGAGTGGTGATGGAGTGGACTTTTAATCTCAGGGACTGGGCCACGCTCGGGTGAATGAAGCTCTCGGTGCTGCCACTGTCAAACAGGCACTTTGTTACCTGCCCATTGACTTGCACGTCCACCATTGAGTGGCTGAGGTCATGAGGGATGTCCCTGGTCAGCGTGGTGGCAGCCAGGACCGTCTCGGGGTCGGAGTCATCGCTCTATGGTTGTGTGCGATTTATGGCATCCGGAGGCGTGGGGAGTGTTGGTAGGGCGGCCTGGTCATTGCCTGTGTTGACCACATCAATGTCGGTCATGGGGTGCAGCTGGCAGAAGCCGATGTCATCCGGAGGTGTGGGGAGTGTCAGTAGAGTGGTTGGTCAGTGCCTGTGTTGACCACATAGTTTTCATCATTGTTGGGGGCCCTCCATGTTGGCCGTTGCCTGGCCTAAGATGGCGGCGGCACGTGGGGGCCCACTGCGTGGCTGGCCTCCTTCCCCAGCTGTGTTTGTTGCATATTGTAAGGTAAAAACATCATGAGATGGGACCGGAGAAGGAGTCACCCAGTACTAAGGAGTAACAGAATGCAGATGTGACCTTGTACACTCAAGATAAGCTTTGCACTAACAAGAATGATGTGCAGCAGACTAACAGAGAAGGATAGCAACAGTTTATTCATTGGACAATGTCATGGTATGATAATTTACTAAGTACGTATCCTGAGGTATAAAAAAAACACCACTTGCTGATAACGGCAGAATGCGCCTTCTCCAACTAACACTGTTAGTTGCAAGTGTTACAATCCAGTAATAAAGAACAAAGAACCTTGATTTCGACTCAGTCTGGTGTTTGACTCACTCATTCATGAACAAAGCAGACCTAACAATAGGCAGAAGTGACGTCATTGCGACCGGCGGCAGTGACATAATTACATCAGCCAAAAGTGACGTCATGCCGTGAGCCGGAAGTGACGACACTGTAGTTCTTGGCGAGCGACGCTGGCGAGGGCGGGGACTGGTCCAGGTGCTTGGGGCACATGTTGCAATCATTGCTGGCGGAGCCTGATGCTGCATCGTCAGAGTCAGGGAAGGTGGAAGTTGTAGCGGGGACAATGGCGCCGCCTGGCTTGCGCACGTAGAGGGGTCTGTGGTGGAAGGGGGGTGGTGGGAAGGTCATAGAGGGCTGCTGAGCTGCCGGCTGGTTTTGAGAGGCACACTTTAGCAGTGTGGCTTTCTTGCCGCATCGGGAACAGTACTGGTTCCTAGCTGGGCAGTTTCGGCGTGATCGTCAGTCTGACCCACACTAGGACCCACAGTACTTACAGGGGTGCCGGGTGCCTGCCGCAGCGATGTTCTCCTCCCCAGCTTGGTCTGGGGCTGCAGCTGCAGTGTGAGAGGTCCATGAGGGAGCATAGGGGACCTGGAATCGAAGGCTTCAATGTGCAGGGCTGCAGCTTCCAGGGTTCGGACCACTTCCACTGTTTTGGTCAGAGCGTAGATATTGTCTTCCAGCAGCTACTGCCGGATGGCCCTTGAGCATAGCCCTTGAATGAAGGTGTACCGGATCAGCCTCTCGACCTCCTCTGCACCTACCCTGGGTTTAGCCAGACACAGTCAGGCCAACCCTCGCAGATGTCCCAGGTAATACTCAGCCATCTCCCTGGGTTGCTGGGTTCTGATGTTGAGGAGATACCTTGCACAGACCGCATTCATGGGGGGTTTGTACAAGTTCTCGAGAGTGTCCCTTGCGCTCTTGTACATGGAGCAGCCTTTGGTTGCCTGGAAGGTGTGTGGTCCCAGCTTTGACCAGAGTAGGACCAGCCTCTTCTGATCTGAGTCTAGGATGCCACCTGCGTGCGCCTTGATAATTGCCTCGACCATGTGTCGCCAGATCTCGAAGCGTGTCTGGGCGTCCAGGTGGTGTGGGTTGACTTCAAAGCTCCCTGCGCTCAGGAATTTTTCCATGGCAGTCATGGGAAAATTTTGTGTATTAAATTGTGGTGCGCTGTTAGCTAGAATCAGACACACACAAGATAAAGACTGTACAACAGACTTTAATCCACAAAGACTTCCACAGAGCCAGGCTGGCTGTAGCTGCAGTAACTCTGAGTGAGGCTTTGTGAGGCTGGCGCAGGTTTATATCCCAGAGGGTGATTGACACCCAACCGGGTGGGGCTTGATCCATTCAGGCTGACTGATTGACAGCTGGCCAGGTGTTGTCCAGTCCCTTTACACACCTGCAGGTACAGAGGTTGCCCCCTGCAGTAGGCCGGCAGTAAACTCCTGCAGGTATAGATGTTTCCCTCTGCAGTAGGCCGCTGGTGTACCACCACAGTCAGCACAGACCAGAAGGGTCTAATGGCCTGTTTTCAGTGCTGTAATGTTCTATGGTTCTATTAAGTTAATGATGTTGATCGACTGAGAAAACGACATTTAAAATGCTAAAATAAGGAACTCCTCCCAAAACTAATCAATTAAGATATTTGATTTTTAATATTATTTTCATAATACAGTAATTTCATAATAACCCCTGGTATCTGACACCCTTGCCAATTGGTAGATGCTGGATAAATGTATTTTCCAGTTGCTTAAGACTTACTCATACAATGGCTAACTAATATGCCTGCATTAAGAATAAACTGTTTATAAGTCAAAAATACTATACTTACACTGAACGAACTTCACTTGCATGAATATGGAAACCTTAAAGTATTTTAATTTATTTTCAGCCATATTCTTTGAAAACATTTAACCATCGCTCCAACTTCAGGTTCCTCCCCCTCCACCAAGACGCCTGAAAGACAGACAATAGCATTATAGATATTTAAATCCTCCCATCCCCAAATTTAAAGATAAAGCCTCTGACTCAGGCGACTCTTAGTAAGCAGAGATAAGGAGACATTTAAGAGAGTCACCCCAACAGTGAGCGGCATCAACCAACCCCTCATCTTAGGTGAGGCCATTGTTGTTTCACACAACTTTATTCAAAAAGCTGCTTTGAGCAAAGCACGACCAAATCAATATTTGCTCCGATCTTCTCCAAAGGTTTATGTGTTACCTCAGAGAATATTTACTTTAACAATTTTTAAAATGTGTATTTTTACCTAAAATTTTATTTTTATTTATTTTTCTTGTTTTTCTTTGCCAGTTGAGGCTGTCATTTTCTTGAATTCCACATACCAAAGGTTTTACTGTAATTGGAAAACCACCATAACTATTGTTCTTTTTAACTACATCTGCAACACTTTCCTGAACCTAAGCTAGTATTTAGAGGTATTATAGATTTCCCCTGAGAATGTTATGTTGTTGCTATTTTGTCTATAAACTGGCACATATTATATTGTGTACATGTTAATGTTGGAAGCTTGATGCCCAGTCTTCAGATATTTTTGGACAGAATTCACTGAATAAATATCAGAATTGGAATGATGGACGGCTATTACTGTGCAAATTGAATGGCAAGTGGCTTTCAGAGATATCTCCATGAATCACAAATTGCTATAATTTGCTGGTCAAACTGCAGCATTTCACATTTGACCTTTGAGTAATTTTCTCTATGTTAGCAAATTGTGACTTTCATTTAAAAATAGTTTCTCCAAAGCAAATTAAGACTGGTAATTAACGATATGTGCATTTATAACTGTGATAATAATAATGAATAATTGGCAATAAACCTTTCAGGCCGAGAAAGAAAGCTTTTGAACCATGCAGATTTCTTCTTCCATATCAGAAATAATAGTTAGACAAATATAAAAATAGACATTTTTATATTGAACCTTTTTCTTTACCTTCACCTTTCTCTTTTGAAACAGACTTTGTTCTACTTCTGTTCATTTATCTTACTGTGCCTATTTTATATTGAATTGGACCATTCTCAATGTTGTACCTTCTCAACTGGAAATATTAACTTTTACTCTATTATTCATTGAGTTGTCAGATGCTCTGCATCCCTTTCAATGCCACTCAGAATCGGGTTTTATTGTCATGAACAAGTCATGAAATTCGTTGTTATGCAGCAGGATCACAGGGTAAACATTCATATTACAACCATCTTACAACATTACTAATAAAATAATAATAACTATAATTGTGTATGAAAAGTAAGGCCGTATCTTTGGTTCATTGATTATTCAGAAATCTGATGGCAGTGGGGAACAAGTCTTTAGGCTCTTGTACCTTTTCCCCACTGGTAGCAGAGCAAAGAAGGCATAGCCAAGGTGGTGGTGGGGTCTTAGAGGATAGACGCTGCTTTTTTTAAGACACCGCCTCATGTAGGTCCCCAATGGAATGAAGTCTGGTGCCTGTGATGTCGCAGACTGAGTTAACACCCCTGTGGAGTTTATTCTTCTCCTGCGAGTTGGCGCCTTCATACCAGGCAGTGTTGCAACTAGCCAAAATGCTCTCCAAGGTCCACCTGTAGACGTTTATGAGAGTCATTGGTGACATGCTGAATTTCCTCAGACACCTCACAAAGTAGAGCTGCTGGCAAGCCTTTTTTGTGATTATATCAATTTAGAGGCTGCAGGACAGATCCTCAGAGACATGAACACACAGGAATTTGAAGTTCTTGATCCTCTCCACTACTGAGCCCTTGATGAGGACTGGGTTGTGTTCCCCTGACTTCCTTCTGAAGGTCAAAATCATCTCCTTGGTTTTGCTGATGTTGAACGCAAGGTTGTTGTTATTATACCATTCAGCGAGCTGATCTATCTCCCTCCTGTACGCTTCCGCATTGCCATTTGTGATTCTGCCGACAACTGTGGTGTCATCGGCAAACTTGCAGATGGCATTGGAATTGTGCCTGGCTGCACAGTCATGGGTGTATAACGAGTAGAACATAGCACGCATCCTTGAGGTGCACCTGTGTTGACGATCAGTGAGGAGGAGACGTTGTTTCCAGTTTGTAGTGACTCTGGTCTTCTAATTAGAAATTCAAGGATCCAGTTGCAGAGGGGGATACAGAGGCCTAGAGTTTGTAGCTTATTGACCAATACTGAGGGAAAAGTGGTATTGAACTCCGAGCTATAGTCTTTGAAGACTAGTTCTATGTATGAATTGGTGTTTTTAAGATGATCCAGAGGATTCCAACAAGGTTAGCAATAAAACATATCTGAGCTGAAGGTGCTGGGATCTGTCAAACAATGCTCATTACAAAAAGCTCCTGTGAGCAAATTCTGGAACACGGGAATTATTAATGTTTATTGTACATTTTACGATATCAAAACATCACTAGCAAAGCCAATATTTAATTCCCATCCCAACTTGCCCATAAGTAGGTGGTGCTGAGCTATTTTCCTGAACTGCTACAGTCCTTCCAGTGAAGGTGCTCCCAGAGTGTTGTTTTCCTGGAGAATATAAAGTTTCCTGAGAGTTGTTGAAGCTAAACACATCCAAGTTGGTTGAGAGAATTCCATTATACTACTGCTTTGTGCCTTGTAGATGATAAAAAAGACTTTGGGTGTCAGGAGGTGATTCGCTCACTTATAGATCCTGAGCCTCTGGCCAAATTTTATACCTGCAATATGTTGGATGCAGTTCCATTTCTGCTCAGTGGTGAGCCACCCCCTCCCCTCCTCAGCTCAAGACATTGATGGGGTGGTGTCAAATGTAAATGGTAAGTGGTTTGTTCCTTATTGCTGAACATGATCTTTGCCTGACACTTTTGTATCATTAATATGACTTGCCATTTATCATCCCATGTCTAAACATTATGTGCACCTTGCTACAATGCAGGTTGCATTTACTCTGCACCTGATCTCCTTGTACGCTTCCTGTTTTAAAATATCTCTATCTGTTTAAAGAATACCAAACACAGGTTCACCAGTCTATCCACGTCATTTAATGTCTATCAACCTTTTAATAATTTTAGGAAATTGTACCTGCAACCTCAGTTTGATGAAGTGTTTTGAAAGGCTGATGTTGAAGCATATCAACTCCTGTCTGTGTGGGGACATGAATCTGTTCCAACTTGCTTATCATAGCAACAGGTCTATGGCAGATGCCATCTCACTGGCTCTACACAAAGCTTTGGAACACCTGGACAGCAAAGATGCTCTTTATCAACTACACTTCAGTATTTAACGCCATCATCTCCTCAAAACTGATCAGCAAACTCCAAGACCAGGGAATCAACATCCCAGTGTGTAATTGAATCCTTAATTTCCTCACCTCTAGACCACAATCAGTGAGGATTAGTAAAAACATCTCTACAATCTCCATTAGTACAAGACCACTACAGGACTGCTTTCTTAACTTCCTCCTCTACTTGCTTTATACCTATGACTGTGAGACTCAGTATGACAAGAACGCAATCTACAAATTCGCTGATGATATATGACGTTGTCTAAATAAAAAAAGGTGATGGGTCAGCATACAGGAGGGAGATTGAAAACTTGGCCGAATGGTGCACTAATAACCTCGCACTCAATGTCACCAAAACCAAGGAGCTGATTGTTAACCAGGAAAAATCAGAGGTGTACAATCTAATGGTCATTGGGGGTTCAGACGAGGAGAGGGTGAGCAAATTTAAGTTATTGGGAGTCACTATCTTGTAGACTGTTTCTTGGAGCCCACACACCATGGCATCCTGAAGAAAGCACGTCAGCACCTTTACATCCACAGGAGTTTTCATAGGTTTGGTATGATACCAGAAACCCTGGCAAATTTCTACAGATGTGTTGTGGAAAGTGTGCTGACTGGCTGCATCACTGTCTGGAATTGGGTGGGGTACCAATACCCCTGAGCATAAAGCCCTTCTCTGCAAAAGGTCATGGACACAGTCCAGGACATCACAGGCAAAACGCTTCCCACCATTGAGAACATCTACAGGGAACACTGCCATTGGAGAGCAGCAGCAATCATCAAGGATCCACACCATCGAGCACACATTCTGTTCTTGCTGTTACCATCAGGAAAGAGGAATAGGTGTTACAGTACTCCACAACCACGTTCAGGAACAGCTACCACCCTCCTCCATCAGACTCCTCAACAATAAACACCATCAGGGGCTCATTAAGGACTTACTTTTGCACGTTTTTTTCTCTCTGTATTGCAGTCAGTTTGTTTACATTTTTTGTTGTTTACATGTGCACACTGTGTACAGTGTTTTTTTTTTTGCCCTACCAATAAGTGGTAATTCTGCCTCTCCCACAGCATAAAAGGAATCTCAGGGTTGTAGGTGATGTCATGTACGTTCTCTGACAATAAATCTGAAATCTGATCTGAGGTCTTTACACCTTATCAGGAATGGGATGCAATACTCTTGATGTAGCCACACTGCTATGCACAAAAGCAGCCATTCTCAGCCTTTTCATTTTTGGCATGGCCCCCTTAGGATTCTGCTCAAATTTAAGAGGCCCCTTCCCTGTGAAGCTTTCAAGATTAGTTGGTTTCATCCATATTTCTCTCCTACTGACCATATAGCACATAAAAAAAATATTTTGATTTCAGTCTGTGGCTTCCCTTAAATGTGCTGTGCCCACTGGAGGGAGTGTACTGTTGAGAATGGCTGCTCTAAGTTTTATCATGACTTTTATGGGCTTGTACTCTTTCCAATTATTTTAGTAACCTAAAATTTAGATCAATTATACTTAACTATTTTCCCAACCTCTAGGGAAGTTGCTGTTGGGATGGGGAAGTGGGATAGTGGCAGTGGGATTACATTTGATATGTGGGAGGTGTTTAAATTCAAGAGAGTAAGATTTTTAAAGTCAGCAGTCCCTGCAAGGATAAGAGACAAAAATAGTAAGTTTAGGTAATTCTGGGTAATGAAGGATATTGAAGGTTTGATTAGTAAGTGTATGTTAATTAGATGAAATTGTTAACAAATGAGTCACTAGAGGGATTTATCAGGGATATAGGAGAAAACGAGAAATTAGGAGAGCAGAAAGGATCCATGAAATTACTTTAGCAAACAGGATTTTTTTTAATACAATTTTTTTCTCACTGTGAACCATATCAACCAAAATATATACAAATGTATCTCCCCTTCCCCCCACCCCCCTTTCTCTCCCTCCACTCCACTCCACTCCACTCCACTCCACCCCTTCCAAAACCCATAAATATTCAACATATACAATACAATAAAACCATAAAACAATGTTTTCACACAAAGGAAAATAAACAAGAAAAATGCGTCATCTATTTATTACAAACTAAATGTAGTCATTTTGTCTTCTTATCATTTTTATTCTAATTTTAGGGGATGGAGGTCATAGGCAAGCTCTCTCTGATATGTTCCATGTATGGTTCCCAAATTTGTTCATTGTGACTTTATTTTTTAAATTATATGCTTTTTTTTTAACAAAGGAATACATTTATTCATTTCCATGTACCATTGCTGTAAACTCATGCTCTCTTCCATTTTCCAAGTTGACATTATACATTTTTTTGCTATCGCTAAGGCTATCATAATGAATTTTCTTTTGCATTTTATCCAATTTGAGGCCTAATTTTCTACTTCTTATGTTACTTAAAAGAAATATCTCTGGTTTTATTGGTATGTTATTTTTTGTAATTTTATTTAGTATATGATTTAATTCTTCCCAAAATGTATTTACTTTCCTACATGCCCAAGATGCATGTAATGTTGTTCCCATTTCCTTCTTACAGCGAAATCATCTATCTGATAATATTGAATCCCATTTTTTAAATTCTGAGTAATATATACCCTATATAACCAATTCTACTGTATCATGCATAACCCCCCCTTGTGTTTATTGTATTCTTCATAGTTCCAGAACATAACTTTTCCCATACTTCATTTTTTATCTTTGTTTAGATCCTTTTCCCATTCTGCTTAGGTATATAGTTTATTTCATTTTTCTTATCTTGCAGCTTAATGTACATGTTGGTTATAAATCTTTTGATTATCATTGTGTCTGTAATCACGTATTCAAAGCTGCCTCCTTCTGGTAATCTCAAGCTGTTCCCAATTTATCCTTTAAATACACCTTCAATTGATGATATGCAAACATTGTACCATGAGTTATTCCATATTTGTACTTCAACTGTTCAAATGTTAATAAATTATTTCCCAAAAAACAGTTTTCTATTCTTTTGATTCCTTTTCTCTCCCATTCTCTAAGGAAAGGTTGTCTATTGTAATAGGGATTAGCGGATTTTGCATCAATAGTAATTTTGGTATTTGATAATTCATTTTTTTTCCTTTCTAAGTGGATCTTCTTCCATGTATTAAGTAAATGATGCAGTACTTGTGAGTTTTTATATTGCACCAGCTTTTCATCCCACATAAAGTATATGTTCCGGTACCTTTTCCCCTATTTTATCTAGTTCTGTCTTAGTCCAGTCTGGTTTTTCCATTGTCTGCTAAAAATCTGATAAATACCTCAATTGTGCAGCTCTATAATAATTTCTAAAATTTGGTAACTGTAAACCACCTTGATTATACCCCACTGCTAATTTATCTAATGCTACCCTTGGATTCCTCCCTTTCCACAGGAATTTTCTTATTATTCTCTTTTGTCCCTTAAAGAATTTTTCTGTTAAGGGAATTGGTAATGTTTGAAATAAGTATTGTATCCTTGGGAACACATTCATTTTAATGCAGTTTACCCTCCCTATCAATGTTAGCGGTTATTCTTTCCAATGTTCTAAGTCTTCCTGCAATTTCTTTATTAGTGACTGATAATTTAGTTTGTGCAAGTGACTTAAGTTATTATCTAACCTGACCCCTAGGTATTGGATTGCTTGTGCTTGACATTTAAATGGTGATTCTTTTTTAAATTCTGTATAATCTGCATTACTCATTGGCATCACTTCACTTTTATTTGCATTGATCTTGTACCCCAATATTTCTCCATAATTCCTTCAATTTCTTATGTAATTATTTTACAGATACCTCTGGTTCTGTTAGGTATACTATGATGTCATCTGCAAATAAGCTGATTTTATACTCCTTCTCCTTTATTTTTATCCCTTTTATTTTATTTTCTATTCTTATCAGTTCTGCCAAAGGTTCTATTGCTAAGGCGAACATCCCTGTCTAGTTGACCTACTTAATTTAAAGTGACTCAATACATAATCATTTACTATTACCTTAGCCAACAGTCCATTATACAATGCTTTAATCCAATTTATATATTTTTCTGGTAGATTGAACTTCTTTAATACTTTAAATAAGTAATTCCACTCTGTCATAGGCTTTTTCTGTGCCTAGAGCAACAGCCACTGTGGGTTTCTTATTTCCTTGAACTGCGTGGATTAGATTAATAAGTTTGCAGACATTGTCCGCTGTTCATCTTTTCCTAATAAATCCAGTTTGATCTTGTTTTACTATTTTAGGTACACAATCGGCCAATCTGTTTGCTAATAATATTACTATTATCTTACAGTCTGAGTTAAGTAGAGATATTGGTCTATATGATGCTGGTGTTAGTGGATCCTTCCCTGTCTTTGGTATTACTGTAATTATTGCTGTCTTACATCTGCCTGTCCCGCATCGGACTTGTCAGCCACAAACGAGCCTGCAGCTGACGTGGACTTTTTACCCCCTCCATAAATCTTCGTCTGCGAAGCCAAGCCAAAGAAGAAGACATGAATCTGGCAAGTTTTGTGTTTCTTCTATCTGGTTCATTACTTCCAGAAGAGGAGGAATTAATAACTCTTCAAATGTTTTATAAAATTCTACTGGAAATCCATCCTCTCCTGATGTTTTATTGTTTGGCAACTTTTTAAATATATTCTGTACTTCCTCTATTTCAAATGGTTTTATTAGTTTGTTTTGTTATTTTTCTTGCAATTTCGGCAGTTCAATTTTAGCTAAAAATTCCTCTGTTTTATCATCTTTCCCCTCATTCTCAGTTTGATACAATTGTTCATAAAATTCCTTAACATTTTCATTAATCTCTGTTGGATTATATGTAATTTGTTTGTCCTTTTTCCTTGATGACAGTATCATTCTTTTAGCTTGTTCTGTTTTAAGTTGCCAGGCTAATATTTTGTGTTTTTTCTCCCAGAGGGGACCAATTGCTTTATTTTCATTATGTTCTTCACCACCTTGTACATTTGTAATGTTTTGTATTTAATTTTTTTTTTGTCTGCCAATTCTCTCCTTTTTGTTATATCATCCCTTTTTACTAATTCCTTTTCTGTACTTACTATCTCCCTTTCCAACTGTTCTATTTCCCGATTGTAATCATTTTTCATCTTAGTCACATAACTTATTATCTGCCCTCTAATGAAGGCTTTCATTGCGTCCCATAATATAAATTTGTCTTTCACTGATCCTGTGTTTATTTCAAAATATGTTTTAATTTGGCATTCAATCACTTTCTTCCAATTTTTCTCTAAAGTCATTTACTTCCATTTCTATAGCCGTTTCCCACTCTTCCACATTCTCTACTCTTTTCCCTATTTCTGTCATTACCAGTTCTAACCTTTGCATTTTATCTTCTGTTCTTTTCATTTTTCTTTTAATTACATTAAACTCTAATGACAGCCATTCTTTTAGTGATCTCATTTGTTCTTAATAGACTTTATCTATATTCTGTTCATCAGTTTTACCTTTTATTTCTCTTTGTCCATCAGTTTTACCTTCTATTTTTCTATGAAGATCTTGGTCTTCTTCTTCCTCTTCTTCTGTGTCTGTATCTGTGTTTGTCTTCTTCTACTCTTCTTTGTGTCTGTGTCTCTTCTGTTTTTCCTGATGAGCTGCTTGTATCTCTTTGTCATGCCTCTTCTTGCTGGGCCTCTTGTTGCTGTTCCTCCCCTCTTGGGCTGCTCGTCTGTTGTGCTTCTTGACGTTGGTCTTCTTGTCGATCTTCCCTCCGTCCGTCTTCCACGTCTGTTTCATTTCACCCTCTTCTGCTGTCTTCCATATCCTCCAGCTGAGAGCCCTGGTGTTGGGCGTCTCTCAGCTGCTCGGTCTGTGACAGCCCGCTCCTCTGCTGAGCCGTTGCGCACTTTTGTTTGGCTCTGAGAGCCATTTTTGTAGTGTACCGGCTGGTGGGTCGCGACTCTGTAGGGCAGGTATTGACCTCAAGAGTCGTGTGCTCCTCGTCAACACAGCGTCCTGTTCCTTCCTGCAGGTAAGGCCTTCTTCCTTCTTCTCCGCCGACTTTTAAACTTTTTTTTCCAGCTGTTCTTACTTTCTCCTTCTTGGAAGCCATCTTCTTTTTCTGTATTTTTATCTTCTATTTCTTGAACTCTATTTCTGTTATGTTTTGCTTTTTCCTAACTTTTTTTCCTATTTTCCTGTAGAGGGCTGGTTTTCCTGACTGGCCACTACTCCATCACGTGACTCCTCACCAGCAAACAAGATTAAGGAGAATCCTGAACCTCTTAGTTGCATTCTTGGTTCTACCATACTTATAAAGAGGTTCATAGGAATTGGTCCCTTCTGGGATCAGAAGGGTAATCTATATATATATATATATATATATATATATAAAACTAGGAGATATGAGTGAGACTTTTCATTGATATTCACCAGGGAGAAGGACGTGGGGGTGGCAGAGTTAATGGAGGAGTAGGCTGACATTCTGAACCACATCTGCATTTTGAAGGAGGAAGTGCTAGAAATATTAAAGCACATTGGAGTCAATACATCAGTATTGTATTTAAATTCATCCATCACCTCTTTCCCCATTCCAATAGCCTGTTAACATCTTCTTGAAATCTATTACAATCCACCTCACAATTCACAATGGCTTCAAGTTTTCTTTGTCATCTGTAGATTTGGAAATTGTCCCCTATAAACATAAGGCTAAGTTATTGATATATGTTAATGAATGCAGTTGTGCCTGTATTGTCTTCTGGGTATTTCCACTTTACATTGTTCACTTCTCTTCAAAACATATTTTCCCTGCTGCTCTGTTGCTTCCTACTAAGCAATTTTTCTCTCCACATTGTTTGTTCAAGCCACTTATATTGTATGTGACTATAAGATATAGGCGCAGAGGTAGGCCACTCCACTATTCCATCATGAGCTGATCCATTCTCCCCCTGAGCCCCACACCCTTGCCCTCTTCCCATAACCCTTGATACCCTCTCTATTCAGATGTCTATCAATCTCTGCCTAAACTGCACCCAACAACCTGGCCTCCACAGCCACTCATGGGGGAAAATTCCAAGGATCACCACTTCCTAGCTGAAGAAATTCCTCTGCATCTCTGTTGTAAATTGGTGTCCTTCAATCCTGAAGTTAAGCCCTATTATCCTGGACTCCCTCACAAGTTGCCAGATCTACTCTGTCCAATTCAAATTCAAAATGTTTCTATGAGGTCCCTTCATTTTTCTGAACTCAAAAGAGTACAGTCCAAGAGCCATCAAATGTTTCCCATATGATAATCCCTTCATTTCAAGAAACATTCTTATGTATCTTCTATGAACCCTCTCCAATGCCAGAACATTCGTTCTTAAATAGGGAGCCCAAAACTGTACCCCGTACCTCAAGTGAGGCCTTACCATCACATCCCTTCTCTTCTCTCCTATTCCTCTAGATATGAATGCCAAGATTGCATTTGCCTTCTTCACCACTGACTCTTCTTGGAGTTTAATTGTTAGGGCATCCAGCACAAGGACTCCAAATTTCCTGTGCAATACCTCTGGATTTTGAATTTTCTTCCCATCCAAATAATAGCCTGTCCTTTTATTCCTTCTCACAAACATGACCATACACTTTCCAATATTGTAATTCATTTTCCACTTCTTTGCCTATTCTCCCGATCTCTGCAGCCTCTCTATCTCCTCATCACTACTTCCTCCTTCACCTATCTTTGTATCAACTGCAAATTTAGCCACAAACCCATTTATTCCACAATGTGAAAAGAAACGGCCCCAACACCGACCTCTGCGGAACATCACTGGTAACTGGTAGGCAACCAGAATAGATCCCTTTATTCTCACTTTTTGTTTCTTACCAGTCAGCCCATGCTTTCCCATACTAGTATCTTTCCATAGGCTCTCATCTTGTTAAGCAACCTCAAGTGTGGCACCTTGTTGAAGGCCTTGTGAAATCGAAATATACATCATCCATAGCATCTCTTCTGTCTAGCCTGCTTGTGGTTTCCACTAAAAATTACATTAGATTTGTCAGGCAAGATTTTCCATTAAGGAAACCATGCTGACTTTTGCCTATCATTCCATGTACCTCCAGACACTCCATAACATTATTATTGAAAATCAGCTCTAACAACTTTCCAACCACTAATGTTAGGCTAACAGGTCTATAATTTCCTTTCTGCTGCCTCCCTTTTTAAATTGCCAAATAACCTTTGCAAGTTTTAAGTCCTCTGGAACCATGCCAGAATCTAATGATTCTTGGAAGATCATGGTTAGCAAAGCGGTTAGCGCGACACCATTACAGCGCCAGTGATCTGGGCTCAAATCAGATGTTATCTGTGTAGACCAGAGGGCCTGTTACCTTGCGATATATCTAAATTTAAAGTTAATCATTACTAATGCCTCCACAATCGCTATAGCTATTTCTTTCAGAATTCGAGGGTGGATTCCATCTGGTCTAAGGACTTATCTACCCTTAGACCATTCAGCTTCCCAAGCACCTTCTCTCTGTTCATTGTGACTGCACTCATCTTTCTTCCCTAATACCCGTGAAAGTCAGGTACATACTGCCAATATCTTCCTTGTCTCCCATTACAATTTCTCCAGAGTCACTTTCTATGGGTTCTATACCTATATTCACCTCTTTGTTTCCTCTTAATATTTTTAAAAGCTTCTTACTATCCTCTTAATATTATTTGAAAGCTTCCTTTCAAAGTTCATATTTTCCTTCCCAATGACCTTTTTAGTTGCCTTCTGTAAATTTTCAAAAGCTTCCCTGTCTTCTATCTTCCCAATAAATTTTGCTTCCTTTTATGGCCTTTCTTTTGGTTTTACATTGAAATTGACTTCTCTTGTCAGCCACAGTTGTCTTTTTTCCATTCAAATATTTTTTTCTGTTCTGGAATATACTTGTCCTGCAGCTTCCTTACTTCTCTCAGAAACTCCAGCCATTGTTGCTCTGCCGTCCTCCCTGCTCATGTGCCTTTTCAATTAATTTGGGCTAATTCCTCTCTCATACTTCTGTCACCTTTCGTCCTCATGGCTATCCCTCGTAGTTGAGGATGATGGCCTTCATTCCATTGATCCACAGAGCGAAGATGCCTGTACATGTATTTGTTTAACGTGTGCTTCATGTTGCACTCCAAGAAGCACATGATATTTCACAAATCCACCAAATAGTTCCAATGGCAGGAAAACCATGATGATTGGAGCTGATGGATTTGTTGTAGCCTTCATCCGCCTTTACAACCATGGAATTCAAAGTAACTTCTTCCACCTGTTCCACCATTGAGGACTTGGTTGGATTATTCTTTATCAGGGACCTCACCCTCAACCTTATGGCCATGGGTGACCCTATCAGGGAGCATAGCTCCAGACAACAACACTCTTGGGATCACTGCTTCTCCACCACATCAAGGTGACAATCCACAGAGAAGTTCCCTTTACTCCACTGGTATACTGACACATCTGATTTCAATCTCTGCCTAAAATACACCCAATGACTTGGTCTCCACAACCACCTGTGGCAACAAATTCCACAGATTTATCATCCTCTGGCTGAAGAAGTACTTCCGCATCTCTGTTCTAAGCAGACTCCCTTCAATCCTGTTGTGACCTCTTCTCCTATGGGGAGAAAAAGCCTTTCTACATCTACTCTGTCCATGCCTTTCAACATTAATTCTTAATCTTACACTTGCAATTTTTCCCAAATGACTGCCATCTCACAATCTCACTACACAGTGCATTTACTTGTCTATCTTCTTGCCCTTTCATTCTGGTTCCCATCCCCCTGTCAAAATAGTTGAGCAACTATGCTCAACTGCGCTATCGAACCTGCCTGCCAGGAAATTGGTTCCCCCTCCTGTTCTGGTGCAACATGTCATTTTTTCTACAGATCATACATTCCACAGAAGAGATCCCAATGATCCACAAATCTGACTCCTGCTCCCTGCACCAACTCTTCAGCTATGCATTCATCTGCCATAACTTCCTATTTCTGTCCTAACTGGCTTCCAATCTTGAGTTGAGTATGTGACATCTTGCCAACCCAACACATCAGCTCCATTTTCCTCATCAGCTTTTCTGTATCACTTCATCAAAACATACTAGCAAGTTCAATAATATGTCCCTTTAGCATATCAAGCCTGTCTTTTGCTAATCAGTCCACACTTGTACATGTGGCTGTAAATTGTTTCTAGAATTTTTCACTGGCATTTTATGCCTGAGCCCTGATGAACCGACGTTTCAAGCCTATACCTTGATGAAGGGCTCAAGCCCGAAATGCCTGTTATTTATTTTTATCTTTGCTTATATAAAGGAAACTGCTTGACCTGCTGAGTTTCCCCAGCATTGTGTTTTTACCCCTGTAACTAAATGCAGTCAGCAGTATATATTTTATTTTTCTTTGTTTCTCTGGCCTGTACATCTTGGAATTTTTTAATGATACATTAAAAGAAGGAAAACTTCTAAAATTGCATTATTTTCAGACATCCCTATGCTTTATAAAATTTGCATAAAGAATGATCGATTGCATACAAAGTTTAAGTTTCATAATGTCAATAAAATAAAAAGGGACTAAAAAATGTTCCCTGCTTTCTTCAAGCCTCAACTATTTTGGTGATTTTCTTTGTTTTAAGGAATGATTATATGTTGAAGAGATTCTCAGCAAATCATTGAACATTTTTGACAAGAAGGAGTCTATTCAGCTCATCAAGTTCATGCTAGTTGAAATGTTAGCATATTGCTTTTGGCAGTGTACCCAAAGGAACTATTGTAACCTAATAGCATGGAAAACAACAAAAAAAAACGTATAAATGCCATTTATTGAATGTGTCCTAAAATTCAAACTATTTACTTTTGGAGGCATTGTATTGGACCTTGCACAGCATAATTTATGATGGGAGGATAGAGCAGGGCACATGTAGAAGTAGCAGGTGATAAGGTCAGAAATAATGTTTAGTCAGATCGTGATTTGTGATGCATTAGCAACAGGCAGAGCCTGAGATAAAGAGGGAATGGGCAGATGTTTGGATTTTTTGGATTCAAATTGCAGAACAACAAATGATAGAATTAATTAAGCCTTTGGCTGAGAAATTAAGTTGCATATTTGATGCAATGCCAATAAATATTCGTTAAGTCTAAAGTAAAATGCGATTGGTATAATTTCCTGGTCAAATTGCATGTGAACATTGCCTGGTAAATTTGGCAACATTATTATAAGACATGACTGAAGTGACAGAATGATTTTAGAACAAGCACTGAGAATACAATGTGGTTAGGTCCTTTTTACTGGTTGTGCCAAGACTCGCACCCTTTCTCTGGAACAACTTTCTGATGGTAACCACATCTCAGATTACCTGATAACCACATTGATTATCTCCACTGGCCTCTTATCCATTATCTTCCTTGCCCTTCAGGTCCTATTAATCCATTTTTGATTGATGCCTCAATTCAAATCTTAGAGCCGTAGCATTAAACAGTATGGAAGCAGGCCTGTCAGCTCAATTTATCCATGAAAACCTAATTATCTGCCTAACCCCATATTTGGCCCATGTCCCTCTAAACCATTCCTATCTATATATCTATCAAAATGAGTTTTAAACATTACAATTGATCCTGTTTTGACCACTTACTCTGGAAGTTCATTCCATATACCCTCTGAATAGAGAAGAAGCCCCCTCTGGTCCTGTTTAAATCTTTCGCCTCTTACCTTAGAATATAAACCATAAACATTTACATCACCCAAACAACTGGCTAGAATTTTGCTCCATTTTTCCCAACTCCATCTAATAGTTTTTCAAAAGATCTTATTCTGCCTCCAACACTGTTGCTGGTAGCACATTCCATGTATCTGCCACAAGTGTGACAAACTTGCATCCCACCTGCACTTACTCCAAAACACCTCAAAACTGTGCCCCTGGTGTTAGCCTTTTTAGCCTGTGAAGAAGACTGCCCATCCACACAATCAATGACTCTCATCATGCACTTCTATTAGGTCACCCCCCCTTATCCCCCATCACTCCATGGAGAAAACACTATGTTTACTCAAACTATCCACATAAGGCATGCTCTCCAATCCAGGCAGCATCCTTGTAAATTTCCTCTGCACCTTCTTTGTAGTATTTACATCTTTCCTGTAGTGAGGTGATTATAAAAGAACACAATATTCCAAGTGGGGTCTAAATAAGATCGTAAATAGCTGCAATGTTATCATATGGCTCTCAAACTCTATCCCATGGTCAATGAAGGGCAAAATACAAACATTATCAACCTGTGCAGCACCTTTGATTGCTTTCTGGACATGGACCCCCAAGATCTTTCAGTTCTTCCACACTGTTC
The DNA here is from genome assembly GCF_036971445.1 of Narcine bancroftii. Lineage (NCBI taxonomy): Eukaryota > Metazoa > Chordata > Chondrichthyes > Torpediniformes > Narcinidae > Narcine > Narcine bancroftii. Next base: position 417,833,479 of record NC_091469.1, read on the forward strand.
AGAGACCTCCCATTAACATTGTATTCTGCCTCAAATTTGACCTATAAAATAAATAACTTCACAGTTTTCTGGGTTAAACTTCATCTGAGCCCAGCTCTGCATCATATTAGTATCCTTCTATAACCTCTGACAACACTCCAAACTGTCCACAACATCAACAACCTTAGTGTAATCTGCAAACTTACCAACCCACCCCTTCCACTTCCTCATCCACGTCATTTATAAAAATCACAGAGAGAAGGGACCTAGAATGTCCCTGTGGAACATCACAGATCACCGATTTCCATGCAGAATAGAAACTATCTACAACTACCCTCTGCATTCTGTGGCGAGCCAATTCTGTATCCAGAAAGCAAGGCCTCCTTGGATTCCATCCCTCCTCACTTTCTGAATGAGCCTTGTTCAGGGAACCTTACTTACCACCTTCACCATTCCACCTTTATCACTGTGCTTTGTTACATCTTCAAAGAATTTATTCGGACTTGTGAGACACAACTTTACCAGACAAAGCAATGCTGATGATCCCTGATCAGATTATGCTTCTCAAAATGCTTATAAATCCTATCTCTCAGAATCTTCTCCAACAGTTTGCTCACCACTGAAGGCAGACTCTCTTACTCTCTTGTGTATAATTTCCTGGGTTATCTCAACTCCCTTTTTTAATCAAGGGAACAACATTTTCAACCCTTGAATTCTGCAAAATTTCTTCCATCCCTATGCAAAGATCATTGCCAGTAGCTCTGCAGTCCCTTCCCTCATTTCCAACAGTAACCATAGGCAAATCTCGGCTCGTCCTAACAATTTATCTAACCATGTCTTTCAAAAGCTGTAATACATCCTCTTTCCTAAAGAAATCTCTTGGTGCCTGCCACATTGACCACTGCCAGTGGGCTGATATCGCCTCAAACTGTGCATCTTGGCGCCTCACAGTTCGGCGGGCAGCAACCTCCTTTGAAGAAGACCGCAGAGCCCACCTCACTGACAAAAGACAAAGGAGGAAAAACCCAACACCCAACCCCAACCCACCAATTTTCCCCTGCAACCGCTGCAACCGTGTCTGCCTGTCCCACATCGGACTTGTCAGCCACAAACGAGCCTGCAGCTGACGTGGACATTTACCCCCTCCATAAATCTTCGTCCGCGAAGCCAAGCCAAAGAAGAAGATGAAGAGTCCACTTTATGTCATTCTTAAAACTGCCAAGGATCTTATCTTTGGTGAATACCAAAACCAAGTATTCATGAAGGACCTCCACTCCTTCCACAGATTCCACGCACACATTTCCACCATTACTCTTGCTTGGTCCTATCCTCACATGGATCATCGTTTTCTTCTTTACATGACCCATCCTCTTTTTCTTGACACGATTCATCCTCTTGTTCTTCATCAACTTCATACCTTAATGTATGTTGCCCAGTTTTAGATTCTCCCATCCTAGAAAGATGATGGTTATTATCTATGCCGCTCATGATTTTATAAACCTCTTAGCATTTTAAGTTCCAGAAAAGAAAAGTTCAGGCCTGTTCAATTTCTCCTTTTCATTTAAGCCGACCAGTTCAGCTAACATTCTTGTGAATCTTTTCTGCGTCATTTCTAGTTTAATGATATCTTTCCTTTCACTGGGTGACCAAGTGTCATCTCCCCAATGTCTTGTAAAGTAGTAACCAATGTCCCTGCTCCTGAAACAATGCATTGACTGATGAAGGTGAGCATGCTAAACACCTTCTTCATCACTCTGTTTACTAGTGTTGCCACTTTCAAGGAACTATGTTCCCATACACCCTCCCCTGCCCCAAGTCTCTCTATTCTACAACATTCTTCAGGGTCTGGCCATTCACTATGCAAGTCCTTCCCTGGTTTAACCTCACTGAGTGCAACACCTTGCACATATCATTTAAATTTCATCTGCCATTCCTCAGGTCACTTACCCGGTTCATTTTGATCCAGATGGCATTCTTCACAGTCCACTATAACACCAATTTTCATCCCATCCACAAACTCACTAACCATGCTAATTACCTTGTTATCTAATTAATTTATATAAATGATTTAAAAAAAACAGTGGACCCAGCACTGATGCCCTTAGTACATCACTAGTTGGAGATTGCCAAATGGAGTTACAGCTCTCTACTTCCACTTTCATCCTTCTACCATTAAGCCAGTTCTGTGTCCAATTGGCCAGCTCATCCTGGATCCCCTGTGATCTGACATTCCAGACCAATTACCATGTGGAATCAGGTCATGGCCCTTGCTAAAGTAATAGTAGTAGTTTATTTATACAGCATATTTAACACAACACATGTTGAACATACAATTAGGAATAAATTGGTTACTATCTAAATGATGACAGGCATCCAAGGTACACCAGCGTGGCCATCTTTTTACATTGACTATCCAACTTAGAACATTAATTTTTTAAAACTTAACCCGTTCCTCCTGATCACAGCAATGAACAACTTCCCAATTTCAAATGAACTGCTAATGCCAGACTTCAAAGAACAAGCAGAGAATACATATAAGCCCAGTCACAATTCTGTTTGGATGTCACACAAAGTCCAACCGCAGCCATTTTTGATATTAAAATCTACCAGCTTGAGAGTAGTGGTGGATGGGAGGTACTCTGCATGGAAGGTAGTGAGTAGTGGAGTGCCACAGGGATCAGTTCTCGGTCCCTTGCTCTTTGTGGTTTTCGTAAATGATCTGGATGATGATACAGAAGGTGGGGTGAGTAAGTTTGTGGATGTCAGGAAGATTGGAGGAATTGTAGATGGAGCTGAAGGTTGTCAGAGGTTGCAAGAGGACATAGACAGGATACAGTGTTGGGCAGAACAATGGCAAATGAAGTTCAATCCGGACAAGTGTGAGGTGATCCATTTTGGCAAGACAAATTGAAAAGTTAAGTACAGGGTTAATGGTTGGTTAATTAAGAGCGTGAATGAAATGAGGGATCTTGGGGTTCATGTCCATACATCGTTCAAGGTTGCTCAAGTTGATAGGATAGTTAAAAAAGCTTATGGGATTCTGGGCTTCATTAATAGAGGCATTGTATATAAGAGTAGAGAAGTCATGTTGCAGCTTTATAAGTCTCTTGGGAGACCACATTTGGGGTATTGTGTCCAGTTCTGGTCACCTCATTATAGGAAGGAGGTGGAGGCTATGGAAAGGGTGCAGGGAAGATTTACCAGGATATTGCCTGGATTGGAGGGCATGTCTTATGGGGCAAGGTTAGCAAAGCTGGGACTTTTCTCTTTCGAATGTAGAAGGATGAGAGGGGACTTGATTGAGATCTACAAAATTATGAGCGGCATAGATCAGTTGGACAGCCAATACCTGTTTCCTAGGGTGGGAATAACAACCACTCAAGGACACGTATAAAATTGAGGGAGGAAAGTATAGGGGATACATCAGGGGTTTTTTTTAAGACAGTGTTGTTGAGATCTGGAATACCTTGCTAGGAGTGGTGGTAGAGGCTAAAACATTAGGGCCCTTTAAAAGACTATTGGATAGGCACGTGGATGAACAGAAAGGGTTATAGGATAGGGAGAATTTAGCACTTTTATATGTTTCGGCACCACATGGAGTCACAGTTTCTCAAAACGGCAGAGCAACAGTTCGCTTCAAAGCGCCCCACCCCCCGACCTCAGATGATCCGAACACCTTGAGGCCTCACACCTCAGGTCAACATTGATCACGACTAACACATGCTTTGAGATTTCTCGGGGCTAACACTGCTCCATGGCTCCAGTCTTATCAAGACACCATCTTCGTCTCCGCCATGTTGCACCATTTCCACAACCATCGAAACAGGAATCACTGGAAGGGCGAGGCCAAATCGCCATGCTAGCCTGCAGCTCGGTCTCTTCAGTCAGCTTCACTCCAGGACCATTGAGCTGCAAACCTTGTGGCTTCATCTCAGTGACGCGCTCATTGTTTGGTGACCCAGGATGCAGTTCCAGTCTCATTGCATTTCCCAAAAAACTCTTGTCGAATCCAGGTTTGTGCACAGTGGGTCAACTTGTTAGTTACAGCAGTCCTGGGATCCAGAGCAGCTGCTCCACCCCCGCACCCAGGACGCAGCTCCCTCCATGGTCCAGTCCATTGCTGAGGAAACTAAAATGTGCACCACCCTGCCCTTATCATATTTTTGCTCACCTCTTCAAAAGGCTCAATCAAATTAATGAGACATGATTTCCTATGCAGAAGACCACAATGGCCATCACTAATCAGTCCTTACCTTTACAAATGCAAAGACAGTCCTGCCTCTCAGAATCTCCACCAATAACTTATCCATGATTGGCGTTCAGCTCACTGGTCTGTAGTTCCCTGGCTTGCCCTTCAGCATTTTAGTAAATAAGGCATAACATTAGCCTTCCTCCAATCTTCCAGCACCTCATGATGTTTAACCAGGATTCAAAGATTTCCACCAGGGCTCCTCCTTATAGCTTATAGCTTTCCTATAATGTCAGGCATCTTTCCTCATTTGTTTTTAAAACTTCCAGCACTGCCTCTCCTGTAACGTGGACTCTCTTCAAGCCTTCCTAAGTTCCCAAGCCTTCATGTTTTTCTTCATGGTTAGTATAGATGGGAAATACTCATGTAAAACCTCCACATATTGATGACCTTGTTGAATTTTTCTTTCCCTTGTTACTCTTTTTCTTCCAATATTGGAGTATTTCTTAGGATTAATCTTAATCTGATCATCCAGTGCCAACTCAACTGTCTTTACCCTCCTTATTTTTCTCTTACGTGAACTTTTAGATTCAAAATTCAAAGATCAAATTTATTTTCAGAGAATTGAGCTGCGATATTTTGTACCAGCCTGGGAAACTTAATGAGCTGCCAGATGTCCTGTCATGTGGGACCTGTGCAAGCACACAGATTGACTGCAAATTCTCCAAAATGATCTTTGCCCCACCCTCCCCCCCCCCACTGGAGTTACCAGGTTTTTTCATTTTGTCAAAGCACGCAACCTGCCGTACTCCATCGATGAGATCAGGTCCTTGACAAAGAACTGCCAGGTCTGTATTGAGTACAAGCTGCACTTCTACCGCCCAGAAAGGGCATAATTAATTAAAGCCACCTGCCCATCGATTTTAAAGGACCTTTATCCTCCACTGACTGCAATGTGTATACTCCTATTTTCCATTTGCCATCCCCTGCTCAGACATGACTTCTGCCACAGTCATCAAGACCCTGCGCAGCCTCTTCACTCTATCTGGCTTCCTCAGTTATATCCACAGTGACCAGGGGCCTTCCTTTATGAGTGATGAGCTATGCCAGTACCTGTTGGCCAGGGACATTGCCACGAACAGGCCCACTAATTACAACTCCCGGGATAACGGACAAGTGGAGAGGGAGGATGCTATAGTTTGGAAGGCAGTCCTTCTGGCCTTGTGGTCTAAGGGCCTCCCAGTCTCCCGCTGGCAAGAGGTCCTCCCGGAGGCATTCCACTCATTCAGGTCCCTGCTATGTACTGCCTCAAATGCCAAACTGCATGAAAGTATATTTTCCTTTCCCAGGAAATCTGCAACAGGGATTACACTACAGTACCAATGTGGCTTACATACCCAGGGCCCATCCTACTCTGTAAGTATGTGAGGAGCCATAAGTCTGACGCCCTCCTCTGTGCCAATCCCCAATATGCCTAAGTGGCATACTTTGTCGGACATGAAGACCATCTCTGTCAGGGACAGTGGCCCTGGAGACCACTGCTGATCACCTCACACCCTCCACCCCTCTCCGTTGAACACACACGATGCACCTGATCCCTAGTACCCTGCCTCTGCCCTGAGGGAGGATACACCAGACTCATTGGCACCTACCCACTAGCACAACACTGATGAGTACATAAGGCACCTGAGACTGTCCAGGACCCCGCCGCTGCACAGCAGCCGCAACTGGTACTAGGACAGTCCCAGCGAATGACCAGACTTGCCTGAAAGACTAAATTTGTGACTTACTTTGTAAGTTCCACTTTACCCCGCTGGACTCTTTTTAAAAAAAAGGGGTGAATGTTGCATATAATTGTCTGGTCAGGCAATTGTACCTGTGATCCCTCCCCACAGGCTCCCATATAAAGGTTACTGTCCCACAGTCTCCTCCTCAGTGCAGGACAGTTGAACAGTATGGATGTGGCTTTGTTCTTAAATGAATACAAACCTATTGGTTTCTCAATAACAGTGGTTCAAGTAATTGATGGTGAATCAAGAGTCCAGTGGTCCAGGAATCTGCAGCCTTTCCTCCTGCACCAGTCTCTGTACTTTGGTGGAATCCAGCTGCTGTCAAGTCTTAGATACTAAAAATTTATTGAACCAACTAATAATTTTCCAGCATTTCTGTGTCCATTCATTGCAAGATACGAAAGTATAAAATTGGTCTATGAAAATGGTGAAATGTAGATTGAAAATGGTAGCTATTGACTGGAGAAAGACTTTTTCTTGTGTTGAAGTGGGCGCAATGATGGGGTGAGGCAAGTCATGAATGTAAAATTATTAACATGAATGAGAAAACAGCTGAAATGCTTTTATGTAAAATGTTGTTACAGCTGGTTTGTTTTGCCATAGGGGACAGTTTTGTGAATATCATTAACTTCCTGAAAGGAAAATGGATCCCTATCTAAAGAAATGCAATATGAAAGGTATGAGAGAAATATTTAATTGGTGCTTAACTGTTGATAAAGCCTTCAATGTCTTTCTTAGAATAAATGTTGTTAGACATGTAAACAAATCTCTGGAAGAATTCAGAAGGTCAAACAGCATCCATGCAGGCAAAGGGATAGTTTTCGAAGTTGGCATCAATGTTTTTTTTGTTAGTATAGTCTGTGCAGTCTACAATGACACTCAATTTAAGATTAATTGTCACCATATTAATGAGGCAATTAACACATTATGGATGAAAGTAACTTTTAATATTGCATAGCTGTTAGTGTTCAGCAATAGCAAGTTTTGGTAAAAGCTATCGCCTGCCACCATCTCACTGCACCACATCAAATGCAATTTAAAGAAATCAAAACCACTGACAGGTTAGGAGCTAATTGGTTGTTGCTGTCATTCTGATGCTTTCAATAGCAATATAACAGTTATGTCAATGTTGCTTGAATACTTTTCAGAATTTGCTTAACTAACCTTTTGTACTACCTTCAATATCCTCAGCTGCTGCTCTATCTGAAGGCTACTTGTGTTTGGTGTTTCACAACATTCCTATCCCATCTCTTTAGTATCCTCTAAATTATGCACAGTGGGTATTCCAGCTGCTGGCTGGGTGTGTAAAGTTGAATGACATGTATTGTCACAAAATTGCTGGAGAAACTCAGCTGGTCATGCAGCAACCAGTTGACACTTTGAGCTCGTTTTCCTTCAGGGATGCAGAAATCAGGCTGAGTCCCAAATAAGACAGGGGGAGGGGTTGTGGGGAAGTGGAGCTGGGTAGGGGGCAGGGGAGGAGCGCATTGGAGGGGGAAGCAGAGAAAGGAGGTGAGAGGTAATTGAGGAGGGAACAGAGGGTTTTTGTCCACCTTTCCAACCACTCCCCTACCCATTCCATCCTCGTCTCCACAATGTCTTCTTCCACTCTTTCTCTTCTCCCCCCCCCCCCCATTCTATTTGGTCTGTTTTTGTTACTCCATTATCACCTTCTCCTTTTAAGAATACAATAGATATAGCCATCTAATCATTCAACTCCTGCAGCTGACCCCTTTGTTTTTTGTGGCTCTCTATCTCTCTCTCTCTCTCTCTCTCTCTCTGGCATCTGCCAAATTACTGACTCTGACCCTCCTGCTTCACCTCTACCACTTTTACTAATCCCATGGAGCTTCTTTCCCACCCTGACTTTACACTGACCTCTACATTTTGCAACCCAACCAGTCTCTTTTTCTGCCACTGATGACGCTTTTCCCACTGAGATCGCCACACTTCAGATTCCGGCAGTTTCCTGTGTGGCTCCTGGCTTGAATAGGTACTGATTTGGTTTAACCTGTTCCAACAATGAGCAGCATGGAGCTGATCAGATCCTGAAATCAGCAGACAATTTAAAATGGTTGTATATTTATCAAGCATCACATTATTGGTCCTATTTGGCGGTGGGTGAGGTTGGTTGGTGGCCAAAGAATTTAGTCCTCGGTTTGTTGTGTGGGATATCTGATTGTGAAGTGAACTTTCTTATTAAGTTAACAGAATTAATTGTAAGGTCTATTCTGAGCTTCATATGCTTTTAGTAATTTATTCATGATTCATAAATGATTGCCAGTTTGTCCTGCAAAGATTAAACCTGATTTTTAATGAATGGTGTCAAGTAATTAAAATACGGTATTACAGTTATTATTTTATATCCCAACTGTATAAAATGTAATCAATTTGAATGCCACATAATATAAATCATTCATACTTCAATTTGGTAATGTATCAGAAGGTGAAAAAATATAGTCCTTAATTTTGCGTAAGTTCATTAAGTCCTGATTTATTTTTTTACTCATGTGAAGAGCAAATATGGTGCTGGTAGGATGAGCATTGATGTGATGCTGGATCCACTTTGATTTTTTTAATGTCTGCTAAATGAATTAGGGCTGACACTTTTACTCCGCTGTGGATTCACTGGGAGTTGCCGCTGGGTGGAAGAGAATGAAATGGGGAGTGCTTGTGGGAATCTCATAGACAACTACTGATCAATATACGTTTAGAGAACCTTGTTTTATGAGCACAATTTATTAAATAAAAAAAACAATAGGACACAAAAAAATTGCAGTGTGATTGTACTACCAATCAACTACAAAACAGTCATGATTAGTAGGCTTTAATCACCTTAAAGTATTAGCACAACTTGCATGTTGCTGGCCTGGTTCCAAGACAGGTACTGAGGGAGGGGTTTGGGTGTAACAGGCTTTATGGGGATATCTGGGAGGGAGGAGTCACAAGTTCAGGGGGTGGGCCAGCCCATACAGTACAAACATACATATATATACATAGTGGTAGCACCACATTCACCCCTCCTTTTTAAACAAAGTCCAGCGGTTGGTGTGGTTTTAGTGTTCATTGTAGGATCAGCCTGTCCGGTGGTCTTGTCTGTCACTGCGACCATCGCAGGATCTGCTGTGACACAGCTGTCATTTCCTGGGTGGTGTCTTGCGCGACAGGTGGTGCCTCTGGTGGCTGAAGTGGTGTTGGTACTGTGGTGCTGTTTGGATTGGTTGGAATTTAGGCCCAGTTAGTCAGGGTTACCTGGGGAGGGGATTGGCTGGTCGGTCGGGGGGGGGGGGCCGGCTGCTGCGTGCACCAGGTCCCAGATGGAGACGGTGTCCTGTCAACCATCTTGATACTCGACGTAGGCATATTGGGAGTTGGCATGGAGGAGGTGGATCTTCTTCACCAGAGGGGCAGTGGTGTCTAATATGCCTTTGAAGCAGCGTGGGCCCAGGGTTCGTCAGCCAGGTTGGTAGTGTGGTTTCGGATGCTGACTTCCTATGGAAGGAAAAGAGACTTTCATACAGTGTTGCGTTAGTGGCCATACAGGGAAAGGACCTAGTCGGGGAGTATGTCGGGGAGGGCATCTTGCAGCCAGGAGGTGGATAGTCCTCTTGCTTTGAGCTAAAAGAACTGCCCTCCAAACGGTGGCATTTTCCCTCTCGACCTGCCTGTTCTCCCGAGGGTTATAGTCCGTGGTCCTGCGTGTGACTATGCCCTTGGCCAACAGGTACTGGTGCAACTCCTCGCTCATAAAGAAGGATCCCCGGTCACTATGGATATAGCAAGGGCACCCGAGCAGAGCAAAGATGTCGTGTAGCACCTTTATGACAGTGGCCATGGTCCTATCTGGGCAGGGGATGGCAAAGGGGAAGCGGGAGTATTTGTGCACGATGTTCAGGAAGTATACATTCCTGTTGGTGGACAGGAGAGGTCCTTTAAAGTCTATGCTCAATTGCTCGAAGAGATGAGTGGTCTTGACAAGGTGGATTTTGTTCAGCCGATAGAATTGGAATTTGCACTCGGCGCAGACCGAGCAGTTGCCTGTCAACTCCCTGATGTCTTCAACCAAGTAGGGGAAGTTGCAGGCTCTAACAAAGTGGTAGAGCCGTGCCTCCGAGGTGGCAGAAGTTATTGTGGAGGATTTGGAGACAATTCAGCTGTATGTTGACGCATGTCCCCCGGGACAGGGCATCAGGAGGTTTGTTGAGCTTCCGGGGCTGGTACAAGATCTCGTAGTTGTAGGTGGACATTTCAATTCTCCACCTCAGGATCTTGTCATTCTTATTTTTTCCCCGCTGTTTGTTGTTAAACATAAAAGCTACTGCATATTGGTCAGTCAGCAGGTTGAATGATTTTCCAGCCAGGTGGTGCCTCCAAAAGTGCATAACTTCCACTATGGTTCAGGCCTCTTCTCGACTAAGTGATGGAGCTCGAGACCCTGGAAGGTTCTGGAAAAGAAGTCCATGGGCCTGCTCGCCTAGTTGAGTGTGGCGGCCATGACGAAGTCAGATGCATCGCTCTCCACTTGGAAGGGGATGGATTAATCTACAGTGTGCATTGCTGCCTAGGCGATGTCACCCTTGATGCATGTGAACGCCATTTGGGCTTCTGCCAACAGGGGGAAGGTGGCCAATTTTATCAGGGGGCAGGCTTTATCTGCGTAATTGGGGACCCACTGGGCATAGAAGGAGAAGAAGCCCAAACACCTTTTCAGATCCTTGAGGGTCTGGGGTAATGGGAGTTCCAATGGGGGTGGGGGGTGGAAACATGTGGTCTGGGTCTGGCCCAATGACGCCATTCTCCACCACGCACCCCAGGATGGCCAGATTGGTAGTTGGCGAGAAGCCGACTTGAGGTTGATGGTCGAGAAAATCAGGAACTGGGTGATCTTATTGACCATGTTAGCAATGCAGGGGAGTGTGTAGGAATCTAGTAGGCTGAAATAGTTTATGGTCTGACTGTAGTCAATGACCAATCATTGTTTCTCTCTGCTCTTTATCACCACTACTTGGGCTCTCCATGGACTAGCGCTGGGTTCTGTGACCCCTTCCACTAAGAGTTGTTTGACCTCCACTTTTATGTAGGCTCTGTCTGCTCCTTGTAGCTACCAGTTTGCAATCAGGGGTGAGTTTCTGGAACTGGGGCAGTGGGGGGACCCAGAGATCAGAGAGGCTGCAGGTCATGTTTAGGGGGAAGGGGGGAGTCGGCTGGTTGGTGTTGCAGGCTGTGAGGGGCTGTTGAACTGTGTGCGGACACTCTATGGCTGGCACAGGAAGTCCAGTCCCAGTATGACCAGTGCACAGGAAGTACAGCATGATCAGGAGTTTAAAAATTCCTGTTCTTGGTGCCCTGCGCCCTCCGCGTCACGGTGCAGCAGCTGTTGATCTCAGTCGATTGGGATAGGGAGGCCAGGGAGACTTTACATTGCGTCAGGGTCACAACAAGGGAATATTGGTGTATAGTATCTGGGTGGATGAAGCTCTTGGTGCTTCCTGTGTCGAATAAACATTTCGTAGGGTGGCCGTTTACCTTGATATTTATCATGGCTTTTGCCAGTTGGGTCAGGCTGTATTGATTAAGGATGATGGAGGTGAGCATGTGGTCGCTGTCCGAGTTGCTGCTGTGTTGGTTCAGGGGCACTCACCAAGATGGCCGCCCCATGTTGTGCACGCGGTGCTGTCCCTTGCCACTGGAAATTGTGCTGCCCCAGCTTGTCATCCCCAGGGCCCCATTGATCTTCCCCCGGCCACCAGAAGTGACATCTGAGGTGAAGGAGGAAGTGGGGCAGTCTAAGGTGGCAGTTGCTGCTGGCTGCACGTGGCGCTGCTGGGGGAAGGTTGGGACCTACGCACTTTTGCATAGTGCCCTTTCTTCCTTCAAGCAGAGCATGTGGCACTTCGGCTGGGCAGCTTTTCTGGAGGTGTTTCCCATGCCTGCAGAAATAGCACTTCTGGTGCTCAATAGTGGCGGTAGTGACGTGGGATCCCACATCCCAAGATGATGGCGCCCATGTCCCCCACTCGGTGGCCGCATTACCTGAGAAGAAAGCTTTGGCATTTCACTGCGCAGTCTCCAGCGATTTAGTCAGGTCCACTACCACCTGCAGACTCTGATCACCCTTTTCCAGGTGTCTTTCTCTGATGTAGCCAGAGCTGAACACGGCCATGCATGTGTCTCATATTAGGCCATCAAAGTAGGCAGCCACAAAGACTTCTCAGCAGTTGCAAGCTTGTCCCAGCTACCACAGTGCCTGCAAGTATTCATCGATTGACTCACCTGGTGCTTGTTTTCGGCTGCCTGGAGGAATCATGCATTTATGACATTCGTCGGGACCCAGTACTGCTTCTGCAGGAACTCCATTGCCTCAGAGTAAGTAGCAAAGTCTCTTATCGCTTGGAAAATCCGGTGGGTGACCTGAGTGAAGAGCACTTCCCTCTTGTTTTCTTCGCTCCTCACATCATTGTGCCTCATGAATGCATTGAGGCAGTGCTCCCAATGGTTGAATACAGTCAAGGCCTTAGATTCGTTGTCTAATCTATTCTACCTTGTCCATGGTCTAAAATTAAGGGATTAAATTGTACTACCAATCAACCACAATCACATTAATAGGGTTTAATCACTTTAAAGTGTCAGCACAGCTTGCATGTTGCTGGCCTGGTTCCAAGGCAGGTACTGAAGGAGGGGTTTGGGTATAACAGCCTTTATGGAGATACCTGAGATGGGTCAGCCCATACAGCACATATATACAACTATACACAATAGTGGTAGCACCACAGTGATGTAGTGGTCTTTCAAGTTTTTACTGTCCATAAAGCTATGCTTTGTTAATGCTGCCAATATAGTGGACAGCACAGTGGCACAGCTAGTCAAGCCATTGTCTAACAGTTCAGTTCTATCTTGTCCTTGAGTACTGTCTGTGTAGAATTTACTTGTTTTCCCTATGGATTTCTTTTGCGATGCTCCGGTTTCCTCCCACATCTCTAAAATTTCAAATGTGTAGGTTAACTGGCAACTGTAAATTTCCCTTTACATGAGAGTGGTAAAATCTTGATGAATGTTAATAGTAATGAAGGGAGAACAAAATGAGTTGAGGTAGATTTAGTTTTTAAAATAAAAAGGGGTGCTTAACAGTCATCTTTCACTTGATGGGCTGAAGGGCCTATTAGCATACTCTTTCTCCCCACAATGCTCTTCAACAAAAAGATTTCAGGACATTATATCTGACAGCCTGTCATCAGTAATATCTAATAGAGGACATCAGTCCAGCATCAAGAAATTACTTCTTCTTTAATCTCTATCTTCTCACCCATTATAGCATCTTTATTCCAGTTTTTTTTCCAGCATTTGTCATCTTTGGTTTTGTGCTATTTCTGCTTGATGTCCTGATCTTATACTCATTGATTATGCAACACACCATCACACCGTTTAGCCAAACAAGTCCACATCAAGAAACAAGCAGCCATTCACAATTTCACCTCAGCTGTCAGACAAGAAAACTACCTGAGGTGTTTTTGTACCAAGGGCTTCTTGGATTTCCACCAACATGATGCTGACATGTAGCTTTTTGAAAATCTCTTTGCTCTTTGTGTTGATTTTGCATCAAAATCTCCATAAATGGAACCAAATCTCACGGCAAAGATTGAAGGATATATAAAATTAAGGTGATTTGACTGCATGCTATAAATATCTCGCAAGTGAAATTTTGCATGTCTGACAAAATTTATGTGGAGCTTTGTTATTATTTAGGAGCCCCTACAGGATAAACTGAGGCTAAATTTAAGCAGTCACAGTTAGCCTTCATCGGAAATGCCCATTCATATTATTAGCTCACTGCCACTGAGTTCAGATGGTGATATAGCTACACACACACACACACACACACACAAAACTAAATCCCTCCCTCCTTGCCCAAGCCCACCCAACCCTACATAAAAAAAGAAAATAAGAATTGCTAAAAAATGGAAGAAAATACGTTACATATAATATTGGAGCTAAGGGATATCAGCGCAACGAGCTTTCTGAGAGTCCTTCAAATTTTCAAATCAACAAATTGTAAGTATGGGCTCCATATTTTCAAAAGAAAATTATATTTATTACATAAATTATAAGTGATTTTTCTCAAGTGGAATACAAGAAGACAATTCAGCATACCATCTCTCCATTCCTAAATCTGTCTTTGATTTCCAAGTTATGGCAATGCACTTTCGGGAAAATGCTAAAGCTAATCCTAAAAATTCAATTTGATTCATAGTTAATTTTAATCTAAGACTAATCATTTTAATATCACCCAACAAAAATAACATCAAATCAATTTTTTTTTACCCAGTGGTTTTCAACCTTTTTCTTTCCACTCACATACCACTTTAAGTATGCCATAGATGCTCTATGATTAGTAAGGGATTCTTTAAGGTGGTATGTGGGTGGAAATAAAAAGTTTGAAAACCACCATTTTAATTGTACTAAATTGACTCATTATGTGCACAGTTTCATAACTCCAAAGGAAATGGGCCAGTGACAATTTTTTTCAAGCAAAATATTTCAGTAACACTTGGATCTACAGCAGTGATTCTCAGCCTTCCCTGCCCACTGACATACCACCTTAAGCAAGCCCTTACTAACCACAGAGCGTCGATGGCATAGGGATTACTTAAGGTGGGATGTGTGTGAAAAGAAAAAGGTTGAGAACCATTGCTCTAACCAAAAAGGTTTTACTCTAAGACACCAGGTAGAATGAAAAAAATTGACCAATTTCTTGATCACATCAAGAACATAAATCTGAGAAGATAAATTCAACTTTTTTAATTTTGGGGGAGTTAAATATAATTGATGTAAGAAATGATATTGAACTAATCTATATCTTGCATTAATAATTTTCATCATACTATCCTTACAAAGTTGCTTCCAATCATTTTCATCTATTTTTCTACCTAAGTTAACCTCCCATTTTAATCTTTATTTATAAATTCCTATTCTAGGAGCTGCTTTCTGAAGTAATTTATAGATCTCTGAAATAAATTTATTCATACCACCCTTAGTTATTAATAATTCTAATTCATTTTGTCCAGGTAATCTCAAATTACGACTGATCTTATCCATCAAAAAAACTTGATAATAACAAAAAAGTTATTATTCAGGACATTACATTTTTCCTTTATTCGTTGAAAGTAATAAATGCACCTGCTTCAAAACAAATTTCTATTTTTTTTATTCCTATTTGACTCCAAGTCCTTAAAAATTGATTATTTATAGAAAAAAGTTCTATTTTGATATAAAGGTGTTCCACGAGAAATTAAATATTTTCTTCCTATGTCATAATCTATTATATTCTGTTGTAATTCAATCAAATGTCTTCAAATAGGTGTATGTCTTTTCCAATGGAATACATTTATTCATTTTTATGTACCATTGCTGTATTCTCAGGCTCTCTTCTGATTTCCAGGTTGACATGATACATTTTTTTGCTACAGCTAAGGCTATCATAATAAATCTTTTTTGTGCTTCATCCAAATCGAGGCCTAGTTCTTTACTTCTTATATTATTTAGAAGAAATATCTCTGGATTTTTTGGTATGTTGCGTTTTTTGATTTTATTTAATACCTGGTTTAGATCTTCCCAAAACTTTTTCACTTTCTCACATGCCCAAATTGCATGTACTATTGTTCCCGTTTCCTTCTTACAGTGAAAACATCTGTCTGATACTGTTGGGTCCCATTTATTTAACTTTTGGGGCGTGGTGTATAGCCTGTATAACTAATTATATTGTATCACAGTATTCGAACAAATTTGGGAACCGTACATGGAACACAACAGAGAAGTCCTAACGTGGACCTCCACCATCTAAAATGACAGAAGAAGACAACAAAATGAACTGACCCAGTATTTATAACTAGAAGACACAAATTTCTGGTTTATTTTCATTGTGTGATGACTTTGTTTAATGGGTTTAATGTATTATATATATTGAACGTTGAGTGAGTAGGGAGGGGGGTGAAGGAGGGAGGGAATGGAGTGGGAAAAAGGGGAGAAAATGACACTGTGTATATTCAATAGGGAAATATTTGTGTGTATTTTGGTCAGTATGGTTCATAGTGTGAAAAAAAGGTGTATATCTAATTCCTATTAATAATTTAGAATTCCATTTATAAATGAAACTTTACATATAATCTTCATCTATTTTACTCAATTCTATTTTATCTCAAGTTAAAGTTTTCACTAAATCAAACATTCCATTAATAAATTTCAATTGGGCTGCTTTATAATAATTCTTAAAATGAGCAAGTTGTAAACCTCCTAATTCAAACTTCCAAGTTAATTTGTCTAAACATATTCTCAACATCTTTCCTTTCCATAAACACTCTCTAATATTTAAAATTAAATCTTTAAAAATTTTTCGAGGTATAGCACAAGAAATTGACTAAAAAAGATATTGAACCCTTGGAAAAATATTCATGTTAAAACACTTTACTCTACCCATTACTGTTGTAGGCAAATCATTCCATTTATTTAAATCAATCTTAATTTTACTGAATAAGGATAAATAATTTAATTCATTTAAATTATTTAAATCATTATCAACTCTAATCTCCAAATATTTAATTCCATTTTCTGACCATTCAAATTGTTTGCACTGTATATAATCCTAATGGATTATTTTACCTAGGACATAATTTCACTTTTATCACAATTAATTCTATAACCTGATATTTCACCATATTATTTCAATCTTGTAAAGAGGACACAACAAATTTATAGGATTGATCATATAAATCAAAACATCATCAGCAAATAAATTAATCTTGTGTTCCTCTGCACTAACCTTGAATACCAATATCCTATCCTGTCTTATTAATTCTGCTAATAGTTCAATTGTTAAAACAAACAAAGCGGAGATAATGGGCATCCTTGTCAAATTGATTTAGAGAATTAAAAATCCGAAGAAATTTGTCCATTCATTACAACCTTGGCAGAATAATTTTTATATAATGTTTTAATCCAATTAATAAATAAGGACCCAAAACTTTATAACACCTAAAATAAATAATTCCATTCTAACCTATCAAAAGCCTTCTCAGCATCTAAACCTAATGCCAATTCCCCTTTCTTTTGAGATCTATGTATTAAACTGCTCAGACTAATAATATTATCTGCAGAATGTCTCCCTTTAACTAACGCAGACTGGTCTACATGAATTAAACTAGGTAAATAATTAGCCAATCTATTTGCTAAAACTTTAGCTATTATCAAATAATCAAAATCTAATAATGATATTGGTCTTTTTTAATTGATCCCTATCTTTTTAAGGTCTAACTGTTATAACTGCATTGAAAAAAAGATTCTAGTGGAGAATGGGTTTCACTTGCATGCTTTAATACCTCCATAAAAAGAGATATTAATGTCTTTACAATTTTTATAGAATTCTGGCAGAAAACAATCCTTTCTCAGAGATTTACCAGTTTATAAAGAATTAAGAGCATTCATAATTTCCCTCACTGTGAATGGTGCATCTAAATTTCTTTGATCTTGGCAATTTAAAGTATATTAATTTTAGACAAAAAATTCTGAATCTTACCTTCATACAACTTAAAATAAAAAGCTTTAAAAGAATAATTTATTTCTTGAGGTTTATAGTAACTTTAAAAAAAAATTATTTTAATAGCATTAATGGTTCTTGAAGTTTGTTCAGCATTTAATGGCCAAGCCAGAACTTTGTGTGCCCTTTCTCTCAATTCATAATGTTTTTATTTATTTATTTTAATTAAGTTTTCAGCTCTATAATAAATATAATTTATTTTATTATTTTTTTCTTTTTCACTTCAGATATATTTTACTGTAAATCTTTTTTTCCAAATTCTCTATTTCTCTTTTCCAATTTATACAAATCCTTAACATAATCTTTTTTACTTTAACTGTATAACTTATTACAGGTACACAATCCATTATCCGGAACACTTGTGGGACAGTGTGTTCTGAATTTCGGATCTTTCCGGATTTTGGAAAGCCAGATTTAAACCCACCCGAATTGTGCTGCTGGTCTCCCCACCCTTTGCCCGCCCAACTCATGCTGCCGGTCTCCCCCCCTTCACCCGCCTAACTCGCGCTGCCAGTCTCCCCCCCTCGCCCACCCGAGTCGCCTGCCCGAGTTGCGCTGCCGGTCGCCTTCCTGAGTCGCGCTGCCGGTCACCCGCCCGCCCGAGTCGCACTGCCGGTCGCCCACCCACCCGAGTTGCACTGCCGGTCGCCCGCCCGCCCGAGCCGCACTGCCAGTCTCTCCCATTCGTCAGATTTTGGAGCTTTCCAGATTTTAGATGTCCAGATGAAGGATAGTATACTTTTATTTGACCTCTTAAATAAGCCTTTGAAGTATCCATAAAATAAATTTATTGTCCATTTAATGTGAATTAATATCTAAATATTCCTGGGTTTGTTTTCTTATAAAATTACAAAAATCAACTTTTTTCAACAATGAAGAATTAAATCTCCATCTATATGACATTTTTACCTTTTCAGGAATTATACATGACATTAAAAGGGGTGAATAATCTGATAAAATCCTACCTTTATATTCTATTTGCATAACTCTTCCTTGTACATTTGCTGGCATTAAACAAACATATCTATTCTTAAATAAGGATTGTGTCTATAAGAATAAAAAGAATAACCTTTTTCTTTCAGATTTAACCTTCGCCAAATATTAACCAAGTTCATATCCTCATCAAAGTCAAAATTCTTTTAGCAGTTTTAGTCTTAGTAACCAATTTTTGCAACTTACCTAAAATTGGATCTTAACAATTAAAATCTACTCCATTTAAAACATTATCATATGCTTCAGCAAAATACATAAAAGACTCATTAATAAATATTTCATCATCTATATTGGGTGCATAAATACACATAAGTGTCCACATTTCTGAAGAAATTTGACATTGAACTAAGACAAATCTCCTAGCAGGATCTATAACCACAGATTTTATCTTAACAGGAACTTTCTTGTGAATCAAAATAGCAACTCCTCTTGCTTTAGAATTAAACAAAGAAGCTACCATCTGACCTCCTACCCATTCCCTTTTTAATATTTGATGTTCCTTTTCAGTTAAATGTGTTTCCTGCAAAAAAAATGTCAATTTCCTGTTCCTTTTAATTGGGTAATTAAGCCCATTTATATTAAAATACAAAACTTAATACATTATGACCTGTCATATTCAAATCTAAGAATCAATGAACTCATCTCACTAGATCCCGACACCATAAACATATATAAATAAATTTGACATCTCCAATTAAAACCAAAAAAAAATGCAAAATACCAGTTTAAAAAAACCCAGCACTAATTC
This sequence comes from Narcine bancroftii, assembly GCF_036971445.1. Classification (NCBI taxonomy): domain Eukaryota; kingdom Metazoa; phylum Chordata; class Chondrichthyes; order Torpediniformes; family Narcinidae; genus Narcine; species Narcine bancroftii. The sequence goes on from NC_091469.1 coordinate 417,852,765, forward strand.
CCTCTATTGTGCGGGAAGTGCTCTTTGCCAGAAAGCAGCATGCAGTCGTGGAAGGAGAAGACAAAAAGTCTGACCTTTCCCCCAGCAGCTTCTTCAAGATCTTTATTCACTTGATTATCATCAATCTCCACCAGTTCTTGATGTTGTAAGAACAGTTGCACATCCTGAGGTTTCTGATCTTGGTGAAACGAAAGCTGTTGAGTAGGTTGACAGAAACTTGAAGTTTGATCTTGCTTAAGATTTGGCAGAGAATTAGCAAATTTTAAAGCCTCTTCTTCATTGGAAAAACTATGATTGATTTTCTTCAGAAAACACTTTGAGTATGACCAGGTAACAAAAAGAAAAGATATCCTTCCTTCCATAAAATTGATTGTGCAGGATTAAATTCCTTTCTTCTTTTAACAATTGACCTACTTAAATCCACATACAAAAACACATTTCCCACTGTTAAGGGACTTTGTTATTTTCGAGCATTCTGAACCACCAATCTTAATATTATTTCTTTATCTTGATAATGTAGGCACCTTATCAACATCGAGTGTGGTGCTTGACCCAGAAAAGGTTTCTTTCTGTTTGCTCTGCATGCTCTTTCCAATTCTAATCAATTAGGAAAATTTTGAAGACCCATAATTTCGGGAATCTATTTCTGAAAAATTTATACTGAATTAGAGCCTTCAAAATCTTCAGGTAGCTCAAAAATCTTAACATTATTTCTGCAATTATGATTCTCCAGTACATCAATTTGTTTTTATTGAAGTTCTTTTCTTTGTACCTCCCAAGGCATAAAAGCATCTTCCTATCTGTATCTTTACATTGTTCTATTTCATCATGATTATTTTGAATGTCACCTACAATTTTCTAAACTGTAGTTTCAACTTTTTCCACAATTTCAGCATATTTTGCCATTTCTTGCTAAATAACTTTCACCTTTCAAATATTGAAATTGCATTTTAGAATTTTTTTTTTAGAAGACCCAGACTGTGAATCTATACGTTTAACCAAATTCCCTACTTGGCTGACAATTAAAATTTTCAAAGCTTTAAATTCCTCACTCTGAAACTTAACCTCAGGGTGTTCAAACTTTATATCTTTCATACCTTGAATAAGTTGGGTTGTTTCTTCTTCTTCTTCCAATCCCTCTCCCTCTTCCTCCATTTCTTCATAAATTGTTACTTTTTTAGTATTCTCTTCTTCCAAAGATAAAACAGGTCCAAGATCTGAATAAGACCACTGCTGTAAACAGGTCTGACTAGCAATGGTAGAAGACCCAGACTCAATTGGCTGTGTTCATGCCCATGTAGATACCATTTTATCAGTTGGGCGAATGTGCGGAAGTGCAGTTGTTCCTGTGCAATCTGCAGTTAGTAGTCTTCCTCTGGACTCCATCTTCCCTGGCTCCCTGTAGAAATGGCGCTGGTGTCATGTGAATCTTCACCATCATTGGTTTGGTCATCCTTGGAAGGTGTGGAACTTGATCTGGAGGCTGAATAATCATGGTAGGCCCAATTCCTTCAGTTAGACTAACATCTTCGGTTATCGTTTTCTTAGCTATTTGAGTCTTTGTCTTCTGAGTAAGCATGGTGTATAAATTCAGATTAATCTCAAAGTTCTTAATTTAAAAATAGTTTTTAAAATTCAGCTTTAATTCATCTTCGCTCCAAAGAGAAAAGCCCTAGCTCTGTTAATCTTACCTCATAAGGTACTTTCTCCAATCCAGGCAATATCCTGGTAAATCTCCTCTACACCCCCTCCTTAGCTTCTACCACCTGCCTGTAATGAAACAACTAGAAATAAACACAACATTCCAAATGCAGTCTAACCAGAGTTTAACAGAGCTGCAACATTATCGCATGACTCTTGAACTCATTCTCCCATTGATTGAAGGCCAGCATACCATAAGCCTTCTTAACTACCCTTTCAACCCAGGGACTTGGCCTTTTATTTTACCACACTGTTAAGAAATCTAGTGCTGTATAATTTAGTGCATTTTAACTCTTGATAAGTTGAATGTATAAGACAGAGTAAATAATGTGGGGCTTTACTCTTCAAGAATGCAGTGTTGAAACAAAGTAACAGAGTTGATGTGGAGAGACATAGAACTCTGGCATGATGTCTCAGAATAAGGCAGAGACAAGAAAAGAATAATGCATTCACTAAATGCTGGTATTCTCTCCAGCATAGGTGTGCAGTTGTTAAGTCCATGCTTACATTCCAGAGAAAGATCAATAGACTTTTAGACTCTAAAGTTATCAATGTGGATCAAAGAGGTAAGTGGAACTGACGTCAAGGATCAGCCATAATCTTACTGAATGTGGGAGGGAATGAACATAGTTTGCCTTTTTTCCTCTTTATATTAAGTTTGTCACTGTACACAACAAAATATTTTTAAATACCAATGATAGTGATGACTAGTGGGTTTACTTTGCCTTTGTAAAATTTGTTTAACAGTATAAAATACAGTGTACCTGCATTTGGCACTGCATAAATAATTTTTTGTGCTAAACTTTAAATGCTGCCATTCAAATCTTTCAACCAGTTGATTCAGAGTATTGCAGTTCACCCATGGTACTGTGCTGAATTGTCCACTATAACCATATTATTCTGTCTCTGAAGTGCTAACTTGACAATGTTCACAACTACAGTATATACAGTGTTAGAGTTCACTGCTAACTACCAATGTTTTGTGTTTATTTTACCTTAAATATTTCCAGCAACATATGGTTTATTTTATTGCAAAGCACTGTTGATTGTTCTCTGCAGTTTCTAATCCTGCAGGAACAATCAGGAAAGATTTCTCAAAGTGAAGGCAAGTAATAAAAAATTGAGGAATTGTGAGACTTGGGAGAAGATGTACACAGCATCATGGATAGACAGGCTGGTAAAAAAGGCAATTAACACCCTTGCCTTCATTATTAAGGGCACTGAGTACTGGAGTTGGGATGTCATTAGAGCTATATAAGACACTGGTATGGCCATATTTGTAATACTGTGAGCTATTCTGGTTGTCTTGTTATCAGAAAGATTAAACTGCAAAGGTTCAAAGAGGATTCACAGGAATGTTACCAGGACTGGAGCATTTAAGTTGAAAGAAAAAGACTGGATAAGCTAGGTGCAGGGCATTTACCCTGGAGCACAGGAAGCTGAGGGGTGAGCTAATACAGGTACATAAAATATTAAGGGGCATAGATACTGTAAGTGTTTTCCCTAGGATAGAAGGTGTTAGATGAGGGGTAAGACACAGGAGCAACTTTTTCACACAGAAACTGGTAGGTGTATGCCACTATCTATGTAAGAAAGTTGCAGATATGGGTACAATTATAATATTTAAAAGACATTTGGAATGGCACATAATTAAAAATGGTTTAGAATGACCTGGGCCAACACAGGTATATGAATTAGCTTAGATGGGCAATTATTGGTTGGCATGGGCGAATTGGCCTAAAGTGCTTGTTTGCGAGCAATCTAGCTCTATAATTCAATTACTCCTTATACTCCTATAACAAGGAGTGTAACGGGTCCAGATAATACAAATTTGTTAGTCGATAATAATACTTGCTGGATACTCCAAAGGCATTAGGATAATTACTAATGGCAAGGATGTTTGTGAAATGGCAGATGTCACTCGAGATTACCACGCTGAGATCCTATGTTTTTTGGGAGAAAGGTAAGAACAGAGCTGAGCTACCTTTTGTGGTGTGTAAGTTGCTCAGTGACAGAGAGGCTGGCACTCCCCATTAATGAGTGCCACCACCCGCAGAGGATAGCCCCTGACCACCAACTTCGAGTGCGCAATGGGACCAGTGTGGATAAAGCCCAAAGCATTGAGTTAAGTTGATAGTTTACTCAAAGATTAAATCATTTCCTGCAGGTAGATCTTACATTTTTGGAGTAACTAAATATTTCTTAGCATGTGAAGATAATGTATTTGTTTGTTTTGGAAATTTGTTTGGAATTTGGGAGTTGTGGGGAAAGGATCCAAGTCAGGATTTGGGGAATAAGAAATAGTGAATTAGAGGTAGATATTGGTTATTTGTTCAGGGACATAGATGAGGGTGAAGGGAAGGAGCAGGGAACATGTAGGTCAATGGAGAATCAGGGCAGGTGGAGGAGATTTGAGTTTGGGTTTAGCTTTAAGAACTCAAGAATTTCCAACCATGCATGAATTGTTCATGTGTGGTTAGTTGTGCTTGATAATCACAGGGCTGCAGGCGTCAGTGTTGGGGTCATTTGTTTTACGATGTATGTTAATGATTTGGATTGCAGAATAAATGGCTTTGTGGCTTAATTTGCAGATGATACAAAGATAGGTCGAGAGGGAGGTAGTGTGGAGGAAATGGAGAGACTGCTGAGAAAATGAAATCGATGAGGCGTATGAGCAATGAAGTGACACATTAAATACAATGCTGGAAAGTGTAAGGTATGATTAAACCTCTGATTTAATCCTACCTAATAGACTCATTATGTGCACGGTCTCAAATCCAAAAGAAATGGGCCAATGACAATTTTTCTCAAGCAAAATATTTCAGTAGCATTTGGGTTGACAGCAGTTATTCTCAACCTTCCCTTCTCACTCACATACCACCTTAAGTAATCCCTTACTAATCACTGACCAACTATGGCATAGGGATTACTTAAGGTGGTATGTGAATGGAAGGAAAAAGTTTGAAAACCACTGCCCTGAAGGTTAACCTCCAGGCTGAATCAGTATTTAAATCTTGAGGAATAGGATATAAGCACAGGGATGTGATGTTGAGGCTTTATAAGACATTGGTGAGACTGGTTGGTGAGACTTCAGTTGGACTATGGCAGGGGTGGGCAGCATTTTTTTAAAAAAAACCTCACATTGTCCCTCTGCTATTAGTGCTCTGTGATTAGTAAGGGATTGCTTAAGGTGACATGTGAGTGTAAAGAAAAAGGTTTGAAAACCACTGTTTTAATCATATCTAATAGATTCATTATGTGCACAGTTTCATAACTCCAAAGGAAATGGGTCAATGACAATTTTTCTCAAGCAAAATATTTCAGTAACAATTGGGTCTAGAGCAGTGGTTCTCAACCTTCCCTTCCCACTCACATACCACCTTGAGCAATTCCTGACCAATCACAGAGTACTTATGGCAGAGGGAATACTTAAGGTGGAAGGTGAGTTTTTTTTTAAAAGTTGCCTACCCCCGGACAATGGGGTACAGTTTTGAGCTCCTTATTTAAGAAAGGATGTGATGGCATTGGAGAGGGTTCAGAGAAGATTTACAAGAATGATTCCTGGAATGAAGGGATTAGCATATGAAAAATATTTGATAGCTCTTGGACAGTTCTCCTTGGAATTCAGAAGAATGAGAGGGAATTTCATAGAAGCATTTCAAATGTTGAAAAGCCTGGACAGATTAGATGTGGCAAAGTTGTTTTGCATGGTAAAGGAATTAAGGACATCTTCAGGATTGATGGGTGCCCATTTAAAACAGAGATGTGGACAATTTTCTTGAGCTAGAGAGTGGTAAGCCTGTGGAATTTGTTACCACGGGTAGTTGACGACACATGTCAGTGAGTGTATTTAAGGCAGAGATTGATAGGTATCTGAATAGTCAGTGTATCAAAAGTTATGGGTAGAAGGAAGAGGAGTTGGGCTGGAATTGCAGTGTGGGCTTAACTGTCCAAATGGCCTACTTCTGTTCCTATATCTTGTCGTCTTATTGTCTTTGGCCAAGGTATGCAAGAGTACAACAAATAATGTTACATTTCAGCAAAAAAGTATTCTTATTGTTCTACCAAATATAACTTCAAATTAGATCAGCAGATTGGGAAAGCTGTACAAGATGGTCAATTTTGAATTGCTTTAGCTATTATTTGGAACTTGTATGAGTTACTGATACAATAAGATTTCTCAAAATCATGTATAATGTCTGTTGTCTGTCCTCTTCTAACATCATTCTCCAGATTGAGTGCTAAATACCATCTTTTCATTCAAAGGAGTAGGTTGTAGCATAGAAAGACATTGAACCATAGAACCAGGGAACACTACAGCACAGAAACAGGCCCCTTTGGCCCTTCTAGTCTGTACCAAACATAGAGGTATAGGTACATAGTTCTGTGAAAGTAGTGGCATTGAGTACATGACTTGCAATGTCATATTACAAGTGTACAAGCTGTTGGTGAAACCATACCTTGAGTATTGTGTGCAGCTCTGGCTGCCAAGCTACAGGACGGATGTCACAGTTGGTCACAGCTTAGCAGTTAGTGTAACGCTATTACAGCATCAGCAAACTGGGTTCAAATCTGGTGCTGTCTATAACAAGTGTGTATGTTCTCCACATGACCTATGTGGGTTTTCTCCACATGCTCAGGTTTCCTCCCACCTTCCAAAATGTACAGGGTTTGTAAGTGAATTGGGTGTCATTGAGCAGCATGGGTTTCATTGGCCAGAATCGCCTTCTCCTACGTTGTATTGTTTTCTTTTAACATCAGGTGGAAAAGGATGTTATCAGGGCTGGAGGATTTGAGTTATAAGTAGAGACTAGTTAGGACTTTTGCTCCTGGAACATGGAAGTTGAGGGATGACATTGTAGAGAATTACAAAGTCATGAGGGGCATAGATAAAATTAATAGTTACAGCCTTTTTCTCCAGGGTAAATTTGTGTTGATAGGAAGAATATTTAAAGGAGCCTGGGGGGGGGTGCGTCAACTTTTTTACTCAGTAGCGGGTATATGGAACAACCTGTCAGAGGAAATACAAGAAGTGTATACAAGGATAAGAAAGTTTTTGATAGATATGGGCCAAACCCGGGCAAATGGGTTTAGTAAAGTAGGCAACATGGTCAGCATGGGAAAAGTGAAATAAAGGAGATGTTACTGTGCTGAACTGCAACAAGTTTAGTAGTGAACCGCAACAAATTTTGACTGTGCTTTTGAACTGAACTGTAATCCTGCTCCACTGGATTTTAGAATGTTTTCAGCTTTGTCAAAATAAATTAGTGCCTCTTTCCCAAGTTACTCCATAGATTTTGGTCTACAGTTAATATTTCACATTTATATGATTTATTATGGACTTGAATGAATATGCAACATGTCACCAACAAGACCTGCGTGGATGAATCTTTGCCCACGTGAAAATATTAGGTGTTCCCCAACCAGAAACCTTGGATGAATCAGAGGAATTGCAACCTGCTGAGGGTGAGATCAATGGCATTTAATGCTGGGGATCCAGATCTCTATAATAAGTCCAGGTATGACATATGGAAGACCATCTCTGAAGCCAAGTGGAAATTCCAGAAGAAGCTGGAGACAGAAACAGGGAGTGCATGCCATTACAGCCTACATAGATGGCTGTAATGCTTCATGACCCACTGAGCTGAATACCTTCTATGCCCACTTTGAGAAGGAGAACACAACAGTACCTATTAGAATCCCTGAAAAGGCTGAGGACCCTGTGATATCAGTCTCTGAGGCTGACGTCAAAACATCATTCAAGAGGGTGAACCTTGCAAGGTGTCAGGCCCTATGGCGTATCTGGCAGGGTTCTCCAGCCAATCAGCTGGAGTGTTCACAGACATTTTCAACTCTCATTGCTGCAGTCAGAGATTCCCACCTGCTTCAAAAGGGCATCAACTATCTTGGTGCCCAAGAAAAGCAGTGTGAGCAGCCTCAACGACTATTGCCCAGTTGAACTAACACCTTCTGCTTTGATAGATTGATCAAGGCCAGAATTAACATGTACCTAAGCAAAGGTCTGACCCACACTACAATAAACCTATTGTCACATTTGCTTCACTACAGACACATATCACTAGTTCTCCACTCAGCTCTGGATCACCTCGAAAACAGCAACTCATACATAGAGCTGCTCTTCATCAACAAAAATTCAACCTTTAACACCATTATTCTCTCAGTGCTGATCAAGAAGCTCCATATTCTGGGCCTCTGCAACTGGATCCTTGACTACTCCATCGGACGACCACAGTCAGTATGAATTGGAAACAACGTCTTCTCCTTACTGACTATCAACATAGGCACACCTCAGGGATGTGCACTTAGCCCATTATACACCCATAACTGTGTGGCCAGGCACAATTCCAATGCTATCTACAAATTTGCCAATGGCACCACAGTTGTTGACAGGATCACAAATGGCAAGGGAGAAAGATCAGCTCATTGAGTAGTGTCACACCAACAACCTTGCACTCAGTGTTAACAGGAGATGGCTGTGGACTTCAGTAGGAAGTCAGGAGAACACAATCTGGTCCTCATTGAGGGTGAAGTAATGGATGGGGGCAAGAACCTCAAACTCCTGAGTGTCAGCATCTTCGAGGATCTGACATGGAGACTTTATGTCAATGCAATCATGAAGAAGGTTCACCAGAGGTGAGGTGTTGAGGAAATTTGGTATGTCACTGAAGACTCATGAAAACTTCTACAGGTATCCAGTGGAGAGATTCTGGCTGATTGCATCACTGTCTAGTACAGAGGAGCCAATGCTCATCACAGAAAAAAATTCCAGAAAGTTGTTAATTCAGCCTGAGACATCACGGGCACCAGACCTAACTCCATTGAGGCGATCTACAAAAGGAGTCTTAAGAAAACAGCCTCCATCCTCAAGGACTCCCACCATCCAGGCCATGCCCTCTTCACTTTGCTACCATCAGGAAAAAGGTACAGGAGCCTAAAGCACTCAGTGGCACAAAGACAGCTTCTTCCCCGCTGCCATCAGATTCCTGAATGATCAAAGAACCTAAGGCACTGCTTTAATTTTCATACACATTTAAATTATTTTTGTAAGATAGTTTATATGAATGTTTGCACTAAGATGCTGCAGCAAAAACAACAAATTGTATGACTTGCTCATGAGAATAAATTCTGATTCTGAAAACAAATGATATCATTAACAAAATAGCAGTCAGTGAAGAAAGTAAACTGTCTTTGAGACTTAGGTAGCTTGACATTTGGAATTAAGGCTATTGTCTTTTCTCAAAGTATATAGAATGGTTGACAAACACTAAATCTGAATTTAAAAACACTTGAGTGACAAAAAGCTTGAATCCCAAACCCATTGTATCCATTTAACAGTCTCCAACAGCTGTGAAAAGCTGGATGAATTATTGCTTTTGGTTCCAGGCACTGCAGGTGATTGTTACAAATCATTTATTTCAATAGAAGCATACTCCAGGTAGATACACATTGAGAGAATTTAATTCTCACCTGTGGATTTGGGGTTTCTTAGTGGCACAATATGATATCTTCCATTAAATTTGACTATGAATTATGTAACATGCAGAGAAGAGCACACAATGTAACAACTGATCCCAGGTGATCAAGTGCAAAATTGACTCATTCAAATTTATTTGTCTCTGATTTGGAAACAACTGAAAAGAACCTTTGCTAAGGAGGGAAAGATCAGCTCTGGGCTATTGATCAAACAATCCCAATTACCCATGTGTATTGGTAGTCAGTAGTCAATGAGACATGCTGCAGGGATATAAAGTGGAATAACATCCCCAGATGTATTCAAACCTATATTTTGCAAAAATGTAGCAAATAAAACCCAGGTAAAATTAAGGCTCTAACCCAGAGGTTCTCAATCTTTTCTTTCCACTCACATACCACTTTAAGTAATCCTTATGCCATTGGTGCTCTGTGGTAAGTAAGGGATTGCTTAAGGTGGTATGTGAATAGGAAGGGAAGGTTGTGAATTAGTGTTCTAACCTGATTAAAGGAATTCCATTTACAACAGTAAATTGTCTGAGTTTACAATATCCCTTTGTGCAGATAATTTAATTGTGATTTCCTCCAGTGAGTCCCTTTCCATTTTCTTGAATAAGGGTGGCCAAACTGCAGCTCCTGAGACACATGCAGCTCTTTAATATGAATGTGTGTCTCGCTGAGGTACATTGGCTGTGTATGATAGTTGGTGTGGCAGTGTTGTGGGCAGTGGAATTTACAGAATATAAATGAGATGCAGGCTACCGTTGCCCTGGCTGCCCTCCCATCTGAGCTCCTGACACCCCAGCCTCCCACCCATCCAAGCTCCTGATGCCCAGAGTGCCTGCCCTCTGGAACTCCTGAAGCCCAAACTACTGTCCCATCTGAGCTCCTGATGCCAGGATGCCCACAGTCCTGAACTCCTGCACCCCAGATGCCCTCCAATCCGGGCATCCGACACCACCCATCCAAGCTCCCAATTCTCTGGCTGCTCATCCATCCAAGCTCCCGACGCCTCTGCTGCTCTCCCATCCAAGCTCCCAATGCTTCGGCTGCCCTCCCATCCAAGCTCCCAATGGCCCAGCCTCCCACCCATCGAAACTCACGACATCCCAACCACAGACTCTCACCCATGTCCCAGCCGCCCGCTCTCCATCAGTGCTCCCAATATATTGAACGTGGACTGACCACCTCGTCCCTGATGGTTGCGCATTCGAGCTACTGACATCTCAAACAACTCGGGTACTCATCGCGGTCAAAAGTTGTACGTGTGCAATAATCAACCTCTTAAATTTTACCCTAAAAATTGTCCTACAAAATTTGACTATTACACGAGTATATATTGTGTACATTTAAATTATTGAAATCAATACAAATTAACAGTTTAAAAGCAACATACATGAATAAATATTATTAAATATATGTATTTCTTATTGTTTATATATTTTTTGTGTTAAAATGTGTGTGCAAGATTAAAAATGTGTATGTAATATTTTCATGTCTTGTGCCACTCAAACATCTGAAGTTTATCGTTTGTAGCTCTTACCTTAAGTAAGTTTGGCCACTCTTGCCCTACAACATCATAGTAATGTTACCCAGAAATGGCTAAAAAAAAACTTGTTCATTATGCTGTCAAGCATCCATTTTATTTTGTTGCCAAAAGAAGAACGAGAATGGTAGTGTTGGTTTTTTAGCATACTTACCATTTAGAAATCTTGTTTGTTCAGCAGGAAAGGGATTAGCATTATATGCGGAACAGCTTTGAGAGATTAATCAAATTAGTTACTGACTTGAGCTTTCTTAAAAGGAGCATATCTATAAGCTTCCAATGAGTTTGTGTGTTTTCAGAGTCTGGGCAATATAATGTTGCAATTGACTTTCACCACTAATCTTCTGTTCACTCCAACAAAAGAATACAAGGAATAATTCCATGGGGAAAGACAAGTGACAATATTTACCCCAGCACGGAATAAGACATGATAAACATTTCCTAGTGCGTATTCGGTTCATGCAGAAAATGATGAATTAAATCACAATCATTTAAAATTTTAGGTAATAATTAGCAATTTTCCAAACCAAAGTGAGCTTTGATGCCTGAAGATCTTGTCGTCTGTTTTTTGTTCATTTCCTTTTAAGACTTGCATTGTTAAAAATTAGTTTCATTGGACAGAATGAAATTAAAGCAATTTCATGTAATAAATGTTTGCCTTCCTCCAATAACTGGGGCAATTATTACATTTAGCAATTGATAAAGATGTAGCAGTGGTCATAATTTGGTTTGTAAAGTAATCCCAGTATTTTCTACTTTAAATTGGAAAACAAAATTGATCAGGTGGATCCAGCTGATGAAAGATGTTCCACTCATCACAGGGTATCATGACATTTTTTCTTGTTTCTTGAAAGATTTAAGTCAGACAGCCAATTGAATATGGAGACATTGAAGGATGGACAGTGGGTCTCTAATCAGATCATTGTCAACTAGTCTGCCAAGGATAACACACAAGGGACCATGGGTCACAAGGACCAGTGGACTTTCATTTGAGAGGTTCTGTGACATAAGAAATGTTTTCTCTGTTAGGAATGTCCTCTTATTGATTGCTGGTACAGAGGACAGACCTGCACTCTATAGAAAGCTGGTATTTGTCTGTCAGAGTTTCTATTCACTCTTGGCAGATATAAAAGGGATTTTCCCATCACTTTCCACTAGATCTTTCATATTTGTGGATAAGGATCAAATAACAAAGTGTTAATATATCCTATTTCTGTCATTAGAGAAGTTCTTTAGGCAAGTGTCATCTTTAATCCAATGAGCTTTTTATGAGCTGGATAATTTTTGGTAGCCCTATAAGCACGACTCCTTATATAGGATCTCAATTTGAAACTTGGACTTGCACCTTTTACCTCATCAATGCCTGCTGATTTGCTGAGTTCTTGCAGTGCTCTGTTTTTGTTTGTTCTATAGGGGTAGTTTTTGACACAACCCTTTTCAGACCTGAAGCCCTCGGATGACATGTAAAAGAATTTTAAAAGGTGTTCACTCTTTTTTTGGTTATCAGAGTTTGCAAAAGGTTGCAACATAAAATTTAAGTAGGAAAAAGACCAACTGATGCATCAAGCTTGCTCCACATCATGATACAGTCATGTGATCTGAATTGATAAAGATATTTGGGTAGTCACATCTGATGTTTGTGTTGGTGTTGCATGTCCTTTGAAATGATGAAGCCCACCCCATGGCATATGCTGGAGGATATTGGCAATACTTAGTTATGGATTCTTCCTTCTGGTTTTGAGCAGACCTCAGGACCTCCTTTGTTCAAGTAATGATCTTCTAGCAGCAGTTTGATACATGAATCAGTATGTGTTCCTGGGAACAGCCCATAGCACAAAAATCTGTGTTTGATTTTTGCTCAACCAGTCAGGCAATCATCTTTTACCACTCTCTAGTGTCTCCTGCAAAGCCAATATCTAATCCAATTTGCTACCTGATCCTAAATATTGAGCAGCTAAAGCTCTAGTGGTTTCTAACCAGTAGGTCATGGCCCACAGATGAGTCACCTTGTGTTTCCATGTGGGCCACAGAGACTTCCCAACCCACTGAGGTCAGGGTAGGTCTGAGGTCATGTCTCAATCCTCCTGAGAGACCTTGGGTGGGGTGGCAAGCAATTGGTCAGTGAGGTCATCTGGCCATCTCTCAATATAAGCAGCTTGGCACTCAGTCACAGTTCCTACTATACCTCCACACAAGACAGATTTAGACTGATCCAGAAACTTACAGCTTGTTCTTCATTTCAATCAAGACTCAAGAGGCTCCTGTTTATAAGGTAAGGCACATGACATATTGAATTTCATCAAGCCATGTGGCCTGAAAATGGCTTGGATTTTAAAGTGAAATGACATAAAAGAACAGGAGATTGCAGAAATCAATGATGCTACATTTGGATTGTTCTAAATTCAGCTGGATGAATCCACAGATGTTTTGTCTTGTTCACAGCTTCTTGCCTCTCTTCAGTATGTGAAGAGGGAATCCATCAAAGAAGAAATACTATTTTGCTGTTCACTGGAGTCAAATACCAGAGCCATTGTTGTGATGTAAAAATTATCAGAGTTTTTTGGCCATGAGGGTCTGAATTGGCACAATCTTTTTTTTATTTTTTTTAAATTTTTCACACTGTGAACAATATCAACCAAAATATGTACAAATGTTTCTCATTAAATATACACAGTGGCATTTTCTCCCTTTTTTCCACCCTTCCCTCTCCCCTTCCTACCCCCCTCCAAAACCAATAAATATTCAACATATACAATAAAATAAAACCATAAAACAATGTCTTCACACAAAGGAAAATAAACAAGAAAAATGTGTCATCTACTTTTACACACAGAATCAAGTCGTTTTGTCTTCTTATCATTTTAGGGGATGGAGGTCTGTTATGTTCCATGCATGGTTCCCATATTTGTTCAAACAAAGTGACTTAATTTTTTTAATTATATGTTATTTTTTCCAATGGAATACATTTATTAATTTCCATGTATCATTGCTGTATTCTCAGGCTCTCTTCCATTTTCTAAGTTGACATTATACATTTTTTTTGCAACTGCTAAAGCTATCATAATGAATCTTTATCCAATTTGAGGCCTAATTCTTTACTTTTTATGTAACTTAAAAGAAAGATCTCTGGATTTTTTGGTACGTTATTTTTTGTGATTTTATTTAATATCTGATTTAGTTTTTCCCAAAACGTATTCACTTTCGTACATGCCAAAATTGCGTGTAATGTTGTCCCCATTTCCTTCTTCAGCGAAAGCATCTATCTGATAATGTTGGATCACATTCTTTTAATTTTTGAGGAGTGATGTATACCCTGTGTAACCAATTATACTGTATCATGCTTGTGTTTATTGTATTCTTCATAGTTCCAGAACATAACTTTTCCCATGCTTCATTTTTTATCTTTATGTTTAAATCCTTTTCCCATTTTTGTTTAGGTTTATAGCTTATTTCATCATTTTCCTTATCTTGCAGCTTAATGTACATGTTTGTTATAAATCTTTTAATTATCATTATGTCTGTAATCACATATTCAAAGCTGCTTCCTTCTGGTAATTTCAATCTGTTTCTCAATTTATCCTTTAAGTCAGACAGCCAATTGAATATTGAATATTCAGTTGATTAAATGCAAACATTGTACCATGAGTTATTCCATATTTGTACTTCAACTGTCCAAATGTTAATAAATTATTTCCCAAAAAACAATTTTCTATTTCTTTGATTCCTTTTCTCTCCCATTCTCTCAAGGAAAGGTTATCTTTTGTAAAAGGGATTAGTGGATTTTGCTTCAATCATAATTTTGGTATTTGGTAATTCATTATTTTCCTTTCTAAGTGGATCTTCTTCCATATATTAAGTAAATGATGGAATATTGATGAGCTTTTAAATAGCACCAACTTTTCATCCGACATAAACTATATGTTCCGGTACTTTTCCCCTATTTTATCTAATTCTATCTTAGTCCAGTCTGGTTTTTCCCTTGTCTGGTAAAAATCTGATAAATACCTTAATTGTGTGGCTCAAAAACAATTTCTAAAAATTGGTAACTGCAAACCACCTTGGTTATACCTCTCTGTTAATTTATCTAACGCTACCCTCGGTTTCCCCCTTTCCACAAGAATTTCTTTATTATTCTCTTTAGTTCATTAAAGAATTTCTCTTAAGGGAATTGGTAATGTTTGAAATAAGTATTGTATCCTTGGGAACACATTCATTTTAATGCAGTTTACCCTCCCTATCAACGTTAGCGGTAATCCTTTCCAATGTTCTAAGTCTTCCTGCAATTTCTTTATTAGTGACTGATAATTTAGTTTATACAAGTGGCTTAAGTTATTATCTAACCTGCCCCCTAGGTATTGGATTGCTTGTGCTTGACATTTAAATGGTGATTCTTTTTTAATTTTTGTATAATCCACATTACTAATTGGCATCACTTCACTTTTATTTTCGTTGATCTTGTACCTCGATATTTCTCCATATTCCTTCAATTTCTTATGTAATTCCTTTATTGATATCTCTGGTTCTGTTAGTTATACTATGATGTCATCTGCAAATAAGCTGATTTTATATTCCTTCTCCTTTATTTTTATCCCTTTTATTTTATTTTCTATTCTTATCAGTTCTGCCAATGGTTCTGTTGCTAAGGCGAACAATGAGGGAGATAATGGACATCCCTGTCTAGTTGACCTACTTAATTTAAATTGGTTCAATCCATGTACTGCTACCTTCGCCAACAGTCCATTATACAACACTTTAATCCAATTAATATATTTTTTCTGGTAGATTAAACCTCTGTAATACTTTAAATAAGTAGTTCCACTCTACTCTGTCAAAGGCTTTGTCTGTGTCTAAAGCAACATCCACTGTTGGTTTCTTATTTCCTTGAACTGCATGAATTAGATTAATAAGTTGACAGACATTATCTGCTGTTCGTCTTTTCTTAATAAATCCAGTTTGATATTGTTTTACTATTTTAGGTACACAATTGGTCAATACTTTTGCTAATAATTTCACTATTATCTTATAATCTGAGTTAAGTAGAGGTATTGGTCTATATGATGCTGGTGTTAATGGATCCTTCCCCGTCTTTGGTATTACTGTAATTATTGCTGCCTTACATGAATCTGGCAAGTTTTGTGTTTATTCTACCTGGTTAATTACTTCCAGAAGAGGAGGAATTAATAACTCTTTAAATGTTTTATAAACTTCTATTGGAAATTCATCCTCTCCTGGTGTTTTATTGTTGGCATCTTTTTTAATATATCCTGTACTTCTATTTCAAATGATTTTATCAGATTTGTTCCTCTTCTTGCAATTTCGGCAGTTCAATTTTAGTTAAAAATTCTTCTATTTTGTTACCTTTCTCCTCATTCTCAGGTTGGTATAATTGTTCATAAAACTCCTTAAAGTTTTCATTAATCTCTGTTGGGTTATATATAATTTATTTGTCCTTTTTACTTGATGCCAATACAGTTCTTTTAGCTTGTTCTGTTTTAAATTGCCAGGCTAATATTTTATGTGTTTTTTTCTCCCAGTTCATAATACTTTTGCTTTTTTTTCATTATGTTCTTCTCTACGTTGTTCGTTTGTAATGTTTCGTATTTTTTTTGTCCGCCAATTCTCTCTTTTTCATTATATCACCCCTTTTTACTAGTTCTTTTTCTATACTTACTATCTCCTTTTCTAACTGCTCTATTTCCCGATTGTAATCCTTTTTCATCTTAGTTACTTAACTTATTATCTGTCCTCTAATGAAGGCTTTCATTGCATCCCATAATATAAATTTGTCTTTCACTGATTCTGTGTTTATTTCAAAATACGTTTTAATTTGGCATTCAATAAACTCTAAATTCCTGCCTTTTAAGTAGGATGGCGTTTAACCTCCATCTATATGTTTTTGGTGGGATGTCCTCCAGTTCTATTGCTAATAACAGGGGTGAATGATCTGATAGTAGTCTAGCTTTATACTCCGTTTTCCTAACTCTCCCTTGAATATGGGCTGACAACAAAAACATATCAATCCTTGAGTATGTTTTATGCCTACTTGAATAATATGAATATTCCTTCTCTCTTGGGTGTTGCCTTCTCCATATATCCATAAGTTTAATTTCCTGCATTGATATAAACATAAATTTGGCTACTTTATTCTTTTTGCTTGTCTTTTGTCCAGTTTTATCCAACATTGGTCCAAATTAAGGTTAAAATCCCCTCCTATCAATATATTTCCTTGTGTGTCTGCAATCTTCAAAAAAATATCCTGCATAAACATTTGATCCTCCTCGTTAGGTGCATATATATTGAGCAAATTCCAAAATTCTGAGTATATCTGACACTTTATCATTACATACCTCCCTGCTGGATCTATTATTTCCTCCTCTATTTTGATTGGTACATTTTTGTTAATTAATATAGCTGCATCTCTAGCTTTTGAATTATAAGATGCTGCTGCTACGTGTCCAACCCAGTCTCTCTTTAATTTATGTTCCACTTCAGTTAGATGTGTTTCCTGCACAAATGCTATATTTATTTTTTCCTCCTTCAGTAAATTTAGTAGCGTCTTCCTTTTAATTTGGTTATGTATTCCATGAGTGTTTATAGTCCTATAGTTCAATGTGGCCATCTTATATCTTGTTTACACCTCTTTTCCGCTTCCGCGCCACCTCCATCCCCCTTTTTCCCATTTTCATCTCTTAGTTTTCCCTTTTTAAACTCAATGTATGACAACATATTTAAAACATAAAATACTCCAACAATTCCCACAACCAATAATACCTTTACCCCAAATGCCCCCACCCACCTCCTCTGAGTTGCCCCTTACCCCTTGCTGGGCAACCACAACTCCCCTTTCCATTTGGATTGCGATCTTGCTTGCAAGCGTCAACTGATTTCACAGTGACGGTTATTCCCTCCCCCCAGCTCCCTAGAAAACACTTTCTTTTACACGTATAACAAAGCTCTCTTTTTTCCCCTTACTTCCTTCCATTCCTTCTCTTTTCCCTCTTTAGTTCTTTACATATACCTTGTTTTTACATCTTGATATATATACTTTATCACCGTTCTTCATTCTTGTTACATCTCTTCATCTCCCCATCTGTCCTGCAAACATTCTGCTAATTCTTGTGCTTCCTCCGGATTCGAGAACAGTCTGTTTTGCTCCCCAGGTATAAATGTTTTAAGCATGGCTGGATGTCTTAACATAAATTTATAACCTTTTTTCCATAAAATCATTTTCACTGCATTATACTCCTTCCTCTTGTTTAAGAGTTCAAAACTTATATCTGGGTAAAAAAATATTTTTTGACCCTTGTATTCCAATGGCTTATTATCTTCTCTAACTTTATTCCTTGCCCGCTCCAGTATATTTTCTCTTGTCGTATATCTCAAAAATTTTACTAAGATGGATCTTGTTTTTTGATGTGTCTGCAGTTTCAGAGCTAGTGTTCTGTGTGCCCTTTCTATTTCCATTTCCATTTCTTCCTGCATTTCTGTCGTTATTGATTAGACATGCACATGACTATCCCCTGATTTTATTTTGGTTACTTTCTTAACCAATGGAACAACATTAGATATCCTCCAATCCTCTGGCTAAGGAATTTTAAATATACCTGGCAGAGCCTCTGCACTAGCCTCCGTCAAGGCCCCATGGATATCTTGTCTGCCCCTAGGGATTTATCCATCCTTATTTGCATCAAGACAGCCTCCTCAGTAGTCTGAATATGGTCCATGGCCTCACCACTGTTTTGCCTCACTTGTATCGACTCAGTGTCCATTTCCTGAGTAAATACAGATGAAAAAAATTAAGGTTTTTTTTCCTATCTCTTTTGGCTCCATGCATGGAAGCCCTTTGGATTTTCCTTCACCTTTTCTTCTTTCTTCTCTTGCCTCAAGTACCTCATGCATTCCTTACTGCCTATACTTGTTCTTCTGAACCAAGGTCTCAATATGTCTTGAAATTCAAGGTTCCTTATACCTAGGAATGGAAAATAATTTGTGAAGGACATGTTTCTTCAGTCCATTCCTTGATCTTCAGACGAATCAGAATAAATTTGTTCAGGAATACCTGCCATAGATAAGTTTCAGCTTGCTTTTGTATATTTAGCTTTATCTGTTGCGAAAAAAATTATTGCTAGTATGTGGAAAGATACAAATATGATTGATATTAATTGATGGCATAATGAGATGAGATATTGTTTAATAATGGAAAAAGTTATGTATGTTTCACGTGATAATTATAATTTTTTTATTAATAAGTGGTTGTTATATTCAGAATATTAACATTTCAATACATTGATTAGATCTTAATATGTATATTTAATTTTTCTTTAATATTTTTTCTTTTTTCTTTTTCTTTGGCTCTCCTTAGGAGAGTTGGCTGAAGGGTGGGGGGTTCTTTTCTATTTTGTTCTATATATAAAAAATAACGTTCATTTTATGGTTAATTTTTGTATATGTCATATACTATTTGTTTTTTGAATGAATAAATAAAGTTTAAAAAAAAGGAATACCTGCCATAACAAATGGACAAATCTTTCCTTATTTCTCTGACAACCCAAAAATTTAAATTCCATTTCCTCATGTTTTCTGTTCTTACTATTTATTTAACATGTACTAATAGAGTATTATGTTTTTTTTTATTTTTATTTTATTTGTGAAGATGGGAAATATATAAAAAGAGGTTAATGGATTGTATTATGGATCTTAGTGATTATCTCTGTTGTTTATTATATTTTCACATTCAGGATTGGTGCAGGTGGTCGTTTTGCTGCTTTTTATATTAAAAACATTCTAGTGTGCACATTTAAAAACAGAACTTTGTAGAATCAAAAATTTAATGAGTTCTGAATATTTATGGAAATATTCTAATGTCTGCCTTGGTCAAGGTTTTCTCTTCAATTAAACCAATAGTTTAATTCTGTCTTCACAGAAGAAACCACAGGTAACTTTGCAGAATTGCTGGGAGGTGAGGAAAGAGTGCTGGAGAAATAAATTGTTTGGAAATCCGATAAGTCATCAGTGACAGATATTTACAACCCAGGGTATTAAAGGAGGTACCAATGGAAATAGTGTTTGCTTTAGTTACCATTTCCTAGAATTCCATATGTTATATAGGTTATGCACGAGGTCCAACCGGTTTGTAGCCCCACTATTTTTTTGGGGGGGGGGGGGTCAGTGAAGAGATGAGAGAAAAGTTTAAAAAAAACCAAATTCATTAAAACATCAGGACTGAGGAAGATGCTTGAGGCTATGATATAAGCGATATACAGTACATGAGATAACAGGGCTCTTGGAAAATATCAACAAGATAAGAAGACATCAACATGGTTTCTAGAAAGGAAATAGTGTTTGACCAACCTTCTGGAGTTTACTGATAAAATTGGCAAAACATGTATTCTATGTACCCGGGCCTTCATGAGAGCCCACAGACAATTTGTGCAGTTGTGATCCTCTTACCTTGACAGAAGTGCAGTGTATGTTCCCTCAACTGATTCATTGGTTGACAGAACTTCACTTTGAAGAGGCATTAGTTCAACTAGTCTTGATTTACAGTATATTCACTGGAGCTCAGAAGAATGAGAAAATATCATATTATAATGAATACAATTCTAACAGAATTAAACCATGGATCTGTGAAGGATGTTTCTACTGCTTAAGATGCCTATGTTAAAGGGAAAGAGATTTAGAACTGAAGTGAGGAGAATTTTCTTAAGTCAGTGACTAGTAAACCTGTGGACATTTCTACTATAGAGGGCTGTGGTGGCCAAGTAGCTCAATATATTTCAGATATATTTGTTGATGCAAAAGATATCAAAAGTATGCAGAGAGTATTCATCCACAGTGATGAAGTGTTGTGAAAGGCTGATGTTGAAGTATATCAGCTCCTGTCTGACCAGTGACATGGATCCTTTCCAGTTTGCCTAATGTAGCAATAGATCTACATCAGATGCCATCTCACTGGCTCTGTACAAAGTCCGAGAACACCTGGACAGCAAAGAAGCATAGGTCTTTATTGACAACAGTTCAGCATTCAGCACCATCATCCCCTCAAAACTGATAATCAAATTGCAAGACCTGGGCCTCAATATACCACTGTGTAATTGAATCCTGAATTTGCTCGCCTCCAGACCACAGTCAGTGAGGATTGATAAGAACATCTCCTCCATAATCACCAACAGTACCAGAGCACTACAGGGCATCTTAGATCCCCTACTCTCCCCTACTCTATTCGCTTTACACCAATAACTGTGTGGTTTTGTCTGACAACACCACCATCTACAAATTTACTAATGATACCATGGTAGTGGGTTGGATAAAAGGGATAATGAGTCAGCATACAGGAGCAAGATTGAAAACATGGCTGAATGGTGTACAAACAACAAACTCATACTCAATATCACAAGGAGCTGATTAGCGACTTCAGGAAGGAACTATCAATATATTAATTTATAGTGGAGGGTAGTCATTCCTGGTCCTCCAGAAGTCCACTATCATCTCCTTCATCTTTTCCACATTGAAACTCAGGTTGTCATTCTCACACTATATCATGAGATTTTCTACCTCTTTGTAGTTCAACTCATCATTGTCCATTCTTATGAAGGTGGTTGATCAGGCGACATAGACGCATACCCTCTCAGAATCTTTCTCAACAGCGACCATTACGTTAATGTCTAAAAGAGACTGGGATCCTCTGAAACTTGCCTCATATAGGCTTATCTAATTGTTGAATGAAGATTATAAAATTATTGCAAAAGCCTTGGCGAACAGGCTGGCAAAACACCTGCTGAAGTTAATGAACCCGGATCAGGTGGGTTTCGTAGAAAACAGGTACTTGACAAATGTACATCAAGCACAGTCAAGGGCAGATCCAGGAGTGGTCATAGATTTGGATGTGGAGAAGGCCTTTGACTGATTGGAGTGGGATTTTCTTTTCAAGTTGCTGGAGAAATTTGGACTGGGTCAAGCATTTATCAATTGGGTCAAGGCACTTTATCATAAAACTCTAGTCAAAATTATTACAAACAGGCAGATATCTCTGGTGTTTTCCTTGAACAAGTAAAATAGACAGGGTTGTTCTTTGTCACCGGTGCTATTCATACTAGTTCTGGAGCCACTGGCAGAAGCCAATCGGCAAGATCCAGACATAAGGGGGTTCAAGGTGGGCCAGGTGGAACACAAAATCAACCTTTTTGCTGATAATGTGTTAGTATATTTGATGAACTCCAGGTGGGTTGTTGACCTGGCTGAGGACTATACTGGAGGATTATGGGAAGGTTTTGGGGTGCTGAGTAAATTTCAATAAGAGCGAGGTTATAACTGACAAATGATTACGCTCAGTATAAATGTGGCAGTGAGTTCAAGTGGCCGAGGGAAAGCATAAAGTACTTCGGGGATCAAAGTAGATAAGGATTGACATAATTTGTATAATGTTAAGTATATCCCTTTGCTCTGGAAGATTGAGGAGGATCTGGTTAGATGGAGGACTCTGCCCATTACATTGATGGGCAGAATCAATTGTGTCAAAATGAAGGTGATGCCAAGGCTCCAATACCTTTTTCAGTCATTACCCATTGCATTGCCTCAGGGTTTTTTTTAAGGTGCTTAATAAGTATGTCAGGAAGTTTCTATGGAATAGTAAAGTGACTAGAATCTCCATGGAAAACTTATTATGGGATTATAAATTTGGGGTTTTAAAGTTACCTGACTTTAAAAAGTATTATTGGGCATCAAAGGGAGATTTATCCCTTTGCTCTTTGAGGGAGAGGGCCCGCCAGAGTGGATGCAGATTGGGTTGTATTCGCTAGGTGAAGAGATAGCTGAACACATTATTTATAAATGGGATGTAAAATTACTCTCATATAAAACTGATAACCACATCGTAAAACATGTACTTCAGATGTGGAAAATGACAAAACAAGGTATTGGATGGAAGGTAGGGATATCCCCCCAAAGCACCCCTGATTCAGAATAATTTAATACCCTTGACTCTGGGCAATAAGATCCTGGACACCTGGTGCCAGAGTGGGTTCAGGTGTATCGAGGATTGTTACAAAAGGGGGCAGCTAATATCATTTGAGGAATTGAGAAACAAGTATGATTTGTCCAACAGAACATTCTTCTACTATCTGCAAATAAAATCTTTGTTGAGGGAAAAATTGGGACCAGTTAAGACCCTGCCTGAATGTAGCGACAAGGAGATTCTAATTCAAAAGTGGTGTTACAGAGTTCTGTGTTGTGTATTGGCCTATGTGTTGTGTGGTTTTATGTTAAAAAGTGACAGTTTGCCTTAGAGAGCCAAGGTGAAGGTGGACTGCTGAGGGAGTGGGAGACGGACTGAGCATGTGCAGAAAATGATCTAAAAATGTCTGGACTTGGATGATAAACCACCACTGGGTGGTGCTGTGGAGTGGAAGAAGGCCCAGAGCATGAATCATGGTCTGGAGGATAGTTTAGAATGTTGGGATTTCAAAAAGGATGAACATTCTGAAGGCAACCAGAAGGATCCGGACCAAGCCAGTTGCGCTCTCTCTCTCTCTCTCTCTCTCTCTCTCTCCCCCCCACATATCTTTTGACTTGGGATTGAGATAAGTTTTTGGAATGTATTTGTTGAGGTGGGTGGAGGGGGTGGGGACAAATAGGAACTTTGGGTATGAATATGTACATGGACAGCTTTGTTTATTGGATTTTGTCAGTTTGTGAAAGCTAAAATAAAATCTTTAAATAAAGGAAAATATGCTGACAGCTTATTAATACTTCTGTCGAATGTGCCAGGATAGTTGAGTTGGCTGAGTACCTTTCACTGGAACTGGAAAATCATCTTGAAGTTGAGATATTAAATGGCTAGATGTATTGTGAAACTCCGAAAGTCTTTCTTATAGAATGAAACATGCATTTGTATACTTCCCTGCCACTGATGCTGTCATATTTGTTTCACTCTTAATTGTAAGTTTCTCCGCTATCAAATTTTCTTTTAATCTAATCCTATGATGGCAGATATTTTTACTCAATTGAAAGATGAATTGCAAATTGATTTATATTGTCACAGTGAATTCAAGAACAAAAATATCAACATTTGATAAACTAGTCATGTTTTGTGCTAATTTTATTTTTGCTTTGTATAATTTAACAAATAATTTGACTTCTTTCCCCAATTTCAGAATCATGCTCGTTTCCTGATGGGTTAATGAAATGCATGCTGCTCTTTGCTCAGTGGTTGGTGGAAAGTCATTGGGAAGCATTTGGCCTCCTTGTCTGTGTTCTCCAGCAGCATGAATGAAATCTGAACTTAATCAGTCAACGCAAGCGATACATATGGCACTGTGCATATTAAAAGAAATAAATATTACTGTTAAATAGATAGTATGAGCAGGTCATCAGCCAATCAGCAATCTCACTGCCTATGGGAAGAAGCTGTTTTTCAGCCTAATGGTTCTGGCTCTCATACTCCTATATCACTTTCCCAAGTAGCTAAAAGATGCTGCTTGCAGGGTGGTAAGGGTCCTCACTGATTTTGTGAGCCTTCTTCATGCAATGATCTGTGTTAATCCTACCTATGGGGGGAGGGAAGCCCAATGATCCTCTCTCCTGCTCTTATGGTTTTGTGGATTGTCTTCCAATCTGATCCTCCACTGCAACCATACCACACTGTGATGCACCTGCCAGGAAGCTCTTGATCGAGCTCCTGTAGAAAGTTGGCACAATGCTGGCCAGTTACCTTGCCCACCTCTGTCTTCTCAGGAAGTGCAGTCATTGTTATGCCTTCCTGACAAATGAGAAGATCTATTGTGTCCAGAATGATGGTAGCTGTCCAGAAACCCGCCGGATGCTGGACTGCAGCATTGACATGTTGAAGATTTCTGTAAGGACCTCCATCAGTTGGTCAGCACAGTCCTTCAGTACCCAGCTGGGTACGTTTGGTCCTGCTGCTTTTTGTGGGTTCATCATGCATAAAGTTCTCCTCATCTCAGCTGTGGCTATTGCAAGGGGTCAGTTTAGAAGGGGAAATCTATGCTTCTGCTGTTTGGTTTGTATGTTGCACAATCATAAATCAGATAGAATAGACATTACCATGTCAACAGTTTTGCTATTTAATGAGTTTACTTAAGATTCACAAGAACAGTTATATTTGAAAGACAAATCGTGCATATTTTTGGTTTGAGTAAACCATTATCCTGATTGGATCCACATAAGCCATGTTTTGCTTATCTGTTCTATAATTTTCTTGTTCAATGTAGACTCACAGGCTATAATTAAATTTAAGTATATTGTTCAGTCAACAGAAATTCATTTGCTTGATATTGTCCTTCAGATAGTAAATGCAATAGCTCTTCATTACAGATGCATCATTCTTCAGTAGATTATTGCGGTGTACCATTCAACATAGTAAAGACATGATGATTTCAGAAAAAGAAACAAAAACTACAGAACTTTAGTATCTATTTGACCCACTTTATATGAAGATGACTCAAGGTGAACACCAACTGTAATCACTATCTAAGATGTTCATAAGAGTTGCCAGCTTTCCCTCTTAGAAGGTGAAATCAATGCATCTTTGAGCAGCTTTTGCAGTTTGTATTGCATAATGGAACCATAAACTGTCATTGCAGTTCTGCCTCCTCTATTTATGTGACTTCATTATCTGGGCACTTTATTTGGGTACCAGACAAAACTGAGTGGAACTTGCTAAGCAAAATAGCAAATTGTTGGAGGAACTTGGAAATATAGTTGCCATTGTGGAGGCCATTGTAAACCCCTGGTATCCTGAATGGAAATAAATTAAAATAACTAAGAATAAAATAATAGGCAAAAATACCTAAGTTTAAATTGTAAAAGTAAATTTTCTCTGAAATTACACATAAACCATTGGTTAAGATGGGAGCCACTATTCAGCCAGCGGAATGCCTTGGTCATGCTTTGCTCATAGTAACTTTTAGAATAAAATTGTGTTGAATAAGATGGCTCATTGTTGGGGTGACTCTCTCATGATGTGTCTCTTTATTTCTGCTCAGTACGAGTCATCCTGGTCAGAGGTTTTATCTATTAGTCTGTGAGTGGAGGGGTTTAATTATCTATAATGGTATTGTTCATGTTTTGGGCAGCTCCATGAAGGGGGAGAAACCTGCAGATGCAGCGATGGTTAAGTGTTTTCAAAGAATCGACTAAAAATAAGGCAAAATACCTCAGATTTATATATATTCATGCAAGTGAAGTTTGTTCAGGAGAAGCCAGAGAGAAACCATCAAGTTGGCAGATGACTCTCAGATTTGAGATGTTGTGGATCGCAAAGAAGGTTTTCAAACCTTGCAGAGGGATCTGGACCATCTTGAAAAATGGGCTGAAAAATGGCAGAGAAATTTAAAGCAGACAAGTGTGAGGTGTTGCATTTTGGATGGACAAATCAAGAAAGGATATAAACTGTAGATGGTGGGGCACTGAGGAGTGTGATGGAACAGAAGGACCTGGGAATACAGATACATAATTCCCTGAAAGTGGAGTCACAAGTGGATAGCACTATAAATAGAGCTTTTAACCTTCATAAATCAAAGTATTGAGTATAGGAGTTGGATGTTATGGTAAAGTTTTATAAAATACAGGTACACGATCCTTTATCCGGAACCCTTGGAGGACAGTGTGTTTTGGATTTTTCTGGATTTCAGAAAGCCCACCCTAATTGTGCAGCTGTATCCACCCCCACTTCCTTCCAGTCACCTGGCCACCTCCCTCACCTCCTTCCAGTCGTCCGTCTGCCTTCCCCAACCGCTGGTCCCTCGGCCGCCTCCCCCGACCGCCGGTCCCTCGGCCGCCTCCCCCGACCGCCGGTCCCTCGGCCGCCTCCCCCGACCGCCGGTCCCTCGGCTGCCTCCCCCGACCGCCGGTCCCTCGGCCACCTCCCCCGACCGCTGGTCCCCACTTGCCGGATTTTGGAGCTTTTCTGATTTTAGATGTCCAGATAAAGGATCGTGTACCTGTATTGGTGAGGCCAAATTCATATTTTGTGCAGTTTTGGTTACTTAACTACAGGAAAGATATCAATAACAGTGAAAGAGTGCAGAGAAGATTTACTAGGATGCTGCCTGGACTTCAGGAACTCAATTACAGGGAAAAGTTAAATAAGTTTAGGACTTTATTCCCTGGAGCATAGAAGAATGAGGAGAGATTTGATAGTATTTAATATTAAGAGGGGGATAAACAGTACATATAGGTAGGCATTTACCACTGAGGGTAGATGAGATTTAAACCAGAGGACATGGGTTAAGAGTGAAAAGGGAAGAATTTAGGTGGAACATGAGGGAGAACTGCTTCCCACAGACAGTGGTGGGAGTGTGGAACACGCTGCTAGCTAAAGTTGTGAATGCAGGCTCAATTTTAACATTTAAGAAGAATTTGGAGGGTACATGGATGGGAGAAGTATGGAGAGCTATCAGCTGGGTGCAGGTCATTGGGACTTGGCAGAAAAATGTTTTGGCATATACTAGAAGGCTCAAAGGTATCTGTTTCTATGCTGCAATGTTCTATGGTTCTATTCCTATAGTATTTATTTTTTGTTCAGATTCAAGCATCTATAGACTCTTCTCTTGCCAACCTAGGTGAACTTTGGCTGGTGGGTGGGGCAGGGAGGGGAATAGGAGGTTGAGGGTTGTTACTTAAATACAAAAGGCAAATTTCTGTTCCAGCGCTGACATGTCTGTCCATGGTGTCATGCACTGCCAAACCAAGACAAGCTGTAACTTGGCAGAGCAAAACCAAATATTTAATTTGGGCACTCTCCAACCAGATAGCATTAAGATCAATGTCTTCAGTTTCCCCATTTTCCCTATCCTGTCTTTTTTTTCCAGCTCTCCACCCCCACCATTTTGTTCAGGACTTGCCTACATTTTGCTCATACGCTGATGAAAGGCAAAAGCCTGAAACATTGGTTATGCATCTTTATGTTTGCTCCATAAAGTACTCTGTTTGATATGGTGATTTCCCTCAGCTTTGCGTTTTCATTTCAATGTCGGTGTCTGCAGAATTTCGTCTTTCACTGCTTCAGCAAATAGGATTGGTTTCAATAAGGCTGATATAGACTTGGTGGGCCAGAGGAACTATATAACTATCATCTAAATTTGAATAATTATTTTATCAGATCTACCATTGATAGTGCATGAGATACTGACTTTTTCAGTACTTTCTTCTTTTACATCAGATTTCCATTATTTCTGTGACTTTGCTTTTGTTCAAGACCATTGGCCTCAGTAAGCTACCAAGAGGCTGTGCTTCAGTCAATACATGAAGACATTGTTAAGATTCACAAGAGCTCAGAGGACCCCAAAACCCAGCAGCAATAGATATTCACCAGGACAATCGCTTACTTAAACAAAAGTTGCTTTTAATTATCTTAAAACATGAAAATAGAATCAAACTTTAACTTATCATTTTTGACTTAACTAACCTAACTTAATCCCCTTCTAATTCTAAGTGCATGTGTATTTAATGATTGTGTAAGTTCTTTGATTCACAGTCCAATCTCACTTCCCATTCCTCCAAGTTTACTGGTTGCAGGCAATTCTTATTCTGTGCACACAATTTAACATTTATACAGTTCACCAGGCTTTGGTGTTTGAAAGGTAAATGGTTACCACTCAGGAACGTTCTTGTTGGTTTTCAGAGAGAGATTTGTTGTACAATGGACACCCAGCCACCTCTGTCTTGCTGACGAAACTTGCCCCCTTCAAGGTTCTCGAAATGATAACCTCTTTCTTTCAAGTCATCACAGAGTGCCTTTTTGTTTCTCTCATTCCAAGTGAAACATTAGACAAGGGCTTTGACCAGGCTGAATCAAGTACTTGCAACCCGTCTTCCATATGGGGTTTTCCACAAGCTTGCCAGCTTGTCTTATTCCAGTCCCAGCTGCTATTGCTGACTGTAACATTGTAGAAGTGATCTGTGTGTGTATGTGTCTTTCTCTCTCTCTCTCTCTCTCTCTCTCTCTCTCTCTGAGAGAAAGCCTATTTGACTCTCTCTGCTTGCAAAACCACATGGCCCTTTTAGAATATCTCCGAGCAATCTGCGGCTCCAACAAAATCTTTCATCTGTTATCTTTGGTAAACAACAATCCACTGGTGAAGTCTCTTGGGCACACTCCAAAGCTCTTGAAAAAGCTGTGGAGCCAATTTGTCTAGCATGAGCAGAGCTCCAGTATTTCAAATAAGATCACTTTTAAAGTGTTTGTATGTAACCTACTCTAACGAACCTTTTCCAATTTATCTCCCAAAAACATATCCATATAATCTGTCATACCAGATGGCAGCAGATAATTCAATGACTTTTTTCATCAGTTGAAAGTGGTCGTTCATATGCAAGTTAAATCACATGGAAATGAGAATCATTGGTTTCAAGTATATTTGATAATTAGAAAATATATTTATTGCTTAGTTGGCATTTATGGGATGAAATGTAAAAAATTTGGACAAGATATGTTGATGTTACAGATTTTGGTGAACTGGGATAATCTGCAACCACTAGATGGGTTGACAACTGGTCTCAGATCCTGGTTTGATCTGGCAGAGCATCTAAACTACAGCTTTCCTAGTCTAATGCTCGTGACTGGTTGCAAAACCAATAAATGGCATTGATTAAATCTGTCAGTATGTCCTGAACTAGCAACATATGCACCTATAGTCTGCACAAATCATCCTCACAAGTTTTGCTTTATATTAGGTGTCAAAGAAAGAACATGAACTTTATCGTATTTTACCACTTGAATATTGCAAAGTACATCTAGTGAAATGCTGTAATGGTATTCTCAGTAATAGGTGAAAATTTTTCCGTAGACTGCAACAAAATGCCATAGGTGCTCTGTGGTTAGTAAGGAATTACTTAAGATGGTATGTAAGTGGTGAAAAAAGGTTGAGATCCACTGTTTTCAACCATAATACATAGGAGTGGAATTAGGCCAGCCCATCATGGCTGATTTCCTAACCCTTTCAACTCTATTCTCCTGTCATCTCCCTCAAACCTTTGATTCCCTTCCTGATCAAAAACTTGTCTAACTCTATCTCAAATGTACACAATAGTTTGGTTTCTACACCTGTCTGCAGCAACAAATTCTATAGATTCACCACCTTGGTTGCAGTGCATCGAATGAACCAAAGACTTGTTGGCTCAAACCAAGGCTTTAATCAGCAAAAGACTGGAGTGTATTACAGCACGGTCGACCAGTCCAGACTGACCTGGGTCTGGTTAGGAGCAATCCTTTAATGACCTGCCAGTAGGCGTGGCTATGACTCTCAGTCAATCACAACACTATAAGCAAATATTTACAAATATATATTGGTGATAGTATCCTGTACTATCACATTGGTAAAGAAACTCCTTCTCATCTGTGTTATAAAGAAATTTCATTTGTATTCTTAAGTTGTGTCTCTGGTACCAGAGAAGAAATGAAGAAATGCTTTCCTACCTGCAAGTTGACCTTTAGGGAATCTTGCACGAGGACTCCCAAGTCCCACTGCACCTCTCTATCAATAATTTCAAACAGGTGTCAATCATTACCAGTGCCCAAGAAGATTGTAGTAACCTGCCTAAATGAATACTGACCAGTGGCACTCACATCAACAGTGATAAAAGTGTTTTGAAAGAGTGGTATTGAAGCAAATCAGGGCCTGTTTCAGAAGCATCATGAATCCATTCCAATTTGCCTTTTGTAGGAACACGTCTATAAGCAGATGCCATCTCATTGGCTCTACACAAAGTTCTGGAACACTTGGAAAGCGAAGATGCATGCACCAGGATGTTCTTTATCAACTACAGTTCGGCATTCAACACCATCATTCCCAAAAAAACAAATCAGTAAACTCCAAGACCTGGGCCTCAGTACACTACTGTATCATTCGATCCTGGATTTTCTTACCTCAAGACCACAATCAGTAAGGATTGGCAAGAACACTTTCGCCAGAATCACCATCAGTGCCGGAGCACCACAGGACTACATTATTTGCCCCCTTCTCTATTCACTTTATGAACTATGTCTCTGTGGCTCAGTACAGCAATAATAACATCTACAAATTTGCTAATGACACCTCGGTGGTGTGTTGTATAAAAGGGGGAAATGAGTCAGCATACGGGAGAGAGTTTGAAAACTTAGTGAAGGTGAACTTAACAACAACATTGCACTTAATGTCACCAAAGCCAAAGAGCTGATTGTGTTCAGGAAGGGAAAACCAGTAGATTCAGTGATCATTGGGGGATGAGAGGTGGACAGTGTGAGAGAATTTAAATTCATGGGAGTCTCTATTTCAGAGGACTTTTCCTGAATCCAAAACATGAAAGTCATCAATGTCAGCACGTCTGCTTTCTCAGGAGTTTTCAGAGGTTTGGTATGACATTGAAAACCTTCGGAAACATCTACAGTTGTGTCGTGGAAAATGTGCTAACTGGCTGCATCATGGCCTGGTATGGGGGCATCAATACCTCTGGACAGAAAGCCCTGCCAAAGGTAGTGTACACAGCGCAGTACATCACAGGCAAAAATCCCCCTATCATCAAAAAAATCCATATGGTACTCTGACGTCAGAGCGCAGCAGCAATCATCAAGGATCCATACCACCCAGGACCTGCTCCGCTCTTGCTGTTGCCATCAGGAAAGAAGTATAGGTGCCACTGGACTTATACCACCAGGTTCAGGAACAGTTGCTACTTCTCAACCATCAAACTCCTAAGCAACAAATCAATCAGACTTATTTAAGGACCTTTTTTGAACATTATTTATTTTTGAATATTTATTTTCTGTATTGCACAGTTTGTTTGCACTTCCTTCTTCTTTATATTTCTTTCTTTTGTATATGTATCTTTCCTTGAATATAGATTTTTGCACCATTATTAAGTAGAAATTCTGCCTGGCAAGCAGGAAAAAGAATCTCAGGGTTGAATGTACTCTGACAATAAAACTGAACTTTGAATTCTGAACCTCTTGATATCTAAACATTGCCTGTTTAGAAAATAGTCCACGCTAAGATTACCACCCTTGAAGACCTGACTTTCTTTTAACTTCCCTATTTAGGACCTCATCCCTTTTCCTACTCATGTCATTGGTACCAGTATTTACCACAATTTCTAGCTTCTTGCTTTCCTCTTTCCGAATGCTATGGATACAATAGGAGGATTAGATTCTAAAAATAAATAGTTTTCAAAGTTGAATTGATTTATTTTTTGTGTTCAATGTAAAATTACTTTCTCATGCCTGAAAAATAAATGGGAGTAGGGAATATAATTGTGGGCTGCAGTTCACTTCATTATCAGTTAAAATTACTTGGAAATCTAAATTATAATTTCTTCCCTTTTGCATAAAGATAAATAGAAATCAGATTTTTACAGGTCTAATTTTATTTGGCATAAGAGAAAATGTTATGATTTCAGATTTATTGACAGTCCATACATGATTCTTTCTCCTGTCGATGAGGCAGAATTACCACTTATTGGTAGTGCAAAAAAAAACTATATATAGTGTATACATGTTTAAAAAAATGAAGAAATGTAAACAAATAATGAATGTAAACAAACTGACTGTGCAATACAGAGAGAATTTTAAATGTGCCCCTGATTGAGATTGTTGTTAGGGAGTCTGATGGTAGAAGGGTAGCAGCTGTTCCTGAACCTGGTGATGCAAGTTTTGTGGCAACTCTACCTCCTTCCTGATGGCAGCAGTGAGAATAGAACACATGCTGGGTAGTGTGGATCCTTGATGATTGCGACTGCTCACTAACAGCAAAGTTCCCTGTAGATGTGCTCAGTAGTTGGGAGAATTTTACCTGTGATGTCCTGGGATGTGTACACTTCCTTTTGGAGGGTTTTACACTCGGGGGATTTGGTGTCTCATACCAAAGCATGATGTAGCCGGTTAGCACAATTTTCACCACATATCAGTAGAAATTTGTCAGGGTTTCTGGTGTCATACCAAACTTCCTGAGGAAATGCAGAATTTCTTCATTATAACATTAGTGTGTGGGCCCAGCAAAGATCCTCCAAGATGGAAACTCCCAAGAACTTAAATTCTCAGTATTACACAGTTGGTTTATTTACATGTGTAATCTGTTTACTGTTTTTTTTTAGTCAGGAAAATGCTTGAAGTTATATTGTTATGGCCCTTGTAGTCTGCCTTGAACGAAGTACTCTCCTCTAGTCCCACCTACTTGCACCCTGCCCATAACCCTCCACTCCCCTCCCATCAATATACCTATCCAATTTTTCCTTAAATGACAAAATTAACCCTGCTGCCACTACTTCTCCTGGAAGCTCATTCCACACAGCCACCACTCTCTGAATAAAGTTCCCTCTCATGTTACTTCTAAACTTTTGCCCCTTAACTCTGATCTCATGACCTCTTGTTTCAATCTCGCCTACTCTCAATGGAAAAAGCCTATCCACATCAACTCTATCTATCCCTCTCATAATCTTAAATTCCTCTATCAAAACCCCTCTCAACCTTCCACACTCCAAAGAATAAAGACCTAATTTTCTTAATCTTTCTTTGTAATCTAGATGCTGAAACCAGGTAACATTTTCGTAAATCTTCTCTACACTCTATTTACCTTGTTGATATCATTTCTATAATTCAGTGACCAGAACTACACACAGTATTCTAAATTTGGCCTCACCAATGCCTGTACATTCTCAACATCACTTCCCAACTCCTGAATTCTATGCATTGATTTATAAAGGCCAGCATACTAAAAGCCTTCTTCACCACCCTATCCACATGAGCTTCTACCTTCACTGTTTCACCGTTATTCCTAGATCTTTCTGCTCCATTGCATTCCTCAATGCCCTCCCATTTACTACATATGTCCTGTTTTGATTATTCCTTCCAAAATGAAGCACTTCACACTTATCAGCATTAAACTCCATCTGCCACCTTTCATCCCACTTTTCTAAGCAGTCCAAATCTTTCTGTTATCTTTGAAAACTTTCATCATCTACTATTTCACCTATTTTTAGAATCATCTGCATATTTACTAATCCAATTTACCATCCCATCATCCAGATCACTAATGTATATGACAAACAACAATGGATCCAATACAGATCCCTGAGGCATACCACTTGTCACCAGCCTCCAACTTGGATGTGAATGTCTGCATTCTGATGTATTTGCTGATGAAACAAAGATTGGTTAAGTTGTAGATGGTGTAGTCAGTTACCTAAGGATGCAAAGGGACTCAGATCAACTAGCAAGTTGGGTACAGATACAGATGGAATTTAATCCGGACAAGTATGAGGTAATGAATTTTGGCAAATCTAATTCTGGCAGGGTATATACTGTGAATGACAAGGATCTAAGAAGAGTTGATCTACAGAGGGACCTGAGGATACAAGTTCACAGGTGGATTGGATACTGAAGAAGACATTTAACTGCTTATATTCATTGATATTGACTATAAGAGTTAGGGTACAATGCTGCAACCATACAGTATCACACTCAGAATATTGTGTGCACTTGTGGTCACCACACTGGAGAAAGGATGTAGTGGTAGTGCTAGTATGATTGAAAGAAACTTACCATGTTGTTGCCTGGACAGGAGTGATTGGCTAGGTTGGAGAGAAGGCCTCATCTTTTAGATGTTTATTGTGAGGGTCTTAGATAGGATAGATAGTCACAATCTTTTTTTCAAGAATAGGAAAGGTTAAAACCAGAGGACATAGGTTTAAGTTGAGAGGAGAAATATTTAAAGGAAATCTGAATTTTTTTCCCCCTCATAGAGTGCTGAGTATGTGCAACAAGCTGCCAGATGCAAGTGCAGTCACACTATTTAAAAAACATTTGGATGATAGCTAATTGGAGAAGGAGTAGAGGGATGTGGCCAAATGCAGGCATATAGAATTAGTTTTGAAAGGCATCTTGGTCAGCATGGATGAGTTGGGCTGAAGTGTCTGATTCTGTGCTTACTACTCGCGAGCCACATGCAGCTCTGATATGAATGTATGGCTCGCAGAGGTATTTTGGCTGTGTAGTGTTAGAGCGTGCAGCTTGTGATTGTGTAATTGTGGTGCTTGTGGCTGTGTTGCTGTCACTGGAATTAGCAGAGCTCCATCCGAGCTCCCAACACCCTGAACTCCCGCCCATCCAAGCATCCGACGCCCGGCAGCCCGCCAATCTGAGCTTCCAATGCTTTGGCCGCCCACCAATCCGAGCTTCCGATGCAATGGCCACCCTCCCATTTGAGCTCTTGATGCTCTGGCTGGCCGTCCTCCCTCAGGAGCTCCCGATACCATGGCCATCCGCCCTCTGGAACTCTCAACATGCCATCCTCCTGCCCTCTGGAGACCCCAAATGCCATGGCCTCCTGCCCTCCAGAGCTCCCATCCTTCCAAGCATTTGACGCTCCGGCCACCTGCTCTCCAGAACTCCCAATGACCGCCCTCCCATCTGATCCTCTGATGCACTGGCCATCTGCCCTCCAGAGCTCCCGATGCCCCGGCCACCTTACTATCTGAGATCCCAAGGCCTGATTCACTCTCTCATCTGAGATCCCAACACTCCAGCTGTCCTCCCATCTGAGCTCCCAACGCCATGGCTGCCCGCCTCCGGAGCTCCCAAAATCCGAAGCCACCCTCCCATCTGAGCTCCCATCACCCTGGCCACCTCCCATCTGAGCACCTGACGCCCGGCCTCCCATCCACTGAAGCTCCCGATGTCCTGGCTGTTCGCTCTCCCATTGGACCTCCCAACGTCTCGAACGCGGACTTACTTCTTGGTCCCTGCTGGTCGCACATTCAAGCTACTGATGCCTCATTCGACTCAGGTACTTACCCAGTCAGAAGTTGTATGTGTGTAATAATCGACCCCTAAAATTTGGTCCACAAAATTTGACTATTACATGAGTATATATTGTGTATATTTCAATTATTTAAACCAATACTAATTAGAAATTTAAAAACTACACACATGAATAAATATTATTACATACATGTATTTCTTAATATTTAAATGTTTTTATATCAAAATGTGTATGTAAGAGTAAAAAACGTGTATGTAATATTTTTTTCATGTCTTGCGGCTCACAAACATCTGAAGTTTATTGTATATGGCTTTTATCGTAAGTAGGTTTGGCCACCCCTGCTTAATGGCAATGAGTCTATGAAAGCTCTTGGTGATTCTTTACAAAAAATTCTAAACTCAGCTGAACCATGGCAAAGCAGGGAAAATGAACACAAACTGTGAGTCATTACGTTAGATTAAAATGCCTCAATGCTGCTATGCTGTTCCAGAAATCAAATCATTACCAATGACCTCTTCAGTGAGAAAATGCACAAGCCTAACTCAGAGTTCATTATTATTCACCAATCCTGCATTCTTTGGCTGAAGGGAATAAAATTCATAATCAACGTTTTGGTCCTGAGCCGTTCATTGAGGTATGAGCAAAAAAGCAGCGGATGCCTGAATTAAATGGGATGGGGGGGAAGGAGCAGGGGGAGGGGCACAGATCCACAGGCAAAAGGTCATAAGTGGATATGGGAGGAAGGGCAAAAGAGAAAAGTGCTGAGAAGGGATAGTTCTTTGAGAGCGAGATGGTGGCGGGGGGGGGGGGGGGTGGGGATGGGGGGGTGTTGTCTAAAGGAAACCAGAGAACCCAGTGTTAATGCCATCTGGTTGAAGAATGTCCAGGTGGAAAATTAAGTGTTGCTCTGCCAATTTCCAGGTGGCCTTGATTTGGTAGTGCATGAGGCCATGGACAGACATGTCGGCACAGGTCACAGTATCCTTGAAGTCATCTTCAATTCCTGGAAACTCCAGGATAATCATGCGGATTGGCAATCATTGTTTGTACCAAATATATCAGTTAATGTATTCCACCACAGAATGGAGGGAATTGTCATTGAAAGACGTTTGGCCTCATTACCCAATCAGAAAACCAGAAACAAGTGAGGAAACAGTTTAAAATAACAGCTACTAAAATATGCTTTGCATCTTCAGTTATAACTATTTTTATTTTGAATTGGAAATAGGTTATTGATGATTATTACAACACTTTACATTTCAGACATGTTACATTTATGAGTGAAATATATATGATTTTTTTTCCTTTTGTGGACCTGGATATTTGTCGATGACTACAAAATTGCATTTGTCCTTTCATTTCTATAATCAATCCTAATTTTCTCCATTTTTTTTGTCAGCAACCATTTGCTATCAATTGGTTTGTGTTTCCAGTCACAGAATTCTGAATACCCCTCTATACACTGAGCTCATTATGACTGGTCTTGAAAACAGAGAAACGCTGGAGGAATGCAGCCAGTCTCGCAGCGTCCACAGGAGGTACAGAAATATTACCAACATTTCGGGCCTGAGCCCTTCCTCAGGGTATGAGTGAGGAAGGGCTCAGTCCTGAAGCATCAGTAATATATCTTTACCTCCTGTGGATGCTACAAGACCTGATGAGTTCCTCCAGCGTTTCTCTGTTTTCACTACAATCACAGCATGTGCAGACTTTCGTGTTTCACTCATTGGGCCTTGCCTACTATTTTGGGATTGCAGAAGTATTATTGAAGAAAACAGTGCAAAGGAATTTGGAGTCTGCAGCTTGAATCAAGCTGAATAATATTGTGATTTTGGCAACGTCTGAGCTGATAATCTTACCCACTAAGTGTGAAGCTGCAGATGGAAAATTACATTGAATATATAGCATAGGAATAAGCTGTTTATCTCAGGTGATGAAGTGAATGGAACATAATTACCATTGGTTGTAAGACAAGTAGGCAGGCATAGGTAGCAAGGAAGTATTTAGGGTTATCTACAGGTTTATTAATAAATATTACATTGAGTATTAAAATCCAAGTTTCAACTGCTCGCTGCATTTTCTAAAGCTGTTGAGCATTTAAAACTGAGTTGTGTTTAATGAGCATATTTCACAAGAAATCAACTCTTTCAAGGGTAAACCAAGAAAAAAATTCACCCTAAAAATTGTTGTAGGTTATTATGAAAAGATACACAATCTTAGCTGCACGATTTCACTATGAGGATTGCTCATTATTATTGGATCATTCACACCTGAATAAAAAGAACAGACAGATATTCTGGAGTGATTATTCAGAAATATAATCAATGTTTAGATGACTGCTAAGAAAATGCATCTCAGCCTAAGTGGTTTGGATACAGCAGAAGGACTGAGCGTTCATTCCAAAGCCATGGTCGATAATGATGGTTCTTAGAAATCCAATCTAAAACTGAAAAATAAGAATCCATGGTGTAGGCAACTTTGTCAAGGCTTAAAGTGTGCTCTGGCAGATAAACAGTGTGCCAATAAGTAATCATAGGAATTAACTATGCTACAACTCTGGAAATTGAATCATTTGTGAAGAACTTTCTTTTAAAGTAAGAGAGAGTGTGTGTGTGTGTGAGAGTGTGTGGGAGGGATGGAAGAGATGAAGGCAGATCACCATAAAAACGTAACAAATAGATGCAAAGGAGGTGAAAACCAACTCCACTCATCACCAAGATTGTAGTTGATTTTCAGCCTCATCTCCACCTTCCTGCACTCCCGTTTCACTTGATGCCTTGGTTTACAAAGAATATTTGATCATTCATGATTAAAAGGAGCCCTTGGCTGTCTAAAGTGAAGACCTCCCAAAATTGACAACCCTCTGAAAAAAAATGTTCATCCTGTTCCTCAAAGGCCGAGCTATTTTTTCTGTGATTACAATCTCTAGTTCTTGACTCAATGGCCTAAATGCTTTCTCGACAACTATTTGAAAACTTGAGAATTTAATGTTTGAATGAGATTACCTTGCCATCTTCTAAATGCTTGGAAATATAGGCAGAGTCTGTTCAATCTCCTCATCCCAGCAATTAGTCTCATGAACTTTCTATGCACTTCCTCTGAGGCAAGTACATCCTTCCTCGGTTAAGGAGAACAAAACTGCTTTTAGAGGTATCCATTATTAGCTGCACTTAATTGCCATATGTTTAAATTGTTACACACTACCCCACTGGGGAAAAGAAAACAAAGTTAGCTTTCTTTTACTTGCTGCACTTCCATATTAACTTTTTATTTCTCTAGTGTTGTCTTTCAAAAACGTATTGGTTTTCTTTTGTTTTTTTCTCCATTGAAGTGGACAATTCCACATGTTTCCACATAGTTTCATGATCTTTCTCACATAATCTGTTCATAATCCTTTCCAACTCCTTAGTTTCTTTATCATAATTAATTTCCACTCAGTATTATACCGTCAGGATATCTGAATAAAAATATACTTATTTCCTCAAGTCATTGACATAAATTGTAAAAAACTGATTCTTACTCCCCATCAATTTAAATCCTGCCAGCCTGAAGTTCTCTATTTTTACCAATACCATTTTTCACCATTAGACAATTCTCAGCTCATGCTGACTTATCACTCCCAAACACTAGTAGTTTAGTAGTGTCTTGCTAGGCACCTTGTTTCATTAAAATCTAAATCAGGCACCTGACTAGCCACATTGTAGCATCAACATTCAACATTGGGTTCAACTACTTCAGGTAATGAGCATTTCCCGGCTTTTCCTCCAATAACGAGGTAATGATGTTATTTCCTATTTGCATCACTGTACTCTGACGTACCTCGTTTTTTTTGTTTCATTACCGACATCTTTTCCCTGAGCCTTTCGCCCATTTGTTTGTTAGCTCTCTGTTTTCCATCCTATTTCAGATTTTCCCTTTCAGCTCCTACCATATATGCAGTTCCTCTCTGCATCTTATAAACTCTTCATCTCAAACTACCTCTGTTTAATCAAAAACAGTCTGAAACTTCAACATTTTCTCC
Source organism: Narcine bancroftii (assembly GCF_036971445.1). Classification (NCBI taxonomy): domain Eukaryota; kingdom Metazoa; phylum Chordata; class Chondrichthyes; order Torpediniformes; family Narcinidae; genus Narcine; species Narcine bancroftii. The sequence goes on from NC_091469.1 coordinate 417,892,273, forward strand.
TTTCACAGATGCCACCTGACCTACTATTTCCATCAGTTCTTGATGTTACTGCTTGCATTACTAATGTTGATCTTTAGTAACACCATTGAATCATTCCAATCTTATTATGATTTACTCAATGCTTAGCACCACAACTGCAAATGTTCTTCAGTTTCAATGGAGAAATGACTATAGGAAATAATTTTAACCCCATTCCCTGCCCAAATGCCCCTTATCAATGCAATTGCTTAGGGCAAAGGTGGCAATCTGTCTTGAGTACCATGGAAGTTTTAAGGGCCGCTACAGAAACTGCCACCAGAGGCTCCATTATGATGAACAGTACTGAAGATAATGTTTTCCATGCTTGAGTCAAGCACACAATGTCCTGGAAGCCTGCCAAGTATTCCAAGCATTTATTGCCCATATCCTGACTCTCAAATCCAGCACTCGAGTCCTTTGCAGCAGCATTTGTAATCTAGAGAGCTAGTTCATCTCATGGCTGGTGGCCTGTGAATTAAAAACCATCTTCCAGCATAGCCTGTAACATGTGCAAGATGAAATTCTCCAAGCTTGAGGCAAAGTCTGGTGTCAATTTGCTAAAGTACTGGAGAGACATCAGTATTTTCATTCAAGAGGGACAAAGTTGTTTTCTTTTAATGTGAAAGGAGAGCAGCACAAAATGAAATAAAAACAAACTGTTGGAAGCATTCTTCAGCAAATCGGGGATCATTGATGAAAAGAGAAGCAAGTAATGTTTCGAATTTGGGTCCCTGCATCTGAATTTCTTTTAAAAATCAGCTGCAAGAAATTGTAGTGATAGGTAATGACAGCTCTGGTAAGGCCCTCAAAAATTTTTCTACATTTCAGGGCTTTATACCCCTCCCTCCCCCCCCCCCCCCCATCACCCACGTCAGCTCCTGCTTCTGCCCTACCATGGTCAGTCTGAAATTAAAAATGACCCACCTACTGGGAATTGCCTGGATAGGGACATCAAAAACAGAATCAGAATTCCAAGGGCCCTCTCAACACTTCTTAAATTTCCCTGCTCTGCGCACCTTATGTGCACCTCTCTTTCGAGACACTAGACATCATAACGTGTTGGCCATAGAAGATGATTTTCCATTGCCATCCCATCCATCAAATTCGTGTGCAATCCAGGAGAAACTATTCCATAATCCTAACCTCTTGTCTCTCCAACCAAGACAACATGCCATCAAAGTGTCTTCCCTGATACACCCATTTTTAGGCTTGAAATTTAAATTGTTTTATAATTTGTTAGTTTTGCACTAATTATATTTAATGTTCATCTGCTAGCCTCATTGCGCGAGTCTCAGCAGTTATTTTGTGTGATATTCTGTGTTTTTTTCAATCAGACTGAAACACAATTTACCAAATGTAGATTTTCATTGTTACAAATCTTTTTATACCCAGTCTGTTAAGTTCCATGCTTATCCAGCGCCCAGCCCTGCTACTCCTTGGAAATCTGTACATATATAATTTATTGCATGATACAACCTTGATTTGCAAACCTGAACATTTATTTGAAAAAATTGCAATATCCTTATAATCTGGGTATGTTAACATCCCACTGTTCACTGAAGATACCAACTGGCTGCTAAATTGATTGCATTTGTTAAGATTAGTTGATTTCATTTTTTCTGTTGAGTTACATGAAAAACTGCAGACTGTATGATCAGACCTGGGGGAAAGAAAACTTAAGGAAAAATTTTGCATATGCTGATTTATTTCAGAAGTGATGGAGGTTATTTTTTCCTTTGTCATGACAATCTGGGTTTGGTGTTTTCAAGCATCAGAACCGGAATAAGCTAATAAAATTGTCGCACAAATAAAAGGTCTCACAACTGGAGGAAGAACAAACACTTTTATTAGCTTATAACTATGGGTAGGGTCTCACAGTAGTCTTCGGAAGGGTTCTGGGTTTAGATGGGAAACCAGGGTTATATGTGAGCAGATGGGGGCGGAGCCAGACATCAGCACCACACCCTACCAGGGAATCCCTGTTCACTGCACACTGTTTATCAATAAGAGAAGGTTGGATGTATACATGGAGGTGAGAGGGTTGGAGGGTTATTGGCAGAGAGCAGGAGGTTTGAACTAGTGGAGTTGTTCTAGTGAACTGGTGCAGACACGAAAGGCCAACATGAACCTGTTTCTGCTCCGTAAATGGTTATATGGTTATAGGGGTATTCTTTTTCCCAGGCAGCTTAATTACTGTATATTTCAGCATATAAGGATGACTGTTGAAGCACCCAAAAAACACCAAAAACAGATACAAAAACATGACCTCAAAATTCTACTCAAAATACCACTCGATAAGTTCCATAACCCACTCAGACCCCACCCTACAACAAATTTTTAAGCTACTGGTATGAGAAAGAATTTTTAAATTGTAAATAAACACATCTAAAATCCTTCAAAATCACTATCACTTGCATTGTCTGAGGCAAAGAATTCGGCAAGCACATCTGGAGTCACACTGTTGAGTCGGCTTACGCTTTGTCATCAGTGTCCCACAGTAAATCATCCTCTGTGCCATCCATTGCATGAGAGATACCGGACTTTTTGAAAGATTTTATTACAGCCTCTACTTTCACTTTATCCTATGCTTTGATCCCAAAATCACACGGCGCATGCGGCACGCTTTGCCCCCGACTTCTGTAAAGGATGTTTCAGCACTCATCATCCAATCTTTAAGCACCTGATCTTTAAATGGCTTGTTCAAGCAAACAAGTGGTTGCAATAGAGAAGTCAAACCACCTGGTATAACAGCAATTACAGTTTTAGCTAATCTATTTTTAGTGTTATCAGTTAAATGAGTGTGAAACATATCCCAGACCAACAAACTCCATTCCTTGCCTAAACTGCCTGGCTGCCCATTCCACACATTGTCTATCCATAGTTTTAAATCACTTTCAACCATCCACTCTTTCATGAAAATGTACAAAAGCACCTGGTGGGAATCTTCTTTTATGTTTAATTTTGTGCTTGAAGATGACCATAGGTTTTAACTTCATCCCATCAGCTCTGCACAATAACACCACCTAAAACCTGGCCCTTTCATGGCCTGTTCTTCTGGTTTGCACAATTTTCACACCTTTCCATTCCAATGTTGAAATTCATGGAGATTTTGTCCATATTTCTAATATTTGACTGTTTCTCCCACTGAAAACTGATAACTTTATGATCAAGATCTTATGGTGGTTTCTGAGCAATTTTTGTTTTTTTGTCATATTACCAGATTTTTCCTGTTCATGAAATGGCTGTATCAGCCTGCTGTACCTTTAAAATCTCTACATTGTGTTCACTTCAGTGCATATGCTCTGATATTTTTTGTGACTATTTAGCAATCTTCCCTCTGTTTGAGTATTTATTCTGGAACATGATTTTCCAACTCTGATTCCTCTTCTCATCAAACATTGTTTCTTTGGCATTTTTCTTAAAACACCTTCATTCTTTCTCCACTCTCTTATCATCTTCTCAATTACGTCAAATCTCCTTACAGCAGCACATTTGGCCGCTTCAATGACTTTTAAATTAAAACTTGTTTCTTACTTTCTTTGTTTTGCTGGAGACTCCATGATAACACCCACCTTCCAGCCACACCCAACAGTGACACTAGCTTAGTCAGCACATGTATTTTTGGAGGGTCATCTTATACACCCGATATATGATAAACTATGAAAGTCAGGCTGAAATTATCTGAAGGTCGTCTTGTATGCCGAAATATATGGTATCTTAAGAAATAAAGGTGGAAAAAGTTATGCAGGCAAGAAATTAGTGTCCCACAAGAAGTTATAGTGAACTACACACAAGTAAATGTAAGGAAATCTGAGAGATCCAAAAAGAGTTGTTCATTACAGCACTTGTATCGTGCTCAACCTTGTTGCATTGAACGAAAAATAATTAACCAATAAGTACAAGATTTCAAGAATACTGCTGCTATCTGTCCTCCTAAGCAAGAATTGGTAAGTTTAAGGAAATTGTTCATTTTGTTTGGTTTCATTCTGCTCTACATCCATTGATTAATGTTTTCCTGCTCTATTCTTTTAAGCAAAAGTGAAGCAGTCCAGCAGTATGAGCAACAAGTGCTATGTTAGGAGCTAATGGCTGAAAATAGACAGATCTGTTGGCTTCTAACTCCAAGGTTCCATGATCACTATCTTTGTTTGTCCTGCTAAGGATTTCCTGGATCTTGATTGTGGCAGTGAGAGTTAAAGTTGCTGGGTATGGCATCCATCTGGATCTCATTCTTTTCTCATTCTATACATGCACTGCTCTCTGAATAGAAACGAGTAGCAAGAATCCAAGTAAAAACAATGAGAACTGTAAAAGTCCCTTAAACCTGATCTGATCTAGGTATGAATAGGTGAGAATAGAATTACTGGGCACTGCATTAACCCAGATTATTTTCAGATCTTCTGCAATTCAGTAGTAGAAAATTGCAGTAAGTCTATATATTAGCATGTGCTCTGCCAAACGTAGAAATCCAGAACTTACAATTTTACAAGGCTGAACTTGGCAATTTGCTCGACCAAATGGAGTCCAGGAGCAGAGCCAAGTCTTGCAGTGGGCAAAGAATCTGTGACCCACTTGGTTTCAATGGGATTTGCAAGCAAAGATTTTAAGCCAAAGACTGTAAGATTATTTTGATTTCTTTTAATGATTTGTATGTAAATTTTGTGTTTCATTAGTTTTCATTTGTATTAAATACTTTGAACTAAATACTTTAAGTCAGTGGGTTTCAAACTTTTTCTTTCCATTCACGTACCCCTATAGTAATCCCAAAACCATCAGTGCTCTGTGATTAGTAAGGGATTGCTTAAGGTGGTATGTGGGTGGAAAGAAAAAGTTTGAAAACCACTGTTTTAATTGTACCTAATTGACTTGTTATATGCACAGTTTTGTAACCCCAAAGGAAATGGGCAATGACAATTTTTCTCAAGCAAATTATTTCAGTAACAATTGGGTCAAGAGCAGTGGTTCTCAACCTTCCCTTCCCACTCACATGCCACCTTAAGCAATCCCTTACTAATCACAGAGCACTGATGGCATAGGGGTTACTTAAGTGGTATGTGAGTGGAAAGAAAAACGTTTGAAAACCACTGCTTCAAGTAGTTGAAATTTACATGAGATATTTTTGAATGCCTAAGATGTATAAAATTTAAAAATAAAACTTAGTGACATCCTCTGCTCCCAGCTTTGCCAGCTACCAAAAGTTGTCAAAATGACAACCTTTGGAAATGGCTCTCTGAGGCCAAGGCTTGGGTGTTGTCTACACTAGGCTGCTGACAAAGGATGACAAAGGATAATGATGTGCACCCACTGCATTCAACTTTTATATGCCCCCAATGTCCAACTCGTGTTACTGCAGGAGAGGGAACAAAGGCCAACACAATCAACTCTATCATTTCTCTGTTCAGACAAAAACGCTCAGTAGAATGTGAAGAGAGCAAGCGGTGTTCATTCCAAGAGTGAGGCCTGAGGCTGAACCAAAATTGGGCCTCATTTCCATAGTTTGTTCAAGCTGTTGGTTACCATCTATTGACAAGGGAAATAAAGACCTGTCTTTTCTGAGTAAGGTTTCTCAGTAGGCCAAATCCACTTCCCAAAATTTTGAGCAAAGCAGAATAGTCCAGTATTTTAGAAGCTACTGGGAAATTTCTGCATCATGGCCTGGTATGGGGGCACCAGTGCCTCTGAGTGGAAAGCCCTGCAAAGGTAGTGGACACAGTCCAATACATCACAGGCAAAACTCTCCCACCATCAAGAACATCTACAGGGAATACTGCCATCAGAGAGCAGTAGCAATCATCATTAGCCCCTTTTCCATTGGCACCCTGCGCCAGGAATTAACTGGGAATTTACTGTGCAGGGTCCAGTGGAAAAGGAACACTGTCTGAATACTGGTGTGAAGTGAGTCATTTCATGCCAGGGATCATCCACCTCTACCCCTACTCATATCCCAGGTATTTGCTGATGCCGGTGACCTGATAAAACCAGTGGAAAAGGGACAGTTGAAGATAGAACACTCTGATCCCCGGGATGAGTTGTGTTCAGTGGAAAAGCAATTTGTGTTCCAGTTAAGGGTGGCCCAGTGGAAACGACACAAAAGGCTTCCTATCCCGAGACACTGCACCATCAATTAACTGGGATGCCAGTGGAAAAGGGGCTAAGGATTCACACCATCCAGGACATGCTCTGTTCTCACTGCTTCCATCAGGAAAGAGGAATAGGTGCCACAAGACTTGTGCCACCAGGATTCAGGATCAGTTGCTACCTCTCCACCATCAGTTCTTAAGGAACAAACTCAATCAGAGACTCATTTTAAGAATTGCATTGTCTTCTTTGGCTTGGCTTGGCTTCGCGGCCGAAGATTTATGGAGGGGGTAAAAATCCACGAGCTGCAGGCTTGTTTGTGGCTGACAAGTCCGATGCGGGACAGGCAGACACGGTTGCAGTGGCTGCAGGGGAAAATTGGTTGGTTGGGGTTGGGTGTTGGGTTTTTCCTCCTTTGCCTTTTGTCAGAGAGGTGGGCTCTGCGGTCTTCTTCAAAGGAGGTTGCTGCCCGCCAAACTGTGAGGCGCCAAGATGCACGTTTTGAGGCGATATCAGCCCACTGGCGGTGGTCAATGTGGCAGCCACCAAGAGATTTCTTTAGGCAGTCCTTGTACCTTTTCTTTGGTGCACCTCTGTCACGGTGGCCAGTGGAGAGCTCGCCATATAACATGATCTTGGGAAGGCGATGGTCCTCCATTCTGGAGATGTGACCCACCCAGCGCAGCTGGATCTTCAGCAGCGTGGACTCGATGCTGTCGACCTCTGCCATCTCGAGTACTTCGACGTTAGGGATGAAAGCGCTCCAATGGATGTTGAGGATGGAGCGGAGACAACGCTGGTGGAAGCGTTCTAGGAGCCGTAGGTGATGCCGGTAGAGGACCCATGATTCGGAGCCGAACAGGAGTGTGGGTATGACAATGGCTCTGTATACGCTTATCTTTGTGAGGTTTTTCAGTTGGTTGTTTTTCCAGACTCTTTTGTGTAGTCTTCCAAAGGCGCTATTTGCCTTGGCGAGTCTGTTGTCTATCTCATTGTCGATCCTTGCATCTGATGAAATGGTGCAGCCGAGATAGGTAAACTGGTTGACCGTTTTGAGTTTTGTGTGCCCGATGGAGATGTGGGGGGGCTGGTAGTCATGGTGGGGAGCTGGCTGATGGAGGACCTCAGTTTTCTTCAGGCTGACTTCCAGGCCAAACATTTTGGCCTGGAAATAATACATAATACATTATTTAATAAATAATACATTATTTATTAATGAATATTTATTTTCTGTATTTCAAATAATTTTCTTAGCACTTTTTTTGTTTACATTTCTCTCTTTTGTAGACGTATCTTTTCTAGAGTATAGTTTTTTTGCATTACCAATAAGTAGAAATTCTGCCTGGTCTACAAGGAAAAATAATCTCAGAGTTGTTTGTGATGTTATGTATGTATTCTGATGATAAATCTGAGCTTTATACTTTGAATTTTGAAATGTCCACAACTGTGACCAATTTCACTCCAACTTCCTTTCTTTGTAGAAACCCAGTGTATCTCGTCTGTGGTATATCACTGAACACCAGTGTTTAGTTTTTCCAGCACTGATAGCACATTCAAATATGAGCAGTAGAACTTCAGCATGATCTTTTTTTTTAAGACTGTATTTTCTGCTTTGAGATTCCATGTGTAGTGGTAAAAAGGGGGTTAATTACCTTTCTTGGGTTGTTGCGGATGTCGGCGGTGGGCTTTATGCTGCCGTTCTACGCCATGTTGTATTTGCACTTGCTCTTCTGTCAGTTGGCGCATTCGCTGTGAGTTTGGATGCAAGAGTCTTGGAATTTGTTAGCCCATCAACTAGGGTGAGTCTCGCATATTCTTTGTTGATTGATACTACCGTTATTTATAGATATTTCATAGAACATTAAAGAAGTCATTATTATAATCATTAATATTATTATTATTTTTATTGGAACATTACATTGTTATGTCTTTTGTATGTTAATAAATAAACCATTTAAAACTCATCAGGGCTTGATGATGAATCAATTGAAATGCATCACAAACAAAAGCCCCACCTCGCCTCCAAGCAGTTTTTATGGATAGTAGTTGCTTCACCATGTTTTCTCTGCTTTGCATATAAATGGATTTGATTTTGCCAACTTGGTCTCCTAAATTTTATTGTGACTGATGACAATTTAGCTATCATAAGATTAAACCAAATAACTATTAAATTACTAAATGATATCAGTGGTAGCAAGATAGCAGTGATGTATAAGAGTTAGGTTTTAGATTTAGGACCTATTCTAACGATTTAAACACTGATTTCAGGGTAATTCTCTACTCATTGTAACTCTCTACTCTGGCACTCTTAGGACAGAACTAGTACCAGATAAATCTCCACCACACTATGAACTGCACACTTGGGCCTTAAAGGAAGTGGCTGGAGGGACAGTAGACTCATTGGCTGAAAATAGTAAAAACACCAAAAAGCTGGAGGAAGTCAGCTAGTCTATTCAGCATCTATAGGAGACAATGATATATTGCTGACGTTTTGGGTCTGAGACCTTCTTCAAGGAAAAATCAGAAAAGGCAGAAACAAGATATTTCAGAACATCACAGAATTCAAACAATGGGGGAGGAATCCAGACCAACAAAAGGTGTTGATTGGATATGATAAGGGACTAGGTAGAACATGTTTGTGCGAATGGAGACAGGGAATGGAGAGATAAGGGGGTAGCAAGGGGGTGGGGGGAGGGGTGTTTAACAGAAGTCAATTTTGATGCCATCTGGTTGGAGGATGCCCAGTTGGAAGATGAGGTGTTGTTCCTCCAATTTATGAGTGCTCTCAGTCTGGAAATACATTAGACCATGGACAGACATGTCCTTGCAGTGGACAGAACTGAGGTGTTCAATAAAGCAATTTCCAAGTTTGCATCCAATCTTTCTGATGTAGAGGAGACCACAGTGGGAGCACCAGATGCAGTAGATGACCCCTGCAGATTCATAGGTAAAATGTTGCTTCACTTGAAAGGATTGTTTGGGGCCCTAAATGTGCTGAGGGAGAAGGTTAGGACTCAAGTTGAGCATCTCCTGTGGTTACAGGGGTAGGTCCCAAGGTGGGAAGGAAGAACTGGACAGGGGAGTCATGGAGGGAGCAGTCCCTGTGGAAGACAGAGAGGGGAATATGTGTGGGATCATGTAGTAGGTGGTGGAAATGGTGGAAGAGGATGTGTAGGATGCAGCAGCTGGTGGGATGGTAGGTGAGGACAAGAGGAATCCTGTCCTTGTTGCTTGAGGGGGCCAGGGCAGATGTGCAGGTAATGGAGGATATGTGAGTGTGTGCCAAGTTGATGGTGGTAGAGGGAAAGCCAGAATGTTAGAAGAAGGAGAACATCTCTGATGATCTGGCATGGAGGAACTCAACCCGGGTGCAGATATGACGGGTCGGAGGAATTGAAAGAATGGAACGGAATCCTTACAACGGACAAGGTGGGAAGAGGTGTAGTTGAGGTAACTGTGGGAGTTGGTGGGTTTATAAAATATGTCTGTCAAGAGTTTATCTCCTTAGAGATTAGGAAGGGGAGAGAGTTGCTAGAGATGGACCAAGTGAATTTGAGATCAGGGTGGAAGTTGGCAGCAAAGTGGATGAAGTGAATGAGCTCATCATGGGTACATGAGACAGCACCAAAGTAGTCATCGATGTAGCGGAGGAAGAGTTAAGGGGCCTTGCCTGTACAGGCTTGTAGCATAAATTGCTCCATGTAGCCAACAAAAAGGTTGGCATAGTGAGTACCCATAGCATCTCTTTTAACCTGGAGAAGGTGGGATGAGTCAAAGGAGAAATTATTGAAGATAAGGATAGGTTCTGCCAGCTGGAGGAGGGTGGTGGGGGAGGAGGACTGGTTGGTTCTGTTGTCCAGAACAAAACAAAGGGCTTTGAGGCCTTCAGTATGGGGGATGGAGGTATATAGGGATTGAATGTCCATGGTAAACATGAGGCAATCAAGTTCAGGGAACTGAAAGTTGTTGAAGTGATGGAGGGTGTGTGAAGTGTCCCAGATGTAGATTGGGAGGGACTGGACCGGGGGGAACAAAACAGAGTCAAGGTAAGCAGAGACCAATTTGGTGGGGCAGAAGCACATAGACACGATGGATATGCTGGAAGAACTGGGTTTATGGATCTTTGGTAGGAGGTAGAAATGGGTAGTATGGTGTTTGGAAATAATACGTTTGGAGGCTGTGCCAGGGAGGTGATCAGAAGTGATGAGTTCAGGGTGGTTTGTTGATTTTTGGTGGGATCCTATTGGAGGGGTCTGAAAATTGTCATCTGGCTTCAGCCAGGTAGAGGTCAGTGAGCCAGATCACAACAGTGCCACCTTTGCCTGTAGGTTTGATGGTGAGGTTTGGATTGGAGCGGAGAGAGTTGAGGGCCAGGTGTTCTGAGGGCCAGACGTTCTGAGGGTCAGACGTTCTGAGGGGGTGTGATTGGAATGAGTGACGGGAGTATTGAAGTCAGTCTGGTTGATGTCTTGCTGACAGTTGGAAACATAAAGGTCCTGAGCAGGTAGAAGACCGAAACAAGGTGTCCAGGAGGAAGAAGACATTTTAAAGCAGGAGAAGGGATCTGTAGTGGGGGATTAAGGGTCGTGGTTGTGAAAGTAGGCATGGAGATGGAGCTGACAGAAGAAGAGTTCAACATCATGGCGTGTATGGAACTCATTAAAGTGTGGGCGAAGGGGGATGAAGAAGAGGCCTCTACTGAGGACAGTGAAAAAACACACAAATGCTGGAGAAACTCAGCAGGTTAAACAGTGCCTTTATGTAGCAAAGATAAAGATTTTTCACTGAGAACAGAGTGTTCAGTCTCTGAGATGGGAAGATCAGAGGGGATGGCGAAGACCAGGCAGAGATTAGGGGAAGGTTCAATGGGGGGAGGGGAGGAAGATAGAGTGAATCAGGAAGTGGAGGGTATGAAGGGTCCAAGAGAGGATGGGGAGAGTTGGGAAAGTCAGAGGGTGAAGAGAGAGAGGCCTGTGCGCTCCCAGAGCCAGGGTGGGAGTTGGTGATGGAGGCTTGGTCCTGTAGGTTCCAGGGTCCATGATGAAAACTCACGTCTGAAACTTGGTTCTGTCAGTTGCTGAGTTCAGGGTGAAAGCTAATGTTGGAAGCTTGAAGCTGAAATATTCATACCTTGCTAAACTTTGAGAGAGAATGGGAATATTGGAAAGCAGCCAATGTGACTCCCTTGTTCAATCAAGGGAGAAAGCGGAAGGCAGGGAACTGCAGGCCAGTTAGTTTAACAACTGTTATTTTACAACTATTATTAGTCAATAAATCAAAAAGGAAACAGTTAATTATTGAAGAAATCTGAATATAATTAAATTTAGTAAACAAAATTTTATGAAAGGTAAATCATTTTTTGATTAATTAGTGCATTATTTGTGTATGTTACACAGAGAGTTGACTGAGGGGAACTGGTACTTAAATTTCTATAAGGTATTTAACAAGGTGACTGATAAGAGATTGGTGGATAAGTTGATGGATAAATTAAAAGCCAAGTGTTTCATAGAAAGTGTGTCAGAATGAATTAAAACCTGGCATTCTCAGAAAAGAGTTGGAATAAATGAGTTTTTTCAGACTTAAAGGCAACTACTGTTACTTTGTAGGGATCAATGCTCAGTGCACAATTGTTCACTCTTTACATTAGTGACTGGAGGAAGGAACAGTATTTAAGGTTTCCATATTTGCCAGTGATATGAAGAAAAGTGGAAGGTGATGTTGTGATAATGACACAAATTTTGCAATGGGATATAAATAGATTGAATGAGGAGGTCAAAGACTGGCAAATGGTGTTTAATGTGGGGAATGTGAGGTCATGCACTTCGGTAAGAAAAATCAAAAAGTAGATTATTATATAAATGGAAAAAAACTGTAGTGCATGAAATACAGAGGGAGCTTGGTATTCGAGTGCATGAATCACAAAAAGCAATCAGACAGGTTCAACAAGTGGTCATGGGGGCAATTTGGCACTTTGGCTTCATTGCAGTGTTTGGAGTTTAAAAATAGAGGTTTTGCTGCAATTATACAAGGTGTTAATGAAGCCTCACCTGAAATATAGTGCACAGCTTACCTAAATATATGGAGGCAGTAGCAAGGACATTCATAAGGCTAATTCTTTGGATTAGAGAGAATAGTTTGGGCTTGTGTTTAGTTGAGTTTGGAAGAATGAGGGATGGCATTAATCAAACATCCTAAAGGGGCTTAACGAGTTAGATGCTGGAATGTTTCCAGCAATGGAAGTGTCTTAAACAGGGAGGCATAACTACAAGAATTTAAATATGAGGAGTATAGAAATTACTTCTTGGGATGGGTGGTGAATCTTTTAAATTCACTGTTCCAGCAGATGGAAGAACCTGAATCAGGAGAAATATTTGAAGAAGAGGTGGATAAATATTTGATCGATAGATAAATATGGAGAAATGCCACAGGAAATTTCTCGTACTCCTATTTTCTTGCTTGAATAGAATGACCCCTGTCTGTTTTGTATTCATACCTCAACAAAGGGCTCAGTCCTGACATGTTGGTTATATATTTATCTGGAGTATTGTGTGCAGTTTTGGTCACCTTATCTAAGGAAGGATGTTCTTGCAATGGAGGGAGTGCAGAAGCAATTCACCAGGCTGATACCTGGAATGGCAGGAATGACTTATGAGGAAAGATTGCGCAAATTGGGATTGTACTCGCTGGAGTTTAGAAGATTGAGGGGGGATCTCATAGAGACCTATAAAATTCTGGCAGGACTGGACAGAACGGATGCAGATGGGATGTTTCCAATGATGGGAAAATCCAGAACCCAGGGCCATGGTTTGAAGATAATAGGCAAACCATTTATGACCGAGATAAGGAGGAATTTCTTTACCCAGAGGGTGGTGAATCTGTGGAATTCATTGCCACAGAAGGCAGTAGAGGCAGGTTCATTAAATATATTTAAGAGGGAATTAGATCTATTTCTTCAGTATAAGGGTATTAAAGGTTACGGAGAGAAGGTGGGGATGGGGTACTGAACTTTAAGATCAGCCATGATCTCGTTGAATGGTGGAGCAGGCTCGAAGGGTCGAATGACCTACTCCTGCTCCTATCTTCTATGTTTCTATATTTTTGTCTCCTTTGGACACTGCAGGACCTGCTATATTTCTCGAGCACAATCACAGTGTCTGTAGACTTCCTTGCTTCACTACATTTCTTGCTGATGTCACCTTTTATGGAATACATAATTGAGTGCCCAGCTCGCTGCTGGTCCTTTTTTTTTACACAACCAGTGCTTTATAATATCACAAAGTGGGAGCAGGAGTCGGCTATTAAGCCCTTTGAGCTTGTTCTGCCATTCCATGAAATCATAGCTAATCCCCTGTCCCGATATCAAATTTCCACTCACACCCCGTATCCCTATTAATCTCCTTCTTTCTCTTTAGTTTCTGCAGTCTACTGTGGTAGAGAATTCCAGTGGCTAATTTCCATTTAGAACCATTGAACCTTGAGAGAAGAAATTTCTTGTCATCTAGTACAAAAAAAATTGTACCTTTATCTGGACCTTGCCAGGAAGAGGAAAAACCCTCCCTACATCAACCCTATTATAATTTTATTTGTTTCAGATTGAGCTCCTCTCATTTTTCTTAACTCTAGTAAATGCAGAATGGGCTGACCACTGTAGTTAACTGAGTGCAGCCAGGGCTGGAGACATTGGTCTGAGAGAAGTCACTAATGTCGACTTGCTTATCCTTTCAATGAATTTAGTGGATATCATTGACCATAAGACCATGAAACATAGGAGCAGAAATCAAAAATCTATCCATCTGCAACTGACGTTCATTCAGTGAACCAGTCTCTCCTGCTTCCTTGGGCAGAAAATTCCATAGTTTCTTTGACAGAAAGAGAGATATTCTTGATAAATGATGGGGAGTAAGGATACTGGGGCCAGGGAGGAATAGTAAGTTGAGGCTAGCACAAGCTTATTAAATGACAAAAAGAACAAGTTTAGGCAACACGTTAGCAAGAGCAAGGCAAAGAGAGATGTAAGACCGGTGGTTTAAAATGTATTTAGTTCCACATAAGGCACGAAAAACAGGTGAAATCAGGACGTGGATTGGCGTGGGGATTGGAATATTATAGCCATAACACAAACATGGCTGAAGGCCAAGTCTGGCAGCACAATAGTTCAGAGTACAGATCATGATAGACGTGGAGGTAAGAGAAAGAATGGGTGCCTCTTTGTGGGAAGACACCAGTGCTAAGGGAAGATGTTCTGGTGGATCAATCAGTCAGACAATATGGGTAGAACTTAGTAATAAGGAGTCAATAAAAACATTGGAACTCATGATTCAGCTGTATATGATGTTGTTGATACCACACTTGGGAGTACTGTCTGTAGTTCTACTGTCACCCAACTGTAGGAAGGACATCAATAAGTTGGAAGGGGTGCAGAAAAGGTCCATCAGGACGTCTCTGGGACTGGAGGGCTTGAGGTGCATGGGAGAGGTTGGCTAGGCTGGGTCATTATTCCCCAGCTTAGGTCTTTATTTCCAAGAGCATAGGAGGCTAAGAATGACCTTATTGAGTTATTTTAAAACCATGAGCATGGATAAAATGAATGCTTACAGTCTTTTTCCTGGGGTAGATGATTTCAAACTCGAGGGCATAGGCTTAAGGTGAGAAAGAGAGATTTAAGAGTGATTTGAGAAATAACTTTTTCACTCAGAAGCAGTAGGTATCTGGAACAAGCTCCCAGGTTAATCTACAGATGTGTGTACAATTTTACAACATTCATAAGACATTTGAACAGATATCTGGAAAGGAAGGGCTTAGAAAGATGCGAATCAAATGCAGCCAAATGGGACTAGCCCATAATACCAACTTAGATGACATGGATGAGTTTAGTTGAAGGGCCTGTTCCAGGCTACATGACTCCAGGGTAGAGCAAGTTTGGGAACCAAGTAGCCTGCTCCAGCTGCTAATTTGAATATATTTGTGTGCTCTTGCATCTCATAGAACATAGAACACTGCAGCACAGTACAGGTCCTTTGACCCATATATTTCTTAAAAAAAAACTAAACCTTCCTGACCCCGTAACCCTCTATTTTCCTTCCATCCATGTGCCTGTCTAAGAGTTTCTTTAATGCCCCCAATGTTTCAGCCTCCACAACTCTCCCTGGCTAGGCATTCTAGGCACCCACAGCTCTCTACGTTTAAAAAAAACACTACCCCTGATGTGTTCCCTAAACTTCCTTCCCTTCACTTTGTACACTTTCCCTTCACTTTCTGTCCTGGGAATCATGCACTGGCTGTCCACCCTATCTAAGCCTCTCATAATCTTGTAGACCTCTATTAAGCCTCTCTCATCCTCCAAAGAAGCATAGAAGGTCTTCTCCTCACGCCATTTGATATTTTTCTTGCAATGTTGTTCCAGATTACGATAAATCAACTACCGAACTAGCCAGTGTGTTCACGGACATTTTCAACCTCTCATTGCTGCAGTCAGAGGTTCCCACCAACTTCAAAAGGGCATCAATCATCCCAGTGCCCAAGAAGATCCGTGTGAGCTGCCTCAATGACTACTACCCAGTAGCATTAACTTCTACTGTGATGAAATGCTTTGAGAGGCTGGTCATAGCTAGAATTTACACATACCTAAGTAAAGGTCTGAACCCACTGCAATTTGCCTATCATCACAATCGCTCCACAGCAGACATAATATCCTTGGCTCTCCACTCAACTCAGGATCACTTCGAAAACAACAACTCATACATACAACTGCCCTTCATCGACTACAGCTCAGCCTTCATCACCACTATTCCCTCAGTGTTGGTCAAGAAGCTACAAACTCTGGGCCTCTGCACCCCACTTTGCAACTAGATTGTTGACTTCCTCATCTGAAGTTCACAGTCAGTACAAATTGGAAACAATGTCTCCTCCTCACTGATTATCAATGCAGGTCCAGGCATAATTCCAATGCTATCTACAAATTTGACAATGACACCACAGTTGTTGGCAGAATCTCAAACAGCAAAGAGGATGCATACAGGAGGGAGATAGATTAGCTTGTTGAATGGTGTCACACCAATAACCTTGCACTCTACATTAACAAAATAAAGGAGATACTTGTGGACTTCAGGAGAAAGTTAGGGGAACATGGTCCAGTCCTCTTTGAGGGCTCAGTAGTAGAGAGAGTCAAGAACTTCAAATTCCTGGGTGTCAATATCTCCGAAGATTTGTTCTGGAGCCTCTATGTCGATGCAATCATGAAGAAGGTTCACCAGTGGCTATACTCTGTGAAGTGCTTGAGGAGATTCGCTATGTCACCAGAGTTTCTCATAAACTTCTACAGGTGTACTGTGGAGAGCATTCTGGCTGGTTGCATCCTGCCTGGTATCGAGGTATCAACTCTCAGGTCAAGAATAAACTCCAGAGGGTTGTTAATTCAGCCTGTGACATCACAGGCACCAGACTTCACTCCATCAAGAATATCTACATGAGGCGGTGTTTTAATAAAGTAGCCTCTATCCTCAAGGACCCCCACCACCTTGGCCATATCCTCTTCCTTCTGCTACCATCGGGAAAAAGGTACAGGAGTCTAAAGACAAGCTCTCACTGGCACAAGGACAACTTCCCTGCTGCCATCAGATTCCTGAATAATCAATGAACCCAAGACACTGCCTTACTTTTTGCGCACTATTTTGTTTTTAATTTATTTTTGTAAAAGTGGTTTATATGAATGTTTGCACTATGATGTTACTGCAAAACAAATTTCATGACTTGTTCATGACAATAAATTCTGATTCTGATTTTACTTCAATTTAAGCTCATTTCTATTATTAGAGTGCTATGCATTCATACCACAATATAACCCTGAAAGAATTATTTTGCGATACTGAGCAAAATACAAATAAACATGCTGCTAAACTCCATTCAATTTTGGTTGCAGTTCTTGAGTGTTTAACAATTCTTTTTTAATATATTAATATTTCCATGCTGGAATAGAAGGCAACACTGACCCGGATAGTGTCTGTAAGGAGTTTGTTCATTCTCCGCATGTCTTCTCATGGGTTTCATCCAGATGCTCCGGTTTCCTCCCACACTTCAAAATATATGGGGTTTGTAGGCTAATTTGTATGTGTGTATATATAGTATGGATGCCACAGGCTTGTAAACTAGAAGGGACCGTGTCTGTACTGTATATCTAATTTTTGTTTTTAATTAATGAATTCTGCAGATTTTAACTGAAAAACTTGCCTGAAGGCCAGTTTGATGGACAAGAGAGACTCACTGACTATGAGAGAATCACTGACTACGAGAGAATATTGTAGAAAACTAACAGGAAACCATATAACCATTTACAGAGCGGAAACAGGCCATGTTGGCCTTTCGAGTTCGCACCGGTTCACTGATTTTGTGCGCCCTCTTCAGGCATTGGTCCTGGTAGATCTTCATTCAATAACGATGGGCGAATTCACAGTTAATTTTCTTGCTCTTGGATTCAAAACTGTGAAATAGAATGGGTGAAATAGAATTGGATTTACGATCCAATGCAGTCTGAGTTTTACAGCCCTAAAATAGGTTTTTTGGCCTAACTTGTCCATGCCAATCAAATTAGTGCCATTTGACTGCATTTGGCTCATATCCTTCCTAGCCTTTCTTATTATCGACATGATTAAATATCTTTTAAAAATTACAATTGTACTTACATAATCATAATCTCTGGCTTATACCCACCACCCAAAGTGTGAAAAATGTGCCCCTTTGGTCCCTTTTACATCTTTCCCCTCTATCTCCATAAATCTATTCCCTATAGTTTTAGATTCCACAATCCTGGGGAAACAACAATGACTATTTATCTTATCTGCCATCCTCAGGATTTTATAAACCTTTTTAAAGCTCCCCTACCCCAACCTCCTGGTGTTTGAAATGTTTGTTATAGCTGGTTTTATAGTATGGATGCCACAGGCTCTCAGCAGGATGTGTTTTTGAGAGTTTAGGCCATAGATTGCCTTGACATGTCAGATTCTGGAATTCATGCCCTCTGACTGCCCTTCTCCAGGTTGTGGATCACAAAACCATGGTGCCATTTCCAATCCATTACTGCCTTGGATTTATGGTTAATTAGTTGCTGGATTCCTTGTACCTTCTTATCAAATAAGTCCTGGTATTTTCAGGTAAGGTTTGATAAGAATCAAGCCGTGATCTTAACCGATGGGTCTGAATCTCACTGCAGATTTGCCTCCATAAAGAGTGTGAAGGTTTAAGATGAGAGAGGAGAGGGACCCGATGAGCAATTTGTTTTCATTTAGCAGGTGGAGGGCACACAGAATGAGCTGCCAGAGGAAACTATAGAAGCAGGTAAAATTATAACATTCCCTTGAACAAAAATATGCAAGGGAAAGGTTGAAAAGTTATGGATCAAATGAAGACAAACTGGACTAGCCCAGAATTTTGTGTCAGTGCTACAACACTTTTTATTCAACCTTTCTCACTGCAAGACTCCATCTTGCCTCCAACAAGCATCTCACTGCAGAGCTCATTTACAGGACATTCTTTAGCCTGTGTTTTCTTCCGCTCCTGAACTAGT
Source organism: Narcine bancroftii (assembly GCF_036971445.1). Taxonomy (NCBI): domain Eukaryota; kingdom Metazoa; phylum Chordata; class Chondrichthyes; order Torpediniformes; family Narcinidae; genus Narcine; species Narcine bancroftii. Next base: position 417,910,928 of record NC_091469.1, read on the forward strand.
CACCCCTCACCCATCATTGAGCTCCAGTATGTATATGTAAAGGGAAAAGCCTCAAGTTATTGTCAATTCATTTACTGAAGCTTTGAAAGAGGAAAGGCATTGCTCTTATTCAAGCATAGGTCCTCAACCAACATGCCCTATTGTGTAAACTCTGTCAGCAATGATAAAAGGTGTGTGACAAAATCTTGGAAAATGTGAGCCACTTTCCATATCTTGACATACATTGATCAAAGAAGCTGGACATTGATAATCACATTCCTGCATCAACTTCAGTGCACCAGCACAACCTTGAGCTTCTGGACGATAAGTATATTTTAATATTAAAACCTCAAAGCTGACACAATATTCTGGGCTAGTCCTATTTGCCTGCATTTAATCCATATTCTTCTGTGCTTCCTTACGCTGTTCAAATGCCTTTTGAATGTTGAAATTGTACCGCCTTCTATAGTTTCCTTTGGTAACTCGTTACAAATACAGACGACCCACTGAGTGGAAAAAGTTGAACCTCAGGCCCTTCTTAAATCTCTCGTTAAACCTGCGCCCTCTTGTTTGTGAATCATCAATCCTGGGGAAAGATGGTGAGCATTCATGTTATGTGTATCTCTCATGATTTTATAACCCTTGATAAGGTTACTTAGAGAGAACTGGAGGTGAATCCACGGATGCTCAGTGACTCTGAAGGGACTTTCTCTTTCTCTTTCTCCTCTCCCATAAGAGGTGCCAGGCAACACTAATGATGACTCTTTGACTGCCTATCAGCAGGCAAAAGTTAAAGCATTTCTAGGATGTTAATCAATAAAAGGAAAAAGAAGCAAGGAAAGGAACTCTCTTGTCCTCAAGCCCTCTCACCTCAGCAGCATGAATCTCCTCTGCACCCCTTCCAACTTGTATCCTTCCTATAATTGGATGACCAGATCGGCACACAGTATTCTTGTCAGTGTGCTCTGAGCAGTTGTATTATGAGATTCTAACTTTTGCACTCAAATGCGTCTTCACCACCCTGTCCACCTGAATAGTTACCTTCCAGGAATTATGCACCTGTATCCCTGTTCTACAACACTTTCCAGGTCTTCCATTTGCTGTGGAAGTCCTACCCTGGGAAATGGCAGGATTATTGTTTGCATTGTTATTTGTGGCATGCAGCAACTCTTAACTCTTAACCTCCCTTAATTTGAGATATTTTAGAATTGTATTCAAAAGAGTAGATAGACATTAGTCTTTAATGAGTGCGCAGTGTGTTAACTATTTGGTTTTCCTTTAGAATATAAGATTAATGGATACAGTGTGACAATCAGGTAAAAGATGAGGTTGCATCCAATAGACTGAAGGTGTCTGTGCACTAGGTGGTGCTAAAATATGTCCAGGCCACCTTTTCCTGTATATGTTTTGCTATGCAATTACTGAGAGGATCTGGGAGTGAAGTTATGGCAGTGCTACAGGACACATCCCTGTGCAGAGCTACATTTGAAATACAGGTGAGTATCTGGACCGGAGAGCCAAGAATGCTGTAATGAATTGCCAAAGTGTAGGACAAACATAAGCAGATACAAAAATAATATTGTCCATTTAGTTTTAAATTGTTGCTTTCATTCTTTGTTTCACTACCCAATCTGACTGGGGATAAGACAGCTGGACCAGATTGCATTTACGTTTAAAGCATGTAGATGACATTAACACTACTATTGATGACTGAGTCAAGAGTTCGGATTTAACTATTCTACATTGGAGAAACTAAACGCGGGCAAGGTGATCGTTTCGGAGGTTGCGTGAGTTTTGTCCACAACAGCAATCAAGAGTTTCCAGCTGCATGTCATTGTAATTCACCTTCCCTCTCCTATATCAATCTTCCCTCAGCCTTTTCCATTGCTGTGGAGAGACCTAAGGCAAACTGGATAAACAAAATTGCATGATCCACTGAAGTCCTCTATCTAGGAATATGATAAACATTATCTATGTCCATTAGAAATTTGGAATTGCTCATTTATTTCAGTCTACAGCAAAAATAGTTGGCAGGAATTGATGTAAGGCAATTTGACATTATTCTTGTATTATTTGCTTCTAAAAGAAGGCGCTTTTTTCAGCAATAGCTGCTTTACTGCATTGTACATGGTCTCGTGAAATATGCTTGGTGCACAGTGCACAATGGTTAGCTTTGCGGTTAGTGATTAGCATCATGCTGTTGCAGCATGAATAACCCAGGTCCAAATCTACCAGTGTCTGTAAAGAATTTGCACTTTCTTCCCACGACTGGTGTTCTGGTTTCCTCCACATTCCAAAGATGTGCCGGGTCAGTAGGTTAATTGGTCATGTGGGTGCAATTGGGCAGTGCAGCTCTTGGGCTGGAAGGGCCTGTTACTGTGCTGTACTTCAAAACAAAAAATGGAGCTCTTGATTTTGTTTGTAGCAGAGAAATAATTATTTTTGGGAATGCAACATATTTCTTCCCCTTGAACCAGATTTTTTTTTGATAAATATGTAACAGCTACCTCCTATCAGACTATTTCAGGAGAGCTTAAAGATTTGGGGGCCAGCCTAGCATTTTGGTATCTTAGCCATTACTTACTCTGTGACCAGTGTAAAGGGATATTTAGCCATTAATCTCATTACTGTTTTGGGAAATCCACTGAATATAGATTTGTCCATTGATTGCAACATGATTGTTGGTTGTACAGCAGATTGGTATAGTTTGAGGCTGAGAAAAGTTTGCAAATTCAAGTGCTTCTTTTAATTAAATTTGTTCATTGTCTGTGTACTGAGAAAGAGTGAACATCTGCCTGCTTTCCAGGCAAGTCAACCCATTCTTAAGTACAGCAGGTATTGCAATAATACAGGGCTCATGGAACCCTTTTGGGGAGCACTTGGAAATCACGAAACCCGTAGTTACGAACCGGAAGCCGATCGGAAGTAGAGTGGTGTCAACCTCCAGTTCGAGTGTGGTTCAGTCTAATTTAAATTAAATTATTTTTCTTAAACAGTAAGCAATCTGAGGCAGAGCTTGCAAAATCCAAATTTTTCAGAATTTAATTATTTTGTTTCAACTGAATATTAACCAAATTGCAAATTCAAATATCACCAATCTCCCAGACCCCAAATGGACATCACACCGATCTTCTAGAAGTGGGTTTCCAGCCCATCCCCAGCCACCCACAGATCAGATCTCCCGATGCCTCTGATGCGGGTATCCACCTCACCCTTGGCTGCCCACAGGTGGGGCTCCTGATGCCTCCAACATGGATTTGCATCCTGGCCCATGCTGCCCACAGCCCTGAGCTTCCAGCACTAACCCCCATCCCTGCCAACCAGGTGCTTGAGCCACCGTCACCTCCACTGATGACCCCAACTGCAAAACATGCCATAGCCCCCAACGCCTCTATCAACATAAGCCCCAGTTCTCACCAACACCATTCTGGGGCTCATGGTGATTCCATCACCAGTTCCCACACAAACCTCAGTGAGAGGGAGTGGGGGAGAGAGTGGGCGAACAAGTGAGTGAGTGAGCAAGAAGGTGGGAGGCAGTTTAAATTTTAAAACCAGCCTCGTGCCAAAAGAAATCTGAGTCTCATTGGTTGAAAATAGCGTCTTGAGGCCTGATGTTTGCAGTGACGTCTGCGCTGTTGACGTCAGACCTCAAGGCACCATTTCTTTTGTTGGCATTGAATTAACTGCTTAGAAATACAGGTTAAAAAATTTAATTTAAATTAAATAAAAAGTTATTACAAGTTTTATTTATTACTACTCATTTCTTCAACAGAACCCCTGAACCTCCCTGTTTGGTAAACACTGCAATAGTATAACAAAAGTGCATGGTATAGTCTGAGTATGGGTAGAGTGTTACAAAGATGAAGTATAAACTATAAAGAAAACTACAGTTAAATAAGGCCAAATGTAAACATGAGGAACACAAGCTATTGTCCACTTAGGTATCATAAAACCAAATAGCATATCCCCTACTCCAATCTGGTTCCACTGTTTCCATCTGTCCGTAATCCCCTCCAAGCAAACTTTCTCTCAACCTCAACCCCACCATTCTTCTCCCCATCCCTGCATTTCTCCACATGGACTCTTCCCCTGTCTATTATTCTTTCTCTCCAACCAATTATGTCTTGACCTATTCCTCGCCCTTCTCCCACCCACATTCTCCTTTTTTATGTTTTCTATCTCCAACTTTAGTCTCGAGTAAGAGTCCTGACCTGAAACATTGACTGTCAACTTCCTCTCCATGGATGAAGCCTGACCTCCCAAAACCCTTCAATTTCTCACTGTTAGTTCCATCACCCTATTCTTTGTTCCAGGACTTTTTCTTTCAAGTTGACCTTAGGATTCCAGTTTTCAAATTATTTACAATGGTTCAGCATATCCTGCCGGAGTATTTCCAATCAGTTGCATATTCTCTGCTTAATGCATCCTGGCTTTATTGCTCCTCAGCCGGTTTTTCAGCTACAAACAATTACATTGTGTACCTTTCAAAATGCACTCATAAATTCAACCTGTTTCTTTACCTCCTTTCCGTAGTCCCTGTTTGTATCCTCTAACCTGTGACATGCTCAGACCTCCCAGTCAGTGTAAGAAAAGTACCCTGTAAATCTCAGACCAGATGTTTTCATCACACATGATTGTGTGTAAAGGATATATGAGAAAAAAGTGCCTTGATCTTTAACAGAATTATGATGATTACTAAAAGATGATAAAAGAAAAAGAAAATAAGCAGTTTACCTATAAACCTGAGCTTAATGCATCTCAAAATAATTCATTAGATGTGAACCTCAGAGATATTTGACAGATTGGTGCGACACAGTTGGCGTTGCGATTAGCGCAATACCTTTACAGGGTTGCTGTTCCAGCCAACGATTCAAACTTGAGCTCGAATCCCATGCTGTCTGTAAGGAGATTGTATGTTCTCCACGTGTCTGTGTGGGTTTTCCCCAGGGGCTCCGGTTTCCTCCACTATTCAAAATGTATGGGAGCGTAGTTAATTGGGTGTAAATTGGGTGGCACAGACTTGTGGGTCAAACTGGGCTGTTACTATGCTGTATGTCTAAATTTAGATCATGTGCGCACAATGTTTTCTTACTGTGAATAAATTCGCTTTAACTAGTCACATGGTGAAAATAATACATTAATTTAATATATTATTGTCTATGAAAGGTGTATCAGAATTGCTTTAAGAAATCCTGCAACAGGGATTTGGTAATGGGGACAGGAATTGTTCGGTTATTGGTTATCCTGACTCTAATAATAAATACCTTCTCTTCATCTTCTGGAATGTCTTTATGAACTGGATAGCTTTCAAATTATATTTGAAACAACTCAAAGCTAATCTGAATTCCATTTGATTTCCATTGTCATAAAAGTTAGCAGGATATTTGATTCAAATTGAGATATTTCTCCACAAAACACATTTTTCTATACGTTAATAGAGAAATCAATTGCCTCTACTCCAAAAACACTAAAGACATGAAGCAAATCTTTAAAAGCCCTTCAACTTTGTAGTGTAGAATGGTAAATCAATTATTTACAAACATGGCCTAATGTTGCACTTCACTGTATTCATTTCACAATGGAAGTATAAAGTGCAGTGGGAATTGAACTTTGGACTGAATGCATTTTCTTGTTGCTGTACTATGACATTCTTTTGAAGACTACGTAAAGATTGATTAAATGTGATGGTAGTCTTCAAAGCTGCTGCATGGTCTATACTAACATGAATAAACACTTATGATGTATTTTCCCTGGAAGAAGGGCCATTTGAATTGTTAGTATTGAAAGAGCTTTAAGTTTTGATCAAGCAGATTACCTAGTTTGGCAATATGTTGCCCAGACTCCGAATAATCCAGTTCATTACTCACAGTTATGATTTAATTGGAATATTCCAGTTGGCTTTTCTTCCTAGAGAGGGAAATCCTCCCTTCGAGTCCCAACATTTAATCATAGTTCCAGAATTGCATGTACCTGTGTGGTCAAGAACTGATGATGGGTTCACCTTGCCTCTGTTTGAATATCCCGCAGACACACGCATCTCTGGTGAAGAAAAGTAATTATCTGAGTTATGTTTACCTGTGTAACAAGTGAAACTATTCATTGGAAGTTTGCGAGCATGATATGAACGATAAGTTAAAGTAACGTAACTTGGAATTGCTCATTTATTTCAGATTATGGTTAAAAGATTTGGCTGATACTACAACTACTATATCTGAGAACACAAAAAAAAACAAGAGAAGAATTCACTATTGGAAAAGAAAATATAGAACAATTTATCATCATTCAAGAAGGAAGTAGAAGTCGGATTTAAAAGTTTTGGAATAGATAGCTTTGTGGCTAAATTTGCAAAAGACACCAAAATAGGTGGCGGGGTCTCTGGTGCTGAGGATATGGAAAGGCGGCAGACTTGGAAAGATGAGCAGAATGGGCAAAGAGATGGGTGATGAAATACAATGTTGGGAAGTGTACAGTCATGCACTTTGGTACAAGAAATAGATGGGAAGACTATTATTTAGATGGGATGAAAATGCAAAATACGAAGGTGCAAAGGGACTTGGGAGTCCTCGTGCAGGATAACCTATAGGTTAACCTCTAGGTTGAGTCGGCAGCGAAGTCAACGAATGCAATATTGGCATTCATTTCTAGAGGAATAGCATACAGGATGCAATGGTGAGCTGGTATAGGGCACTAGTTAGACCTCACTTGGAAAACAATGCAAAGGTTTGGGTGCCTTATTTGAGAAAGGATATGCTACCATTGGAGAGGGTTCAGAGAAGATTTACTAGAATTATACCAGGAATGAAAGGGTTAGTATACGAGGAACGTTGGTTGGCTCTATCATGCAAGAGACGGCACACAAATTTTAATAATTTGGATGTTTCCATCTGGCTGGGGACATCCACCTCAATGCTCCTCAAAAGACACCACACCTCTCTTTCTTGGTCTCAATGTATTCTAACACATGAGAATTCTCCATACCATGCTCCCTATCACTGTCCATGTCCTACTTCCTGGTCAACATTGATGCAAAGTTCTCATTTAGTACCTTGTCCACTTCCTCTGACTCCAAGCATGAAATCCTTTTTTGTCCTTCAATGATCCTATCTTCTCCCTCAGCATCCTCTTGTTTTTATCGTCAATATAAAATGCCTTAGGATTTTCTTCAATCTTGTTCATGAGAATTAATTCATCTACTTAAAGGACATAACAAGATTGATTTACTCTGGACTCTAGATGATTTTCCTTCCATAGCAATGGAAACAACTGGACCTTTGCAGAATGGTACAATATTCATCAATTGACCTAAAAATTGGATCTTTTTAACACAGCTCTAACTACTATGATGGGGACTTCTACCACTTGGAGAGTATGAATGTTTGTTTGTAATGGAATCTTCATAAAATAATCCTGATGAACATCTTCAAACCTATAACTTTACACAGACCACAGCCAAGAGATGAAAAGATTTTGCAATTTTTCTACTTTTCCTATTGAGACCTTGTCATCCTTTTTTTTAATTTTTTTTTTAAATTTTTCACACTTTGAACCATACTAACCAAAATACACACAAACATTTCCCTCTTGAATATACACAGTGTCATTTTCTCCTCTTTTCCCCCCTCCCTTCCCTCCCTCCTTCACCCCCTTCCCTCCCCACCCACTCAATGTTCAACCAAAATTATACATTAAACCCATGAAACAATGTCATCACACAATGAAAATAAGCAAGAAATTTGTGTCTTCTACTTTTACATACTGGGTCAGTTCATTTAGTCTTCTTCTTCTTCTGTCATTTTAGGCTGTGGAGGTCCACGGTAGGACTTCTCTGTTGTGTTCTTTGTCATCCTTGATGCATAAACCACTTTTTAGAGCTACAATTCTTTGTCATTGCATATTTGTTGCCATCAGGAATGCTTTCATTCCAGTTCTGGTGTTATTGATATGGCCCAATATTGGGAAATTCGTGCTCTTTTATAGATAGGGAAGGATGTGCTTCATAAGACAAGCAATGGGGTAAGTTCTTTCTACAGTTTAAGATTATCTAATGTGTTCTCTCTGTGTGTTCTTTGGTTTCTTAATTGTCTCCTGAATTCACTTAGCAGAGCCAAGAGAGTGAAATTAGGTTTCAGGGCTGGCATGGGAAAGGATGCCAATGTTGGTTTGCCTGATCTTCCAATGGATTTGGAAGATGTTGTGGAAATGGTAGTTGTGGTTTCTCTTCAATGGCTTGTGTACATAGTCTTAATCTCAGAACCACATAGACCAGGATCATAGCTACCCTGGTACTCCATACATTTTTTTGTTTTTGGTCCTAATCATCAAACACTCTTTTCTTGACTGAGTCAAATACTATCCTGCAAGTGAATGCTGTATTCTGTGAGTTTTTAATATTTAACACAATACAGTACAGAGTATTGAAATGGGCACATGAGCTCAATCAAGGTATTGCCATTCATTCACAGACCATCCATGTACATAATAATCCATGTATGAGACACAATGTCAAAATAATTTGGCCAATGTCCCTGAAGTATTCAACCCTATCTCGTTTTATCAGGTTGTTTTTTGAATTTATGTGTAGTTTCATTCCTAACATTTTTGGCTGTCACCCTCTACTTTGATAATGTTAAAAGTGTCTCCATCCTTTTATCATAATTACCATGAATTCTAATATAACTACATTATTGACACCACTGCTATTTGGTACTGCCTTCTACATTATGTTACTTGGCTAACATTTTCATTTGCGACAAATTTTGCACATGTTGCCTTTTTTCTCTCTTGCTCAAATGTGCGCTGATAAATGAGCTCAACCAATATATGAGTACTAAATTTGGGAATTCTTTTCAGTCTGCCATGTGCATGGTTATACATCATAAATGACATATTTACTTGAAAGACAATCGTTAACTGGGTGAGTTGGAATAAGCAATGGTGCATCTTCATTTTGAACATCTCTATGGCCTTCTCTCACCACAGCAGCCTTGTCACCAACTGGTTACATTAAAAATCTTGATAATCTTAAATATATGAAGATTTATTTTGAAAACTGAGAAGCACAGAGGTCTCATTTAGTAGGAAAAATGTGCTTTAACCATCTTGGCAGGATATGGCCATCTTCTGAAAATCCCTCCATTGGAATCTGTTTGACACCTGTAGTGCCCAGAGACTGAACACTCTGTCCTCAGTAGAGACCTCACTTTCGTCCCCTTCGCCCCCCCACCTCAAGTTCCGCGCACACCATGATGCTGACTTTTCTTCTATCAGCTCTGTCTCCAAACCTATTTCCACAACTATAATTCTCTGCCCCCACCCCCCCCCCACCCCACAACAAATCCCTTCTCCTGCCTTAAACCTTCTTCTTCCTGGACATTTTGTTCCAGTGTTCTACCAGCTCTGACACTTATATTTCCAAATGCCACCATGACATCAACCATATCACTACTCCCCTCACTCATTCTAATCTCATTCCCTCAGAATGTCTGGCCCTCCACTTTGCGCACCCATCCGAACCTCACCATCAAATCTGCAGACAAGGATGGTGCTGTTGTGGTCTGGCGCACTGACCTCAATCTGGCCAAAGCCAGACAACAACTCTCAGACCCCTCCTCTTACTTAACCCTCCAACAAGACCCCACCAAACTTCATCAAACCTCTGTAACATGCACCTCACTGGCATGGCCTCCAACCTTATGGTTTCCCAACCCTGTACTGCCTTTTTCTACTTCCTCCCCAAGATCCACAAACCCAGTTATCACAGCAGATCCATCATGTCTGCCTACTCCTCCCACACTCTGCTTCCCTCGACTCAATTTTGTTCCCCCCCCCCCCCCCTTGCAGTTCCTTCTCATTTACATCCGGGATACTTAATGTACATCCCTCTATCACTTCATTATCTTCCAGTTTCCTGAATTTGATCACCTCAAGTTTACCATGGATATCCAATCCCTATAAACCTCCATCCCCCATACTGTGACCTCAAAGCCCTTTGTTTCTTTCTGGATAATAGATCCAACTAGTCACCCTCCACCACCACCTTCTTCTGGTTGGCAGAACTTGTCCTCATCCTCAATAAATTCTCCTTTAATTCATCCCACTTTCTACAGGTTAAAAGGGAAGCCCTGGCCCCAGCTATACCTGCCTTTTTGTTGGCTACATGGAGCAATCCATGCTACAAGGCTAAACAGGCAAGGCCCCTCAACTCTTCCTCCGCTACATCGATGACTACTTTGGTGCTGCCTCATGTAGCCATGATGAGCTTGTTGACTTCATCCACTTTTCTCCTAATTTCCACCCTGACCTCAAATTCACTTGGTCCATCTCTTGTAACACTCTCCCTTTCCTCAATCTCTCAGTCTCTATCTCGGGAGTCAAACTCCCAACAGAAATCATCTACAAACCCACCAACTCCCACAGCTACCTTGAATACACCTTCCCACCCTATCCCTTTTAAGGATTCCATTCCATTCTCTCAATTCCTCCATCTCTGTCACATTTGCAGCCAGGATGAGGACTTCCATGCCAGATCATCAGAGATGTTCTCCTTCTTCAAACAACATTACTTTCCTTCTACCACCATCAACTTGGCACTCACCTGCATATCCTCCATCACCTGCATATCTGCCCTGGCCCCCTCGCGCAACAAGGACAGGATTCCTCTTGTCCTCACCTACCATCCCACCAGCCGCTGCATCCAACACATATTCCTCCACGATTTCCATCACCTATTACATGATCCCACAACTATACACATATTCCCCTCTCTGTCTTCCACAGGGACTGCTCCCTCCGTGACTCCCTTTTCCACTCCTTCCTCCCCACCATGGGACCTACCCTTGCAACTGCAGGAGTTGCTCAACTTGAGTCCACACCTCCTCCCTCAGCACATTTAGGGCCCAAAACAGTCCTTTCAAGTGAAGCAATATTTTTCTTGTGAATCTGCAGGGGTCATCTACTGCATCTGATGCTCCCGCTGTGGTCTCCCCTACATCAGAAAGACTGGATGCAAACTTGGAGATTGCTTTGTTGAGCACCTCAGCTCTGTCTACTGCAATAGCGTGGATCTCCCAGTAGCCACCTATTTAAATTCCCAGTCCCATTCCCTTGCCAACAAGTCTGTCCATGGGCTCATGCACTGCCAAACTGAGATCACCTGCAAATTGGAGGAAAAACATCTCATCTTCTGACTGGGCATTAATGGCATTAATATTAACTTAACTGGCTTTCGTTAAAAACACTCCCCACCACACACTTCTTCCCCCAGCTCTGTCTCTCCCTTCCATCTACTTTCCCACAAACATGATAAATTCTTACCATGACCATTATCATATCCAATTAACACCTTTTGTTGGTCTGGATTCCTCCCCAGCCAGCATTCTCTAAATTCTGAGACTTTCTGAGATTTCCTGATTCTGGCTCATTCTACTGATTCTTTGAGGAAGGCCAAAGACCTGAAACGTCGACAATATATCGTTTTCACCTATGGATGCTGAAAAGTCCGGCTGAGTTCCTCCAGCCTTTTGGTGTGTTTTTACTACAATCACAGCATCTACACACCTTTGTGTTTCACCCAGAAAATCACAGTAAAGACATATTTTACAGCTTTGCTTTCCAGAACAGAGTCAGTCCAGGTAAACTTTATCACACAAAAATTATATTTTTCTGCAATTTTTCACACTTGAGCTTCGTAGCATATTGATAAATGAGGACAAAATTTTCTCTACTTACACTTTCCTTGGTTGTCATATTTTGCAATGCAATTATTATTTTACCCTTGAATTTTAGAAATAAAATCAGCAATTGGTTTAATCTCGGAAGGTAAACTTTTTGTAAGTTTTTACTGTGCAGTATCATATTTGCTGCTAAAACAACAGCTGTGATGGAGTATTGAGCTTATCATCCAAATTACTTTACTTGCAGTTGCAAGCTTTGGCCACCTAATGTTGCTGTAGAATTACCTTACTCTGTAATGTCAGCATTCAGCCATGTTGTAGGAGAGGCTGAAAGGAATTTTAATTAGGTTTGAAAGGAAATCAATCTCTTTTGGAAACCCAGCCCCACATAGTTCTTTTCTGTCCCTCATTTTGTCCGTAAAATATTGCTCTTGCTCTCTCTCCATGATTTTCACCACTGCCAGGTTTCTCACCCTCTCCACCTCTTTAGTTTCCTCATGTCTATTTTTTTTCCTCTCATTTGCCCTGCTGCTTACAATTGGCTGACCAGCCAAGACTTACTTCATCAGATGTGACCTGCAAAATAGAGAAACAACTTGGTTCTGAAAACCTAACTCCTTTCCATATCCCACATTACTCTTTATTGCCTCTCTCAGATAATTCTATCTTGAGATTCCAAATACAATAATTTTTTTATGCATTTTGCCACATATTTTGGTTTAACCTCATTTCCTGTCTAATATCCTTATTCTCTCACATGCTCTCCTTTATCAATTCCATCTGTCTTTCTCAACTATTCCTCAATCCTTTTTTCCACTTTCCCCCAACCCCATTCCTCCCTGCATTTCTTGCCTATTCTACTCTTTCTCTACTTTTCAGATTTCTGATTTTTTTTTGTCGGAGTACATACATGACATCACATACAACACCAAGATTCTTTTCCTGTGGGCGAGGCAGAATTTCTACTTATTGGTAATGCAACAAAAAAAAACTGTACGCAGTATATACATGTAAACAAATAAAGAACTGTAAACAGATAACAAATATAAACTAACTAACTAACTGTGCAATAGAGAACAAATTTTAAAGAAATCAATAATGTGCATAAGTAAGAGTCCTTAATTGAGTCCTCAATTGAGTTTGTTGTTGAGGAGTCTGATGGTGGAGGGGTAGCAGCTGTCCTGAACCTGGTGCTGCGAGTCTTATGGCACCTATGCCTCTTTGCTGCTGGCAGCAGAGAACAGAATGTGTGCTAAGTGGTTTGGATCTTTGATGATTGCTGCTGCTCTTCGACGACATCGTTCCCTGTAGATGGTCTCGATAGTGGGGATGTCCTGGGCTGTGTCCACTACCTTTTAGAAGCCTTTACACTCAGGGGTATTGGTATCCCCATAGACTGTGATGCAACCTGTCAGTACACTTTCCACCACACATCTGTTTTTGCCAGGGTTTCTGGAGTCATACCAAACTTGCGCAAACTCGTGGAGAAGTAGAGGCTCTGACGTGCTTTCTTTACGATGCCATTAATATGTTGGGTCCAGGAAAGATCCTCTGAGATAGTGACTCCTAAGAACTTAAATTTGCTCACCCACACCCCCAACGATCACTAGATCATATACTTCTGGTTTTCCCTTCCTGAAGTCAATAATCAGCTCCTTAGTTTTTGTGACACTGAGTGCAAGGTTGTTGTTGGTGCACCATTCAGCCAAGTTTTGAATCTCCATCCTGTATGCTGACTCATCACCTTTCTTAATGCAACCTAATACCGTGGAATCGTCAGTAAATTTGTAGATGGTGTTATTTTTATTGTCGCACTGAGCCACACAGTTATAGGTGTGAAGTTCTCAGCAGGGGGGCTAAAAACGCAGCCCTGTGGTGCTCCAGTACTGATGGATATACTTCATCTTGCTGCTTCAGATTGACTTCAATTCTGCCACTCCATTCCTAATCTACCTCTCCTATCTTTCTCTCCTTATGCTGTTATTCTTCCTTTTACCAGCCATTCTTGACCTAATTTATCATATGGGTCTTGTCTTTTTGATATCACAATACCAGACAAATGAGAAGTGATGTAAAAATGGCAAAAAGTAGAATGAATTAATTGAAGGTATTAATTCACTCTCTTCTTGCCTCACATTGCCAGTAGATTTAATTTGCTCTAGACTCTCTGTGTTGCTGCTTTCTCCATAACAGTTTCTCCACTTCCATGGATAACCCAGGGAGGCGAAGGAAAGAGAATGTCGTTATTTTTAGTAAAGCTTGTTCTTTCTAATTAATATATCCATCTCCACGATTTCTTTTTTGTTTGATTAGTTGATAAATTTCAGTAAAAATACAGGAGACTGTGGGGGGGGGGGTGGAATCATAATGAAATCAAGATAAACATCTCAAATATTTGCATATTCATCACCAGATATTTAAAATAATTATTTGTAGTTTTGTTCTGAGGATTGTCCAAATAGAAAAGAGTGACCTAGATATGCAAAGGTGACCTATATTTTACAGAGTGCTGTGACCTTGGATTTTATTGTTTATGAATTTTTAGTCATAATCTTACAGCTACTCCTTTTTGAAACTTACCTGATTGGTATCAATTTCTATTGTGTTGTATTGCAAGACTTCTATATCTGAATATTGTTATCAATTACAGTACTTAGCACTAATGACAGTAGAAATCTGGGGTTTTTTTTAGCAACAATTAGGTGTAAATTGCCTGTTAACTATTAGTATCACTAAATTTATGAGGCAAACTGATGCCAAATCTGTCCTGCAAGAATGTCAGTCATACTTTTTTTTGTTTTCACTTCCATAATGATGCAGTGTTTGCTTCCTTCAGAGTTGAATTGTACAACATGTTTAAATAAATTAGCATTTCTGATGTTCAAGGAGCAAAATCAGTTTTTGAATGACTTATTTTTAATTTCCTTATATCTTGAAAGCTTAGCAATCTTCTTAAACCACCATTTTTGTGTTACTCTTATAAGGTCAATGAGGACAGACCTTGTAAGCTTTAAAATTCTGAAAATGGTAGCAATCCAGTATCTCTAAAGATATATTTGGTGGAATTAGCTTCATCGAAGCCATTACTCATTGTCTGTTTCCCCTGTCAATTGTAATAGGTAGTGATGTAGATAATTGAGCTGTTGACCAGATCCAGCCAATGACAGTCTTCTACTATGTGGGCACCATTTTCCTCACTATTTCCAAACATTGTGTGTGACTAGAAAATTATTTGATTCATTGCATGTCTCCTTTGTGGTGCACCCAACAACTACTTAAAGCTGATAAACTAGAAGAATGGCAAGAGCAAAATACTAGCTTCATCTTCATGTACAGTTGTCTCTGATGGTCAGGCTCAATTGAGATCACTTGGTCTTCTCTATCAAGTATGTGATTGGTTTGTTAGTTGGTGGAAAGTGATAACAACTTAGAACAACTGTATGACTGTGATTTTATGTTTAATACCCATTCATAACGCATCGCAATGTAAATACTTGGAGAGGGAGCAAGGTAGGAAATCAGAAATACTTTCTCGATCCTGGTCATGTACATGAGAATTCTCTGGCCTTTACTTGGGTAGTTGTTCTGGATTTGGATTGAAATTCCTTGGATACCCCCCACCCCACCAAATATTGAATCCTTCTTCAAACTAACAGATAAAGGCCCCATAAGACTGATGTTTCATGTAAAAAAAACCTGCAAATATTGGAACTCTGAAATATAAACAGAAAATACTAGAAAGCAATCAGATCAAGTAGTTACCATAGAAATAAAAGCAGGGTTAATACTTCAAGACAAAAACTCTTCAACATCATGAATCCATCCCTTTTACAATAGACAACCTTGCCTTTAGAAAATGGGAAAAAAAAGGGATTAAAAGAATAGAAAATTGTTTTTCAGGAAGTAGATTCTTATCCTTTGAACAAATGAGAGATAAGTACAATATAACGGGAGATACAGCGCTGGCATATTACCAACTGAGATCCTACTTGAAAGATAAATTAGGAAGCAACTTGAGTTTACCAGAGGGAAGTAACCTTGAATATGTGATTACAGATACAATGTTAATCAAAAGATTTATAAAAAATATGTATATTAAACTGCAAGAAAAGGAAAATGAGGAAACAAATGGTAAAACTAAACAAAAATGGGAACAAGATTTAAATATAAAGATAAAAAAGGAAACATGGGAGAAGTTATGCTCTGGAACGATGAGAAATACAATAAATACGAGGCTGCGTATGATACAATATAATTGGTTACACAGACTATACATTACACCGCAAAAGTTAAATAAATGGGACCCAACAGTATCTGATAGATGTTTTCGATGTAAAAAAGAAAGGGGAACAACAATTCATGCAATCTGGACATGTGAGAGAGTAGAAAAATTTTGGGATGATCTCAATCAGATATTAAATAAAATAACAGAAAACAATATACCAAAGAATCCAGAGATCTTTCTCCTAAGTAACATAAAAAATAAAGAATTTGGAATTGACTTGGAGGATGCACAAAAAAGATTTGTTAAGATAGCCCTAGCCGTAGCAAAAAAATGTATTATGTCAACCTGGAAATTGGAAGATAATTTGAAAATACAACAATGGTATATAGAAATGAATAAATGTATTCCATTAGAAAAAATAACATATAGTTTAAGAAATAATATTGAAATATTCGAACAAGTATGGGAGCCTTACATTAAATACAATAGCGAAAACCTACCGGGAACAAACATTACCTAAGTTGATGGAAGGAGAAGAAAAGAAAAGAATGGACTCAGTAGAATTTCTGGTGTATTTTTGTTGAATGACAACATTGTCTAACGGAATTAATGCAACCTAGATTGTATAACTAAAATGGATGAGAGGGGGGGGGATGGGGGGGTGGCTTGGGAGGAGGGAGGGGGGAGGGAGAAAAAGTCACTGTAAATGTGTGGAAAAGAAAAAGTGTATATCATGGCTATTGTGATTTATGGTGTGAAAAATAAAAAATAAAAAAAAACATCATGAATCCATTGGCCATCTATTATTGTGAGAAATCATTTTTTAATTTAACTTAATGCTGCAAAACACAGAACATTGAACATTACAGCACAGTACAGGCCCTTCATCCCACAATGTTGTGCTAACCTATGTGTACCTATCCCACAACAATCTAATTTTTCCCTAACTCACACACATAGATCTCTGTTTTTATACATCCTATATAATGGTCTTTTGAATGTCCATATTTTACCAGCCTCAACTTCCACCCACTTCAGCATTGCTTTCCAGGCACTCACGACTCACTGTATTAAAAAAAGCCTTAGTCTGACATCTCCCATAAACTTTCCTCCACTTACCTTAAACCAGTGGATCTCAACCTTTTTCTTTCCACTCACTTACCACTTTAAGTAATCCCTATGCCATCGGTGCTCTGTGATTAGTAAGGGGTTGCTTAAGGTGGTATGTCAGTGGGAAGGGAGGGTTGAGAATCACTGCTCTGGACCCAATTGTTACTGAGATATTTTGCTTGATAAACATTTCATTGGCCTATTTCCATTGGAGTTATGAAACTGTGCACATAACGAGTGGTTATCAAACTTTTATTTTCCATGCACATACTCTCTTAAGCAATCCCTTACTAATCACAGAGTTCCGATGGCATAGGGAATACTTAAAGGGACATGTGAGTGGAAAGAAAAAGGTTGAGGACCCTGCCTTAAACAGATGTCCTCTGTAATTGATATTGTTGCTTGAGGAAAAAAGATGCTGGCTGTCTGCCCTATCCAAGCTCCTCTTAACTTTATCATCATGGTTATCCTTTGAGATCATTGATAATGGTCTTCATTCCTATGGGCTCTCAAGTGGCTTATGAGTCCAATCTTGGAAAGTGGCCCGAGATGCCTGTGTGTGTATTTGTTTAATGTGAGCTTAATGTTGCACTCCAAGAAGCACACAATACTTCACAAATCAACCAACTAGTTCCAATGACATGAAAACCACGATGATCAGAGCTGATGGATTTGTTGCAGCCTTAATTTGCCTTCACAGCCATTGAGTTCAGAGTAACTTCATCCACCTGTTCCACTGTTGAGGTGTTGGTTGGATTGTTCTTTGTCGTGGACCTCACCCTCGACCTTACCACCATGGATGACCCAACCTCAGGGGTGGGCAACCTTTTTTAAAAAACTCACATTCCACTTTAAGTAATCCCTATGCCATAGGTGTTCTGTGATTAGTAAGAGTGGAAAGAAAAAGTTTGAAAACCATTGTTTTAATCGTACCCAATTGACTCGTTATGTGCATGGTTTCATAACTCCAAAGGAAATGGACCAATGACTATTTTTCTCAAGCAAAATATTTCAATAACAATTGGGTCTAGAGCAGTGATTCTCAACCATCCCTTCCCACCCACATATCACCTTAAACAATCCCTTACTAATCACAGGGCACCAATGGCATAGAGATTACTTAAAGTGGAATGTGAGTTTTAAAAAAAAGGTTGGCCACCCCTGCCCTACCAGGAGCATAGCTCGAGACGGTATCACTCTCGGGATCTCAGGACCACACAAGCTCCTCCACCATGACAAGGTGACAATCCACGGAGAAGTATCTTATAAACCATTTATAAACAGATAAATATCAAGCTTTTACATTTATGTCATATTCTTCATGAAAAATAATTAGTCAGAAAGAGAAAATTGCAGCCCTCTTCAGACAGTGAATGTTGATGACCTGAAGATAATTCCATTTGATGTGATTCCTCTTTAATTTCAATTTCCATATATTCCATAGCAGAATAAATCACTTATTTATCAACCATTTTTGCTTTATTTCAGTCAAATATTGCTGCAATCCACATTTTAAATTCAGATCATGGGTGAATATAAATTGGAAAGATTCGTTTCTCCTCAACTCTCAAAAGATTTTTTTAAAGTTTCCCTCGTGTTTAGATCACCATCTTCAATGAATACAAGGCCCGGCTGCATTCCAGGTTATTTATTTTATTGGTATGTCAGAGAAAACAGAATGAAGCCAGAAAAGTCATGAGAGTGACTGGAAACAAAGATCACTTTATTTTTAAACAAAACTTAATTCAAAGTAACACCATTTTACCCAACATGTAACTGATCAGGGGTATATTTAATCCACAAAAGCTGAAACTTTTTGGGAGTACTGAATGTCTGTCGCCTTTGGTACTTCATTATTCTAGTTATGATTGGCCTATTGTAAAAGTACTTAGCATTCAAGTGATATGGCAGAATGAATTGGGCTCCTGCCTGCATCAGACTGAATGCAGGCTATTTCTTGGAGGAAATACTGCAGCCTTCTGGACTGCGTCTGTTTCTCGAGGGAGAGGCTGCTGAAGTCCCACCCACCAGCGAGAAGGAGAAGGAGGAGGGGTGGGGGTGGGGGTTGAATGAAAGACAAGACAAGCCCTAAACACCATGTCACTTTGTGAAGGAGATAGCAGCAAGGCTGGAAGGCTGGTGGAAACACGGAAAGCTTAAGAGGAGGTCGGGACTGCAGTGATTTTTAGCCTGCTAAATTATCTTCCTCATCTTTCAAAGTAATTGGAGTTGCTGAGGGCAGTATCAACTGACATTTTGGAATTCACACTTTTATCAAATAGCAAGGATTGTATACCCTTTTTACAAAGGAAGGACAAGCACCGACAGAACTCCGAATCCAAAGGAAAAATCTTTCAGCTGTATTTAAACTGGCAAGCAGCAGAAGGCAGAGAAGTCCCGAAAGCCTCATCAGTCATTGACACTGTCAGGAATAGTGGTTTAAGAGGAAGAAGGGCCTGGGGCACTACACACTGTCAGCGAGTTCCCTGCATCGGAGATAAAGATTCCATCTACATGGGCAAACGTTTGGAACAGCAGCCAATGTACCCTCAGTACACTTACTATTATCCTCATTACCTCCACACAAAGGTATCGTATGCAAAAAGTCTGTGTGTGTGTGTGTGTGTGTGTGTGTGTGTGTGTGTGTGTGTGTGTGCGCGCACATATAATTATGAACTTATTGAATGATGAATGCCAAGTCAACTACAGAGGACTGTGAATTATGTTCTGTTTTTGCCTCTGCTAAACAGAGTGTCCTGCAGGCAAACTATTAGTCTAAATAGATACTTGAAAGAGGAAGGTCTGTTATTATAGATTGCCTATTTATTGGATTAACACTTTTTAAATGAAGCTAATTGAATCCTTTTAATTGCTCTTTTTTATGAAAGAGTCTGATTTAAAAAAAATACTTGCTGCTTTATTGAAGTATCCCAAATGCTGGTTGATTCCTTGGGTGAAATGTCATTTACCTGTTAGTTGAGCTGCCGAGAAGGCCTACTCGCTTTGCTTTTTTTTGCTACAAATTTGACCGCAGCTGGTGACACTTTGATTTGATTTATAATTTTAATGCATTTACTTCCCTGTTGCCAGTGGCAACTCTTTTAGACAGTACATATTACATACCGCTTTTGGAAAGTAGGTCTGGTTTTACTCATTGTATAATCCAGCTGGTTTTATTTCCTTCACTATTATACAGCATTTTACAAGGTTTTTTTTCCCCTTCAAGGTCGATTTCCAGAGAATGTGATCTCTGCGAGTGTTCAGCCTACACCCTGTTGGCTGCTTTGGGTTGGTGCTGGCTGCTACAGTGCCTGCAGTCCTGTGTATAAAGCATTGACAAAATATAGCTGTAAAATGTGAACTGTTTCAATCTTTATAATTTTTGCATCCATTTTCCTCATTTTTTTTGTCTTTTAAAAATATCTGAGAGCAAAGCAGTCAAAAACATGTTCTACAGACACAAAGTAACTGAGAGTGCATGTTAACAGAGCAGAAGGAAAACATCTGGTTTTTATTAACTGGAAAGCCAGTCATCAGCTCCTGGGCCATTTTAATAATACTAACAGAAGTCCCGGTTCAGCTGCAATTTTAGCAGAGCTTAGTCTGGATATGAGACCCATCTTACCCAGCCATCTTCATGAGGATTGGGGGATTTTTTCTGACCTTAAAGATTTTAAACAGTCTGTTTAAATATAAAAATTTCATACTATTTAATCAACAACAAAGAATAGACTTTGTCTCTCCTGTGATTGTGAAAACCTTCTGTCTGCTGAATTCCAAGTAATTCCTTTTTTAAAAATGTCTTGCAATGGACTATCACACCATTTCTTCTGAACATTTGTTAGGCCTTGATTAGTTTCAGTGGTCTTTCTTTTTAGATATTACTTCAGTTACTGTTAGGAAATATGTAATGTTATTCTTCAGCTCCTTTTGATTGAATACTGCTGACAGGCTAAAAACCTGAGAGAGCAGTTGTACAGCACAGTTTAGACAGGAAGGTTTAAACTGTAAGTAAGTCAGTTTTCAGAGGTCAAGAATGATTTGCCATAAGAACATTGAGAATATACTTTCACATGGATTAAAGGAACGCATCTGAAAATACATCAAATCTGGAGAATGTTGCATTTTAAACATGAATCGTGTATTTGTGCGGCATACTTTAGAAATGTGTTCCAGTGTGTCTGTAAATCATAAAACTATGATTTTGTGATATCAGAAATAATTATTCTCAACAGTTTTCTTGCCTTGTTGTGAAGGATAATCTGAACTTGAAAATGAGCTCCTCATATTAAATGACTGGGAAAATATTCATTGAGCCTATTCCATTTTTTAATTAAACTCATAAAATATGTTTCCACATGCAGGGCACATCACTTATCATTGTGAGATTCAGCCAGTGTATTGTTTCATCATTTATTTATTTCATATAATTTTTATAATACTGAATTTAAAGAGGATTCCTTGACCCTAGTTTCAATGAGCTCCTTTTTAAACTGTGCTTCTGTACACTGTATGTCTGGACAATGGTCTTCCGGTTGTGATTCAGTCCATGTACTGTGGCAAAGCAAAACTAATGATACCTATTGTTTCAAAATGGAATTGAAGTCTCTGAAAATTTTCTCCATTGTGATTTAATATATAGTTATGTTCCATATTCTGCCATTGGCATACTGAAGTTGAAATGATTTTGTCTGCCATTAGTAATACCCATTTAGTAATCCGGTTTTCTCTAGGAGGGCATCCAGCATCAGCCATTTTGCATCATGTATAACATGAAGCAATATTAAAACAGTTGTGGCCTGAACTGTAACAATCTTTCATTAAGGAGAGTTTAGTGTTTTGTCTTGAAATTTTTGTTAAACAGAGAGACATTTTTATCTATTTCAACTTGGGCACATTATTCCAGAAAAAATAATAGTCCGTAACTGCCTTGCAGCTTTTCAGTCTTTGTTAATGTGGTCTTGTTTCAGATATCCTCTAATAAAGCCAAATTTGCAATGCTCTCACTTTACTATTTACATTATCAAAATATATCCACAAGCAAACTAATTACACAACTAAACTGCTATCCAAAAGTAGACATGGCTCCTGATATGGCCTTTAAGTAAAATACTGTATTCCAACGCATTCTTGTGGAGCATTAAACAGCTTCCTCCGTAGTCTCCAGAGTACTGTTTTGGAAAATCTAAATGCAGCCTAAAAAGGAATAGAAGGATAGCAATTGTGTGCTGGTTTGCTAAATAAATAAAATCAGCATGTTTCAAAATGGTTAAGTATTCCAAGTCAATTTTTATTTAAAAAAAACACTGCTGTAAATTGTTTGGTTTGCAAAAGCTGAGGGGTGCCCTTGGTCAATAGTGATGTAGGGATAATTGTCCCAAATTGAGCAGTTTTTTTGTTCTGAATTGCAAGACTTAAAAAGAGAGATTAGTGGACTATCTGGTAGAAGAGTTAGGAAGATGTTTGATACTGATTTTACAATAAAATTCCATATCTTGAGGTGAGATTGAAAGCAGAAATAAAGTTCCCCAAATGCTGAAAATATTGAAGTAAATCTGAAGATGCCAGAAAGGTTTAACTGAAATGACTCAAATCTGTGGAACCGATATTTTGTACTTTAATCAAAGACAAGGTGAGCAATCTGGTCATTAAAACTATGTTCTTGAAAATTTTATACCCTTCCAAACAACCTTGAGCAGCATCTATGAATTTGCTGGCTTTTGGTATGATAATAGTACATCACTATTCCTAGGCTGAATCCCTGACTTGTTCCCCTTTCTCCAAATTTACAAAATATTATCCCTTTGGTCTTGCTCAGTTGACCTTTCTGTTTACTTGCTTCAGTCAGTTTTGACTTGCATTGCCCAGGGAAGCGGTCGTCTGACATTGAAAAGTGAGTGAATCAAAACTCTATGTATTCTGAATGTGAAACAAAGTACTTGTTGCATGGGCATCCTGTCGGTCAGGAAGCTAATGCACAAAATATGTCAGCAAGTATATCACTACTGCCTATGATCTGGTTTGACAACCTAAACTTTTTCAAAGTGTAAATTCACTGAAGACCCCCTATTGTCTGCTCATTTCGCAGTCTGATTACTTTTTTTAATCACATTTTCTGAATCCCCTTCTCTACCATCTGGACTCACAGAAGGATCTTGGAGCAGGGATTCCAAACAGCAGTCAACCTGACAAGCCTCTGTTACCTTGTATTATTCAGATTGTGTTTAGTGCTGTGTGTAGAACTAATGTCAGGTGGAGGGAGCAATTTATCAACGAACACAAATTTCAAACTGTCCTCTCTTGTCATCTGCAGCTTGGAGTGAAACCAGGAGTGGACACGAGATAGGGATGCTCTCAAGCTATGTTCTCATCCTCACATAAACTCATTACTCCAGGACTGATACTTCCAGATTCAAACATTGTACTCATAACTTCTAAACATGAAGGTTAAAAATTGGGAGGTGAAAATATGCAGTATTTTTAGCTAAATTAATTGTAAGGTACAAATCAAAGACAATGTTATTCTCACAATCTCCCATTTTGAAGACGACCTGCTTTGGGTCAGACTGTTTGCCCTTTGTCAATGGTCCTGTTTGAAGTTTGTTTATTGTAAAATATGATGATGACAAAGGGAAGGTTATTTTATTTCAAGTTTTAACACAGTTTGTGAAAATCAATAAACAGCTACAACATGTGAAGGAATTTGTAACACGTGAATTTTGTCTATCTGCAGCAACATTTATGATGGCCAATTACTTAATATACAGGACAACTCCCTTCAATATAACAGCCTTCGACTTGTAACAAGTCACACTGACCAAGATCTTCCAAGGTTTTATTAGATATGAACCAGATTGACACATGATAATCTGCTTAGATTATAAATATTGATATTTCTAGTTTAAGGGGTTGCCCCATACGCTAGTTGGTGGGATAGCCTAAATTATGACATCACTATCCAGTGATGAAAAATTGCCCAGACATGAACACAATCAATGTTGATTTTTCAAAGGAGCGGCTTTTCAGGATTATTTTGTGACAATGTTTTGAAGGTGGGGGTGGGGGGGGGGGCTGTTGTTTACAGAGTACAATAATTTTACAGGAATAGAGCTACAGATCTTTGGTCATTGCATTCAAATAAGACTTGAGACTAGATAGATTGTGGAACTCTGGAATTACTCCAGTAGATTGCAGACAGGTCATGGCTGAGGTTACAGTGGTGACTGCAGAAAAAGGTAAAGTTTAATATTTTGGTATAGGAAGCGGTTTCATTTCATGATGGTGCTCGGCAAACCTATCATTGGGTAACATTTGTACAGATTGACGACTAGTAAGCATTGGATGAAGGGCAGTTTTATAATATTCAAACTTCTCTGTTTTTGTGGCAAACCAACTTTTTGCAGTGCTTTTCTGCAGTCTGAGGTGACGACATTCGTTTTGCAATACTTAACTGTATTCTGAGGATATCAAATGGAAACTTTAATCTTCGCCACAGAACAGATTTGTTATCCATTATAAAACTTGGTTAATCAGATAGGTTCAAAAAATGGTGGGTGCTGCCAAATCCATGCTGCCAAACAACACCATATAAACAAGTAAAGAGAGAACTGCACATCTATCCTAAAACTCACTTGTGGCATTCATGTGATCACAGGGCTTACAAGGCATTTTATGTTCAGCATTATCATCCCAATCCCTCTCCAACGATTGAAAATGTAGCAAAGAGAAATGTCACACACCAAGGAGGCTTTTCTGAATAGCAAGAACATAAAAGTAGACAGTAAAAGCATCAAGCCCAGAGGATTACACTTTAACACATTAATCAAAAATTAATAAGTGCCGAAAAACTGAAATAAAAGCACTGAACAAGGCAACTGATTTCCATTATAAATCCATGCCCTTGTGCGGCTATCTTGATTATACTCCCTCCTACTGTGTTTGCTGCAAGTACTACATTTGATTCTCCATGTTTGTCTATTTCTGTCATATCTACACTCAGGATGAAACTTCCTTTATCCTTCACCATGGCTTCCTTTCTGCCACAATTCACAGAGCCCTCCACTGAATCTTATCTATTTCCAGCGCCTCTGCACATAGCTGATGGCCAGAGAAAAGAATGGGGTCCTCCATAACTCATCTTCCACACATCATCCTCTGTCATCAATTTACAGCTCAGATACAGGCCTTTTGGTGCAACTTGTCCATGTCATAAGCTAGTCCCACTTGCCACTTTGGCACCTGTACTTCTAAACCTCTTCTCTTTGTGAACCTGTCAAAATGTCTCCTAAATATTGCGATCATACCTGCATCTGCCACTTCCTCTGGCTGCTTGTTCACAGCACCCTCTGCAAGAAAAAAAGGTGGTTCCTCTCAGGACCCTTTTTAAACTTTCCCCTCTTAATTTAAATTTACACCCCCGAGTTTCCACTAACCTGAGGAAAAAGATGATGAATATCTTCTCCATGCCCCTCTTTCTTTGAAATGCATCTACAAGGTCCTCCTTCAGCCCCTATCCCAATCTATCCAGATTCACCTTATAACTCAAGCTCACCAGTTCTGTTTACATTCTCATGAATCTTTTATGAATGTTTTCTGGATTAATGATATCTTTTCTATAAGCTGTGCAACTAAAACTGTGCAGTGTCACTAAAATTGTGTACCAATATAACATGACATCCCAGCTACGATACTCAATGCTGTGACTGACAAATGCATTATTCACCACCTGTCACCACTCTATACTTCAACCGGTCAGTCTTTCTGTTCTACAAAAATCTCCTGAGCCTTTCCATTTACTATCCATATCCTTCTGTGTTTTAACCTACTAAAATACTCCTCACACTTGACAAGTTAAATTCTATCTGACAATCCTTTGCTCTCTTTCTCAGTTCATCTGATTTTCTTTCAGATAACCTTCTTCACTGTCCACCATACCAGTAATTTTGGTGTCTGAAAACTTACATTGTCATCCAAATTGTTAATATATTTCTAAGCAATCTTTCAAAGGCCTATTTCAACAGGTGCACTGTGGAAAGTACATTGGCTGGTTGCATTACAGCCTGGTTTGGCAATTCAAGTGCCCAGGAATGCAGAGGCTGCAGAAGGTAGCAAGCATAGCAAGGTCCATTACAGGCTCTGTCCTCCCATCCATTGCAAACATCTATATCAAAATCGGGTTTTATTCTCATGAACAAGCCATGAAATTTGGTGTTTGCAGCAGCATCATGGAGCAAACATTCATATTATAACCATCTTACAACATTACTATAAAAATAACAGTAATGCAGTGTCTTTGGTTCATTGATCAATTAAGAATCTGACGGCAGCAGGGAAGAAGCTATCCTTGTGCCGTTGAATCTTGTCTTTCGGCTCCTGTACCTTTTCCCCGATAGTAGCAGAGTGAAGAGGGCTTGGCCTGGGTGGTGGGGGTCTTTGAGGGTAGAGGCTGCTTTTTTAAGACACTGCCTCATGTAGATGTCATCAATGGAATGAAGGCTGTTGCCTGTAATGTCACAGGCCAGGTTAACAACCCTCTGGGGTTTATTCTTTTTCTGAGAGTTGATGCTTCCATACCAGGCATTGATGCAACCAGCCAGAATGCTCTCCATGGCACATCTGTAGAGGTTTACGAGAGTCTTTGATGACATACTGAACTGCCTCAGACATCTCACAAAGTATAGCTGGTGGTGAACCTTCTTTGTGATTACATCAACGGGAAGCTCCAGGACAGATCCTTGGAGAAGTTGACACTGTAAGGTAAAACATCATGAGATGGGAATGTGTAAGGAGTTACCCTGTACAGGGCTGTAACAAGATGTGAATGCATCCTTGTACTTACAAGATAAGAGAGACATTGATGGATTGAGAGGCAGGAAGCTAGCAGGGAAAGGATAGCAACAGTTTTAGTCATTGGACAAGTAATGATATGATGATGTTCTAAGCATGTATCTAAGGGTATAAAAAATCACCATTTTGCTGATAACGGCAGAATGCATTCTCCGACTAACATGGTTAGTTGCAAGTGTTACAATCCGGTAATAAAGAACAAAGAACCCTGATTTCGACTCAGTCTGGTGTTTGTCTCACTCATTCATGAACAAAGCAGACCTAACAACACCCAGGAATTTAAAGTTTTGAACCCTCTTCACGACTGAGCCCTCCTCTTCCTTTGACTTCCTCCTGAAGTCCCCAATCATCTCCTTGATTTTGCTGGCATTGAGCACGAGATTGTTGTTGTTACACCATTCAACAAACTGATCTCTCTCCTCCTGTACACTTCCTCATTGCCGTCTGTGATTCTGCCAACAACTGTGGTGTAGATGGCATTGGTGTTGTGCGTGCCCACACAGTCGTGGATGTATAGTGAGTAGAGCAATGGGCTAAGCACACATCCTTGTGGTGCGCCTGTGTTGATGATCAGTGAGGAGGAGATGTTGTTTCCTATTCGTACTGACTGTGGTCATCCAATGAGAAAGTCAAGGATCCAGTTGCAGAGTGGGGTACAGAGGCCTAGAGTTTGTAGCTTCTTGACCAGCACTGAGGGAATAATGGTATTGAAAGCTGAGCTGTAGTCTATGAAATGCAGCTGTTTTCAAGTGATCCAGAACTGAGTGGAGAGCAGCGATATTGCATCTGCTGTGGAGCAATTGTGACAATAGGCGAATTGCAGTGGGTCCGGATCTTTACTTAGGTATGTGTTAATTCTGGCCATGACCTGCCTCTCGATGCATTTCATCACAGTTGAAGTTGGTGCTACTGGGTAGTAGAAGAAGGCTGCCAATATCATACAGGATCTCTATCACCTTGGTTACATCGTCTTCTCACTTCTGCCTTCAGGTAGAAGGTACAGAATTCTGAAAACCAGCACCTGTAGATTCAGTAAAAGTTTTTGTTTTCCTATGGCGATCAGACTCTTAAACCTCTCTTTGGTACACTTATCATAGAATACTCAGACAGCACGAAAGGACGCCTCCAAATCACTCTTGCAAATCAATTTTTTGCTATGAATTGCTATGAATTTTTTTGTTATTATTATGTATTTTAATTTATATGTGTGCCATGCTTGTTTTCATTATTTGGAGCGTTGAGTATAAGAGAAAGAAAAGGCATGTTAAGACTTTGGTTGGGTTTTACTTGAACTATTGTTTGCAATTCTGGTTGCTCCTTTACTGGGAGGGAATGGAGGCTTTGGAAAGAGTCCCTGAAATTTACGAGTTCATTCCAGGATTAGAAGGTATTAGCTATAAGAAATGGTTGTACAAACTTAGATAGTTTCCTCTTGTGTATCAAAGGCTGAGGGGAGACCAGAGTGTGTGATAAATTTGAGAGGGTGAACTGTCAGAATCTTTTTCCCTAGGTAAAAATGTCAAATACTGTAGGAATGGCTGGGGGTGGGGGGGTGGGGGGAAGAGGGGTTGGTGTTACTGGTGAATGGGATAAAATTTAATGGAGATGAACAAAGGACTATTTTTTACACAGACACTGGCAGGTGTCTGGAATGGGCAACCAAGAGTGGAAGCAGCTACAATAATAATGTTGAAAAGTCTTTTAGAGAGAGACATGAATATGTAAGGAATAGAGAGATATATCAGAATCAGAATCAAAATCACATTTATTTGTTGTTTTGTGCAGCAGTTTTGTGTATTACAGATTCAAAATTTCAAAAATTCCATAAATACAATATTTAAAAATAAATAATGAGAACAAAAAAAGACAAAAAAAAAATTGTATTTGTAGGTTTATTGCCCATTCAGAAGTCTGATGGCAGAGGGGAAGAAGCTGTTTTTGTAATGTTTTTTGTTGCATCTTCAGGCTCCTGTACCTCCTTCCTGATGGTAGCAGTGAGAAAAGGACATGGCCTGGATGGTGAGACTCCTTGATGGTAGAGGCTGTTTTCCTGAGACATCACCTCTTAAAGATGTCCTTAATGGATGGCATTGGCCAAGTTTACAACCCTATGTCGCCTTTTTCTGTACTGTGTATTGGCACCTCCATACCAGACAGTGATTCAACCAATCAGAATGCTCTCCATGGTGCACCTGTAGAAATATGTGAGAGTGATAATGTGGTAAATTGGATCAGCAAATTTGTTGATGACACTAAGTTGGGGGTGTTGTGCACAACAGGGAAGGCTCTCAAAGCTTCTAATGAGATCTGGACCAGTTGGAAAAATGGGCAGAAAAATGACAGAATGGAATGCAGGAAAGTGTGAGGTTTTGCCTTTTGAGAGAATGAACCAAGATAGAACTTGGATGGTAAACAGAAGGGTACTGCGGAGTGCAGAAGAACAGAATGATCTGAGAATACAGATGAATAATTTTTTGAAAGTGATGTCACACGTCAATAGGATTGTAAAGAAAGCTTTTGTCATAATGTCCTTCATAAATCAAAGTACTGAGTATAGGAGTTGGAATGTTTTGGTAAAATTGTATAAGACCTTGGTGAGGCCAAATTTGGAGTTTTGTGTGCAGTTTTGGTCACCTAACTGCAGGAAAGATATCAATAAGATTGAAAGAGTGCAGAGAACATTTATAAGGATGTTGATGAGACTTGAGGAGCCGATTTTTTGAGAAAGGTTCAATAGGTTAGGATTTTATCTGGATTGTTGGAGAATGAGGCGAAATTTGATAGAGGTGCACACAATTATAAGGGCTATAAATAGGATAAATGCAAGCAGGCTTTTTCCATTGAGGTTGGGTGAGAAGAATGAGAGGTTAAAGGTGAAAGCTTAAATGATTATAGGGTATTTCTTCACATAGAGGGTATGAGAGTGCAGAACATGCCACCAGTGGAGATGATGGTGCGGGTTTGATTTTGACACTTAAGATTGGATGGGTACATTGATGGGAGGGATATGGGTGGGCTATGGTCAACTGCAGATCAATGGGACTCAACAGAATAAACCAGCACAGACTAGATGGGCTGAAAGGTCTGTTTCTGTGCTGTAGTGTTCTATGGATCTGAATGGTCCTTTCAAGCTAAGCAGAACCTGTTTCTGTGCTGTAATTTTCTCTGCTTCTATGTTTCTTTTCCAATCTTGTGTATTGCTTTTGATATCCATATTATGAGCTCCTGCATATTGGAGGAACAAAATGTAGATTAGGTGACAAGTTTACAGTTACCTCTGTTCAGTTTCCAAGGTCTATCAGATCTTTTAGTTGCCAGGTATTTGGTTTCTCTAATTGTCTATGGCCTCTTGCACATTACCAGGCATCAAGTGACCTTAAGCCTGGATACACAACAGCCTTCTGAACTTGATTTCCAATTAAACAATTTCAGATTGCCCACTTTTTTCCATTTGCATTGGAACTGTCCATCTATAATATTAACTCAGTCCTATTCTTTCCACTGACATTGCCATTTCTGTAGTGCATTTCTAGCATTCTCCTTTTGGTTTAGGGTCTCAGCAGAAGCTCAATGAACTGCATTGCTCAACATCCTGTTCATATTTGAGGATGACGTGCGTGCTGTCTTCAGGAGAGTGAATTCGAGAAAAGCATCTAGCCCGGATGGAGAAAACTTGGCCGAGTATTAAAAATCTGTGCTTACCAACTTACCAAGATATTCATATATCTCACTCCAGCAGGGCATGATACCCATCTGTTTCAAATAGCCATAGAGCCATAGATCATACCAGTGCCCAAGAAGAGTGATCAGCAAACTCCAAGACCTGGGAGGTAACATCCCACTGTGTAATTGGATCATAGATTTCCTCACCTCCTGGCCATAATCAGTGAAGATTGGTAAGAATTTCTCCTCCACAATCTCCATCAGTACCGGTGCTCCACAGAGCTGTGTTCTTAGTCCCCTGCTCTACTCTCTTTACACCTAAGACTTGCTTGGTACGATACCATCTGCAAATTTGTCGACGATAACACAGTAATGGATTGTATATTGGAAGTGGATGAGTCAGCATGCAGGATGGAGATTGAAAATTTGGCTGAATGGTTCACCAACAACAACCTTGCACTCAATGTCACCAAAATTAAGGAACTGATAGTTGACTTCAGGAAAGGAAAGCCAGAGGTATACAATCCAGTGATCATTGGGGGATCAGAAGTGGAGAGGGTGAGCAAATTTAAGTTCTTGGGAGTCACTATCTCGAAGGATCTTTCCTGAACCCAATACACTAATGGCATTGTGAAGAAAGCATGTCAGTGCCTCTATTTCTTCAGGAGTTTGTGGAGGTTTGAGATCAGAAATCTGGCAAATTTCTACAGATGTATGGTAGTAAGTGTGATGACTGGCTGGTATGGGAACACCAATATCCTTGAACATAAGGCCCTCCAAAAGGTAGTGGACACAGCCCAGGATATAACAGGTAAAACACTCCCTACTACTGAGTAAATCTATAGGGAACACTGCCATTGGAGAGCAGCAGCAATCATCAAAGACCCACACAACTCAGCACATGCTCCATTCTCAATACTGCCATCAGGAAAGAGGTATGGGTGCCATAAGATTCGCACCACCTGATTAAGGAGGAGCTCTTACCCCTCCACCATCAGACTCCTCAATGATAAACTCAATAAATTATTTTAAGGAATCTTACTTCTCCACTTTATTGATTTTCTTTTGTTCTCTCTGTCCTGCACAGTCAGCTTGTTTACATTTGTTATCGGTTTATAGTTCTTTCTTTGTTTACATGTTTACGCTGTGTACATTTTATTTTTTTGTATTACCAATTAGTGGTAATTCTGCCGTGCCCGCAGGAAACAGGAATCTCAAGATTGTATGTGATGTCATGTATGTTCTCTGGCAATAAATCTTAATCTGGCATTTACATGTCTATTTGTTCCTTTGTCTCTGTCTGTCTCTCTCTTTCTCTTTCTATTTCTCTCTCCTCTCGCTTCCTCTTTCTTTCTCTCTCTCTCCTCTCTCTCTTTCTCTCTCACTCTCTCCTCCCTCTCTACAACTTCAAACTAACTTTTTTTGGTATAGAGTGAGCATAAGCAAAGATTTATATTGCTGAGAATGCTTTAAATCTATGGAAACTTTTGCCACTGTCTCCTTGTGATCCGAAAAAATACAGAAAAGGAATCATTTGGCATAGAATTAGAATGACTGTGACACAAGAAAACAAAATATCTGGCATTCCAATAAACAGAATACATCCTTGCAGATTCCAGAAGCATAGTGAATCGAATTCGTTAAAACAGATGGATTGCTATCAGATTGCACCTTTGCTGTCAGATTGGTGTGATTTGTGGTGGTTTCATTAATGTTTTAAAGTCATAAACCTTGTGTTGATTTCCTTTTTTTGTGCCTTCCACTCAGCTATTTCAGATCAGATCATCTTAATCTTCAAGATGATAAAAAAATAATGGGAGAAATAAAACTAATGTCACCTTGCTCTCCTTCAGTTGTGATACATTCTTCTATTTGTTCCTGTGCAGAAAGGAATTATAATTTTTAATCAAAATTTGGACATATGATGATAGACTGTGTTTTGATGTGCTTTAAATCACCAGATTTCCTCCCTTTGTTGAATTCAACAACTTTCTTGTCTTCATGCACCCCCCCCCCCCCCCAAAACCAATACACAAACAACGTCTCCATCACCCACATCCCTATCTTCTCCTGCCCAGTGTTAGAAAAGCCATTTTGCTCGGAATTTGGCAACGATGGCTCAAATCCCGGTGTTTACAAATGGCACTGACATGAATACTTTGCCCCTGATTTGTGGCAGGGTCAGAGGGTACAGATTGTGAGATACCTCACTGCATTTACCAATTTAAATTTGCGACATACTCTTGTTTTTACTGCCCATTTATTTAGTTCTATTGTGGGCCCCAGCTGACTGCTTGATCAAAGACTACAGGTTTAACGTTCATTCTTGCTGAGTGATCTTCAGATATTACTTCTGATCTTCACAGATGACTATCCCCAGTTTAGCAGAAGGGTTACAAAATGTACTTTGGAAAGTAGGGTGTGGCTTCTGTGCCAGAGATCCTGTGGGCTAATCAGAAATCTGAAATTAAAATAGAGAATGCTGGAAATATTTAATAACTCTGGAGAGAGACAAGGAATTGATGTCTCGGATTAAGAAGGAGAAAGGGGTTTTGTAAATAAAGAGACTATCTGTGAAAGTATGGAGCTGGCTAAGATGAGTGCTGAAGTTTTGCCTATCGCAACTGCTCTGTATTGGCAAGAGGATGGAAGGAGACGAAAAGGAGAAAAAGAGGAGAAAATTAGGAATATTCTCAGAAATTAAACACAGCATTTGCTGAAAATCTGAAATAAAAGAGAAAACTAGAAATGCTCTTAAGGTCAGGCAGCATCTGTGAGGGTTAATGTTACAGTTTATGTTAACAAAGTCTGAGTTATCATTATAATTGATATGACTACTTCTTATAGAAACTGGAAAGGTTAGTGTTCCAAAATTGTTGAATTCAATGTTGAATCATATCTCTTGATGGAAAAAGTATGTGTTGTATCTTAAGCTTACATTGGGCTTCATTGTAACAATGTAAAAAGCAACAGAGAAAGGTATGATGGCAATTAAATTGACAGGAAGTTTATAGTCATGCTTGCAGATTGAAAATTTACTCTTTTCCTTCAGAATTGTGGTGTGCAGTTAGCCAGAATTAGACCCACACAAGGTAAAGACTGTACAACAGGCTTTAATCCAAAAAGACTTCCACAGAGCCAGGCTGGCTGTAGCTGCAGTAACTCTGAGTGAGCTTCGGGAGGCTGGCGCTGGCTTATATCCCGGAGGGTGATTGACACCTGACCGGGTGTGGTCCTGACCCCTTACACTCCTGCAGGTACAGAGGTTGCCTCCTGCATTAGGCTGGCGGTAAACTCCTGCAGGTACAAGTGTTGCCCCCTGCAGTAGGCCAGTGGTGTACCACCACAAGAATAGTTGCCCAATTTGCATTTTTCCCCCTGGTGTAGAGAAGACAACACTGTGAACACTAAATTGAAAGACATACAAATTAATCGCTGCTGCATTGGAAGGATGGTGGGAGGAGTGAGCTGAAGGGGCAAGTATTGTATTTCCTGTGATTGCATGGTAAAGCACTGTGAGAATGAGCAATTGTGTGCAAAGGCATTATTAACAGTTTAGACAGCCAGCTTCTGAAATTGTTCACCAGTATTGTCTTGTTAATTTCAGTGGCAGCTCATAATTCTTGTCCTAGAGCAGCTTGTAATGGACGTTAAATGCAGTTTCCCACATCGTCAGACCATGTAAAATAGGCTAAGATTTTGTAGTCTGTGACATCTACAATGATCGCAACTGACAGTGATTGCCACAGATTTGAAGGCACCTGCCCTCAAAGATTGATGAATATCTGTGCCATGCCTTTCTCCTTTCCTGATGTTAATTTTGGACTGACATCCAGCAGCAGTCATCAGTCGTTTATAATCTTCTGCTGTCCTGAGATGGCCAGCCATCAGCCCTTGGGGAACACTGTCTCTCTCAGCATGGCCCAGATGCAAGTTTCAGCTTGGAACCCAGCTTCCAGCATATCAATATGGCAGAATGCAGCCTAAGGGCTATCTCGCACTAGCAGCCAGCTGCACTTTCAAAATGGTTCTGGCAGTGGGTGAGAGCCTGCCTTGAGGCTTACCAGCTGTCAAAATTGTCATTGTATTTCACAACATTCACTATCATTCAGAAGTGGTTTAAAAAGAGAGTATAATGCAAAAAGAAATAAAATATTTTATTTAAATTAAATGCCTAATTAGCCCACATACTCAAAAAAGTGAAAACATGCAAATGAACTCAACTAAATTAAATAAAATGATCACCTTCCTCCCATCTGCCAAA
The DNA here is from genome assembly GCF_036971445.1 of Narcine bancroftii. Classification (NCBI taxonomy): domain Eukaryota; kingdom Metazoa; phylum Chordata; class Chondrichthyes; order Torpediniformes; family Narcinidae; genus Narcine; species Narcine bancroftii. Next base: position 417,945,687 of record NC_091469.1, read on the forward strand.
TTTTTTTTAGAATAAAGGGATTACTGTATCTACCTGAAACTACAATATTTCGAGCAAATTATTGTCATCTTGGGCTCCATGGTGAGTTCACTCATTCTTTCCTGGAGTATCGGGTTGCACAGGGGGTCAGTTTTGGATAAATGAATCTTCATTTCTATTCCCTCAGTAAAACATCTTACATTTGTCCTTTCCAGCTTGCATTTCGTCTAAACACTCAGTGCAAATAAGAAGATTGATTGCAAACAAAATGAACAATTTCCAAGCCTAACTTGTTTTTTTAAATATTTCCTTTAAATCTTAAAAATTGGTTTTGATACATTTTTCTGCTGTGAATCTATATTGGCTTTCTCCAGTGACTACCTTATTTGTGAACTAATTTTCCACCATTCGTTTCATGGTGTCAAAGTATGAGACTCCCTTGAAGGTTGCCAGTTTTATATTGGTTCATAAAAAGTTAAAATTCTTGTCAATTCAGAAATTCCAAAGTCGATTTATTCTGTGAAGAAGTAGAGCATTCTTGACAGCAACTGCTGATGTCCACATTAATCAACCCATGTGCAAAATCCAGAAATGGCTCTCAGTTTTATAGTTTAATGACAGTCAGGCCTGACATCTTCACCATCATCACAACTACAAGATGTGCACCGTTTAAAAAGTCACCCATTCAAAATGACTCATTTGTTCATTGTCAGTTTATGGAGAAAGTTAACTACTCAGCGTACTAATTCACTGGAGAGATTATAACTGGGAGTTGGCGATCCTTTATGACGGTGGTTGCCTTCTAGAGATAGTCTCATACGGTGTCTTTGATAGGCAGGAGGATCATAACCAAGATAGACTTGTCTAGGTTTGCTGTTTTCTTCAGTCTTCAATGTTCTTGGGTAGTCGAGCTTCCAAAATAGGCTGCGATCCAACAGTCAGTCTACTATCAACAGTACACCTGTAGAAGTTTATTAGAGAATGTGACAACATGCCCACTCTTCTCAGATTTCGTAGAAAGTAGAAATGTTGGTGTTCCTTTACAGTTGCCTTGATGTCCTCCAATATGTGGACTTCTTGGAAGGTAGTAACCCTCATTACCACTGTCCTGTCAATGAAGACAAGCATATGATCCCTCGGCCTCAGCTTCCTAAAGTCCACAATAAGATCCTTGTTTTTGTTGATGATGAGAATGTGTGGTTCTGGCACCACTGAACCAGATTTATGGTAGCCATCATGTATTCTGACTCATTATAATGTGTTAGTCAGCCAACAGTGGTGTCATCAGCAAATTTATAGATTACATTGGAGCCAAACATAACTATGTTGTTATGAGTGGAGAGGGAATATAGAAGGAATTCAGTGTCTCTCTGTTAATGGTCAATGAGGAGGAGATAATGATGCCAATTCTTCATGGGATCTGTTGATGAGGAAGTCAAGGGTCCAGTTGCAAAGGGATGATTGTGGGCCTAGATTCCTAAGTTTGATTATAAGCTCTGCTGGTACGATGGTGTTGAATGCCAAGTTGTAGTTAATAAGCAACAGCGTGGCATCGGTGTTCTTGTGATCCATGTAATCTAAAGTTGGGTGGAGGGCCCATGAGGTAGCATCATTGTTGAGAAGAAAGGTCCTTCCAGTGATAGGTGTTGATTTGCTCCATAACCAACCTCTCAAAACTCTGAACATTGTGGACTTAAGTTCAAAGAGACTGGAGCTGTAGAACAAATAAATTTGGTGTGGTTTAAGTTTGTTAAAAATTCTTTTATGATTTTATATTTCTCTGTATTTATGTAGTAATGTCCAGTTACTCATGCATGGAGTTAAACAAGAAAATCTACAGACGCTGTGATTTTAATTTGTACCAAAATGCCGGAGAAACTCAGTAAGTCATGCAATGACCTTAATGTAGCAAGAATAAAAATAAATGGACATTCCAGGCTTGAGCCCTTCAAGATATGAGCAAAAAAGCAGACAGACATCTGAATAAAATGGTGGGGGAGGAACAGAGGGAGAAGCACAGACCCACAGGCAAGAGTTCATGGGTGGATGGAGATGGATGGGATACACAAGAGAAAAACGCTGGGAAGTGACTGGGGGAGGGGATAGCTCTGTGAATGGAGAGAGAAGGGAGTACAGAGGTGGAGGAAAGGAGACAAAGGGATAAAGAGGAGATGGAGACAGGGGAATGGCATAACTGAAACTGGAAAACTCTGTGTTAATGCCATCTGGTTGGAGAGTGCCTAGACAGAATATTAGGTGTTGCTCCTCCAATTTACGGGTGATCTTGGTTTGCTAGTGCATCAGGCCAGGGACACACATGTCAGCGTGGCAGTGGGGCCATTGGGAGATCCCTGTTATTGATGTGAACAGAGTGAAGGTGCTCAGAGAAGCAATCAACCAGTCTGCATCCAGTCTCTCCGATGTAGATAAGGCCACAACGGGAGCATCTGATGCCGTAGATGACCCCCAACAAAATCACAAGTGAATTGTTTCATCACTTGGAAGGACTGTTTAAGGCCCAAAATGGTAGTAATGGAGGAGGTGCTGGCGCAAGTGTGGTACTTCCTGTGGTCACAAGGGTAGATCAAGGGGGAAACGTGGGAAAGGATGGCTGGATGAGAGATTCACAGAGGGAGAAGTCCCTACGGAAGATCGAGAAAGGAGATGGGAAGATGTGTCTGTGGTGGGATCATATTGGAGATGATGGAAATTGTTGAGAATAATATGTCAGATGTGAAAGCTGGTAGGATGTAGATGAGGACAAGGGGACTTTGTCTTTGTCGTATTTTGGGGCAAAGTGGGCCAGGGTAGATGTGAAATAATAGATGATATGTAAATGAAGCCTGAGTTAATGGTAGTAGAAGGGAAACCACTTTTCTTGACAAAGGAGGCCACCTGGGATGATCTGGAATGGAAAACCTCATCCTGGAGTGTGATGGAATTTAAAGAAAGGAAAAGAATCCTTACAGGAGACAGAATGTGAAGTTGAGGTAATTGTGGGAGTAGGTGGGTTTGTAGAAAATGTCTGTAGAAAGTTTATCTCCAAGATGGAGACAGAGAGATCACAAAAGTGGAGAGTGTTGCCAGAGATGGACCAGGTGAATTTGAGGTCATGGTCAAAGGTGGCAGCAAAGTGGATAAATTTGATGAGGTCATCATAGGTGCATGAGGCAACATGAAAGTACTGTAGTCATCAGTTTAGCTGAGGAAGAATGGATGAGCCTTGCCTGTGTAGGCTTATAGCATGGATTGCTCCATGAAGCCAACAAAAAGGCAGGCATAGCTGGGACCCATGCAGGTACCTTATGACTTGGAGAAAATAGGATGAATCAAAAATGAGTTATTGGAGGTGAGAACAAGTTCTTAAAGGTGGAGGAGGGAGATTAGTTGGGTCTGTTGTTGAAAAAAAAAGGGTTTCAGCATTTTGATATGGAGGTGAATAGAAATTGGACATCCATTGTTGAAGTGATGGAGGCAATGTAAGGTATAGCAGATGCAGGTTGGGAGGGACTGGACCAGGGAGGAATAAATGGAGTTGAGGAAAGATGATACCATTTTGGTGGGCAAGAAGCAAGAGAAACAATGGGTCTTCCGGGACAATTGGGTTTGTGGATCTTGGGTAGAATGTAGAACTGGGCATTGTGGGGTTGGGAACAATGGGAGGAAGATGACTGTAAGTGATGAGGTTAGAGATGGTGCATGAGATGGTAGCTTGATATTCTTTGATGGATTCCTGTTAAAGGGGTAAGTAAAAGGTATTTGGCTTCAGCAAGGAAGAGGTCAGTGCCCAGACCACAACAATGGCACCCTTATCTGCAGTTTTGATGACGAGGTTGGGATTGGAACCAATAGAGTGGAAGGGAGAGCTTTTCAAGGGAGTGAGATTAAAATGTGAGGGGAGTGATGAAGTTGAGATAGTTGATGTTTCAGTGGCAGTTGGAAATATAAAGATCCAGAGCAGGCAGATGACAAGGACAAAGTGTTCAAGGGGAGGAAGAAGGCTTAAGACAGGAGAAGAGGTTTGTCTTGGGCTGTGGAGAATCCTGTTGTGGAAGTAGGCTCGGAAACAGAGCCAACGGAATGGAGTTCACCATTATGACATGCATGGAACTTGTTGCAGTGTGGGTGAAGGGGTGCAAAGGTGAAGGCTCTACTGAGAACAAAATATTCTGTCTCTGAGAGGAGAGAGTTGGAGCAGATCGTAAAGACTAGGCAGGGGTCAGAATGGGGGTCAATTGGGTGGAGGGTGATGTCAAAAGGACTAAGGAGGGGGGGACATAGAGAGTTGGGGAAGTCAGATCATGGAGGTGGTGGTTTGGGGGTACAGAGTTGGGTGAGAGATGAGAGGTTCTGAAAGCTAGGGGTGAGAAGAAATGGGGAGCTCAAAGGATTAGATGGGGTGTGAGTAGGGAGAGGTGTGATGGCAGAGGGAGGAGTAAGGAGTGGTGGTGGTGGGAGGTATGGGGCAATGGGGTCCAGCGGCAGAGGAATTCAAGGCGTCAGCCTTGTGGAAGCTGAGGTTGGTATGGGAACTGGTGTGGGAATTAGCATGGGACCAGAACTGGGTGGTCAGGACCGGAATAAGTACCTGCGTCAACGGATGTGGGTGGCCAGGGCTGGCCAAACAAGGAATTAGTTTGATAATGCAGGCTATGGCTTAACAATTGAAAAACATCTTCTTTTCATAAGGCTTCATATGTTTATGAATCATTTACAATTTACACAAGACAATTTCACTTCAGTTGCCTCAAGACATGTTTACGCTGTATACAAATTCCCTCCCACAATTGCTACTCTAGTGCAATACATAAATGTGCAACTTAGCAGGTCACGTAGCATCCTTTGGAAGTAAAAGGTATCAGGCCTCTCTTTCCCTATCTCTCTGTCCCCTTTCTTTCAGCTCCCCACTCCTTTCCTTCTATTGGAAATCTACCCCTATGAGCCCTTTACTTTCTCCCTCAGTCACCTCAGCTTCTTTCTCCTGTATCCTCCTACCTGTGTCCACTTTTTACCTTTTTACTGTTAGCATGTTTTTTCATTCTTCAGCCCCTTCTACTTCCTCTCTCCTTTCTTCCTTCCCCCAGCTTTTAATTCAAGAATCTACCTGTTTTCCTTATTCCTGCTGAAGGGATTTGGCCTGAAACATTGGTTATCCTTTACTTCCTATGGATATTGAGTGACCTGCTGAGTTTCTCCAGAATTGTGTTTTTACTTCAACCACAGTGTCTGCAGACTTTTTTGTGTTTTATGGCAGATTTTCTTGTTTAACTGCCATTCCAAATCAGTATCCCCTTTTCTTTAATCTCCTCCACGTGGATATTTATCTACCCTTTTCAAATACCTTTGATATTTGCCGTTGACATTACTGTGAAATAAATTTCCTCTTGCCTCCATCTCTGATCCCTTATTCCACTTCCCTCTGTCCTTCTAACTGCTGACTGCTCAATTTCTTTTCCTGACCTCCTTGCTAACTTCATTGGTAACCAAGGCAACCAACTTCTCCCAATTATTGATCCACCAACAGCCTTTACTCCAATACCTGTCTGGCTGAATAAACCTGTACTCATATGTGCCCATTTTTATTCTGTCATAGATAGAAAATCATTTGTGATGAACATCATTCTTAACCTCAGGTAGTTTCTTGACTCTTTCTTATTTTTCATATTTTTGTTACCCTTAGCAATGTCACTTTATAAAAAAAAGTTGCAGTCACCACAAATCAATTCACAACATCTAATTCTATTTCAGTAATGTTTTTCTCTCATCTAAACCACTATTTCTAGATCTTCTGACTGCTTCTCCACCATCCAATCTTGTATAAATGTAAATTTGCTGTAACGAAATAGTGAAGTTATTGACTTCAGTTCCTGCCACAAGCTCTGTTCCTTTTCCACTCATGCCATCCCCCTCCTTATCAACTCTTTGGGGCCAAGTCAGCTGGTCTTTAGAATTGCTGGAGTATTTGACATAGAGAGGAGCTGCTGACCACATATCTGTGCCATACATAAAGTGTCTACTTAAACTCAACAATCTTGTCTTGATTGATTATTTCAATTCACTCACTTTTAAGCTCTGTAAATCTAAGCTCATCCAAACTTTGTGTCTTGAAAGGACAAAAGTGATGAGCCAATAAAGAGTGTGAACAATAAGCTTTATAGATAGAAAAGATTCATTGTTTTTCAGTGAATTATTGAATTAGTTAAGGGTGCTATAAATATTCACCATTTCACTGTGATACCAAAGCATTCCTGGCTCCTATTGTGTGGTCAATGCCTTCCGCAGGTAAAAATGACAAAATAAGTTAAATTAAGACTATGAGTAAAGATTATTCAAATTAACTGTGAATTTTATTTGCTACAAACTAAAAAAATCGTTACATCCCACAAAGTAATTCAAAACAATAAATGTAAAAGTCTAACCAATTGTCATGGTATTAAAGGGAAAATTTACTGTGTTGGACCTGACCCACACTAGGAACAACTCATAGTTTTGAGTTCACATATAAAATAAACTCTCTAATTCCCTTTTAATTTGAGTCAACAAAAGGAAAAAGGGCAGATCTTTTCCAAGTGGCATTTCCCAGTTTCACAGCACACAGACCAAGAATGATCTCTTCTTCAATCTCTTCTTATTGTTACATTTCTTCTTCTGTACAGTACAGTATTGCAATGAACTCTCAATGCACAGCTTTTTTTCAGGAAGCAATTTAATTGTGATAATGTCAATTTTCCTAATAATTTGGAATTCTTAAACAGTAGTTTTGTTATATTAGGCCATTATACTTCACTTATCTCTTCCTTTGCTTTTAGCTGTTTGGTTGATTAAAGCTCATTGGATACCAATCTTACATTTGTAAGACAACTGTCTCAAAGATTACTGTGTATGGATTCGTTGCCCTGTATTGAGCTGGAAAAAACTTACTAAAGTATTTTCATGCTACTGTTCTGAGACATTTAAACAGATCTGTTTCGTTTGTCCCGAATCTTAATCCTTATTCTGCAAACACAGGTCAAAATGCATTCTGTTTGCCTTACAGTTACGTCCCAATTTGAGGAATGTGCCATGATTTAGTTTTGTGCAATGGTACAGTCAAAGAGACAAAACTCTAGTTATTTAAGGGATATTTGGTCTCGGTGATGAAAAATCATTGTTCTGTGCAAACATGAGCAAGACATTTTGTATAGAAGGAGAGAAACAAAGGCATTCTTTTCTGTTGTTATGAATGCTTAACGACTGCTCATCATCATTTTGGGACCCCTATGATTTTTTTTGCTCTCAGTGTTGAAGTTCCTTGTGCAAGGCCACATGATTAATCTCAACCACTGAGAGCATCATTCATTTCTCATGGTCATCTGGATGGAAGCATTTTCCAACAAGTATTTGAGCAATAGTCAAAAGCAAGAATTATTTTTTAATTTAAAATTTAAATTTAAAATTAGGCATACAGCATGGTAACAGGCTATTTTGACCCATGCTGCCCAGTATACACCCAATTAACATTCACCCCCGGTACATTTCGAACAGTGGGAGGAAACAGGAGCCCCTGGGGAAACCCCACGCAGACATGGAGAGAATATACAAAATTCTTACAGACAGTGCAGAACTCGAACCCAGGTCCTGATTACGTAAAGGTATTGCGCTAACCATTATGCCAATCATGCCACCAAACTCCTGCTATTTTTCCCCATCTGCTTACCTCCAGTGAACAAGTCAAAATGGTTAATTTTGTTTGCAAGCAACTAATTTAGTGTAGATCAAGGATTGAACCTCTGAATTTTCTAGCCCATGTATATATTTTTACATTCATATAATGAAAGCGTCCACTGAGCTGTTGAGGAAATGAAGTGATTTGCTTATTTTTATCATGTCAAAGATTCTGTCCTTCAAGGAATTTAATAGTAAATTGTGTCCAAAAAGAGCTATATTACAACTGGAAAATTAGGAATGTCTTTCTTCACTCTTTTTCCACCATTTGACATTTACTGTTCTTGGTGGAAGGGCAGAGAATTCAAGAAGGTGAAGTCAGTATTTTGACTGACAGAGGAACAAACGGCACTGTGTGTATGGATACAATTTCCTGCTGAAATTCCAAAAGAACCTGGTGAGTTGCCAAACAAAGTTGGGCCATGCCATTAAATGCCTTTTTTTTAAAAAAAAGGAAGAAAGTATTGGTTTCTTTTGTCTTTGCTGAAACTGGTATTTAGTTTGCCCAGAAAATGCTCCAGAAGTTATCTTCTCTGCTGGAGTGACACAGGCAGAACAATGGCATAAAGCGTCCAGTGGCAGTTGTCTGTGATGTAATTGCTGAGATTCAATCAATGACTGTGCCTTCCGGCATTCAGTTAAAAGAAAATGCAAAGCATGCTAATGACTCCCTCCCACCCTCAGAGGAAGGGTGTCCTGGTGAGATTTAGCAGCTGTATCCAGCAGCCAAGCCAAGAACTAATCAGACTCATGATTATGACCATGTGCTCAATCTTGCAACCATCTGGCATGGACATTAATTGTACGACTTGCAATGGGATTGAAATCATTTTCCTTTTTGACCCAAGCCAGCCCATGCTTGTCATCTCATCATGTCATGCCACTTTCCAGTGGAATTCAATGGCCAACATAAAAACCTATGCTTTTGTTAAAACGGTACTGCAAGGTCATAAGGTCATTGAACATGTTCCAGGTTCTTGGAGCATGGTCACTTGCTGTCCCTGAGCACATGTTTGCAGGGGATCTGACTCCTGGATGATACCTTATTTTTGTTTCCCTCACATTATCTCCTGCAGTATCTGCAAAATTTGGTTCACACTTTCCCATGTTGTATCATCCTTTATTATTTCACATCCGTTACATGATGCCTCTCCCCTCAAGCTCCATTTACAGCACACTTCACTTTCAACAATGCAGTTAGTTTTCAGCATTACAGGGTAGCTTAATCTAGATTTTCTTTAACACTTAATATTGATGAAGGATGAAAATTTGTCAGTAAAAAAAGAAAGATATGAGTGAAAGGCATTTCTAAATTTCAAGACCTGCAAGTTATGTGCAGTGATGCAGCAAAAACTACTGTGTAGGTGACAGTTAAGTTTATTCCATATTGAGTAAACATTTAATTTTCAGATGCTGATCAAAACCTTCTCCTTGTTAAAGAACTGCACATTGCACCTCAAATCTACCCTCTAATTTTCGTTAGATTTTGACCAAATGTGAAATGGCTATTGCTATTCTTTCCTCAGAATGTCTTCTGTTTATGAGAAAAAAAACATTTGTGAAGATCTCTGAAGTTCTGCCTGTTATCCTTCAGATGAAGATAACAGTATTGACAGCCAATCTTGAATATTGAGTGACATACAAAGTAAATTAAGACTCATCCAAAATTTAACGTTTCCGGTTCATATGGGGAAGAATAAAAAAATTAATTGTATTCTTTGAAGGTGAAACCATTAATATATCATGGATAAAGTTAACTGACAAAATCTGGAAAGAATAAATGGCATGTCAGAAGAGTTGACATTTAGAACAAAGAACACTACAGCACCGTACAGGCCATCAATGTTGTGCCCATCCATATATTCCTTCCCAAAAAAATGTACAAAACTCTTCCTGCCTCGTAACCCTCTATTTTCCTTTCATCCACGTGCCTGTCTAAGAGTCTCTTAAATCCACAAAGGGCATAGCATGATTCCTCATACCTTCTGAAGAATAATGAGGATTATTTTTTACTCTGTGGCGTTCTGAGGAGCTGAAGTAAATCACAGCCACCACACAGAGGGTCGTTAATGACTGTTTTTATTCAAATTCAGCGCGCCCCTTTAAGGGCAACATGAGCTCAGTTACCTGGTGCACTGTGACGTCATAATCGCTGCCCAGGGCGCGCGCTGGAAGGGATGCTGGAGTCAGAGAGAAACCCCTGACGACGCCATCTCCTAATGGCTGCCCCGCCACGTGGCGATACAAGTGGGGCCGGTTCGACATGAGGCTGTGCGCCGCCACACAACCCATTCTTTTCCTTAGTTAAAGCAGCTTTTCTCTCCAAAGCCTGTAGTTTAACCTTCAACCTCTTTCCCCATCCCTCACCCTTAAATCTAATATTCTTCAAAATCTTTATCAACTCTGTCCACTTGCTTCATAACGATCTGTCCTTCACCATCTTTTTCATTGATCACCAACTTCCTTCACATTTCCTATTACCCTTTAGTTCTATTGTCCCTCTTGCATGGTATCATTGATATGTTCATGGTTTCTTGAGTCATTTCTTTCTCAGATGTCAGCTCTGTCTCAGTTTCAACTGCAGTTTTTCTTGTAACATTGGAACTGTTGTTAAAATAAAGATCTTTTGATCTATCTGTGAGTAGTATGATCTTCATTTCCATGCCCAATACTGAATTTAAAGTGTGGCCCTTTGCCTGTGCTCGGGTGCTGAGATTAATAGATCTAACAACTTAGGGCCTGGTAAACTGAAAAGCAATGAATACAGGATTTGATCAAACGTGAAATCAAGAGGCTTCATATCTCTGATACAAATTTATTTTGCTCTGACAGCAATGTACCAGATGATCAAACAAACATTTTATTTTTGCTGATGTAAAGCTGCAACCAAGTGATTGTATGTTCAAGGTGAAGCAACAGTTGAAAAGCTTTTAAGAAGGTTGTCAAGATCACCTGGAGCAAGGAAAAAATGATATGTTGTTGTTCACGTGTATTTTGGGATATGTTGCACATGCATATGTGGGTGAAGGGACACCTGAAAAATGGGTGCGTAATATTTCAATATTTATGGTCATGAGAGCATTCTGAGAGCATTTCAGTCTGGTTTTATTAAAATACATTTTTTTAACATTAGTAATATAGAAAAGGAATCTATTTTAATGTCTTGGCTTGTCTTCAATTGCATACCCATTTTACCTCCAAAATCTTCCCCAGCCATCCATTCCTCTGAATGCCCAAATGCTCCTCTGATAATGATTTGCCACACATCATTTCCACCACTCCTCTCTGTATCTTCACTTCATCACACATCTCCATGATAGCAAGTGTTCCCTTATGTAATTCGAATAATGCAGACGGACCTGTGACTCAATATTATCTCAGTCTGTTTAAATAAGGTTCTACATGAAACTTTTACAGTTCCTTTTTTCCATCAAAAATACATTTCTTCATTTTTCTGTCCATGGACTTATTGCAGTCATAGGCTCTGATTGGTCACTTGTCCAATTCCTATCTGAACTATGGAGTTAACCTAAAGAAAAATGCAGAACTATAATAATCACTTTTTTTGTTGCAATAATCTGAAGAGAGCACCAGGAGTGGCCAGAAGTTAAGTCAGAGATCTCGAGGTCGAAGTGCTGGTGATCTGTTAAAATGCAGGGTCAGTAGGTCTGAAATTCCAGGCTTAATGATAGAAGTCTTATCATGAAGCATCTGAAAATTTCCACAAGATTACTATTTAAATTGGATACCATGAAAATCTCCATGAAATTTTTTAAAACTCTTCTCAATGATCATTCTAAACTTTTTAAATGAAGGAACAAATGACTTTAGCTTATTTTGCACCTTTTTTAAAGCAGTTTCCACAGCAAATTGTTTTTTTTGTATTAACAGGGACAGAGACAAAATGCAAACATGTATCCAAATCCTTCCAGCAGCATGAAGATAAACAACCAATTGATCTATGTTAGCTTGTGCTTCACTGCTGATCAGGGCAACAGAAAACATTAGAGAAAAGGAGGCATTTTTGTTAATTTAAGAGGCAGTGGGATGTGAGTTTCATATCTCATTCAAGTCTTAAAATGGGACACGAAATAACAAATTTCTAATCAAAGATGCTACCACCAGGATAAAATGTTGCCCAAAATATTAATATACATCTGATAACTATGTCTTTGTATGTATCTAAGCAGTAAAAGTGTGTGTGAACTTGCCTTTTTCTTCCTGAGCATAGATACCTGTTTGTGTATTTGGAATCTGTGCATGTAATCCAACAAACTGCAGATGATTTTGCAGCCAGTTAAGAGATTTGAGTTTTCCAAGCTTGCACTAAAATGTTTTAACAAGTGGCTGAATAAAAATATGCAGGAGCTTTGAAACTTTATACAGATTGACGCATGACGGGTTAGCACGGTTTAACTTTTTTCTGGAATTCAAAGCAGGTTTTCAAGGTTTTTGCTTTGGAAGGGATCTTTAAAACACCACAGCTGCTTGGAACCAGATAAGGAGAGCTTAATTTTTTATATCCTTTGAAGGGGTTTCAATTATTAAAAAAAAACATTTCATTTCTTTCAATTTAAAGGTTGTATATAATCTGTTGAATGCTGGTTATGCTGACTGTTTGGAGGCTTCTAGCGAAGTCACTCAGCCAACTTTCTTACAGTTGGGCGTGACATGTTCCCCTCTGTTTTTCCCGAGCAGAACTTCATAAACAAAGTAATCAATAGGAAAAGTTCTGAATTTACAATTGAATAATATTTGAGACTTTTTAATTATATAGATATATTGTTACATTGGAAGCTGAAAACTTGATGTCAGCTGCTGATCAGAGAGAATAAAATCTAGGCGACTGATGGCATTGCTCATGTTTGCATTAATGAGAGATCGAGCCAAAATTCAGAATCCCAATACCATTTTTTTTCCTGTTCTTTTTCAAAGGGATCTAGTACAAATCTTTGAGTTAGGCATTACATTTTTCATTTGTTCTGTGCTCCAGTTTTTCATTCAAGTGAAATAGGAATCTACATAGAACATTCCTAAAATGCATTTGCATTTGTTGATCTTCCATAATATAGAAAATCAACCTTCAATATACTTTAACTTTAAAGTACCATTTAAGTGCAGTCAATAGGGGTTAGTCAACGTGGCTTTGTGCGTGATAGGTCATGTCTCAACCTGATAGGCTTTTTTAAGGTTACCAGCAAAGTTGACAAAGGAAAGACTATGAACATTTTCTTCATGGACTTTAGTAAGGTTTTTGACAAGGTCCCTCATGGGTGGTGAGACAAGAATGTTCAGTTGCTTCACATCCAGGATCAGGTCTTGTGAGAGAAGCCAGAGAGGGGTAGTAGAGGATTGCCTCTCTGACTGTAAACTTGTGATGAGTGGTGTGGCTCAAGGATTTGTGCTGGGTCCATTGTTGGCTTTCATCTAATGCAACGATCTAGATGCTAATGTGATAAATTAGATCAACAAATTTGCAGATGGCACTAAGATTAGGGGTGTAGTAAACAGCAAGGAAGGCTCTCAGAGCTTACAGCAGGATGTGGAAAAATGGACTGCAAAATGGCAGATGAAATTTAAAGCGCACATGTGAGATGATGCACTTTTGGAGGACAATGCAAGCTACGACTTATACAGAGGGCACTGTGGAGTATGGCAGAACAAAGAAATTTGGTAACACATATACATAGTTTCTTGAAAGTGGTGACACATGCCTTTAGGGTTGGAAAGGCCATTTTTGGCACATTGACTTTCATAACTCTTAAGTATTGAGTACAGGTGTTGGGGTGCTATGTTACATTGCATGGATATTGGTGAGGTCAAATTTGGAATATTATGTACAGTTTAAGTCTCCTACCTCCAAGAAGGATATCAATAAGATTTAAAGAATGCAGAGAAAATGTATGAGGTGAAACATGGAAGTCTTCAGATGCTGTGATGTAGTAAAAACAGAAATGGTGGAGAAATTCAGTGGGTCTCACAGTGTCCATTGGAGGTAAAGATTTATAACCGATGTCTTGGGCCTGAGCCCTTCAAGGTATGAGCAAAAAGCTGGCAGATGGCTGAATAAAAACTTTGAGGATGAATAGAGGAAATGGCCGGGAGTGGTATGAGCACAGGCCCAACAGACAAAAGATAATCATTCAATATGGATAGGAAAAAGGTGAAAATTGATCAGAGGAGGGGGTGGCTGGAGGAAAGGAGACAGAAGGAAAAAGAGAAAGAGAGGGGAGGAAAGGAGAAATAGGGATGAGGAAGTGGAGAGATGGAGCATGATGGGGGTCTAATGGAAACTGGAGAAGTCTGATGGTAATGCCATCTGGTTGGAGGGTACTCAGATGGAATATGAAGTTTTGTTCCTCCTTTTGCTTTCTTCTTCTGGCTGTCCATCCCATAGGATGATAATGGTTCCTTTCAGTTTGTGGGACTTGATATGTGCATCCTGGAGTGACTGTACAGGCCAATCTTTGACACACTGGCTTTCTGGAAGGATGTTGTCATTGATGGTGGACACCAAACTTCTAAGAATGATCTTCATGTGGCATTTTTCCACAACTGACAGAAAGAGAGATATCAAGATAATTGTTGCAATCTCTCTCGTCTCCCTTGTTCTTGTAGATGGTCACGATTGTTGTGTCTTTGAAGTCTTGTGGAGGTTCTGCAGTTCCCCACAACTTTGTGAACAGTTGGCGCAGGCATGATGTTGGCATGTTACCACCATACTGGTAGATCTCGGCTGCAATACCGTCAGGTCCTGATGCTTTGTTGGGTTTTAGCAGTTTGATGGCTCTGATGACCTCGTGAAGAGTAGGGGGAGCATCTAGCTTGAACAATATGGATCAAGAGTGTACTCTGCCCAGTGCTTGATTGGAGATGGTTCCTGATCTATTCAACAGCTTGTAGATGTTTTCTTGACATCTTTTCATGTGCTTTGACTTCTCAGTGAAGATGAATGTTCTGTCTTTGCTCAGGAGTTGTGAGGTACGTTGCCTTGATGGACCATACACAACATTGATTGCTTCATTGAAGCTTCTTGAGTCATTACAGTCAGTGAAGGCTTATAACTCCTTGGCCTTGTTTGCCCACTACTGGACTTTCATAGCTCTGAGCTGCTTCTGCAAAGATGATATTTCACTCAAAAAGGCATGTTTTTTGGAACTTGTTTGGGTGTTGAAGAAGACACCCTTCATAACTCATAAGTACTGAGTTCAGGAGTTGGATGTTCCTCTAATTTGTGGGTGGTCTCAGTCTGGCAATGTATGAGGCCATGGTCAGATATGTCAGCATGAGAATGAGGTGGAAAATTGAAATGGGTGGCCACTGGGAGATCCCTGCTATTGCTGAAAGAAGCTATCTCCCAGTCTGTGTCCAGTCTCACCGACACAGAGGAGACCATAACCGAAGCACCAGATGCTGTAGTTGGCCCCTGCAGAATCACAAGTGACGAGCTGCTTCACTTGGAAGGACTGTTTGGGGGATGTTGCTGGGGCTTGAGGAGCTGAGTTATAGGACAGCAATCCTGCAACATTGGAGAAGAGGGGAGATTTGATAGAGGTATACAAAATAATGTGGGGTACAGCTAGGGTAAATGCTAGCAGGATTTTTCCACTGAGGTTGGAATGAGAGGACATGTGTTAAGAGTGTGTAATAGATTTGTGTTAATCTTTAAAGTAAAAATCTTTAGTTATAAGATATATATTACTTAGTAAAGTAAGTTATAGAATTAAATATATTTCTAGTGAGGGAATTATGCGATGGACTTAGTGTAACACAAACACCACAGACCTTTAGACACAGAAGTCAGTTTGGAGTCATAGCGTCTGGAAAACAGAGCCATAAAGCTGAAGGAGTGTTCTGAATTGAAACCCAAGTAACATGTATGGTTCTTAAAAGCATTTTTGTGTAAAAGATTATGCGTTATGCTAGTGGCTGTCTAAAAATTCAAGTACCATTTGAGTGACATGTGCTAGCCTTTCCAGAATCATAAACCACTTAAGCCTTTTGGAACAGAGATGAGGTCAGAGATTTTATGGATAGGGAGTAGTTTTGAAGAAAGGCAATAGGTTCTGCAGAAATGAAACTAAAACCATGGTGATGTTACATCATATATTTTCAGAGAAACATACATGAAAAGAGAGAAAGAGAGAGACATTTTGAAACCAGTTAGAAGAAACCATGTCTCCTGCAAATTCAAGGATGCTTTCTCTGACAAGAGAGGAAGTAAAGTTTCAAAATCCATTGAAAATAATCTGTGTTTGTCTTATTAACAGAAGGAAAATAGCGAATCTCACTACTCTTTTAAGAAAAGTGAGACAGCCTCATTTGTGTCCAGAGGGATAGTCATGTTTGATTAAATAGTTTGAAATCAGTGGAAAACAGGCTTGATAACTCTTAGGCAAGATAAGAGGGAGTTTGTGAAATCACTTGCAAGAAATATCTCTGAAAGATAATTCATCTAGAGACTTGTGAGTTTAAAGAGATCTAAAGATATAATTTTTATGTGCTTTGTAATTATCTCTGACTGCGATGTAAAAGATCAAGTTCAACAAAATGTTTGAAATGACTTTAAAATTGACTTTTTCAGAATCAAGCTGTTTGAATTTAATCACACACACACACACACACACACACACTTGCGCATGGCAGGGGTTAAGATAGAGCTAAGTAAGAAATGTTCATTATTAATAGTTTAATAAAAAAATCTATTATTTTGAATTTACCAGTTACTGGTGAATTTTCTGTTGCTGTTCCATTGTTTGTATTAGTTTGTTTCGTTACAGCTAAAAAGTGATATGGTTAAGGGAACCATTCACTCAGAGGATGGTGACAGTGTTGAATGTGCTGCCAATGGAAGTAGTGGATGCAAATTTGGTTTCAACATTTAAGAAAAATTTGGGTAGGTACATTGATGGAAGGAGTAAGGTGGGCTATGGTCTGGGAAGAAGATGATATTACTAGGTGGAATAATAGTTTGGCACAGACTAGATGGGATGAAAGGTCTGTTTTTGTGTTGTATGTGATCTTCTTTTCTTTGGCTTGGCTTCGCGGACGAAGATTTATGGAGGGGTAAAAGTCCACGTCAGCTGCAGGCTCGTTTGTGGCTGACAAGTCCGATGCGGGACAGGCAGACACGGTTGCAGCGGTTGCAGGGGAAAATTGGTTGGTTGGGGTTGGGTGTTGGGTTTTTCCTCCTTTGTCTTTTGTCAGTGAGGTGGGCTCTGCTCTATGGTTCTGTTAAATACATCAATGTGAAAAGATTCAGTGGGAAGGTAAAGAATGGAATGAATATGATCAATGACTTATTCCTCCCGAGATCTGTAATTACATCTTGCGCAAACCCTCGATATTTGCACCTATTTTTTGTATTTTTGTCTTCTCCAGTGTTCATTGGTCCACCTTTAGTGAGCAGGCTTTCAGCTTCAGAGATATTACATTTTGGGATTCCCTCTCCACTGTTCTCTTTATTCCTCAAGTACACTTATAAACTCGGCTCTTTTAATTAAAACACCTATGCCTCAATGTCAAATTTAATTTCAAAATATTCTTGTGAAAAAAATCTGCTACCCTTTGGTGCCTTGTAAATAGATGTTACTGTGTTTTAGACCAAAGTCATGGAGATAAGAGTGTAACTCCATTATGTTAATATGTTTTTGGATGCATGGTGAAACTTGTCAATATCATTTCAAGAAAGTGGACTGATGAATCAGTTGCTCATTTTACATGGTGCTTAATTATTGTGTCCATCAACCATATCAAGCACCATGTAAAATTGAGCATTACGTGCCCTCTTTGCATTCCTGCCATTAAACAGTTTCATCACAGCAGTTTCTGGGAAAATAAATGTGATCTAGTGCAGTCTTGGTTTTATGTTCTAGTACATTTCAGTAGGTCTGGGCAGGATGGGAGGTGGGCACTATTTGCATTTGGGTATTATTTAGGTAAGAGTGTAAAATTCCTTTTGAGAAGCAAAAAATGCTGATCACGTTTCCTTGAGAGTGCATTCCAGAGGTTTCTGCCTGAAGTTAGAGGTAACTTGGAAAATGAAACATAGTTAATTCTGCAAAACTACATTGGATTTGATATGACATGGGAATTCTTAGACTCCTTCATTCCATTGCCTTGAGCAATGTGGGGCAGAGGTCAAGGCATACAGTGACTTGTGTCAGTTCACATGAAGAGTCAGGTAATCCCTAATTTCCACATCTGACATAATTAAATTATTGATAGCAGCAATCCTTATTCAACAATTTGAAATGTAATATTTAAAGCAGAACAAAAAACACTTGCATTAGCCAGCATGGTTAATCAACATGGTTAAGAGGTGAAAACAATGACGGTTTCAGATGAAATTGCACCATGCTTCAGGAGGAAGTCAGGGGAACACAACCCAATCCTCATCGAGGACTCAGTAGTGGAGAGGGTCGAGCACTTCAAATTCGTGGGTGTCAACATCTCCGAGAATCTGACCTGAAGCCTCCATGTCGATCCAATCACATAGAAGGCCCACCAGTGGCTTGAGGAGATTTGGTATGTCATCAAAGACACTTAAAACCTTCGACAGGTGTACCGTAGAGAGCATTCTGGCTGGTTGCATCATTGCCTGGTATGGAGATACCAACTCTCTGGTCAAGAAAACAACTCCAGAGGGTTGTTAACTTGTCCTGCGACATCACAGGCACTAGCCTTCACTCCATCTAGGACATCTACAGGAGGCAGTGTCTTAATGAAGCAGCTTCTATCCTCAAAGACCCCCAACACCCAGGCTATGCCCTCTTCCTTCTGCTACCATCAGGCAAAAGGTATAGGTGCCTAAAGATGAACACACAGCGGCACAAGAACAGATTCCTGAATAATCAATGAACCAAAGACACTGCCTTACTTTCCATGCACTGTTTTTTTTATTTATAATCATGATGTAAGATGGTTATAATATGAGCGTTTGCTCTGTGATACTGCTGCTACACTAAGTTTCGTTCCTTGGTCATGCCAATAAGTACTGATTCTGATTCAGATATTCAAATAGATGGCTGCTAATGTTGAAAGAAGTTAATTTCAGTTCTGTTTCTCAGTATTCAGAAAGCATTAGACTATGGCCATGTATGACTTGTGAAACTTGAACTGAGGATGAGAAAATAGCATTCAGAGATCTATGAAAGGCAAAAAAAAAACACTTGTAATGTAACATCAGCTTTGTTATGATGGAAAGCTTTGTACTTTTTTTAAATTGCAAGGTCATCGAACAGGTCACCTTCAAATGATGATGCATGAGGAAGTGAGAAGAACATTCTGGTAAAAGAAAAATAAGCTGAATGAAGCTAAAAAGCGCATCCTGTCTGAACCTGTACAGCTTGATTTGATCAAGGTTGGAATTTTTTTTTGATGGTGCAAAATATGCTGTGCTTTGCAAAGCCCCAGGGAATCCTCCGAGGTACCTAAAAAGCGTAAGACCATGTGGTTTACATAGATTACTGAACAGTGAATAGCTTTTACAGAAACTGACATGTATTTTACATCTCACTTGAAGGAAATTCTTGAACAGTTAGGCAGCACAAAATATGTTTGGGCTTTATACCCGGCCAACATTAGATGAAAACAACCACCCAACTTGATGGTTAAATGATTGCAATTTTTAATTATTACATCGAACTGTCGAAAACGAATCTAACCTAAGGCTGAGGACTTTCAATTTTTTTTCAAAGCTTACTCAAACTGACATGTTGGCCTGCCCCCTTCAGGTAGCCAGGCTGTTATGTGAATCCTTTGCAGCAAGGTCAAGAAGCTAGTCAATCTGGAGTTTTACTGTGTATTTGTATGGTGTTTGGTAACAATATACATATATGAATTGATATCTCCCTCTCAAATTATCACTGAAGAATGTTGAATTTCAGATCTTACAATTCTGACTGGAAGTTTGGGGCTCCATTAATCTCCAATGGGAAAGAAATATCTATTTTATGTGTTATAAAATTACATGGTCTGACAAAGTAGAATCATGGCAGGGAGCAATGCAAGTTGTGGCCTTTCCAATTTTTCAGTTCCTGGAAAATCCTCCTGAGTTGTGAACTTCCTTTTTGTGTAGACTATGCAAACATGTTTTTAATCACAACCTGTGCTGAATAGTAAGAGAATGAAATGCTGACATTGAATGTTACTGAGGTGGATAAGATTTCAACATTAAATCCATAAATCACTCTTTTATTGACATTTATAATATAAGGTGTTGAAATTTAGCACAATGAGGGAAGTCCTCAAAAATCAGTCAATCTGAACCCTTACAAATTTATATGGAAAAGAAAGAGCAATATTTTAAACAGTAGTGGATTGCTCATAGAAGATTGGGGGAGCAAGATACAAAACACAGACTTGATCTTGTGTTTCCCCCCAGCCTAACTGGAATTTAACAACGTAAGTTAAAAGATGTTAACATGCTGTTCAATTCAGTGACTGAAGATGTCAAGCCTCAGTAATTAATGAACTCACTCCAAAGTTCCTTAATCTCAGGGTAGAAATGGCTTCCCTTCTTCGCTAGCACACCCTTAAAGGATAAGAGTGAGGTGAATGCCAAGCATTTTTTTGCAGAAATGTCAGATTGTAGGCACAGTGCACACCATCTTTTCTTTCACTTTGGGAAGCTGAATGTATTGCTTTTCTTTTTTTCTATGGTCTGGTCACTACTTTGTTTTGAACTTGGTCATTGAAGACATGAAAATTGCTTGATAGTAGTTGCTGAACTGGTATTTCATACGCAGGATATATAACGAGGTGACATGAGGATTGATAATTCATCAGTTTAGGCATAACTGAACTATAACCCTGATTCACACAGTAGTTTAACATAGTAAACCATCACATTATGTGAATAGCACTTACAATGCATGCCAAAAAGAGAGAAATCTAATGTTTAAGAATATTTGTTCTCAAAGTTATAAATATAACACATGTTGATAGCACAAATATTGGTGATTTTTGTCTTTTTGCATAAAAGACAAGTGAGACATGTGTGAAGCGAATTTCTCCCTTGTACTCCTGTAATTCTGCATCCTCTTGGAAAATGGTGCTACAAAGTGAATTAACCTTAGATAAAGTGAGATCCAAAATGCTTCCTTTAAAAAGAGTGGTAAAATTGAATAAAAAATATTATGTAAAGTTGAACCTCCTAGTTATTAAATTTGTAGTTAGAAACTGAAGATTTTCAAAATGGGGATAAACTTGGGTTGTTTCTCTGGAGCAAAAGAGGCTGAATTGCGACCCGATATAGGTTTATAAAATCACGAGAGGCATTGAATGTTTTCCCCACAGCATACTAGGAGATGTGCATTTAATGTGAGGGGGAGAAAGTCGAAGGGGATTGTGTGGGGCAATTATTTTCCAAGGAGATAGGCAGGTGCCTGGTAGGACTGTTGGAGTAATGGTGGAAGCAGATACAATAGTAGCATTGAAGAAGCTCCTCAATAGATCACAAATATGAAAGGGATAAAGGGATATCCATCAGGTACAAGCAGCAGATCTTTAGTTTGATTTGGTCATTAGTTTCAGCACAGATAAATGGCCAAAGGGCTTGTTACTGTGCTGTTCTGTTCTGCGTCCTATGTAACAAGATGTATTTTAAAAACACTGACTTCAGGGTTGTTCATTTTAAATTAGCACAGAAATATTAAGATCAGCTACAATGGTTTTGTCTACAGTTCTGTTCATTCATTGATCATTGATTGACCAATTTGGAATTTTGAACTTTCATATTTTGAGTCATTCAGTAATGATTATTTACTTGTCAACATGACTCTGTTGTATTTTGGCTGATGATAAAAAGGGTGTTTGAAGCTGAAAGTTTTAAAATTCATGGTGTGACACAAAAAAATACTGGAGAAACTGAGTGGGTCAGACAGCATCGATGGAAGGCAATAGTCAATGTTTCAGGTAGAAACTCTTCAACAGGATTAGCAAGAAATGGCCAGAAGCCCAAATGAAAGGGTGGGAGGAGAGGGAGGAGGACAGGTTGGCAGCTGATAGGTGAATATATTGGGGGGGGGGGGGGGGGGGATGAAATTTTTAAAAAGTAAGAAGCTAGGTGATAGGAGGAAGAGGCAGAGGGCTGAGGAAGATGCATTCTGATAGGAGGACAAAATGGAAGAGGTGGGAAGCTGAAGGAAGGAAGGTGTGGGAGATAGAGAGTGAATGCAGGTGTGGGTCAATCAAAACCCCTTTTCTTTCCCTTAGCTCTCTGGCCCCATTCCTGTTTTTCTTTTCCCCTCCCCTTCCTCTCTACCTAACTGTCACCCACAAATTCCTGACAAGTTGTGCTCCTCACCCTGCTCTAGTATCTGTCCATTTCTTTCTATTCCTAATGAAGAGTTTCAGTCCTAAACCTTAACTGTTGTCTTCCATAGATGCTGCCTAATTTGTTGAGTTCCTCCAGCATTTTGTGTGTTGTTCCACTTTTCTAGCATCTGCAATCTCTCTTGTTTATCTCGAAATTCATGCTGATCCCTACCTTCCCAAACACTTTGACAATCTACAGCAGGCAATGGAGTGGACACTTCAGTCCTAACCAGCAAATTGAGCAAGCTGAGGCCACCCACAAATTTGGGTAGCAATACCTTATATTTTGTATCAGCAGTCTCCAGCAAGAAGGCATCAATATCATTCACCAATTTCTAACTCTTCTCCCAGTCTCTCTTTACCCTGCCTCTCTTTCTCCCTTCCTCCATCTTCTCTTCTGTCCTTTCTGGCAGTGAGCTATAGCCCTCTGCCCTCTACCCTCTCCCTTATCACTTTTCAGCTTCTTTCTCATCTACATTCCCATCTTACCTGTTTGCCTGTGTTCCTACCCCTTCCCCTCCATTCACAACCTTTTTTTATTCATCCGATTATTGATTTTCAGCATCCATGAAGATGGGCTCAGGCCATAATTATTGACTGCCTTTTAGTTTCTATGGATGCTGTGTGACCTTCTAAGTTTCTCCAACATTACTGTGTAGAATAAGAAACTATGAACTTTTTTGTACAGAGAAGGGGAGATAGCTCTTACGAACAGACCAGAGCAAGTTTCAGAGTGGATCACTTTACTTTCAAATTCAGAATCAGTGTGTTACGTAAAGAGCAGCTAGATTTCTACAGAAGAATAAAAGACGAATTTGGTTAACTTTGATTTTTTGTTGTTTGCTGGCAGTGTCATACATAGGTGAGAGAAAAAAAAACAATCAAGTGAAGACGCATCAAGTTCGGTGAAAATATCAAGAGTATTTATAAAATTTATCCCATTAACATTAAGCTCATATAGAACCATCACATATTTCAATAGAATCCATGGATTTAAATAGAATTAACATGGGCAGTTTCCACAACTGGTGAGCAATCTCTCTGGTTGGCAAGGCAGTCTTGCCTCTCTGTATTTGTGACATGACATATTGTTAGATGTTGATGATACACATAGATAGAGGCTTCTTTGATTTTTAAAACATTATCTACATGTCTCTGAATGGATCATATCAGGGACAATGTAAATAACATGACAAATTTATTTTTCAGTCCAGGCAGCCACTGGCTTTCTCACAGGTCAAAATGTTCAATCTATTCATCATGGAAAGTTAAAGACAAATAGAATTTTTTTTTCCATATGTGATCTTGACACTGAAGCATCATGGAAAATTACTTTGCTAATCATAAAATCTGATATATGTCAACTTGCTAAATTGTTTTAAAGAGAAGTCCGGTCTTAATAAAGGCATCTTTCACAATTATTCCTTTAATCTTGGTCTTTAAACTCTGCCGTTCTTCTTTTACCTTTTCCCTCATATTTGACATAGTGTTAAAAACCTCCTGTTTTAGAGAAGATTTTTCTCTTCAATTCCATTTTTAGGAATTAGATATTAGATATTGCTTTTTCTGTCCAATATGAATCAAAAATCTATGTTTTCAGAATAAACAGAATTAATTATTGTTTTTTGCAAGTATCAACATTGGATCATATGCTTGTGGGTCGCCATCAACTTGAGCCCATTTGACATTTTCACTGTGTCAATTAGCAACTGTCACTTTCAGCTTCCTGGTGTTAGTATCACTCTGTGTATCCATTTATAATCTTCAGTATTCATTGCAGTTTGATGTTTACTACAAAATTAGTGAGGGCATTACAGTTCTTAGTGCATGGCAGTCAATTTTGTAGACATTGATTTCACTGAAGTTGTAATTCAAGAATTTTGTCATAGCCAATTCCATGTTGCTAAGAGCTCTCGCAACTGTTTTTTTAAAGAAAATCCATGTTACCTGTCAGCTTTCATGAGGCCTCCTTTCTTTGGCTTGGCTTCGCGGACGAAGATTTATGGAGGGGTAATGTCCACGTCAGCTGCAGGCTCGTTTGTGGCTGACAAGTCCGATGTGGGACAGGCACGCATGGTTGCAGCGACCTGGAAGTCAGCCTGAAGAAAGCTGAGGCCCTCCATCAGCCAGCTCCCCACCATGACTACCAGCCCCCCCCCCCCCCACATCTCCATCGGGCACACAAAACTCAAAACGGTCAACCGGTTTACCGATCTCGGCTGCACCATTTCATGAGGTATATATCTTGAAAAACAAGGGTTATCCACTATCTGTGCAAACACTGACTACTTTTGCTTGATATTGCAACACTTACTGCAATAGCATGGCCAAAAAATATTTTTGGCAGTTGGAGATGAGATTCATTTGTCCACTGTGCAGCCAGTTGGTATAGAGTATTCAGTCTCCGTCATTTTTCGAAAAGAAAAGCCCAGTTCAAGCTAGGGACCAGCCTAGAGTCACTGAATATCAAGCAGAAGAACAGTGCTGATTTTAAGAGGGAAGCTCTTCCAAAACCATGTGAGTTGAGGCATTTTGCTTGGAGCAGGAGGAAGGCAATTGCTTGATGCATTTCAAAAATTTCCTTAATCAAGAGGAGATTCTTGTTGATGCCCTACCTGGTGATTTTCTGCCCACAAATCTGAGTCATTCACCACCATAATGCAGCAGTAAATTGGACCTCAGTGACCAGAATTGAGGCGACCTTAGTTTTGGAGATTTACCACCAAAACATCTGATACATGTAAATGTGTTAAAATTATAGAACTTGAACAGTACTGTATTTTTACACACATAACATATTTACAAACCAGGTACCCCCCCCCCCACCCCCACGCATTATATGTGGGTGCGCACTATACAAGAATATTTTTACCTGTTGAAAGAACATGCACAATTAATAGTGGCCTTGAGAAAGTCAAACTGGCAATTTAGACAATAGACAATAGACAATAGGAGCTGGAGTAGGCCCTTCGGCCCGTCGAGACAGCACCGCCATTTTACAGATCATGGCTGATCACTACCATCAGTACCCCTTTCCAGCCTTATCCCCATAACCCTTAACTCCTTTGTCCACTAGAGTCTTATCTAACTCTCTTTTGAACATAATCAGCGAATCTGCCTCTACCACCCTCTGTGGCAGAGCATTCCACAGATTCACACTTCTCTGGGTAAAAAAATGTTTTCTCATCTCCGTCCTAAAGGGCCTACCCTGTATTCTTAAACTATGCCCTCTAGTCCTCATCTCCCCCATCATTGGGAACAAGTAATCCGACTTCATCCTGTCTATCCCCCTGATAATTTTGTATACCTCAATCATGTCTCCCCTCATCCTTCTAAACTCCATCGGATACAAGTCCAGTTTTTCTAGCCTTTCAGCATGTGTCAACCCCGCCATCCCTGGAACTAACCTTGTAAATCTGCGCTGCACACCCTCTATAGCTAGTATGTCCTTCCTCAAAATTGGAGACCAGAACTGGTCGCAATACTCCAGGTGGAGTCTCACCAGGGCCCTGTAAAACTGCAGAAGGGCGTCTCTGTTCCTATACTCCAATCCCCTCTTTATGAAAGCCAACATGCCATTTTCCTTCTTCACAGCTTTCTGAACCTGCATGCTAGTCTTCAGTGACCGGTGAACAAGTACTCCCAGATCCATTTGCTCCTCCCCACTCCCTAGCTTGTCTCCATTTAAATAATACTCAGCTTTCCTATTATTGCCCCCAAAATGGATAACCTCACATTTGCTTACATTGAACGTCATCTTCCATTCAGCAGCCCACTCCCCCAACCTGTCCAAGTCCCTCTGCATTTTCCTGACATCCTCCTCACACCCCACATCGCCACCCAGTTTCGTGTCATCTGCAAATTTGCTCAAGTTATTAATAATCCCCTCATCCAAATCATTTACATAAATTACAAACAACTGAGGACCCAATACCGATCCCTGCAGCACTCCACTCGTCACATCCTGCCATCCTGTAAAAGACCTGCTTACCCCAACCCTTTGTTTCCTATTTCTTAACCAATTTCCTATCCATGTCAGCACCTTACCTCCAATACCATGCTCTCTGATCTTGCCCACTAGTCTCCCGTGTGGTACCTTCTGGAAGTCCAAATACACCACATCCACTGGCTCTCCCAAGTCCACCCTCTTTGTCACCTCCTCAAAAAATTCCAGAAGGTTAGTCAAGCATGACTTACCCTTAAGGAATCCATGCTGACTAGCCCTTATACTATTATTTCTGCCTAAGTGTTCTGCTATTACTCCTTTTATGATAGACTCCAATATCTTCCCCACCACCGACGTCAGGCTGACCGGTCTATAATTTCCCGTTTTCTCCCTTCTTCCCTTCTTAAAAATCGGCACCACATCAGCCACTCTCCAATCCTCAGTGACCTCCCCCGAATCTATGGAACTTTGGAAAATGTCGACCAGTGCTTCCACAATTTCCATAGCAATTTATAGAGAGCATGGGAATATTAGCGAGCTTGGGAATATAATTGAAAGAATGTGCACAATTAATAGCAGCCATAGGAAAGACCCACCAGCAATTTATAGCGAGTGTGGAAATATTATAGCGGGTATGAGAATGTAATAGTGTCATTGAAAGAATGGGTACAATTTATAGCAGGTGTGGGAAGTTTGATTTTGGGAATATCTCTGTATTAAATGCCATGGTATTCCTAAAACTAGGACATTCTCTCTAGGGCACACACCTTATCAATGTTAATTGCCTAAACCCATCGCTGAGGGAGGAGATTAAAATATCAACTGCCTCTGTTTTGAGACATTAGAATTAAAATCTTGCTTAACTCTATTTAATTGATTCTTCTCCAAAGCTTGTTAATATTTTGTAGTAGGATATCATCGATATAATGAGCGATTGACACCTTTGGGAGAAGTTGATTGGATGTTAATTGCAGGAGATTAACTGTGATAATCTGAGATAAACCAAAATGTTTGGCCTGGAAGTCAGCCTGAAGAAAACTGAGGTCCTCCATCAGCCAGCTCCCCACCATGACTACCAGCCCCCCCACATCTCCATCGGGCACACAAAACTCAAAACGGTCAACCAGTTTACCTATCTCGGCTGCACCATTTCATCAGATGCAAGGATCGACAATGAGATAGACAACAGACTCGCCAAGGCAAATAGCGCCTTTGGAAGACTACACAAAAGAGTCTGGAAAAACAACCAACTGAAAAACCTCACAAAGATAAGCGTATACAGAGCCGTTGTCATACCCACACTCCTGTTCGGCTCCGAATCATGGGTCCTCTACCGGCATCACCTACGGCTCCTAGAACGCTTCCACCAGCGTTGTCTCCGCTCCATCCTCAACATCCATTGGAGCGCTTTCATCCCTAACGTCGAAGTACTCGAGATGGCAGAGGTCGACAGCATCGAGTCCACGCTGCTGAAGATCCAGCTGCGCTGGATGGGTCACGTCTCCAGAATGGAGGACCATCGCCTTCCCAAGATCGTGTTATATGGCGAGCTCTCCACTGGCCACCATGACAGCAGGCAGCAACCTCCTTTGAAGAAGACCGCAGAGCCCACCTCACTGACAAAAGGCAAAGGAGGAAAAACCCAACACCCAACCCCAACCAACCAATTTTCCCCTGCAACCGCTGCAACCGTGTCTGCCTGTCCCGCATCGGACTTGTCAGCCACAAACGAGCCTGCAGCTGACGTGGACTTTTTACCCCCTCCATAAATCTTCGTCCGCGAAGCCAAGCCAAAGAAAAAGAACTGTGGCAGATACTGGTATATGTGGTGGTTTATCTCATTTCCCATTTAAATGCAAATTTATTTGGCCAGTTGGAATTTAGAATACTACACCCACACGTTATATGCGTGTGCAGGTTATACAAAAATATTTTTTACACAATTTATGATTTTCTGCATATTATATGCATGTTATATGAGTGAAAATACAGTACTTAAATAAGGAGAGAGAAATTCAGAAAAGGAATGCCAGAGTTTAGAGACTTCAAGGTAAAAGACAGTTGCAAAAGATAGAAATATTAAAACAGGACTTATTGCTAAAATAATTTCATACTTAGGATCTGAAAATTATTGCCTTTAAGAATTGGAGAAACAATTAACTGGTGTCTTCAAAATGGAATCAGATAGGCCCATGAAAGTGAATAATTTGCAAGGCCATAAGGATAGAGTGAAGAAATTAGACTGACAGAATTGTTTTAGGTGTAACTAGAGAGTGGATACATCAGATGTCCCTCTTCATGCCATAGGTTCCGAGATTCCTCCTCTTCCTCAATTCCACTCTTCCTTCCCCTTCTCCACATCATCCTCTTCACTTTGCCTTATCTCCTGGTATTGTGGTGATCAGAAGTTGAAGAAAACAGGAAGAAAAATGTGCAATATCCACAGAAGCTTGCTTCACAGGAATGTGAAAACACATATGATGATAAAAATAATGTATAGTTCTATATCTTTTGAGAAATAAACTCTAGATGAGCAAAGTAAAATGATACATTGGTAATGAGCATTCCTGGCAGTTTTAGTCACCTCTGCTTGTCAGTAGATTGAACCTCATTGGCTCCCTGCCTCTGAGGAGAAAAATCCTTCCTTCCACTCAAGTGAAAAACTGAACTTGAGCCCACTTACTATCTGGGGAACCTCCCATCAATTGTTCCTTATTTTAGGCTCAATGAAGGTCATTCAATAATCTACATTTTTCCTGCATTTTAGAAGCCTGATCTATGTTTACAAGGGTTAACACCCCATGGAGCTCTCTCCCTCTCCCCTGCATCCCGTCTCTCCTTTATAGCAGCTTTTTTATGCATTGCTGTTGTGTGGCTGACCTGAGTTATGCCTTTAAAAGCTGATGCAGCAAAGCAAAGTGCATGCAACTGTTTTTAGTTTAGCCTGACCCAATGGGATGCTCGCAGGTTGCGCTTCAACACTGTGAGGGAAAATATATTTATATTGTACAATTTTGTTTTGTACCAATTTTACTATCTTTGTGTAGATAGGGACAAGATATCTGGTTTGGTGTTAGTGCTGTATGGAATGATATTTTAGTACATTTCCTGACAATGTGTATCTAAATTTATGCCATGGCATCAAATTTTGTATGTCAATGCTCCTGTGAAATATCTTTTTCTTTCTTCTTTGGCTTGGCTTCGCGGACGAAGATTTATGGAGGGGTAAATGTCCACGTCAGCTGCAGGTTCGTTTGTGGCTGACAAGTCCGATGCGGGACAGGCAGACACGGTTGCAGCGGTTGCAGGGGAAAATTGGTTGGTTGGGGTTGGGTGTTGGGTTTTTCCTCCTTTGCCTTTTGTCAGTGAGGTGGGCTCTGCGGAAGTGAAATTACATTAAAGATACAAGAACAATTTATTGATGCAGCGGCAACAGCTAAATATTTGTAGGTCGGTTTATGTTTAAGCTATGATGTTTCTCTACATGATTATTGGTTTTTGAATATTGACATTAAAAAATGCATATTTTGAATTAAGGTAATGTTGAAAAATATTGACAAAGGTTTCAAATATTGAGTCCTGATTCAGGGTCGTGATCCGAAACACGGGCTATCTCTGCCCCCATAGATGATATCTGACCCATTGAGTTCCTCCAGCGGTTATTTTTTGCTCCAGTTTCCAGTATTTTCAGAGTTGTCCATTCAAATATTCCTAAACTGAAATTTGCATAACATCATTTTATGCTGTCAATTCTTGGCTGAGCAACTCAAAATAATATTTGTCACGATGGAACAACTTGAAGGATATTGAAGCGCAAATTCTACTGTAGTCTCTTTACATGTTTACTTTCAGTTTTCAAAAGTCAAAATGCCATGGCTATGTTGTTATAATCATATTTGCCTGCAACCTGCATGGGTCTGATATATGAAGAAAGAAGTGGAGAATACAAACATAAGGGGGAAATAAAAACAATGGAAAGATCTTGTAATTAGATGAGGACAGCAGTAGTGTAACTGATGAGTTGGAGAAAGATTGCAATGAAATGGCGACACACGGAATGGTAGAAATAGAATGAAACAGCCTCAAAAGCACGCACAGAAATTCAAACTTGAGTAAGGCCAGGAAGAAACAATGTGATCAAGCATTAAGGAAAGTGTTACTAGACTTTAGGCTGACCTCAGAATTTATGGATTTTAAACCTGAAATTATGTGATCCTAAAATGAGGAGATAGAAGTATGGAAACACATCATAGTTGTTTTCAGAATGGCAATGAATCATCTGAGTGACAAGAGATAGTAAGTGTACTTGTGCCAAATAATAAGTATTAAAATTGTGACAATGTAGTATAAAATTGGTGATATCCCATTTGTTACCAGTTGTTCACCTTTCAACACTAAAGGCCTTTAGCCCAAGAAATTGTATTTTATTCCATAATTGTGATGGTATTACCGAGTTCTGTGAACTTTCAGAACTTTTTAATGTGTAAATGGGAAAAAAAATAGAGCAAAAATTGGATGCATTAATGTTAATGACATGCCATCTGCTGAAAGACAACTGTGTTTATATGTCATATCAGTTCACACTGGTGAAATAATTCAATTTAACTGGGTAAAATTCCTACAAACAAAAATCTCTGGGGATAAACCAGATTTTTTAACATTGAGGTATTCATGTGTAACTACAAAATGGCAAAATATGTGGTGGTCTTTATACTTCTATCCATCTCAATTCCATTGTTGGATTAGATTGACATTTGGCACAATTGCTGTGTACTCAGTGCATCAATTTCACAGTCTGTAGGATATCTGTTCTTTAGGTGGAAATGTGAAAGTATTGGTTTTACAGTGTACAATGTATGACATGCAACATTTCTATCTCTGAAGGTATTAACAGTGCTGTTTTTTTTTTCATAAGGAGATCTCCCTAAAGCACACCCCTGACAAAATAATTTTGGGAATGCCTCCCCGTGAACATCTCATACACGGTGTATTTTTTTCCAC
Source organism: Narcine bancroftii (assembly GCF_036971445.1). NCBI lineage: Eukaryota > Metazoa > Chordata > Chondrichthyes > Torpediniformes > Narcinidae > Narcine > Narcine bancroftii. The sequence continues at coordinate 417,976,636 of NC_091469.1, forward strand.
CAGATTTTGAAACCAGATCACTGGAGAATTTGGGGTCTCCAGATGGAGAAACAGAATTTAATCTGAAAGATAAACTAATCTGTTACAGCTCTGTTAATTTTATAGCGAACAAATTAACTGAGTAAGTGATTCTCTTGGAAATTACTGTCATTGATTTTGTAAATTAAAATTTGGACATACAGCACGGTAACAGACCATTTTAGCCCACGAGTCCGTGCCACCCAATTTACACCCAATTAACCTACGCCCCTGCTATATTGTGAATGGTGGGATGAAATCAGAGCCCCGGGGAAAACCCATGCAGACCTGGGGAGAATGTAACTTCTTACAGACAGCGCGGGATTCGAATTCTGGATCCGATCGCTGGCACTGTAAAGGCATTGCGCTAACTGCTATGCCAACCGTCCTATCCCTTACAGTGGCTGTGAGAAAAGAAACTTTTATGTAGTACCATCTTCTGAGATTCCCCAATGCCCATTACTGCCAAAATGAAGGTTTTGGAGTGAGCAAGAGTTGTAACAGTGCCTCACATTTAACAATTTGAAGCTATGTATCCCATATTTTTAATTAAATTTGAGTATAATCACATGATTATAACAATGTGAAACAAGTAACTGAGACAAAATGATGAAAATAAATCCTATTTTACTTCCAAGATGAAATACATTGACCTTTCCTTTTTAAAATTGTCTTGTTGTGTGCTCAAACCTCAGGGATTTGTTGCATTGAGCACGTCATACATGCAAGTATGTTTGCTACTTGTATAAAATATACAATTTCAGTTTTTCTGAAGTGGTGATCCTGATTCCCATTGAATATTCACACTAAGCTTACCATTAAGGTAATTGATGAGAAGAATTTAAGTCCATTGGATATTTTTAAGCCCCCACATATCTTGAATTTATGTGTTCCTATTGATCTCGCCATTAGAATTCTCTTTGGAGTTGTAACTCCAATTTTGAGTTTTTCTCGCCTCATTTATGATGGCACTCATAACACTCATTATATTTAATCCGTGATGCACTATACAGATTAGACAATTGATTTTATTTTTACTAATCTACCTTTAGGATACTGATAAATATAAATCTGAAGTAAATAAGTCAATGAGATGCAAGACCATGGGTTATTAATAGCAACTGGACTTGGTTTCTTCAATTGCAATTAGTGCCCCGATCAAAAAGATTGGTTGAAGGTAATTAAATATGAAACAACTGAAAGGAGATTGTTTACATTCAAATTTGAAAATGGAATACAGGTGACCCTTTCAGTTTTCATCCATCCTAGACAAATAGCTCTCCCGGTTCTATGGTGATTGAATCAATATAATGCTGAAATCTCCTGTTTTATACATTATGTCTAGTATCTCTTTCGTCTTTCCTTGTGTCATTTCTGATGTACGAGCCACTTACTTGACTCTCAGATGCTTGTCACAATGCCATATGAAATTTCATCCTTTTAGCAACACTAAGTTAACTCTTCATGGATGTGCAGAATAACTAGTGTTAGTGGTAAGACTCTTTTTGTTAAGAGACCTGAGAAGCAACTTTGAGGGATGTGGCTGTAAGGTGGAACTCTGCTATCCTGAGTCTGGCAAGTTGGTAGTATCTCCAGGAGTAATGGTTAATGAGCCAACTTGTCTGAATGGATGGACCAATTACGAGGCAGTTATTCTCTGCACTTGACTCCAGATAACTGTATCCTAACACTCCAATGGACCCTTATTGGAAGCTGATTCATTAGCTCTGAGCACATATGAAGATCTTTCAGACTTTGTTCTTTGAATTTAAATGCAGAATTAAACATTTATTCTTTTAATACTCTGACTTCAGATTTCTGATTAGCTTTCTTCAGAAAGTCTTAAGTATTTTGTCATCTTTCCAGTCATCAAATTAAATTTGGCTTCATTATTATTGTCTCTTCATTAACATTTCATTGCTACATCTGGGGATATTTCGCTTCCCATTATTTGTGCACTGCACTATTAGCTGTTTAGCCTAATTTTTGAGCTGATAATATAGAGAAAATGAAGCAACTTTTTGGAAAATTAGGTGACTTTTGTACAGAGGCACAGAATAAGAATGATATATAGTTGTGTTTGTGAATAATTTGCAGAAGTTAGCACATTTTTAGTGATGTAAAATTCATCCTTCAGTGGTCAGATGAAAAAGTACTGTTTTTCAGATTTATACTGATGTGAATTTTTATTTTAATTTTGAACCTATTCCACCAGGTGATGTTTTAGGTAGCCTTCTATGGCTGTAATATAATAAATATAGCTTATAAATCAACAAATAGCGATTTCATTTCAAATGTTATGTCAATCTAATGGGCCAGGGATGTGAAAATCGCCATCTTTCCTCATAGACCCTACAGAGCTTGATGTGAAATATTGGAGTTGGAATTGCATTATCATTACATTTTATAAGAAGGACAGTTGGAAGGAGAAAATTGCAATGGTACAACTGAAATTTGGCAGGTGTACAGTACTTAATCTGTTTTTTTAAATAAAACCTTATCAGATTTTCACTGAATGAGGTGCCCTTTGCTGGTCTGATGAGCCTCCACAGTCTGTCACCTCTCAAGGGTGCCGCCATCTTGGTCATGGATCTCTGTAGTTTCTAGATGTTAAAGAAACAGGCTGTTTAAAACCTATACAGGAACATAAGCATGAAACCGGGCAGTTGTACCCTGTGGAGGTACTCCCCAGTCTGCATCAGCGGCAGTACTGCTGTTACAGAAGCTCCAGCTGCACGACCATTTTTTGATGGTGATAATGTACAAAATATATGTTGGAATTCCTGTGTACTGATAAGGGCCTGAGTAAGGGCAATAAACTCTAACTCACTCGTTTCACAACATTCCTGTTTATTTTAGGCCATGAATCTCATATCTTTGCAATATTAAAAGCAGGAAGCAGAGGACTGGTACAGATCTGCTGCTCAATAAAGAACTATTGCTTTCTGTTGACCAGTGGTGCTTTATTGCTATGCATTATAGATTTGTCAGTGAAATCTGAAATACTATATGCCTGAGTACAGAATATCTTATAGATTTTCATTTGCAAAGTGGTGTGGTACAGTTCTGGACACTGGGCTTTGATATGCTCACTGTAGTCAAAGCCTGAGAGAATAACATTCACTTGCTGTTGAGGAATTGTATGAGATAGTGTGGCACAGAGTGGGACCAATAGAGCGTGAAATCAGTAGACATGGTCTATCATAGCGTATTTTTACCAATGAGATATGAGGTTGTTTAAATAATGGCCTTTTTTTTTGAAAAAGCGTATTGTCAAAACATCATGGTCTCTATGCACAAAACAAGATCATCTTCATGCAAAATGAACAGAACTTATTATCTGAATGTCATTCAGATTTTCTGTGAAGACAATTATGTTTCTCCATTTGCCCACTGTAATTTCAAACACGGGACTATGACTAAAGAATCCGAAAAGAAAACCTGCCTTAAATTATTCCAAAATGAGGTTGCAAGTTACTTGGCTTGATTTTTTTTAACTCTAGCTAGAATCTTTGTCTTAATTGCCAGGGCAAGTTTTCTTTTTATTATTGCCTTACGAACACTTTGGTTTTTAATGGTCAATCAAGAAATTTCTGTCTATCTTAATGTAATTTGTCATCAACCCCAAAATATGTTACGTGTGTTATATGAGAACCAACAAGTTAAACAGCAGCCTGTAGAATAAGGTCACAGCTGAGAAAACAATTTTGCAGAACAAAGTATAGCATATCTTTAGTGTAATCCACAGGCCAGTGTATTTACAAAATGTGAAAACATTGTGAAGATGGCTCTGTGGGAGGCTTCAACCTGCTGAAGAGGAAACAGATTCCACACAGAATATTTTCTTTTCCAAATACTTGCCAATATCGTATGAAAAGAATAATGTTAACTGTTTTCTGTTTTATTTTAAAAAAAAGAACTCTCCAGTATTTTCCCCAGGGGCCTGAGATCTCCAAATCATTTCCTTTGTAGTTTCAAAGTTTCGCCACAATGATAATGAGGCTGGATAGTTGAATTCTGAAGTCAACAGAAGAGCAGAGGAGACGTGCACTATTTTCATGTTCACCGTGGTTGAATGTTTAAGCAAAAAAATTAATTTCCTTAACCTCCACCACTCTTCCAAAGGTGTGTGGAACATTAATGACTTACAGTGCATTTACACGTTAGTTGTTGCCACCCCAAAAATATTTTCCCATTAGAGTTAATGAGAACCTACAAATATTATGTAGGTAAACATAGATCCCATGAAGGTATAATCAGAACAGTATCCTTTCTTCTGCACTTTCTCACTTGCTGGTTCTGAGAGATAAAAGCAGGGAGAGGTGATAGTCACAAACTATTACTGGAGATGTGGCACAAGTAAAGTCAGGAGCTCATAGAGTTCAATCAATACTATGTCTCCATTTGGCAACTTATGCATTGATCCACCAGTATTTCATGGTGCAATTTCATTATCTTCTTCATCAGGGAGCAGAGGGATAATCCCTTCTACACAGAAGATTCAAGCTGCTTCGCCTAGCTTTGTGAACACGTCAAAAGTAGATTGGGGGGGGTCTGAACTTACCCGGCTTTAATCTGCCAAGGTAGTTAGTGTCAAAAGTAAAGTTTTGCTAAGTGGGGCCAGTCTAAAAGGGCAAATCATGTTGCTGGGTTGAAACGGGAAGGGAAGGTGACATCGTGATAATGTCTTTTGCATGCGACACAAGTGTAGGAATTTTAAAATTAACCAACATCAGTGGCATCAACAAACTCAGCAATGGCCAGGATACATTCAGCTCTCACCATGTCTTGCATCTGGGGAAATGGTGAGGTCTGTGAGCTCCTAACAGTCAGGGCACAGGATGAAATAAATTGTCAGGTAATGAACACAGTGAAGGATAGCCTGATTTTCGAAAGGCTGCCCACTAAACTCAGGGAGTTCACTAAACGGAGTTAGTGAACCTCTTCAGTAGCTACTTCCTGAGGGGGTAAGGTGAGTCTCTGAACAGATGCACAGGGATTTCCACTCTTTTAATAGTTTTGGATTTCTGTGGGCAGAGCAATGTAGATTTATAAATACTTTATGCAACCTCTGAAATCATTAATATTTTCTAATGCCCGCTTTACAGTAACAGGATAGAACCAGGCCCTTGAACGTCATAAGTTTCATTTGAAGTAGTCATTCAGCCATTCCTTCAGTTTAACATATAAACATTTCATTGTGATTACATCCTATATGGTTACATGTGATGATAAAAACACAATTTATTGCGTGATTCACACATATATTACAGTGCAGTGGGGCATATAAACAATCCTTCACAAGGGAAGAGGTATCCACCTTGATTTTCGGCCTTTCTGTAGATGGGTGGGTTGGCTAAAACTCAAGCATCATGCATGTGACCAGGCCATCCAACATGCACATCTGCGAAGCTGGAAAAACAAAGGAATAAGTGTCTATATCGTCATATGAAACACATTACACATTCACTGATAAATACAGATAATTGTAACTCAGGCCAAGATCCTTACCAGTAGTTTGCAATGATGCAAAATACGTGTGCCATCGATGGCACCAGCACACATTGGAAACCCCCATTCTGGAAATCCATCTATTGTCTCCTGGAGATGTGCAAGTCAAGTCAGCATTATTTATTGTTAACATGCTCGCACAGTAAAGACGAGATAGCATTTCTCCAGGACCACAGAGCAGATTTACATAAATAGAAGTTAAACACATTAAAATATTAAGATGGATTAGGTAAAATTCCACAGTATACTATCCACATATATTCTGGGAATTCAGGAGCCTGATGGCTTGGTGGAAAAAAACTGTTGCCAAATCCGGACATAGCCCGAGTGCTGAAATCCCTCCTACCAGATGGCAGAAGGAAGAACAGGTTACGGGAGATTTTTATTGCCTTTCGCCTGCATTGAATGGTGTAAATATCTTTCATGGTAGGAAGAGAGTCCTCAATTATTTTTTTTCGCTGATTTCACTATTCTCTGCAGGGTCTTGCGGTCCGAGGTGGTACATCTTCCAAACCAGACGATGATGCAGTTGCACGGATGCTCTCGATACATCCTTTGTGGAATGTAGTGAGGGTGGAGGGTGGGAAATGAACTTTCTTCAGCCTTCATAGGAAGTAGAGGTGCTTCTGGGCTTTCTTGGCTAGAGAGCTGGTGTTCAGGTGAGATTCCCTGCCAAGTGCACTCCAAGAAACTTAATATTCTTGATGACCTCAACAGTCAAGCCGTCAATGGTCAGCAGAGCGTTGTTTACCCAGACCCTCCTAAAGTTGACAACGATCTCTTTTGTTTTATTAACATTCAGATTCAGGTTATTGACTCAGCACAAGTCTGTTAGTGACTACACCTCATCTCTGTACGCTGATTCCTCATTCTTAAAAATAAGGCCCATCATGGACCTGTTATCGGCAAACCTGATGATGTGGTTCACGCTGCGTTTAGCTGCACAGTTGTGGGTCAGCAGAATGAACAGCAGTGGACTAAGGGGCCCCCTGTGATCAGTGTGATGGCCTTGGAAGTGCTGTTACCGATCTGAGGTCTTCCCTGACAGGAAGGGAAGTGTTTAGACCCAGCAGGCTTATGTTCCTTATCAGGTACTGAGGTATAATTGTGCTGAAGTCAATAAAGAGCATTCGAACATTTGAGTCCTTATTTTTCAGGTAGGTGAGGGCTAGATGGAGGGTAGTGGTGATGGAATTGCAGTTCGATAAAACATTTAAAAAGGGCCCTCCTCAATGGTCCAGTAACCTGGCGTATCAATACACATACTGTGGTGAGACCGACACCATAAATACAACTGATGGATCGATAGTCACATGGGATAGCATACCACCACAAAGTAATGATGAGTCTAAGCCGAGGTTGCAGAGGCTGTCGCCAGTTTGTGGTCTTGTGCCTCAGTTCCAAGACAAAGTCAAAAGTGTTCCGAGACATGTGAAAATGAGTTCACCACTCATCCTCAACAAAGTTGTCGAGGACAATTACCCCAGAACACGGACCCCTGTGGTCTTTCTCTCTCTCCTCCACATTTTTCCATCAGATACCAGCGCGAATTGACACAGAACCACCAAATGTCTCAGTTAATGGCGTCTAAGGTCTGCGCACATTTCTGCCTCAAACTGCTCCCTGCTTCTCTTCAAATTCTCCTCAAACATTTTTCTGATCACACGAACACGTTGTTTGCCCAATTGTGACATTGCATGCTTAGTAAAGTCGATTACGATGTGCAGAAGACTTGCTTGCATTCTACGATTGCGCAAACGTACATGGCTTGCAAATGTACCTGCTGTTCCATCACCATTATTGTGTACAGACCAATGTCACTTTCTGGCACATATGTTCTACATCACATTAGATGCCGACGCTGCTGTGTGTCCCACCTCTTTTGCTTTGTAAAAGGACTCACCAACCCGGCTTTTCTTCTGTTCTGTGTGGACAAGCAAGCTGGCTTCCAGAGATGGGTCAAGTATACGGCAATATTATGGCTTTTCAGTGTAAAAAAGGTGCATGTGTGGATTTTAGTGAGATCCTAAGTTAATACTTCTTATTGGTATTCACCAGAAAGGATGTAGAGCCTGAGAGTTAAAGGATGGGTATGGTGATATTCTGGAACACATTTGGATTAGGAAGGAGGAGGTACTTGAGACTGCCTAGGGCCAGATAGCATCTAACTCAGGTTGCCAAGGAAAGTAAGGTAGTTTGCTGGGGGTCTGGCAGAAAATTTTGCATTTTCATTAGTTACAGATGAAGTACTAGAGGGTAGCTATTTTTTTTTCTTCATTTTCAAAAAGGACAGTAGAGGTAACTCTGGAAGGTGCAGGCATTGAGCCCTGCATCAGTGGTAGCAAATGTGTTGGAGAAAATTTTGAGAGACGAGTTGAAGTTCACTTGAAAAGGCAGGGAGTGATTATGATGAGTTGGCACAGTTCTGTGCCAGAGAGCTCATGACATACTGGTAAATCTGATTTATGCCTTTGTGTAGGTAACCAATGGATGGATGAAAGGAGGTCAGTGGATGCTGCCTTGTTAATGCATAAGGGATCTGAGGTGTGGTTGTAAACTGGATTCAAAATTAGCTGGGTGATTGGAGACAGAGAATATGGTGCAACATTACAGCAATATACAGGCCGTTTGGTCCATGACATTTTGCCAACTATTATAAATCTACTCACAAAACAAAACCTTCCCTTCCTCATAACCATCTATTTTACTTTCATCCAATAATCTTTTAAATATCCCTATTGTACCATCCTCCACTATCAGCCCTGGCAATCCATTCCAGGCACCCATTACTCTGTTTAAAAAAAACGCCACTGATATCTCACCTAAGCATTCCTCCCTTCACTTTGTACAGAGGTCCTCTGGTGTTTTCTACTCTTGCCCTGGGAAAAGGGTGCTGACTGTCCACCCTATTTATGAATCTTGTAATCATCTATTAGGTCACCTCTCATTCTTCTTTGCTCCAAAGATAAAAGCCCTAGCTCTGCTAAACTTGCCTCATAAGACACATTCTCCAATCCAGGTAACACCGTGGTAAATCTCATCACCCTCTCCATAGCTTCCACGTTCTTCCTGTAATAAGGCAGCCAGATCCTTGATCCTTGAACTCAATCTCCAAATTAATGAAAGCCAGCATTGTATAAACCTTCATGATTACCTTATCAACCTGCATGGCAACTTTGAGAGATCTATGGATTAGGACCACAAAGTTGCTCTGTTCTTCCACACTACTAAGTATCACGCCATAAACCATGTACTCTGCCTTTCAAAATCCATCATTTCACACATATCTGGATTGAACTCCATCTGCCTCTTTTCTGCCCAACTTTGCATCCTATCTATATCCTGTTCTAACCTATGACAACCTTCTACACCATCCAGAAACATCTCCAACCTTCATATCATCCACAAGCTTACTGACCCAACCCTCTACTTCTTCATCCAGGTCATTTATAAAAGCCACAAAGTGCAGATGTCCCAGGCAGATACTGGCAGAACTCCACTAGTCACTGACCTTCAGGTAGAATATATTCCATCCACTCCTATCCCCTGCATTCTTACAGGCAAGCCAATTCTGAATCCACACAGCCAATGTTCCATGATCCCATGCCTTATGACTTTGTCAATGTCTACCATGGGGTTTCTTGTCAAATGCCTTATTAAAATCCATGTATATCACATCTATGCCCTACCTTCATCAATTTCTTTTGTTCCTTCCTTAAAAAACTCAATTAGGCTCATGAAGCATGCGCAACCCTCACAAAGCCATGCTGACCATCCCTGAGAAGGCTATACCTCTCTGAATACTAGTAAATCCTGTCCTTAAGAATTATTTCTAATAGTTTTTCCACTACTGACATAAGACTTGCTGGTCTATAATTCCAAAGATTCTCCCTTTTACCTTTTCATAAACAAGGGAACTACATTTGCCATTCTCCAATCCTCCGGTACCTCTTCTGTGGCCAGGGAGGGCACAAAGATCAATGCCAACGACCCAGTAATCTCATCCCTTGCTTATTGTAGTAACCTGGGATATTTCTTTTCTGATCCTGGGGACATCAATCCTAATGTTTTTAAGTAGATCCAGGACTTCCTCTTTCTTAATCTCAACATACTCCAGCATATACACATTTTCTGTTCTGACCTCACCTTGACCAAGATCCCTTTCTCTGGTGAGCACTGAAGCAAAGTATTCATTTAGGACCTCCCCAATCTCTTCTGTCTCTAGGCATATGTTACCTCCTTTATTATTAAGTGGCTCTACCTTCACTCTCATTATCCTCCTGTTCTTCACCTATGCATAGAACGCTTTAGCATTTTCCTTAATCATACTTGCCAAGACCTTACTGTGCCCCTTTCTAGCTCTATTTTCTTGAGTTCCTTCCATATAAATCTCATGAGCCCTTCCTGACGTTTGCTTCCTAAATCTTATGTATGCTTCCTTCTTCCTCTTAATGAGCTGCCCTTTTGCAACGATCTTTTCCCTGTCTCAGTGGGACAAACCTATCCAGAACCCGACGGTAGTATGTGAGTGTTTCGCTAACAGTAAATCTTAAATATCATGCACTGCAGAGATCAATGCTATGATCTTTTGTTGTGTGTGTGTGTGTGTGTGTGTGTGTGTGTGTGTGTGTGTGTGATATATATTGTGTGGGTGCATGCGTGCATATATATTGCCCTCCATAATGTTTGAGACAAGTACACTCTTTTTGTTTCTTTGTCCCAGTGCTCCACTGTTTTAAATTTGTAATTAAACAATTCATATGATTAAAGTGTACATTCCAGATTTTATTCAAGGGTATTTGTGTACATTTTGGTTTGACAATTTAGAAATTATAGCACTTGTTTATACAGTAGATAAGATAGTGAAAAATGCTTCCTTTTTAGACTGATGAATCAAGCACAAGAGTAAATCAAAAACTGCTGGAGGAACTCAGCAAGTATGAAAGGATCTATGACCTCCAACCTGAAATGTTGACTACTTCTTCCCATGGATGCTGTCTCACCCACTGTGTCCCTCCAGCAGCTCATTAGCTGTTCAAGATTCCAGTACCTGCAGCTTTTGTTTTTCTCAATCGGGACATTATATTCCAGTTGTACAAAACATTGGTTCAGCCACATCATGTCAAGTTCTGGTCATCAAACTGCTGGAGACTACTGGAGGAATGTGGTAGCAAAAGAGAGAGAGAATGCAAAAGAGATTCACTAGAATAGCGGCCTGTAATTGAGAGCTGTAGTTATAAGATTGGATCAGCTGACTTTAATCTCTCTGAATCGTAGGAGGCTGAGGGGTGACTTTATTAGAGGTTTACAAAATTATGTGGAGCATAGGTGCAATTGATAGATTCTTTTTCCCAGGGAAGGAGCATTTAGGACCTTAGGACACAACTTTAAGATCACAGGGGAGAAATATAAATGAGAGCTGAGGCATGTATTTCCACAAAGAAGGTGGTCAATATTTTGCGTGAGCTATCTGAGAGGAGGTCGCAGAGGCAGGTAGTATAATAATGTTTAAAAGGCATTTGGACAGGAACTTGGATGGGAAAAGAGTAGAGAAATATGTGCCTAATGCATCGATAGGCATCACGGTTAGCATGGTTGAGGTGGGCGGTAAGAGCCTGTTTCTCTTCTGTATAGTTCAACGATTCCAAGATGACCTTTCTCAGTAGATTCGATTGAAAGCAGTGACACAACCAAAGCATGAAGCATATAAACTCAAAGGGAAATGCTGACTGAAATTTTTGGATTTTGCTTTCTTCATAACATTGAAGTGACACATCAGAGAAAGAGCTTTATTTTGGTAGGATCTTTTATGAATTCAACTCAAAGCCCTTTGACAGTTAATGAAGCATTTTGTTTTAATGTAGGAATTCATGACTGACATTTAATAAAAGCAATGTTTTAAAACTATATCTGGAGTAAGGTGCTCCATTGCTGAAGACTGACTTATTTGTTAAAGAATAATTCCTTCAATAAACACATCAAGTGAATATGACATCATAATGACATCTAATCATTCTGACTCTTTTTTAACTCTGCCATCTACCTCAACTAAATAATGCAGTATTTATTAACATTGTAAATGAAGATAACATTCCTTCAATCAATTTGACTACATTTTTGTCAGCCTCTTCACATGTTTCGGAAGAATCTCGCCACTTGAGAACATAAACATGTTGGCCCTTTGTGTAATTAGACCCAAGATTAACATTTTTTGACTGGAAGAGTTTGGGTTCAGCAGAATGGTCACCAAATCTGCTTTCGATCTCAGCAATGTAGAGGAGGGTGCATTAGGAACCAACTCCCCAACTCTTCCTCTACTACATTGACAACTGCAATGGCTCTACCTCCTAGATTTCCTAGATTTTCATGAAATAGTACAGAAGATGTAATATTACACAAATTTGCATTCTGCCTGGCATAAGGCAGACAAAGGATCACCATTAGTGTCACCCAGTGCCCCTTGCAGTAAAAGACACTTTTATTAAATTCACTGCCAACTTCCACCCTGCCCTTAAAGTTACCTGGTTATTTCTATCCCTCTTTCTCCTTCCTTGACCTCTCTCCATCTCAGGGTATCAACTGCCCACTAACATGCACTACAAACCAACTGTCTCATGTAGCTACCTGGGTTACAACTCTTCCTATCCTGACCCTTGTATGAATGCCTTTCCTTTGTCACAATTTCTCTGCCTCTGCAGCATCTGATCCTAGAATGAGACCTTCCACTCCAGGACTTCTGAAAGATCCTCTTTCTTTAATGAACGTTGAATCCCCTTACTGTTACTGATAAAGTCCACACCCATATCTCCTCCATTTCTTGAATGACTGCCCTTACTCTACCTTCCCCAGGCAGAACAAGGACAAAGTCCCTCTAGTCCTCCCTTTCTGACCCACAAGCTTCCGCATTCTCCTGACACTTCCACCAACTTTGGCACGATCCCACCACCAACTACATCTTACACTATTCACGCCAATATGCAGGGATAAAGTCTCTCCCAACATCCCTAGTCCACTCTTCCTTCCACGCACTTTGGTATTTCCCGTTGTAACAGCAGAAAATATAAAACCTATCCCTATGTGTCTTCCCTCACTTCCATCCAGGGCTGCAAGCAGACTTTCCAGGTGAGGCAAAGTTTTACCTTCACATCATCCAACCCAGTCTATTGGATTTGATATAGCCAATATGGCCTCCTCTACCACGATGAGACTAAACACAGATTGGGTGACCGCTTTGCCGAAAACCTCTGCTTTGTGTCTGGTTCTCAACTTGAGCTTCCTGTCACCAATCATTTTAATTTGCTAGACTATTCCAACAGTGACATATCTGTCCTTGGCCTAATTCACTGTCAGGGTGAGGCTCAACATAAACTTGAGGAACAACACATCATAATCCTTCTGAACAGCCTCAAACCTCATGGCATGAACATCGATTTGACTCATTTTAGGTAACCCAAATCCCCATCTGATTCTACTGATCCCATGTCATCTCTATCTACTCCTGTACTTGTTTTTCTCTCTATATATTTTATTTTGTCTTGGGGCCCTTTCTCTAGCTTCTTTCCCATTTATGATTGTAATTTCACCTCTGATATTAGTCTTGACCAAAAATTAAAACCTGATTTTTACCATGCTGAATTCTTCCAGCAAGTTAGTTTGCTCAAGATTCTAGCATGTGCAGCTTTTTTTTATTGTGAAAACAGTTTTTATTGGGATGCAGTAGTAGAATTCTCACCTCTGCATTACATCTTCTTCTTGGAGAAGGATTCATGGCTATTGATCTCTTTGCAACTGTTAAGTAATTAGCCATTGGGACCTTGCTGCTATTGATCTTTGCTACCAGCATTCTGCTGAACTGAACTGAAAAATAACCATTTACTCTCATGTAAGTGCTTGTTTAGCTTTTTATAATCATGGTCCTGTTCTTCCCTTAAATCTTGCTTATTCCTGCTGGCTGGTTTCAAAAATGGTGACTTGCGTGAATTTAGCGCAGATTAACATTCCAAATAACCCATGCTAAAATATCCCAAATCATTTCACAGAAGTGCAAATCAACAGAATATTTGAAGCACCCTTCAATAGCAGGGAATATTGGAACAGGTGACAAAAAAAAACTTGGTCAAAGAGAGAGGTTTTTAGGAGCACCTTAAATTTAAAAAAAATGTAGAATATTACAGAGAGAATTCCAAGCTACTAAAATTAGTTCCCCAGATTTAAGGGGAAAGTGGAGAGTTCATGTGCTTTTTTAGGATGGGAGGCAAGTGGTTAAGAGGAATGAGCCATTGAAAAATTACTTTTAAAATGGAAGCCAATATAGTTTGATGAGGGGTAGTGAATGAATCTGATTTGTGTAAGGAAAAGGACAGTTATTTTTTGAGGTCAACTTTATGAAGAGTGTGCCAGAATCCAAATTTCGATCCAAACCTTATTTATTAGATTTTGATCACGATTGAGATTGTGTCTGGAAGGCATATAAATATTTGGTCCAGAGTTAATTGCTGCAAGATTCTTCTAAAAAAAATAATGCAGTGGTTTTCAACCTTTTTCTTCCCACTCACATACCACTTTAAGTATTCCCTATTGCCATAGGTGCTCTGTGGTACGTGGGTGGGAAGAAAACATTTCAAAACCACTGTTTTAATCGTACCTAATTGACTCATTATGTGTACAGTTTCATAACTCCAAAGGAAATGGGCCAACAACAATTTTTCTCAAGCAAAATATTTCAGTAACAATTGGATCTAGAGCAGAGATTCTCAACCTTCCCTCCCCACTCACATTCCACCTCAAGCACTCCCTTACTAATTACAGACCACTTAGCATAGGGACTACTTAAAGTGGTATGTGAGTGGAGAGAAAAAGGTTGAGAACTACTGAGATGACGTATTTCTTTTGGTGATAGAGAACTTTTTGTGCTTTCATTTGATATACCAACATGTGCTGGTTTAGTTTTGCCTCCTGGAACAAAATAGCAAGATGAAAGTATGCATAATCTACTGTAATAAAATTACGTTGCTACTTTACCTTTGACTTTGCAGTGGATTTCAGAATGTCAGTAGATTGCTGGTGAATGTTGTTTGATGTTGGTGAATTTTGCCGGAAACGGTATCATAAAAGATTTCAATAAAGTTGGCAGGTTGTTCTGAATTATTTAATATTCAAACAAAGACAAATTCAGTGTGTGTCATTGAAAAACAATCAGGCTATGAATGCTAGCTAAATTAATGCCTGCATCCTGGCTGAGGAGCACTGAGGCCAATTCTAGGCATAACTGAAGTCAGCTGTTACAATATAGACTGTTTACTGAATCTCTTACTGTTCTGTATAGCCAGTCTCTCAGCTTGTAATGAACATCTAATTTGATGCAAAAATCTGAATTTACTCACTAGATACCAAATTTTACTTGCACAAGCACGAGTGGATTGACTGTAAGGAACCTACATAAACTGCTTAACATTAGAAGCAGCAAATATGAATGCCATGTCATTCAATCTGCTAATTGACTGCTGTGGAGTATCATAGTTTATACCTTGTTCCAGTAAAATCAGAAACACTTGTTTAATGGAAATTTTGGCTCTGTCTGCAAGGAACAGAATCAAATTGAACTCTATGCAATTTTATTCCTTTTAAAAGCTTGAAAAGCTTCAGCTAAATGTTTATTGGGTTTGAAAATCCCATTATGTAAACGAACTATACCCTGCATGAGGAAATGCTACACATCAGTATTTATAGTTATAGATGGGTGCACATTACAATTATTGGTTGCAAGGCACTGCAGAACCCACCAATATGGAAGTGTTCCACTGAGGTTTTGCTGTGTATTCAGCTCGGAGTTACTGATACACCCTTCACACCAGGTGAGCACAACTTGCATTCAAAGTAGGAAAGCAAAGAAGCACCCAAATAGATGACCTCTCCCCCTTACAATAAAGCTTTAGAAGAGATTTGGTTGATTTTGTAAAAATAACAGCTGGCACAGCAATTTAATTTAAAAATTGATTGAACCTGTATTTTCAAAGAAAGAATGGAAGCTGTTACTAGTTAAGAATAGAATAATAGACCTGAGGTGCAAAAGATGATCTAAGTCCAAGAGCAGTCCTCCCCAACAGTTCACACATTTGGATGTGATACAAGTATCCTTGGAAAATCATGGAATAATTTTCTGAAAGGGTTCTGAAGGAGGTAGCTGATCTTTTAGGATTGGTTCCAGAGGACTGAAAAATTGCACGTCTCTCCTGACTTTAAGAATGCTGAGAGGTGAATGATAGGAAATTATTGGGCTGTTAACCTAACTTCAGTGGTTGGCAAGATTCCAAATCCATTATTAAGGATGTTTCAGCGTACTTGAAAGCACAAGGCCAAAGCCATCATGGTTTCCTTCAGGGGAAATTTTGCCTGATAAATCTTTTGGAATTCTTTGAGGATATAATGAGCAGGGCAGACAAGGAAAGTCGGGGGATGTTGTGTACTTGTATTTTCAGAAGACCTTAATCAATGCACATAAGGCATTGAAGAAGGTCGAAGCCCACGGTATTACGAAGAGTAAATGGGCCTTTTCTGGCTGGCGGCTCATGATTAATGGTATTCCACGGGGTCGGTGCTCAGTCCGCTACTTTTTGGTGTAAATGATTTAGATGTTGGAATTAATAGCTTTGTGGCAGGTGATACAAAAATAGGTGGAGGGGAAGGAAGCAGTGAGTCTTCAGAGGGAATTGGGCAGGTTGTGAGAATGGGAAAGTAAGTTTCAGATGGATTACAACATAGGGAAGTACAAGTATATGGTCATGCAGTTTGGTAGAAGGAATAAAGCAATATACTGTTTTTCTAAATGGCAAGAGAATTCAGAAAGCAGTAGTCCTAAGGGACTTAAAAGTGCTTATGCAGGATTTCCCCAAAGGTTAATTTGCAGGTTGAGTCTGGAAGCCAAATGCAATGCAGGCATTAATTTTGAAAGGATTAGAATATAAAGGCAAAGATGTATCGTTGAGGTTTTATAAGGGGTTGATTAGACCACATTTGGAGTATCATGGACAGTTTTAGGTGTCATATCTAAGGAAGACTGTGATGATATTAGAAAAGGTCCAGAGGACATCCTGGGGATGAGAGAGTTAATGTACAAGGAGGGCTCAATGGCTTTGGGCCTGGAACAGCTTGAGTTTAGAAGACTAAGGGGAATCTCATTGAAAGAAAACTCCAAATATTGAAAGGATTAGATAAAATGGATGTGGAGAAGATGTATCCAGTAGTGGAAGAGTCTGAGATCAGAGGGCACAACCTCAGAATAATAGGATGTCCCTTTAGAACTGAGATAGTGAAATTTTTTCAGCCAGAATGTAGTGATCTGTGCAATTCTTTGTCACAAGTCATTTGGGCCTTTTAAAGCAGAGATTGATAAGTTCTTAATTAGTAAGGGCAGAGTTAGCGTAGTAAATGCTATTACAGCATCAAGGACTGGGTTTGAATCCTGCACTGTCTATTTATATATGGTTGTATATGGTAACCTATGACAATGTCCTCCTTTGGGATAACCACCCTAGGTTAATTGGGTGTATTTTGGTGGCATGGGCTCATGGGCATGTTATCATGCTCAGTCTAATTTTTAAATTTAATTATTTGGAGAAGGCAGGAGAATGGGGTTAAGAGGAAAATACATCAGCCATGATTTGAATGGCAGAGCAGACTCAATGGGCTGAATGACTGAATTCTGGTCCTTAGTCTTACAATCACAGGTTCCTTTGGCCCACAGAACCTGTTTGGCCCTTGAAGTGCCAGTTGATGAAGTAGACAAAGACGATGTGGTCAAACAAAAATCATGGCTTTTATTAGCAGAAACTCATGGTTCAATAATGAAAGACAGTAGATGCATATACAGTTATACCCAAGGGGAGTGTCCTTAACAGTAGAGATAATGCACAGCCAATGTTAGTTCAGCAAGGCTCGCCAGAGGGGAGACAGGCAGCTTGGCAGACATTCACCACAGTCTCCTCCTGGCAGAAGAAGGGTTAAAATCAAAAGGATGGCTGCTAGGAAAGACTGAAGCAAGCGATACATGGATACCATGTATAGCCTTGAGATATTCTAACAGCCAAAATACAGCAGTATCTAGCAAGCAATTGAAATATAATTAGATGTTTTATGAATATGTCAGCCTATCAGGTTGTTTATGAATTCTGGTGCTTCATCTCAAAACAGGTGGCTCCTTTGCAACCTTGGGAACTGGTACAGGTCCAGGGTCTGTAGTGTGGGAAGTACTGACTTCTGAACCTGCTCCAGAATCGCTAGCGTGAGGTTGTGGAGCCTCAGCAAGGTCATCTGAAAGCTGACTAGGGGTCACAGGCTGGGGGGGTGAGTCCAACCTCTCAGGCTCACTTTGAGTAGGGGTGCGAGGAAGGGGCGAACCAGGCAAGGCCAGATCTCTTAGGGGTACGGTGTCAGTACTCTCATCTGGGCATTTAACATGAGCGTAGTTGGGGTTAGTATGCAGTAGCTGAACTGGTTGGACTAGGGGGTCTGCTTTACGTGCCTCAGCGTGGCTCTTCAGCAGCACGGTTCCAGGCTCAGGTAAACAGGCTGGCCAGTCCATCACAGTTCCTGATTTCCTAGGAAAGGCAAACATACATTAATGAGGTGTTTGATTTGTTGCAGTTCACAATAAAGACCGAATAGAATGTAGTGCCTCAGGCAGCATCTCCTGCCACTGGGTAACAGGGTAACCATGTGTTTTTAAAGCAAGATTAACAGTCTTCAAGACTGTAGCATTAGCCTTTTCAACCTCCCCATTGCCCTGCAGGTTGTAGCTCGTGGTACAACTGGTGGCAATCCCTTTTCGTAACAGGGCTTGCCGCAGTTCAGTGCTCATGAATGCTGAGCCCCTATCGGTATGAATGCAATTGGGAAAACCAAAAATGCTGAAATTTCTGTCAAGTAACTTAATGACAGACGCTGACGAGACGTCAGGCCAGGGTATCGCAAAGGGAAACCTGGAATATTCGTCAATTACAGTAAGGAAATATATATTTTTGTTGTGGGAAGGTAACGGCCCTTTAAAATCTAAGCTAATCCTCTCAAAAGGTCGGGTTGCCTTGATGAAGGTGGCCTATGGAGCTTTGAAGTATTGCGGTTTGCATTCTGCGCAAACAGGACAGCTTTTAGTCAGTTTCCTATTTTCTTCCAGAGAGTAAGGAAGATTGTTAGCCCTTATGTAGTGGAAGAATCTCGTGACTCCTGGGTGGCACAGTCTGCTATAGATCTCTTTTAACCCCACCAGCTGAGCACCAGCAGCAGATTGTGACAATGCGTCAGAGGGATCATTTAACCTGCCCAGTCTGTACTGGATCTCATAATTATAAGTTGAAAGTTCTATTCGCCAGCGTGCCATCTTATCGTTCTTGATTTTACTTTTGTGTTAAGTACTGATCATGTAGGCTACAGATTTCTGATCAGTGACAAGAGTAAATTTTCTGCCGGCTAGAAAGTATCTCCAGTAGTGAACAGCTTCAATAATAGCCTGGGCATTTTCAATGGCAGGATGTTTAAGTTCAGGTCCGCGTAACGTGCGGGAGAAGAATGCCACAGGTCTGCCCTTTTGATTAAGGGTTCCTGCCAAGGCACAATCTGAGGCATCAGTTTCCACTTGGAATGGGACATCTTCATCAATGGACGAGAGTGCAGCTTTGGCAATATCAGCTTTAATTCACTCGAAAGCCTTCAAGACCATTGGAGAGAGAGGAAAAGATTTAGTGTCAAACAGAGGGTGTGCCTTCGTGGCGTAGTCCCAAATCAATTTGCAGTAGTAGGAAAAGAATCCCATACACCTTTTAAGGGCTTTTGCTGAGTTTGGGGGTAGTAACTTCTTAAGGGGGGCCATTCCTTTCGGGTCGGGGTGGATTTTGCCCTTGCGGACAATGTAGCCAGAATAGGTAGCTCTGTCACGTTGAACACACATTTGTCCTCGTTAATGTAAGGTTGAGTTCTTTAGCTCTTGCTAAAAATTTCTTTAAGTTGTTGTTGTTGTGCTCAGTCTTTGTTTTCCCACAGATAGTGACATTATCCAGATAGGGAAACGTACCCTGTAACTCATACGTCCTAACAATCTTATCCATTTCCCTCTGAAACACCATTAGTTACTCCAAGAGGTACCTTTTTAAACTGGTATAACCCCCGCATCAGCCTCAAAGACTGTATAGGGTCATTCCTTATTTTTAATGGGGATTTGGTGGTAAGGTGCTTTGAGGTCAATAGTGGAGTACACTTTGTATTGCGCTATCTGATTAATCATTTCATTGATGCGTGGCAGGGGGAAGGCATCCAGGTTAGTGTAATGGTTGATTGTCTGGCTGTAGTCAATAGCCAGTCGTTTCTTACTGTGATTTTTCACAACTACCACCTGGGCTCGCCATGGACTCTTACTGGGTTCAATTACTCCCTCTTTAAGCAATCTCTGGGTCTCAGCTTTGATCAACTCACGATCCTCTTTGTTGTAGAATGGCTCTTAGTGGCAATCAGCTGACACTCGAGGGATAAATCACTGAAAAGAGAGGGAGCTTTGATCTTTAATGTGGACAGACCACAGTAACTAGCGTAGGGGATGGTAAGTGTGGGTAGTGGCCCACCAAAATTTAACACTACACTGTTCATCTGAGATTGAATATCTAACCCCAGTACCTCCGGGGAGCAGAGCTTCGGCATAATAAAGAACCACACATCAGCCAGGCAATGTCCGTGCAAATTTAAAGTAACTTTACACTTGTCCGGTACAATTTTTGTAAGTTCTCAACAAGCCATTGATATCTTTCGATTCGCTGGATATCTCCGCAAATTTAAGGCTCTGGCAACTCTCTTGTGGGTGTAGCTGTCAGCACTCCCTGAGTCTATTAGACAATCAAGAGTCTCACCATTCACCTCCCCCTTCATAGTTGACCGTTCCAGTCCATAACATTCCCCAAGCTTTGGAGTCAATTGAGCTATCACAGGGGATCTCACCTCACCGTCACTTAAATTGATTCAGTCTGCTCGTCTGAAGGTTCCCCCTTTTCATGGTTGTCATCCATCCCTGCAGCTCCAGGAAGCATTTTCTTGGTGCTTCTCTTTTTCTTCTTATCAGTAGGAATACTTTTCACCTTACACGCTTTCCTTCGGGACTCCAGCACTCCTGGATGTTTCCTTTTCGGTTTCTAGCATTACACTGGACCGCATGCCACTTTTCAGTGTTTTGGCTAGAGTGGTTAAGGGCTCCGTCTCCAGCAGCCTCTGTCGGGTGCTGCATCCATTTCTGCTAATAAAATTGAAGTGCCAGTTGATGAAATAGACAAAGACGATGTGGTCAAACAATAATCATGGCTTTTATTAGCAGAAACTCATGGTGCAATAATGAAAGACAATAGATGCATATCCAAGGGGAGTGTCCTTAACAGTAGAGGCAATGAACAGCCAATGTTAGTACAACAAGGCTCACCAGAGGCGAGACAGGCAGCTTGGCAGACATTCACCACAGCTCTAAACTTGTCTTAATATTCCAGCTCATTTAACTTCATGAGAATGGTTTATGAATGTTCCTCTGGTCGATCCTTCTCCTCACAATATGGAAAATGAATTAAACTAATAGAATTCCAGTGCAGTATAATGGCACCACCGGATGGGCTGCTTTCACAACTTCAGCAATCGATATTTGATTCCACTCTTTGATGCAGTCAGTGTGGTGTTTGCAAGTTTTCCTTGTGTGTTCCAGTTTCTTCCCACATCCTAAGATATTCCATTTGGTCTGTTAATTGGCTACCCCATTGTAGGTTGGTGATAGGAGAATGGGGTAGGAGATAATGGGCATGTGAGAATTGCTATGAGAGCCAATGAACAAAATGGCAGCTTCTAAAGCAAGGTACATGAGATTATTTTTGCTGTTGTCTACTATTCCTTCTCCTAATTATCATACACTTGATCTCAAGGTTATAACCTGATGTGGTATTTATTTTTTTATATATTGGATTTGATTAAAGCTACGTTAACAACATTATATGGAGCTGCATTCCACACGTTTGGGCCTTTGATTCCAAATCTTGTTTGTTCTTTTCATATTAATACCCTTCCCCTTCTGTGATCACATTTCAAATAGTAAAAAAATACAGTATCCACTCCTTTTGCACTTCAATATCATTGGTGTAAATACTTCTGGTGTCTTTAATCCCAACAGAAAATGTTTAATCCAGGAAGATGGCCATTTTGCAATGAGCAAAGCCCTCTCATGTTTCTTAAAGTTCCAGTGATAAAATGCTGAGTAATAGTTGATGAAAAACAGTTGAATTCTACATTGTGGACTACTTTGTGAATTTTTAAAAATGTTGTAATTGAGCCTACATTCACCACTTTTGCTAGCAGCTCGTTCCACATTCACACTGAGTAAAGAAATGTTCCGCTAATGAGACAAGACTGCCCTAGAAGTGGCATGCTAATTCCCTTTCAGTCACCGTGCCCATGCTGACCATCAAGTTACCATCTGTATTAATTCCATTCCATATCTTGATGATTCAGGTGTTAATTTAAATGCTACTTAAATGTTGTGAGAGTATCTGCCTCCACCATCTCTTGAGGCAATACATTTCAGATTGCAACCTTCCGCTGTGTGGTGGAAAAAAATCTTTCTAACCTCTTACCCCTTTTCCCTAAATCTGTTCCCATTGGATTTGGACTCTCTTGCAATAGGTCAACATTTATTTCAGTCCTCTCCATTTATGCTGCTCATAATTTTGTATATCTTTGCCTGGATCCCCTCAGCCCTCTCTCCTTTTCGACAAACAAGCTCAACCTATCCAATCCCTGCTCATAACTAAAGCACTCCAGGCTACTTGCTGGTGAATCTCCTCTGCATCCTGTCTAATGTAATTGACCTATATTGACCAGAGCTACACAGTGGTGCAGCAAATGAGGCTGCTGTCTCACTGTTCCAGTGACCAGGGTTTGATCTTGACTTAACATGCTATCTATGTGAAATGTGTATATTTATCTTGTAACTACATGCATTTCCTTTGGCTCCTTCAGTTTCCTCCCATATCCCCAGGAAGTACAGTTATGTGAGTGGTAGAATTTAGCAGGAATTTGTAGGAAAATTAATATGGGATTAATATAGCCATTGTCAATATGTGCTGCATAACAATAAATGTGCTCTGGTTCAAAGGGTCTAATTTCCATGTTTCTATGACAACAGGCTGATCTATTTGTTAATATCCAAATAGGGGAATTCATGGTAGCATTCGGGGATTGATGTAAACTTGAAGACCAGAGACTAAAAATCAAAAAATATAACTTCATCTGTGAACAAGCTTCAAAATATTGGCCTTTGTACTTTAAACACACAAAAAAAGGAAGGGTCGAGCTCATTAAAAACAGCAGTGTGGCAGTAACTATTATAGATATTTGAGGAAATTCAGGTATAGGACATTGAAAAAAATGAAATTGCCTCAGACTAGGAGCCATGGCAGTTTTGTTAATAGAGTTTCAATCAGCTTGAGTTATGGAAACGAAGATTGGACTCTTACTGTTTTCTCAATGAAAGAGATTTGGTATCTCATGTTTGCAGTGAAGCATTTATTAGTGCATTTGCACCTAGTTTATTGCCCTATATTAGGGTTGTTAATTAGATCAATTAGATTGTTTGCAGATAGCTACTTTTATGTTTCTGTCTGAGTGAAGCAAGTCATAAACTGCCCAAATAAACACAACAGAATCAACTGAACTTCCTGCTTGAAGGCAATGCTAGGAAATGTTGCTATGAGTCTGTCTCAAAATATATCAGATTTATGTTCAAATTAAATACAGGTATACCCCATTTTATGAATACTCACTTTACAAAAATTTGCTTTTTCGAAAGGATTTGAATGGGTTTTGAATGGCTTTTCGCTTTTACGAAAATAACCTTCAACAGTGGTGAATGGGTCTTCGCTTTACGCCATTTCCGCTTTTGAAAGTTTCATAGGAACACTAGTTTTGTAAAGTAGGGTATACCTGTATCATAAACCATGTTGTTAAACTGTGATTCCTTAAATTCAAGGTATAGGGAACCTTTTCTCTGGCTTCATTGAATTATAGAACACAGATGGAAGCCATTTGGCTCATCATATGTGCAGGGTCTTTGAAATTACCACTCAATCAATCGTGCACTGCTGTTCTCTTCCTACAGTTCAGCAAACCATTATTTCAAATGTAACATATGTCCTTTTCTCAAACGTGTAATTGAGGCTGTTCTCATCAGCCTTTTGGTCAGTACATTTCAATTCATGACTTAATTGATGAAAGCATAAATTTCATTCTTCAATAATTTACATTTGGAATTGATCTTGGGTCCTACAAGGAAAGAGGTGATGAACTACTCCACAAAAATGCAAAATTTCCTTAACACCTGAGCCTATTTACCTTATGTTGGCAGTGGAAGGGTCAGTTTCTTCCTGCCAGCATCCGGCTTGTTTGGGCAGGATGAGAGGGAAATAGATTCAGTGGCTCATATCCAAGGTTAATGATATAAAAGAGAAAAGAAATATTACACATAACTGGTTGGCCAACAGTGGGAATAAAACATGTTCTGACAGCAGTGCAGACAAAGCTCTTATTTTCATGTAGTACCATTAGAGCTCTTGTGATAGGGAGCAGTGAGAAGAAAGCATAGGCAGGGCAATGGAAGTTTTTTTTATGATAGTGGCTCCCTTCTTAAGGTAACGCCTTATGAAAATTCTTCAATGGAAGGGAGGTAGATGCCCATGATGGACTTGGCCGTGTCTGCCACTTTCTGCAGCCTTTTGAATTCCTGTGCATTGGAATTTTCAAAAGACTCCAAAATGAATCCAATTAGTATTCTATTAAGGGTGTCCAGGAAAGTATTTTTTAAGCAACATGTAGTTTGCCCTTCCAGAAAGGAAAAACATTTAACTTTCACTTCAAAACTGAGGCTAGGAGAATACTTTAGGATCAGTAACCATAATTCTATTTGTTTTATCATAGTAATGGAAGAAGATAGGCCCACAGGCTAAAAGTCTGAAATATGTGCAAGGTTTATTTTGAAGGTGGTAGACAAGGACTTGCAAAGTTTGATTTGGATTGGTTGTTAACAGATAAAGGGATGTCTGTTAAGTACAAGGCTTTTGAAAGTGAGATAGGGAGAATTCAGAGCCAATATGTTCCTGTGGAGTGAAGCGCAAGGTTGGCAGGATTAGAATACCTTGCTTAATGAGGGTTATGGGGTTCTGGTTAGGTAAAAAAGCAGAAGGCTTATCTCAGGTGTAGGCAGCTGGGATCAAGCAAATCTTTTGTGGAGTACGAAGTATGCAGTAGTACACTTAAGAAAAAGGGAAGGCAGAATGGGGACATAGAGATATCACTGACAGAAAAGGTGGAGGAGAATCCTGAAAGATTCAATTTTTAAGAGTGAAAGAGTAAGTAGGAAGAGAATAGGTTCACTTAAGGATCTTGTGGTTATCTGTTTAGAGCCTCAGGAGATGAGCGAGGTCTTAAATGAATACTTCTCGTCTGTATTTATTGTGCATTTACTGGAAGCTTGTGAGTTCAGGGAAGAGAACAATGCCATCTTCAAACATATTGACATAATGTGTTTTGAGGCATTAAGGTGTATAAATATGGATAAATCCCTGGAGCCTGACCAAGTGCATCTCAAGCTATTGTCAAAAGCAAGGGGAAACAAACTATCAGTAATAGGAAGGCTTTTGAAGGGAGAGGGTCCTTATGTTTTTCGAAAGACAAGTGCTGATTTGGGTTATTCAGCATTGTTTCTGTGTGGGAAATTGTGTCTCGTGAATTTTTTGAAGCAATGACCAAGAGCGTTGACAAGGGGAGGACAATAGATGTCTGCAGGGATTTTAGGTAAGGCCTTTGATAGGATTCTGCATGGTAGGCTAATCTAGAAAGTGAGATCACATGGGATGCAGGGTAAACTGCCAAATTGAACCCAAATCTGGTTTGATTGAAGGAATCAGATGATGGTATTTGAAGATTGTTATTGATGCTGTGCAACCAGTCGTATGTCCCATGGATTCATGCTGGGTACCCTGTAGTTTGTCATATAAATTGGCAAGTTGGTTTTGAAGACAGGTGGTATAATTAAAAAAATTTGCAGATGACATCAGAATTGGTGGTTCAGTGGAGAATTAAGGAGGCATATCTAGGGTTACAACAAGTTCCACATCTACTTGGAAAATGGGCAAAGGAATGGCTGATGGAATTTAATTCAGACGAAAGTAAATTGATATATTTTAGGAACTTAAACCAAAGCAGGGAAAAAAAAAACAATGAATGGTAAGATCCTGGAGAGTGTTGTTGAACAGAGAGACCAAGGAGTGCATGTGTTGTCACTTTCAGGAAACTATGTACATGTTGGCAGGGTTTAAGAAGGCTTATGGCAAACTTTCACTGTTTAGGACATGGAGTATAAGACTTGCAATGTCATGTTACTATTATACAAGATGTTATTCTTGGGCATTAGGTGTAGTTCTGGCTGTCATAAATATATTATTGTACTGTAGAAAGGATCTACAGTGCAATATTTGGAATATTGTGTGCATTTTTGGGCACTTAACTACAGGAAGGATATCAATAAGATTGAAAGAGTGCAGAAAAGATTTACTAGGATGTTGCTGGGTCTTCAGGAGTTGAGTTACAGTGAAAGATTAAATAGGTTAGGGCTTTATTCCTTGGAGCGAAGAAGAATGAGGGGAGATTTGATAGAGGTTTACAAAATTATGAGAGGTGTAGACAGAGTAAATGAGAATAGGGTTTTTCCACTTAAATTGGGGAAGATAAATATGAGAGCTTGTAGCGGCTGCTACACACAGAAAACACCACTGGTTTTGGTGGTAGAACTGTTTATTTGAATTTTGCGTGTGACCCTTTAAGGCCAACAGGAGTTCCACCCTGTACAGCGGTGACGTCATCACATGCTCTGGGGCATGAGCTGTGGCCTAAGCCACGAGGCAATGAGCAAGACCTGATGACACCATCTTCTGCAGCTGCCCCGCCAGCGCGGTGGTTCAAACAGGGCTGGTTCGCTCACAGAGATGTGCGCCACCACACATCTCCCCGCCCCAGAACCGGCTTACACATCCTGTCACTTGGGCAGCCGGCCCCTCCATTTAGGTTGTGCCATCTGCACGGGCTGGTTTAAGTCCATGTGTGCTGGCTTTAGCCGGTCAACTGTGAAAAGTTCCTCCCTGCCCCAATGTCCAGAGTATAGGCTTTTCCCAATCACTGGAGGACTTTGTATGGGTCTTTATAAGGGCATTGTGGGGGGCCGGGTGCGGCCCACGCCGGACGAACACAAAATCCGCTGAGTCCAGCTCTTTGGGGACGTTCGCCAGGTGCTTGCCATGGTGGGTAGGTGGTGGGGGTGTTAACAAAGCGAGCTTGCTATGGAGGTCCATGAGTAGTGTTGGGGTCTCACCTCCAGGCCCGGCGTCTGCTCTGAGAAACTTCCCTGGTAGCAATTGCGGTGCACCATAGACGAGTTCTGCAGATGAAACTTGCAGTTCTTCTTTCAGAGCCATTCGAATGCCAAGCAAGACCCATGGCAGCTCATTTGTCCAGTTGGGTCCTCTCATCCATGCCATGAGAGCCGCCTTGAGGTGTCGATGGAACTGTTCTACGAGTCCGTTTGCTTGGGGATGATAGGTTGTGGGGTGATGGAGCTTGATCCCCAAGCGGTTCACCAGATGTGCCCAAAGGGCAGAAGTGAACTGGGTACCCCTATCGCTGGTCATGTGGGCTGGGATGCCAAAACGTGCGACCTAGTTCACAAACAGGGCTCTGGCGCAGGACTCGGCGGAAGTGTCCCTCATGGAGATGGCTTCCGGCCACCTTGTCATCCGGTTGACCACAGTCAGGAGGTAGTGGGCATCCATGGACACCACTAGGGGGCCTACTATGTCGATGTGGGTATGGACAAACCTCCTGGCTGGTGGGTCGAAGTTCTCTATAGGGGCTCTGACATGGCGCTAAACTTTGGATGCTTGGCAATGTGTGCATTACCTCGCCATCTGGGCCACTTGCTTCTTTAACCCATGCCAAACGAAACTTTCCGCCACCATGCACACCGTCGTCTTGACTGAATGCCCGGAATGCTTCCTGCCTCCACTGTGGGGGGACTATCAGTCGCGGCAAGCCTGTTGAGACCGTGTTAGGGCTGCCTGGCAGCTTCAGGTTCTCGAGGCGCAGGCCAGTGATGGTGGTTCAAAAGGCCTGCGTCTCTTCGTTGTCCCTCTGGGCCTGAGCTAATTGGACGTAGTTAAGGCCAGGAGAAAAGTTGTGGATGGTAGGTCTGGAAAGCGCGTTGGCAATGACATTGTCCTTACCCGCCCGGTGTCAGATGTTGGTGGTGAACTCCGAGATATAAGAAAGAAGTCATTACTGGTGTGCCAACCATGGGTCTTTAGCCACGGCGAGGGCCTGAGTGAGTGGCTTGTAGTCCGTGAAGGCGGTGAACGATCTGCCCTCCAGAAAGTAGCAGAAGTGCCTGATCGCGAGGTATATGTCCAGGAGTTCTCAGTCAAACGCACTGTTCTTCAACTCAGGTGGTCAGAGGTGTCAGCTGAAGAACACAAAGTAGCTCCACTGCCTGTTGACCTCTTGTTCCAGGGCGCCCCCGATGGCTGTGGCAGATGCATCCACAGAGAGTGCTGTGTGGGTGTCGGGCCGGGGGTGGGCCAGTAGGGTGGCGCTCGCGAGGGCGGCCTTGGTCTGGGCAAAGGCTGTCTCGGCCTCTTTCGACTACTCGAGTGTCTTTTGTTAAGAGGGACGCTTATGCGTGCGGCTCACTGGATGAAACGGAGGTAGAAGTTGACATCCCGGTGAACTCCTGCAGGCCTTTGAGGGTGTTCAGCTTATTGTATGGCCCTGATTTTGTCTTGTGACAGCCCTGCCCCATTCACGATGATGGTATGGCCCAAAAACAGTAGCGACTCCTTCCCGAACTGACATTTGGCCATGTTGACGGTAAGGCCGAATTCAGCCAGCTGGGCAAACAGTGTGTGGAGGTGGGCCATGCTCATTGTGATCTTGACTGGCGATGAGGATGTTGTCGAGATAGATGAACACGAAGTACAAGTCTCTGCCCACTGTGTCCTTGAGCCACTGGAAGGTTTGGGCTGTGTTCTTCATGCCAAAAGGCATCAAAGGAATTTGAAAAGGCTGAACGGGGTGATGATGGCGGTCTTGCCAATGTCGTTGGGGTGTAAGGGGATCTGGTGGTAGCCCCTGACTAAGTCGACCTTGGAGAAAACCTTGGTGCCATGCATGTTGGCCGTGAAGTTCTGGATATAGGGGATGGGGTATTGATCAGGCATAGTCACATCATTGAGCCGGTAGTGGTCCCTGCACAGGCGCCAACCCCTGGGGAGATGCCCAGGGGCTGTGCGACCTGCGGACTACGCCAAGCTCCTGGAGGTGGGAGAACTCCTCTCTTGCTAACTGCAGCTTCTCCAGCGGTAGTCGTCTGACCTTGGAGGGTCGTTGTGTGACGATGTGGTGGCAGATGCCGTGCTGGGGCATGGTGGTGGTGAACTGTGGTTGTAAGATGGTGGGGAATTCATCAAGGATGTGGGAGTACTCATCCCTGGTCTTGCAGACAGTTGCTATCCCCGGCCTGTGCGCATTGGATGGCTCAAGACGGAGGGTCTGGAAAGTACGGGCATGCACGAGCCTCTTGCCCTTCAAGTCGACCAGCAGGCTGTGTGCACGAAGGAAGTCGGTTCCTAACAGTGCAGTTCTCACGGTGGCCAGTAGGAACTTACGATGGTATTTAGCCTGCCTGAGGTGTACCTGAACAGTCCATGTGCCAAAGGTCTTTATATCAGTAGTGTTTGCTGCCTGCAGGGTCAGACCTCGCGCTCTCGTGCAGGTCTCAAGGGAGGTCAGATTCAGCATGCTCAACTCTGCTCCAGTGTCCTCCAGAAATGCTGTCCATTAGTCTTGTCCACCATGTGTATGAGGCTGTTCGTGTGGCCAGCCGTCGCAGCCATCAGTGGTGGCTGGCCCGGTCGTTTCCCTGGTACGAGCAGGATCGGCGGCATTTGGGGGCTTGTGCACCCCAGCGTTGGTGATAGAAGCACCAGGTCAACTGGTGCTCCTCCGTCTTCTGTCTGGGGGCAGGTTGTGGTCGGCTGGGTGCAGGGCAGCCGACCAGGTTTATGGTGGCCTCATTCTCTCACTTCGTCCGCCACAACACGTCTGCCCAGGCTGTGACCTTCCTGAGGTCTGAGAAGTCCTCATCCACTGGCAGGAGCTGGATGTCCTCTGGCATTTGTTTGAGGAAGGCTTGCTCAAACATCAGGCAGGGTTTGTAACCTTATGCCAGTGCGAGCATCTCATCCATCAAGGTGGATGGGGCTCTGACTCCCAGGCCATCGCGTGCTGCCGACGAGAGATCCCAAGGGAGCTGAGGAGGAGGGTTTTGAGGGTGATGTACTTGCCCTCCTCAGGAGGATCATGGATCAGGTTATCCACTCTGGCCGCTGTTTCTTTATCAAGGACACTCACCATGTGGTAGTACATGGTGGAGTCCAAGGTGATCTGCCGGAGTCGAAACTGCGAACCACATGCGGGGCTGATGGGTCCAAAAGGGTGGGGGGGAGTTTCACAGAGAGAGCGTTGATCGCCGATTAATCCATGTTTTGAGACCAGATATCATCTGGGCTTTGCAGGGTCTCCAATGTAGTGGCTGCTACACACAGAAAACACCACTGGAATCGGTGGGGTTTCCAGTGGAACTGTTTATTTGAATTTCGCGCGTGCCCCTTTCAGGCCAACAGGAGTCCCGCCCCGTGCAGTGGTAATGTCATCATGTGGCCCGGGGCACAAGCTGTGGCCTAAGCCACGAGGCAATGAGCAAGCCCCGATGGCACCATCTTCTGCAGTTGCCCCGCCAGCACGGCGGTACAAACGGGGCTGGTTCGCTCTCAGAGATGTACGCCACCACAAGCTCATATTTTTATCTGAAGGGGAGAAAGGTTTAGGGGAAAGATAAGGGGGAAGTTCTTCACTCAGCTGGAGGGGTGCTGAAAAGATTCACAAGGACTGGATGGTCTGAGTTACATAGAACAGTAAAGAATAAGAAGCAGCCCTTCAGCCCACAGAGAAGACTGCAGATCCTGGAATATAAAACTAAACAAAGTCTGCTAGAGGAAGGAGATGGATCAAGCAGCAGCAGTGGGAGAAAATGAATGGTTGACATTTAAGGCTGAAAACCTTTATCAAGACTGAAAAAAAAGGATATGGAGAAGATCAGTGTAATGTGAACCGGATTGGAGATATGAGACAAGGGGCCTCATGTGATATTGGTGAACCAGATTGAGGTGAAGCCTGTTGAATAGAAGCAGTAGATTTGCAGATACCAGACAAAGGGAGAGAGAGGCAAGAAGAACAAAGAGGTCAGGTGGGGGAAGGTGAGTCATACAGAGGGGAGTGTGTGATTAAAAGACAAAGGCTGCCAGAACTGTAATCTGATAAGTGAAGGTGAGATTGCTTTCTTTGTGCCACCTGGCAGATAAGGTGATAGACTTAGTTACAGTAGAATGTTTGAAAGACAGATATGTGGATCAGAAAGGTTTAGAGGGATATGGGCTAAACTTGGGCTGATGGGACTAACTCAAGTAGATAAATCATGATCAAGAAGGGTGAATCAGGCCAAAGGGCCTGTTTCTCTGGTTTATAACTGTGATTCTGTCCTGAATTAAAATGAAAATGTGGAATTTAATATATTGGATTAAAACCTGAGCAATGAATGTGTTGGTGTAAGAATAAACAAAAATTTCAGTCATGGTTCTGAAAGTATTTGATTTAAGGGAGTCACAGACATCATACCCAGCATCTTATCCATCTCTCATGCCTCCACCTGCTTACTTTTGTTTAATCCAAGCTTGTACATTTTCCTTTGGTTCTTGCAGTGGATAGAGAATGTGTTACAAGTGAACTTCCAATTTGACCATGGGATGTGAAATCTGCAAATTAAAGCAACTTGTGGCTAAGCACGTTCTTGCTTTCAAACATAAATTTTATAGTGGTGTACAATAGATATCTGGGTTCATTGAACAGGTCAAGATTGCGATCATAGACATGAAAGAGATAATGTTGCCTTGATGGTGTTGCAAGTAAGCCACTCATATTTCTAAAGATCATTAACATAACAGAAGATCAATGATTAGTGCATGATCGAGGTATCTGCTGTCATACTACACTGCAGAAAGATAGAACTCATAGTTTGCAACCAGGCCTAGAAAAGGTATGACAAGTGAGTTTTAAAAATAGAAATGGTAAGTGAAGTCTTCACCTTGCGATTTCAAAAGGTTTGATCGTCATCATTGTTACAGGATCCTGAGCCATTTTTTTTTACCCTGGAGATTGCTGTCTTGTGGCCCATTCCTCACATAGTGAACCTTTTCAAAATGATCTAATGATATAATTATGATTGGAGATATTGTAGCTCACACGCCTCCCAAAATCATTCTTCCAGGGACTATACACTGAACGAAACAGCATTCTTCCATGCAGAATGTCTAATGGGTAATTACTATTGATTTGAAAATTTTAACATGACTGAACTAATGGCATATGTTTGCCTAATATAATTAAGTAATCATTGAATTTTTTTGCACCCCTTTTTCAGATAAAAAAGAGGTTCAACTTTTACACGGGTCAAACTTTTGACCTCGTCAATACCTGTGTTGCTTAAGGCATCAGGAGCTTAGATGGCCTGAACTGGGTGGTAATTCTGTGGTCAGGGTATCAGGAGCTCAAATGGGTGAGTGGTCAGGGCCAAAAATAGGGGGTCGACTTTGACATGATGATACAAAAACACCCGATTTTTGGGCTACAAAAAAGTGGGGGGGGGGGGGTCAACTATTACATGGTATTGACGATTATGAGTGTATACGGTAACAATTTATACTTAGCGCTTGGAAAGGACAGCCTGTTCATTTGCTGAGTCGTTTATGCTTTGACCAGGCGTGTAGTATGCCTCTAGAGAATTTCTTGCATTATTTTGCTGCTATTTAAATGTTTCAAATACATTACACCTTATTTTATTCACAAATTTGAAAATGGTTTGGAGATAAAATGTAGAAAGAAGAGATTGAACATAATGCGATTATTTATATGAATTCCTGGTTTAAATGAAACTGGCAAGTACTTACAATCTATAAACTTCTGAGGTCAGATTGGATTTTTAATTATAGTTGATTAATTTATTTTTAATCTTAGTTTTATTTTACAGAGTTGAAGACATTTCATTGTTTTCAGTTTAGATAAAATTAACAAGTGAATTATCAGAGTAGCTTGGATTAAACATAGGTTAATGAATCACCATAACATTTACAAATTTTGCCTATTCATTCTGGAAAACGTGTTTCTTCTCAGAAATAGTGCTGTGGTATCTAAACATTACCAAAGGAGCCAGATAATTGGATGTGCATGGACAATACAGCAAGTTATTAAGTTTCCTCAGGCTTACATCCATTGCAAAATTTATATAATCAGACTAGTTCCTGAAGTTCATGTCCCTTACGGGCATTAAGAGCTGAGCTACAAATATAGCTGGATATCTCTAAATCAATTCGAATTTGCATGATTTATGAATCTGTAATATGCTTGATAGTTTAGATCATGATTTAAAAAATTCCACATGGCCTAATAGTAGGAGTGTGAAGTAAAATAAGAGACTGAAGATACTGAAGTCTGGAGCAAAAATAAACAATCTACTAGAGAAACACTATGACCACAAACTGCCTCTGTAGGGGATTGGGGAATAGGCAAATTATCCAATGTTCAGCTCAAAATCATTCAAGACTGATTGTCGAGAGCTGAGATTGCCAGATTCAAAAGAAGAGAGTTGGAGGGGTAAGTCAGGTGTCATCAGAGAATTCAACCAGTTCCGGATTGACATATGGGCTGAGCGGTTTGCAGCCAAGGGCTTCAGACTCCTGCCAAAAAAAATTATCATAAATTGTATTTCATTTGTAACGATAAAAATCAGGGGCCAAAAAAATGCACAAGCACAAATCCAAAATTCAGGAACACATTGATCGGAGTGCCAAACACACTTGCTCTTGATTTTTCAATTTAGGCCCAGTTGCTTAGTAATATTAAGCATGTATGTATAATAGTTACACAAATTTTCATGCAGTCATGGCCGATTCTCAACTTGCCGGAATTCTGAATTCTTTGTGGGAGTCCCGCAATCGCGCATGCTGGCAAGAGCTATGAGATTACTGTCTATCATTATAGCGTGCGTTTTGAGAGCAAGTGAGGATTATTTTATATCATTGTTAATCATAGTAATATTTAATTTTGTCTTTTTAAAAAATAATAATGAGTAAGTGATATGAAAGTGGTGCTAGTAAATGAAAGCAACAAAAGGAACAGCAGATACTGAAGCATTTAAAGCCAATCACGTCATTTGGCTTTGTACAGCAGTCAGAAACCCTACATAATCCCTCAGATGCAGAACATTAGTGTTTACAAACAGAAGAAAATCAAGTAGACTGCACTGAACAGTCTGAGCAGACTGAAAAACAACCAGTTTATATACACCATGGGATGTTTATGTAATGATGGGACAGCTCCCAAAGCCTTAGACAAATTTCTCCAAGAGGCTGGTTTAAGGTAAATTCATTTATCCCTGTCATGGATGCTCTTGAAACCCACCAAGATAGAAGAACAAAAGTGTATAGGAGTGTAGCTGGCAATTTTTCATTTTTGGTGAGCCTGCAAGCAACCAAGGAACAGATTCACAATGGTGTTGAGATGTTGATACAAGAGTATCCAAAGGATGTTGACCTTAGTCTAGTCAATGAACCTGTACGTCAAACAAGCTCTTCTGAAAAAGAACATTTCAGCAACCAGACTGAAGATATGTATCAAATAATATTCCAGGAGAAAAACTCAGACAGCTTTTCCAAATGTGAAAACAATTTTCAGGTTGTTACTAGGCATCTAGAACCTTGGTTTTCAAGGGATATTGGAGATCTGGTTAAGGAAAAAAAGGATGATGCATAGTAAGTATAGACAACAGGGAGCTAATGAGGTATTAGAAGAGTACAAAAAAAGCAAGAAAATACACAAGAAAGATATCAGGAAAGCAAAACAAAGACTTGACGTGGCTCTGGCAGATAAACACGAAAGGTTTCTCTAAGTATATTAAGAGTAAAGGGATAGTCAGGGACAAAATTGGTCCCCAAGAGGATCAGAGTGGTCAACTATGTGAAAAGCCACTAATAATGGGGAGATTTTAAATAGTTTTTTTTGCATCAGAATTTACTCAGGAAACTGACATAGTGTATAAGGAAGGAAGGCAAACAAACAGAAGTGTCATGGAACAAATAAAGGTAGATAAATCACCTGGGCCAGATATGATATTTCCTCAGATATTTAGGGAGTCTTGTGGAGCAATTTCAGCGACCATGGCTGATATATTCAAAATGTCCTTAGCCATGGGTGAGGTGCCATAGGATTGAAAAGTAGCTCATGTTGACCTGTTATTTACAAAGGGTTCCAAAAATAGGCTGGGTGAGCCTGACTTCAGTAGTGGGTAAATTATTGGAAGTTCTGAGAAATAGGATATAGAGGTATTTGGACAGTCATGGGCTGATAAAGGATAGTCAGCATGGCTTTGTGTGTGGTAAGCCGTGTTTAATGAATGTTGTAGTTTTTCAAGGAGGTGGATATTGTCTACATGGACTTGAGTAAAGCCTTTGACAAGGTCCCTCATGGGAGGTTAGTTCAGAAGGTTATGACACTAGGTATTCAAGGAGAGGTTGTAAACTGTATTTGAAATTGGCTGTATGGGAGAAAACAGAGGGTGACAGTTGATGGTTGCTTCTCAGATTGGAGGCCTGTGACTAGTAGCATGCCTCAGGGATCCGTGTTGGAACCTTATGGTATCGTGATGCACTGTAGTGACAGTAAGCAGACACAAGATTCAAAGACTGAACAACAGGCTTTATGCTACTTAAAGTCTCTGCTGTAGTCAGCTGTAGCTCCGAGTGACTGACCTCCAGGGGCTGGATGTGGCTTATATCCTGGCGGGTGATTGGCAGCCGACCGGGTGGGGCTTGGTTCATTCAGGTCAGCTGATTGACAGCCGGTCAGGTGTTGTCCTCCCATGCTCTTCCTCCAGGTACACAGGTCGCCCCCCTGCAGTAGGATAGTGGTGTATCACCACATGTATATATCAATAATCTGGATGATAATGTGGAGAATTGGATCAGCAAGTTTGCTGATGACACAAATATAGGAGGCATTGGACACAGCGAGGAAGATTTTAAAGCTTGCAGTGAGATCTGGACCAGCTAGGAGTATGGGCCAAACAATGGCAGATAAAGTTTAATGCAGACATGTGTGAGGTGATGCATTTTGGAAGGGCAAACCAAGATAGGAGATATACACTAAATGAGGACAGAGATCTGGGGTTACAAATACATTGTTCCCTGAAGGTGATGTCGCAGGTGGACAGGGTTGTAAAGAAAGATTTTGGTATCTTAGCCTCTATAAATCAAAGTATTGAGTATAGGAGTTGGGATGTTATGTTGAAGCTGTTAAGACATTGGTGAGGCCAGATTTGGAATATTGTGTGCAGTTCTGGGCTCCTAACTACAGGAAGGATATCAATAAAATTTAAAGAGTGCAGAGAAGATTTACTAGGATGTCACCAGGTCTTCAGGAGTTGAGTTATAGGGAAAGATTAAATAGGTTAGGAGATTTGATAGGAGCAGTATAGACAGAGTGGATGCCAATAGGCTTTTTGCACTTAGATTGCAGGAGATAAATACAAGAAGTCGTAGTTTTAAGTTGAAGGGGAAAGGTTTAGGGGGAACATGAGGGGAAGTTCTTCACTCAGAGAGTGGTGGCCTGTGGAATAAGCTGCCATCTGATGTGGTGAATGTGGGCTCAACAGTGTGTTTTAAGAATAAATTGGATAGGTACGTGGAAGGGAGAGGCCTGGAGGATTGTGGAATGGGAACAGGTCAGTGGAACCTGGGAGATGATGGTCGGCACAGACTAGAGAGGACAAATGACCTGTTTTTTATGCTGTAGTGTTCTATGGTTCTATTGTCCCTGTGTGTAATAGTTACTAACTGTACTGGCAAAAGATCATTTTCTAGACTAAAAAGGATTAAGAATGATCTGTGGTAAATAATGTCCCAAAGTCAGTTGTCTGATCTGAGCCTTCTCTGCATATAAAATTATAAACTGCGACTTACTGATTTTAGTGACTTAATTGATAAGTTTTCATCTAAGAAAGCTTGAAAGAAACTGTTCTGATCTTGTATATAAGTGTAATGTTGAAACATAGCTATAAATGTTCTGTGTTTAGTCTTCATTAATTAATCGTCATTAATTCCATACTTTTGAAAGCATTAAAGGTTGTAAATTTATTAACAATCTTTTTCTCAATGCTAAAATTTCAGCAATGTTCTACTTTCAAAAGAGAATAAGGTTTTGTTACTCATGATCAGATGCTATTAAGTTTGGGCCTCCCCACTGAATTCAACAAGCAATCTGCTATGAAAAAAGCTGCACCATGGGAAAAAATGAATTGTTAATGCTTCGGACTGGAACCTTTCATCAAGATTGATTGAGAGTGCAGAGTAAAGATATTCAGTGTATTATGGATAGAGTAGGTGAGGTTGAAAATCGACCAGTGGGGGATGAATTTGACAACCAGTCTTCTCCTACAGATGCTGCTCACCCAACTAAGTTACACCAGCAGATTGTTTATTGCTCCAGATTCTCGCATCTGCAGTCTCCTGTACATTTCCAGTTTGGGATGGGTGAACCTAAGATGATGGACAGATGGAGGTGGCTTGGAGAGATAGAGAGGCAGAGGCAAGTGATTGATAGTTGGAGAGGAGAGAGAAGAAAGAAAGAGAAGCACATTATACAAGAAGCCCCAGGGGAGCGTAAATGTGGAAGTGGGAATAAAGTCTACCAATGTTGAAATTTGATAGGTCCAGAAGGTGGAAGGGATCCAGTGGGTGAAATGTGTGGGTATTGGGAATGGAACAGAAGGATGAAAATGGATGTGGAACTAGAGGCAGGATGTTGAAATAAGGGGATAAAAAAAAGAGAGGGAATTGGAACTGGAGATGCATCAGAAGAGAGAAAAGGGAACACAGATGAAGATTACCTGCATTTGTCAAATTCAATGTTTATGCCATTATGTTATTGACCTAGGTGGAATGACATGTTGTTCTTCTAGGTTCCATTGGCTCTTGCCCTGGCAGTGAAAAAGGCTGATAGATGGGAGAGTATGGCATCAGGAAGGGGTGTTGTGTCTTTAAAGCTACTGAAATTTAGTTTTATGAATCTTTACCATTAAGTGGATTGGTCACACAAATGGAAAAAATTAGAGCATTACTTGTTTAGATTACACCATGCATGGCCTCAGGGCATGCCAATGTTCTGCAGTCTGTGAAGTTTTTCTTTGATTTGCAATAATGTAAGGAAACATGGTCGATAATTACTAGATCCTGCAAACAGCAATGAGATAAATTACCGTGCACTTTTTATTAGTTTCTTACGGGAAATGAATTTTGCCTTCTGCCATAACAGATAGTAAAAAGACCTGCACTAAACTGTGGCAAAAATTAAATTACACAAAAAGATAAATAAACAGGAACATTCTTTTCAGCCTCTTCAGAAGGAAGAGGAAAGATTGCCAGTACACGGGGAGGGGTTGGATAGAGGCTGGTAGGTAATAGGTCAAAGCAGCTGGGATAGAAAGATGGACAAATAGAACCAGGTGGGGGTAATGAAGATGGGACAGATGAATAAGAGGAGAAGAAAAATTGGACAAGCAAGTATGTATGTGAGGAGATCCCCTCCCAATCTTGTTCCACCTATCTCCACCAGCCAATGCCTCAATCCCTTTCATAGAGATCTTTTTCAATAACATTTTCTATTACTGTATATTAAGCTTTAAATTACTCTTGTTATTCTTCAAGATGACTATACATATGTTTTTTAAAATGCCAACAGTAGTCAAATGCCTTCAGAAAACCATTGATCACAATGACTGAAAAATGAATTAAGAAGCCCTGTTAAAGTATGGTGCTAGCTGATCAGAGCAAGGAAAAGCAAGCAAACAAAAAGGGATATGCTGGAAATCTTTAAAAAAAAATGGAAAATGCTGGAAATTCTCAGTTGGTAGCAGCATCTTTGGAGTGAAAAACAATTGGCATTTCATCTCATCAAAGCCATTCATTGTAACTTTTTTGGAAAGTTCATTAACTTGAAGTGATAACTCTTTTTATCTCCAAATATGCTGCTTGACCTGAGTAAGTTCCTTATATTTCCTTACAGCATGGAAGGGGACCATTCGATCCATTGAATCTATATTGGCTTTCAGAACAGTGCTTACCATAATAATTTTCACATGCGCATCAACTCTACCCTGGTACTTCTACTACTCACTGTAACATATATAACATATATAACCACTTACAGCACAGAACAGGCCAGTTCGTCCCTACTAGTCCATGCCATAACAAATCCCCACCCTCCTAGTCCCACTGAGCAGCACCCGGTCCATACCCGTCCAGTCCTCTCCTCTCTAAATTATCACAAAGGATAATTTACAGTAACCAATTAATCTATTAAAAAACTACATCAGTAGGATGTGGAAGAAGACTAAGCAACTGGGAAAACTGACAGTGAAATACAAATTCTACACAGACTTGGATGTGGTATTAAAATGTTATTATTTATAAATTGTGTTAATCTGCAGGCCACACTGTAGAATCAATCCTTTTATTTGAGCGTAGAATCCAAAAATATCACAGTAAAATATGACAGTGTATAACACAAAGAATTTAATGCAACATATTCCAGAAAATATGACCTTTTTGCCGTGCTACTTTTAAAATTTCATCAGCTTTATGATTGGGTTGGTTGAGGGGAGGGTTTTAATGAAAAATTATAAGTCCACAATTTGTATTTGTGCAAAATAGTTGCAACATCATGGTATTGACAGATCCACGTAATTTCACAGCCAGGAAGTGGCATCAAATTTATGTAGTTGACCAACTAACAGGACATTGACACACCCATGGATGTCCCCACTATCAACCATATTCAGTTAGAAATGTGAAGTGAATGATACATAAATCCCAGATTTATGATACATAAATGATATCATTTATGATACATATCAACATATCATGTATTTATGATACATATTATGTATCATAAATACATAGATTTATGATATATAAATTGGTGATGCTGGAATCTGAAGTTAAGCACAATCTGCTGGATAATTCAGTGGCTCTTCCCTACATCTCAATGATAAATCTCTGCCTCTTCTTGAAGTTTCTGCTATTAGGGGTCACTCTTTTACTACATAAAATGAAGAAATAACTGAATGTATTGAATAGAAAAAAAGAGTATGAATTATGACAACATCACAAGTACAGCACTGGCTGGCCGCACCTCTCAGGAAGCCATTGCATTGTAGCTATGACACTGACAATTGGCAATTTGGTCAATTGCTCAGGTATATCCTATCAACAAAAATGAACATGGCAAGTTATAATCAATTTCTATTCATCTATTTAGTTTTAATCATCAACAAAACAATAGAGGATTGATTAATAGTACCATCAAGCAGCATATTCATTGCCCTCCATAATGTTTGGGACAAAGACCCATTTTTTTCCTTTTTTTTCCCCTGTGCTCCTTAGTTTTAGATTTGTAATAAAACAAATCACATCTAATTAAAATGGACATTCCAGATGTTATTAAAGGGTATTTGTGTACATTTTGGTTTGACCATGTAGAAATTACAGCACTTTGTTTTATATACATAATCCCCACATTTCAGGGAACCATAATATTTGGGACATGATATGTACAATATATTAAATTAACCATGTTTCCTACTTTGTTGAATATCCCTCGAATGGAATGACTGCTTGAAGCCTGCAATTCATAGACATCACCAGGTGCCTGATGATCTGCCAGGCCTCTACTGCAGCTATCTTCAGCTCCTGTTTGTTTTGGGATTTGTCGCCTTAAGTTTTCGCTTCAGCAGATGGAAGGCATGCTCAGTTGGTATTAGATCAGGTGACTGACTTGGCTATTTAAGAATTTTCCAGTTTTATCTTTGAAAAGCACCTTTGTTGCTTTAGCAGTATGTTTGGGATCATTTTCTTGTTGTAAGGATGAAGCACCATCCAATGAGTTTGGAGGCATTTGCTTGAACTTCAGAAGATGTTTCTCTACACCTCAGAATTATTTTTTCTACTGCCATCAGCAGTTACATCATCAGTGAAGGTAAGTGCGCCAATACCTGTGGCAGCCATACATGCCCAGTCCATAACACCCCCACAACCATGTTGCACAGATGAGGTGGTATCCTTTGGATCATGGGCAGTTCATTTACACCTCTATACTTTGCTCTGGTATCATTCTGATACAGGTTAATCTTGGTTTCATCTGTCCACAAGACCTTTTTCCAGAATTCTGCAGGCTCTTTTAAATACTTCGCGGTAATCTCGTCATTCTGTTTCTATGACTAACTAATGGTTTGCATCTTGCAGTGTAGCCTCTGTATTTCTGTTCATGAAGTCTTCTGCGTACAACCGTCATTAATACGTCTGTACTTGACTCTTGAAGCATGTTTCTGATCTGTCAGACAGGCCTTTGGAGATTTTTCTTAATTGTGATAAGAATTCTTCAGTCATCAGTAGTGGAGATCTTCCTAGCCTTCCAGTCCATTTGTGATTACTGAGCTTACCAGTACGCTCTTTCCTTTTATGATGTTCCGAACAGTTGATTTTGGTAATATTAAGTTTTGGGCAATGTCTATAACTGTTTTATTCTTGTGTTTCAGCCTCATAATGGCTTCTTTGACTTTCATTGGCACAACTCTGGCCCTCTTGTTTAAAAAATGACAACTACAGATTTCAAAGATTATCAAAAACTTAGAAGCAAGGTGAACTCTCTTATTCCTGCACTAATGAAGAAATTAAACATACCCGATTACTCACAAACACCTGTGAAGCCATATGACCCAAACGTCATGGTGCCCTGAAATGGGGGAATGAAGTATAAAAATTCTGTAATTTTTACATGGTCAAACCAAAATGTATACAAATAACCTTCAATAAAATCTGGAATGTGCACTTTAATGACATGTGAATTGTTTAGATTACAAATTTAAATCTGTGGAGCATGGGGGCAAATAAAGGAGAAAAAAATGTCTTTGTCACAAACATTATGGAGGGCACTGCAGTTATTAATGATGTCCAATTTAGATTTTGCAAAGAAAAGCTGCTCTCCAAACCAACAACCTTTATCCAAGCATGGCCAAAAAACAGATTTTCAGAGGTGAAATGAGAGTGATTTTGCTTGACGTCAAAGCACTATTTGACAATGTGGCATTAAAGAACCCTTGTGGAATTGAAGTTAAAGAGAATCAAGTGGAAACTGATTTGAGCTGGAATTATACCTTGCTTTTTAAAAATTTTTAAAAATTTTTCACACTATGAACCATACTAACCAAAATACACATAAACATTTCCCTCTTGAACATACACAGTGTCATTTTCTCCCCTTTTCCCCCCTCCCTTCCCTCCCTCCTTCACCCCCGCTCCCCACTCACTCAATGTTCAACATATATGATACATTAAACCCATTAAACAATGCCATCACACAATGAAAATAAACAAGAAATTTGTGTCTTCTACTTTTACATACTGGGTCAGTTCATTTCGTCTTCTACTCCTTCTGTCATTTTAGGTGGTGGAGGTCCATGGTAGGACTTCTCTGTTATGTTCCATGTACAGTTCCCAAATTTGTTTGAATACTGTGATGTTATTTCTTAAATTATATGTTATTTTTTCCAATGGAATACATTTATTCATTTCTATGTACCATTGCTGTATTCTCAGGCTATCTTCTAATTTCCAGGTTGACATAATACATTTTTTTGCTACAGTTAAGGCTATTATAATAAATCTTTTTTGTGCTTCATCCAAATCGAGTCCAAGTTCTTTACTTCTTATATTACTTAGAAGAAAGATCTCTGGATTTTTTGGTATGTTGCTTTTTGTGATTTTATTTAATACCTGGTTTAGATCTTCCCAAAACTTTTCCACTTTCTCACATGCCCAACTAGCATGTACTGTTGTTGAAGCAATTTTTGAAGGTCAGTCATCTTGGCTGTTGGACATTAAATTGCATGTCACATGCTAGAAGGGAAGTTGAGATGAAGCGTCAAGAATGTCACGATACTCTGACGAGTGAACAAGCAA
This sequence comes from Narcine bancroftii, assembly GCF_036971445.1. Classification (NCBI taxonomy): domain Eukaryota; kingdom Metazoa; phylum Chordata; class Chondrichthyes; order Torpediniformes; family Narcinidae; genus Narcine; species Narcine bancroftii. The sequence continues at coordinate 418,019,454 of NC_091469.1, forward strand.
CACAAGACTTCTGAGAAAAATATGACTTATCCTGGGATGCAATTTTGCAAGAGCCAACTGCCTTCTTTTGCCTCTCTTGGCTTTCTTTTCCATACTATGAGTGAACTAATCGAAATGTTGGACCATCAATTCCGAACCTGATCTTACTGTTATCTGAAAATAACACTTTTTAAAAAAATTGACAAACTCATGAACAAATAAAAAGTAGTGTTTGATTTTTCTCTTTCTACCCTTGCACACAGGGAATAATAATTAGTTCCTGTGCCTTCTTTGCACTCAGCTCAGAGAAGACTTGCTTGATATTGTTCCATTCATGCACACAGGGCAACCAGAGGAGCTTGGCAACCAATGAAGAATTTGAAGTGTAGTCATTGTTGTGACACCCAAATTCATGGGGAAATCAACTAACCAACTCAGCTCTCAATCAGATACACTGATATCTGGCCTCAGACAAGTTCAAGTCCAATTTCTAATCTGCATTTTGTTGGTAGATCTCAGCTGAAGCAGCAGTTGATGCCCATATCTTTACTGCAGAAAGGTATAACCATTCTGGTCATGCTAATTGCTAATCTTGATGCAAAGACCCACTTGTCCTTTCAGGAGGTGAACTTAGAATTCTTGTATGAGGGCAAACTCTACCACTCTGTGTGCTATTGAATTGCTTTATGATATTTGGCTTGCCCATCTTGGATGAGATATCAAATTGATATGTTTCTGTCAGAAATCAAGGAAGTAAGTGCTTTTAAGGGTGTAGAAAATTTGAGAGAAAAATATATTGTCTATTGTGTGGAGAAAAAAAAACCATTAATGTTATACCATGAGACCATTATAAGTTTATGTAGGGTCACATGGCAGCCAGTGACTGATGTGAATGGGGCACAGGATGTTGTGTGAATACATTCTGCATACATAAATGCAAACAAAAGCCTTTTATTTAATAGAAATGTCTTTGAGGGTTAGGTAGCACAAGTCTTGTAGGTCACAAAAAATGAGAGATAGAGAAAGGAAGGTGAGAGGGGGAGCAAGGTGTTTGACAGAATAAATGGCAAACTGGTATGAGTGGTCAAGGCTATTTGTTTAGCTTAATTTACATATTTTTGTCTAAGTAATACCAGAGTAATGGTTGCAAAACACTACATGTCATTGCATAGTTACAGCAATGAGAAGTGCAAGATGACGATTTTGTTTGCAGAAGTTCAACGTTCATATTTATTGTCAGAGAACATGCGTGACATCATATACAACCAGGAGATTCTTTTTCATACAGGTCAGGCAGCATTTATATTTATCATTAACTGTAAACTGTGCTCGAGAAGAAAGATGTTGACAAAGAGAGAAATGTGAAGAAAGAAATATAAACAATTTGTGCAAATACAGGTACAGAAAAAAATAAATATATATCAGTAATAAAAAGGTAATAGGGAGAATCCTTGGAATTATAGACCAGAGAGTCTATTGGAGGGAATTCTTAAGGACAGGTTTTGTTAGAATTTAGAGTTTATTCTTCTCAGGGATAGTTAGCATGGCTTTGTGAAGGGAAGGTCATGCCTCATGAGCCTAATTGAGTGTTTTGAGGAGGTAAGAAAAGAAATTGATGAATGAAGAATGATAGATGTGATGTATATGGATTTTAGTAAGGCTTATGTCATGAGGCATGAGATCCATAGAATCTTAGATGTGTGGATTCAAAATTAGCTTGCCTATATAAAGCAGAGAATAGAAGTGGGCGGGATGTATTCAACCTGGAGGTCAGTGACAAGTGGAGTTTTGTAGTGATCTGTTCTGGGATCTTTGCTCTTTGTAATTTTTATAAATGACCTAGATGAGAAGTAGAAGGATAGGTCAGTAAGTTTGTGGATGAAACAAAGGTTGGAGGAGTTGTGGATAGTGTTGAAGGTTGTCATAGGTTACAAAAGGATATAGACAGGATGCAGAGTTGGGCTGAGAAGTGGCAAATGTAGTTCAATCCAAATAAGTGTGAGGTGATGCATTTTGGAAGGTCAAACTAGAAAGCTGAGTACAGACTTAATTGTCAGATACTTAACAATGTGGAAGAGCAGAGGGACCTTGGAGTCCAAATCCATACATCTCTCAAGGTTGCCACACAGATTAATTTGATCGCTAATAAGGCCGATGGGATGCTGGGCTTCACTAGTTGGGGGATTGAGTTCAAGAGTCAAGAGTTCATGTTGCAACTCTACAAATCTCTGGTATTGTTTTCAGTTCTGGTCACCTCATTATAGGAAGGATGCGGAAGCTTTGGAAAAGGTGCAGAGGAGACTTACCAGGATATTGCCATGATTGGAAAATAAACCTTATGAGGCAAGGTTAGCACAGTGAGGACTTTTCTCTTTAGAGTGAAAGAAGGATGAGAGGAGACTTAATAGAGGTCCACAAAATTCTGAGAGGCATGGATAAGGTTTCCAGCCAGCACCTTTCCCAAGAGTGGGAGTAGCAAACACCAGAAGACATCTGTACAGAGGGCAGGGAGGAAAGTTTAGGGGTATGTTTTTTTTAACACAGAGAGTTGTTGATGGCTGGAATGTATTGCCAGGGGAGGTGGTGGATGATGTAACACTAGGGGCATTTAAGAGATATGTTAGACAGACACATGGATGAAAGTAAAATAGAGGGTTACGATGTAGGAACGGCTTTGTATTATTTTGTTAGGAACATATAGGTCGGCACAACATCGAGAGCCAAAGTGCCTGCACTGTTGTAGGATCTATGTTCTATGTTTGAAATAATGTGCAAAATAAGAGTGCTTGAATGAGTCCCTGATTGAGTCCAGTAAAAACACAATGTTGAAGAAACTCAGCAGGTCAAACATCATACTTTATAAACCAAGGATAAAGATAGATAATCTAAGTTTCAGGCCTGACCCCTTCATCAAAGTATGAACAAAATATAGACAGGTGCCTGAATAAAATGATGGGCCCAAAGGCAAGAGGCAGTCAGTGGATATTGGAGGGAGAATATAAAAGAAAAAGGGGAAGGCTCTGTGAATAGAGAGGGAAGGGGTAGAGAGCAGGAGGAAAGGAGACAGAGGGAGAACGAGGAATGATCTAACAGAAACCGGAGACCACTCCCTGTTCTCCTTCTCTTCCCTATCTCTCTGTCACCTTTTCTCCGGCTCTCCACCCCTTCCCTCTCCATTCATGGAGCCATCCACTGACCCTTTTTTGCTTTTGTACCCTGCCTCCCATATCCACCTATTATCTCCTGCCTGTGGGCCTGCACACCTCTCCTGACACCCCCCCCCCCCCCCACCCATCATTTCATTCAGGTGCCTGCCTGCCTAACTTTTGCTCGAACCTTGAAGGGCTCAAGCCTGAAATGTTGGTTATATACCTTTATCTTTGCCATATGTAGTATGCTGTTTGATCTGCTGAGTTTTCCAGCATTGTGTTTTAACTTCATTTACAGCATTTGCACCATTTTGTGTTTTACTCTGATTGAGTCAGTTGTTCAGGAGACTGATGGAATGAACCTGGTGTTATGAGTCTCTTGACACCTGTACCTCTTTCCTGATGGCAACAGTGAGAACAGAACCCTTGATAATTGTTGCCAATCTCTGACGTCAGCATTCTCTTTGGATGTTCGCGATGTGGGGAGAGTACTGGGCTGTATGCATGATCTTTTGCAGGGCTTTCTGCTCAGAGGTAACAGTGCCACCATATTAGGCCATGATGCAACTGGTCAGCACACTTCCCACCACATATCTGTGGAAGTTTGCCAAAGTTTCCAATGTCATACCAAACCTCTGCAAACTCCTGAGGAAGTAGAGGTGCTGCTGTGCTTTCTTCATGATGACATTAGTATGTGGGGTCCAAGAAATGTCTTCCGAGAGAGTGACTCCCAGAAATTAAAACTTGCTCACCCTCTCCACCTCTGATCCCCCAGTGATCACTGGGTCGTACACCTCTGGTTTCCTTTCCTAAAATCCTCAATCAGCTCCTTGGTGTTGGTGACAAGGTGTGATAGTTTGTTGTTAGCACACCATTAAACCAAGATTTTAGTCTCCTTCCTGTATGCTAATTCAGTGCTTCTTTTTATACTGCTACCTATGTTGGCATTATCAGCAAATTTGTAACTGGTGTGGTAGTCATACAAAACCATACAGTCATAGGTGGAAAGCGAGTAAAGCAGGGGCTAAGTACACAACCCTGTGGTGCTCCAATGCTGATGAAGATTTGGGAAGCGATATTCTTACCAATCCTCACTGATTGTGGTCTGATGGTGAGGAAATCCATGATCCAATTACACAGTGGGGTATTGAGGCTCTGGTCCTGAAGTTGGCTGATTTGTTTTGAGAGGATGAGCAATTGTTAAATTTAGTTTTAGGATTAAAAAATCTTTCTTGATGCAAAATAATATGCAAAATATTTGTAGCCCAACAACAAGATTATAATTTACGACTCAATGTTGTGGATGTTTCTTATTTAAAACATCCTCTGATCATCCCATATTTTTTGCAGACAAATATAAAACTTTGGAGCAGTGGTTCTCAATCTTTTTCCTTCCACTCACATCCCACTTTAAGTAATCCCTAGGCCATCGGAACTCTGTGATTAATAAGAGATTTCTGAAGGTGGTAAAGGTTGAGAACCACTGCTCTAGACCCAATTGTTACTGAAATATTTTGCTTGAGATAAAGTGTCCTTTGGAGTTATGAAACCGTGCATATAACAAGTCAATTAGGTACGATTAAAACAGTGCTTTTCAAACTTTTTCTATCCCCCACATACCACCTTAAGCAATCCGTTAGTAATCACAGAGCACCTATGGCATAGGGAATACTTAAAGTGGTATGTGAGTGGAAAGAAAAGGGTTGAGAACCTCTACTTTGGAGAATGGGTTGTGTGTAGTAGAGTGCACCAGTCACTTGCAGCTCTTGCCTGTGGATTTCCTTTCCTTGAGCTTACATTTAAAAACAACAGGAGGTGCAAATTCTGTTAGTACTGATCAAAAAAGGAATGTTACAGCTAAGAATTTCATTAAGACCTGATAAGAAGATAGTTGGACAACATTCTATTTAAAGGAAGTAATAATATGCTCCTGCTTGTTTGGCATGTTTAAAGTAAGACTTGTCTAAACTACTTGTTGACAAACTGTGGCTGCCCATTGTTAAAATATTCTTCAGATAAAATCTTAGAACTATAGAATATTACAGCATAGAAAGCTGACCCTTTGTCCCTTGTAGTTGTCCTGAAGTATCATTCTGCCTTGTTCTATTGAACTGCATCCTGTCCATATCCCTCCCATCCACGTACCAATCCAAATGTTAGAATTAACCCTGCATTCACTACTTCATTTGGCAGCTCGTTTCACATTCCCACCACACTGTGTGTGAGGAAATTGCCCCTAATGTTCCTTCTAAACCTCTCCCCTTTAATCCTTAATCCATGTTCTCTGGTTCATTTCAAAGCTCAGTTAATAAAGCCTACTTGCTTTTCCTCTACTATACCCATCATAATTTTGTATACCCCTATCAAATCACTCCTCATTCTTCTACACTCCAGGGAATAAAGTCCGAACTTGTTTGACCTTTCCCTGTTACTCAGTTCCACAACTGCCAGCAAAATCCAAGCAAATATCTCTGCACTCTCAAACTTATTGATAGCTTTCTTGAGTGAGGTAACCAAAACAGCCTACATTACTCCAAATTTGGCCTCACTAATGTCTTACATAACTTTACCATAATATCCCAACTCCTGTACTCAATACAGTAAAACCCCTGGTATCTAGGATTCAAGCAACTAGCAAAAATATCAAGGAAAATAAATAATTTTTAAAAACTTAATAACATTAAAATAATAGGTAAAAATATGTAAGTTTAAAATTGGATAAGTAAATTTTCTCTGAAGTAACGCATAAATCTTTGTTGAAGATGGGAGCAAATATTCTGGACGTGCTTTGCTTGTGGCAGCTGTTTGAATAAAGTTTTGTGAAATAGCTCCAGACATAGCTGACCACTCTGATCTCAAGGAGTAATTTTATGCCTTATTATCCTTTTGTTCTTAATGGACCAGGAGTAATTTGAGTCCTGTTGCTGATACCTGCAATACACCTCTCCCTTCTTCTTCACCATTTCCCCAATATCCCACAAAATCCTTATGCCTGTTAATGAATCCTGACAGGAACATACAAACTCTGTATTCTTAATATTTCACCTTTGATGGCTTTCATCTAACCTCACACATCCTTTTCAGAAAATAATCGAGCTTAGACTTCATTCTAGCTGTAATAAACCAACAAAAAGATAAACCTATTTTTAAAATGCTGATATCAATTTTATTCATATGCCACCTACCCTGCAACACCTTTATGAAAGGAAATGTTGAGTAAGTGTTTACATTGGCCACCGAGTAATACATTGTTAAGGAAGTGAGTGAGAAGTGTGTATCTTCAATTCTAGTTGACGAGATGGACAATTGCATTTAGCATTTCTGCTCAGGTTAAATATTTCAAGCTGTGATTGTTTGATTTCAAGTTATGATTGTTTATTTGGTGGAGTGAAATGAGAATTATTTTCTCTCGAATTTCCTTTTCTTGCTATTGGGCTCAAAAGTGTTGTGTCTGTGATTCACTTGGTGCAAGGCATCCTGAAATAGCTGTAGACTGTGGCCACTCTTACCTTGATATTTTTGGGGGGAAGCAGGCATGGATTACCTGGTCAAGGAAGTTACCTGCAGATGGTTTAACTTGTCTTGAGAATATCATCAGATTATGTGATAGTTGGAAACTATTGCAGCCAACTGACTTCTTCCTAAGGAGCATGGAAAACTATTAAAGCAGAATTCTGATGGCTTCATACACGTTTTAAATGGCTTGTTAAAGGAGTTGATGTTATTTTTAAAATCCTGAAACTACAGTGTCTGTGCCCAAGATGGTGGGAGATGGAACATCCCCCATAGAGAAGGAGAAGCATAGAAAATGATCCTACAGGGTGGCGACCACGGCAGTGGGCTGACAGGGGGCTCAGCAATTGAAGGACCCACACAGGCTGTGGGTGGTTGGAGACTTGTGGGCGAAGGAATCACATGGGATGTGGGCTGTTAAAGACTGGCTCATGGGACGTATATCAACGTATATCATGTTTATTACATTTTTATTATTCCGTGACAATAAAAGGAACCTTTCACTTTTTTTTCCCAAACTTTATTTAAAGATAGAAAAAACATAACATACACTTAAATAATCGTCAAAAATTAATTTTACAAATATATATAAAACAAACAAATTTAAAAAAACAAAAAAACCTAAAAAAAAGCCCAAAACCGACCCTCCCACCTCTTCAGCCAGCTCCCTTAAGGGGAGCCAAAAATATAAATTAAATACAAGAAAAATTATAAATGTTAAGAACAATTCAAAGTATATCTAAATGCATATATTCCAAAGACAGAGACTATTTGCTAACAAAAAAGAATAATTATCATGTAAATTGTAGGTAATTTTTTCCATAACAATACAAGTTTTCAATTCATTCTGACAACGTAGTATATTAATCTCTGTATTGTCTTTCCAAGTACTTGTAACACATTTACGCGCTACTGATAACACCAAACTTACAAAAGCAATTTGAATTTTATCCAAACTTAATCCCCTCAACGAAATCAAATTACCCAGCAAGAAAATCATTGGGTCTAATGGTAATGTAAAGTTATACAGTTTTTTCAAAACCACTTTAATTCCTTGGCAAAACGGTTGAACTTTAACACAAGTTCAAACAGCATGGAAAGAAGTTCCAATACATGAATCACATCTAAAACATAAGTCTGAATTACTAAATCCATATTTTTTTAGTTTCTCCGGAGTCAAATATAATTGATGTAAAATAACCATTCCATATCTTACATTAGTCAATTTGATTACATTGTCCTGACACATATCCGCCCGATCATCTTCAGGAAAAATAAACACTAAATCACTCTCCCATTTAAGTTTAGATTTATCCCAATCTGGTTTATCCATATTCTTTTTTTTCTTTGGCTTGGCTTCGCAATCGAAGATTTATGCAGGGGTAAATGTCCACGTCAGCTGCAGGGTCGTTTGTGGCTGACAAGTCCGATGCGGGACAGGCAGACACGGTTGCAGCGGTTGCAAGGAAAAATTGGTGGGTTGGGGTTGGGTGTTGGGTTTTTCCTCCTTTGTCTTTTGTCAGTGAAGTGGGCTCTGCAGTCTTCTTCAAAGGAGGTTGCTGCCCGCCGAACTTTGAGGTGCCAAGATGCATGGTTTGAGGCGATATCAGCCCACTGGCGGTGGTCAATGTGGCAGGCACCAAGAGATTTCTTTAGGCAGTCCTTGTACCTCTTCTTTGGTGTACCTCTGTTACGGTGGTCAGTGGAGAGCTCGCCATATAACACGATCCTGGGAAGGCGATGGTCCTCCATTCTGGAGACGTGACCTACCCAGCGCAGTTGGATCTTCAGCAGTGTGGATTCGATGCTGTCGGCCTCTGCCATCTCGAGTACTTTGATGTTAGGGATGAAGTCGCTCCAATGAATGTTGAGGATGGAGTGGAGACAACGCTGGTGGAAGCGTTCTAGGAGCCGTAGGTGATGCCGGTAGAGGATCCATGATTCGGAGCCGAACAGGAGTGTGGGTATGACAACGGCTCTGTATACGCTAATCTTTGTGATGTTTTTCAGTTGGTTGTTTTTCCAGACTCTTTTGTGTAGTCTTCCAAAGGCGCTATTTGCCTTGGCGAGTCTGTTGTCTATCTCGTTGTCGATCCTTGCATCCGATGAAATGGTGCAGCCGAGATAGGTAAACTGGTTGACCGTTTTGAGTTTTGTGTGCCCGATGGAGATGTGAGAAGGCTGGTAGTCATGGTGGGGAGCTGGGTGATGGAGGACCTCAGTTTTCTTCAGGCTGACTTCCAGGCCAAACATTTTGGCAGTTTCCACAAACAGGACGTCAAGCGCTGAAGAGCTGGCTCTGAATGGGCAACTAAAGTGGCATCATCTGCAAAGAGTAGTTCATGGACAAGTTGCTCTTGTGTTTTGGTGTGAGCTTGCAGGCGCCTCAGATTGAAGAGACTGCCATCCGTGCGGTACCGGATGTAAACAGCGTCTTCATTGTTGAGGTCTTTCATGGTCTTCCATATTATATTGTAACAAATTGTACATAACCAAAATATGACCCTTCTTTGGTACAGAGGAAATCAAAGACTCAAATCTCAACAAAGTAGGTAAATTCATCACTCTACCATAATTATCCTTTACCAAGGCTCTAAGTTGGTAATACACAAACAAAGAATTTACAGGTATATCAAATCTCTCTCTTAATTAATTAAAAGAAAGAAATTGTCCCTCTTCAAAACAATCCTGTATTGTCTTTATATCCTTAAAATCCAACTCTTTAAATAATTATTAAACATTGAAAAAGAAATAAGTTGATTGTTAGACAATGGAGTTAAAATTGATAATTTATCTTTTGATCCCCAAACCCAAATTTTTTAATCCAAATCTTTAACAAATGTTTCAGTACTGGTATATTATATTCCTGTAACAAATTCAAGTTCCAACAAAATATAAATTCATGTACCTCAACCTCAGAAATACATGCCATTTCTACCTTAGCCCAGCTAAGAAGTTGATCTAGATCCATCAACCTGCTAATAAACTTCAACTGGGTCACTTCATAATAATTTTGAAAATGTGGTAACTGAAATCCACCTAACACATATTTCCATGTAAATTTATACAATGCCACTCATGCTAATTTACCTTTCCATAAAAACTCCTGCACGACCTTATTTAAATCCTGAAAAAAACATTTTGAAAGTAAACAAGGTATTGACTGAAATAAATACTGAATTTGAGGAAAAATATTCATTTTAATACAATTAACCCTACCAATCAAAGTCGATGGAAGATCTTTCCACTTAATCAAATTTGCTTTAATCAGTTTTAATATAGGCACATAATTTAACTGATACAATGACTGATAATTAACATCTACAAGCACACCTAAATATTTAATTTTATTTGTCCACCTTAATTTTGCAATAATTTTAAATTCTGAATAATCTCCTATTCCAACAGGTAAAGTTTCACTTTTATCCCAATTAACTTTATATCCTGACGGTTCTCCAAATTTCAACAAACACTCTTGTAACTGCTTCAACGACCTTTCTGGTTCCGGCAAATATATCAATATATCATCTGTAAATAAATTAATCTTATATTCTTCATTCATAGCCTTCATCCCTCTAATTTCATCATTTTGCCTAATAGTCTGAGCTTATGGTTCAATAGCCAATGCAAATAAGGCTGATGACAATGGACAGCTCTGCCGAGTTGAACGAGTCAACCTAAATGGTAAAGAATCTGACCATTTGTCACCACTCTAGCAATCGGGTTCATATATAAAGCTTTGACCCAACCAATAAAAAAAGGGCCGAATTTAAACTTTTCTAACCCCTTAAATAAAAATCCCACTCAACCTTATCAAAAGCCTTTTCTGCATCTTGTGCATCCACCATAGGATGGTTAGGCTGCTTTCAGTATGCATTGACCAAAGTAATTAATCAAAGAATATTATCTGATGTATTTCTGTCCTTAATAAAATCTGTTTGATCAGTATTATTCAACTTAGCAAGTACATAGCAAGTCTATTAGCTAATACCTTGGCTATAATTTTATAATCTCATTTATTAAAAAAAATAGGTCTATATGAAGACACTTTTAATGGATCTCTATCTATTTTTGGAATAACAGTTATTAAATCACTTGAACAAGATTCCGGCAACTTCTGTTCTTCAGTAACTTGTTTTAACACATCTCTAAATACATTATATAAATCATCATAAAAATATTTATAAAATTCCACAGGAAATCCATAATCCCCTGGGGACTTTCCATCTGGCATTTCCCGTATAGTTTCCTTGATTTCAAAATCTGTAAATGGAGATTCCAATTCTTGAATATCTTTCTCATCTAATACCAGTAACCTTAATTTAGATAAATAAGATCCAATAGAACCAATATCCTGCTTCCCCTCAGAAGTATATAATTTTTGATTGAATGAATAAAACTGATCGTTAATTTCCTGAGGCTTATTAGTAATTATTGAATTCTTTTGAACCTTTCACCTTTGAAGACTCTTTGGACTAGCAACAGTGCACTCCTCCTAACAAAGCTCTTACCCCTCAAAAATCCAGATTTAAAAAAAGCTTGCAAAATCACCAAAAAAGAGAAACCTTTCCAGTTCAACCAAACTGTTTCTGGTTGAACTGTTGCTCTTTTACTCCAACCTTTTTTTGAATGTAGTCCTGAGTAGTTTTGCTGTGTACCTTTGAAGAACAATCCATGGAGGAACACCCTTGACATCTTTCATTAGAGGAGGAAATTGTTTGCTTCCTGTCTGTGGTGTGGTTTTTAGAACATCCTCACTTTGATTTATTTATATGCAAACAAAAATTTGCGTGACACAGTTCAAGGGAAAGGCCATTAAGGAAACATTGCTGAGTGTACAAGTCTTGTCAATGGAATGGGCGTTGACTTCAACTTTTGACTTTGTTGTGTGCTGTTTATATTTGTGCATTTTTGTGACCAAACTGAGTGGGCAAACTGGTATTATTTTGAATGCAGGCCTTGTGGAGCAAGTTAGTACTTGATAACTCATGGGAAATAGTCACAGAGCTTTATTTGCTTCTTGAGCACAATTTACCAGTGACCTTCCGAGCAATCAGGAACATGATGCTGTGGGTTGGCTGTTTAACACTTGGTAGTTTCTCTTGAAAAAGACTGCATTACATAAAAATAACTTGGCATTGTTTGGGCCATTGATGTAAGAGGATGTGAAGTTCAATAAGATAAAGAAAAGCTTGAATGCTGAGATTATAAAATTTCAAGAGAGAGCAACAAATTTGGACTGTGAACCGTGTTTTATGGTCATTGTTGGGAAGTTATTATAGCTTCAAAAGTGGTGAAGGGGCTTGGTTAAACAAATTCTGAAAAGAAATTAGTGGTCAATTCAGATGATTTCTCAGTCCTCAGAGGTTTTCCTGGGCTGCAATTACCTATAATTTGTATTAAAAGCAGAAAATGCATGGAATACTCAGATTATGAAAGGGATAGACAGAATGGATGTGGATAGACTATTTCCGTTAAGAGGAGGAAAGATTAAAACAAGAGGACATGAGTTAAGAATTAAGGGGCAGAGGTTTAGAGGTAACATAAGGGGGAACTTCTTTACTCAGAGAGTGGTAGCCGTGTGGAATGAGCTTCCGGGAGAAATAGTGGCGGCGGAGTCAATTGTATTATTTAAGAAAAGGTTGGACAGGTCTATGGATGAGAAGAAGATGGAGGGTTATGTGCATTGTGCAGGGAGGTGGGACTAGAGAGGGGTGTTTGGTTCGGTGCGGACTAGAAGGGCCTAATGGCCTGTTTCCGTGCTGTAATTGTTATGTTATGTTATGAAGTCAGGCAGCATCTGAGAAAACAGCAGAGGATGAGAGGCGACCTGATAGAGGTATTTAAGATGATGAGAGGCATTGATCATATAGATAGTCAGAGGCTTTCTCAGGGCTGAAATGGTTACCACAAGAGGACACCGGTTTAAGGTGCTGGGGAATATGTACAGAGGAGATGTTAGGAGTAATTTGTTTTATGCAGAGTGTGCTGGGTGCGTGGAACAGACTGCTGGCAATGGTAGTGGAGGTGGACACATTAGGGTCCTTTAATAATCTTTTGGATAGATACATGGAGCTTAGAAAAAGTAGAGGGCTATGGCAAAGCCTAGTAATTTCTCAGGTAGGGACCTGTTTGGCACAACTTTGTGGGCTCAAGGGCCTGCATTGTGCTGTACATTTTCTATGTTCTAAGGAAAAAGAGGGTTAATACTTCAGGTAATGGCACTTCCTCCTTTTCTCTTTTCCAGTTCCGATAGAGGGTCATTGATTTGAAATGTTCATTCTCTTTTTCTGTTCAAAGTTGTTACTTATCTGCCAAATCCTCTCAGCATTTTCTGGCTCAATAACCTGTAGTACAGTTTCTATTTTTATACCATTGCATATTTTCATTCAGAATTTTTTTAAATGCACTTTAAAACCAAATCACTGGAGATTTCTATGTGGTACAGTGGAGTTTGGGATGTGCTTGTCATAATTTTATTAGCCAATATCATTGCGAAAATTGGTTTACTCTGTGGGAAATCTGAAGCATTCTTATACAATTTCCATTACTTTCAAGTTTGCCTTTGATTTTAAGCTCACATTTCCTCCTCCGCTGCATCTTGTACATTACCTTTTTAGTACAGCTGGTATTACCTTAGCTCCACTGACATGGGTTTGAACCTGCATGAAGTTTTCATGTTCTTGCTTGTCTGTATGGGTTTCCCCTCGGACCTACAGTTTCCTCTCATACCCCAAAGACCTGCTGGTTGGTAGCCTAATTATGGACATGTGAGAAGGAATTTCAGGGTAATAAGTGGGGAAATAGCCTTGAGAGAATAGCTGTGAGTGTTGTCATTGGTGTCCTGATAGCAGATTTAAATGCAGTATTCAAAAGGGAAATGTATCTTAACAGAAAAGATTGAAAATACTGTTTGGTGAGAGTTGTGGAGTTGGACAAGCCAATACAGACTAAACATACTGAATGACCATCTCCTGTGCTGACATTTCCTCATTCTGTAAGATCGTTTGCTTAAATCTAAATCTTTGCAAATGTCTCTCTTAATACTTACAAAAAGTGTGTGATGAGCACTGAAAAGCTGATTACTTGATTTATTTAGGTGAAATGTTGTCTTTATTTTGTGCTTTTCATAACCACAGGAGTCCTAATGTGTTTTATATCCAGCGAACCCTCACCACCCATATTTGAAGAATGATTATTGCATGGCTAGAAAAGCAGCCACAAACTTGTATACAATTTGCCAAAGCACCAAAGGAATAAATTTCTGGATCATCTGAAGTGCAAACTGGCAGGTAAATCATGGTGAAACATGAAAGTCTGCAGACACCATGGTTGAAGTAAAAACACAATGCTGGAGAAACTCAGCTGGTCAAACAGTGTACTATGTAGAGCAAAGATAATACATAACCAACATTTCGAGCTTAAGTCTTTCATCAAAGTATGAAAAAAATGTAGGCGCCCAAACAAAATGGTGGAGGGGCCCGAACAAAATGGTGGAGGGCCAGGGGCAGGGACAGAGTGGGAAGCACAGTCCCAAAGGTAGGAGGTAATAGATGGATAAGGGAGGGAGAGGGGGTGGCTCTCTAAATAGAGAGGGAAGGTAGGAGACAAAGGGAAAGGGAAGGGAGGAGGAACAGACAGTAGAATAGCAGAACCAGAGAAGATGATGTTAAGGCCATCCAGCTGACGAGGTCTCCGACGGAAAATAAAGGAGTACTCCTCCAATTTATAGGTGGTCATGGTTGAACAGTACATGAGGCCATGGACAGACGTCAGCATGAGAATGGGGTATGGAATCGAAGTTATTGGCTACTGTGAGGTCCCTGTCACTGATGCAGACAGAGTAAAGGTGCTCGGTGGAGCAATTTCCCAATCTGCACCCAGTCTCTGAAGTAGAAAAGGCTACAGTTGGAGCAGCGGATACACAAGTGAAGTCATGCTTCACTTGAAAGGGGTGTTTGTGGTCCCAGATGGTGATGAGGGAGGAGGTATGGGCACAAGTGTGGCACTGCTTGCAGCAGTATGGGAAGGGGCCAAGAGGGTAATTGGTGGAAGGGATGAGTGGAAAAGGGAGTTACAGAGGGAGTGGTCCCTATGGAAGGTGGAGAGGGGAAAATGTGTCTGGTGGTGGGATCATGTTGTAGTTGTGGAAAATCTGGAGGATGTGTTGCATGTGGAGGTGAGTAGGATGGTAGGTGAGGCAAGGGCAAATTTTATGATTATAACATCTGGGGGAAGAGAGGTCCAGGACAGATGAATGGAAATGGAGGAGATGCAGGTAAGGGCTGAGTTGATGCTGGTGGAAGAGAAACCTTGTTTATAGAAGAAGACATACAGGTCAGGTGATCTGGATGGGAAGACCTCATTTTGGGATCAGATGCAGCGGAGATGGATAAATTGCAAGAAAGGAATAGAAATCTTGCAAGGGACTGGGTGTGAAGAAATTGAGATGTTGTGGGAGTTAGTGGATTTGTAAAATATGTCTCTGGAAAGGTGGTTTCCGAGAGGAAGACAGATCAAAAAAGGTGAGAGTGTCATTGGAGTTGGATCAGGTGCGTTTGAGATTGGAGTGGACGTTGACAGCAAAGTGAATGAAGTTGACAAGTTAATCATGGGTGTATGAGGCAACACTGATGTAGTCATCATTATAGTGGAGGAAGAGATGAGGGACATTCCCTGTGTAGGCTTGCAGCATGGATTGCTCTGAAAAGCCCACCAACTGGCAGGTGTAGCTGGGACCCATGTGGGTACCCATGGCTACTCCTTTGATTTGAAGAAAGTGGGATGAGTCAAAGGAGAAGTTATTAAGGGTGAGAACAAGTTTTGTCAAGTGGTGGCGGAGGGTGACTGATTAGGTCTCTTGTCAAGATAAATAAAGCTTTGAGACCTTCTGTATGAGGGATGGAGGTGTAAAGGGATTGGATGTCTATTATAAAAATGAGGTGGTCAAGTTCAGGGAATTGGAAGTCATTAAAGAGATGGAGGGCTGTGAGGTATCACAGATATAGTTTGGAAGGGATTGGACCAGGGAGAAAGTTGGAATTGAGGTAAAAAGATATGAGTTTGATAGGGTAAGAGCATGCAGAAACAATGGATCTAGGTGGATAATTGGGTTAGTGGATCTTGGGAAAGAGACAGAACCGAGCTGTACTGGAATAAGAAACAATGTGGTTGAAGGTCATGGGAGGGAGATGACTAGATTTGATGTGGTTGGAGATGGTGGCTTGATGTGCTGTGGTGGGGTCCTTTGGAAGGGGTAAGTAAGAAAATGTGTCTGAGAGTTGTTGTCTGGTTGTCTGGCCTTGCAAAGTGGAGGTCGGTGTCCCAAACCACCACAGCACCACCCTTGTCTGTGGGCTTGATAGTGAAGTTGGGATTGTTGGGGAGTGAGTGGAGAGCTGAGCGTTCAGAGGAGATGAGATTGGAATAAGAGAGGGGAGTGGTGAAGTTGAGGCAGTTAATATCTTGGTAGCAATTGGAAATAAAAGGATACAGAACAGAGAGCTAGCCAGGACAAGGTATCCATGAAGAGGAGGAGGATGAGGAGGAGGAAGCCTTAAAGTGGGAAAAGAGTCTTGGTTGGGAGTGGGGAGGCTGTGGAGAGTCACTGTCATGAAAGTAGGCATGGAGACAGAGGCAATGGAAAAAGAGTTTGGCATCATGGCATGCGCAGAACTCATTAAGGTTTGGGTGAAGGAGAATGAAATTAAGGCCTCCACTGAGGACAAAGTGCTCTATCACAGAGAGGGAATGTCAGGTGGATGGTGAAGACCATCGGTCAGAGTGGGAGTCAATGGAGATGTTGAGGGGAGGGGAAGGTTATTGAGGTCAGATGGGGTTGGTGGGGGTGTAGGGGCCAAAAATGAGTAATTCTTTACTTACCTTGTTTGGTTGACGTCCCTTTGGTTCCTACGAGTGCTGAAGGCATCTGCTGGTTCATTTGGCTTTCCAAGAACATGCACAGTATGTTAGTATATTAGAATGCCGGCTGGAGTATGCGCAATGTGTTTGTGTATTGGAGAGTTTGTTGGAACATGCGTGGTAGTGCATGTTCCGAATTGGGAGTTGTAGAATATATTATAAAAACATGGCGACATAGGAAAGGGTGAGTGAAACACTCATTATTTTCATTGACCAGATGTTATTTATAATCATTTCATCGAATGTTAAAGAAGATAGTTAACATTTTACGAGTTAAATAAAGGATTCGAATAGATTTGGATTGAGAATAATTAAAATGCGTCACAAACAAATGTCTCACATAGCCTTCAAATGACTCTTTATTGGATCAAAGTCACTATTTTGGGTGGGGTGGGGGGGTAGGGAAGCTCAAGGGAGGTGGAGGGTTAGGGAGGCCAGAAGGTAGGGGGGGTCAGAGAGGGGAAGTGAAAGGTTCAGAGTGGGGAGGAAGGGGTAGCAGGGTCAATAGAGAATAAAGGGGAGGTGAGGGTCTGAGGTTGGGGGTGGGAAGAGAGAGGGAGACAGGGGTAGATTTGGGAGAGGTTTGGGGAAAAAGGAAGGGTAAGGAGTAGTGGTGGGGGGAATGATTGAGCTGTGGGATCAGCAATGAGATTGAAACTGCAGCAAGTGTCTGCATCATTGGGAGCCACGTGATGAGAGTCTGCATTCGCATAGCGGCCATGTGATTATAATAGTATCATAAATCCTTATAATATAAATTGGGAACTGAAAGAAACCACTTGGCCACCACTGATGCTGGCTGCACCATTCAATAAGGCCACTTGATTGTAACCTTAATTTCACTTTCCATTACATCAATCACCTTCCACTGTTGTTTATAATAAAATCTCAACATTCATCTAAAAATATTCGGACACTACATTGCAACTGCAATCTGAGGATAAAAGAACTGAAGACTTGTGATTTTCTGAACAATTCTCTAATCTTCTTCCAGTGTGTTAGCACCCTTTCTAAAATTCCTTTGCCAAAATGTCTGTCCATGGTCTCATGCAATGCCAGGGTGAGACCACCCACAAACTGGAGGAACAACACTTAACATTCCATCTAGGCTCTCCCCAACCAGATGGCATTAATAGTGACTTCTCTGGTTATCATTAGTCCCATCCCCTCTCTCCCCTTTTCCTCTCCCTATTTCTCCTTTCCTCCTGCTCTGTCTCTCACTCTTTCTCTTCCCCATTCTCTCCAGCACTGAGCCTCCCTCTCCCCTGATAAGTTCTCATTTTTCCTCTCCATGTCCAAAAATATCACCTTTTTTCTGTTGGCCTGTTCTCCTCCCCCTTCCCTTTCTTCCCTTCCCCGAACCTTTTTATTCAGGCACCTGCCTGCCTGCATTTTGCTCATATCTTGAAGAAGGACTCCGGCCTGAAACGTTGGTTATATATGGGTGCTGCAAGACCTGCTGAGATCCTCCAGCCTTCTTGTGTTTTTACTACAATTTGCAGTCTTTTGTGCCTCAGACCAATGCAGTGTACAGAATTCCATGTGTAGTCTCATTAAGCATTACCTCCCTTTTGTATTTGATTTCCCCAGCAATAAACAATGCATTCTCTTAATTTTACCTGCATATTTGCCATTTTTGAATCACGCACCATGATACCCAGTCCTCTTTGCACCTCAGAGTACTGAACACTCTCGCCATTTAGATGATGTGACATTCACTCAAGGTGGCAGGCATGGCCTTGTTCTGGGAACTCATTTGAAAGTTAGCATTCCAATTGGTACAACGTTGTCTCTGCACCTCTCTCACATGTCAGTATAGATTATGCTAATCTGCAGAAGTAATTGATTGCATTGTGAGTGGAACCACTGGTGTCAATCTATGCGGCACAACATGTTATAATGGCCATCAGTTCAGGTAGTATCTGTGGAGAGTGAGAGTTAATTTTGATGACATTTTATCACAACATTCACAGTGCCCTCCGTAACATTTGGGACAAAGACACCTTTTTCCTTAATTTGCCCCTGTGCCCCACAGTTTTAAAATTGCAATCAAAAATTCACTTAATTAAAGTGCACAATCCAGATTTTATTCAAGGTTATTTGAATACATTTTTGTTTGACCATATAGAAATTACACAATTTCACAATTGTTTGGTCCTTATAGTCTTGTGGAATGTTCTACAGAAGCACCCCTGTTGTTTTTTTTAAATCTTCTCCAGTTACATCGAGCTTAAGAGAGTATCTGACAATACATATTGATCTGGGCTGATGATTCAACAGCTAAATTACTCCTCGCTATTTATTAAGAATGATGTTCAAACCGACTGAACTATGAATATGAAAGTTGTTGGAGAATGGTTGTGAAATTCTGCAAAGTATTTGTTTTTGTCAGTAAGACAGGACAATGACAACTTGTTTCATATGATAAACGCTGTCAGAGGAAGTTGTGTGCTACAAATCAGGAATGCCTTAGATTCAGTCACAGGAGTAAACACAGGTTATAATGTGAATGAAGAGGAAGAAGTGGGCAAATATTTTTTTGCTTCTGATTGCATCAGTATATTTGCAGATGAACAATGACGACAAGATAATTATTGGCTCTATCTCCTTCAATGCTGAGATAAAATAACCCAGCAGTAGTTACTGACAGGACTCATTCCTCAAAAAAAGCTATTTCAGCAATATAAGGAAGAGAGATAAGCACTTTTGGAGCTCTCTTTCAGAAGAGAAAACGTGAATAAAAAAAATTAAAGTAACAGGATATATGAAAATCAGAAGCCACTGTTTCTGGCTCTTGCAATAAAAATATTTTGCTTAATTAGGGAGAGAGGGATGAGGCCACATGGTGAATTGAATAGTGCATTTAAAGATGAGCATATAAATATTCATGACATAGGATGCATGGAAAAATAAAGACTATTGTGGGAAAGGGTAAGATACCAATTGGAACTTACCCAGCAGAATTTCTTCGATTTGTCTATCAGAATCAGAACTCAGTGTCATGAAATCCGGTGTTTTTTTTGCAGCAGCCTAATTATTGCAATAATTCTTTCTGCAATAATATCAGAGAATGATATTATCTGTGAATTCTTCTCATTACTGTATAGGCAGCACATTACAGGCCTGTACCTACAATGTCGAAACATTTGCTGTTTGCTCATATTATATATCCCTCTATTTCCTGCATATTTATGTGTCCATCTAGAAGCCTCTCAATTGCAACTCTTGTATCTGCTTCTGCAACCTCTGCTGGCAGCTGATTCCAAATTCCTATATGAAATCACTTTCATCCACCTCTCCTTTCTTTCCATCTGACCCTCTGTTAATCAATGTCGAATGAGAAGTAAAATCTTCAAAAATATGTTGCTTCCTATCACTAAGTTGAGTGACAAATGTTCCAAAAGCAGATAAACGTGTACCACTTGGCAGATTGTTCAAGTTTATTATCATCCGATTGTAAAAGTACAACCTAACAAAACAGTGTTCCCAGTCCTTTTTTTAAAATTTTTTTTTATTTTTTTTTTATTTTTTTTTTTCACACCATAAATCACATTAGCCATGATGTACACTTTTTCTTTTTCACACATATACAGTGACTTTTTCTCCCCCCCCTCCCTCCTCCCAAGCCACCCCCCCACCCCCCCCCTCTCATCCATTTTAGGTATACAATCTAGGTTGCATTAAACCCGTCAGACAATGTTGTCATTCAACAAAAATACACCAGAAATTCTACTGAGTCCATTCTTTTCTTTCCTTCTCCTTCCATCAACTTAGGTAATGTTTGTCCCCGGTAGGTTTTCGCTATTGTATTTAATGTAAGGCTCCCATACTTGTTCGAATATTTCAATATTATTTCTTAAACTATATGTTATTTTTTCTAATGGAATACATTTATTCATTTCTATATACCATTGTTGTATTTTCAAATTATCTTCCAATTTCCAGGTTGACATAATACATTTTTTTGCTACGGCCCTTGATGCAAAAATGTGCAAACACAAAACCATGCATAACACATGTACAGGCAAATGATATATATGCAGTACGTATCTACATATATAAAAATAAATATTGTTTCAATAATAGTTGAGACTCGGAAAGTTCATATGAGCAGTTCAACAGTCTCAATGCCCATGGGAAGAAACTGTTTCTCAGCCTGATGGCTCTGATGCTTCTGTATCTCTTTCCTCATGGGAGTAGCTGAAAGATTCTGTGTATGGGGTGGTAGGGGTCCTCAACATTTTTGCGTGCTCTCTTCAGACAAAGATCCTGGTTGATCACGTCGATAGAGGGGAAGAAGATGCCAGTGATCCTCTCTGCTGCTCCAAGGCTCTACAACAACCTTACCACACTCTGATGTAGGTGGCCAAGATGTCACAATAAAGCTCCTGTAGAATGTTGACAGGATGGTGGCTGGTTTCCTTGCATGCCTCAGTCTTCTCAGGAAGTGCAGTCACTGTTGCGCCTTTCTCACAAGTGAGGAGATGTTACATGTCCAGGATAGGTCACTATTTAAGTGGTCTTTGAGGAACTTGGTGCTCTCTACTCTGTCCACTACTGAGCTTTTAATGTGTAGTAGACGTTGGTCATCTCTGGTCCTTCTGAAGTCCACAATCACCTCCTTTATCTTGTCCATGTTGAGACTCAGGATGATATTCTCGTACCGTTTCATGGGGTTTTCCACCTCTTCTCTTTAGTGCAACTCATCATTGTTGCTGATGAGACCAACTACTGTCGTGTCATCTGCAAACTTGATGACTCTGTTGGAGCTGGATCTGGCATTGCAGTCGTGGGTCACTAGCGTGAACAGGAGCGAGCTGAAAGCACAGCTCTGCTGTGTGCCATTGCTCAGCTTGACAGTGCTTGACATTCTGCTGCTGAGGAAGGCAAGGATCCATTTATAGAGAGGGATGTTGAATCCCAGTGAGTACAGTTTCTCTACCATTCTCTGGGGAATGATTGTATTAAACACTGAGCTGAAGTTGATGAATTGCAGCCTGGCGTATGATGCGTCGTCCTCCAAGTGGGTCAGGACGGAGTGGAGGGACTAGATAACATCATCAGAGGAATGGTTCCATCTGTAGGGTAATTAAAATGGATCAAGGGAGTGAAGAAAGTGGAAAGAAAAGAAAGACATTCTTTAAATATCTGCCAATTAGCAAAGTTCTGGCTTAGATTTTGCTATCACCAATCAAGAAATGATACTTGCCAGTGGCCTTGCAATAAATGCTAAATCTGTCATTCACATTGAATGGATTTACCTTTTAACAGGGTTCACTTGCTCTTAGCAATCATTTCCCTGGGGTATATTTCTGATATTGAAAAGGTGATGTCATATTAATCACATTAAACAATTCTGATAGCAAATCAGAAAGAGAAAAAGTACATTTAAAAAAAAAATTATTACCTTTTAAACATTTTAAAGAAGATATATATGGTGATTGTGATGTACACTTTTTGTTTTGGTGTAAACTGAAATGTCATAAATAAACATAAAATATCCAATTCAGTTTGAAACATTTCCCTTAGGGAATGGTGGTCCATATGTGCATGCAATTAGTTTTGTGATGTGAGAGTATTTGCTGTGTTTCAAATGCCATTTAGTCTAGCATTAAAAACATGTAGATCTCATACCGAGATTTGTTACTTTTTAAAGATTTTTTACAATGAGACTTGCATGTAAATGTCTTAAGTTCTCCGAAGAACAATTAATGTCCTTGATTTTTGTGGAACTGAATTGAAAACTGAAATTATAGGTTGATGCATTAAACTGTGTATATGCCAGAAATAATTTGATGATTTTTAAAATGTGCTGATGGTAAATCCAGATAGTTTTACCCTCATAAGATTTTGCAAACCTTGGGCCAATTTTGCTGTGGATTCATGTCAACCGTTCAACAAGTAAGTGCAATCACAACAAAAATTAAATCTGTTGGTATGAAATGTGGTCTTCTTGCTGCACATTGGTAACTTTCTGTTATAATCTAAACATCCTTTTCGTATTATCAAGTTGCCTAATTATGGTTCAAGTTGCAAAGTCCCTTTGAGCAAGAATGCCTGGAATTCAAGATGACTGGATCTTGCAGTCCCAAATCATTGCAGTTTTTAGACTCTGAACATTTTGTAGGGTGCAGGTTATGAAAGGAGCAACTTACTTTGTTTTCATTGGTGGTAAATTTAACTTACGTAAGCATATTGTCTCCAGTGGTCACAATACAATGATCATATATGTTTTTGTGAATGTTATAAAGTATTTAGCTAATTCAGATAATAAAGTATCTCTTCACTGGGGCATATATCTTTATATCTGAACATTTTGAATTTGTTCAGATACGTTAATTATTAAGTTTGTTTTAACTTATTAAATGTATAAATCATATAGGTTTATGATCATTAATCATAACTGTTGGTGGGGATTGGGTTAAATAATTGAGCTCTTTGGGATCAATTTTCCTTGGAATCACCGAGTATGAACAGCTCGAAATGAGTTTGATTGCATTATAGTTAGCATTGGTAATGCAGCCAGCTCCATTCTGAAGCATGGACACACCTCAGATCAGAAACTCCGCAACCCCTTTAAAAATGAAAATTAATACCTTACCACCTAAATAAGACCCTCAAGATAATTTTTGGTATTAAATAGTTGGAGCATTTTGCGTGTTCTGCTCGATCATCAGGGCAGGATTTCTCTCCTGAATGCCACAGAATAATCGATATCTTTGCTTCCCACGGTCACTGCGTAACTTGCTGAGTTTCTCCGACACTTTTTATTTAACAGAATAATTGAGGATGCAGTCCTTCTGAGATAAGACTATTTTTGGTTCAACCTTAACTTCAACCTCTCCCATCCCCTGCTGCCTCCCCCTTCCTCCTCCCAACACGTACCCTCCCAAAGTACCATTAGTCACAGTCGTGATGTTATCCTTTCCTGGCATGATCTGAGGCCTTAATTCAGTGAGAATCATATTTGATATTCTGCTGAGTACCTATAATGTTGAGATTTGGACCTTTAATATAACTTTGGCCTGTTTTTGACTAAGGCAAGCAGATGGCCCTTGCACTCTGGCAGTTGATTGCCTAAAATCAGACATTTTTATGCCATTGCCACAATCATTAAATACACAGATTTTTAGAATGGAGATATTGTTCTTAAATATTATGTCTTCCATGATTGTATGTTTGGATACATGTAATGGTACAGATTACTGTGAATGATATTTGCTAGGGAGAAACAGCAAGGTGCCTCTAGGTTTTTGAGGTGAGGTTGCAGTAATAAAGCAAGAACGATTGCAAGTGTCTTGCAAACACAAATGAAATAATGATACCTACAGGCTGGGAATTTAGTAAGAACTTTCTTGCTCTTCAAACATCCTATTGCAATATGTTTGTTTAAATACACATTAAGCAAATTAAAGCCCAGAAACAGGCCCATCTGCCCATGATGTTTTGTGCTGAACATGTTGCCAAATTAAACTAAATCTCGTGTTCCTGCACATGATCCACATACCTCCATTCCCTTCATATTCATGTGTCTATTTGGAAGCGTCTTGAATGCCACTTTCATGTCTGCTTCCACCGCTACCCATGGCAACCTCTTCCAGGGATCTGCAATTCACAAAATATCTTTACCCCTACATTTTTAATCTTTTCTCATTTTTTTTTTACTCCAGGGCAACATTTTGACTATCTCCACTATCTATGCTTCTCAGATTTTTATAAAGACCCATCATGTCTCCCCTCACCATCTGATGCTCCAGAGAAAACAACTCAAGTTTGGACAACTTCGACCCATAATTTATTTTCTCTATATCAGACAGCATCATGATAAATCTTTCATGTTTTACTTCTACCATGATAAAACTCTTCTTTACAGTTTCCAAACCCTCCATATTCTTCCTCTAATTGTACAGACAAGAATTGTACACAGTACTCTGTGCTGTGCTCCATAAATGTTTTATGGAGTTGCAGTGTGACTTTCATACTTTTATATTTAATGCCCTGCCTCATGAAGGTAAACATCCCATATACCTTCTTTACCACCCTATCTGCTTGTGTGGCCACTCTCAATGAGCTGTAGACTTGGACCCCCTGATATCCCTCCATACATCAGTGTTGTTAATCCCCTTGCATTTGATCTCCCAAAGTGCGTATCTCACACTTAGATTTTTTTTTTAAATGTAGACATCAGGATGATAGCAGGCTCTTCTAGCCCACGAGCCTGGACAAGTACTCCAATTAACCTACAACCCCCATATGTTTTGAAAGGTGGGAGGAAACTGGAGCACCCAGAGGAAGCACATGCAATCACGGGGAAAATGTATGGACAGCACCGGATTTGAACCCGCGTCATTAACACTGTAAAAGTATTGTGCTAACCGCTATACTAACTGTGCTACCCTTTGTAAGACATAGCCTGCATTGCACAAAGCCATCCTGACATCCATAATCAGGCTATGGCTTTCCAAATGGATGCAAATCCTCTCTCTAAGTATCCTCTTCAATAGCTTGCCTACAACTGATGCAAGGCTTACTGACCTATCCATTTCAGGATATTCCCCATTTCCCCTCTTGAACAAAGGAACAACATTGTCTTCTCTCCAGAATCTGGGAGACTTTAATTCTTTCCATTGGCTCTTTCAATATCCAATCAGACTCTGGGATCTATTCATACTCATATTCTTCAAAAACCCAGATTCTCAAAATGCCGCAACATATTAACATTCTCCAAAATGCTTTCACTTTCCTACCTAGTTCTCCTTGATGATTACCAATGTTCGGTATTAATTTAGTACCTTTACGTTGACCACTTCCTCAGACTTGAAGCATTAATATCCCTCTTTGTCCATGAACAGTCCTATCTGCTCCCTAGTTTTCCTCTTGTTTTTGATGTATTAAATGCCTTTGGATTGTTTTTAATCCTGGTCAGCAAGGATATTTCATGGGCCCTTTTGTCTTCTTAATGCCACTCTTGACCTCACTCTCACTTTTTCCTTCCATCTTTATATTCTTCAAAGGTCCTATGTGATCTTCTGAACTTTGGATTTTCTTCCTTTTTCTTTTTAACTAAATTCACAATCTCTCTGTTCATCTAAGGTTTTCTTACCTTGCCCTCCCTGTCCATCTTCCTAACTGGAACATGCCAGTCCTAGACTCTGATCAGCTGGTTCATAAATAATGCTCATATTGTCAAATGTCGACTTGCCTGATAACAGCTCCATCCAATTACAGTAATTGCTGTGTAATAATTTTATATGTATAATATGTAAAAACACAGAAATGCTGAAGGAACTCAGCCTGTCTCACAGCGTCCAGCATTTTGGGCCACATTCGTACTTCAATGTACCCTAATTCACCACTGTTCCCAAAATGATCCTCCACTGGAACTCCAGGCCAGGCTAATTTTCCAAGTTGGCCTCTTCCCAATATGGCCTCTTCCTTCATTATATTATCTACATGCTGCTCAAGAATTCTTCTTAGGTATATCTCACAAATTCTGCCCCGTCAAAGCTTTTGATACAAAGGGAGTCCCAATCAATATTGGGGATGTTAAAGTCACTCAGTATGACAACCCTATCTCTTAGTGCAGTGGTTCTCAACCTACTTTTTCCACTCACATAGGTAATCCCTTAAACCACAGAGCACCTATGGAGTAGGATGCCAGAGGTGCTCTGTCATTAGTAAGGGATTAATTAAGATGGTAGGTGAGTGGGCCACTGCCAGTGGACTGATATCACCTGCAACCGTGCATCTTGGCGCCTCACAGTTCGGTGGGCTGCAACCTCCTTTGAAGAAGACCGCAGAGCCCACCTCACTGACAAAAGACAAAGGAGGAAAAACCCAACACCCAACCCCAACCAACCAATTTTCCATTGCAACCGCTGCAACCGTGCCTGCCTGTCCCACATCGGACTTGTCAGTCACCAACGAGCCTGCAGCAGACATGGACATACCCCTCCATAAATCTTCGTCCGCGAAGCCAAGCCAAAGAAAGTAAAAGGTTGAGAACGACTGTCCTAGTGGCTATTAGGAGAAATATAGTATAACTCCATCAAAGTGATTGCACTTCTATTACATTTGAGCTCCACCCATATTGCTTCAGTGGATGAAACCTTCAATACATCATTTCTAAGTGGAGCTGCAACATCTCCCTTTTAGTAATGCAAATTAGTATTCTAATAAACAAACTGACCATGATCAATATTTCAATATGTAAACAAACCATCAGTTTAATGTCCTGATTGAGAGATGATTCTTCTGAAAATTCCACAACCCCTTTACACTGAAATTGGGCATTTTACTGCAAAATGTCAGAATAATTTAAAAATACATTGTTTCGAATGCAGCAATTCACTTGACACGTAGTTTCAAAATATTTTGAGAAATTTTGTACAGCTTGTCAATGTTTTCGAGTGAAGCTTGCTGCAAGGAAGTATTGTCTACATATCAGTACTCTCACCTCTGCTACCTTTACCTGAGTACTTAATCTAAAAATGAGAAAAAGATCCAAATGGGGTCCACATGATCAATGCTCTAACTAAATTGGCCTCTCCTATGAATATCTTGCTATTGACAGAATAGATATTGCTTTTAAAAATTAATGATCTTTACAACCTAACTAAAGGCAGAATTCCTAATTGCTGGGCAATGCACAGATTATTAGCTTGGCTGATGCAGATAATTGTCCTTTCTCAGAACCAGATGATTTAAAATTTGCTCCAGGATTTGAGCACATAAATTACTCAAGCACTAAAGTGATCCTGGAGTACAATGTTGCAGGAGGTGCTTCATTTTGGGTGAGATACCAAATTTTACCCCTTTCCCTTCTCCATGTGGCTAGTTGTGCCTCCTTCATCCACCTCTGCCCTGCCTGTCCCTGTTTGCCTTGCCCTGTCATGTCTTCATACCAGCTGTTTTCTCTCTCTCTACTCTCAGTCCTGATTCAGGGTCTTGAGCCGAATCATGAGCCATCCCTTCTCCCTTCCTTTTCCCGTCTCCCCCCCCCCCCACTTCCCCCTGCAACCTCCAGCAGTTTATTTGATTTGTCCCACTTTGACTAAGCATAATGAATCAAGGTTGATGGAGTTTTGAAGTTTAGATACCTGAAATTAAAGCCAGATGTCAATCAGAACCAAATTTCTAGCATTAGAGAGTAAAACATAATGATAGTGTCACAAAAAAATAATGTTGCCCAGGAGATTCTCCACTTAGAATAGTATTTTGAAATTATTTTTCATTCAAACAACTACTCTGACGACTCGCTCGAAATTGCAGCATGACTTACTCAACAAGAATTGAGTACTAGTATTTCATTTTGCTATCTTAACCTGAGTATACAAATGCAAGAGTAAGTTTAAAACCTAGGACCTGATATTTTGGACACATAGGGCAAGCATCCATTCTGCTCAAGTTAGCACAATAGCCTGCTGACCAGCAGCCAAGAGGTATGGAATTGCACTTCAAATATGCAAAATTATTCCACCTCCTATGAGTCTAAGTATAGAGTGAAATTAAAATTTAGTTATGTTGTAAATCTATGCAACTCTTTGGTTTGGATAAGTTTGAGGTGATAGGTATGGATAAAGAAGATTGATTGGAGTAAAATAAGCTACTGATGCCATGGACATGTCATTTTATGATCAAGAACAATCTAAATTACAAATAGAAATCAAACAAATATGTTGGTGTTATTTTGTATTTTATCCTTGGGGAGGTGGAAAATGTGTCAAAAACTTTCTTTCCAAGATTAATTATGTAACCAAGGATGAATTGCACAGTCTGATAGACTGAAAGGCCTTTACTCAGTTGTGCAACTTTGATTTCAGAAATCAGAATGTTGTGATTTCACCTTGGAAATTCAATTGCACAGTATTCTTTTCAGCATTTTGTCTAACTCCAGAAATTTGATAGGAGGCTTTGCATTACCACTTATGACGCTGAAGTGATTTCCACGTCTTGTCATGATCTCATTCCCATGACTTTTTTTGAAGCATTGTTGGGATACTGGGTACATCATTAAGAATTCCTGAAACAGTATGGCCTTTCCAGCACTATGTCGTTCTGAGTAACCTGCTAAGTTAGTATCTGTTTATATCCTTTAATGAGATATGAACTTTGGGCCTCTTTCCCCATTCCAAGAATTTGAATGCCCCAAACAGAAAATGACTACCTCCATAATCCTGCCCAACCCCTGATCGTTACTGCCAGTCCTTTCTTACTACACTTTGTACCTCAGCATTAATTAAGGTCTTCCTTTTCTATTCTACACTGCAACCCACTCCAGCACATCAAAACCTAGTATACCTATAAAGTGTAGGATCTGGTCAAGTGTTTGAAGTTGTATGCAATGTATTAAGAAAGAAAATTGTAGGTGTCTCTATGCACTTTTTTTGTCTCTGTGCACCTTTTTGAATTAAGGCATGCCCTAATAGATGTATGGAATTATTAGCCCTTAATATGGATTGACAGTGTAATGCAGTTTGAAGAAATGCTCTGTTATTTGAGGTGTCCCTTTGGTTTAAGGTAGTAATCCAAACTTTTGATTTAAACCAGTTAAACTTTAATTAGGAAAGATAAAAGTTTCAATTGAATCATTTAGAGAAGAGGAGTAAGTTATTTGGTATCTAATTAAGCATCATTTTCTGTAAAGTATTCTGAGTGATCCGATAAAATGCAGCTTCTCCCACTGCTCACTCATGAATTTGCACTGATACATGTGGGTTAATTTATTTTGGATTTCTGATAAAAGTAGAGAGAAGTTATGCGACCTTACCCCAATCTTCCCACCATTGACTATATCTAGACCTCCTGCTGCCTCAGAAGTTCAACATTCAAATTTTGAACTTCAGAGTACATACACAATATCATATAAAATATCACAATATCATATACTGAGATACTTTTGTCTGCTGGCCGGACAGAATTTCTACTTGTTAATAGTGCAAACTATACTCAAGATAAAAAGATATGCATGCAAAAGAGAGAAATTTATACCTCCAACAGTGTTTCAATGGTTCTCTCACATTATGGCCTGTTCAAGTTTAGAGAAAAACAATTAGATATCATGTATTTGATTCATCAGTGAAATTTGAAGATATATAGCGACCTTTTATGCCTCATTTTCATTGGATGTAAATGTTTTTAATGTGATTCGATGTACTCACTCTTCCAGATAAGATAGAGTCTTACCTTTGTTTTTTGATTCATGGTATGAATCAAAAGCTATAAAATAATGTAACCCTCAGGAGAAGCTGCTCAGATATTTTTTGTGGTTAGTTTTCTTTTTTGATTAGAATAGGTTAGGTGGGGTTTTAATAAATAATTAAATATATAAATTTATATGGGCTGTGTCCACTAAATATATATAAATATTTTCTGTTTTCATCCAGAGCAGTGGAGGAGGGACTGAGTTTATACTGTTTGAAGTTTTATCTTGATTGCACACATATTGTATTTTCAGTTTTGTTCCCTTTTCTTCATTGTAGTGTATTTATTATAAAAACCAATAAAAAAGAAAAGAGAGAAATGTAAACAAAATGTGCAAAAACAGACAAAAAAATAAATAATGCGCAAAGTAAGAGTCCTGAAATGAGACTCTGAATATGTCTGTTGCTTAGGGTCTGATAGTGGAGGGGTAGCATCTGTCCTAAATCTAGTAGTATTAATCTTGTGGCACCCATACCTCTTTCCTGATGGTAACAGTAAGAATAGAATATGTCCTAGGTGGTGTGGATCCTTGATGTTTGCTGTTGCTCTCTGATGACAGCATTCCATGTAGATTTTCTCACTGATGGGGAGAGTTTTGCCTGTGATATGCTGGGCTGTGTCCACTATCTTTAACAGGGCTTTCCACTCAGAGGTATTGTTACCCCCATATCAGGCTATAACACAGCCACTTGGCACACTTTCTACAGCATATCTATAGAAATTGGTCAAGGTTTTTGATGTCATATCAAACCTCTGCAAATCCCTTAGGAAGAGGAGGTGCTGATGTGCTTTCTTCACAACGATGTTAGTATGTTGAGTTCAAGAAAGGTCTTTCAAGGTAATGACTCTCAGGGATTTAAAATTTGCGCACCTTCTCCACCTCTGATCCCCAGTGATTACTGGATCAATCACCTCTGGTTTTCTCTTCCTAAAATCTACACCTGGGCTTCCCAAACTTTTTAGGTCACAAAACCCTTTTGGGGATCTCTTGGAAATCATGGAATCCTGTAGTTACGAACTGGAAGCTGGATGGAAGTAGAATAATGACAACCTCCAGTTTGAGCATAGAAATTATTTTTCTTAAACTATAAGCAATTTGAGGCAGTGCTTGCAATATCCCATTTCTCCAGAATTTGATTATTTTTTTTCAGCTGAATATTATCCAAATTGCAAATACAAGTATCATTGACCTTCCAGACACCAAATGCCCACCATCACCGACCTTCCAGAAATGGATTTCCAACCCGTCCCCAGCCACCCCCATGCCGGATCTCCCAACACCTCTGATGTGAGTATCCACCTTGGCCCCGGCTGCCTGCAGGTGGAGTTCCTGATGCCTCTAACGTGGGTTTGCATCCTGGCCCCTGCTGCCCACAGGCCAGAGCTTCCAACACCTTGATCGATAACCCCCGTCCCCGCCGACCAGGAGCTGGAGCCACTGTCACCTCCGCTGGTAACTCCGACTGCAAACATACCATAGCCCCTGATGCCTCTGTTGATGCAGATCCTAGTCCTAACTAACACCATTCCAGCACCCATACCGACCCCATTACCATTTCCCACACCAACCTCAGCGAGGGGGGGGAGCAAGTGAGTGAGTGAGAGGAGGAGGGAGTGAGCAAGAGGGGGAGGGAGTGAGGGAGGGAGGTAGCAAGCAAGTGACCATAAAGGAAGGGAGGGAGCAAGCAAGAGAGTGATGGAAGGGGAGGGAGTAGGAGGGAGGGGAACACAAAAAGCACAGAGTCAGCAAAAACCATTCCTGTTGTACTACACCCGTGGAATATCTTTCAGTTTAAATATTTTAAATGTGGCCAATCTTGTGGCAAAAAAAATCAGAGTCCCATTGGTTGAAAATTGCGTCTTGAGGCCTGACATCTCTGTTGCTGATGTCAGGCCTCTAGACGTCATTTTGTTTTGTTATAGTCAAGGCAACCATTTGCTGCCATAGCAGAAACACAGAGAATTAAAATCACAGGTAAAAAGTAATTTCAAGAAAAACAATTATTGCAAGTTATAGTTATTACTACCCATTTCTTCCGCGGAACCCCTACGCCTTTCCGTGGAACCCAGTTTTGGAAACTCTAATCTACACCATTCACCCGAGCTTTCAATCTCCCTCTTATATGCTAACTCATTGCCCTTTTTATACAGTCCTCTACTGTGGTAATTTGTAAATAATGTTGATGTCATATGGAACCATGCTGTATGAAAAACCCATCCCACCCTGGCTACACTTTCTTCTTCCCCTTTTGTCAGGCAGGAAATGTATGAGCTTGAAAACACCCCACCCCCCCCTCCAAATTCAAGGATAGATTCTTTCCTGTCGTTATCAGACTCTTCAATGTACATTTCTTTGTGAAAGATGATTTCCCTGCACTACTTAACTGTACAGTACTTTAAATCTTGCACTTTGTCCTGACAGCATTGCACTCTTCTTTTTAACAATGTAGCATTGTACCCTACGGTTTGCTTTATTATTGCAGAACCTGCTGTTCGTCAGTGTTGACTTTCAAGGAGAGATCATGAAACAGCTTTTTACTGTATCTTGTACATGTGACAATAAACAAATCAATTAAAAATATATATGTAAGGTAGAAAATTGCCTTTTATTTTTAACAATGGTTTTGGCACTTTAAAAAAAAGACATAGAGCATGGCTACAGGTGCTTCCAGTCCACAAGCCCGTGCCATCCAAATATCCCAAATAGCATACAACCCCCATCTGTGAGGAAACTGGAGCACCCAGAGAGAACACATCCAGATACAGGGAGAACATACAAACTCCTTACGGACAGCAGTAGAAACACAATGCTGAAGAAACTCAGCTGATGAAACAGTGTATTTTATTTCATTAATAAATGTTGGTTATGTATATTTATCTTTGCTACATAAAGTACACTTTTTTGACCAGCTGCGTTTCTCCAGCATTGTTTTTCTTCAACCATGGTGTTTGCGGACTTCCATGTTTTATTCCTTTCTTTACAGAAAACATCGGATTCAAACCTCAATTGCTGGCATTGTAATAGCTTTGCACTAACCACACCTTCCAATTAATGTTCCATAATATATGAAAGAAACTATATCTGGTGAATGCATTTAGTCTTTTATACTGTATGTTGCCTTCTACAAGTTACAGGAATCAAAGAGGAAAATGGTAAATTTGAGACTTTGAGAGTACTGAACATCAGTGTTCATGTAACTCATAAGTGAAATTGTTGGTGGTCTCCACATTAATACACAGTAAATAGCAACATAAATAATATTGTTTAAACCATACATTTTAATTGGAAAAAGATGCTAACTATATAAATATTGTCTGAAATGAAAGCACACCATAGGTTTGTAATGTGTAACACAAACAATGAATCCTGCCAAATAGTCATATGTTGAATTGGAATATAAATTGTTTTGTAGGCATAAGCACTTGGGATAGGCTTTTCAGTGAATATAACAGATGATTTGTATGTTATTTAAAACCATTGGAATCTTGCTACATAGCTATCATTAAATTTTGTTGGTCTTTAGTAGAAATGATTCAAATTTTGTGCGCCAAACATATATTTAAAATGTGTTCTCTTTAATTTAATGTCTTGTTGCAGTTTTATTATCATTCGCACTGGATATCTCATCAAGAAAGGTGACCATTGCATCCACTTTTTCTCCTAAACCCCAAAGTGACATTTGTTCCTGTGTTTTATTGTGTGACAACTGTGCTTTTTCTTAAAATCCATGAGCCTTCACACCTTGAATTGTCTCCATGTGCCAGTCTTCATATCTTGTGAAAGCACAAAGATGAATTT
Organism: Narcine bancroftii; assembly: GCF_036971445.1. Lineage (NCBI taxonomy): Eukaryota > Metazoa > Chordata > Chondrichthyes > Torpediniformes > Narcinidae > Narcine > Narcine bancroftii. The sequence continues at coordinate 418,053,018 of NC_091469.1, forward strand.
TGCTTGTTGAGGGCATATCGGTTCTGAATTTAAAGTCTAAATCAAAAGAAAATATCTCTGACGGTGCATCCTTTCCTCACAATTACATTAGAGTTGGTCTTAATGGGGTTTGTGTAATTCAGATCTATTATTCCTACCAGTGAGCTCAGAATAATACCAACGTCAATTCCATTATTAAGCTCTGATTTTGCTGTTGAAGAAGGGTACATGGAGTCTGTGGCATGATCAATAACCACAAGCAGACACAAAATGAATGATTAAAGGCTTTAATATCCAGAAACATTGGGCATGTCTCTAAATGCTGCTGACAAGACCCAAGACTAGTATGGAGGTAGGAGACTTGGGCTATTAGCCTTTATTGGGAATCTACAGGGAGGAGTTACCGGATCAGAGGTGGGTCAGCCTGTACAGTCAAGTGAGGTCACACCTGCTTTACCATGTTCCACCACAGAGTCATTCAGTCATACAGCTTGGAAACAGGCCCTTTACCCCAACTTGCCAATGACAACCAAAATGTTCTACCCACATAGACTCTGTTTTATCTAACTGCTCCTCTAAACTCACATTTCACTTTAAGTAATCCCTATGCCATAAGTGCTCAGTGATTAGTAAGGGATTGCTTAAGGTGGTATGTGAGTGGAAAGAAAAAGTTTGAAAACCACTGTTTTAATCGTACCTAATTGACTCATTAAGTGCATGGTTTCATAACTCCAAATGAAATGGACCAATGACAATTTTTCTCAAGCAAAATATTTCAGTAACAATTGGGTCTAGAGCAGTGGTTCTCAACCTTTTTCTTTCCACTCACATTCCACCTTAAGCAATCCCTTACTAATATAAGAGCAGTTTAAGGTGGAATACAAGTCCAGGGAGGTAGTTTGAAAACCACTACTCAAAACTTATTCTGTCCCAGTATCTGTCCAAATGCTCTTCCACCAGTTTATTCCATACACACACTACCCTTTGAGTAAAAAATAAAATGAAAAAGTTGATTGAGTGAATTCAACAAAAGTTTACTTCAGTGGTTCTCAACCTTTTTCTTTCCACTCACATTCTTTGGCTTGGCTTCGCGGACGAAGATTAATGGAGGGGTAATGTCCACGTCAGCTCCAGGCTCGTTTGTGGCTGACAAGTCCGATGCGGGACAGGCAGACACGGTTGCAGCGGTTGCAAGGGAAAATTGGTTGGTTGGGGTTGGGTGTTGGGTTTTTCCACATATCCCTATGTCATCAGTGTGCTGTGATTAGTAAGGGATTGCTTAAGGTGGTATGTGAGTGGGATGGAAAGACTGAGAATCACTGCTCTAGACCCAATTGTTACTGAAATATTTTGCTTGAGAAAAATTGTCATTGGCTTATTTCCTTTGGAGTTATAAACCATGCACATAGCGAGTCAATTAGGTATGATTAAAATAATGGTTTTCAAACTTTTTCTTTCCACCCACATACCACCTTAAGCAATCCCTTACTAATCACAGCACACTGATGTCATAGGGAATACTTAAAGTGGTATGTGAGGAAAAGAAAAAGGTTTATTCAATTGATGCCTGGAATGGTATGTTTATTGTTTGAGGAGAATGAATCATAAGTTAAAAAAAACTTGCAAGGTAAATGGGCATGGATATTTGTAATTCTCCACCCAAAAGAGCAGTGAAGACTTATTGATGTGTATATTCAAGGGGGTCAATTGATTTGTAGATATTAAGATAATCAAAGGATTATAGGGTCAGTGCAAGAAAGCGGGAATGAGATAAAGGCTCAGCCAGGATCCTTTTGAATGGCTGAGGCAGCTTGAATGATGAACTCTTGCTTCTATTTCCTCTGATGTCCTGGACTTGTACTTTCTAGATTTGAGGACTGATGATATTTATCCACCGTTTCAATAATTTGAGTAAATCACGGGCCACATTCATCAAAAAATATAAGCAAATATATCACACTTGGCACAGCATTTTGAAATTCAAAACTATAACATTTTATAATTGAAGTAACAAATGAGTCATAGAGTTTTGGAGAATGAAAACAGACATTTTGATCCAATTTGTCTTTCCCGACCAATTTATCTTTGTAAGATAATTTAATTTGTTGCTTTTGGTGTATATCAAGTTCAAGTTTATTGTTGCGTGTACCGTGATACAATGATAGAGGTTGTTTTGTGAGCAGACCAGTAGACATCACATACATATTACAACAAAAGTGCAGAGTTACAGAAAGAGATCAGTTGATATGGGGCAAAGGCAACATAATTGTTCTCTTCTGAGTCTCACTCAAGAGTCTGTTGAGGGGGGGGGGGAAATAAACTATTCTTGAATCTGGTGTTAGTAGGAGTAAAACATGAACATGTTCAGACACCGAGATTGAAATTAAAAACCCAATGCTGGAGAAACTCAGCAGGTCAAACAGTGCACTTTGTATAGCAACTAGCAATTTGGGCTTGAGTCCAGGTTGAGATGAGTCTTTTCATTTTTTGGCTGCTTTTCCAAAGCAGTGAGAGTTACAGATGGCATTGATAGAAGGTTTATCAGGTTTTGGTAGAAGCAGATTTTTGCAGTAAAAAGGACATCATGACATCCTGTTTATTACAGTATTTAATTACTTTGACAGAGTTCAGATCCTATTTTTTTTACAACTCACTGAGAAATCATGGGATTAACCCAATTACTGCATTAGTGATATAAATGGAACATAAATAACTTACCTGAATTTCCCAACCTAAAATAAAAATGAAAGGCAATGAAAGCTGTTCCATGATAAACCTTTGTCAATGTGGCCACCAATTCAATGAACATCTCTGCACATACAGTACATCAGAGATGATATCAGCCCAAATGAAAATAAAGCAGAGTTGTGTTTCAACTTAAAAACAGCAATACATTTTAAAGTTGTCTTGTGAATGAAATATTCAATCGAGATTGATGGATTACTCCAAAATATTAGCATTCAACTTGTTTGCTTCTTCAATTTGTCGATGAACTGACTGGACCTTCACTTAGCAGAAAAATTCAATATTATGTGAGCAGACTCCATCAATAGTTCAATAAACAATTTGTAAGGAGTTGATTTTTTTTAATCTATCATATATAAACTTAAACATAATAAAAAGAGAACCTGAAAGTAAACATTTCCGATGAAAATACCTTGTTCATGTTAGATGAGGCAATAAAAGTTTAAATGCTCCATGATTTCAATTGTAATGTGTTGATCCGGTGGAAAGACCATGTATTCTCGAGGTTATTGAAAGTATAGATTGAATTGCTGAGAATTGACCTAAAGAGAAGATGATACAACTATTCATGTATCCCTTTAATGATTATGTACCAGAAAATAATCTTGTTTAGTAGTAGCAAAGACTGATGAATTCCAAATATTTCTTTCAATGCTTTGCTCTACACTTCACAATATTTGAAACCTTCCAATTAATGAAAATGTACATGATGTCTCAAATTTGCATATATTATGTTGTATTGTATGATACTTTCTGATCAGTTATTGAATAATTTCAACTCCTCTGTGTCAAAGATGTTACTTACCTTTTATTATTTATTGAATTATAGATCATGGAAGCAAACTCATTGTCACAACTTGTTCATGATGGCCTAGATGCCTTTCATTGCCAATCTCACTTGCCTTCATCTATTTCAATCTTTCATGACCATGTACCTGTCCAAATATCATTTAAGCATTCTAATTGTACCTGCCTCTGCCATTTATTCTGGAGAGTGTGAAAGACATTCCCCTCAGGTTCTCTTGAAAATTCTTTACTGTTCAACTTGATACGATTAGCGCAACACTGTTACAGTACCATCGACTTGGGTTCAAATCCAGCACAGTTTGTAATGAGTTTATATGCTCTTCCCATGTCTGTGTGGGTTTCCTCCCACTGTCCAAAATGTGCAGGTTCTCTAGGTCAATTGGGTGTAATTGGGTGGTATGGGCTCGTGGGCCAGAAAGGCCTGTTACTGTGCTGTACGTCAAAATTTTAAAAAAAATTAATGTTAAAAAATTAAAGCAATGAGCTCAAGTTTTGGAATTCCCTACCCCAGAAAAAAGACTGTGACAGTCTGCCACATCGATACCCCTTTAAAACTCAATAAGGTCACCTCTCAGTTTTCTTTGCTTCTGAGAAAACAGTCCTGCCTATCCAGTCCTGATGCAGAGTCATCAACTTGAAACATCAATAATTCATTTTGCCCACAGATACTGCTTGACCTGCTGAGTTCCTCCAGCAGTTTGTTGTTTTGCTCCATCCTATCCAATCTCTTTTAGGTCAAGTCCTCCAGTCCTTCTAATGTGCTTATGCATCTTTTCTGCACAATCTCTACCTTAATCACATCCTTCCTGTAGCACAGTGACCAGAACTGCATACGGTACTCCCAAGTTCATGTTGAAGTTCCTTGTCATCTGCTTGTGTGTATACATTCCAATAAAACAGCACATCTCCAGACCATAGTGCACACACACAGTACACCCCACATACAAACAACATATACACAAAGAAATCCAAAATAAATATATATAAAATAATTTATAATATAATATATAAATATTTTTAAATAAATAAATAAATATATATATATATATAAATAATTTACAGTTCTAAGTCTACTGTCTGCATGAAGAAGCTATTTCCCAGCCTGGAAGTTCTGGATTTTATGCTCCTGTATCCCTTCCTTGAAGGTGCTATCTCAAACATACCGCAGGGTCCACAGATGTGGGCTAACAAACTATGGCATCTGTACATGGCATCCTCTCTCCTATACTTCATGCTTCAGCTGATGAAGGGAAGCCGGCACTTCCTTTTTCACCTGTGCCACCACTTTCAGAGAACCATGTTCTTGTACCCACAGGTTTCACTTGCCAATAACACTTCCCAGGGCCTTGCCATTCATTGTGAATATCTTGGCTTGGTTTAACTTGCCAAATAAATTGTCTTCACTGTTGTTTGAGTTGATTTTCATCAGCCATTCCCTTGCCCCTGATCTGAACTGATCCAGATCCTTAGACAATCTTCTTCACTGTCTACAATACTCCTAATTATGGTGTCATCTGCAAACATTAACTTAGCTGTAAAAGATCCCATTGTACTCATTTGAATAGTAGGTGAACTATAGAATTGTTGTAATAGATTTATTGTTATTCTTGACATTTTTTCTAAGCTTCATCCCTAATTCATTGTTCCAACAGAAAATGATTGAGGTCATGATAACTGCTGCTTGTGGAGCTTGCTGTGTGTTTTTATAAAGATAATAACTTTCATTTCGATTGCCTGTAAAATTAAGTAGAAGCAGGCAAATTTGTAGATAGCATTGGAATAGTCATGGGTGTATAGAAAGAGAGCAGGGGCTAAGCATGCATCCTTGAGATGCAACTGGGTTGATCGTCAGTGAGGAGCAGATGTTGTTTCTGCAAAGGATTTGATATCCAAGTCTCTCATTAAGTTTTTCATTTGATTCTCCTGAATTTTTAATCAACTGTCACAGAGAACAAATTGCCTGCATTAACTTTACCACATTTTCACATTATCCTCAAAATTTCAGATCAGCTACTTTGTTCATTAAATTGCAAAGAAAATTAAATACAGGGTAATTGCTATATACTCGTGAAACTCCCATTTGTTAAATCTGTTTCCTGACGGGTAGTTACATCCTTGGTGTATTCGAAAAAAAAACACATGATATATTTGAGATTAGTCTAGAGTTCTATTTGACATAGGAATATGGAAGTCAATGGAACTGAATTTAGAAGTAAAATGTTGAACCACTTCTGTGCAATGCACTTAGTTCTAAAATAGTTTATTATTTATTAAAGGGAAATTACAGCACTAACAGATGCCTTTTAGTCCATTCGTTTCTGATTTTAAACACCGAGGTGAAGTTGTGAAGACTTTCACAATTGCTCAAAGTGCTTAGAGCCAATTAAACACCTTGAAGTGAATTCAGTGTTGTGACACAGCAAAAATGGCAGGCATCCTGTGCATGGAAAATTTTCAGAAGAAGAAATCCAATAATGTCCAGACAATCAACTTTGGTGATATTGATTTTTGGGACAAGACACTGGAGATTACTCCAATTCTCATTGTGGAGATCAGAATCAGAATTTATTGTCATGAACATGCAACAGCCAATCACAGTGCAAACATTCGTATAAACTACCTTACAACAAAAAATAAAAAATAATACAAGAAAATGTCAAAAGCATTGTCTGTGGTTCATTGTTCATTGAAAATCTGATGGCAGAGGGCAAGAAGCTGTCCTTGTGCTGCTGAGTACTTGTCTTCAGGCTCCTATACCTTTTTCCTGACGGTAGCAGAATGGAGAGGGTGTGGTCTAGGTGTGGTTGAGGATAGAACCTGCTTTGTTAAGACACTGCCTCTTGCAGATGTCCCTGATGGAGTGAAGTCTGGTGCCTGTGATGTCGCAGGCCGTGTTAACAACCCTCTGGAGTTTTTTCTTGTCCTGAGCATTGGCACCTCTGTACCAGACAGTGATGCAACCAGCCAGAATCCTCTCCATGGTACACCTGTAGAAGATTTTGAGAGTCTTCGTTTACATACCGAATCTCCTCAAACACCTCACAAAGTACAGCCACTGATGAGCCTTCTTTGTGATTGCATCGACATGGAGGCTCCAGGACAGATCCTCAGAGATGTTGACACCCAGGAATTTGAAGTTCTTGATCCTCTCCACTGTTGACCCCTTAATGAGTTCTGGTTTGTGTTCTCCTGACTTCTTCCTGAATTCCACAATCATCTCCTTGGTTTTGATATTGTGGAGTGCAAGTTTGTGGCATGACACCACTAAACCAGCTGATGTATCTCCCTCCTGTTCACTTCCTCAAGGCCATTTGTGATTCTGCCACAACTGTGGAGTCAGTGGCAAATTTGTAGATACCATTGGAATTGTCATGGGTGGATAGAAAGAGAGCAGGGGCTAAGCATGCATCCTTGAGATGCAACTGGGTTGATCGTCATTGAGGAGCAGATGTTGTTTCTGATTCATACTGACTGTGATCTTTCAATTATGAAGTCAAGGATCCAGTTGCAGAGGTGGAGTGCAGGGTTTGGAGTTTGTTGACCAGCACTGTGGGAATAATGGTATTGAAGGCTGAGCTGTAGTTGATGAAGAGCAGCCATATGTATGAGTTGCTGTTTTCTAAGTGATCCAGAGCTGAATGGTGAACCATTGATCTTGTGTGTGCTGTGAAGACATTGTGATGACAGGTGAATTGCAGTGGTTCCAGTCTTTTGCTTAGGTGTGTGTTGATTCTGGCCACCCTCTCAAAGCTCTTAACACAGCTGAATGAATTACAAAGATAACCTGTTTGATTATAGAAGAACCTTCTGTACTCAGTATTTTGTGGCAAATAAATTTAAACTAATCTATTGATGGAGGCACAGCTGACAACATGTGTTTCAACAGTTTAATTTGGGGTTATTTACTCATCACATTGCTGCAAAAAAATTTTCTTGCCTTCAAGTATGTTCAAATATCTTTGTCTTAATATCTCAATGGCCTTACATATAAAAACAGTATGGCCTTGTGCGAATGTGTAAAACCTGGATTAAATGCTCCTTCATAGATGTGAGCAAAGTCCAAAGCTCAATTCTACAAGAATTTAATAATTATGTGGAATTTAAGATGGTTTGTCAAATCTTCTTATTAAGCTATAACAGAAATGTGTGGGAAAATATATGCATTAGATTGAAAACCAAGATTTATTTGGCAACAACCGTATTTTAGTTGGAGTGATGCAAGATTTAGTAAAGGTGCTTTACAATATTGAAGATTTTTATAGTGAGTATTGAGATATTTTCACTGACAAGAGGGATAGTAAACAGAGAACATTGATTTAAAATATGGACAATTGAACAGAGAAATATTTATTGTAGCAGCAGGATGTCTTTACCTGCATTGCTCTTCCTTAAAGGTCAGTGGAAATGTTTAACAGCTTTCAAAATGAAAATGAACAGAGACTTGAGAAGGATTCAGCTAATTTATTAGTTCCTTCAAAGAAAATAACATCACAGTATTCGAACAAATTTGGGAACCGTACATGGAACACAACAGAGAAGTCCTACCACGGACCTCCACCCCCTAAAATAACAGAAGGAGAGGAAGGCGAAATGAACTGACCCAGTATGTAAAAGTAGATGACACAATTTTCTTGTTTATTTTCATTGTGTGATGACATTGTTTAATGGGTTTAATGTCTCATACATTTTGAACGTTGAGTGGGTGGGGAGGGGGTTGAAGGAGGGAGGGAAGGGAGGGGGGGAAAATGACACTGTGTATATTCAAGAGGGAAATATTTATGTGTATTTTGGTCAATATGGTTCATAGTATGAAAAATAAAAAAAATAAAAAAATTTTAAAAAGAGCCAGCACTAACAGAGAGATCGAATTGCATTCTCCTGGGTTTTTTTTTCCCCAGCTTTTTTCAATAGATTACAATGTGCTGCTGTTAGTTAACTAATTTTGAATATAACCACATGCACAAAAGCTGGTCAATAAATGACCAGTTAAGTGCAGTTGGTTGTGGGATAAATATTTGCCACCAATCTGTAAAGAGTATTGTGGTGTTTTCACAAGATCAGTGCTTCTTCAGCAACTGCCTTTTCCCAGAGACATTCAAACAGAAATGCATTGTCCCTTCATCTTCATCTGCATGGTCACTCAGAGACTTTTCTGGGGCTCTGTGGTCAATTTTTGTCTGAATCCTGATAATGTTTGACAATTTTCCTTCAAAATTTGTCTGGATTTCCAGACCATCTCAACATTTTTAAAATACCATTCTGACCACAAGTATCTGATGAATTGCAACTTTTTTTCATTTTTACCCCCTAATCAAGCTCCTCTTTTGGGACATATGACCTGAGGCTGAATTATTCCCTGCAAAGCCTTAGCATCATGCTCGACTCAGAACTAATTATTTTAAATCACATACCCCTACTTAAGATTACTCAACTTCACTTTTGTAAAAAGCCATGTATTGTATAAACGTTGTGATTGAATGGAGCACATCATAACTTAATTTACCTATGGCCTTCTTTGCTCTTCTACTCTCAACAGGTGATAGAAACTGTTTTTGCCCTTGGAGTTGGGCAACTACATGATCGGAAAAATGATTTCCTACCTAAAAATTAGTGGAGAGGAAAGGAACTTCAGATGTTAAAAATCTGAAACAAAAACAGAAAATGCTCGAAAGAGTTCGCAGATCAGGCAGCACCCATGGAAAGAGAAGGCAAGGTGGAGTGAAGTGGCTGTGCATATCCAGTTGATTTAGAACAGGGGTGGCCAAGCTGTGGCTCGCATGACGCATCAGGCTCTTTGACATGTAATATTTGGCTCGCGAAAATATCTTGGCTGGAAGAGATACCAGTGCTCCTGAAGACACCCAGGGACATCCCTGCATCCAAACCAAGCACCAAGCCAGGACAGAGCTGGAGCTGGCAGCAGTAGTGAAGGTCCTATTAGTGGCCAGAGGCAAGCCCTGGCCCCACAGGTTGGATGGCTCCATATCCAGCCTCCACTCCCAGCACCCACTCCCCCCAACCCACTGGCAACTGGGAAGAGGGGAATGGAGCTGTGGGTCCCCTGGTCTTTCCCTGCCTCAGAAGGCAGCTGTGCATTGGATCGCTTTTTGCATCATGCGCTCTGTTGTGGATGCTCAAATGGTGCAGGTACAGTATCTGCAGAGACTAGTGGCAGCAGTGTTCCTGAAGAGAGCACATCAAAAACAGGAGCAGAAGTCATCCATCCAGCCCACTGAGCCTGCTCCCACATTCAGTAAGATCACAGGTGATCTGGCCATGGACCCAGCTCCACCTTTTCCCCTATAACCCTTAATTCCCCTACGATGAACAAATCTATATTACTGTATCTTATATATATTTAATAAGTCAGTCTCTGCTGCTTCCTTGGGCAGAGATTTCCACAAAAAATCAGCAGGATTTTTAAAGTATTTAGTTTGTCTTTGTGTACAGTGGAACCCCATTATAACACAATAATTTGGGTCTGAAAAATAGCGTCATGAATAAAGCAGGGTTTCACTAAATCGGGGTTCCAATAAATGGTTGTGGTTACAGTTGAAATTAAAACACAAATTAATTTTTAGTAAACCGACTGTCCCCACTCACTGCAGCAGCCCGAGCTCCCCTTGGCAACCTGAGGTACCTGCTCCCCGCGGCAGCCGGATGCCGAGTCAAATGACTCATTGTGTTATTATCCAGATTAGCATGAAATCAGGTTGTGTTAAATCGGGGTTCCACTGTACATTTTTAAATGATTGAAACTAATAGAAATTAGAACTTTAAAAAAAAACCACATACATGAATAAATATTATTACGTACAGGTAAATGTGCATTGCAATATTTTTCATGCCTTGCAGCTCTCAGATATCTGAAGTTTATTGTATGTGGCTCTTGCGTTAAGTAAGTTTGGCCACCCTTGATCAGGAAGCTAATTACAGATGGATACAGTGGCTAATGATTGAAGGCAGCTCTTGTTCTTTCTGCTGGACATGCTGCATGTAGTGCTCTGGTTTGAGATGGGCGTCCAGTGTGCAAAAGAAAATATTTTTTAATTTGGCACGTATATTAGAACCTCATATTCACTTGGCGTCAGATCTCATGTTGGGACCACATCACTTTAGTGGGTTTTCTCAGGTATAACCTGTGGTCAGCTTTGGGAAAAGCTGATTTTTTTCCCAGGTCTTATTTAAGGTTTTATTATTAAAGACAATAATATTTTAATTGTCCACATTTGCAATTTAAGATAGCTGGTAAACTACAACTCAAAGCCCTCATGGTGCATACAGCCTAATGTGGATATTTGATTAGAGAAATTGTAAGATTTTTGGTACCTGGAATATATTGGCTGATTATACTTGACCCTTAATTACAATTTAATCTTATTGAAGGCTAAAAATTAAATATGCCTGATGCAAACTGCAGTTACATCCACTGGTAAAAGAATCTGATTTTGTATTCTGGTTACATTGAGAAATCATTTTGTTTGTTTCTTAGGATTTTATTAGAAATGTTTTGCTATGAATAAATCTCTGACAATAAAGGCCACAGATATCAACCCACTACTTATATAAGCCACTTTTATGGTTTTTTACATGGAAATTCCGTGCCATTTCTGTAATAAAATTCTGCCAAGAAGCTGGCTATGGTCGTTCACACTGAAGCGAACAAAGTCGACCTTTTTCCATGTCAGTGCGATTTTTTTTTTACTCAGCAAGCCGGCTTCCGCAAACAAAAGGGGTGAGACATGTAACTCAACAGAGTTAGTATCTGCATCGAGTGTCATGTATAACATGTATTTGATGGCATATTAGACCCATTTTTTTTTCCAAAAAAAAGGCTCAAAAATATTCCCCAAGTTTTATACACCAGGCTGAAATTGGTGTGATAATGGTGAGTAATGCCACTGTCAATCCCTGCATTGGTCATTGTTGTGTTGACAAAGTGTCAGGTCTATAAGAGATGAATCTGGACACAAGGATTGCAATCATACGTTATTTTTATTAACACACAATAATTAATGGAAGAGTGTGGGAAAATTGTAGCAGGAATAAAAATATACACGCACAAAATAGCATTGGGAAAAATTGCACAAAATGTAATAAAACATGCACACAATTTATGAAAGAGCATGGGAAAATATGTGCACCATTGAATAAAGCATGTTCACACAATTTATAAAAGAGCGTGGGAAAATCTACTGCAAGTATTGATCAATAGCAATGGATTTCATACTTTACTTTCTACTCACATACCACCTTAAGTAATCTCTTTATTATCACCACTAGCTATCATTGGGGGCTGGTGCAGGCTATCAGTGGCAGGGGGGTGGTTGGGGAAGAGAGCGGGCCAGAGTGCTTCAGACTGTTCAAACTGAGGACAAACCCATAGACCAGCTTGCTTACAATCTGGCAGACCTAGTGTCAAATCTAGGCTTAAGGTTAAGTAGTTAGTGCGGGCAGCAGGATAATCATCAATTTTGTGTTCCCTGGTCTCTTCTCTCAGAAGTTCTGTGTCACTATAAACTGACACTTTTGGTTGACCCATGCTTTCATTGCCCTGTGCCTGTTTCTAGCTCTTAGTGAGATCAGTGCCTTACTTCCATTCCAGCACTTGTTATGCATCGCATCTTAATGTGTCCTGGGATAAGTTTATTCTCTGTACAGTGGGTGGCATTATCGTCACAGATTGGGTTAGGGGCCTTCAGTAACAGAGAGCAGGCGGCAGGCCGCCGGGAGAGGATTGGGACAGCAGGCCACCAGGAGAGACTGGGACAGTGGTATTATTAAAAAGATATTTCTGTTGACCTACTTGCATATTTTTTCAAAGTTTTGAATGCTTACCTATAAATACACTCAGAAAATTATGCTACACAAAGAAAATTATGGTACACATACTCATCCTTAACCGAAATGTTTCCAGAATGCCAGAAGAGCCTTTTACATTGCAGGCACTCCTGCAATTTTACTCGGTCCCTTTGCAAAAAAAAGATGGAATGGGAATGACCCTCCTCACCACCCCCCACCCCCCTAATTCATCTCACTGCTTTTTACACAGCAGATGTTGTGGTGAAAAAAAATGAGAAAGGGCAATGTAAAAAGCATAATTGACTGCTCACAACTGAAGTGAAAAAATTTGTTGTAAAAATGATACAATGCAACGTTGTGCATAGTATCAAATCTGTCCTGGAGTTCAGACAGTGATTGATAGATAAAAGAGATGACTGAGTAATTAATAGCCATCAAGGTGACTCACTAACTCTTTCTACACTTGCATCCCAATAAATCGGCCATTCAGTATCTCAGAATAGGAATGGCATTTTTGCTATTCATGCTTGGCCACTTGTAACCGGGAGACTACATTTTTTCATATCCACCTCGAGCCATCCTTGGAGATAGGAGTGCTTTACTTTCTTCTGGTGACGTCATTACAATCGAGCAATGGAGAACTTGCCATAAATTCTGATCAATGTATTATGATTTTGTATTTAAACAAAATTGTATGAGCCCTTCAGCCCCTGTTGTTGTGCTGACCTATATAAACCTTTATAAGGGACTGTGGGAATGTGCAAGTAATAAATAACAAAGCGGACAATTTTTAAACAGAGTGGGAAAATTGGTAGTGCTATTGTGCAGAATTTATAAAGACCGTGGGGGAAAAAAAATGATGTCTGACTTGCCCTCCTAGAATTCCATGTGACAGAGAAAGTGCTGTATGCATGGAGCACTTATGGAGGGGTTTCTCTGCCGCACAGAATTCTGGGAGGGCAGGTTCACCATCGCTTTATCCCACAGTCTTTATAAATTGTGCACAATAGCCCTATCAGTTTTTCCACGATGTTCATAAATTGTCCACTATTGCTATTTATTGCTAGCATTTCTCTCTCTCTCTCTCTCTCTCTCTCTCTCTCACTCTCTCTTGCTGTGGCTTTCCCATGGCAAAGTTTATACCTTCATTTTGATTTTTTATCCTTAACGTTCCTGCACTCACACAAAAATGTGTGTCATTTCTGTCTAGAATGCAATTCCAACTTTCACACTAGCCTAATCTGCACGCTGGCATCGGGAGATACCAAGAATTGCAGTAGGGATCGAGGCCATCTATCCCTGGCGTGAAATGACATCATTTCACTCCAGCGTTCAGACGATTTTGCTTTCACTCTTGAGCCTTATCCAGCCAATTGGCTGTTAATTCCTGGGACAAGATGCAAGTGTGAAAGGGGCTACTATCTGCATGACAGTATATTATGCTATCAGGTAAAACAAAAGGCTGATTTTATCACTAAGCTACTACTGCTACTGTGTGTTATTTGTTCATCAATAGCAGTGCACATTTTCCACTGCGATTCTGCAAAGGTTTTCTTAAAATCTTTCTGCAACTGCCTTGTTTAATGTTTATTGCTACTTGTGAATGTCAGTTGAAAACTACTATTGCTAATTCATCCAGCAATTCTTTGTCTCCTCAAGATTCCAGCAGTGGCAACTTTTGTTTCTCTGTCTCTAAATCTATTAGCCCTTTTCCACTGGCCTCCCTGTTAACTGGTCATGCAGTGACCCAGGATAAGAAACCGTCGTTTGTGCTGTTTACACATGGCCACCTTTAACTAAGACACTGACTGTTTTTCCACTGAACACAACTCATCCTCGGGAATCTGGTGACTTTCTGCAGTCCATTTTCCACTGGTTTATTCGGAACGCCGGAGTCAGCTGACACCAGGGATACGAGTAGAGGTAGAGGCTGTCAATCCCTGGCATGAAATGACATAATTTGACGCCAGCATGCTGACTGTTTTCTTTTTCCACTGGCCCCTGTCCCAGTCAATTCACCGTTAATTCCTCGGACAATGTGCTAGTGGAAAAGGGACTTATCTAGCTCTAAAATAAATGGACCTACTTTCTTAAACTTTCCTGCAAATCTGAGCTTCTTTGGGCTGGGAGTTACCCATGAAGCTCTTGCACTAAATCACTCAGATAGAATGTAAAGAACATATTTCCTGATTCACTTTTTAGCAATGCCACCTAAGATCTGTAGGAAGTTTGTAAATATCTGTCTGCAATGGACCAGGTTCTTCTATCTGTGAGAAAGATACTGACGTGACTTATTGATGTGCAAACTTAATTATCTAAATGTAACTCCTATTAATAGTAAAGTGTTATGCATGCAATGCAGGGAACCAATGGATCTGCTGAACATGGAATACCGTTTTGACCTTTGCCATCATTTTGCTGATAGTTCAATTTTTAATGTACTGTAGAAGGAAAAATCTGAAAAAATATATTATTTAACTGTCTCGGGACAGTAATTTGCTCTTTCTCATACTGGACGTTGTGTGCACATTAAAACAAAAACATTCTCAGATGGTAAATGTACATTTAACCTTTTTATATTATCATGTCACTGAACTGGTCTGAGACCTATTTAGATGATTTTCTGATAGTCTTTGTCATCCTGATTTGGTAGTTTTGCAAGTAATTGATTGGCTGTGGTTGTGTTCCTTAGATGTTTGATGATTGATTGGCTGTAGTTGTGTTCTGTAGTTATTTGATGATTGACTGTGGTTGTGTTCTTTAGTTGTTTGATGATTGGCTGTGGTTGTGTTCTTTAGTTGTTTGATGATTAATTGGCTGTGGTTGTGTTCTTTAGTTGTTTGATGATTAGCTGTGGTTGTGTTCTGTAGTTGTTTGATGATTAGCTGTGATTGTGTTGTTTAGTTGTTTGATGATTAGCTGTGGTTGTGTTGTTTAGTTGTTTGATGATTAGCTGTGGTTGTGTTCTTTAGTTGTTTGATGATTAATTGGCTCTGGTTGTGTTCTTTAGTTGTTTGATGATTAGCTGTGGTTGTGTTGTTTATTTGTTTGATGATTGACTGTGGTTGTGTTCTTTAGTTGTTTGATGATTGGCTGTGGTTGTGTTCTGTAGTTGTTTGATGATTGGCTGTGTTTGTGTTCTTTAGATGTTTGATGATTGGCTGTGGTTGTGTTCTTTAGATGTTTGATGATTGGCTATGGTCGTGTTCTTTAGATGTTTGATGATTGGTTGTGGTTGTGTTCTTTAGATGTTTGATGATTGGCTGTGGTTGTGTTCTGTAGTTGTATGATGATTGGCTGTGGTTGTGTTCTTTAGATGTTTGATGATTGGCTGTGGTTGTGTTCCGTAGTTGTTTGATGATTGGTTGTGGTTGTGTTCTTTAGATGTTTGATGATTGGCTGTGGTTGAGTTCTGTAGTTGTATGATGATTGGCTGTGGTTGTGTTCTTTAGATGTTTGATGATTGGCTGTGGTTGTGTTCTTTAGTTGTTTGATGATTGGCTGTGGTTGTGTTCTTTAGTTCTTTGATGATTAGCTGTGGTTGTGTTCTTTAGATGTTTGATGATTGGCTGTGGTTGTGTTCTGTAGTTGTTTGATGATTGGCTGTGGTTGTGTTCTGTAGTTGTATGATGATTGGCTGTGGTTGTGTTCTGTAGTTGTATGATGATTGGCTGTGGTTGTGTTCTTTAGATGTTTGATGATTGGCTGTGGTTGTGTTCTTTAGTTGTTTGATGATTGGCTGTGGTTGTGTTCTTTAGTTGTTTGATGATTGGCTGTGGTTGTGTTCCGTAGTTGTTTGATGATTAGCTGTGGTTGTGTTCTTTAGTTGTTTGATGATTGGCTTTGGTTGTGTTCCGTAGTTGTTTGATAATTGGCTGTGGTTGTGTTCTTTAGTTGTTTGATGATTGGCTGTGGTTGTGTCCTGTAGTTGTTTGATGATCATTTTTACCAGCATTTTATTCTTTGATGAGATATGGCCTTGTTTATGTTTTTATTTTTTACACAAAGAAGCATAATTACTGTGGAAAAAAATAAAGTTATTTTCGTATAATCAGGTGAGTGAAGCACTGTTGGCATATGCATCAGCTTGTAACCCTATTGAATGAGACACTTGCTATAGTACTGACCTGATATTATGAACTTTAAAAGGACTACCTTGTTTTGGGTTAAATGGCTCTTCTATTTGTTCTGGTGATTTGGTATAATTGGTCATGATATTGATAACATTTATTTCTTTTAAACTCCACTTCATTCCTTCCAAGCAATGTCATCTCATCTTTGGTTTGATGTCTTGATTCTATCTGCCTCCTTTGCTTTCTGCCTAGATTATTTGATTCTTTGGTGATGTGATATAATGCTAAACTGTTAAAAGGAGAGTTTAGTTTGCCTGGTGAGGAATTATTGACATGTAAAGCCCTGCTTTATGTCCCGGTCAGCATGTAAATTATTTGGAAACTTCCATTTTATTGATTGTAGGTTAAGGAAACATATCTGTCAGTGTCTGGAAAATTGAAGCTCTGAACCCTTACAAGTCAACCTGTCCTTGAAGCAAGAGAATATTTGTTATTTGAAGTAGCAACGCTTGGCATTCTATAAGAAAAACCTACAGAGACATGTTGATTATTTTTATTTCCCTCAAATCTCATTGTTCGCATGCATTATGGATGGGATGAATCACTTTTTTTAAGTTTTGCAAAAATAACTGAATCAGTTCTTGACTACTTTTAAGTATACTCTCATATAGAACATGTTTTTACTTTGTGGTTATCATATTTTTTGAGTATTTTTTTTTGATTTTCCAAGAGTCACTCAAATGCAGAACAACAATATCAATGTTTCTCCTCACTGAGATTCAGAGCCCTTTCCACTGCCACCCCCCTTCTCTCCCTAATATCACGAGGAAAAGATTATTTAGAATAAACTAACATTAAAAAAAACAAAATCTATTGAGTCACACACCTTTAAAAGGAATAAAATTTAAACCCAATATAACATAAAGTAAAATGAAAAAGACACAAAACCAGAGCACATCATCTGCGGCACAAATCACTTCATTAATCTCAGTCATTTCCCTATTAGTACGGATTTTTACCTTTCTTCTATTTAGAAGGGGTGTAACTATAATCTGTGTACCTATATGTTGCAGATAAGGCTGCCGTACCCCAACAAATGCATCATATTTCTTCCTTAAATTGTACATGATTTTCTCCAGGGGAATACAACTCTTCATCGCCTCCAACCGTGCATCTTGGCACTTCACAGTTCGGCGGGCAGCAACCTCCTTTGAAGAAGACCACAGAGCCTACCTCACTGACAAAAGACAAAGGAGGAAAAACCCAACACCCAACCCCAACCAACCAATTTTCCCTTGCAACCGTGCCTGCTTGTCCCGCATCGGACTTGTCAGTCACCAACGAGCCTGCAACAGACGTGGACATACCCCTCCATAAATCTTCATCCGCGAAGCCAAGCCAAAGAAAGAAAGAATTCAGGTGTGAGTCGAACTTCCACGTGACCCCTAAAAATTTCCTGGCTACCTCCAAGGCAACCTTCACACACTAAATTTGGTAACTATGACAGTTTAAAACTCATATCCACAATGTTCCACAGAAGATACAATTCCAGATCCTGCGGAAAATCCACCTATATAATTTTTTTTCAGAATTTCCCCCAGGTCCTCCCAGAGGGATTTTACCTTTTACACAGCCAAGTTGAGTGGATAAAGGTTCCAATGTCCACACCACACCTAAACCACCTTTCTGAAATTTCTGGTTTGGATTTATGTAATTTCTGTGGTGTGAGGTGCAGTTGATGCAAGAAATTATATTGTTGTGGTTATCATATTAAGAAGATTTTAAAGCTACATATTTTTTCTGAAATTAAACTGCAGCAGTCATTTTGTAAACATCAGAAGTCTTTGCTCCAACAAATGGAAATTTAAAGCTGCAGTACATGACCCACAGTTCAATATGAATAAATATTTAAGCGCAAGTAATCTTGCTACAGTCAAGATGACACTTATGTTTTTTTACACAGCCACCGTTGCGTTCCAGGAAAATATTCCCATTTTCCCAGAATGCATGCTGTGTAAAAACCTCAGAACCAGAATGATGGAGCCTTTCCAGTTCCAACTTGTTACCTCCTCGGCATTCCAGGACCAACTCAGGTATTGTGTATTATGTACTGTAATTTTCTTAGTATATTTGTAATATTTTTTAGTGCCTGCTCTCTCTCATGGCCCGATGTCTCACTCTGTCCTGGCAGTACACTGCCTGCTATCTTCCACAGCCCATTGTCTTGCTCAGTCCCTGGACTCGCTGCTTGCTCTCTGTTGCTGTGGGCAACTTACCCTAACCCCACACCTAACTCTAACCCCACACCTAACTCTAACCCCACACCTAACTCTAACCCCACACCTAACCCTAACTAGAATCCCAACCTTAAGCCCTAACCTTATCCCTGACCCCAATCCCACACCTAACCCTAAGGTGTGAATGGAAGGTCATCCACTATGCAGACAATAATGTCACCCCAGGACATATCAAAATGCACAACTGATCCCTCTAAGAGCTAGAAACAGGCACAGGGTAATGAAAGCCTGGGGCAACCAAAAGTGTCAGTTTATAGTGACACAGAACCACTGAGAGAGGAGACCAGTGAATACAAGAGGGATGATTATCCTGCTGCCTGGATATTGACAAACTAACCTGAACTCTAACCCTAGGTTTGACACTAGGTCTGTCAGATTGTGAGGGCAATCACAAAGCATTATTCCCACACTCCTTTATACATTGTGTGTGTATGTCTTCTTAAATTATGCATATTTTTACCACACTCTTTCATATTGTGCACGTATGTGCTTTATTCCCATATTCTTCTATTAATTGTTGTGTTTTAATACAAGTAACATTTGATTGCAAATCCTTGTGTCCAGTCTCATCTCTCACAGTCCTGACAATTTTTCAACACCACAATGACCAGTGCGGAGTCCGACAGTGTTACTGTCAGTGTTGCTCACCATTATCACCCTAATTTCCATCTGGCATATGAAACCGGGGAAATATTTTGAGTCCTATTTTTGTGAAAAACAAGTTAGTCTAACATGCTGTAAAATACGGTATGTTATACGTGACATTAGACACAGACGCCGATGTTGTTGAATTACAGGTCCTACCCCTTTTGATCACAGAATGTTGGTATGTTATCTAAAATTACGGACAGAATTGGAGATTTGCAGTTTTGGTTGATCCTGTGTGAATGACCAATGCTGTGATATCGGAGACTCTTCATAACGGTAGAATCCCACAAAGTCTGTGTAAATCATAACTGATGCTGTACCCAGGAGATATCATTTATCATCTTTGCTCATACAAAATTAAAAAAAAACTTCAATATTTACATCATATTGATAAGTTTCATTTAATTCAGAAAGGTGATATTTTGTTGTGAGGGTTGTAACCTTTTGATGTAATAATTGGAAAGAATAATGGATATAAGATGGTTTTGTCAGATAAGGTAAATGAGAATCTTAGATTCTATAAGTACAATAAGTGCAAAAGGAAATCAAAGGAGAGAATAGAATCAATGTGATTGTCTATATGTGGAACCACGGGAGATGGGCGAAGTCTTCAATGACTATTTCACATCTGGAGGTGGTGGAAGCTAAGGAATTATTGGAAAATAACATGCATATTGCAAAAGAGAAGATACCAGAGAGATTAAAGCATGTAAATACAGATAAATTCTCAGTGCCTGATCAAACATATTCTAGGATTTTCTGGGAAGTTAGAGAATAAATTGCAATGTTTTTTAAAATCATTTTTAGCCATGGGTAAGGCACCTGAAGACGGGAGGGTAAGAAGTATTATACCTTCATCGAAGAAGGGCTTCAAGGGCAAATCAGGGAACTAAAGGCCAGCCACTCTCAGTGGTGGATATCAGTAGTGGGAAAGTTATTGGAGGGGATTCTGAGAGGCAGCATCTATCAGTATTTGGAGAGGCAAGGACTGATTAAGCATAGTCAACCTGATTTTCTGCTTGGGAAATTGTTTTGGAAATTTGATTCTTTTTTTTGGAAGAGACAGTGAAGAGGATTGAGGGCATGGCAATGGATGTTGTTTTAGAATTATGTTAGCATTTTCCTTTATCGTACCTGAGAAACATGATTGCATGTCATCTTGAGCCTTCCTGATTTCTCCCTTAAGGGTATTCCTGATTCCCTTATATTCCTCAAGGGATTTACTTCATCCCAGTACACCCGTACATACACTTCCTTATTGTGACAAGAACTTCAATATCCATTTTCAACCAGGGTTCCCTAATTCTGCCAGTCTTGCCTTTCACTTGAACATGAACATGTTGGCTCTGAACTCTTGCTATCTCATTTTCAAAAGCCTATAACTTTCAAGATATCACTTTACCCACAAAAAGCCTCCCCCAATCAGCTTTTGCAAGTTCCAGTCTAATACCATTAAAATTATCCTTACACCAATTTAGAATTTAACTCAGATTTGAACTATTTTTAAAACAAAGAGAATTGTGGTCACTGGTCTCAAATGGCACTTCAGTCAGTTGCCTGCTTTATTTCCCAATAGGATGTCCAGTGTTGCTTCCTGTCTAGAAGGGCTATCAACATATTGCTTGAGATAACTTTACTGGACACTTAACATATTCTGCCCATACAAACCTTTTGCACAATAGCAGATCCAGTTAATATTAGGAAAGTTAAAATCATCCACCATTATAACCCTATTATTCTTATAGCTATTTGGTCTTCTAATTCCTGCTGACTGGTGGGAGTGGTGGGGAGGGGGCGGGGTGTGTGGGGGGAGGAAGGGGTACGAATTATCGTACTGTCTCATAGAAGAGATCCCTTATTTTAGCTGGTTGGAACATGCAGCCTCATTGGATATTCTCCCCGATAAACCCTCTCTGAATACTGCTGTGATATTCTCCCCTATTAAAAGTACAACTCTGTTCTTCTTTTGCCTTCATCTCTATCGCACCTGCGACATCTGTGCTGTTGAACACTGAGCTAGTGGTCCTGACCATCCCTCAACAATGTTTCTGTAGTAGCTATAATTTCCCAGTCCCATGTACCTATTCATGTCCCTAGGTTCACCTATCTTACCTGTCAGGCTTCTTAGCATTATTTTGATGGGTGGGCTGGAATAGTGGCCATGTGTGTTGTCCTTTATGAAATCTATGGACCTTTGAGGTTATTATTTGGGATCTTTTGACATTGCAACTTGCTTTTTTCATTTAGCCCATTAATGTAATGACGCTCTTAATGTTAGAAGCAATGTTTTAAAATGTAAATTCAAACTCCATCACTGGAATGTTGATGGAGTGAGTGGAAAGTATTGTCTATTTTCTGTACTTTCTAGGACCCTGCTCCTGGGATTGAGAGTGACTTGCTTCCATTCTAGGAGTGGGAGTTTAAGTTAACTGATGAGGCCAATTAGGGAACCACAGACTGCAGGTGGAAGGATCATTTGTGAGGCATTATGGTCTTTCCACAGTTTTCACTGAAATCCTGTGTTCTCATATTGTTGGGACTTGAGGTTCTCAATATGTTCACTGATCAATGTTAGGGATGTGGTGTTGCTGAATTTCTTCGAAGAAACTGTGAGAATATCCTTGAATGTTTTTCTCTTGTCTACTTGGTAATCCCTTCCTGTGATAGAGCTGAATAGAATGTCTATTTTGAGAGCCTGTTGTCAAGTGTGCAAAGGATGTGACCTTCCCAACAGAACCGCCTGAGTATAATTAGGGCCTCAGTGTCAGGGATGTTTGTCTGGGAGATTTAATTCTACGACCGTGTTTCAACCAGTATTTTGCGATTGTCCTTTGCATGTTACGACAAGGGAGATAGAAACAAAACGAGAAATGGCCTCAGCAGAAGGATAGCCTTCATTTTCATCATGTTCTCTTACAATTCTTCCCAAGACCCAATATGTTCAGCAAATTACAATGCTTGATTGCAAGGTTTGTTGAGGGGTACTGCCTGAATTTCTTTTTAGGGACAGGGGTGTTTTCTTCTGTCACCACAAGTAAATAAGAAACTTAGTAGGATTAGCAAGTAAATTGATCAGATGAATTGAGGAACACAAGAACTGGAATTGCTGGGATATTTACCAAACAATGAGCAGCTGCAGGCACTGAGCAGTTCAGGCAAATCTCATCCAGGGTGCAAAGAGGGTCACGACCCAAAACATTGCTCGTCTATTTCTCTTCATAGATGCTGCCTGGCCCAATGAGTCCCTCAAATTTCTCATTGATTGCTCAAGTTAATCAAAAGCAAGGTTGAAACAGAAAACTTGAAGACTGCCAGCTAAATGGTCATAACATTTTGCATTTCTGGTTTACTCCAGCTGATCGACATTCTTTGAGAGAGGAGTAGCAGCATCTTGTATTTGAGCATCTGTTAAGGCATTCTGTAACTGGAGAGGGAAAACTATTCAGCACTGACTTGATTTTAATAGTTTTTGGACATTGATGAAAAACCACTAAATGAAAAAAGTGTGTGTATGTACAATAATTAACAAGACAGGAATGTCCTCATAAAATCAAATATTATTTTTTACAATTACTCCTGTGATTAGTTTAAATTTAAAAAAAAATCAATTATCACCTAAACATGCTGATGTAGTATTTTAGCAATTTTTGGCTTTTTGAGGCGATCTGAAATATATTGATTCAAAAGTTCAATAAGAGACTGCTGAACGCAAAGGTTTTAAGTTGCTGCCAGTTTTAGTTTCAACAAATTTTTCTTTGCTAAGAGATGAATGTTGAGCAAAGTTCTTGTGTAGCTTAAGGAAGTATGTTAAAAGAATATATCCACATAAGACAAGATATTGGAGCAGAAATAGGCCATTCAGCCTATTGAGTCTACCCTGCTATTTAATAATGAGCTGATCCATTTTCCCACTCATCTCCACTATCCAGCTTTCTCCCCATAACCTTGATGCCCCAGCTAATCAAGAACCTATCAATCACTGCCTTAAACCTACCCAATGTCGTGGCATCCAAAACCACATCTGGCAACAAATTCCACAGATTTACTGCCTTCTGGCTGAAGAAATTCTTACACACCTCTGTTCTAAGCGGACACCCTTCAATCCTGAAGTTATGCATTCTTGTCCTGGACCCTTCCTCTATGGGAAACATCCTTTCTACATCTACTCTACCCATGCTTTTTAGCATTCAAAATGTTTCAGTGAGATTTAGCATTCTGCTAAATTCCAATGAGTATAGGCCAAGAGCTGTCAAATGTTCTTCCCATGAAACCCCTTTCTGAAGCTTCCTTATGAACCTTCTTTAAACCTTCTCCAATGTCAGCACATCCTTTGTTAAATAAGAAGCCCAAAACTACTCACAATGCTCCGTGAGGTCTCACCAAAGCCTCTACATCACATCCTTGTTCTTGTATTCTATTCCTCTTGAAATGAATCCCAGTATTGCATTTGCCTTCTTCACCACTGACTCCATTTACAAGTTTACCCTCAGGCTATCCTGCATGAGGACTCCCAAGTCCCTTTGCATCTGGATATTTTCAAAAGTCTGTCCGATTTTTTTTTTCTCTCCACCAAAGTGTGTGACCATGTACTTTCCAACATATATTTCATTTGCCACTTCTCTGTCCATTCTCCTAATCTGTCTGTCCTTCTGTAGCTTCTCAACACTACCTGCTCCTCTACCTACATTCATATCATCTGAAAAATTGGCCACAAAGCCATTTATTCCATCATCCAAATCATTAATATACAAAGAAGCGGCCCCAACTCTGACCTCAGTGGAACACCATTAACAACTAGCAGTCAACCAGAATATGATCCCTGCCAATCAGCCAATGCTCTACCATGCTAGTGTATTTCCTGTTATACCATGGACTCTTATCTTGTTAAGTTGCTTCATGTGCAGCATTTTGTCAAAAGCCTTCTGAAAATCCAAACACACATTCACTGCATCTCTCTTATCCAGTCTGTTTGTCACTTCTTCAAAGAATTCCAATAGGTTTGTTAAACAACATTTTTAATTGAGGAAACAATGCTGGCTTTGGCCTAACTTGTCATGTGCCTGCGAGACTCTGTAACACCATGCTTGACAATCGACTCTAACCTCTTTCCAACCAGTGACATCAGGCTAACTGGTCTGTAATTTCCTTTTTGCTGCATCCCTTGCTTCTTGAATAATGGGGTGACATTTGTGATTTTCCTGTCATCCAGGACCATAACAGAATCTATTAACTCCTGAAAGATCATTACCAATGCTTCCACTATCTCTAACACTCAATCTTTCAGAACTTAAGAGTGCAATCATCTGGCCAGTAGACTTATCCATCCTTGGACCATTCAGCTTTCTGACCACCTTCTCCTTTGAAATAGCAACTGCACTCACTTCCCTTCCCTGATACCCTTCGATTTCAGGCATACTGTTAATGTCTTCCACAGTGAAGACTGATGCAAAATGCTCATTTAGTTTCTCTGCCATCTCCTTTTCTCCCATTATTATTTCTCCAGCATCATTTTCTAGTGGTTCTCTCTCCATTCTCACCCCATTTTACTCTTTATATACTTAAAGCTTCAAACCTCAAATAGTTCTTGACATCAATTACCATTTTTAGGGTGGAAAATATTAGAATTTCTAGACCAAGATTCATGCAATTGATAAAAAAAACTTTACAACATTGCGAATAATGACCAGACTTAATGAGGACGCAAACAGACTTATGAAAATGGATACCTGCAATGTACAGCTATTCCCCGGCATACGTTCAAGTTCCATTCTGATCGACCAATTGTATCTCGAAATGTATGTAAGTCAGAAGTATGTTAGCAGGCATGTAAAAGTCATAAATAGTCTCTTTCAATTCCAAATCAAGCATGTTCCTTGGCTTCTTGCCAGATCTATCAGCAGTGGATGGGTTTTTCCTCTAGATCACCATCTCCTTTGCTGAGCTTACCACACTTACCGAATGGCAACTGAGAGACTCTTGTATGCATGCAGGCGTTATTTCTTATGTGGTCGTATGTACGGATGTCAGTAATTTGCTTAGGTCGTAAGTCAGGGAGAGGCTGTAATTTGAAATGATGC
The DNA here is from genome assembly GCF_036971445.1 of Narcine bancroftii. Taxonomy (NCBI): domain Eukaryota; kingdom Metazoa; phylum Chordata; class Chondrichthyes; order Torpediniformes; family Narcinidae; genus Narcine; species Narcine bancroftii. The sequence goes on from NC_091469.1 coordinate 418,078,446, forward strand.
ACTTGAGAACAATAAATATGGAGTACTGAGGAAATTATACTATTTTGAGTGGTGTGAAAGAAGGATCTGGAGTATAAATTCCAAGATTCCTGATAGCAGCTGGATGACTTGATACATTGGTTGATAAAATGTGGTTGGTTTTGTAAACCAAGGCTTTGAATAAGAAAACAGAGAGCTCATTGGTAACATCAGTTTGTTAGTTGAGTTACAGCAAGAGTACTGTGTATAATTCTGGGCACCACATTTCATATAGAACGTCAACACATTGGAGAAGGTGCAGAGGATGTTTACCAGATATGTGGGATTTGAGGAATGCAAGGTTTTGGCAAAAATTAATATTTCCTTATAGCAGTAAAAATTAAGAGTTCTCCTCAATGCATTCAAAATTATCAGGGGGTTAATTAAGAAAATAATTGGAAGAATGTTGATAAAGGAACATGAATAAATTAATTTATTACCCAGATATATTTTGTTTGATCTGCACACACCATGAAAAAATGCATGTCGGAAGGAAACTTACAAAACACATTTGAACGTATTTGAATACAATAAATTTACAAAGTTGTGGGATAAAAAATGAGGCATGGGATTAAATCACTCAGCATCTTCAATGATTCAGCAAAACAATGATGGAGCAAATGGCCCCATTGTGTGCTCTATGATCCTGTGATTCCAGAATGTCATTTAAATCAAAATAATTCTGCCGATATACAGGCATTACCCATCTTTCATGAAATTTGCACTTAATGTTTCATTTATTGACAGCCTTTTTATATAAAGATATCTTGATTTTTAATTGCCAGATCATGACCAATCTAAGTCAATTCAAATACATAGAGTATTTCTTTTAAAGTGTTCTTTAATATGGAAATTGCTAGCTTCACAAAGTATAAGAACATATCATTGACTTGAGTGAAATTAAAATTGATTTCATTTGCTCTCAAGGGTGTAAAGGATCTAAGTTTTCTACTGTACAATTATATGCTTTTGATATTGGAAAGTAATTGTATACCGAGCAATATCAGGATGTAGAAATATTACTCAAAGATAATATTTTCCAATTCTTTTAAGTGGAGCATCTTGCATTCCACTAAATTAGCCATTCAGTGTCCCAGGATTGGAATGGGGGTTTGACTTTTCACACTTGACCACTTCTAACTGGGACAGTGCATGTGTTCACACTTGCAAGGAGCCATCCCTGGGGTTAGGACTGTTGTACCTTCTACCTATGATGTCATGACGCATTGAGCAATTGTGAACCTGCCCTAAATCCTGATCAATGTATTATGATCTTGTATTTGATCAAAATTAATCATGCCTAATTATAACATAATTAAGCTTTATGTTCAGCACAGTATGAGTCCTTCAGCCCCTGTTGTTGTGCCAACCTATATAAACCTTTATAAGAGACTAGCAATAAATAGCGACTTTCCTGTGGCAAAGTTTATACCTTCATTTTAATCTTTTCTTCCTGCACTCACGCAAAAACTTGGGACATTTCATTCCCACAATGCAAATACCCCTTTCACACTTGCCTGATTTCCACGCCAGTGACTACAGACGCCGGGGATTGTACTAGGGGTTGAGGTCATCAATCCCTGGCATGAGATTATGTCATCTGACGCTGGCATTGAGCTGATTTTGCTTTCACACTTGGCACTGCAAAGGCCGATTGGTGTTTGATTCCTGGGAACACTTACAAATGTGAAAGGGGCATAAGAAAGGCTAGAATTCATGGAGTAGTTTTGGTGACCTTGGGATGATTTCAAGCACTTTGCAGTCAAATGTACTTTGAAATGAAGTTGCTTTAGTATTGCAAACCTGACAAGTATGAAACTGATTCATGGATACTCAATCACTTCTTGAACAGGCCCATTTCTATATTACGCTTATTTGAAGATTACTTCCGAATAATGGAGTAATAACTCATTTCTGGCTGTCAAGGAAGGAAGAAATTGTCAAATTGGCAATTCCATGCTCCACACACCTGATGGAGTGAAACATGAAAGTCTGCAGATGCTGTGATTATAATAAAAACACAAAAATGCTGGAGGAACTCAGCAGGTCATGCAGCACCCATAGGAGGTAGGTAACCAAAGTCCTACCCTGAAGAAGGGCTCAAGCCCAAAAATTTGGATATATATGTTTATCTCCTTTGGACGCTGCAAGACCTGCTGAGTTCCTGCAGCATGTTAAGTTTTTTTCCATCAACTTGATAATCAGTTCCAATTGATTTCTTGGAGAGAATAGATTAGTTATTATACATCCATTATATTTGGAGGTGTTTCATAATTGTGTTTATTTGTGTATGACAGAAAAAATATGAAGAGGTTTGGAGTCCATCATGTTCAATCTTTGGAGAACACATTTGGGGATAATTTTCCCAAATATCAAATTGGAGTATTAGAAATCTGAGTAACTTTGCCTTGGAAGATAGCACTGAGTATTTATTTATTATTCATATACATTAAGGTTGAAAGAGCAGACATAATTGTATAATTAAAATATCTAAAAATGAGCGTTTAGCGAAAGAGGAATCACTATTTACAGTCCCGTCTATGACAATCTTTTTCTATACAGCAAATAATATACATATTACTTCCCTACATTTGGTGAATTATTGTGATAAAAATCAAATCCACTTCAGAACATTAAAAGATGATGATGATGAACTCGAAAACTTTGTTAGATTCCAGAGTAATGAAGGAGTGGCTGAGGAGGATGAAGCTTCTCAATGGAAAGAATAGGCTCCTCTTCCAATCTTTTCACACACTCCCAGGTGAGATGTAAAATTGGTAGCTAATTCCATCCTGTCAGTTTTTGTCACTGATAACTTTTTGACCCTCCTCCCCCACCCCCTTGTCCATGGTGGTCTATTCTTCAGCACACATGCTGCAACAATTTAAGGTCTCAGAAATTTTAGTTTCCCTGTGTGACAGATTGTTATATTTTATTCTGTATAGAGATAAATTTTAAAGGAGATAAATTGAGGCAGGTTTTTTTTAGTGTAGGTCACAAACAGATACAAACACTTCAAAACAGATCTCATTTAAAATGCAAGAGCTCTGCTCAAGCCAGACAGTCCAGGCCTTGAGTGCCTTTGCAAAACCTTTAAAGAATGCCTATAAGGACTTCACAAGTAGGTGTTCATTGGACATGCTGTTGAGTAATGGATTATTGTTTTGGAAAGCATCAGAAGAATGAACTCAGAAGATTGGGTCCGGTTCTGGAGTTTACTGTTTTAAGAGGGTAATGTGGTTTTCTCTGAGTGAGAAAGAGAGGGAGGGAATTCATTTCTATAGTTCAAGCAGCAACTGGGACTGGAACAGGACAAACTGGCAAGCTTGTGGAAAAAAAACATTTTGAATACAGGTTGTGAGTTCTTAATTCATCCTGTTCAAAGCCCTTGTGGACCATACAAGAGGAGATGGATAGCTGTATAATGTTTCACTTGAAATAAGGGAAACAGAAAAGGAACTCTGTGGTGACCTGAAAGAAAGAGGTTATCATCTGGAAAACCCTGATGGGGCAAGTTTCTTCAGCAAGACACTGAAGTGGCTGATTGGAAGGAATCAGATGTGGGTGTCCAATGAGCAACAAATTTCTCTCTGAAAACCAACAAGAACTTTCCTGACCGATAACCTTTTAAGCACCAAAGCCTTGTGAAGATTCATAAATGTTAAATTCTGTGCACAGTGTAAGAATTGCCTGCAACCAATGAACTTAGAGGAGTGAGAAGTGAGATTGGACTGTGAATTAAATAACTTTTCTGAACTTACACACACACATTGCACAATGTGCACTTAGAATTCGAAGGGGGTTAAGTTAGGTTAAGTTAAGTTAATAGTAATAAGTTAAAGATTGATCCTGTTTTCATGTTTAAAGATAATTAAAAGCAACTTTTCTTTAAGTAAGCATTTATCTTGGTGAATTTCTGTTGCTGCTAGGTTTTGGGGTCCTCTGGGCCCATAACACCCTGGTACTCCTTTACTATGCACAAGATTGGTGGGAGGTCCATCACCTCCACAGCGAATCCAAGAGCTCTCTGAATAACAAATGCATGGGATTCAATTCCTAATTCTATCTGACATTAACCAATCTCAAAACAGTCAATTTCTAGGTAACAAGCATCATATCAGTATTAAGCTATGCAATGATGCACCATATTGTGGACCAATCACACAGACATACCCCCCCCCCCCCAAAGGTATGATTACAATTTTGATTCCCCTAATTCCTGTAAATCACATAACTCTCAAGAAAAATTGACTTTTGCAAGATATCAGCCAGGATGCTGTTATTACCATGCATCACAGCCTCCAAAGCCTCTCACTGTACTTGGTCAGGGCTAATGGAATTTCAGTTTGGCTTGTCCTTGTCAGGCTTCACATATCCTAGGGGTCTCTCACTATTCTTAGTTATTTGCAATTCTTAGTTATTTGCAACTATCCCATTCAGTTAACCATCCCATTAACCAAGTTGTATTTATGTATTAATATTTTGATTGATTAATAAATATGTTAATGTATTTGATATATTAATCAACACCAATCTAATCTAGAAAGACCTATATTTTCCATTGATATGGTCAGTTATAATATCAGTGATCGACACTTTTCTGGAAGAACATCATGGATTGAACAGCATCAATGGGAAAAAAATAATACTCACAGTTTTGGGCTGGATTCCACTGTCTTCTCTCTTTGCTTCTTTTTGCAGCCTTTTTTTTTATCCATGGGCACTAAAATTACTAAACCAGGCTGGGATACAACCTGCCAGTATACTTTCCACAGTGCACCTGCAGAAATTTGTCATGTATTTGATGATATGCCAAATATCCTCAGACTTATTTGGATTTAGTGGGCTTTCTTCAATGTGCTGGCTCTTGGAGAGGTTTTCTGAAATCTGGACTTTGAGGAACTTAAAGGCAATAACCCTCTTCACCTCTGTTTCATAAATGTAGGCAGGTATGAGGTTCCTCGGTCTCCCTATTCCTATAATCTACAATTAGCTCCTTCATCTTGGTGATGTTGAAAGCAAGATAGTTGTTCTGGCAGCACCCAGCCAAATAGATTCTAAATCTTCATTTTCCAGTTATATGACCAACAATGCTGGTATCATCAGTGAATTTATTGACAGTGTTGGAGGTAACCTTGGCTACACAGTCATGAGTATATAGAGAATAGTACAGGGAATAGAACAGAGGACTAAGCAAGCAGCCTTGGGGTATCCCTTGTTTGAGGAGGAGGCGATGAAGGGAGAGTGAGATGAAGCTGCCAGGCTCTGAACTATGAATTCCATCACAGCAGGAAGCTAATTCAGCAGATTACCAGGAAGACCAAGGAAATTATTTGTGTATGTTCTGAAACGTCCCCATTGAAGTGCAATACGTTCACTGTATTATGGACCTCTCTGGTTCCAGGTTGCTAAATTCAAGAAAGAACATTTGAGATGGAACTGTGAACCTCAAATACCTAAGCCAAGAGCATGAGCAAGCCTAGTGAAGATTGTATAAAATGCATTCTACTTCCCATTCTGTCATCCCTTCCACCCCATCAGGTACAATATCCTCCTTGTGACAGAGGTAGCACTGCTACATTTAACTCATAACCCACTCCAAAATCCATACAACTGGAATGGAAGTTCATTCCATTAATCCTGAGGAAATATCTAAAAAGAATCCCAAACTTCCCTAACTTGTATTCTTGAAACTCATCAGCGTAAATAGTTCACAATTTTGCTCTGGATTTGGAATCAGCTCAGAATAATTAGATAAAAAGCAGCGAAGGGAAGTCTCCATTGGCCCAATGAATGAAATCTCACCAAAGTGCCATTAAAAGTAATTCAAAGAAAAATAGAAAAATTAAAATGGTTTTGTACATCTAACTGGGAGCGCGATTAAATGAGGTATCTACAGCTGGCACCTCAGCACTGGAGTGGTACTTCCAATGCTTTCTCAGCAAAATCCTTCCAATCCACTGGCAGAATAAATAACTCAATTTCATCTTCCAGATCTATATCCCCGATACTGAGGGTCTGATTACACTCAGTTGGCTTTGATGGGCAGGCTACAAACAGTGAACTTCTAAAAAGATGTTGTACTCTGAGGCTAAGGTACCAATTTAACAAATAAACAAAGACGAATCAATGCACGTCAAAGGCATATTGCTACACAATGTGCAATTTTTTTCTATGTTTTTTAAGTAAAAACAATAAAGAACCTTGCTGAATTTCCAAAATAACAAACAGAATTGCCCAAGTGGCAGAGTCCACTGCTGATCTTGAGTGTTAACCTGTACAGAAGTATGTAGTATCAGAATTGATGCTCTTGTTATTTTGTTTGTAATTTTGGACTGAATAGTATAAATGTGTATATCATTAAGAAATGAGTGTATTGCAAGGTATGACATAGGTGTAACACCCATTTCAGTCAATAGACTTCTGTTTTTTTGACTTTGTAACTATTAATACTGAAAAGCAAATGAGAACCACTTGTATTGGGCCACAGTCAAAGTTTTGTTGTGATTATCATTCCTGCTTGTTTCCCATAAACCTATTATCCACTTTCACATGCACAGCCTGCAATAAAATACAGCTTTTTCCACTGTGGCAGAGTTGTGACTTGCAATGTGTTAGTTAAAATGTCCTCTCCATAACTGGAAATTTTCGATCTGTAATTCACTGAGCATGTTTGATATTTCTCAGGCATTGCATGATCAACTAAAGGCAATTTGTACAAAAATTGGTTAATGTAAGTTATTTACCAGGGTTGGTAATTAATGATGTTCAAAATGTAGCTACAGAATTAAGTCAATTAATCAAAATGATCTGAATCACAGCCATGGATATCAAGTCAAGTCACCTTTATTTGTATTCATACTATCTTCTTCTTTGGCTTGGCTTCGCGGACGAAGATTTATGGAGGGGGTAAATGTCCACGTCAGCTGCAGGCTCGTTTGTGGCTGACAAGTCCGATGCGGGACAGGCAGACACGGTTGCAGCGGTTGCAGGGGAAAATTTGTTGGTTGGGGTTGGGTGTTGGGTTTTTCCTCCTTTGCCTTTTGTCAGTGAGGTGGGCTCTGCGGTCTTCTTCAAAGGAGCCAAACTGTGAGGCGCCAAGATGCACGGTTTGAGGCGAGATCAGCCCACTGGCGGTGGTCAATGTGGCAGACACCAAGAGCTTTCTTTAGGCAGTCCTTGTACCTCATCTCTGGTGCATCTCTGTCTCGGTGGCCAGTGGAGATCTCGCCGTAGAACTATATTATACTATAACTGGTAATGAAATGCACAATTTGCATCATGGAGCAAATTTCAAAAATAAAAATTAAATAATACAACATAATACAATAAAAATCCATGATATGTTCTAGGAATTGAGGAGTCTGATGACTTGGGGGGAAAAAAAACGGTTGCACAATCTGGACGTGTGAGCCAGAATGCTACAGTACCCCCCTTCCAGATCAAGGTGCAATGCTCAGTCTGAACTGCATCCTGAATGATGCCATGGGTGGCACAGCCCCAGTGACTTACCAGTGCTATTGGTTTGCATGATCTCCCTGTAACCATGTAATTTCCTCCAGGTGCTCTGGCTTCCTCCTCCTCAACATACAAGTACATGCACTGGTTGCTAGGTTAATTGGCCACTGTAAATTTCCCCAATGCGAATGAATCTTGGAGTTGGGGTAGAGTTAATGGGAACATTTTAAGAATCATATACATTAGGATAGTATTGAAACTTAGCACAGGCTTGTTGGGCCAAAGGGCCATTTTCCTTTCTGTATCTCCTTGTGACTCTATAGCAGTTTGCACATACTAGAGTAAATATTCCTCTTGCCTGGATTTTGATATTAGTCTGAACAGTATGTATTCCTATTTGGAATGGAATACGAGCTTGACTTCTGATAGTTTAAAAAGGTCCTACATGTGGTTGGTCTGGAAAGTCAGATCACATGGGATTCAGAGGGAGTTGCCCAAGTGGGTACAAAACTGACCTGGTAGAAAAAAAGAGGGTGGTACTTGAGGGTTGTTACTCCACTTGGAGGCCTGAGATCAGATATGTCCCACAGGGAGCAATGTTGCGTCCACTGTTTAGATAGGTACATGGATGGGAACTGTTTAGAGGGATATAGGTCAAAAGCAGGCAAATAGGACCATCTTGAGTAGACAACATGGTTTGCATGGACAAGTTGAGTTATTTCTTTGCTCAATGAGTCTTGTTATACCAGCTTCTATTATTAATTGAGATGACTGCCTTCTGTTGGTACCTGTGTTTCTGATTCTTTGACTTAATAAGCAGTTGGTCCAAAGAATCTCTAGGCACTTTAGTCCTGGGAGGTATTTCATGCCAGGATAGTTATAGAATTAAGCTTTATAAGTAAACCTAACCTGTAAAGTTAAGGTGGGGAGGGAATGTGATTTTTTTTTTCTTAACACGATTTTCTTGAAAATCTTTTTGGGCCTTGCTATATTTGACAGCACTTATATGTAATCACTAATAAACAAAATGACTCCCGGCTATGGTGTACAATATAAAGATGTCAGGAGACTTTTCAGTGAAATCAGCGTGTAGTTTTGGCAACAGTAAAGAGTAAATCAGATGTTATATCATTTTATTAGAGGAATTAAGTAAAAATTATAAAAGGTGATTGTGCTACTGTAGAAAGCACATTTAACACTGTGCCCAGTGAATGAAGCATAGCTGTAGTTACCATTTCAAACCAAGACCAGATGGTGAATAGCCAGCAAACTAATAACTACTTTGAATATCTGAGTTTCAATGAAAACTTGAGGGTTTGTGTTTTCTGGAGAAAAGGATTAGAGGAGAATATTAGTTAAGGATCTAAATGGAATAGCTAAATGGATCCCTACCAGAATTAACTGAGTTTTTTTTCTTGGCAATCTTTTTCCAAATAAGAATAGAAGAATTTATGAGACCTCTCAATATGTCTCACACAAAAAAAAATTTGAAATATTGTCATGGTATAAATATAGAAAGCTCCAGGTTCTTGAACAGTATTGGTTAATAGATAATTATTGAAAATGATACTGAGAAGAACTACACCTTGTGCAAGATCATCCACATTACCATGACATCCAAAACATACTTCCAAAACTTTACTGTTTCCTTTGTTAAGCACTGATATGTCAAAGAGAATGATCATCCTGTGGAGTTGATGACCCTGGGTGACATGGAGGCAAAAAAATATGGGTGCATTTAGTGATAGAATTTGGTAGTTATTCAAATGCTTTAGGTGGGTTTGTTTGAAAACAGAAGAATTTAGTGAAATTGGATATTATTTCATCAAAATTGCAGACAACAGCTTATTTTCTGCTCATGAACTTTTGGATGTAAGTGGCATGACTCTTCATGTTCCAAGATGAGGCAATTAAGATTCTACTTATTGTCATGTATGCAATTTATCCAAAAATCTTTTTCCTTTGTTTGCCTTTACAGGTGCTGATAGACAAAGACGTGTGACCTTTCAATTTCTTCCACTTCATTTCCCACCATCTCTTTCCATCCCCACCCCCAGTACCTTGCTCCCTTGTCTTACACTGCCTGCTTGCTACCTCAAAGCCATAGCTCTGCTCAGGCACTTGCTTAAAGGAGGATTATCCTCTGTCTCATGAACACAATATCAAAATACATCTACATAACCAGCAAAGCTTAATTTTCTTCTTCCCGGGATCTGTGTGTTTAATGGAAATATATGGTGAATCTGGATTTCAAAGTACCCAAGCATTTGCCACCTCAGTTTCTCGTGTCAAAGGAATTTGATTGGTAATAAACACAAGTATAGGGCTCCCTGCGTTGCAAATAACTTAACTTTTGGAAATCAAACTTTAAACTGTCCATTAATTTTTAAAGCATTTTTCGAGCTAGTATAACAATAATAAAATATTTCAAGATGTTCACTCGTGACTGCCTACAGTATAGATCCCAGTAGTGGACACCACCACATCACCTGATAAAGCTCTACTGTCAGCATCTAAAGGTGGTCTGCTTTCAGGGAAATGAATCCAAGGAAAGCATCTGGTCCAGATGGAGTACGTGCTGAGTACTGGAACACTCTGCTGATCAACTGGCCAATATATTCATGGATATTGTCAACATCTCACTCTGAAAGTGTGTGGTCCCACCTGTTTCAAACAGGCCTCAATCGTACCAATGCCAAAAAAGAGTGGGTAAATTGCTTAAATGACTTCCGACCAGTGGCACTCCCATCCACAGTGATGAAATGTTTTGAGAGACTGACGTTGAAGCTCATCAGCTCCTGTCTGAGTAGTGACATGGATCCATTCAAATTTGTATACCATAGCTAACAGGTCTATGGCAGATTCCATCTCACTGGCTCTACACAAAACCCTGAAACACCTGGACAGCAGAGATACCTACATCAGGATACTCTTTTTTGAATGCAGTTTGGGATTCAACACCATAATCCCCTCAAAATTGATCAGCAAATTCCAAGACATGGGACTCAATACATGACTGTGTAATTGGATCTTGGATTTCCTCACCTCTAGCCCACAATCAGTGAGGATTAGAAAGAATATCTCCACAAACTCCATAAGTACCGGAGCACCAGGGCTGTGTACTTAGCCCCCTGCTCAACTCACTTTACACCTATAACTGTGAAATTGTAAGACAAAACACCATTTTCAAATTTGTTGACGATACCACAGAAGTGGGCTGCAGAAAAAGGAGCAACGAGTAAGCATATAGGAGGGAGATGGAAAATTTGGCCGAATGGTGTACTAACAACAACTTTTCATTCAATGTCGCCAATACCAAGGAGCTGGTAGTTTGCTGGAGGAAGGGTAAATCCAAAGTGTTTGATCTCGTGATCATTGAGGGAATCAGAGGTGGAGAGGGTGAGCAAATTTAAATAACTGTGAGTCACTATCTCGGAGGACTTTTCCTGGACTCAACATACTAATGCCATCTTGAAGAAAGCACATCACCACCTCTACTTCATCGGGAGTTTGCAGAGATTTGGTCAGACATCAGAAATATTGGTAAACTTCTACAGATGTATAGTGGAAAGTGTGCTGATTGATAGCATCACAGTATAGCTGCACCAATACCTCAGAGTGGAAAGCCCTGCAAAAGGTAGTGGATGAAGCCCAGTACATCATAGGCAAAACTCTCTCCACTATCAAGAACCTCGACATGGAATCCTGCCATCGGAGAGCAGCACAAATCATCAATGTTTTCTATTGATGCATCACTCAGACATCACAGGTAGAGTATAGACTGCTCTATCCCTAGGGATGCCCTGTGATAAGATGCTTTCAATCATCTATGTTTTTGTCACTGACATCAGGAAAGAGATATAGGTGCCATAAAATTCATACCACCATGTTTGGGAACAGTTAATACCCCTCCGCCATCAGGCCCCTAAACTATAGACTTAATTCATGACTCTTACTTCGCACGTTATTTATTACTGAACATTTTTTCTGGATTTTTTTTTCTCTCTTTAGTATTCTTATCCTTTTTTTGATTACAGTCTCTACTACTGATAAATAGAAATTCTGCCTGACCCACAAGAAAAATAATCTCAGGGTTGTATGTGCTATTATGTATGCACTCTGACAATAAATTTGAACTTGGAACTTTAACTAAGGATAGTATTTGCAGGATATTTCAATAAAGTCAAAGAATTGTATGTAGAGTGATACAGTACCAGGTCATTGTAGAAAGCAGATGTTCTGAGATGGAAAAATTATCTCACAGTTCTTGAGAATGGAATCCTTACAGAATACCTGGATTGTCAGTATACTTGTTTTTACATCTACTGCAGTGAATTTCTGCATTGATTGTCCATCAAACAACAGGGTAAAGCATTTATCATTCAACTTCCAGCTTTGCATTCATAAGACAAAAAAAATCCGGCTGTTATATATCCAGGGGAGATTCCTTGAACTGTGTCAGGCATGAAATATTTACTTGATGTACCCCATGTTATGCAACTATTGCCATTTGAGGGTTTGATATATGTTCTGCTGTGTATTGGCAGCTGATGACGACCAGAAGAGTACAGAGAAGGTAGATTATGACGTCAATTAGCATGTGCTGCCACAGGTGCTATTTTGGAGTTCAATTATCGAGCTTAGATTGATCCTTTCCACAGATGAATGTTCCAGAGCAGGAAGGAAGAACATCTTCCAGCTCTATTTAAATGCTTACTGTTTGGTTGCTGGTTGAGCTGTTCGAGCTGTTGGTAGAATCTATTAAGTTTTTACTAATTTACATGGTTAGATCCAGTTGCAAAAGTGCACTGGGAGTAATGAAACAAGTGCACGCCATAGATGTAGTTGGCACCAAATATGGATGCACTGATGTGTTATTTCATTGTGGATAAGAACATGACCTGGTAAAAGACCAGAAACCACACATTGAAGGAGGAGATGCAAGTGGGACGGGGGAAGAAGAAAAGTAAAGTATGATTATATCTAGTCCTTTTTCTGCCTAAATTGTATTTGAGAATCTATTTCAAGTTAAGTAATTGTATCCACTCAATTTCCTGTTTACCATATTGTTTTACCTTCCTGTTATCTTCATGAGCACACCATCACCTTGAATTGATTCCAGCACTAAATACACACACCAAATCAAAATATGTATGAGTGCGAACAAATCAGCCTTTGTTCATGCTTCAATGTGTCTCAGCCTGTTCTAGTGTGTCACTGCAGTAGTAGTATTTTAAAGACTGCATTGCAATCTGTTGAGGTTCTGTGAAAAAGGACTGTCAGTGAATTTTGAAGCTCTGGCTTAGACGCCTGGCTTTACAGTGTCAGATATTCATATCATGTAGCATTACCATTCATTTTAGCACCACCTGATCAATCCAATAGATTGCAAGAGGAGAGATTGCTGTTTTTTTTGTGATGCCAGTAAATCCCTTTGCATATAATAGCTCACAGAAGTGATGACATCAGTCTGAGCTTGCATGACAGCAAGCTGACCTTGTCTGAAAGTACTCTGAGTTTCTATTGTATTGACCAGACATCAGAGAAAAGATGCTTGTGCTTTAATGTGAAAAGAAACATTGGCTATCAAACAGTGCATCTACTGTAAGTTGTTAAAAGAACTGACCACCACTTTCATAATGAAGAGTATGAATTACAAGCTCTGCTGTAAGATTCATGCTAGGTTAAGACAGCAAGATGCTCTTTTACCTTGAAGTTAGGCCACCTGGCTGGCTTCCAGATGCATTGTATTTCAGTGTGCATATCCACCAGCTGCCTTCTGTAAACTATCTAACTGATGCCTTAATCTGACTCCCATGCAACACACTTCATGTTTAACTTTGTCCTCCCATAAACTGCCAAAAATATTGTCCTTTTCTGTACCTTGTGTTCTTTTCGCAGTATCATCTTAATTATGCGCACTATCAATTTTGGAGCTGGTAGACAGGACTGTCGAATGATGGTATGACTTCATCCTAACTTGTTCCCTCCACTGCATTTAAAACACAAAAATGCTGGAAGAATTCAGCAGGTCTCAGTGTCCATCGAAGGTAAAGCCCAATGTTTTGGACCTGAGCCCTTCATGGTATGAGTACAGTTCACAGTGTCTGCATGCTTTCGTGTTTTATTCCTTGGCCAGATTGCACTTCACTATCTGAAAGGAAGAGATCTAAATGAAAGAATGCACTGAGGGCTGGGAAGAAAGCAAGATCTGCATGCTTACATCATCAGTAGTTTGTAGATCAGAAGAGACGTGGGAAGGTGAGAAGAGTATTCTACAATTGTAGAATTGTAGAATTCTTTCACCATCATTAATGGATGTCCCAACTATGGTTAACTCTGTCTCTTCCAGTTGATTAGGTGTACAAGCATTTCTGTCCTTTACTGGTTAGTTTTATTGCTTTCCAGAATGGTTCCAATGGATTAGAAAATTACAAATGTCACTTGACTCCTTAAAAAGAGAGAAAGGCAAAATACAGGGAATTATAGGGCGATAGGCCTAACTTCAATGGTTGGTAGGATTCTAGAGTCCATTGTTAAGGATGAAGTTTTGGAGTACGTGGTTTCCTTCTGGAAGATCTTGCCTGAAAAATCTATTGGAGTTCTTTGAAGAAGTAAAGAGCAGGTCAGACAAAGGAGAGCCAGTGGATGTTGTTTACTTGGATATTTAGAAGACTTTGACATTCCAGAAAAGGTACTTGAGGATTGGATGTCTGGCAAAAGGCAATGGGACATCTTCTGGCTGGCAGCGGGTGACCAGTGGTGTTCCTGAAGGATTGGTGTTGGGTCTGCTACTTTTCACATCATATGTTAATAATGTGGCTGACAGAACTGAAGGCTTTGTGGCCACACTTGAAAATAATACAAAGATTGGTGGGGAGTGGGGGGGGGGGGGGAAGGAGGGCATGTAGTGTTCAAGAAGCATGGAGTCTGCAAAGGAACTTGGATAGGTTGAGAGAAATGGCAAAATGAATGCAGCATCAGGAAATATATGGTCCTGCAATTTGGTGGAAGGAATAAAGGTGTATTATTTTCTAAATGGGGAGTAAATTCAGAAATCAGAGATCCAAAGGGACTTGGATGTCCAAGGGCAAGATTTCTTAAAAGTTAACTTTCAAGCTGAGTTTATAGTAAAGAAGGCAAATGTAATATTAGCATTTGTTTTGAGAAGACTAGAATATAAAAGCAAGGGTGTAATGATGAGGTTTCATAAGGCATTGGTTAGTCTACATTTGGAATATTGTGGACAGTTTTGGGCAGCATATCAAAGTAAGCATGAGCTAATATTGGAGAGGGTCTAGAGAAGGTTTATGAGAATAATTCCAGAGATGAGAGGGTTGACATATGAAGCATTTGATGGCTGTAGGTCTGTACTCACTGGAGTTTAGAAAGATGTATGGGGATCTTATTATAACCTACTGAATATTGGAAAGTCTGAATAGAGTGGATGTGGAGAAGATGTTTCCAATAGTGGTAGAGTCTGGGGCCAGAGGACTCAGTTTCAGAATAAAAGAATGTCCCTTGAGATGAGGAGAAATGTCTTCAGCCCTAGACTGGTGAGTCTATGGAATTTGTTGATGCAGGCAGCTGTGGAGGCTTTTTGGGTCTATTTAAAGTGGAGGGTTATAAGCTCTTGATGAGTAAGCATGTCAAATGTTACAGGGAGGAGATAGGAGAATGGAGCTGAGAGGTAAAATACATCAGCTGACTGCCCTAATCCTGCTCCTGCGTCTTGTACTATTTAAGTAACATAACACCTTATCTTGCAAGAATGAGTAAAATATACAATCAACAAGTATTGAAAAAACCAAGAACTTATCTGATGAATAGTCATTAACCTGAAATATACAATCTGTTTCTGTCACCACACATGCTGTCCAATCTGATGAATATTTCTAGCATTTTCAGTTTTTCATGTAGAATCTTTGGGATACATAGTAGAAACCTGCCAGGGTTTCTGCAACATTTCATAAACCACAATTATCAGTGCCTGAAAAAAGAATAACCACAAATGCAATGGGAATGTTACCGCTGCATAAAATCCTCCAAATACTAGTGAACCGGACTTTAAAATATGTTGCGAGATACAACATCTTTGGAATTTCCCACCATCAAGATTGCAGTATTTCTGGGAGGCACATATTGCTGTCTTCCTCCTGGTAGTTACAGATTAATTGCTTACTTCTCCCTTGGCAGCAGCAAGTGCATCCTTCAAATTGATATGAAAATTTTAGTAACCTATGCCGGAAGTATTCACAGGACTTGACCACTCATGTGAACTGATTGAATGTGACTTACATCACTGCATTTAGGTTTCTGACATCAGACTCCAATGATAATTTTTCATGGCAATCACTCCTCCTGGCCCTTTGAGCATGTGTCCACTGGCTGATAAAAGGCATTTTCCTCCAGTGTGGCACCCAAAAAGCTTGGGCCCTCCTCTCCCAAGTGCTTCAGTTCTGCCACTCTTTCCCACTAACGTTGCCAATAGCTTCTCCAGCTGTTATTCACCTCTTCCTGTTTGGAAATTAATGAAAGCTGAATAATCACCCCACAGTCAGCCCTGTTGATGTATGCAGTCTTTGAAGATCATGGGAGTGTACACAGGAATCCTTTTGGCATTTTGAATAATGAACTGGATTAGATTGTGATTGCAGAGTCTTTTCAAGGCAATTTGATTTAGCTCCCTGACACTCTTTTCAAAATGCAATTAAACTAAATTAGAATAACTAAAATTGTACTGATTTTGTCACAGATTGGATATTTTGTAGTACTCTAAAGACTTAATGAGGAAAGTGTAATTTGTGCTCTCATGGAAAATCCAGATTTCTTTTGGGTCCAGGTTTCTCTTTCCCAACCAGTGCACCTCCATCCGCATTCCACCCACCCTGACCTCAATCCCCTACCCTACTCCTGACATGGCTGATTCTTATATGAGCACAGTTCTTTTGTGCTGGTTTTTAAATTTATAATTTTAAAATTTAGATTCAGTGGTTCTCAACCTTTTTCTTTCCACTGTTACAAGCCCAGAGGACCCCAAAACATAGCAACAAGATATTCACCAAGACAAATGGTTACTTAAATAAAAGCTGCTTTTAATTATCTTTAAACATGAAAACAGAATCACACTTTAACTTATCACTATTGACTTAACTAACCTAACTTAACCCACTTCTAATTCTAAGTGCACGTGTGTGTAATGTGTGTGTAAGTTCAGAAACATTCTTTGATTCACAGTCCAATCTCACTTCTCATTCCTCCAAGTTCACTGGTTGCAGGCTATTCTTATACTGTGCACAGAATTTAACATTTCCAAAGTTCACCAGGCTTTGGTGCTTGTAAAGGTAAATGGTTACCACTCAGGAAGGTTCTTGTCGGTTTTCGGAGAGAGATTTTTTGTACGATGGACTCCCAGCCACTTCAGTGTCTTGCTGAAGAAACTTGCCCTCTCAGGGTTCTCAAGATGATAACCTCTTTCTTTCAGGTCACCACACAGTGCCATTTTGTTTAACTTATTCTAAGTAAAACATTAGACAGCCTGTCCTCTCCTCTTGCACGAATCACAAGAGCTTTGACCAGACTGAACTAAGTACTTACAACCTGTCTTCCAAATGGGGTTTTCCACAAGGTTGCCAGCTTGTCCTGTTCCAGACCCAGCTGCTGTTACTGTCTATAACACTGTAGAAGTGATATCTCTCTCTCTCTCTCTCTCTCTCTCTCTCTCTCTCTCTCTCTCTCTCTCTCTCTCCCCCCTCTCTCTGAGTGAAAACCTGTTTGTATCTCTCTACTTGCAAAACCATATGACCCTGCTAGAACAGCAAGCTGCTCTCCAAACAGACTGCGGCTCAGACGTTCTTTCATCTGTTGCCTTTATGTAAACAACAATCCATTAATGAAGTCTCTTGGGGACTCTTCAAAGCTCTTGCAAATGCTGCAGGGCTGATATGTCTAGCATTAGCAGAGCTCCAGTATTTCAAATAAGATCTGTTTTAAAGTGTTTGTATGTGACTTACACTAACAAACCTTTCCCAATTTATCTCCCAAAAACATATCTATATACTCTGTCACACTACTTATACCACTTTAAGTATTCCCTATGCCACAGGTGCTCTGTTATTAGTAAGGTATTTCTTAAAGTGATATGTGGGTAAAAAGAAAAAGTTTGAAAATCACCATTTTAATCATACATAATTGACTCATTATGAGCATGGTTTCATACCTCCAAAGGAAATGGGCCAATGACAATTTTTCTCAAGCAAAATATTTCAGTAACAATTGGGTCTAGAGCAGTGATTCTCAAACTTCCTTTCCCACCCACATACCACCTTAAGTAATCCCTTACTAATCACAGAGAACTGATGACACAGGGATTACTTAAAGTGGTATGTGAGTGGAAAGAAAAAGATTGAGAACCACTGATTTAGAAGTACAACCTAGTAATAGTCCCTTCCACTTCACAAGCCCATGCCACCCAAATACCACAATTTGCCTTCAACTCCCAAGCATTTTGAAGGGTGGGAGGAAACTGAAGCACTGGAGAAAACTCACACAGACACAGGGAGAACATATAAACTCCTTACAGACAACACAAGATTTGAACCCGGGTCACTGGCACTGTAATAACATTGCCCTAACTGATAATGCTAACCGAGCTGCTGTATTGAATTATTCTTTATGCGCAAAGTGTGACAGTCATTGTCTGCTATTGATACAGATTTGGGTCTGCGATTAAGTCAACTCTAAGAGTGAATGGAAGTTTATATAAGTTAGGGCACTGGCTGCAGAAATTTAGATGATAATGTTTATAGAGGTTGGAAGTTAAAAACTGAAATAAAAAGAGAACATGTTCAGAACATTCAAAAGGCCGGGCAGCATCTGTGGAAAGCGAGTCAATGTTTCTGGTTGAAGTACTTTCTTCAGAACCCCAAAGGATGAGCTAGCTGCAGTTAAACTGAATGACCAAACTTTGAAGTAACAAGAGTTTAGATGAGATGAAAGTGGGGATAGAACTGAGTTATCTTACAGAGGCAGTCTGAATGTCTACTGGAAAAATTACTTTGGTTCAAATATGACAGCAAGATAACCAGGAATTTGATCCTTGCTTTGTTTCTGTGGATGTGTACATTTGGGCGACTCAGGGTCATGTGCATATTGCCGATACAAATTACTTCACACAAAAAAAAATCAACATTAAACTGTGAGTTCATTTTGTCTGCTTGGTGTTGTGACTGAATGTTGCTGAGTAATATCTGCATATAATCTGCTTCTAATATCTGCATATGTTCTGGATGAGTTTTTAAAACCAATTTCCAGTTGCTATTTGGCATTCTAGGGACCACTGACTCAGATTCTTCAGCCATTAGTGGACAGCAATCCTTGAAAGAAGTTGACCATGAACATTTTGAATTGTCCTTTGCGGAGATTTTACCTGTTCAACATTACTTGCTGTCATTTGTCAAATCTTGGGGATCTTTGGTGTTTTTCCGATAATGTCATCAAGCAGGTTAGGTGGCAGATCAACTTGAAGAATACCATTCTCTCATATTTTACAAGGCATCAAATATAATATTGGAGCATAAACCTAATTAAAGTGGTTAAATATTTTAAATAGACTTTTAATAACTTTCAGAATTGTTGAGATTGCCTCGATTCACATGCAGAATTAATTGTTTTAGGCCTGGTGAGATTGTTAACCAATAGTTATCACCTAACATTTCACTGAACAGAAACTTATCTTGTGTGTTCAAGGTTTTTTTTTAAACAGTGGAAGTATTTTACAAATGTCTGAAGTCTTCAGATTGCCAATGTCACCAAGTTATGTTGGAGGCTGCTAAACAAGCCATACTATGAAGAAGCAAGAAATGATTTACAGAAAATTCTGGAATTCTGCACTTGACAGTGCACATCCAGATTTCAGAACCTAATGTCAGATTTCTAGTTTCATGGTGAGCACAGACAGTCTCAACTGTTATTTGTTTTCAGAAATTCTGGGCCAAGCACATACCAAGATTAGAAAGTCCATTTTCTTGAAGGCAATAATTTTAATTAATAACTGTGTGACTTATTTGCATATTTTGGAATCAATTTTGTTAACGTGATCCTTGCACTTAGAATAGTTGGAAAATTAAACAAGGCAACTATTTTCTGTGATGGTAGAGTAGTTCAGCTTTCATGGGAAAGTCTGGGACTGAGAAGTCAGTTGAATAATTTTTTCCAGTGGGTGGGAGCATTATATTTCTGCATGAAACATGTTGGCAGACTGTAGAATGTCACAGGGGATGTGGTCAGGAGACAAGTTTCTGTGAGCCATGTGGGAATGCCTGTGACGCACCCAGTTCTCGGCAGAAGAGGTTGAAGAGGATAATTCTATTTGTAATTTCAGCCAGTGAATTTGATTATGTTTATGATTGAAGTCAGCCATATGTTTCAAATGTGAGTGTTTCTGTATATATGGTTCAGTGGATATTGCTGTTTTCAGTTTCAGATGTAGATACCGAGCTGCACCAGTACTATTGCAGTAAAATGCAAAGTTAACTGACCCTCGTGTGTCTCTCTCTAGCTAAATACTTGAGCCTGAAAATTAATTAAGGAAATTTTCAGACAAGCTATGTGTAATATTGTTGCATTTAGAGGTGAAAGCAAACAGGTCGAGTTTGCTCCTGTTGGCTCCATTTAAGCACACATTTTAAAAAATTAACTTTTTGTTGCTTTGTATTGGTTATGTCACTTAGCAAACAACAACTGTTGAAGGTACCTCTAACTCAGTAGTATCCAATCTGGTCAAAAGCCATTATCTTTATCGTTGCAAGAGGCCTGTTCTTGTTCACTAGTATGAATTAGACATAGTTGGAACTTGTAATATAACTTACTGAAATTGGCACATTTTTCCAATATATGCCTGAGAAACAGGTAATGTCACTCCAATCAGGTATATTGGCAGAATTACAATTCTGTATGAACTCAATATCTTTGAAAGTGTGGGATATTGCTGCTCAGCCCAATGTAACCGTCAAATACTAAATATAAATCAGAACCCAGCATTGATCAATACCAAGTATGTTATGCTACAGATTAGATCATGGTTTGAAAAACGATTTCAGGATATTTTTTGCAAGCGTAAGAGTTCTCCATTTTCTCATTAATTACTCATCCATCTTGAGTATGTTAAGTAACTGGACCTAAAATGTACTTTATGTGGCTTTAAAATTTGATGTCTTTAATCTTTTGAATTTAAATTTTGTTAGTTATGTGACAATCCATTGTTATTGTTGTGAGGCCAAGGTTGGTATGTCAAGAGACAATCAGAGAGACCGTGGTCCAAATGTCCCTGATTGAATCACCAGGATTTAACTTATTTTTCCCAAGGGGAAATACCTGACTTGAACATGCAGTAGTTTTCCTTTTAACCAACATACAAGTGATTAATTTCCATTAAATTCAGAATCTCTGGAGTGGAGATGAGATTTATTTTCATGCAGTTCCTGAAAGTGTTGAGAACATGGATTCAAACTTAATTCTCAGAACAAGTGTGAGGTGATGCACTTAGAGCAGGGGTGGCCAACCTTTAAATTTTTAATTTTGGCCCATGAGTATGTACCAGAAGTGTAGGTTAATTGGGCGGCAAAGACTCGTGGGCTGAAATGGTCTGTTGCCTTGCTGTATGTCTAAATTAAAAATTAAAAGGTTGGCAACCCCTGAGGGAAAGCAAGGTTAGGTTCTGAAAAGTAAATGGAAGGGCTCCTGAGAAGACTGAGGCAGGAAAGGCCTATGGCCACCATCATGTCAACTTTCCACAGGAGGTCCATTGAGAGCATCCTGACTAGATGAGAGATTGGAATAAAATTTGGCCAACTGAACTTTGGAAAAGTGGGCCAAGTGTAGAAACATAACAATTTTTAAATTATTACTTAGGCCCTTGCCTGAATTTGTGAAATCAATGTGGAAGAAAATAGCCACTTCACTCTCTCTCTGAAAAGAGAACAGATTCATAGTGTGGAACACAGATCCCGAAACCTCCATGCAAGAAAGGAAAATTCACTCATAAGAAGAAAATTCACTCAGGCTAAGAAACATCTTCTTTCTGTGGTCAGTGTGAATGCTGAATGCCCACGGAACTGCTCACACTAACCATCGATAACTGTGTGTGTGTGTGTGTAGTTATGTTCTAGATCAGCAACAAGGGGAATTTCAAAAGCAATAATTTGTATTATAATTATTAATATCGTTACACTTATTGTTTAACTCTAATTTTAACTGTAACTTACACATACATTAGTGCACAGTGGGGTTGTTCATGTGTGTATACGCATGTGTATGTATCTGTGGGTGTGCGCGCACGCATGTGTGTATGTGTCTGTAGGTGTACGTGTGTCTGTGTGCATGTGTGTATACGCATTTGTACGTGTCTGTGGGTGTATGTGTTTGTGTGTGTGTGTGGGGGGAAAACCCAAACCATTACAGTTCAAGTATCATTCTGAAGAGATGATTTTAAAGTTAATTCTCATAAAACTTACGTGTTGAAACTCAAAGTCTTAACTGCTGTTCAAAAAAGTAAGTGTGAAGCATGAAATTGTTGCTCAAAAGCAATTGTGAAGTACTTTGAAGCATCAAGTTGTAGCGGGTTGTGCATGAGTGCAGCGAAAAGACTGAGACGACAAGCTGAAAGCACGAATAACACAAGCTGCTTTTCTTTGAACTCCATGCTGCAGCCTTTAAGGTTGTGTCTGGCTTGCCACAGCTGCCCCGCTGACTGCGCGTGACAAGCGGGGTCAGTTCGCCTCTACAACTATATGTGTCACCACAAAATCATCAGACCTCTTTAAAAGACACAATTTTTTTTGTAGGGTTAGGTTCAGAGCAATGTTTCTTCTTATGAGTGAATTTTCCTTTCTTGGATGGAGGTTTCGGGATCTGTGTTCCACACTATGAATCTGTTCTCTTTTCAGAGAGAGAGTGAAGTGGCTATTTTCTTCCACATTGATTTCACAAATTCAGGCAAGGGCCTAAGTAATAATTTAAAAATTGTTATGTTTCTACATTTGGCCCACTTTTCCAAAGTTCAGTTGGCCAAATTTTATTCCAATCTCTCTTCTAAATGTGATAAATGTATAACTGAAGAAGGTACACTGTACCATATGTTTTGGTTATGTTTTTTCTCTTCCCATTTTTTGGGAAGGGGTATTTTGTACCTTGTCTTCAGTTTTTAGTGTTAATTTGACTCTAAATCCTTTCATTGCTCTCTTTGGAGTAAGTGGGCCCTCTCGTTTAATTCAGACTGCTTCACAATCCCATGTAGTTGCCCTCACCTCCCTTATCACTAGAAGGGCCATATTAATGAGATGGAAATCTGCTGTCCATCCCAATCATACTCAATGGTTGTCTGATGTGATGGCATGTCTGACTTTGGAAAAAATTAGATGTTCCACAACTGAAATGAATCTTAACTTTGTTTCTTTATGGGGTTCTTTTCTTAATTATTTCCAAAATTTGTAAGATTAACTAGTTTTTGTTTTTTGAACCCAATGTTTACCTTCCTTGTTTATTATTAAAAGTGGACTGTTATTATATTAATCAGTAGCCTCAAAAGGGAGGGTATTGAATGAAATATTGAGTATAGTGTTTTTCTTTTTATCTTTCTTTTTTAATGTAACATAGGTCTCAGTACTATTTGTATGCTATATGAGATTTATTAATACTTAATTTTATTGTTATGTAGCTATGGAACATTTATTTGATAAAACCAGTAAAAATATTGAAAAGGAGAAAATGGTTATGTTTCAAATGCAAGATTACTTTTGCTTTCTTAATCAAAAGTAACCGATTCCATGGACACAATGAGCCTGCCTTCTTTATATTAAAGAGACAGTCAGAAGTGGTCTATCTCATTCAAAAGCCGCTTACTCTGTGTTCTCCTTTGACCACGAGTAACATGCAACAGTACCTAATCTGGCGACTGTATCTTCACTCCTGTCTTCCCCACAGCATGGTCAACTTCTTCTCCTTCCAAAATGCCTCTTGTTCAGTAATATGTTTCTCTGAAATGTTTCATCACATGACATGTGACATCATTTCTGTCTTTGAAGTTCATAATGCTTCTTCAAAAGTATGAATCATGAGCCAACAGACTCCAGCTTCTTTGTGCAGGTAATTGAATCAAGAACTTGCTTATTTGTACAGCTGCCATCTCTCAGCACTCTAATTACTTAGCTTCAACTTTAAAAACATAGGTAATCAGCAGATCATCTCTTGGTTTGACCAGCAGTCTTCCCTGAGTACACAAAAACTTCAGTTTTTAATGAAGCAAACACTCCATTGTTCTCAGTATCTCAAAACCATCATAAAGATTTTCATCTTCCTGCTTCACCTGCAGAATTAGCAGACATTTTGTCTCCACAAATGGCTTGTCATCTGCCAACTCAAACTATTATGTGTGTGTCTCTGTGTCCCTGCGTCCACACCTACAAAAACACACACAATACACATATATACATATATACATGCATACATGCACATATACTGTATATACACACATGCACATACTTGTATATACATAATACATGTGTGTATATATATATATATATATATATATATATATATATATATCTCTTCTTCTTCTTCTTCTTTGGCTTGGCTTCGCGGACGAAGATTTATGGAGGGGGTAAAAGTCCACGTCAGCTGCAGGCTCGATTGTGGCTGACAAGTCCGATGCGGGACAGACAGACACGGTTGTAGCGGTTGCAGGGGAAAATTGGTTGGTTGGGGTTGGGTGTTGGGTTTTTCCTCCTTTGTCTTTTGTCAGTGAGGTGGGCTCTGTGGTCTTCTTCAAAGGAGGTTGCTGCCCGCCGAACTGTGAGATACCAAGATGCACGGTTTGAGGCGATATCAGCCCACTGGCGGTGGTCAATGTGGCAGGCACCAAGAGATTTCTTTAGGCAGTCCTTGTACCTCTTCTTTGGTGCACCTCTGTCATGGTGGCAGTGGAGAGCTCGCCATATAACTACAAACACACACACACTCAAAAGATGTATATATACACATCTACACACACGCATATATGTCTATGTGTGTAAGGTATGTTAATGTGTATATATGCGTAAATAAAAACCCAATACTGGAAAAACTCATCAGGTCAAACAGTGTCCTTTATATAGCAATGGTAAAAATATATAACCAATGTTTTGGGCTTGAGCCCTTCATCAAGGTATGAAAAATGTCTGTAGGCATCCAAACAAGCAGAAACCCAAAAAGTTGATGTAAATGCCATCTGGCTGGAGAGTGCCCAGAAGGTAAATCAGGTGTTGTTCCTCCAATTTATGGGTGGTCTTGGTGGGTTTGTACATAAGGCCATGGACAGACATGTAAATATGGGAGTATGACACAGAACTGAAATTGTTGGCTACTGGGAGGTCTCTATTACTGGTGTGGATGAAGTGAAGGAACTCAGCGAAGTGGTCTTCCAATCTATGCCCGGTCTCTCCAATGGAGAGGAGGCCACAAAGGGAACACTAATGCGGTAAGTCAATCCTTCAGATACACAAATGAAGTGTTGCTTCACTTGAAAGGCCTGTTTGAGGCCTCAGACAATGGGGAGGGATGAGGTATGGGTGCAAGTCTGGCACCTCCGGCGGCCACAGGGGAAGGTGCTGGGTGGGGTGGTATGTGATTGGTGGGGACGGATTAAGAAGTCACAGAGGGAATGGACCCTATGGAAGGCTGAAAGGGGAGAAGAGGGGAATATGTGTCTGGTGGTGGGATCATGGATAGACAGCGTGACTGTGAACATCTCATGGATTTGACTGAGTTTTTTGAAGAGGAGACCAGAAAGACTGGTGAGGGAAAGGCAGTATGTATTATCAAGACCTTTGACAATGTCCTGCACAGTAGACTGATCCAGAAGGTAGAATCACATATTATTTGTCATTTATATTAACAACCTGGATGACTATGTCAGCATGGTTCATAAGTGTGCGAATGACACCAAAACTGATGGAATAGTGACAGCGAAGAAGGTTATCTAAGGATCTGAATGAACTGAGAAAATGGGCCAAGGAACAGCCAATGGAATTTAATGGATAAATATAAATCATAATAGTATAAGGGCTAGTCAGCATGGATTCCTTAAGGGTAAGTCATGCTTGACTAACCTTCTGGAATTTTTTGAGGATGTGACAAAGAGGGTGGACTCGGGAGAGCCAATGGATGTGGTGTATTTGGACTTCCAGAAGGCCTTTGATAAGGTACCACACGGGAGACTAGTGGACAAGATCAGGGAGCATGGTATTGGAGGTAAGGTGCTGACATGGATAGGAAATTGGTTAAGAAATAGGAAACTAAGGGTTGGGGTAAGCGGGTCTTTTTCAGGATGGCAGGATGTGAGGAGTGGAGTGCCGCAGGGATCGGTGTTGGGTCCTCAGTTGTTTGTAATTTATGTAAATGATTTGGATGAGGGGATTATTAATAATTTGAGCAAATTGCAGATGACACAAAACTGGGTGGCTGTGTGGGGTGTGAGGAGGATGTCAGGAAAATGCAGAGGGACTTGGACAGGTTGGGGGAGTGGGCTGCTGAATGGAAGATGACGTTCAATGTAAGCAAATGTGAGGTTATCCATTTTGGGGGCAATAATAGGAAAGCTGAGTATTATTTAAATGGAGACAAGCTAGGGAGTGGGGAGGAGCAAATGGATCTGGGAGTACTTGTTCACCGGTCACTGAAGACTAGCATGCAGGTTCAGAAAGCTGTGAAGAAGGCTAATAGCATGTTGGCTTTCATAAAGAGGGGATTGGAGTATAGGAACAGAGACGCCCTTCTGCAGTTGTACAGGGCCCTGGTGAGACCCCACCTGGAGTATTGCGTCCAGTTCTGGTCTCCAATTTTGAGGAAGGACATACTAGCTATAGAGGGTGTGCAGCGCAGATTTACAAGGATAGTTCCAGGGATGGCGGGGTTGACATATGCTGAAAGGCTAGAAAAACTGGACTTGTATCCGATGGAGTTTAGAAGGATGAGGGAGGACATGATTGAGGTATACAAAATTATCAGGGGGATAGACAGGGTGAAGTCGGATTACTTGTTCCCAAAGATGGGGGAGACGAGGACTAGAGGGCATAGTTTAAGAATACAGGGTAGGCCCTTTAGGACGGAGATGAGAAAACATTTTTTTACCCAGAGAAGTGTGAATCTGTGGAATGCTCTGCCACAGAGGGTGGTAGAGGCAGATTCGCTGATTATGTTCAAAAGAGAGTTAGATAAGACTCTAGTGGGCAAAGGAGTTAAGGGTTATGGGGATAAGGCTGGAAAGGGGTGCTGATGGTAGTGATCAGCCATGATCTGTAAAATGGCGGTGCTGGCTCGACGGGCCGAAGGGCCTACTCCAGCTCCTATTGTCTATTGTCTATTGGTCCTGGAACGAGTTGTAGAAAACAGAGACTGGAAGGTACAGGCATGTAGTTCCATTAAAGTGGTGACACAGGGTGGTGAGGAAGGATTTTGATATGTTTTCTTCATGGCTCACAGTATCGAGTATAGGAGAATGGATATGATATTACCACTGTGCAAAGTATTGGTGAGACTGCATGTGGAGGATTGTTGGGAGTTTTGGTCAGCACGCTAAAGGAAAAGGTGCAGAAAAGTTTTGCGACAATATTACAAAGACTAATTTTAATTAGAAGAAAATATTGGATAGCTTGGAACTTTTCTCCTTGGAGCCACGGAAGCAATAGTCAAACCTTAGAGAGGTTTCTAAAATTATGAGTCACAGGTTTTTTTTCCCCACAGAGGTGGCGGATATTTAGAACAAGCTACCAGAGAAAGTAATACAAATAGGATCAACTGTAATATTTCAATGACATTTAGTCAGATACATAGAAGGGGTTGGGTGGGTTATGTGCCAAATGGGACAGGCATGGCTGGCATGAACAAGTTAGGCTGAAGGGTCAGTGTCTGTACGGTTGTACTCTGAATTTGAGTCCATAAGTCCCTGAAAGTAAAAGCAATGAATGACAAGTTAAAGAAGAAGGCTTTGAGAGGTTAATGTTTGTCCGCTGTGGTAAGGAATAATGATAATAAGTTTATTGTCATATGCATTATAAGAATTAGATTGCCACATTACAACCTGGTTGGGCGATACTTGGGAGTTTTGTGTACAGTTCTGGTCACAACACAATAAAGAGGAGGAGGTGCTTGCTGTCTTAAGGCAAATAAAGGTCGATAAATTCCCCAGGGCCTGACATGGTATTTCCTCAGACCTTGAGGGAGGCTAGTGTAGGAGTTGCAGGGGCCCTGGCAGATAAAGTTAACATGTACTTAGCCATGGGTAGGGTGCAATAGGCAATAGACAATAGGAGCTCGAGTAGGCCCTTCGGCCCGTCGAACTAGCACCGTCATTTTACAGATCATGGCTGATCACTACCATCAGTACCCCTTTCCAGCCTTATCCCCATAACCCTTAACTCCTTTGCCCTCTAGAGTCTTATCTAACTCTCTTTTGAACATAATCAGCGAATCTGCCTCTACCACCCTCTGTGGCAGAGCATTCCACAGATTCACACTTCTCTGGGTAAAAAAATGTTTTCTCATCTCCGTCCTAAAGGGCCTACCCTGTATTCTTAAACTATGCCCTCTAGTCCTCGTCTCCCCCATCTTTGGGAACAAGTAATCTGACTTCACCCTGTCTATCCCCCTGATAATTTTGTATACCTCAATCATGTCCCCCCTCATCCTTCTAAACTCCATCGGATACAAGTCCAGTTTTTCTAGCCTTTCAGCATATGTCAACCCCGCCATCCCTGGAACTAACCTTGTAAATCTGCGCTGCACACCCTCTATAGCTAGTATGTCCTTCCTCAAAATTGGAGACCAGAACTGGACGCAATACTCCAGGTGGGGTCTCACCAGGGCCCTGTACAACTGCAGAAGGGCGTCTCTGTTCCTATACTCCAATCCCCTCTTTATGAAAGCCAACATGCCATTTGCCTTCTTTACAGCTTTCTGAACCTGCATGCTAGTCTTCAGTGACCGGTGAACAAGTACTCCCAGATCCATTTGCTCCTCCCCACTCCCTAGCTTGTCTCCATTTAAATAATACTCAGCTTTCCTATTATTGCCCCTAAAATGGATAACCTCACATTTGCTTACATTGAAAGTCATCTTCCATTCAGCAGCCCACTCCCCCAACCTGTCCAAGTCCCTCTGCATTTTCCTGACATCCTCCTCACACCCCACACCGCCACCCAGTTTCTTGTCATCTGCAAATTTGCTCAAGTTATTAATAATCCCCTCATCCAAATCATTTACATAAATTACAAACAACTGAGGACCCAATACCGATCCCTGCGGCACTCCACTCGTCACAACCTGCCATCCTGAAAAAGACCCGCTTACCCCAACCCTTTGTTTCCTATTTCTTAACCAATTTCCTATCCATGTCAGCACCTTACCTCCAATACCATGCTCCCTGATCTTGCCCACTAGTCTCCCGTGCGGTACCTTATCAAAGGCCTTTAGGAAGTCCAAATCCACCACATCCACTGGCTCTCCCAAGCTCTCCCAAGTCCACCCTCTTTGTCACATCCTCAAAAAATTCCAGATGGTTAGACAAGCATGACTTACCCTTAAGGAATCCATGCTGATTAGCCCTTATACTATTATTTCTGCCTAAGTGTTCTGTTATTACTCCTTTTATGATTGTTCCACTGTTTAAAAAAGGCTTTAAAATTAACCTAAGAAATTATAGGCTGGTGAGCCTGAGGTCAGTAGTGAGTAAGTTGTTGGAAGATGTTCTAAGAGATTGGATATACAAGTATTTGCATAGACAATATGGCTTTATGCATAGTAAGTTGTGTTTAACCAATCTTATCAATTTTCTTGAGGTGGTTACCAGAGAAAGGTTAAACAAGGTAGGACTTTATTCCCTGGAGTATAGAAGAATGAGGGGAGGTTTGATAGAGGTATACAAAATTATGATGGGGATAGATCAAGTAAATGCAAGCAGGCTTTTTTTCCCCACTGGGGTTAGGTGTGATAAAAGTTAGAGGATATGGGTTAAGGGTGAAAGGGGACATTAGGGGAAATTTCTTCACTCAGAGAGTGGAGGGAATATGGGATGAGCTAAATCTAAGAAAAATTTGGACATGTACGTGGATGGGAGGGGTATAGAGGGATATGGTTCGTGTGCAGGTGAGTGAGAGTAGGCAGGAAATAGTTTGGCACAGACTAGAAGAGCCAAAGAACCTGTTTCTGTGCTGTAACATTCTATGAAAAGAATGTGATTGTTCTCAAGAGGAAACTCACCCAAGGTAGTGCCTGAATTGGAGCATTTCAATTTAGGTTTGCAGAGACTGGGAAATGGAGGAGGATGAGAGATAACATAAGAGAAATGCACAATTGATCAGAGGATTAGATTGGGTATATGGTCGTCTTTTTCTTATTGTGAAGATGTGTAAAGGAAGAGAGCAGGGGTATAAGGTGAGAGGGAGAAAATTTGGAAGAGATCCAAGAGTGTCTGGAATCGAGAACATGTTGTCTGAAGAAGATACCTACGCATTTGAGAAGCATCTTGTCCACACGTGAATTGTCCTGGCAATCAACCGAATGTGGGTAAATGGGATCAGTATAATTGGTGCAATGGGTGCCATTGTTTACCAAGGGTCAAAGGGCCTGTTTCTATTGTAAGTGACAGAATTTTAGACGTGCTCAAATAAAATAAAAGCGTCAGGCCAATGGAGAAGAGAAGGGTGAAGATCTTGAATTAATCTACTGCACTCTTGATTGCCCCGGGTAAAGAACATGCTCCAAGGGCTATTATGGCTACCACATTTTTTTGTTATATCAGTCCTTTATGACTGGGCTTCTCAATTTTAGCTATTGCAGCTTCAATACTTTATATATACCTTTTGAGGTATCCAGACTGATGAAATAAAATAGTTGAAATTCTGCATTGTTCTTTTACTGTTTTTTGTAAACTCTTTACTATAGGTTATTAGGTGTTTATAGCCAAAGCCAATATATTCTCTGAGTTTCTCCAGCATTGTGTTTGAACATTGACTGGTTTGTTATTGTCACAGTTCAGTAAACTCAGATCTTCCAATGCCATGTTTAATCAAATATGCCTACCTAATTGGGCCATCTCCTGATTACAGTTTAGTCTGTTTATTTTATCAAAATTTACCCTTGTGCATCACCAGATGTCATGTTGGATATTTAGATGTGTGCATGCCACTGACTTTTCATTGAATTTGTCCACCTTAAACATAAAATTCATAAGGACGATATCTTTCCCTTCTTCACACTTATAAATGTGAATGCGAATATGTTTTGTTGATACTTTGCAGAGCTGTGAATTTAAACTGTGATTCCTGAGAGGAAAAGAGATAACACATGCCAAATGTTTTCTCTTGTTGTCAAAACAAACTCTATTGCTTAGAAAATACCTCTGAAATGAACAGGAGTTAGTGCATAAAGGCAGTTTACTATTTTAGTTATTTGTCTCGTATCTTTTACTGACTGCAAAAATAAATTCTGGCATTTTGAAAATTAACTCAATTTGCAGTTTGGTGTTTGATTTTTAGAGAAAGTAAATTTTGAATTATAAATTTGTCATTCAAGAAGATTAGAGTAGCAGTTGTGAAATATTTATGTAGGCTAAAGTAAATACAGATGTAATTACCCTCCCTTTTCTTTGTTCTTTGGATAACTTCATGGATATTTGAAGGAAGAATAAAATGATTTTGTGCTTGCCATTCAGGTTTTTCATTCTGTTCAATGATTTCCAATGCCCCTTTCCAGATTCTGTTATTCTGATTAGACTGGTGAGAAATACTACAGAATGCCCAAGCCTTGCATCCATCCATAGTCCTGTGTTTCCATATATTTTGCCCAGTTTGTCAGTTGGATCAATTTAAAAAAAAAAATCTGTTTAAAATGAGAGGAAAAGATTTTGTTGTTCATCTGTACCCCAAAAATGATAATAGAGCACACTTTAAGCAAAATCCCATGGTTGACGACCTCCCCTTGGATGGATGGGAATATTTCTTTTGTCCTTGAGAATGTCTCTTTTTTTTTCCCATCCTTGACTTTGAGCAATACCATGGCAAGTGAAACAGAGTAAGTGTTTCAGGTTGAAGACCATTCATCAGAACTAGAAAAGTGAGAAAATGTTGATTGTAAGAAGGCAGTAATTTACAGAGAGGTGTGGAAGGGATGGATAAGCAAAGGAAATATCTCTGGAAAAGTGATGCCATAGTTGTTGTGGAGATAAATTGCAGAATACATCCAGTCAGTAGGTAAATCGAAGTAGATGGAGAGAACAAAAATGGAACAAAAGCTGTAAGTTGGGGGTAATTAGAGAGTGAGAATGCAGACAAAGTAACACAAAATATTTTTAAAAAATGGTGAGTGCTAAAGGAACTCAGCAGGTCAGGCAGCTTCCATGGGTAGAAATGGTTAGCATTTCAGGTCAGAATGCTTTATGGAGGTGATCAAGGGGCCAGACCTGAAACGTTGACTGACCATTTCTACCCATGGATGCTGCCTGACCTGGTGAGTTCCTTTAGCACTCATTGTTTGCTCAAGATTCCAGCATTTGCAGTTTCTGTCTGGTAAAAGTTGTAAATTGCAGGACTGTAGGACTTGCCAAGAAGATAAGGCTGTGGGAAATGAATGGTTGAGTGAATATCATTAATGAATCTGATTTGTATCATAAATGAACTGTTCTGATGCAGAGAATTTAAGTTCATAGGTTGAAGATTTGGTATTGAGTCTGGAAGGTGGCAGTGTCTTTGAATGCAACATTAATGTTCTTTGTCAAACTTACATTTGGTATTCTTACAACAGTGCAGGAGGCAACAGATAAATGGAACATTAAAGCAGCAGGCAACAAAATTGATAACTGGGATATATTTGAGATGAAAAGCTTCAGAGAACTGCAGGGGATCACCTGTGATCAGTCAGAGATAATGAATGATTAAATGGTAGAATAACAATGGTGCCTTTTATTTTCCCTTCCTAATTGCCCAGAGCTCATTGGTGGATCTGGACTCTTGTATTGGCCAGAATGGGTAAGAATGGCAGATTTCTTTCCATTGGTGAACCATGAGGGCTTTAATAACAATCTGACAGCTTCATGATTTCTGCTACTTATGGTCCCTTTTTCCAGTTCCAGATTAATTGAATTGCACAAATTTAAACTTCCCAGCATCCATGATGGGAAATCTAACTTTGTGCCTTTGGTTCAGTGATCCGGAATTCTGGCTACGAGTTCAGAAAAGTGACCACTACTGTAGAAGATGAGTCTACGAGAGAAGTTAGATGCTAAATATTCTGCAGTAGGTAGTACTTTGTATCATCTGACTCCCATCAAGATACAAGTACAGAATGTGAATGACAAACATCTATTTGTCTTGGTGAGTGAAATTCCAACAGTACTAACAAGCATAACTTCCATCCAGGTCTGAGCAACCTACTTGATTTATGCTTTATGGTAACATGGTAGGGTGTTAATTTCTGATGTTTCCAGTGATTCCAACATCCAAGGAAAAAAAAACTTCATTTTGATATTAAGCATTGCAATAATCTTTTCAATGAGCTCATTTTATGTTGTGAATTTTCAAGGTTTAAAGTACAATTTATTCCTAGTATTCATATTGTTAAATTAATTTTCTATAGCCTGACATTTTAAAATCTAATTTCAAAGGAAAACACCATAGAATACCTTTCAAAACCTTCACTCCTTGTTACAGATCTAAATTTATATGGAACACATTGCACAATTAAAGTGCCACTATCTAAGACTGTGTTTGCATTTCTAACCATCACCATTTTTGTTGAAACATTTCAAACCTGTGTCAATTTCTGCAAATTAACCAGATGTAAAACAGCTGTAGCACAGTGGGAATTCAGCTGAATGGTAATATTATCCAAAATTAACATGGAGGCCAACAACGAACAGAGGCCTCAGAAGCAGATGGTGCTTATCATCTTCAATCAATGAAAGTGTTAAATAAAATTGTTTAAATCAAAAAATGCATGAAATTGTACAAGTGTACACATCAGAATAGAACTAGCTATTACAGCTTTTCAATAAAAATAGCATATTTCACAAGGCTTAGGAAAGGTATAGGCTGAAACTATGGATTATCAAGTATGCAGATCTACAATCTACAATTTTATGCACCAATTATACCTTACACTGCAAAAATTACACAGTTTAAGATCTGAAATTCTGGATTCGTGTTTTCAGTGTTGCATAGAGCTTGGAATATTCCTGAAGATTTAGATGTGGACTAATTAATGAGGGCATTATCAAACACACCTCTTTTGGAATATTTTTTTTAATGTTAGCAATTGTGAGGGTGGGGGGGGTGAGATTTGGGCAATCATATGAGACTCTGTAATTTTAAAATACTATTTATATGATGTATGTAAAATTGTTCTATATGAGTTGGAAAAATTAAAATTAAAAACAAAACTTGGAAATCAAGCTACAGGTCATTAGCAACTCCATCACTGGAGAGTCTTAAACTTTTATTTGAATATTTAACTTGTTTTAAGAAAATACAGGATCTTGGACTCAATTAATATAATAACAATAATACATTGGATATAAAATCATAGAAAAAACATTCATAAGTTCCAAAAAAAAAGGAAAGAAGAGTCCCTCTTCTCTCAGTGCCCCCTCCCTAGATTCGAAAGAAAAGGGGACAGACGGCAGATAAAAAGAAAGAATATAGAAAAGAAAGAGCAACAGGATCAAGGTTCGACAAGTCAGAGTCACATCATTTTAAAAATATTAAATTTATAATAAGGAGTATACTAATTGACAAATATCAAAAAAAATTATACAATTATACATGGTATCGTCACCAAATTTGTAAATGGTGTGGTCGTTGAACCGAGCTACACAGTCATAGGTACCTAGTGAGTAGAGCAGGGAGCTACGAACGCAGCCCTGTTGTGCTCTGGTATTGATCGAGCTTGTAGAGGAGATGTTTTTAATAATCCTCATTGATTATGATCTGGAGGTGAGGAAATCCAAGATTCAATTATGCAGTGGGGTGTTGAGTCCCAGGTCTTGGACTTTGCTGATCAGTTTTGAGGGAATGATGGTGTTGAATGCTGAACTGTAGTGGATAAGGAACATCCTGTTGTATGCATCTTTGCTGTCCAGGTGTTCCAGGGCTTTGTGTAAAGCCAGTGAGATAGCATCCGCCATAGACACGTTGCTATAATAGGCGAATTGGAGTGGATCATTTTGCTGCTCAGACAAGATTTGAGATGCTTCAACACCAGCCTTTCAAAACACTTCATGGAGTGCCACTCGTTAATAGTCATTTAGGCTGGTTACCACACTCTTGTTTGGCCCTGGTACGATTGACACCTGTTGGAAACAAGTGGGTTCCACGCCCTTGCAGAGTGCGATGTTGAAGATGTCCATGAGTACATCAGTAAGTTAGTCTGCACATATTTTTAATACTCAGTCTGGTACTCCATCCAGACTGGATGCCTTCCTTGGATACACCATCCTGACAGCGGCATGCACGTCATCCTTGTATGTGTTGCAGGTTATGAAGACTGAGGAAAATAAAACAAACACAGGGATCATGTCTTCAAGTAAAGAAATGATAAATACAGAAGTTGTATTAAAAATATCAAATCTGGGTATGACTTGATTTGAAAAGTATCATACCAGTTCAGAACTGAGATGATTGCCAGAGTAAAAGCCTAAATACGTTTATAAATACACGTAGGACAATGAGGAACTACCGGTATATAGAGATTTGTTTACCCAGCTGCAAAATATTTAGGGCATGCTTCCACAATGAAATAATTGTGGCAAAGATTATGCATGTATTTAAGGAAAGCTACAAAAGTTAATGGGGCAAAAGTAAATTGGAAAGTTTGGCTGATAAACTTAGTCGAAGAGTGAGGTTGGATGCAGGTTTGCACATGGACCATTTGGTTAAATGATGTGTTTTTATGCTGTGAATTCTACATTGTGCTGATGACAAAATTATTAAATCACAACATAACTGAAATTAAACAGACATAAATTCAGATCCCACCTATTTAACACTGATATTTTTGTTACAGATTATTAACTGAAAAATTTGTGATTTGTGACCATTGTGCTGCAATATCTCGACTGTATATCCATTGGGAAATATGACTCCAGACCAACAGCAATTGAATCTTTACTGTACCAACTATTAACTTTGGATAATAAAACTGCCATAGGGAAAAGGAAGAGGAGGCTGCAAGAATATCACCATTCTCAATCATGGTGGGGCTCAGCAAGTATGTGTGAAAGGGAGGACGGAAGGACTTACAATTGCTGTCAGCCAGAAAAGTGGAGTAGATGATCCATCTTAGTATTGTCCTAAGATTCCCAACATCAGAATTACTTGTTCACTGACTTATTTGTGAGTCAGAAGGAGGATATCAGATTCAATAAGTCTGTGGCACCTCCCAGCAGAATAATCTCATCTGTTGCATTTTCCTGCAAATCCTCTTGAAACTCTGCAACTTGTTCTCTCTCTCACAAGCCCATTACCCGTTAAATTCCAGTGATTCTTTTGCCATTTACAGCAGCATTAATTTACAGTGGCCAATTACTATACCAGCATGGGACAGGGGAAGTAAAGCACCCAGTGAAACCCTTAATCATTAGAGGGAGATCAGTGCAAACTCTACACAGCCAGTAGCCAAGGTAAGGATCACTGGAACTATGAGATGCTCACTCCAATTATGCCTTCCATGTCCGCAACCTCTACCACACAGAGGGATA
This sequence comes from Narcine bancroftii, assembly GCF_036971445.1. Classification (NCBI taxonomy): domain Eukaryota; kingdom Metazoa; phylum Chordata; class Chondrichthyes; order Torpediniformes; family Narcinidae; genus Narcine; species Narcine bancroftii. The sequence goes on from NC_091469.1 coordinate 418,114,702, forward strand.
AGAATATGCGGTGGGTAAGCGGGATGGGAACATCACCACATGCAAGTTCCCATCCAGGTAACACTCCAACTTCCTTGGCAACATATTGCCATTTCTTTGTCAACTGAAATGTCCTGGTTGGACCCGCGAGGAGCGAAAATACAGCGCTCCTTTATGGTCCCACTGCCAAGTCAACCGCTGTCAGTTCCGTACAGGCCTTGAACATCCCATTAATGGAGTCAACAGTAGTTTTATTTAAAATCCCTGAACCGCAGGGTCGCGCCCAAGATGGCGATGCCTATGATTGGCAGCAGCCACGAGGGGCTGCAGACTCCTGGGGAGCGGAAGTCTGGCACAGGGCATCAGAAAATGGCGATACCATCACTCCATCTGAAAAGGAGAAGTAGCGAGACGATCCATGGGACAGTGACCAGTGAGGGGTCTCTGCAGCTGAAAGGCTGACACATGTGGTGGGCTTCTGGGACTTGAAGTGAGGAACCCATGGAGGCTGAAGACTGCTGGAGACTGCTATCAGGGGATTCATGCTGGGCTGCAGATTGCTGGGGACTGGTTCAAAACTCTCTGAATGGGTACCAAGTGTCAGAACCAGGATGCGAGGGGGTGCCAGAGGTCTTGAGGGGTTCCTGACCGGGTCAGAAGTTCGGATCTGGGGAGTTGCCAATGGTTTGGACTGGACGCTGTGTGGCTGTGGAGGCTACAGAGGCACTGGAGGTGAATCTATGGACAATCAGTGATTCTGGGGGAACTCTCCTTTGCTTCTCTTTCTCTGACTGTAAGAGGCGCTTCAGGCAATTTCTGCCAATGGTAAATCTGTCTGCCTTACAGAAGGCAAGAGCAATTTCATGTAATATGACACTGTTTCATTAAAATGACAATAAATTGAAACTTGACTCAATAATATTGCAGGAATATTCTCACCAGAAGTACATTAAATAAAATGCTTCATTACCTACCTTCTGGAGACCTATTCCCCAAATAAAGGATGAATCGATGGATAATTCTACAGCACAAAAACAGGTTCTACAGCCAACTTGTTCTTGCAAACCAAAGTGCCACTCAAGCTAATCCCATTTGTATTCATTTGGGCCATATCCCTATAAACCTTTTCTCTCCATGTACTCATTTCAATTCCCTGCCTCATTCCCATGCCAACATGTCTGGTCTGTCTCATGTAATGCCAGACTGACAGCACTGACAAATTGGAAGAACAACCCCTATATCTGTCTGGCCACTCTCCAACCACATGGCATTAATGTGATATTCTCTGGTTTGCATTGTCCTATCACCCCCCCCCTCCCCACCTCATCTCTCCCCTCCCTCTCACCACCCCCTTCCTCTCACCACCCCTCCCCCTCTTCCCCCCCCTCTTTCACCCCCCCCCTTATTGCTCCCTCTTTCCACCCCTTCCCCCCTCTCTAGTTCTGCACTCACAGAGCCAACAGCCCCTCCCCTATCAATTTTCAGGTTTCCTCCCATCTCCCATCATGTCCTATTATGGCTTTTTGTCTGTTGGTCTGTGCCCCCTTTTTTCTCTCCTCACCCAGCCTTTTTAATTCTGACCCCTGTCTAATTTTTCTCATAGTGTGAAGAAGGGCTCAGGCCCAAATCATTGCTTATATATCTTTACCTTCAGTGGCTGCTTCATGACCTGCTGAGTTCCTCCAGCATTTTTATTTTTCTTATTCATGTACCCGAATGCCTCTGATATGTTGGTGTTGCACCGAACTTTACCACTTCCCATGGAATGTGTCACAAAATAAAGGTGACCCTGAGGTGCCTTTTTAAATCATTCCCCTCTCACAAATCTATGCCCTCTAGATTTAGATTCCCCTGCTTGTGGAAAAGGCCGTGACTTATCTATGCTTTATGTGATTTTTAAAAAACCTTTAAGATTCTCCATCAGTTTTTAGGGAGAAAATTCCCAGCCTAACCTCATAATTCAACTCTGTCAGTCTTGATAATGCTTTTATGAATCTATTCTGCATCCTCCTGAGTGTAATATTTTTCTTGTAGCTGGGTGACCAGAATTGCACATAGTACTCCAAATGTAATATCCTGTGCAGTTGTAAAATGATGTCACAGATCCTGTCCTCAATTAACTTGCTCTTGATACCATATAATTTTTGATGAATAAATAAAACAAAAGAGCATATAGTTTTATCGGCAGTCATTTGCCCCTTTTCCACTGACACATTGTCCCAGGAATTAACTGGGACAGGGTCCAGTGGAAAAAGAAAAAAGCCATCACGCCAGTGTCAAATGTCGTAATTTCACGCCAGGGTTTGATGGCTCCCTACTCATATCCCCAGAGTCAGTGCCATTTGAACCACTCAAAAAAGGATGGCAGAAAGTCACCCATTTCCAGATGAAAGTACACTCTCTGATCTCTGGGGATGAGTTGTGTTCAGTGGAAAAGCAATCACTGTCCCAGTTAAAGATGGCCCAATGGAAACAGCACAAATGGCTTCCTATCCCAGGACACCACACAGCCAATTAACTGGGATGTCAATGGAAAAAAGGCTAAAATGGAAGTTTTTTTTTACATTTCAGCCCCCTCCCCTGAAAGACAGGAAGAGCAGGCAGTGTTACAGGAGTTATTCAATTCTATGCTATCAGAAAAAGGAGATAATTTGAAGCCAGCAAAAATCATTTGATTTTTTGCAAATTTAGACCTGGAAAGGTTTGTAGTATTTGTCCAATTCCATAAAATAAAATAATTGTTGTTGTACTAATTATATCTACCATTTTCCTTGCAGTCCCTGTTGCCTAATGTAGGAATGGCAGAGAACTGGAAATTGGACAGGTGGCTGTTACACTGCCCTTCCATCATTAACTCTCAGGGAGAATGAAGGATTTTACTTCCAATTGAACAAAAGGCCAAAATTTTGGGCAGGGTGGGGGTTACCTGCTTGTTTTTCAGTTGATATATAAACCAGAAAGCAATGTAGCAATTACAGTTATGGTGATAATAAATGCAAAAGATGTTATATTTTTAGATTTAAAAAATGAAGTGGTTCTTGCCATTTATTTTGTATTCTTTTATAATATTTTCTCATATGAAATAAATAATAAATGCAAGCTTATTTCTTCTTACATGCTAAAGTGTGAGTTCATGGCAAATGTTCTTTTAGTCCTCCCAGAAGCAGAGATTTTTGAATGTGTCAGAACATAAATGAAATTTGGGGAAATCCAACTTTCACTATTGGTTCATAGTCTTGACAATCCCTTGATTGAAAAACATGGCAAACTGTGAAGTGGATGAACTAAGTTATTCTTTATTACAAGTTACTTAAAGTGCCAACAGTTTCAAATTGTTTAATATTAAAAATATCAGCCTATGGGGAGGAAGATAGAAAATGGCAACTATTTCAACATTATTTCCTTGATACAGCTGCATTAATGTCAATGGCAAAGATGCCAGCCACTGAGCAATTTCAGAATAGAACTAACTTCTATATTCTTGGTCATAATTGGCTCAGCCTTTTCTGGTTACTTTTTTTTTGATCATGAATATTTTGGATGCAAGGCTTGATCAGATTTAGATCCACTTACAAAAACATTGTTTAATATTCAGGAAGAAATACAACCCAAGATTACTTAGCATGGATTGCAAATGTTTGTCTCTGTGTATGATAAAATGGAGAGTTTAAGTCTATTCTACATTGACTGATCAAATCTGTGTCAAAATAAAAGATGCATAGAAAAATGGCAGAAAACAGAAAATGCTTGAAGGACTTCAGCAAGTTAAGCAACATCTATGGAAAAAAAAATGAGTTAAGGTTTCAGGCCAGATACCCTTTGTATAAACTAGGAAAGATAAAATAAAGGTCATACTTACGCCCTATCCCTAGCCCCACTCCCGCTATCTTCTCTGCAACTCAGAATTACCAATTTGTTCTTTCTTAGAATTCCAATGAAATGTGTCTGACCTAAAGGGTTAGCTCCATTTCTTTCCACAGATGCTGCCTTCCCTCAGTGTTTCTGACATTTTCATATTTCAGATTAATTACATCATTAGGCTTTTTAAATCAATAGAAAATGATTGTAAATTTAAAATCATGAGAATTCGAAGATATTGGTGGTCAGATGGCTAAGGTGGTCTTGTACAGAAATCGCTGAAAATTAACATGCAGGTTCAGCTAGATGGCTTAGATCCAGAATTGATGCTTCCTTTGGTTTGCGAGTCTAGTACCAGGGGTTATTGTCCTAAAATATGGGATCTGTCATTCAAAGTAGGTATTAACATAAAATACGGATATCTACAGCACAGTGCAGGCCCTTTGGCACACAATATTGTGCCGACCTAATCACCTACTCTAACAACTGCCCAGAATTTTCCTACTGTTCAACCCTCCATTTTTTCTCCGTTCCAAGAACCTATTTTATACCCTTTTTTAAGGGGGGGGGTGGGAATTATCCACATCCCTCTTGATGTAAAGAATCAGCCATGGTCTTATTTGAATGGTGGAACAGGCATGAAGGGTGAAGGGCCTACTTCGGTATTATTTCTTTCTTTGGCTTGGCTTCGTGGACGAAGATTTATGGAGGGGGTAAATGTCCACGTCAGCTGCAGGCTCGTTTGTGGATGACAAATCCGATGCGGGACAGGCAGACACGGTTGCAGCGGTTGCAGGGGAAAATTGGTTGGTTGGGGTTTAATATTATTTGAATTTTGTGTCTGGTGCTGTGAATGTTGGCATATGAAGGTTCAAAATTAAATACTTCAAATTTATGAATTAAGTATATTTCTGGAAAAAAATATTGAAGAAAAATTTATGTCATGCCGATGTATTGTATATTTACCACCCCCTGACCCCCTACCCCCACCCCCACTGCCATTGACCTAAAAGGATCTGAAACTGGTATAAAGATCCTACCCTTCAGATTGTTTAAGAAATGCATGGCAAGTAAAAATTGATATTCTTCATAAAAAGAAATGATGTCACTTTTATGAGAATGACTCTAATACAATTCCAGTTAATTATATAGAGCATAGAACTTAGAACTTTACAGCGTCGTACAGGCCCTTTGGTCCATGATATTGTGCCAACCTATGTAATTCTACTCCACAACAATTAAATTTTCCCTTTCATTGCACCCATAACGCTCAATTTTTCTTTCATCAATGTGCAGATTTAGAGTCTTTTGAATGTGCGTATTGTACCAGCCTCCACCACCCGCCCTGACAATGCATTCCAGTCACCCAGCACTGCCTTTGTAAATAAAAATAACTGCCTCTGTCATCTCCCCTAACCTTTCCTCTACTTGCCTTAAACAGATATCCTCTGGTATTTGCTATCATCTGGAAAAAGGTGCTGGCTGTCTTCTCTATCTAAGCCCTTCACAATCTTATATATTTCTATTGAGTCACCTCTCATCCTTCATTTCTCCAAAGAGAAGCACCCTAATTCTGTCAACATTAATTCATGTGATATGTTCTCCAATCCAGGCAACATCCTGGTAAATCTCATCTGCACTCTCTCTAAAGCTTCTGCATGCTTCCTGGAATGAGTTGATGAGAACTGAACACAATACTCCAAATGGGGTCTAACCAGTTTAATAGAGCTGCAACACTATCTCATGTCTCTTGAACTCAATTCCCTGACTAATAAAGGACAGCACACAATACACTTTCTTAACCACCTGTGCTGCAATTTTGAGGGATCTAGGGATTTGGACCCTGAGGTCCTCTGTTCCTCCATAATGTTATGAATCCTGCCATTAACCAGGTACTCCATCTTCAAATTCAATCATCCAAAGTGCATCACCTCACACTTTATCTGGATTTAAGTCCAACTTGAACTTCTCTGCCCAATTCTGCATCCTGTCTAAACCATAGGCCACGAAGCACAGAAACTGTCCCTTTGGACTATCTACTCTATGCTAAAGTATTATTCTACCTAGTCCCAACTACCTGCACCCAGACATAACCCTCCATAATTCCCTGTCTATGTACTTATCAAATTTATTAAAGATGTGATTGCAGTGCAATATTATCGGACAGAGTCAGCATGGTTTTATGAAGGGAAAATCATGTCTGATGAATCTTATAGAATTTTTGGAGGATGTAACTAGTAGAGTGGATAAGGGAGAACCAGTGGATGTGGTATATCTGGACTTTCAGAAGGGTTTTGATAAGGTCCCGTGCAGGAGATTAGTGTACAAACTTAAAGCACACGGTATAGGAGGTATGGTATTGAGGTGGGTAGAGAATTGGTTGACAGACAGGAAGTAAAGAGTAGGAATAAACGGGTTCTTTTCAGAATAGCAGGCAATGACTAGTGGGGTACCGCAAGGCTCAGTGTAAGGACCACAATTATTTATAATATATATCAATGACTTAGTTGAGGGAATAGAAAGCAGCATCTCCAAGTTTGCAGATGACATGAAGCTGGGTGGCAGGTTAGCTGTGTAGAGGATGCTAAGAGGATGCAGGATGACTTGGACAAGTTAGGTGAGTGGTAAATGCAATATAATGTGGATAAATGTGAGGTTATGCACTTTGGAAGCAAGAACAGGAGAGAAAATTATTACCTAAATGGTGTCCAATTAGGAAAAGTAAAGATGCAACAAAACCTGGGTATCACCGTGCATCAGACATTGAATGTGGGCATGCAGGTACAGCAGGCAGTGAGGAAAGCGAATGGTATGTTGGCATTCATAGCAAGAGAATTTGAGTACAGGAGCAGAGAGGTTCTTCAGCAGCTGTACAGGGCCTTGGTGAGACCACATCTAGAGTAATGTGGACAGTTTTGGACTCCTTATCTGAGCAAAGACATCCTTGCCACGGAGGGTGTGCAAAGAAGGTTCCCTAGATTGATACCAGAGATGGCAAGACTTTCATATGAAGAAAGGCTGGATCAACTAGGCTCATCCTTGCTGAAATTTTGAAGATTGAGGGGGAAATCTTATAGAAATGTATAAAATTTTTAAGGGATTGGCAGGCTAGATGCAGCAAGGTTGTTCCCGATGTTGGGGAAAACCAGGACCAGGGGTCACAGTTTAAGGATGTCTTTTGGGTCTGAGATAAGAAAACAATATTCTCTCAAAGGGTGGTGAATCTGTGGAATTCTTTGCCACAGGAAGTAGTTGAAGCCGGTTCCTTATCTATATTTAAGAAGGAGTTAGATTTGGCCCTTGTGGCTAAGGGGATCAGGGTGTATGCGGAGAAGGCAGGCACTGGGTACTGAGTAGATGATCAGCCATGATCATAATGAATGATGGTGTAGGCTGGAAGGGCCAAATGGCCTACTCCTACACCTATTTTCTACGTTTCTTTGTTTCTATGTAGATGTCAAAATTGAGTTCATATCTATGACTTCAGACTTCAGACGCTTCACAGTCTCACCACTCTCTCCCCCTAATTTTCCCTTTAAGCATTTTACTTTCATCCTTAACCCATGTCCCCAAGTTCTTGCCTCCACTAACTTCAGTGGAAATGCTGTAACTTATGACAATGTAACATTATCCACAACATCTCCAGCCTTTCAATCATCAACAAACATACTGACTCATCCCTCCATTTCTTTTTTTTTTGAATATTTTATGTATGATTTTCCAAATTTAAACTCAGTTATCAACATTATCAGTGTCAGTGTTAACAGTCTCAGCGTTGACTACAATTTGCAACTATCAATTCTATATAAGGTTTTCTGCAGAGTTCAAGCTCTCTCCGTCCTCCTCCCACCCTCCGCCACTCCACACCCTCAACATTTAACACTTGTGCCTAACCACAGTTAGACACAACATTCAAGACAGTCGCAGCAAAGGTATGAGACATATATCAGGGGTTTATGGGTTTGTCACAGCATGGTGGCCAGTGCTCAGGCTGTGTTCTTCTCTTGACTTTTCTGGTTGGGATGGGATGGACCCCCTCCCCCACCAATCGAGGAATAAATGGGGAAGGTAGGGCGGCAATTTTCGATGGTCCACACTACAATTGTGCTCCTGTGGAATTTAAATATGGTTGCCAAATTTTCACAAAGGGGTTATACTTTTTTTTAAGCTGTAAGTAATTTTCTCCAGGAGAACACAGCTTTGCATTTCTGTGTTCCAGAGAGTAATGCTCAGACAGGAGTCAGATTTCCAGGTAATGCTATACAATTCCTGGCCACTGCCAATGCAATCATTATGAATTGAATTTGAAATGTAGACAGATTCATTGTATATCTTATGTCCATTATGATTCCCAACAGGAACAATTCTGGGTCCTGTGGGAATTCTTTACCTATAATATTTTTCTAGGACTTGGCCTAGTTCCACCCAAAAGGTACATGTCCAAGTTGCGTGCACAAAGGTTCCTGTCTCAAAGTCACATCTGAAGCATTGGTTGATAATTCGGGTTTAGATCTGTTCAGTTCATCCCTTCATTTCTTCATCCAAGTCAGTTCTAAAATTCACAAAGAACAGGAGTCCCAAAACAGATTATTACAGAATGCAACTCCTCACAGACCTCCTGCTAGAATGCGTTCCATCGACTGCTACTTTCTGCAGGCTAGCCAATTCCTTACACAAGCAGCTTCCTTGAAACTCATACCTTATCACTTTCATATATTTGCAAATTTTATAAAATGTAAACCTAAAAGTAACAAGTTTGTCTGTGCATCTCAGGTTCCATGAGATAAGCATTAGGTTTCAGGTTTGTATGAATCTAGGATGACATGTTCTGTGATAGATCAATTTACAATTGTTCTTTTAGTGACTTGCCAATGAGAAAATATGTGAAATAGGATAAATATTATTGAACAATAAATCATGACTCTTTCTCATATTTGGACTTTCTGAATTTCAGCAATCCTATGCACCAGCTCCCCACCCTATGGCTCCTCCCAGTCCGAGCAACAACAGCAGCACCAACAGTGGTGGCGAACAGCTGAGTAAGACAAATCTGTACATTCGGGGACTGCCACCAGGCACGACCGACCAGGATCTCATCAAGCTCTGCCAGCCGTAAGTGGCTTTATTCAATTTTTTTTATTCTTGAAGAAAAATATTTCCCAAGAAACAAACAGGCCCTTCATTCAAATAAGGCATATGGGGTACTTGCTATTTTCATTCCTTTTGAGACTATTGTTTACAGATAGTGAAGAAGATCACTTTTTGTTCATAACCTGCCCAAAATGTGTCAAATACGAAGGGCTTTTTCTGCTTGTCTACCAAGTTATCTAACAATAACACAGAAATGTTAAAATGTAATTTTTTTGTTCACATTCACTTGTTTTCTAATGGCTGTGAGGGATGGACATTGGTGTACTATTTATAAGTGTCATTGCTTTATTTGTAGATCAATTAGAAATCAATACAGGTGTCTAACTTTTATTTGGGATTTCAAATACCAGCAACCTCCAAAAACCGGCACTCTATTTCTCTCCTAGCCCCCGGCCGCCCATCGGTTGCCCTGCCCCCGGCCACCCATTGGTCATGCCCGCCCCTGGCCACCCATCAGTTGTCAGGTCCTGATGATCCCATATAAAAGGTTAGGTACCTGTACACACAATACATTGCGGGTCTCGAAATAAGAACGAATTGTGCTGGAAATACAATACAGCAGGATGAGCTGTACATAAAAAAAGAGTTAATATTTTGGTTGTTGAACTGAACATGTGAATAAAAGAATTTTTAAGAAGCAACAAAGGATGAAAAAGGAAAAACAAAAGGAAAAGCTTGTGCCTGATTGGAACGGAGAGAGTGAATTTCAAAATGATAATGCGAAACAAATAGTATTGTGATGGGAGCAATAAAAAATTCTCTGAAATCGTTGAATTTAGTATTAAATTGCCCATTAAAAAAAATCATGGATGATGACAGGGCAGAAGGAGAACATTACGCCCATTGAGTTGTACTGAATTTGGGCAAGAGCTCTCCAGCTTAGAGCCTTTATTCTCCCTCTCCCCACAAACTTGTAAAAGTTTTCTTTGGAATTATATTTAAAAAAATACTGATAAATATAGAGTGGGAGAGAACATTTAAGTTCCAGTTATTGTCCCAAACTGTCCCATGGACATTTTGGAGTATTCTCATCTCAACCTTGAGTTTAACCAAACAATTTCAGAAAATTCTGTAATTCCCATTTACATCATGTTTGTTTCTTTACAGGTTCAACCATTTTCTCTTTTGTCTTCTAATGACATTATTTCTGTCATTGAATCTGTCCTTTTTTTTAATATTTTTCCTTACGATACATAGAGGTGCTATTTGGCACACCAAACATGTGCCAACTTGCATTTACATCAACTCTCCAATTCTTATTACCACCCATTCATATTTGGATAATTTCATTATTAGGCAATGAATTCAACAAAATCTCACGACGTGGGCTGAGAGTGGAAGAAATCCAAGCGTTGTGCAATCTCTACACAGAAAGTATTGGAGGTTCAGGGTTGAGCCAAGGTTTCTGGAGCTCACATTTGGGAACTCTACCTGATGAGCCATTATATTGCCAGATGTTTTCCTGTTCTAGTGTCAATCAGCATGGATGCAGTTCTTCAGCCCAACTTGCTCACTTCAACTAAAATTTTACCAACCATACTAGTCCAACCCACCTGTGCTCGACCAATATACCTATAAACCTATTCTAAACTTGTACCTTAAATTGTATCTTAAATTTTGCCCTCCATGTAAAAATGAAAGTCACCTCTGAGGTTCCAATTAAATCTCTGCCCCGTCACCTTAAATCAATGTCCTCAGGTTACTGATATCCCCTACTCTGGGCAAAAATTTGTGTATTCACCTGTTCCATTCCTCTCATGATTTTGTATACCTCCATGAGATCATACCTCATCCTCCTTCACTCCAACAAAAAAGGCCCTGGCCTGCTCAACCCCTCCCTACAGCTCAGTCCCCTGTGCCCTGACAATATCCTTGTAAATCTTCTCTGCACCTTCTTCAGCTTGACAACATCTTTCCAAAAGTACAATGACCAAAAATGAACACAATACTCCAAATGTGGTCTCAACAACATCTTGCACAACTGCATCATGACCTCCCAACTTTTATACTCATTACTAGCCTCTTTTAAACTGCAGCACCTGGGTAGCCTTCCTGGGACCCAGGTGCGATTAATGGGACAAAGGTGCTGGAAGCACCTTATAAATTGCAGGGGGATCGACCCATTAAATCACCAACCTGGCAACTTAAGGGGTATCCCACCCCTGCAATGACATGTCACATACTCAACAGAAGTACTGCCGGATGTTCAGATGCTTCTGCCGAGTGACTCATGCACACAAGCGCTGACATCCCCGGATTAAGCAGGTCGGTCATTTTCATTTTCAAACCGCCTTGTTGACATGACCTAGTTAAGTTTAACTGAGTTCCCTGACTACCTCTGAGGTAGACCAGGGACCCGGTTGGATTCTGACGGGGTTGACCTGTTCATACCCTTTCAAATTGCTGCATAATAGGGATGCTAACCGGGCAAATTTCCCAGTTAACTTCATTTTACATGGCAGTTTGAAAGTGTCTGATGAAGACCAATGTGCCAAGGTAGATCCTACCCAAGTTAGGCATATGGATATCAGAAACATAGAGGATTATGGATGTGAGGTAGGGAAAAATTAGATTGTAATGGTGTAGATTTACATAGGTTGGCATGACATCATGGGCTGAATTATCTGTGTTGTGCTGTAATGTTCTATGTTAGTCTTCTCAAAATGCAACACTTTACATTTCTGTATTAAATTCCATCAACCATTCCTCAAGATCGTGCTGCAATTGTTGGCAACTGTCTTCACTATCTACAACACCAGAGCCTTTAGTTTTATTCTGTCCTTAGTATGTATTTTGCTTTCTCATCTTCAAACTCGCTAATGATGCCACGCACATTTTCTTGTCATTGCTGCTAGATGACAATCAGCAGTGGGCCCAGCACCAAACCTCGAGGCACGCCACTAGTCGCAGGCTTACGGTCCAAAAAAACAACTTCTATCTTCACCTGGTGCTTTTTTTCATGAAGCCAATTTTCTATTCATTCAGCCAACTCTCTAGAGCAGCCTATAGAACGTCTTGCTGAAATCCAAATATACAATGTCCACAGCTCTGCCCTCATTAACATTTTATGGTCACATCTTCAAACCATCCTACAGATCTGTGACACATGGCCTCCCACTTTCAAAAGCATGCAAACTATTCTTAATCAGCCCTTTAAGTATGTGTAACATGTATTTCAGAATACTCTTGCCACACACTGATGTCAGACTCACTGGCCTGTAGTTTCCAGGCTTTTCCCTGCTGCCCTACTTGAAGAGGGGCACAGCATTTGTTACCCTCCATCCGGTCTTCAAGCCCCTTACCTGTTTTTCATGCTGACTCAAACATCACAGTCAGGGAACCTGCAATTTCCTTTTTGGCTTCCCATAGATTTCTTTCGATATTATCTGATCAGCCCCAGGAAATTTGTCTTCTTTGATACGCATCAGGAATCTCAGCACCTCCTTAAATGTAACACTTACTGTTCTCAAGTAATGACCATTGACTGCCCCAAGATTCCCAGTCCTCATGTCTTTCTCCAGAATAAAAACATCAGAGATGTACTTGTCAAGCATGTTGCTCATCTTCTATGGCTCCACATAGATTTGACATTGATTCATGTAGAGTTCCATTTTTTTCTCTCTCTGGTTAGCCTTTTTCCCTATATTGACACAAAATCTCTTGTAATTCTCCTTCATGTTATCTGCCAGAATATTCTCCTCTCCCCTTTTTCCCGGTGATTTCCTTTTTTAGCTTGCTCCTCAGTTCTCGATACTCCTCCAGGTATACACCTGGTCACAGCTGCTTATACCTTGCGTCATTCCTCCTTGCTTTTTGATCAGACACTGAATTTTTCTCATCATCTAAGCTTCCTGAGTTGCATGTCTGACCCTTCACTCACAGGACAATACATGTCCTGGTCTTTCGCCAACAAATTTTGAAAAACATTTCCCTTTCCTAAATTTCCTCTTCCTTTAAACAATCTGCTCTTATCAACTTGAGCTAGTTCAGGATTTTCCCCAACCAGAAGCTCTGGATGAACAATGATATACAGAACCTGCTGAGAGCCAGATCACAGGCATTAAAGTCCAAAGATCTAGAACAGGAGCAGGTACGACCTATGAAAAGCGAAGTGGAGATTCCGAATGAGAAGGAAAACAATGAAGGATACCTAACAGCTGTGGAAGAGCCTAAATGGCATCACCTACTCCAAAACCAAAACCAGTGTAGTAGGAGACAGCAAACTTCACTCCAAGATGACCTCAATAACTTCTGCATCTGATTTGACCACTAGAACAAGGACGAACTGCTGAGCACCCCCATGTCTCCTAATGATCCTCTACTGTCAGTATCTAAAAATGACATGCGGGCTGCCTTCAAGAAAGTGAATCTAAGGAAAACATCGCATCTGGACAGAGTACCTGGCTGAGTACAGAAAACCTGTGCTGAATAACTGACCAATATATTCACGGACATCTTCAACATCTCTCTCTGGCAGGGCATGTTTCAAACAAGCCTCAATCATACCATTTCCCAAAAAGAGTAGCCTGCCTAAATGACAGTGATGAAGTGCTTTAAGAGGCTGGTGTTGAAGCTTATCAGCTCTTGACTGAGCAGCAACATGGATACATCCAATTCACCTATTGTAGTAACAGGCCTACGGCAGATGCCATCTCACTGGCTCTACACAAAGCCCTGGAACATATGGACAGCAATGATGCATGCAACAGGATGCTTTTTATCAACTGCAATTCAATATTCAATGCCATCATCCCCTCAAATCTGATCAGCAAATTCCAAGATCTGGGATTCAATATCCCATTGTCTAATTGGATCCTGGATTTCCTCACCCCTGAGATCCAAATCAGTGAGGACATGTCTTCCGCAATCTTCGTCAGTACCAGAGCACTACATGTTGGCTACTTAGCCTCTACTCGTTTTACACCTCTGACTGTGTGGCTCAATCTGACAACACCATCTACAAATTGCAGATGATATCATGGTAGGAGTACAAACACACTTTTAATAACTTAGAATCAATGGCCAGTAGACACAATAGTCCTCAGGTGAATCTGAAGTAAGGCGGGAAAACCAGGGTTTATTTTGGGGTAGGTGAGATTGGAGCCCAGGGAGAACAATACACAGACAGTGAATTCCAGTTCACAGCAATCTTCAGTACATTTCTTGCACTACCATTAAGTAGAAATTGTGCTTGTAATTTTACCTCTGTGAAAAGAATCTCAGGTTGTCTGTGATGTCGTGTATGTCCTGCGACAATAAATCTGAACTTTGACTTGTCTTGTACCATTAAAGTTGTTCCCGATATTGGAGAAGTTCAGAGCAAGGGGTTCAAACACATCTCCAACTCCATCAATGAATTTGTGGGTCACACCACCACCATAGTCAGGATATCTAACAATGATTAAGTAGAGTACAGATGAGAGGTAAGAACGTAGCTTCCTGCCAGGATAATGTGTTCCTTAATGTCATTAAGATCAAGGAGCTGCTTATAGACTTTGGAAAGGTGGGGGAGGGGAAGGGAACCCATTCCCTTGTCCTGTTCTACCCATATTGCATCAACAATGGAAAAGAAAGTCCACTAGTACTTCCACTTCTTCAAAAACCTGAGGAAATTTGGCATATCATCATCATCCCTTAACAGTGGTGCACCACTGAAAGCATCACTGCATAATACAAGGAGCTGTTCCACCAAAGACTGAAAGAAACTGAAGAGGGTTGTGAATGTGGCTCAGGCCAACACACACAACACACTCCCTCCAATCAGCTCCATCTGTATCTCCTGCTACCTTGGAGAAGCAGCCAGAATATTAAAAGACTCGTCCCACCATGACCACACTCTCTTTACCCACCTTCCAGCAGGAAGAAGGTTTATGTATCTGAAATCATGCACCACCAAATTCAAGATTTGGTTTTTTTTCCGCTGTTATCACATATCTGAATGAACCACAAAATAGTATAAAGTTATGCCAGTTAAACAAAAGGTCTGCACCACAAAATTATGTTGTCTTTGTTCTGTATTGTGGTGTTTGCTGGTCTGCTTGTAAAACATCCTCATTACTGCAACTTGGAGGTCCAGTGAGATGGTGTCTGCTGTTGATCTGTTGTGATGATGGACGAATTAACGTGTATTTACTGATGTTATGTAGGCCAGTATTGTAAATATTCCAGATGCCATGGTAACACTTAGATAAATGATCTGTTTATACTTTTTTCCTAATTATGTCAGATCAAGAGGAAGAGCTGTGCAGACCATGGACTGACTTCTTATCTCTATTTCCTACTGTGGTTCAAGTCTTACATTCTGAATGTTAATGTCCATTTGATACAATGAAACCAGTCAATGAGGCTTTGTTTGACTCATCATCAGCTCCTCTGTAGAAAATAGCATTCCTGTCAATTTGCCTTGTTTGTGGAAGTCTCCCCAAAGAGGGTAATGCAATTGACTGTCATGTACTTTTGTTCATTATATATTATTTTAAATTATTTGGGTCAGAATGATCAAGTAAGCTTTCCTAACCATAAAATTTAATAGTTATTCTTTTAGCAGCAGAAAATATTTATAAACTAGCTATAAAAGTCGAGAAGCAAGAAAAAAAGTTTATTTCACATAGCATGGAAAGGCAGTTATTCAATGTGTCATGTTTTCACGTGACAAGTTTCCGTCTCTCTTCATTTAATTTCCTACTATGCCTTTGGTCGTACATAAGTGTTCCAAGATCAAAGGCATTTGAGAGAGACGTTTAACTTCAATACAAAATTATAGTGTTCAGTGTAGCTCTTTTACAATGGCATAGATTACATGTAATAACAGGCCATCGGAGCCTTTTATCTACTGATGGTCATGGTTGTGTGCTGTGATATTTCAGATTGTCAGGAAAATAACACTAAATGGTCAGGAATTTTCAAGGATTATTGCAGATTAAGTCACATTCTTTGTGCTGTTGAATCAAAATAAACTTTTCAACAATTTTGCTCATCCACAGTGAGCTCACTGTGGTGTTGGATTGAGGATAATCAGCTAAAATGGAACTAGTCTAAAGCAAGTGCTTCTTTCACATTGTTTCTCTTTTTTCTCTCTCCCTTTCTTTTTCTTTCTCTTTTTCTCTCTCCCTCTCCCTTTCTCTCTCTTTCTCCCTTTCTCTACCTCACCTTTCTCTCTCTTTCTCCCTTTCTCTATCTCCCCTTTCTCTCTCCCTCTCCCTCTCTCTTTCTCTCCCTCCCTCGCTCCTTCTCTCTCTCTCTCTTCTGCTCTCCAGCATCACTTCTCCTCCACCCACACACACCCCAGCCCCACTTCCATGTCTCTGCCATTATTCTGAATCAGTGCTTTAAAAACTTTTTTTTCCCACTTTAAGTGTTCTCTATGCCATAGGTGCTCTGTGATTAGTAAGGGATTTTTCAAGGTGGTATGTAAGTGGGGGAAAAATAAGTTTGAGAACCACTGCTCAAGACCCAATTGTTACTGAATATTTGCTTGAGAAAAATTGTCATTGGTCCATTTCCTTTGGAGTAATGAAACCATGCTCATAACGAGTCAATCGATATGATTAAAACAATGGTTTTCAAACTTTTTCTTTCCACTCACATACCACCTTAAGCAATCCCTTAGTAATCAAAGAGCACCTATGGCATAGGGAATACTTAAAGTAGAAAGAAAAAAGTTTGAAAACCTCTGTTCTAAATGTTAATCTTTCATATTTCTGGCCAAGAGCCCTTCATCTAGTAGACAAGGATGTCCCCTATCCTCAACTTTGTTTATATTAACTATAGATCCACTTGCAGAGGCAATTAGGAGGAATTTTGAAATTAAGCGATTTAGTGTTGGTCAAGAAGAGCATAAAATCAGTTTATTTGCAGGTGATATTTGAATATATTTGGCAGAACCTGAGACTTCCTTTCAAAAATTGCACTTTAAATTAGAAGAATATGAAAGATTTCTGGTTATAAAATAAATTGAGATAAAAGTGAAATTATGCCTCTTACTGAAGGGGATTACAGTCATTGTCAAAGAAACATCCAATTTAAATGGCCAAAAAAATGGGGATATTTAGGGATTTGTATAGACAATAATTTAAAGACCTTGTATAAATCTAATTATTTACTATTTATGTAAGATAATTGCTTTGGAAAGGTAAGATGTCAAGTGTCTCTATAGAAATGTTAACATGGAAATATGAATTGGGATGCCTACATCTTCCTAATTTTAAGAATTACTGTTCAGTGGTCCAAATGAGATTTCTTATTTCTTTTATTGAAGGAGAAGAAATGACCACATTGGTTAAAATAGAAATGGATAAAATAGGAGAGAGATTAGCAGAGCAACTTGTACATAAATGGGTTTAAAAATTGATAGTTGGTGTTAAAGAAACAGCATTATTGAAGCACCTGATTAATGTTTGGAATAAGATAAATGATGTGATTGGAACAAGAGGAGGTATATCACCTAAGATGCCTTATATTCTTAAACCTTTTTCAAAGGATAACCAATTTTTAAATACTTGGTTTTGTAAAGGGATTAAAAATATTGAAAACTGCTATGATCAGGGTCAATTGATGTCGTTTGAACAATTAAGGAATAAATATGGAATAATTGGTAACAATCATTTTTTGTTATTTCCAATTGAGAGGATATTTAAGGGAAAAGTTAGGTCCAGCGATGTTGTTACCTACTTGTAGTCAGGTGGAAACTCATATTAGGAGGGGAAATATAAAGAAATTTACTCCTGCAGTGTATCTTTTATTACAAGCAGGAACTCCTAAACATGGAGTTCATATATCTAGACAGAAGTGGGAGTTCGATTTGAATCTTATAATTGATGAGCAAAGATGGTCAAATCTCTGTGGAGATTGTGAGATACAGACTAGTTCAATATAATTTTTGACATCATTTATACCTTACACCACAAAAATTGAACAGAATGAAATCAGATCTATCAGATCAATGTTTGAGGTGTAGGAGTAAATGGGAACTTTCTTGCATTCAACTTGGTCATGTCCCAAGGTAAGACCTTTGTGGGTGGACTTGGAGAGTTTTTTACATTAGGTTACAGGTTACAATTTCCACAAAACCTAGATTTCTATTTATTGGGAAAAATAGAAGGAACAAGACCTCAATTAAAATTATTAACATGCCAATTGGAATTTGTTAAAATTGCATTAGTGGTGGCAAGGAAGTATATTGCATTTTCCTGGAAATCAGATTCAAATTTGCATATGGGAAAATTGAATGCAGAAATTCAAAGTTGTGTCCCTTGGAGAAAATCACATATAACATGAGAAATAAATATCGTTTTGAAAATTTGGTGCCTGTACATAAAAAAAAATTAGGTATATTTATGTAGTAGTGTTCTTCCTGTTCCCCATGACCTGTATTAATTCTCTCTAAATTAATTATAGAAAAATTATATTGGAATCCTGTGTGTTGGATAGCCGCTCTCCGAACAATCTTTGAATTTTTTTCTTTTTCTTTTTTTATATTACTATATTATATTTTTCTTATATATTAATTTCTTGTGGGTGTGGTTTTGGGGGGAGGGATTATAACCATTATGAAGTGATTGCAACTTTTTCTTAAATTTCTATAGTTATATATTTCTTCTTTCTTTGGCTTGGCTTCGCGGACGAAGATTTATGGAGGGGATAAAAAGTCCACGTCAGCTGCAGGCTCGTTTGTGGCTGACAAGTCCGATGCGGGACAGGCAGACACGCTTGCAGCGGTTGCAAGGGAAAATTGGTTGGTTGGGGTTGGGTGTTGGGTTTTTCCTCCTTTGCCTTTTGTCAGTGAGGTGGGCTCTGCGGTCTTCTTCAAAGGAGGTTGCTGCCCGCCAAACTGTGAGGCGCCAAGATGCACGGTTTGAGGCGTTATCAGCCCACTGGCGGTGGTCAATGTGGCAGGCACCAAGAGATTTCTTTAGGCAGTCCTTGTACCTTTTCTTTGGTGCACCTCTGTCACGGTGGCCAGTGCAGAGCTCGCCATATAACAGGATCTTGGGAAGGCGATGGTCCTCCATTCTGGAGACGTGACCCATCCAGCGCAGCTGGATCTTCAGCAGCGTGGACTCGATGCTGTCGACCTCTGCCATCTCGAGTACTTCAACGTTAGGGGTGTAAGCGCTCCAATGGATGTTGAGGATGGAGCGGAGACAACGCTGGTGGAAGCGTTCTAGGAGCCGTAGGTGGTGCCGGTAGATGACCCATGATTCGGAGCCGAACAGGAGTGTGGGTATGACAACGGCTCTGTATACGCTTATCTTTGTGAGGTTTTTCAGTTGGTTGTTTTTCCAGACTCTTTTGTGTAGTCTTCCAAAGGCGCTATTTGCCTTGGCGAGTCTGTTGTCTATCTCATTGTCGATCCTTGCATCTGATGAAATGGTGCAGCCGAGATAGGTAAACTGGTTGACCGTTTTGAGTTTTGTGTGCCCGATGGAGATGTGGGGGGGCTGGTAGTCATGGTGGGGAGCTGGCTGATGGAGGACCTCAGTTTTCTTCAGGCTGACTTCCAGGCCAAACATTTTGGCAGTTTCCGCAAAGCAGGACGTCAAGCGCTGAAGTTATATATAATTGTTTATTAACAGCATGTATGGAAAAACATTTTTAAATAAAATATATTTTTTTAAACTCTTCATCCAGTTTGCAACTTTTCTCTTTCCATTGATTTCACTTTGCTGAGAGTTTCGAGTACTTTTTATTTATTTGCTTCACATTTCCAATTTTGGCAGTTAAAAAAAAACTTTCTGTCTGTCAAATCTCAAATAAGTTTCAATAAATTATAGCACAAGAGTTTGCCAATCATTTTACCTTAAATATCTTGTTTTGAGGTTTTCCAGTCAGTTCCATCCTTCTGCTCTTCCTAATGGCTGTAAAAGTATTTCCTTTTTAAGTGTGGATACAAGTTACGTTTGAAAGCTAATATTGAATCTCTTCCAATCACCTCCCTAGACAGTGCATTCAAGCAGAACACTCACATATAACAAAATGGCAATATTTTCTCAGCTGGTGACACACTTCTGAGGGTCTGTACCATTTTCTCTGATATAATTTACAGTGCAAGAGGACTTGCCGAAGATACTCTGCATAAAATTTACATATGGTCTCTGTAGAAGTATGAAGGGAAAAAGCAACCCTATCCTGCATGTGGTGGTGAAATGTAGTGCAGGGATGAGGAGATCAATTTTTGTGCTAAGTTTAATCAGCAAACATGGGATGATAATGAAAAGTTGATGGCGATCTTGTGTTAAAGTAAAAAGTGAACATGCGTATTATTTTACATTATTTTTTAAGCCAACCCTGGACTGTGGACCAGTGAGGGAGGACTAGAGCTTTTAATTGGGACCTGGTATCAGAAAGTGACAATTGTATTGGTGAGATGTTTTTCTAATTGAGAGTGGAATTGGCTTACTCATTTTGTGGCTTGGACTTAACTGGCTGGATCTTGGAGACAGATTTGAGCCTTCTCAAAGATAGGTTTATAGTTCTTGAATTGAGGATTTATTTCCAAGTTGTATGCTAAATTCAGCTGAATTTGTTGGCAATATTGTAATATCAAACTTGGCATCTGTCTTTTGTCTTATGCCCCCTAATATCCTTGACAGATCTTTGCTACACTTGTTTCAGAAATTATAAGGCTGCTTTGATTTCACTTTATATTAATTGGCTTAATCTCCAATCCATAGCAAATTGGTGATAACACTCAGCACTCCTTTAACAAATGATATATTGTGAGCTTGTGTTATTGTTTGTTCTTGAATCCTCAATTTCATTGATTCAACCAGTAAAAAAGACAACAGGAGTCTGATTTCACTTTATTTGAAGTTGTTCCTTTTTGCATTGAGAATGTAATTAGAAAAGAACAAGTTTTGGTCTCCTGCTGGATCCTTGAATTTCTCATGTGATGAGCTGAGTTATACATACAATTGGAACATAAAATTCTTGGTGTGTACTGAATTGGTCAATATTGGATAGAATGGTGGTCATAACGGCTAGTGATCTCTGCATTGCTAAGTTTAAGAGCAGATGGTCTATTATTGGCTGTGGAAATGTAACCACTCAGAATTTGGGGAAGAATGTACTCAATTTAGATGTGGTGTTTGGAAAAAGTTTTTGTGGTAGCTTACAAAAGAGCAATAAGCACCCAAATTAAATACCAAAGAGCACACAAATCGATTTCCCCTTCCCCATAAAGGCAAAGAGTGAACACCCTCAGAAAATGAAAGCCGGAAACTGATAGAAAGAAAAGAATAAAAGTAATAATTTGACTGAACTTGTGTTTTCTTTTGATCTTCAGAGGTCATGTAAAAATGTTTAGCATTATCTTAAATTAGTCCACCATTAATATACCCTGTATGTAAAATAAACTGATGGCCTACCAAAAACATGTCAAGTCACTTATTTATCGTATACAATGCTCACACAGTAAAGAGGAGATAGTGTTTCTCCAGGACCATGCAGCATATTTACATAAATATAAGTTAGAATAGAAGTTAAATACATTAAAATATTAAAATATTTAGATATATGCAATAAATATCCATGGTACACTCTTCTGGAAATTCAGGAGCCTGCTAGCTTGGGGGGGGAAAAAAAAACTGTTGATCAGTCTGGACATGATGACCTGAGTGCTACGGTACCTCCTACCAGATGGCTGAAAGGAGAACAGTTTGCATGAGGGGTGTATGGAGTCCTTCGCAATATTTTTTGCCTTTCACCTGCATCGAGTTTTGTAGATGTCCTTCATGGTAGGAAGAGAGCCCCCAGTGATCTTTTCCACTGACTGCACCATCCTCTGCAGGATCTTCCAGTCTGAGGTGGTACAAATTCCAAACTAGACAGTGATGCAATTGCATAGAATCCTCTCAATACATCCTCTATAGAGTATAATGGAGGATGATCACTATTTCCCAGATGGTCTCTGACTATTACATCATTTACTCTACCTATCTCATTGCAAAACAATAGATCCAGGAGAGCATTTTCTCTGGTTGGTTCCTTAGCTCATGGTACAATGTTTGCATATCATCAATTGAAAGCTTATTTAAAGGATAAATTGGTAAACAGCTTGAGATTACCTGAAGGAAGCAGCTTTGAATATGTAATTACAGACACAATGATAATTAAAAGATTTATAACCAACATGTACATTAAGCTGCAAGATAAGGAAAATGAAATAAACTATAAACCTAAGCAGAAGTGGGAAAAGGATCTAAATATAAAGATAAAAAATTAAATATAAAGATAAAAAATTAAATATGGAACTATGAAGAATACAATAAACACAAGGTTATGCATGATACAGTATAATTGGTTACATAGTGGATATATTACTCCTCAAAAATAGGATTCAACATTATCAGATAGATGTTCACGCTGTCAGAAGGAAATGGGAACAACATTACATCCAACTTGGGCATGTACAAAAGTGAATACGTTTTGGGAAGAACTAAATCAGAGACTAAATAAAATTACAAAAAATAACATACCAAAAAAAACAGAGATATTTCTTTTAAGTAACATAAGAAGTAGAGAATTAGACCTCAAATTGGATTAAGTGCAAAAGAAATTCATTATGATAGCCTTAGCGATAGCTAAAATATGTATAATGTCAACTTGGAAAATGGAAGAGAGCATGAGTATACAGCAATGGTACATGGAAATGAATAAATGTATTCCATTGGAAAAAATAACATATAATTTAAAAAATAGAGTCACAATGTTTGAACAAATTTGGGAACTGTACATGGAACGTGTCAGAGAACTTGCCTATGTTCTCCATCCCCTAGAATGAGAATGAAAATGATAAGAAGACAAAACAACTAGATTCAGTGTGTAATAAATAGATGATGCATTTTTTTTGTTTATTTTCCTTTGTGTGGTGATGTTGTTTTATGGTTTTACTATATGTTGAATATTTGTGGGTTTTGGAGGGATGTGGGTATAGGGGAGGGAGGGAAGCGGGGGGAAAAGGGAGAAAAGACCACTGTGTAAATTTAATGAGAAACATTTGTTCATATTTTGGTTGATATGGTTCATAGTGTGAAAAATAAAAAAATATTTAAAAATAAAACACGTGTAGAGGTTGTTCAGTGCATCTGGGAGAGGGGCATCAACAGCACAGTCAGATGTTGTGGTCCTGTGGTTGGTCATATCTTGGATGCCCTTGCACATGCATCATGTGTCTTTGCTGTCCAGGAAGTGACTATGAATGTGTTAGGCATGCACAGGCTTTGCTTTCCTGATGGCCTTAGACAGCCTGGCTTTTGCAATAGCTAGGGCTATCTTGTCATCTGCTCTGAAGTCAGAGTCACGGTTCCTGAACAGCATATGCGCCTCAACAGTCATCTATAACTTCTGGTTAAAGCAAGTAATGGTGGTCTTGGGCACAGTGGCGTCATCAGTACAATTACTAATGCAGCTGGTCATTGATGCTGTATGCTCCTCCAGATTGATGCAGTCCCCATCAGTTGCTGCTTCCTTGAACGTGTGCCAGTCATTGCGATCAAAGCCATCTTGAAGTGCATGAATGGCCCCCTCTGACCAGGTTTTAACCGGCTTCCGAACTGGCGCATTTGACGTATGAGGCAATGTAGTTGAAACACTTCATACAGATGAGCAGAAATGTCACTAATTGTAAATATAATTCTACAGCTTTATCTTTTGTCTGCTGCACTGATCCATTTCAGACATTTCTGTTGGTGAAATTAGTTTGCTAATGTTTCATTCCTTTCCTTTATTTTCGCTGACTGGTGAGCCATTTTAATAGTATTTTTTAAAAAGTGATTAACATTGGAGCAGGAAGAGAATTATATCAACGGATGCTGCTATTAAAGTGATTCATACCTGAAAGTGAAGACGAGGGACCCAGGCAGATGCAAAGGAAGACATGTTATGTTAAATGAAGTCACTGATCCTGTGCCAGCATCAATATGCAGCAAAATGAGTAATCATGTAACCTTACAGAAGTGGAAATCTCTGGAAATTTGTGCCTCTGCTGCTCGTTCTCATCAATTTTCTTTGTTGTTGAGTTGGACAATATGGTAACGGGCCCTACCAGCCCATGATCCTGTGGCCCCTAAACATGTCAATTAACTTTCAATCCCCCGTAACTTTTGAAAGTGAGGGGAAATCAGAACATCAGGAGGAATCCCATGTAGACATGTGGAGAATGTAAAAACTCTTTGCACACAGTCCCGGATTCAAACCCAGGTCACTGTAACAGCATTGCTGCTACACTAACCACACTACCCACTGGGGGGGCTAGCTCCACTGCTAACTTCAGGGTAGACTGGTGTGAAGCAATGCTGCTTCATTGCCCCAACACCTTTCTCAATCTTTTTTTTACCACAGTTCCCTCAGGAATTAACAAAGGTCACCCCCAACTTTAGCTGTTGAGTTGCAGCACATTTTCCATGCACCTGCTTTATCTTGTGCTGTTCATTTTCCCCTCTGCATTTTATTGAGCAGGGGCAAAGCCCTCTTACTGCTTGAAGTTAGAGGAGCTCACACCCAGGCCTATTGCCTATTCAATTTTTTATCTTGCAGTTGAAACTAGAATCAGCCTTAAGCTGTCTTTTATGATGTTGTTCAACAGTTGCAACTCTCTTGCAGCAAAAAGAGCAATATCATTTGCTAAAATGAATTCTTTGTTTGACCATGGTTGCTTCAGTATTAGTTGCTCCAAAACTACATGAAGAAGGTCATCCTAATGAAATTGGATGTGCTGACCAAGATTATGAGTTTACCTGTTTTATTACCTGTTTTAATTGAGTAAATTAAATATCATGGTGCACTCATTCACTTTACTACATCTCCCCCACCATCTCCCAGAAGAACTACAGTACCTGTACTCAGTATAAGGAGCCTGAAATCTGCAGTCTAATATTTCAAGTCCAACAATTCCTACCACATATGCCAATGCTAAGCTGAGCCTTACTAGCATAAATGGACCAGGCTGACCTCACTTGCTGTCATGAAACATGGTATGATTTCTCAGAGTTTGGCATATCAACTTACTCATCTTAGCATGCTGCTGTTGAACATGTTTGAAAATAAAACCAAAGAGAACAGACTGAATGTAAGCTTGAGAATGGCAGAACTGTGGTGGGAATAGTTGTAATGTGTGAAATACCGATTTCAAATATTTGAGAAAACACTTTCAGGCTCTTGGAGTACTAATATTGTAAAACAGTTGTTAAAGTTAGTGCATGGTGTCAGCTAGTACTATTCAGATCTGGTTTGATAGACCATGTTGCTTTTCTAAAATTCAAAATGCATTCATATGTCAATTTATTTCTTGTTTAAGCATGCATCCAAAACCCTTCAGTGAGTTCACTTATTTCTGTTTCTCATTAAGAGGATGTCTCAATCATTTCTTACGCTCTTTTAAAAAGAAGTTTGAAAAATGCCACTGTTAAATTGATATCAGATATTGAGAAAAGCCTCAAGATCAAATGAAAGTATATTAAATGTTTATGAATCTATTATTATCACATCCAGAGGCTTTACTCTATGCAATATTAGGATTAATTAACCAGTTGCTGTATATTGACATTGATGACATGAATTATAACATGTGCTTTGAGTAGTGGATGTTTGCTGCAATTTATTCATCATGTTCCTCTTCAAGTTGCATTTTAAATCACTAAGTGGAAAATCATCCCCAGAGCAAAAGTTAGTAAAAGCGGAGTTAATGCAGAGCAATACAAGCAATTAAGTCAAGATTTCCTCCAAGATTTTGCATGAAATGGATGGATAAGATTTTCTTCTGCTGCACAGGTCAGATGTGAGTGTTGCCCCCAATTGTTATTGGCCATTGTTGCATTGGCACACCGGTGAACTGGTAACCTTTTGGTAATTTCTCTTACATGTCTCCTAGCTTATTTGGTTAACCATAATTACCCAAGACTTCTTATAACCATATAACTGATTACGGCGTGGAAACAGGTGTTGATCTTTAATTCTTAGATATTCCTGGAAGGTTCACAACCTGAGCAAAGAACTTGTTTTCTTGATTTTCTGTTCTTCCCATCTTTTAAGTGTTTGGACCAGAGATGACAGCATTGAGATTTTCTTCTATTCCACCAACATCTCTTGCTATGATGAATTCTTTTGCAAACACAGTATTAATTCAATTTGATTCTGCAAGCTAGAGTGATGCTGCAAAAAAAGAGAATTTGATCTTCAGCCCAAAACTGGATTTGGATGAAATGCTATGGTATTGCTGTCAACTTGAACGATCAATGCTATAGTTACCTGCATCTACTCAGGCACAAGAGAAACATTCACACCATGAGAAATCCTCCAATCAAGCTAGGTGGGAAATGTCTTTGTTTGGCTTCCTTTTCCAGGTAATCTGATTGGCTGCACTACCTGTTGCTATGGATGTCCAAAGAACTATCCTTGGCCTCATTTTATTTATCATCCACATGTGGTCCTTTAGCAAGGCCATGTGATAACAAATCATTTGCATCTACAGACATGCTATTCAGCACAATCTTTCCTTTTATTTGTCATGCTGAATTTGATGGCAGAAAAATCCACCATAATTTTGGAGCAGAGATTTTTTTCAGTCTCTTCCAAATATTTGTTCCTTATACATAAATTCATTCCCCTCCCTGATGATCTTCTAATTTAACCAGAATATTTTCAGTCTTGATGTTTTATTTGACTGTGAGATAAGCTTTTGATTCAACACTGAGATCATTCACTTCTATGTAAGCAACATTAGTTGAGGCCTCCATGCCTCCACTCATCTGTTGAAACCCAATTTTTACTTCTATTACCTTTTCCCATGCTATTTTAGTTGAAGGTCCATTCTTGCATACCGCATACTCAGAAGATTGCTGTCTTTATTGTAACTTGCTCCAAGTCCATTCACTCATCACTCCAATGTTCATTAATTCATGAGTTTGCTTTATCTTCATGGTCTTTCCTAATTTTTCAGCTCTCTGAGATCTCTGATCTTGAATTTTAATATTTCGATTGGTGCGCATTCTGTTGCCTCAGCTCTTTGTT
Source organism: Narcine bancroftii (assembly GCF_036971445.1). Lineage (NCBI taxonomy): Eukaryota > Metazoa > Chordata > Chondrichthyes > Torpediniformes > Narcinidae > Narcine > Narcine bancroftii. Next base: position 418,141,696 of record NC_091469.1, read on the forward strand.
CTTGAATTTCATCCCTAAATCTCTTGTTTCTTGATAACAGCTTATTTTTAAAGACCCTCTTCAAAAGCTTATCTCAATGAATACACTTTTCACCACCTGAATGGTCTGAATTCCTGGAGCTTTGTAAATGAAGGTTGCTGTACCTATTTTTTTAAAATCAGAAAATCAATATGAATGTTTTTTGACATTTAAACAAATTTACCATCTGCTATTTATCGTTGAAATGGGTGACAGATGGGCTGAAAATCTATCACTGAGCCTTGGAATGAGCATGTTACTTGTACCTCTCATTTAATAATGGATACTTGCATTGACATGAAGTTAACTTCCTTGCTTCATCCATTTGACTGATGGACAACCAATATCCAACCTGTGGCTGTGCCAATCTCTTGTATGTTGGCAGACTGGAATTGTTGTGTACATATGGTTATCACCTGTATAATTAACTCTGCCAAGTGAGAATTTTTTGAAAGATAAACCCCTTGAAATGACGACTACAAGCTCAGCCTCCCTCTAAGCATTGCTGTACATTTTATTTGATAATTTATACAAGGACAACCTATAACATTACAAGCCTCTGCCAAATTTAAAACATCACTGATCGAATGAAGCTTTGTAATCTTGCAGCCAACTGGAAAATGGTCAATTTATACAGAGCTTTGTAAAGAGAGACTGATAAAGGTCCAAGATATTAAAGGGCTAAGTTGTGTAATCCTGATTATTTTTAAAAATTCCCTTGGCATAATCATTGATTTGACTTTTCTCCCTCCTTTTTAGGTCCCTGTCTGCCTCCGTCTGGGGAAGCAGCTTTAACCAAATTTAGTCACTCACAGCACAGAGAGCAACTGTCGGAGAATAACATGAGTCAATGAAGCTCCCCATCTATTGTTTGGTTAGGGTTATAATTCTGCATCACTTCTAAATAAAATAGAGGTGCTAATGGTAAATTGAATGTGATGTATTGAAGACGAAGGAAGAATGTGTATAATATTTTTTCACAATCAATACCATTCATTATTCTGGGTAGGGATGAAATTCTGATGTACTGTTATGACTAGCTTTTCTTTAAATTCCATATTCTCTTTAATATAATTAAAGCACATTGCTCCCCCAAGAGAAAAAATATTTTTCAGTGCTTGATTCATGCATTGCTTAGCATTTTTTGATGGTGCAGACAGGTTTAAAAATTTAAGCAATAAAATATAGTTAAACAGAAAAGTCTGCAGACGCTGTGATTGTAGTACAACAGAGCTGGAAAAACTAAGCAGATCATTCAGGCACCTGTAGGAAGCAAAGCAAAATTACTAATGTTTTAGGCCTGAGCATTATACAGGCAGGCACCTGAATAAAAAGGTGGGGGGAGGAGACTCCTTTTGAAAGGAACTTTTATATTACGCCATAGCCGCATGCTAGTCGAAGCAATGAGTGTGGTTAGGTTAAGCTCTGTGTTTTATTGGGGATCAAGACAGACTTTTATACCTCTCTCGTTCCTGCTGCTTTCCCCAATTGCTGATGTAAAGGCCTGCATAACAAAAGCGGGTTTCCCGCGCGTGGGTACCTTCTCACATGACAATATCTTCTTCCCCACACTGTGTCCCTGTCTGTTGGCTGTGCAGTGGAGCCAGTGCCATTTTGGGGTCGCCCTTGTCATTTGTCTGCCGGTTCGTTTGCTTTGGCCAGTGCCGCTGCAAGGTCTGCTGGCTTTTAGGTGCGCTTGCCGCTTGGAGAGCCGGCGTGATCGCCACCGCAGCGGGCCACCACAAGCCCACAGTTAACATGCTGTTATTTCCTGTCTGATGCAATCAAGAATCAAACCTTGGAACAATTGGCAACAGCAGTGATCAAAGCCTTTGCAGACCAGGTATAACATGCAGAGTCTTTACAGAGCTAAGCTTCATTTGATCTGCTGACTACTTTAACATAAGAGTTAATTGGCTTATTTCGGCAAAGAATAATAAGATTTTCATCAATAATTTATCAATTAAGTCCTCAAGGGTGTTCTCTAGTGACATACAACATGTTATGAGATCATATAAATCATCTGACTTTTTGTTTGATTTTCAATGTCACCCTGTCTGGATTATGAGGACAAATGCAGTCAGGAAGAAATTGACTTTGATTTGAATTTATCTTCAAGTGGTTCAACTTGGAGAAGAGGAGCAGAGGGGGATTTTTAAGAGAATGGCATTGATGGGGATAGAGATCAAGTTATGAATGATGCTGTGACACTGCCATGTGATTTATGCAAATCTATGTGCTCTGTCTAACAAATCAACTGTGAGTAGGCAAATTGTTGAGAGAGTTCCCTCTCAGACCTGCACTTCTCTGTTTGAATTGATCTTGCAACCTATGATTAGTCCTCTCCTTCATCCTGATTCCAAGCATCCACAAGTAGTGCTGGACAGTTTTAATCTTAAGGTAGAGCACTGATTACTCCATTCACATCTTCTTCACATTCACTTACCATTTAACTCTTTTCCTCAGGTCATGCCACAATTTGTATCATTGTATGACACAGAATCGTGGGAGGCTCACAGGACCTAATCTTTTTCATAATCAGGGACATGGTAAGAATTGGCATTTAAGAATGAAGAGAGTGAAAACTGGCTGCTATATTTCTTTATTATCTATTTCCTGAAATGTAGTGTTGCTGGCAAGACTATTGCTTTTGTCCTTTCCCGATTTGCTCATGAGAAAGTAAGAAACACCACCTGTTTTCTTTCTGGTTGTGGTACATCTATAATCTGTTGAGGAGGCAAATCAAGCATTTAGGCCCAAATGGTGGACAAGAAACATCAATACATTTCCAAATGAGAATGGTATGTACCATAGAGGATAACTGTGTTCCTAAACACTTCAATCCTCTTGTTCTTGGAGATTGTAGGTTCGGACATGTTGTTGAAACAACATGGGAAAGTAACTGCAGAATATTTCCTTGATACTGCACTGTGAAAACACCATGGTGGAACAAGTGAATATTTAGAGTAATGGATGGGATACCAGCTAAGTGGAGTGCTTTGTCCTGGATGTTATCCAACTTCCTGAGTGTTGTTAGAACTACCTAACTCGGCTTGATACTCTCATCCTGAAGGTGGTCTTTGTCTGGAACTTTTGGGGCTCTGATGATTCAATAATGTATTTGTTCATTCGCTGAAGAATTGCAACTGGCATTGAACATTGTGCAATAATCCCAGTACTCACCTAAATGTGCTCTTTACGGCTATGTGTTTGGGCTGCAAGCACTGAAACTTCCTTTCATGCAGGTGTGACTTAGGTGCTGGCTCTGTTTGAATTTCTGTGGCCATTGATGTTAAACTTTAAAAACTATTTGGTAATGAATGAGTTTTCTGGCAGATGAAGCACCAAGCATTCCAATTTGCAAATCCACTTGTCTTTTCCAGTAACCTCCCACATCATTGTCCTCATCCCTGTACTTGCAACTCCCTTCCATTCCCCTTTGCCTCCATTAAGGTGGAGCAAGTCGAATCCTTCACTGGGCAGCGTTTCCTCTTGTGCTTCCCCAGTCTGTAGAAATAACATTTCAGGTGCTCCTGGAGTACCGTGGCTGTGGTCGAATCACTGACGGAACCAGGAAAAAGCAGTGGGAGATGTTCGTGGAGCACTGCTGCCGTGGTCGGCTCGTTAGTGGAGCGAAGGATTGGTGGCGCATCCCAAGATGGTGGTACCTGGGATAACCACAAGGCGGTCATGTTATCTGTTGAGTAGGCTCCATATTCTGGAGGGTCACCTCCAGAATACCTGCCAACTCAGATGCTCATCGCAGACTGAGCTCCCCTTGTTCTAAAGGTCTCTGGCAGATGTAGTTTGACCAAATCCCACCGAAGCAGGCATCCCTGATCAGGCCCTTAGTGTACTCAGTAGGAGTCACGGCCTTACATTCACAGGCCCTTCCAAGGGTTCACAGGGCCCAAAGGTACTTGCCATTTGACTCAATGGGTTGCTGTTTGTGGGTCACTAGAAGGTGCCTGGTGTAGACAACATTGATCTTCTGCAAGTACTGTCCTTTAGATATGTCCATGGCCTCATGGTAGGATGTGGCGTCCCTGATGATGGAGTACACCAGGGTGCCAACTCAGGAGTACAGTACCTGCAATTTATCAATCTCTGACTGCATGATGGCTAAAGATGTTTGCAGGAATGCTTCAAGGCAGAGTAGCCAGAGTTCAAAGTTGGTAGATGCCTCAGGTGATTGAGGATCGATTTCCAGCTTTTCAGGCTTTAGAATCTGCTCCATTGCTAAAATACTTTTAGTGAATAAAACTGATGCACCATCAATTACTCAAAGACTGAATTTGAGAAACCAATCGGATTTTATTAACTAAAGGACAAAGTCACATCCATACTGCTCGACTCACTTGCACTGAGAGGGGCCACAGGTACAGCCAGCCAATGGGTGTTCTTGACCCGACAAATACATGTAACAGTGGTTTACCACACATATACATCATAAATGAATTAAATTAAAGGAGATAAAGGTTTTTGGGCCTGAGCCCTTCTTCAAGGTATGATTAAAAAGCAAGCAGGTGCCTGAATTAAAAGGCTGGGGAGAAGGAAAGAAAGGGCAGGGGGAGGATCACAGGCAAAATGTGATTAGTGGCAGACCAATTGATTTGCAGAATGAGCGAGCTACACTCAGATCGGGGAGAGATTTTAAAAAGGAGCGCTTCGTGGGTTTTGTCGGGGAATGCGCAGACAAGACTGTGAACAAGACGAGAAGCATTTAAAAAGCAGCAAAAAAGGTGGTGCTTGTTTAAATTTCTCAATTGACTAATTATCTATATCCAATAAAAGGAAGGGAAGCTCAAGCAGATGGCCATTGTGTGCATAGCCCAGTGTCGGACAGGGAATTTGTTTCGAGAGGCTTCAGTGAAGAAGCAGAGGAAGTGGTGGTTGGAGTACAAATTGCTACAGGCGATAGGGAGTTTGTGTGGAAGGGCAGGCTGATCAGGCAAAATTGCAGCGAGTGGGATGAGTTTCAATGAAACAGGGACACAGAGTCAAAGTAACAAATGAAGGCCTGAAGGTTTTGTATTTAAATACTCGCAGCTTAAGAAACAAAGATGATGACTTTGCAGTACATCTACACATTAGCAGGTATGATGTCGTGGCCATCACTGAGTCATGGCTAAAGGATGGATGTCATTGGAAATTAATGAATAAGGATACACAGTGTATCAAAAAGGATAGGCAGATAAACAGATGGGGTGGTGTGGCTCTGTTGGCAAGGAACAACATTAAGTCATTAGAAAGAGGTAAAATAGGATCAGAAGGTGTAGAATCATTGTGGATTGAGTTAAGAAATGGCAAGAGTTAAAAGACACTGATGGCAGTTATATACAATATGACTGCCAAACAGTTGTCGGGATGTAGACAACAAATTAAAAACAGCAAATAGAAAACAGCAAATTTCCCTTTGCATCTGAGTATTTTCAATGTTCTTCCCATTTGGAAAATAGCCTAATGACCGTTGACTTCTGACATTGTACTTCATTTACCACAGTGCACTTGTAGAAATTTGATTGAGCATCCTCTTTAATTCAATTGTTCTAGCAATGAAGCCAACGTAATTATACCTGCAAACTTACCTTTTGCGATTCATGCACATGCACTTCCAGGTCTCCCTGCACACAAGCATAGTGCAAGTTTTTACCTCTTAAATCATCTAATTTGCATCCAATATCTGTGTTTGAGCTGAAGGGTGTGGGTGCTGACTGACTGTGTGATTTCATCCTCACCATCTTTTTCTGGTACTACACAATATGTACACACTTTTATACATAATATTATGTGTATAAGATTATGAGAGGTATAGATAGGGTGGACAGCTGAGATCTTTTATCCAGCATGCCAATACCAAACAAAATCCGTTTCTGGTGAGTGGAGGAAACTTTAGGGGAGACATCAGAGGTAAGTGTTTTGTACAGAGAGAAGGATACCCAAAAATCATTGCAGGTGATGATGGCAGTGGCTGATACAACAGGGACATTAAAAAGCATAAGAGTGTAAGTATGGAGGTTGGGATGGGTTAGATTGATGGTGGAGTGGGTTTACATAGGTTGGCGCAATATCAATTTAAGTTGCAGCTCTTTGATATCTGCAAGAAGTTTAAGGTTGTTGGGAGAGGAGAGAAAGAAAATTAGATGCATGCTTATTATATCTGAATATCCTAAATCTGAAAAGATTTTAGGAAGAAGAGAAAGATTTCAAATAAAATCCTATCATTTTCAAAGGTTTCAAGTTTGTTTATTACCATCTGATTGTACATACAGTATACAACCTGACAAAACATCTCTCTAGATCAAAAACACACAGTATGCAGTACATAATCACCACGTAAATATTAAAAATAAATATCTATAAATATTTGGGATGATTTACCCAGTTACAGGACACTATTCATCAGTCTCACAGCCTGTTATTCCCTGCCTGGTAGTCCTGATTTTGATGCATCTGAATCACCTCCTTGATGGTAGTGCACTAAAGATACTGTGCTGGATAGAAGGAATCTACCATATGACATTAATAGAGGATAGGGTGACCCCAGTTATCTACTTGGCTCTTTTAATGAAACTCTGTATAGACTTCTGATCTGATGCTTTGCAGTTTCTGCAATAGCAATAGCATGATGATGCTATCTGCAATAGCATGATGATTCGGCCAGACAGGACATGCTCAATTATGCTCCTGTAAAATGTTGTCAAGATGTGGCCAGTAGCCTTGCCCTCATTGGTCTCCATGAGGAAGTGTAAGTGCTGCTGTGCCTTCCTGACTAATGAGCACATGTTGCGAGTCCAATACAGGTTATCCTTTATATGCATGCCAAGGAACTTTGCTTTCCACTCTCTCAATGATGGAACAATTGATGTGCAATGGAAAAAGGTCAACCTTCATCCTTGTGAAGTTCACATTCTTTGAACAATAGAAAGCTATAGCATAGAACATAAGCTATTCGGTCCTTCTAGTCTGTGCTGTCCACTATTTCACTTGTCCCATTGACCTGCTCCCAGTCCATAACCCTGCAGATCTCTCCCATCCATATATCTATCCAATCTATTCTTAAAACTCAAGATCAAGCCTGCATTCACCACATCAGATGTCAGCCCATTTCACATTCCCACCATTCTCTGAATGAAGAACTTTCCCCTAATTCCCCTTAAACCTTTCCCCTTTCAGTTTAAAATTATGACCTCTCATATTTAACTCCCCAAGTCTAAGTGAAAAAAGAAAGCAGTCTATACCTCTCATAATCTTGTCAACCTCTATCAAAACGTTCCAAAGAATAAAGTCTTAACCTGTTTAATTTTTCCTTGGAACTCAACTCCTGAAGAGCTGGCAACATCCCAGTAAATCTATTTTGCACTCTTTTAATCTTATTGCTATCCTTCCTGTAGTTAGATGACCTGAACTACACACAATATTCCAAATTTGGCTTCACCGATGTCTTAAGCAACTTCAACATTATATTTCAGCTCCTATACTCTTTTCGTTGATTTATAAAGGCTAAGATGCCAAAAGCTTTCTTTACAATCCTGTCCACCTGCGACACCACCTTCAAGGAACAATATATCTGTATTCCCAGATCTCTTTGCTCCTCTGGACTCCTCAGTGCCCTACCATTTACTGTGTATGCCCTACATTGGTTAGACCTTCCAAAATGCATCATCTGCATTAAACTCAATCTGCCATTTTTTGGCTCATTCTCCCATTTGGTCCAGATCCCTCTGCAAGCTTTGAAAATCTTCCAAATCATCTTCTTTGCCTTGTCTGTTGAGACTCAGGTTGTTGTTTTCACACCATTTTACAAGACTTTCAACTTCCTCTCTTTAATGCAATTTTTCATTGTTGCTGAAGAGGCCAACTACTGTTGTATCATCCGCAAATTTGATGATTCTGTTAGAACTGAATGTGGCAGTGTAGTTGTGTGTCAGTAGAGTGTCAGCAGCAGGCTGAGCACACAGTCTGAGGTGTGCCAGTTCTCAGTGTGATGGGATGTGTGCTTTTGATGCCAACTTGGATAGTCTGTGGTCTTTCTGTCAAGACTTCCAGTTGCAGAGAGAGGTACTGAGTCCCATCGAGGACAGTTTATCCACCAGTCTCTGAGGAATGACTACGTTGAATGCTGAATTCAATGTACAACAGCCTGCCAAATGAGGCATTGTTCTCTAGATGGATCACGGCAGAGTTGGGTGGTCAAGGCTATTGCATCATCTGTGGACCGGTTTGAATGGTAGGCAAATTGGAATGGGTCCAATGTTGCTGGAAGCTGCGTTTTGATGCATTCCATTACCGGCTGTTCAAAACACTTCATGAACGTAGACATCGGAGCTTCTGGGTGGTAGTCATTTAATCTGCTTACTCTCTGTCTTTTTGGCACCGGGATGATGGTGGATGCTTTTATTCCTATGGGGACAGTGAACTATTGCAGTGAGATGGTGTCAATGTCTTTTAGGACCTCATCAGCTGGACTGCACAGTCTGTCAGCACCCATGTTTTGTGAACTTGCTGTTTATGTAGGTTCGCCCTGGATAGGATCTTCCTTTCCTCAGTGGCTGCTCTTCACTCTGCCTGTTCTTTAGGGGAAGACCAAGCTTTATTTTTAATTTCTCCTTGTTTTTCTCATCAAACACATATACTATGGGACGCAATGAAAGCATTCATCAGAGGACAGATAATAAGTTATGTAACTAAGATGAAGAAGGAGTACAATCGGGAAATAGAACAGTTGGAAAGGGAAATAACAAATACAGAAAAAGAATTAGCAATAAAGGAAGATACAACTAAAAGAAGAAAATTGACAGACAAAAAAATAAAATATGAAATACTACAAACATATAAGGTGGGGAAGAACATAATAAAGACAAAACATAAGTATTATGATCTAGGAGAAAAAAACGCACAAAATACTAGTGTGGCAGCTTAAGACAGAACAAACTAAAGGAACGGTATTGGCATCAAGGAAAAAGGACAAACAAATTACATATAACCCAACGGAGATCAACGAAAACTTCAGGGAATTCTACAAACAACTATATCAAACTGAAAATGAAGGGAAAGAAGACAAAGTAGATGAATTTCTAACTAAAATTGAACTACCGAAATTGCAAACAGAGGAGCAAAATAAATTAATAAAACCATTTGAAATAGAAGAAATACAGGAGATATTAAAAAAATTCTTTCTTTCTTCTTTGGCTTGGCTTCGCGGACGAAGATTTATGGAGGGGGTAAAAAGTCCACGTCAGCTGCAGGCTCGTTTGTGGCTCACAAGTCCGATGCGGGACAGGCAGACACGATTGCAGCGGTTGCAAGGGAAAATTGGTTGGTTGGGGTTGGGTGTTGGGTTTTTCCTCCTTTGCCTTTTGTCAGTGAGGTGGGCTCTGCGGTCTTCTTCAAAGGAGGTTGCTGCCCGCCAAACTGTGAGGCGCCAAGATGCACGGTTTGAGGCGTTATCAGCCCACTGGCGGTGGTCAATGTGGCAGGCACCAAGAGATTTCTTTAGGCAGTCCTTGTACCTTTTCTTTGGTGCACCTCTGTCACGGTGGCCAGTGGAGAGCTCGCCTTATAATACGATCTTGGGAAGGCGATGGTCCTCCATTCTGGAGACGTGACCCATCCAGCGCAGCTGGATCTTCAGCAGCGTGGACTCGATGCTGTCGACCTCTGCCATCTCGAGTACTTCGACGTTAGGGGTGTAAGCGCTCCAATGGATGTTGAGGATGGAGCGGAGACAACGCTGGTGGAAGCGTTCTAGGAGCCGTAGGTGGTGCCGGTAGAGGACCCATGATTCGGAGCCGAACAGGAGTGTGGGTATGACAACGGCTCTGTATACGCTTATCTTTGTGAGGTTTTTCAGTTGGTTGTTTTTCCAGACTCTTTTGTGTAGTCTTCCAAAGGCGCTATTTGCCTTGGCGAGTCTGTTGTCTATCTCATTGTCGATCCTTGCATCTGATGAAATGGTGCAGCCGAGATAGGTAAACTGGTTGACCGTTTTGAGTTTTGTGTGCCCGATGGAGATGTGGGGGGGCTGGTAGTCATGGTGGGGAGCTGGCTGATGGAGGACCTCAGTTTTCTTCAGGCTGACTTCCAGGCCAAACATTTTGGCAGTTTCCGCAAAGCAGGACGTCAAGCGCTGAAGAGCTGGCTCTGAATGGGCAACTAAAGCGGCATCATCTGCAAAGAGTAGTTCACGGACAAGTTTCTCTTGTGTCTTGGTGTGAGCTTGCAGGCGCCTCAGATTGAAGAGACTGCCATCCGTGCGGTACCGGATGTAAACAGCGTCTTCATTGTTGGGGTCTTTCATGGCTTGGTTCAGCATCATGCTGAAGAAGATTGAAAAGAGGGTTGGTGCGAGAACACAGCCTTGCTTCACGCCATTGTTAATGGAGAAGGGTTCAGAGAGCTCATTGCTGTATCTGACCCGACCTTGTTGGTTTTCGTGCAGTTGGATAATCATGTTGAGGAACTTTGGGGGACATCCGATGCGCTCTAGTATTTGCCAAAGCCCTTTCCTGCTCACGGTGTCGAAGGCTTTGGTGAGGTCAACAAAGGTGATGTAGAGTCCTTTGTTTTGTTCTCTGCACTTTTCTTGGAGCTGTCTGAGGGCAAAGACCATGTCAGTGGTTCCTCTGTTTGCGCGAAAGCCGCACTGTGATTCTGGGAGAATATTCTCGGCGACACTAGGTATTATTCTATTTAGTAGAATCCTAGCGAAGATTTTGCCTGCAATGGAGAGCAACGTGATTCCCCTGTAGTTTGAGCAGTCTGATTTCTCGCCTTTGTTTTTGTACAGGGTGATGATGGTGGCATCACGAAGATCCTGAGGCAGTTTACCTTGGTCCCAACAAAGCTTGAAAAACTCATGCAGTTTGGCATGCAGAGTTTTGCCGCCAGCCTTCCAGACTTCTGGGGGGATTCCATCCATACCTGCTGCTTTGCCACTTTTCAGTTGTTCGATTGCCTTATATGTCTCATCCAGGGTGGGAACCTCATCCAGCTCTAGCCTTAGGGGCTGTTGAGGGAGCTGGAGCAGGGCGGAATCTTGGACTGAGCGGTTGGCACTGAAAAGAGATTGGAAGTGTTCTGACCATCGGTTGAGGATGGAGATCTTGTCGCTGAGGAGGACTTTGCCGTCTGAGCTGCGCAGCGGGCTTTGGACTTGGGGTGAGGGGCCGTGCACAGCCTTTAGAGCCTCGTAGAAACCCCTGAAGTCGCCAATGTCCGCGCTGAGCTGTGTTCGTTTGGCGAGGCTAGTCCACCACTCATTTTGGATCTCCCGGAGTTTGCGCTGAAGATGGCTGCATGCGCGACGGAAGGCTTGTTTCTTCTCTGGACAGGACGGCTTTGTAAGGTGAGCCTGGTGGGCAGCTCGCTTCTTTGCCAGCAGCTCCTGGATTTCCTGGCTGTTTTCGTCAAACCAGTCCTTGTTTTTCCTGGAGGAGAAGCCCAGTACCTCTTCAGTGGATTGCAGTATGGTAGTCTTCAACTGATCCCAGAGGGTTTCAGGGGACGGGTCCGTGAGGCGGGTTGCAACGTCGAGCTTTGCTTTGAGGTTTGCCTGGAAGTTTCCTCTCGCTTCGTCTGACTGCAGGTTTCCAACATTGAACCTCTTTCTGGGGGCTTTATTGTTCCTGGGCTTTGGCTTGAAGTGAAGGTTGAGCTTGCAGCGAACCAGCCGGTGATCAGTGTGGCATTCCGCGCTAGGCATGACCCTGGTGCGTCGTTCATCCGAAGGCTTGCCAGACCAGTAGAGTGTGTAGCCCGCGCCGCGTTCTTGGAGGCTGCCTACATCTGCCAGGCGGACTTCACTGAGAGCTGCTATGTCGATGTCAAGTCTGAGGAGTTCATGTGCAATGAGGGCAGACCGACGTTCAGGTCGGTGGCTGTCAGCCTTGTCTAGCATGGTTCTGATGTTCCAGCATGCTAGCTTGAGTTTGTGAGCATCTTTTGAGGGGGAGGACGTGGAGGGGGAGGACGTGGAGGGGAAGGACGTGGACCTGTCCTCGGGCCTGCGCAAAGGAGCTTTTAGGTGGAGTGCAGTGCGCGCAGTACTGGCCCCACCCTTTACACCCATGGTTCGTGTGCCGCGGCCGAGCAAGCTGGGACGTGGCAGCGAGGTCCTTGGGTCGTAGGTTTTATATCGGAGTGGCCTTCTCCTATGCAGGTTTCTTACCCGGGCTGGAGGGGCCTGCCTCCCCTCCTAGGTCGGTCCATACTGCCCGGACCGGGGCCGAGGCCGCCGCAGTTCACCCTGTGCCTGGATTGGGGCCGCCGCCTCCCATTCTCTGCCCGGATCGGGGCCTTCGCCTGCCCCACTCGACCGAGGCCGGGGCCGCCGTCTCCCCCTTGACCTGCCCGTATCGGGGCCGCCGCCGTCTACCCTTCGCCCGGACCGGGGCCGGGGCCGCTGCTGCTCTCCCTGTGCCTGGACTGGGGCCGCCGCCTCCCACTCCCTGCCCGGACCGGGGCCTCCGCCTGCCTCACTCGACCGAGGCCGGGGCCGCCATCTCCCCCTTGCTCCTGCCCGTATCGGGGCCGCCGCCGTCTACCCTTCGCCCGGACCGGGGCCGGGGCCGCTGCTGCTCTCCCTGTGCCTGGACTGGGGCCACCGCCTGCCACTCCCTGCCCGGACCGGGGCCTCCGCCTGCCTCACTCGACCGAGGCCGGGGCCGCCGTCTCCCCCTTGCTCCTGCCCGTATCGGGGCCGCCGCTGTCTACCCTTCGCCCGGACCGGGGCCGGGGCCTCTGCTGCTCTCCCTGTGCCTGGACTGGGGCCGCCGCCTCCCACACCCTGCCCGGACCGGGGCCTCCGCCTGCCTCACTCGACCGAGGCCGGGGCCGCCGTCTCCCCCTTGCTCCTGCCCGTAATTAAAAAAATTACCGAACAATAAAACACCGGGAGAGGATGGACTCCCAATAGAATTCTATAAAATATTTAAAGACTTATTAATTCCTCCTCTCCTGGAAGTAATGAACCAGATTGAAAAAAACACAAAACATACCAGATTCATGCAAAACAGTAATAATTACAGTAATACCAAAGACGGGGAAAGATCCGCTAACACCAGCATCATAGAGACCAATATCTCTGCTTAACACAGATTATAAGATAATAGCTAAACTATTAGCAAACAGATTGGCTGACTGTGTAACAAAAATAGTAAAACTAGATCAAACTGGATTTATTAAAAAAAACGAACAACAGACAATATCTGTAAATTCATTAACTTAATCCATGCAGTACAAGGAAACAAAACTCCAACAGTGGCAGTTGCTTTAGACGCAGAGAAAGCCTTTGACAGAGTAGAATGGAATTATTTATTCAAAGTACTACAGAGGTTCAACCTACCAGAGAAATATATTAATTGGATTAAAGCATTATATAAGGGACCATTAGCGAAAGTGACAGTAAATGAATATATATGAAACCAATTTAAATTAAGCAGATCAACAAGGCAGGGATGTCCACTATCTCCCTCACTGTTCGCGTTAGCTATAGAACCACTAGCAGAACTGATAAGAACAGAAAATAAAATAAGAGGGATAAAAATAAAAGAGAAGGAATATAAAATCAGTCTATTTGCAGATGACGTTATAATATACTTAACAGAACCAGAAATATCAATAAAAGAATTACATAAGAAATTGAAGGAATATGGAGAAGTATCAAGATCAATGCAAATAAAAGTGAAGCAATGTCAGTGAATAATGCGCATTTCACAAAGTTTAAGAAAGAATCACCATTTAGGTGGCAAACACAAGCAATTCGATGCCTAGGTATACAACTAAATAATAATCTCAGCCATCTATACAAATTAAATTATCAGCCATTAATGAAAAAAATTACAAGATGACTTGGAGCACTGGAAAGCCTTACCACTAACACTGATAGGAAGGATAAACTGTGTTAAAATGAACATCATCCCAAGGATACAATACCTATTTCAATCATTACTAATTCACCTAACAGAGAAATTCTTCAAGGACCTAAAGATAATAACAAGGAAATTCTTATGGAAAGGGGGGAAACCGAGGATAGCACTAGATAAATTAACAGAATGGTACAAACAAGGAGGCTTACAACTACCAAACTTTAAGAATTATTATAGAGCAGCACAATTAAGATACCTATCAGATTTTTATCAAACAAGGGAAAAACCAAACTGGACCAGATTAGTGCTAGATAAAATAGGGGAGAAGATACCTGAACATATACTATATAAGTGGGATGAAAAATTGGTGCAACATAGGAATTCATCAGTTTTGCACCATCTGCTCAACATTTGGAAAAGATTCACATAGAAAGGAATAAAATAAATTATCAACTACCAAAATTAAAATTGACACAAAATCAACTAATCCCTTTCACAATAGATAACCTTTCCTTCAGAGAATGGGAGAGAAAAGGGATCAAAAGAATAGAAAATTGTTTTTCAGGAAATAAATTATTATCTCTTGAACAAATGAAGGACAAATATAATATAACTCACGATACAATGTTTGCACACCACCAACTGAAAATCTACTTGAAGGACAAATTGGGAAACAGTCTGAGGTTACCAGAAGGAAGCAATTTTGAATATGTGATTACAGTCACAAAGATAATTTAAAAATTTATAACAAACATGTACATCAAACTGCAAGAAAAGGAGAACGAGGTAACAAACTGTAAACCTAAACAAAAATGGGAACAAGATCTAAACATAAAGATAAAGAATGAAACATGGGAAAAGCTATGCTCCAGAACTATGAGAAATACAATAAACACGAGGTTGCGCATGATACAATATAATTGGTTATACAGACTATACATCACACCCCAAAAGTTAAATAAATGGAACCCAACGGTATCAGACAGATGTTTTTGCCATAAAAAGGAAACGGGAACAATACATGCAATTTGGGCATGTGAGAAAGTGAAAAAGTTTTGGGAGGATCTAAACCAGATATTAAATAAAAATCACAAAAAGCAATATACCAAAAAACCCAGAGATCTTCCTTCTGAGTAATATAAGAAATAAAGAATTTGGACTCGATTTGGATGGAGCACAAAAAAGATTTATTATGATAGCCCTAGCTGTAGCAAAAAAATGTGTTATGTCAACCGGAAATTAGAAGACAACTTGAGAATACAACAATGGTACATAGAAATAAAATAACATTAGAAAAAAATAACGTACAATTTAAGAAATAACATCACAATATTCGAACAAATATGGGAACCATACCTAAAACACAATAGAGAAATCCTACCACTGACCTCCACCACCTAAAATGATGGAAGGAGAAGACAACGAAATGAACTGACCTAGTTTGTAAAAGTAAAAGACAAAAATTTCTTGTTTATTTTTATTAAGTGACGACATTGTTTAACAGGTTTAATGTATCATATAGATTGAACTTTGAATAAATGAGGAGGCGGGGGTGAGGGAGGGGGGGAAGGGAGGGGGGAAAAAGGGGAGAAAATGACACTGTATATATTCAAGAGAAAAATGTCTGTATGTATTTTGGTCAGTATGGTTTATAGTGTGAAAAATAAAAAAAATTAAAAACACATATGGAAGGTATTCAGCTTGTCAGGAACTTGTCTCAATTTCATTGTGGCAATAGCTACAGCAATTTTTTTAAAGTGTCCAATTTTATTTCCTTCATGTGGGTCAGAATATATTGGACACTGTGCTCTTCTATTTGGCTGCTAAGTGCCACTCTTCTGAAAGAAGGAGAAATGTTTCCCATTGAATGCTCTGCAATGTCTTTAAATTGGCTGTCATAGTTGTCAATCTGACACTGTGTTTCTGTTACAACTGGGATCTGCAATAAAGTTTAGAGAAGTGAGGGTCTTGATAGATAGAGGTTGTTGGTAGCTTGGTGATGGGAGTGTAGGGAACTGATCAGATCTGAGCCTGGCATTGCATTTAGCAGGAAACAGCTATTAAAGATGCACACACTGTGTGAGGACAAGAAACATCTCAGAGCATTGCCTCTGGATCCTTGGGGCAATCTGCTTGCATTATGCTTTGTGCACACTTCTTGTCAGATTCCTCCCCTCTCTGAATGATTTCTATCTCTATAACTGCATCTCCTTCACAAAAGCTTATGAAGCACCAATGGATAACTGAAGAGCCTACCCTCTTTTGTGATTAGCCTTCCTTCCTGGTCTGTTTAGCTGCATATCCTTCCATTTACAACTGGTATACGTGGCACAACCTATTAACTGCACCATCTATTAACTGAAAGTAGTTAACTTTTAATCAGAGTTGACTGGACGATCCTCAATAGTCTGCTTGCGTTTCATGCTGTTCACTCTATTTCAGGTACATTGGCCTGTCATGAGCTGCTGCGCACTTGCCCCTTAAGGTCAGTGAGGATTACATGCATTCAGGTCTGCGCACCACCCAGGTGTTCCTTTCCAGTCCACGATGCATTCACTCTGCACGGAACACTTAGTGTTCACCATGCACGGTCCACTTGGCATTCCCTGCTGTTTTTGTTCTATTCATATCTGCTGGTCTATCATACTACATGAGCCATTGGTACTCATCCTTTCAGGTCTGTTAGCACTCCACCTTGGCATATGCCTTTCAGATCTGCAACACTTTCACCCTGTATGGTCCTTTGGTCTTCCATGCTGTTCTCTCCAGTTTGGGTCTGCTGGCCTATCATCCAACATGGGCTGCTGGCACTCACCTTTTCAGGTCTCTTTGTGCACCACCCTAATGTATTCCTTTCAGGTTTCAGGTCCACGAGGGCTTCATGCTACAAAGTCCCCTGGTGTTCCATGCAGTTCTCTCCATTTCAGGCTATCTGGCCTATCATGACCTTCTCCAAACAGCATTGTTATACCTTTCTTATCATAAAGGTAACACACTCCTCCTCTCTCACCTGCACCTCTATCATGTCATTGCATCTGTGCTCTGAAACATTGAGCTGATAGCCAGTTTTCAGTCCCCTGAGCCAATCCACATCCTGAGTCAATCTGCTTTGCCTGTTAATTTGAATAAATGCATTTTAAACCACAGCTTGCCATGCTTCTGCCCGCTAAACTAGCTCTCTTCGACTGTAGTATTTGCATTCAACTTCACATCTCTGCTTTGTCACCCAATCCCTGCTGATCTGGTGTAAACACCCCTTCAGTCCCAGAAGAAATTCCAATGATCCAAGAACTTGAATCATTGTCTCCTGCATCAGCTCCTCAATTACACTTTCATCTGGCCTCCTATTGTATCTTTACCTTCACTAGGACATAGCACTATGAGTAATTCAGAGATTACTACCCTTAAGATCCTGTTCTGTGTTCTCTTTCCTAATTTTATAAATTCACTCCATAGATCCTCATCCGTTTTCCTACATATGCCATTGATGACAATGTGCACAACTCACAACTACTTCTGGTTGCTGATCTATCCACACGACCATCATTGACCCTAATATCCTGGGACGCAGTATACCCTGAAGTGTCTTTCAATCACAGAACCTTGTGACCACTTGGCCCACTTTGGCCATGCCAAGTTGTGGACATCCACCTGTATTTATCCCATCTTCTATCATATGGTTTGTATCCTTCTGTGGTGACGCAATTTAAGTGCTCATGTAAATACTTGAATGCCGTTAGGAACTCGGTTCCCTCCTCTCCCTCCAGCAATACATTCCACAATCCAACCTTTCAGATCTCTGCTAAATTTCTCATCCATTACCCTAAATCTCTGTCCTTTAGTTTATCCACTTCTCATAATGGAAAAGTTTCCCTATCTGAAATTATTTACTTCATTCATATTCCCTCTTAACTGCCTCTTCTCCAGGGAAAACAGACTGATCCTATCCTCGAAACTGAAATATTCCTTCCTGGCAGCGTACTGGTGAATAGAAAGTTGGAGCATAACTACCCAGAACCCTTGAACACGAGAACAGTAAGGTTCTGCTCCTACTTTAGCTGTTTTTTTTGTAACAATGGAGATTAAAGGACAATGAAGTAAAGTAATTGGCAGAGAGATTAGAGGAGAGTTTTAAAATATTCTAACCCAGGCAGTCATAGGATTCTGAAACTAAGGGAGTGTGGATATTGTTCTTAAATCAATACTTGAATGAGTACTTGTTAAATTATGGCCTCCAGGGATTAAGAGATCAAAGGACTAAATTTAGTGCTTGGCTGGTGAAGGCAAGAGCCACGGAATGCCCCACTTTTTTTTGATTATGAAATAAGAAAATGCTATTAGCTTAGATGTTCAATTGCTTTGTAATCCTCAGCCACATCAAACAAAGCACCCATTTGCCATAAATACATTCTCCATGACTTCCAGTATCATGGGACTATTGCTTAAAAGGATTTTCTGTTTACAGAAAGTTGAATTCACTTATGATCAACCCTGTGCTCAAATTCCATTTCACAATTTTTCCACAGGCTAAACTGTTACAGATACAGCATAATCCATCATGAAAAAGATCCAATGTGGTGGGCCAAACTGAACCAGATCTATTAATATCATAACTTTAATCCAGATTACTTTAATTGCATGCCTTCTTTAACAATCTGCAATTACTGTATAGTATTACTCACAGTTTTTAAAATGGTGTCACGGGTGGGTAAACTTTGTTGACACCAATCACATTATGCATTTTACATTTGGCACATTTGTTACTGTTCACACTCAGTTCACATGCTGTCACTCCCTGCCAATGGGGATTGAAAGCTACAGGTCTGCTCCCATTGAACTATAAAAATACAGTTAGCATAATTTGCAATTTGTAATCTCAAATTTTGCTTCCATATTCAAAACCAAACTTCAAATGGCTTTAAGAGCACCTTCGGTTCTGATGAAAAGAAGCAGAAAATCTTATGTTGGATCTCTTTGAGTGTATTCTTTGGTTTTATAGTCTTAGATAAAAAACACACCTTGAATCACAAACCATAAATAGGGAATTGTGAATGAACAAGGACTTAAATAAGTTTTAGTATACATGTCCTTGGGTAGAGGAAATGTTAAATGAGATTTGACAATCTCTGTACTATTTTACTATTAGTTTAAATATACCAAAATATATTTGTGTTCACTTGTGTTCTTACTAACTGCAAAGTTAACAAGCATGATTAGAGCTCTATAAAAGTTCCAAAGCTGAGTCTCAAATTTGAATAATCAAAAATAATTTAGTAGCCCAAAAGCATTTTACAGGATTTAGTAGATCTGAATAATTGTTGGGTTTATTTCAAAAATCCTGCTCATTATACGCATAACCGAATGGATATTGAAATAAAATTTTGTTGAAAATTAGCAAGGTAGCTACCAGATGGCCTTCAATATGCTACCCATAACATTGTGCAGTATTTCACAATTTGAAAAACTTGTACAAATCTAAAACATTAATACAATGTATCAAGTACATCAATAGGCTGGACAAAAATTACCAACCATATTTTAGGATGGAGAAGGTTCTCTCATTACCTAAATGGTGATTTTGCAAAATCATGAATCCCTCATATGCTTGTATGCCACCTGGGTCATCCAACCAGTTCCTACTTTGGTGTTTGACCACTCCTTGGTTCTCTGTCCATCATCTTGGCTACTCTTTGACTTTGGTTCAATGTTAACAATGTGAGTTTATTGTCATATACTTAAATACAATGTACCAAAATTCCTAATTGCTTCAACCAAGCAGGTACATAAGATACACCAACTACAATAATATAAATTTAATCTACCACAAATGCAAGACAGGAAAAGAAATTATAAATATCAAAGGATAGATAAATATTCACAGTTGCAGTTGGCACAAGAAAAAAAAAGTGACATTTCAGAAGTGGAGACAGATCTTTTGGTGGTTCCAGAGTACCATATTGGTCAGAATTGGAATCAGATTTATTGTCATGAGCAAGTCACAAAAATTTTGACATTTTTGTGTTAGTATCTCAGTGCAGACATTCATAATATGAACCATCTTACAACAATAATATAAAAAAATAAAAATAGCAGTGCATGAAAAGTAAGGCAGTGTCATTTGGTTCATTGATTATTCAGGAATCTGATAACAGCAGGGAAGAAGCCGTCCTTGTGCTGCTAAATGCTCGTCTTTTGGCTCCTGTACCTTTTCCCTGATGCTAGCAGAGTGAAGAGGACATTGCCTGGGAGGTGGTGGGTCTTTGAAGATAGAGACTGCTTTTATTTTTAAAGATATCACCTTGATGGAGTGAAGTCTGTGATGTCGCAGGCTGAGTTAACAACCTTCTCGAGTTTTTTCTTGTCCTGACCATTAGCACCTCCATATCAGACATGATGCAACCAACTAGTTTGCTCTCCATTGTACAACTGTAGAGGTTATTGAGAGTCTTTGGTGACATACCAAATCTCCTCAAACACATCACAGAGTGTAGCTAAAAGTTAAGTATAGGTAAGAGTAGTACAGTTGGACAAAAACTATTCTTCCACCTAGAGGTGCTTGACTTCAGGCCTCTGTAACTTCCACTTGATGCGTGCAGAAGGAGTGATTGTGATCAGTGTGAGGGGATAATTTATAAAGTTGGCAGCACCTCCTCTAGATGCTTGCAGTGGATGGAAGAACAATGTCTTGGCTAGGTTAACCACTTTCTGCAGCCTTCCGCAGTCCTCGGCACTCAGGTCTCCAGACCAGGCTGTGATGCAACCAATTGATATACTTTCCAGAGTAGAAGTTTGGTAGAGTATTCTGTCACATGCCATATCCGCTCAGACTTCAAAGGTAAAGGCATCAGTGTGCTTTCTTCATGGTTGCCTATCTGCTGGTTCTAGGAGAGGTCCTCTGATTATGTGAACTTGTGTGAACCTGAAGATACTAATCCTCTTTATCACTGTCCCATCAATGAAGACAGATGTGTAGTCCCTTGGTCTCTTCTTCCTCATAGGTGAATAATAATATGCTCAGAGAATTGAGGTTTTTGGAACTGGCATAGAAGAAATGAGATCTGGGGATGATCAGACATGATCATTTTGAGTAATGGGACAGACTTGAGGGCCAAGTGGCTGACTCCTGCTCCTATTTTATGTGTGGCAGACCACCCAGTGGCAAATCCATGACACATCGGACCAAGTGCATCTCCAGACTGGAGCAATGTGTTGCAATGCAACAAGGGATGTGTTTTGAACAAAATCAACAGTTAAAGATAAAACTCACCACAGATATAATTAAATGGCAGTATTTTAAAATAATATTTACATAACTTAAGTAAAACATGAAAGTCTGCAGATACAGTGATTGAAGTAAAAAACTCAAAGCTGGAGAAAATCAGCAGGTCAAACAGCGTAAATGCTCGCACTCGACTGGAGGGAGAACGAATGCTCTTATTAGCTTACAACACAGGTAGAGTTCATGAACAGTCTTCAGAGGGGTTCTGGGTTTTATGTGGGAAACCAGGGTTATATATGGGCCCCAGTGGGAGGAGCTTGGAGGCAGGTCCAGTTGTCAGGACAGCACACTTCTAGTGAATTCCAGTTCACAACAATACATAACCAATGTTTTGGGCTGAGGCCTTCATCAGGGTTGGAAAAAATGTTGGTAGGTGCCCATTTTCTTTGGGTGCTTGCCTACATTTTGTCATGCCCTGATGAAGGGCTCAACCCCGAAATGTTCGTTTTGTATCTTTATCTTTGCTATATAAAGTACGCTGTTTGACCTGATGAGTTTCTCCATCATTGTATTTTAACTTTATGTAACCTGATCTTTTTCATCCCTCAGAAGATGAATATGTCAACTCATTCATTCAAGTGCCTTGCTCTTCGACGCAGGTGACCATGTCTCTCCATCCATCATGGTTTCTGACCCTCCGAATTGTAGTTGTTGCTTCCCCTGTTACTAATCATGATGTTGATCTATCGATCATTTTCATTCTGTGTCTGCCTCTTCTTCCTTTTCCTTTCAACTTTCTCATTGTAACTAAATGTTCTAATGAATCTCTTCGTATGATGTGTGCATAGAATTTTGTTTGCTGTTTTCTGATTCTTTTAAGTAATGTACGTTTTGTTTTTGTTCTTTGTAGAACTTCTTTGTTTGGTTACCCTGTCCATACATGAAATGCATAACATTCTTCTGTGAAACCGCATCACCACTGCATTAATTCCTTTTTCATTGCATTTCTGATGGTCCATGACTAACAGCCATACATCAATATAGGAAAAATATAGCAGCTGAGAGTTCTAAGGCAAACGTCAATTGCTATTTTCTTGTTTGTTAGGGTGTTTCTCATTTCTATAAATGCTTTTATTGTCATTGCTATTCTTGCTTTTGTGTCGATTTCACATTTGCCATCAGATGTTACTCATGATCCAAGATACATGAAGTTGTGAACTTGTTTCGGGATTTCATTTCCCAATACGATCCTACAATTTGGAATATCGGGTTTCTTTGGTATTACCATTACTTCAGGTTTTTTTTTGTTTAAAGTTACGCCAAGTTTTTTGTTTTTTTGTGTTGATGGTAGATACTAATTTATTTTTAAAATATTTTTATTGAGTTAAATGAAAAACCTACACACATAATAATCTAGTGAATGTCCTAAACCATATCATATACATAGCATACATAAATTTCAAATTGAAAACATAGCCCTAATTCATTTCTTAACTTAATCTTATCCAAAACATTAAATCTAGAATTGGATTGAATTAACAGTTGACACATTCTTCATAATATAGCAAAGTTAATATTGAAAAGAAAAAGAAAAGAAGAAAAAAGGATAGTCCCCAGAAAGGAGGGATTTTTAAAAAAATTCTGAGACAAAAATATACTTTTTATTTTAAAATTAGTAAGTTATAAATAAAATTCCCTTATAAAAAAGAAAGAGAAGTTATATGTATCAGACATTAAGTTTATCATCTGTAATATGATCAATGTTTACAATTTTCAATTAAATTAACATTTATATGTCTCTTTAAAAAAAAGAAAGAAAAAGGAGAAAAAAATTAGATACTAATTTCTATAAATTTACTTCAACAAATTACCACAATTTATAAATGCAAATATTAATTTTCTGCCAATTTGACTCTAACAGCCACAATTTTTTTAAAGTTCATCCTGCAGTTTGCTAAGGGCCATACTTTTGGGGCAATAAATTTGAAAGCTGCAAGGCCACATAAAATGAAAGACAGTCATTCAGAGAGTAGCTCAAAATGTACTGCAATTTTATTATATTTTGGCTATGATGTTCCTCGTAGTGATAAATCACTCAATCTTCAATGCTGACCTCCAGAACAATTTACTTAATTCATTTCTCAAGTTAATGGAGGCCATTATCTTCAGTTATTTTAATGGTTCATTAAGAGAACAACTTTTTGAAATGTTGCAGGGAGAAATATTTTCTCCTACTTACAACTTTTTTTTTTCTGTGTACATTGCATGTTATCATACTGTTTTACTATTAAAGTGAATTACAAAGAAATATAGGAAAGATAGAAGATTATTCAACATCACTCTTTCAATCATGACTGACCTATGCATCACAAATATTTACCTGCCTTGGTTCCATATGATTTGGTACACTTGCCTAACAAATATCAGTTGATCACAATCTAAAATATTTCAATTTTATTCACAACCTTTTGATGAACCAGGTCTCAATTTCCACCATCCTTAATTTGAAGCAGTTTTATGATTTCACTTCTTGAAGTAGTATGTCCAGATAATGATTTTGTTTCCTTTTGATTCCCTTTAGCCCTTCTACCCACTTCTAGAACTATTTTATTCGTATCTATCAAACCTTTTTGCATTTTTATTATCTTGAGCAGATTATGATCCATTTTGTTACAAAACATCCATAACAAATGTAATCCATCTCAAAGGAGATCTGTTAAAGTTTCACAATCTTTTCTCACAATGTAATTTTAAAACAGGAACGCATTTATGCACAAATTCCGTTTCATTTCTCTGAGACTCATTGCTCAAAACTAACTGTGCATGGTAGTTTAGGTGTCTACACAAGAGAAAAAGTAGCTTTTATGTTTAAATTCCATTTGTAATGCAGAGGTTTTACAGATTTGTGTGCATGGACACAAATCATTGAGCTAAATTGCAACCTAATTTATTGTCATTCTGACTGAACTTTTTTAGATTTATGTTGAGCAATATCTTTTTAAATTTTTTTTAATTTTTCACACTATGAACCATATTAACCAAAATACACACAAACATTTCCCTCTTGAATATACACAGTGTCAGTTTCTCCCCTTTTACCCCCCTCCCTTCCTACCCTCCTACCCACCCCCTCCAAACCCACTAAATGTTCAACATATACAATACAATAAACCCATTAAACAATGTCATCACACAATGAAAATAAACAACAAATTGTGTCATCTACTTTTACACACTGGGTCAGTTCATTTAGTCTTCTTCTCATTCTATCATTTTAGGGGGTGGAGGTCGGCGGTAGGACCTCACTGTTCCATGTACGGTTCCCAAATTTGTTCGAATACTGTGACTTTATTTTTTAAATTAAATGTTATTTTTTCCACATTTATGCATTTCTATGTACCATTGCTGTACTCTCAAGCTCTCTTCTGATTTCCAGGTTGACATTATATATTTTTTTTTGCTACCGCTAAGGCTATCATAATAAATCTTTGTTGTGCTTCATCCAATTTGAGGCCTAATTCTTTACTTCTTATATTACTTAGAAGAAAGATCTCTGGATTTTTGGGTATGTTGCTTTTTGTGATTTTATTTAATACCTGATTTAGATCTTCCCAAAACTTTTTCACTTTCTCACATGCCCAAATTGCATGTACTGTTGTTCCTGTTTCCTTCTTACAGCGAAAACATCTATCTGATACTGTTGGGTCCCATTTATCAAACTTTTGGGGCATGGTATAGAGCCTGTGTAACCAATTATATTGTATCATGCGTAACCTCATATTTATTGTATTTCTCATAGTTCCGGAGCATAGCTTTTCCCATTTTTCATTTTTTTATCTTTATGTTTAGATCTTGTTCCCACTTTTGTTTTGGTTTACAGCTTATTTCATCGTTCTCTTTCTCTTGCAGTTTGATGTACATGTTTGTTATAAATCTTTTAATTATCATTGTGTCTGTAATCACATATTCAAAGTTGCTTCCTTCTGGTAACCTCAGCCTGCTTCCCAATTTGTCCTTTAAGTTGGTTTTCAGTTGGTGGTAAGCAAACATTATACCGTGAGTTGTACCATATTTGTACTTCATTTGTTCAAAAGATAATAAATTATTTCCCAAAAAACAATTTTCTATTCTTTTGATCCCTTTTCTCTCCCATTCTCTAAAGGAAAGATTATCTATTGTGAAAGAGATTAGTTGATTTTATGTCACTAATAATTTTGATAGTTGGTAATTTGGTTTTTTCCTTTCTACGTGAATCTTCCAAATGTTGAGCAGATGGTGCAGTACTGGTGAACTTCCATGTTGCACCCACTTATAAAGTATATGTTCTGGTACCTTCGCCCCTATTATATCTAGCTCTAACCTGGTCCAATCTGATTTTTCCCTTGTTTGATAAAAATCTGATAGATATCTTAATTGTGCTGCTCTATAATAATTCGTAAAGTTTGATGGCTGTGAGCCCCCTTGACTGTACCTTCTGCTAAATTTATCTAGCGCTATCCTCGGTTTCCCCCCTTTCCATAAGAATTTCCTTTTTTTTTAGATCATTGAAGAATTTCTCTGTTAAGGGAATTGGTAATGATTGAAATAGGTATTTTATCCTTGGGAAGATATTCATTTTAATGCAATTTATCCTTCCTATCAGTGTTAGTGGTAAATCTTTCTAAGTCCTCTTGTAATTTCTTCATTAATGGCTGATAATTTAATTTGTATAGATGGCCTAGATTATTATCTAGTCTAATACCTAGGTATTGGATTGCTTGTGTTTGCCATTTAAATGGTGATTCTTTCTTAATCTTTGTGAAATCCACCTTAGTCATTGGCATCACTTCATTTTTATTTGCGTTGATCTTGTACCCAGATACTTCTCCATATTCCTTCAATTTCTTATGTAATTCTTTTATTGATAATTCTGTTTCTGTTAAGAATACTATGATATCATCTACAAATAGACTGATTTTATATTCTTTTGCTTTTATTTTTATCCCTTTTATTTTATTTTATGTTCTTATCAGTTCTGCCAAGGGTTCTATAGCTAAAGTGAACAGTGAGGGAGATAATGGACATCCCTGCCTAGTTGACCTGCTTAATTAAAATTGGTTCAATATATATCCATTTACTGTCACCTTCGCCAATGGTCCCTTTTATAATGCTTTAATCCAATTAATATATTTCTCTGGTAGGTTGAACCTCTGTAGTACTTTGAATAAATAATTTCATTCTACCCTGTCAAAGGCTTTCTCTGCGTCTAAAGCAACCGCCACTGTTGACGTCTTATTTCCTTGTACTGCATGGATTAAGTTAATGATCTTATAGATATTGTCCATTGTTCGTCTTTTCTTAATAAATCCAGTTTGATCTAGTTTTACTATTTTTTGTACACAGTCGACCAATCTGTTTGCTAATAGTTTTGCTATTATCTTATAATCTGAGTTAAGTAGAGATATTGGTCTATACAATGCTGGTGTTAGTGGATCTTTCCCTGCCTTTGATATTACTGTAATTATTGCTGTTTTACATGAATCTGGCATGTTTTGTGTTTCTTCAATCTGGTTCATTACTTCCAGGAGAGGAGGAATTAATAAGTCTTTAAATGTTTTATAGAATTCTATTGGGAGTCTGTCCTCTCCAGGTGTTTTATTGTTCGGTAGCTTTTTTAATATATCCTGTATTTCCTCTATTTCAAATGGTTTTATCAATTTGTTTTGCTCCTCTTCTTGCAATTTTGGTAGTTTAATTTTAGCTAAAAACTCATCTATTTTGTCTTCTTTCCCTTCGTGCTCAGTTCAGTACAATTGCTCGTAGAATTCCTTGAAGTTTTCATTGATCTCTGTTGGGTAATATGTAATTTGTTTGTCCTTTTTCCTTGATGCCAATACCATTCTTTTAGCTTGTTTTGTTTTAAGCTGCCATGCTAGTATTTTGTGTGTTTTTTCTCCTAGCTCATAATACTTCTGCTTTATCTTCATTATGTTCTTCTCCACCTGATACATTTCTAGTGATTCGTTTTTTTTGTCCGCCAATTCTCTTCTTTTTGTTGTATCTTCCCTGGTTGCTAGTTCTTTTTCTATACTTACTATTTCCCTTTCTAGCTGTTCTATTTCCTGATTGTAGTCCTTCTTCATCTTAGTTACATAACTTATTATCTGCCCTCTGATGAAGGCTTTCATTTCATCCCATGATATAAATTTATCTTTCACTGATTCGGTATTTATTTCAAAGTACATTTTAATTTGGCGCTCAATAAATTCTCTAAAATCCTGTCTTTTAAGTAGCATAGAGTTTAATCTCCATCTATACGTTCTTGGTGGGATGTCCTCCAGCTCTATTGCTAATAACAGGGGTGATGTTGAGCAATATCTGACATGGGATTGAGAATAAGATAAAGGAATACCATGTAACTTAATACCATTGACAAACTTCCTTTTTTTTCAAACTTTATTTAAACATTTTCAAAATACTTATCAAAAAGTACAGAGAATAAAAATCAAATAAGAACTACAAATAATCCCAACCAACCCACCCCCCACTCTCAACAAACACCACAAGGGGAGCATTAAAAAACATAGTTAAAAAAAATACAATGATTTAAGATATTATTAAATAAGGTGACCACATCTGAAAAAAAATTATCATGTAAATTATATGTTATTTTTTTCCATATAAATACAAGATCTCAACTCATTATGCCAATGAGCTATATTCACTTCTACGTCATCCTTCCAAGAAATCGCCACACATTTACGCGCTACAGCAAATGCGAAATGAAGAAAAGCGATCTGAAACTTATCCAACCCCAAATCATTAAATAGATCAATATAACACAACAAAATTTTTTCCGAATCTAATAAAAATTTAATCTTAAACAGTTTAAGAAGAAATTCTCTAATTTTTTTGCCAAAATGGTTGATGAATGATTTGAACTTGATAGAGGTTTGGAGGAGGTTATATCCTACTGACAAACTTCCTGAAACCAAGAATAACTGATTGTACCATCCAAAGATAACTGCACCGTGCAGTAACTGGAAGAGCGCTGGTGGTTTACACGTATGTCTTCTCATGACTTCTCAGCTGCATGTATAAATGGTGGCAGTTGTGAGAAACTTGACATGAGCTTTTCAGTCGGAGTTGATTTACCTGAAGATTATGGCATTGATAGTGGGAATTTGTAAGCATTGTTTTTCAAAATTGCGTTGTGCAAATTTTACATTTTTAGAGCTATTTGGAAGAACTTTAGGGACAGGTTCAACACACTATAATGCCAAGAAAGAGTGCAGTTTATCTATTTTCTCTTCGTGCAGAATCAAGTAACCTAATATTTTGCAATGCATAAAAGTGGTGGAGAAACGCAGTACATTTCACAGGATCTATAATCTAATATTTAGCTCACTTTACTCCATACCAACATCAATTTGCCAAAATGGTAAACCAATTTTTACTCTTTACTGGCTCGATGTCCTTACTGCTTACCTTCACACCTAGTTCTTTGTTGTCAGTAAATTTGGAAATAGTAAACTCATATATTCTAAATATCTGAGCACCCCAGTAAAATCCAACAGTGACAAATGACAAATGTCTGTTTGCTGTCCTTTAACCAATCTTTGACTTCTAAATTTTGACTGAATTATGGCCCTACAAATCAGCATTAATTTCATATTCTTTGGATAATTTTTCTCTGGAGGATTCCTTAATGAGATAATTTGATCATTTTGTTCCAAAATTCAAACTGAATTCCAGCTTGACCTTTCCCAGTTGGTTCCGAGAAGTATTGGTTTTGGAAGCTGTCCAGAATACATTCTACGAACGTATCCTCCTCATGACATTAACCAATTTAATTTGAAACATCAACAAGCCTCACACAGTGTGCACAAAATTTGTACTAAGAACTCTATTTGATATCTGATCAAAATAGTTTAGTTTTAATGATCCATTTGTCAATTAAACCTTTACCCTTTCCAAAATGATTTTGGCACCTTCTCCAACCAACTCTTTTGCAGATAACAAAGAATTGTTACCTTTTCCTCTATAAAATGCCATTACATTTTGGAGTTTGTGACAGAAAAAGTAAGCAACCAAATGGAAAATAACAAATGGAGCTCAAACCCTATTGATTTTAAGATGCAGGCATATATTTTCTAATGGTAGCAGTAGGCTATAATGCAGCCATGATCTCCTTGAGTACTATCTTTGCCTTTTTTCACCCAAGATATCATTCAAGGTAGAAGAACCTCTCTCTGCCATTCCAATTGTCAATCCTCCTACACATCAGGCTGTTGTTCATTGACTACAGCTCAGCAAGGCTGCAGTAAGTAGCTAACATTTTCTCAGTCCATCATGGGCTCTCACCTTCCATCCATTGAAGATCTTGATGTGAGGCACTTCCTCAAGAAGGTAGCCAACATCATAAAGGACCTCCCCCCTCCTCCTACCCCCCTCATCATCTTGGTCACTGCTACCTTTGGGAGGAAGGTGCAGAAGCATGAAGATCACTATTTCTAGATTCAGGAATAGTTTTTATCCAACATTGATGAAGCTGACTTTACCATCTTATTGATAAACTATTCTGGGACCACAAGATGAACTGTCCATACTCTTGAATCACGACAATTTTTTTTCTTTGCACTAACTGTAACTCTGAATATTTATTATCTACCTATTGAGGTCAGTCGATATCTGGACCTAGTCAGTCCACATCCATCTCTTTTTTCCATGTACTCTGACTCAACAATTAAGTATTTCCAGCATTTTATGTTCATGATTCAAATGAGCAGAATTTATCACATTTTCTTAATGCTTTTATTTAATGTAAATGTTATTGTATCGGTTAAAAAAAAGTAACTGGTTAAAATAATTCATAAAAATGCCCAAAATACATTAATAGTTCTCTGTGCCATCAACTGGAGTATCAGTAACTGAACACACCATTTCTGGTAGACAGCAAAGTGAAATTGAATTGATATTTATGGAGAACGCTGGTCATTGTTCCAGGGTTTTAATCAGTCCAAAAAAATCAGTCCTGTACTACATCTGCCGATAGATCCATGTGTTCAACTGTTGACTCTACACCCATCTGGCATCCATCTCATGCTTGCCTCTCTCGAGACTGCAACTTCTGTGACTCTCAACGTGGATCACCATCTCGGCCCTGGCCACCTGCCCTTTGGTGTACCCTACCCTTTCGTCGCCTCCGATCGGGCCCCACCCACCTGTCGGATCCTCAGCTTCTACAACCTCAAAAAATGGCAATGCCATTCTATCATAAATGCCAACTGAGTGAATAATTTACCCATAGTTGTTCAAATATTCTCATTCAAATAATTCAAATTAATAATGAAATAAAAAGTATTGCTAATTGTCATTCTCTAGAACTCAAAATAAATTCAGTTTAATCCACAAGAATTTTAGCTGTAGATTGCAATATTTTATGTTCATTCATTTTTCCCTCACTTGTCACATTCACACATTTGAAAATGAATAATGGGCTGACAAAATCTGTTCTAATTTCATGCAAAAAAATGATGAATATATGACGTGCAGTTTCCTGCTCTGTACTCGGGAACTTCTTTAATTTTGAAGTTTATTAGCTGCACAATATGTAGTCGAAAGACGCTTGTCTTTATATCATGAAAATGTGTTATTTTCTTTCATCGTGGTTCAAAGTGATTCTGTAGACTTCTTTACACATGCTTTTAAATCAACTTGAACCATAGCACACTGCTTTAGAGAAAATACTAGAAGGTGTTATCTTTACAGAAAACATTTTTGGAGTTTCAAATGCACAGGACACAAGTTCTAGTTATTCTATTTTCTGTGAGTCTCAAAAAGACAGCATCAATGCCTACAAAATATCTAGGTAACTTTCAATTTTGGTGAGAATTAAGAACTGTCAATATCCAGTGATTACAATTACACATTTTGCTGAAGGTTTCCTTTTAATTGAATGCTGTGAAGTAACAAATTGAACAGGCTACATTATTGGTGGTTCCTTCATTCACTGCTAAGAACCTACTTATTGTCAATGGCAGGTGTAGTATTTCATAACAGCTGAATATCTCAACCTTATTTTCATCAGCTTTTCCGACCATTACTGCTAACTACATTCAAATGAATCTGTCTCAACCCAAGCAGTATCCTCCACCCCATGTCACACCTCCTGTCACCCAAACTGTTTTCATTAACTTTCATAACATTGATCATTGTTCTTGTGTCTCTCATGTTAATGAGATCCAAGTGGATTTTGCTTCAACCTTCAATTTATCCAGAATGACATGTTTAACACTTTTACTTTTTCATAGCATTGCAATTCAGTGCACTACTTCTTAGATCTTTGTCGGACCTTATTTGATCTCCATTTCTTTGTAAATCAGCTCTATGATTCAGAGCCAGTTTCAACCTCCAGTTCTCCTTGCCAAACAATAGTGGTAGATGACTTGAAGCTCAAGAAATAAAACAAAATGCACACACAAGTGTGAATGTTCCCCTTGACTCATGTGAAGAGGAAAAAAGGCCAGCAATCCATAGTTAGGGTTGCTTCACGCCATTGTTAATGGAGAAGGGTTCAGAGAGCTCATTGCTGTATCTGACCCGACCTTGTTGGTTTATCCAAGTGCCTTTATACATTGTGCACAAATGTCTTACTAAATTGTGTGGGATTTTTCCTACAGTCTTTCATAAATTGTGTGTGTGTGTGTGTGTGTGTGTGTGTGTGTGTGTGTGTGTGTGTGTGTGTGTGCATTATTCTTGCTACAATTTCACTGCCCTCCTTGTTTGTAATGCATCACTCAGGATGTCATCACTGGAGGTTGCCCCCCCCCCCCCTCCACTTAACTCCGCTGTACCAGGTAGGTAATGTGAAAGGGTGTACTGAACCAGTTTTTCTTGGTTCAGTGTGAATGACCCAACTGGAATTTAAAAGCAGGTCATTCACATGCCAATTTAGTGGGTTTCCAATGTGAAAAGGTCTATTCTTTTGTATCCTTGTGGGGGGAGTGGAGTAAGAGAGAACATAATGAATATGAAGGGTATAGACAGGGAAGAGAGTGGGAAATTTCCCCCAGAGGGTATAGATTTGAAATATGAGTAAAAATTTAGAGGAATAAGAGTGGAACCTTCATCACCAAAAGACAATTAAATACCTAGGACACACTACCTGAGAGAATTGCTGAATCTAGGTCACTGACAGCATTTTAAATGTGCATTGATGTGCACATGATTTGTTTAGGTTTAGAAGGTTATGGATCAAGTGCTGGGAGATTGGATTAATATGGAAGGGTACTATGGGTCGTGGTGAACAAGTTGGTCTGACTGACTTGTTTCTGTACTGTATGATTCTACAAAATGATAAAAGCCCTCTTGCTATGTTATACCTTTTCGCTATTACATGGCAACATTGGACCAGTGTGTTAATTAATTTTTCAGTAGGAAAACTCACATAGAACATTACTGGTTCACTGTAGACTGACTGCTTCATGCGCTTAAGCAGGTGCCCTTCAATTTCAAAACAAATGACCTTTAAAATCTGATGCAGAACCAGGTTATTTCTGCTGCTGTGAATGTTAATTTGAAGCTATTCTGCCATCTTCTCCACAAAATAAACTATAGTTTTAAAAGATGTACTTCAAAATATGTTTTATGACTTTGGGAAATGCATTACTGCTTTGTGTCGCCTCTGAACAGTCAAACAGTGAATGAATATGCTGTGCTGTGCATTTTAGTTCTGCTTTTATCAGTCTGCAACAGCTTTGTTTTTAGGCTAAGATGCAGTCTTCTGTTGTTTGTTGGAGTGTCTCCATTGCCAGTCAACCTCCTATTTGAGTTTTGCTACCCTCATTAAAGCATAATGTATATTTTTTCATGATTTTTAAATCAGACATCCAGACAGAACCTTGATGTTTTCCCCTCATAATATATTAATTTTAATATATGCTGTCATTGGTACTGGATCTAGTTCAGTTAATCATTTAGTGAGAGATTATTGGCAAAAAGAACCCAAATAAATCATTAACCCAGTTTTCAGAATGCAATCTTAGTTAGCCAATTAAAAACACAAATGATCTTTAGGGTTTATATGACATATGATGTACCTGAAAAGGCATCGATCTTTTCCTAATATAAAAAGAATGCTATATTTGTTGGGATATAGTTCAGCAGAGATATTTTTATAATAGTTACTTTGAATGTAAGATGATATTCAGGTGATAGTCCACAATAGAAGCAGAAAATGCTGGAAATTAAGCTTTTCCAACCTGAACTTTTGTAGTCTCATCAAGATTTACTGGGTTTTTTTTGTGAATGCACCAGTCAATTGCAGATTCTCTTCTGGTAATCTGGTTGAAAACAGTTTGCTTCACACTTACACAAGATTAAATATAAGATACTCCCTGTATGTAATGATTTGTCACAAACTTAAAAATTAGCTGAGCTACCTGGGCAGCATGCTTCGTGAAAATACATCTAAACTCTGGAAAATAACATTAAATAAAATACATAACAATGTTGGTATCAGGTGAGCCTCTGTAAATTGTTTCCATAATATACTTAAAATCTTATATCCACATGCACGTCATGTCATTTTCTTTTCCATTCTAAGTGTTACACAGGAATTTATAATGAAAATTGTCCGTGGAACCTTATCATATTGTAATTGCACTCATCTTCCTAACCAGGATTTTGTACAAATGTAATGTGATATCCCAACTCTTATACTTTCTGCCACAGGTGATCAAAGCAAGCATGCCTTTCACCTTCCTCAACCCATGTGTACTAGTGTTGCCATTTTCAGGGAACAATATCCTTGTACTCTATTATCTCTCTGTTCAGCAACATTCCCCAGGGAATTTCTATTCACTTTGCAAGTTTTGCTCTGGCTTTACTTACCAAAATGCACCAGATTGCACATATGTGGGTGTAATTCCATTTTTAATTTCTTTGTTCATTTTCTCAGTTGATGAATATCCTGTTTTAATCTTGGATAACTTTCTCCACTCTACACTATACCACCAAACTTGTTAATCATTCTTGCTGGATTCTCAACCAAATCATTAAAATATATATTAAAGAACCAAGCACTGCTACCTGCAGCACCCCACTGTTAACAGGTCTCCAATCTGACAAACAACCCTTTACTACTACTCCCTGACTGACCAAGCTAATTTTGTATCTAATTAGCTAGCTCTTTCAGTATCCCATATGTTTTAACATTATGCATCAGTCTACCACATTGGACTTTGTTTACCAGCCTGCCCTCATCAACATTTTTCGACAACTCTTAAAAGAAAACTTGCTTCAATTCATGGGACAATATTTGTACTGCATAGTGACCATCCCAAATCAGTCCTTCCTTTCCAAATGCAAATAGATCCTGTCCCAGAGAATTCCGACCTGCGATTTCCACTCATCAACCAATGTCATCTCACTGATCTGAAGTTCCCTGGCTTTTTCCTGCTGCCTTTCTGAAGTAAAGATGCAACATTAGCTAACCTCCAGTCTTTTGGTTCTACAGTCAGATAATGAAGATGTGGAAATTCCTGCCTGGGCTTTGCTGATCTGCTCTGTTGCTTCCAAATGCATCCAAGGGTATAAGGGTTCAGCTCCTGGGCATTGATTCATTGTTATACATTTCAGGACCTCCAACACTTCTCTTCTGAGATTATGAATTGGTATTATTCAATCAGGGGCACAGATGGTGATTTGGGGCAACAAGCAAGTCTCTTAAGAATGTGTCTTTCCTCCATGCTGCAAGGGTCGAGATTCAAATTCAATTTATTGTCATAAATTAATAAAACAGTGTCCGATGACATGAAATTCCCTTTTTCCTGCTGCAAAGCAGACAGATTTGCCACTGTCAGAAATTGCCTAGGCGCCTCTTACATTTCTTAGTCAGAGAAAGAGAAGCAAAAGAGAGTTTTTCCCCAGAGTCACCGAGTGTCACTTAACATTTGTTCTGGCAACATTCGACCATGTATACATTATAATAGAGTTCAGAAATCTTGATTTGAGAATTAGAAGTAGCGGATGTAACCAGACGTACGCAACAATTTCCTGCAGGCAATGTGTGTATCTCATGTCTTTTGTTTACAGTGGCTTATGTATGTAGGTACTTTACTTTCTATCTATCATGGGTCCTAAACACAGAAGACTAGTGATAGCTGCTGCAAGAGGTATAGGAAAAGCCTCAATTTGAAAGTGAAACAAAAGGTTACTAAATAACACAAAGGCGGAAAAAGAGTGAATGCTATTGTTCGTGATTTAGGCACGTCACACTTGACACATCACAACGAAACAAAGAAAAAGTTCTCCAAGCTGTTAAAGGACCGGCTCCACTGAAATCTACAAGGCTAACAAAGATGCAAGAGGGGCCTATATCGGATATGGAAAAATTGCTCATGACATAGATTGAGAACCAAATCCCTGTCAGCACCTTCTTAATCACTGCTAAGGCTCGAAGCTCGTTCCAGATGCTTAAAGAAAAAGCAGGACCAGACTATGATATCAAGTTTAGTGCTAGTTCTGGGTGGGGTTCAGGTGCTTCAAACAACGATTTTTGCTGCATGATGTGGAAGTGAGTGGTGAGTCTACGAGCGCTAATGTGAAGGCAGCAGAAGAATTTGTTGAAACCTTAGATAAACTAATTGTAGAAGCAGGTTATTTACCCCAGAAAATTTTTAATATGGATGAAACTTCCTTAATCTGAAATGAATGCCTGAAAGGACCTTCAACCATAAGGAGGCCAAGTCAGTGGCAGGCTTTAAGGTTTTTAAAGAGAGTGACAGTGTTGTTAGGAGGCAATGTTGCTGGCTACAAGTTAAAGCCATTTCTTATTTGGCATAGTGAAAACCTCATGGCTTTCAAGAACATTAACAAACACACCTTACCAGTTTATTACAGGTGCAATAAAAAGTCCTGGATGGCACAAATACTGCTTCAGGATGCCCTTCTCGATTGCTATGCCAGTGATATGGAGAAGTACTGCTTGGAAGAAGGCATACCTTTCAAGCTTTTGCTGATTGTAGATAATGCTCCAGGACATCCCCTTTCATTGGTGACTTCCACCCCAACATCAAAGTGGTGTTCCTCCCACCAAACACCACCTCTTTAATTCAGCCAATGAACCAAGGGTTTATTGCAGCGTTCAAGGCCTACTACCTGAGGAGGACCTTCGCTCAGGCTGATGCTGCAACTGATGACACTGGCAAGTCATTGATGCAGTTCTGGAAGGAGTCCAACATTTTCCACTGCATGAAGAACTTTGCTTGGGCCAGGGATGATGTGACCAAAGAGAGCATGAATGGCATATGGAAAAAAGTACTGAAGTGGTGTGTGCATGACTAAGAGATTTGAAAAATATGTTGACATTGTAAGGATTAATTGAGCTGTTGTCAACATGGTAAACAACAACCTGAACCGAGACATAGATGATGAGGACATTGAAGAACTCATAGAGGTGGTTCCTGAGAAACTAACAAATGAAGAGTTGGTGCAGCTAGAGCAAGAATGAATAGTTGAAGAAGAAGCAAGGGAAAAGGAAACTGTTGAGGGAGAAGAAGAACAGGTGCAGAAGAGGTTCAATGTTAAGGGGTTAGCCAAATGTTTTGCAGACCTTCTCAGCTTGCTGAAGAGATGGACCCAAACACTGAATGCTTTTCACTGATAGAGAGAAATGCTCATGCAGTGTTTGCTGTAGTAAAGAAATTCATGAAGAAAAGGAAAGGCAAACTAGGCAAACAACATTGGACAAATTCCTAAAGTCAAAACCTCCCCAAGGAGAGCCTCAGCCAGGTCCTTCAGGCATCAATGGCAGTTATACTACCTGAAACTCCTCCAGTGGAGCACAATGAGGAAGTTGAGAACGGTGCTGTGGATGATCCCGATCCTCTTTGTTAAACTGTGTATGATATTGGCTAAGAAATTGTTTACATAAAAGTTTAAAAAGTGAAACAAATTAAACAGTTTGATTTATCATAACTTCAGTATCCCATATAGTTTTGCAAAGTATACACAATAATATGATGTTCACACACCATCCAAATCACACAACACAATCACACAGAAGGTATTATGGACATTAAGTGGTGTATATCGGTAGTACATTTACCAGCATTGCATCACATAAAGGAAGCAGAAACCTATAATTCTTCCCTCTAATTACTGTAGATATTAAGCAAACCAAATGTTTTTAGAGGGGGACAAAGTTAGTTAAATGGCTATAAGGCAGGTTAGTCTACTGTTGTTAATATTTTGCTATGTTTTAAGAAATATGAACAAAACTTTCTATTTTATATTGAAATTTCACAAGGCAGTAGAAGATTCAGTATGGTTACCAGAAAGGAAACTGGTTCCACAGAATGAGAAGTCCATAGAATGTCCTGAAATGAACGTTTATTTCCACTCACCACGAGACAGTAAATATTGGAGTCATCGAGTTGGTAGTAGCCAGAAATCTTTCTACCTGTAGAGGTGAACCAAAAATGAGTTGGAAGATTTATACAGAATTTTTTTTAAAAAGTTGTCATGGTAGTTTGACTTGAATGTTGGAAGTTTGTGTTTATTTGGACTTGATACCTAAATTTAAGCACACAATCTGAGTGCACATTCCAGAGCCATGCTGAGAGTCCATTATTTATATGAATTTTACATAAGATGTGGTGTGAAATTCAGTCCAAAGCTTATGTGGGCTAAAGCACATTGTGAACTGTTGTACAAGGCTATTTTAAAAATAATTTTATTTAATATAAATCCACTTCGCAAACATATCACAATATTTCAAACTTAATCCAAATATATGTGGTATTTTATATATATAAGGGAAAAAAGGAAAAGAAATAAAAACCTCCTCTAAATCCCCCTTCCCTCAACCCTCTATAAATTTAAAAAAAGGAGTAAAAGAAAAAGAAGAGACATGAAACTACAACAGGAGCACTTCACTTGCCGATACATTTATTCAGAGAGACTGATAGGAGAAAGGGAATGTTAATTTTAAATTTTAATACTGTTTGTAAATATTGGTTCCATATTTCACAAAATGTATGATATTTATCTCTTAAATTTTAAGTAATTTTCTCAAGTGGAATACAACTCTGAATTTCTGCATGCCTCCTGTCTATTCCTAAATCAATATCTGACTTCCAAGTTATAGCAATACATTTTCTAGCTACTGCCAAAGTAATTTGTACAAATTTTATGATACATATTAAATTTTAATTTAGGTTTAAATTCCTCTAACATCTCCCAGTAAAAATAACATTGGATTCTGTGGGAATCTTATTCTAGTTATTCGTTCTAATAAATTATCCAAATCAAGCCAAAAAAAGATTAATTGTGGAATTCAGCCAAGTCAAATGCAAAATGGTACCAACTTCTTGTCCACATCTAAAACATAAATCTGAATAAATACAATTCATATTATGTAACTTTTGTGTTGTTAAATATGACTGATGAATAAAATTATATTGAACTAACCATTATCTCACATTTATTATACATATTTCTCTACATATCTAAATCCATCTACATTCATCTATTTGCTTATTTAAATCTACCTCCCATTTATGTCTTGATTTATGAACTGCCTCTTTTCGAGCCTTCTTTTGTAATAATTTATACATCTCTGAAATAAAGTACAAGGCTAATGTTGAGATTAATGGTATATTTGATATTTAATAGGGGTCATTAAATCCTGTGAAATGTGTTTGCTTTTTTTATGGATGGGAAATGCCATCATGTTTGCATGTGCTGGAACTTTGTGTCCTATTTCTAGAATATTTGATGCTCATAAAAATTAGGAATTTTTTTGTTTTATTTTTCTGTCCTGTCTCTGGAATCTTGATCCAGCAGGAAAACATGGCTGTTATCTGGTTATCCAGTATCTGACTTAATTTGCCAATCACCTTTAGTTTTAAGCCCATAAAACAGCTTGGGTAACTGAAACAAAATTGAACTACCAGCACTTTTTTTAATAAATGATCTGTCTAAATAGGAAGTTCTTGGGATCACATCTGGCGAAGATTGAGCACTATTGGCTTCTTAATTTAAGGAATGACGTAAATATATTGGAACTAGTTCAGAGAATATGTATGAGATCAGCTATTCTCAACCTTTTTTGGCTATGGTACCTTAGGGCTCTGCTCAAGTTTATGTGCCCCTTTCTCTGTGAAGCAGTCAAGTTTAGTTGGTTTCTTTCATACTCCTACCGACTACATAAAAATATGAAAAATATTTTATGATTTCAGTCTTTTTTCCCCCCCTTAAAAATGCTGTGGTACCCATTGAGAATGGCTGTACTAAAGTACCACCTGCCAGAATATTGCCCTCAACATGAACAAAAACAAGGAGTTTATTGGGGACTTTCAGAAGGGGAAGCTAAGGGACCATGCACCTGTGTACATTGATGGGACAGTGCAAGAGATTGTTAGTTTCTTCAAGTTCCTGTGAATCTACATGTCAGAGGGCCTCTCCTGGAGCAAGAAAATCAAGCCAACTATGGAAAAAGAATGTTACCTTCTAAGAAATCTGAGGAGAAT
The DNA here is from genome assembly GCF_036971445.1 of Narcine bancroftii. Lineage (NCBI taxonomy): Eukaryota > Metazoa > Chordata > Chondrichthyes > Torpediniformes > Narcinidae > Narcine > Narcine bancroftii. Next base: position 418,181,316 of record NC_091469.1, read on the forward strand.
TGGCATTTATCAAATCTTGTATCAAACTTCTACATGAGTTCCATGGAAAGTATAGTTGCACCATGATCTGGTTTGGTAACTCGAGTACCCAGGCTGCAGAAAGGAACAAATCTGACCAAGTCCTTTATGGCCACTGACCTCCCATCCATTAAAGATATCTCGGTGAGACGCTGCCTGAAGAAAACAGCCAACATCATAAATGACCTCCATCACCCGGGTCACAACATTTTCTCACTGCTACCTTTGGAAAGAAGGTACCGAAGCCTAAAGTCTAACACCTTGAAGTTCAATAATTATTTTAATCCAACTGTGTCAAGCCGTTGGGACCTCCCTTTTCTGCCCGAACCATAAAGGACTCAAGAGCCACCAAACGATCTGTCTGCACTCTTGAAACATCACTGTTTTTCCTTGCACTAATTAAAACTTTGAATATTCATCTATCTTTTCTTTCATTATCTATGTTTCCATTGTGGCACATTGTGGTAATTTTGGCTGCAGCATTTTGGTACACCTGTACATTGTATTTGACAATCTCTCACTACTTATTACCTTGAATAACTCAGTTTGTCTCCATAAAAAGGTTGGATGAGGTAAGCATTCATTTATGTATTTTAGAAGAGAAAGGAAAATCTGAGAGGTCTTGACAGAGAGGATGTGAAGATGATGCCTCACTTTGTGGGAAAACCTAGAACAATTAGTTAAATGTTGAAAGATAGGGGGTTACCCATAAGGTGCAATTTTTCTCTCTCTCTCTCAGAACTCACCTTTTCAAAGATTGGTGGAATGAGAATTTTGGAATATATTTATGACTGAGGTAGATAGATAAACATGGTGGGACTGAAAGTTTGCTGTGGATAGACGGGAACATGAATTTAAAATTACAATTAGACAAACAGCAGTCCAGGCTCAAGACACCAAGTTTCCTCCTGCTCCTAATTTATTTGTTCATACATAAGTCACCCCCTCTTTTATGTGGGTGATGCGGGTTATATCTGTACCTGCATTGATTAGGTGATTTGATAAAACCAGTCAAAAGCGAAAAGCTCACTTTGGCCGATCACAATATGGGAGTTTGCACACTTTGGCTGATCACAATATGGGAGTTCTTCATTGTCTCCAATTCCAGTTACTAGTTCTATGGGGTAGGTTGATACTTCTAATTGTGACGAAGAATGAATAAGGGCTGCATTGACTTGAGATAAGACTAAAGTAGTAATTTCATAGAAAAAAATAGGAAAAATCATTGAAATGGACACAGGACCCTTAAATAGAGGAGATGATTAGAAATTTGAGATTGTTAAGTAAGTGTTTGAATTGTCCCAAACAAAACTAAGTGACTGATATATTTTCAGCTTTTTTAATGCTGTTAATTATCCATCCAAAAAAAGATTAGGGTTTCAGAAATATAGTATGCTTTTTGAAGTGCAGGCAGAAGCACTTTGATCTTGTATCAAAAGCACAATGTTATAGAAAAAGGTTCAAATTTTAAAATAAGAAAAATGAATATCAAAAACTGTGCAACCTCTTGTTTTCTCCCTTCAACTGCTGAGTTCTTACATTCTAAAATTTGTTTTCCAAACTCCTCTCTCTTTTTTATGCTCTCAAAAAAACCCCCATCTTGAACTTGGATTTTGATTATCCATCTTGATTTCTCTCCATTTGGCTTGATGCCATTTTTTTTGTTGCCTATGCCAACTTAATTTATAGAATGGGGCTGAATAAATGCCAATTATTGTCAAGTCAGGATTAAAAAATCTAAAAAGTGTCTTGTACATAACTTTTAAAAAGATGAGATGCAAAATGAAGGCAAACAAAATTGAAATTTTTACTTTTATCTTTTACAGATATGGAAAAATCGTTTCGACAAAGGCCATCCTAGACAAAAACACCAACCAATGCAAAGGTATTTATGCATTAAATCAATTTTTGCGAATGGATTTTTTCCTTCTAAGAGAAAGTTGTACACTTCTGAATGGATTTTTGATAGTTTTCTCATTTTTCATTTATTTCTACGATCGCAAAGAGAAATTAGCTATTGGAAATTTGACAGCTTGTACTTCTCTTTCATGCTCTTTTTTTTAAACATTGATCTTTCCCATCAATCCACATGATTCTAAACCTTAGATTGGAAGCTCAGCCATCCATGGTTTGGGGGCAGGGTGGTGGAAATGATAAGCACCCTTCATTCCATTGAACCCTCATTGGTTGAGATGTAAGTGCATTTAGATGATGCACAGCGATTGTCAGATGCTATTCATTTTGAGCAGATTGGTCACATTGATTTGATAGTATCATTATCATTTTGTCCTGTCTGAAGAAAATAGGTGCATAAAATGAGCCAAATTTGCTTTCAAGTCATGACAGTCCTTATTTAGTCATTCTGAGGTTGAAAATGAGTGGCTAATGTCACAGTTGATTATATCCATCCTTATTAAGTTTAATCTATTTGAATTCAATAATAACTTTCAACAAAACAGCATAAAGGTGGAATTCAGTCAAATTTATCAAGTGAAGTGATCTTTACCATTTTAATAAATTCAAATTGTGAATTAACAGAAACATGCTCGTTCTATGAAGCGCTGACATTTGTTGTTCTTTTAAGTTATTTTGTTTAATAGTATTAGTGTAGATCACAGGAAGAAATATCTGGCTGAGTAATCATGTGAATTAAATGCAATCTGAATTGTAAATATGCTTCCCATTCTTGATTTCTGCAGTAAAGAAAGCAAGAACAACCCTTCTGTGACTTGTTAATGACAATAAATTCTGATTCATTGTAATTGTTTTATGGTTCATGCAGGCATTTTTTTAAATGAACTCATCATTGTCTAATAAATGTTTAAATTAGAGTTGCCATGAGTTCCTTCTTCATTTATGTTAGTAGGATCAGTGGTTTGTTGGTTATTGGAAGCTATTTGGTGCCTATACACTGAAGAATATCATTACAGGCAGTGCTTGGCAACGTCATTAGAAAATTAAGTAATGTCAAGTTTGTGTTTTAAATACTTTGCCTGTACATTTGGCCTTCTAATTTTGGATTTTCATGATAATATAAAATGGCTGATGAAATTTGACTTCAATGGAAGTGAATACAAGATACATGTTTGAAGATGTATTCAAAATTTTACATTTAAGTCCAGCACTACAAGTTAAGATAATCAGTTACTCTTCAAACCACTGAAGCCAGTGGTACTATTATAAGTGAACGCTTAAATGGCAGAAAACTATTTTTTGATTCCCTTTTAAAGAGAACATCTCCCTCAGAAACTCAAAAGATTTTTTTTTCAGATGAATGTACAAGCGCCCGTGATATGCATTTGCTCATTACGATTTCAGATACTCTCTTTGATGAATGCAACAGGATGGCATTTAGAATGAAAATTGCTGCATTAGATGAAGCTGAATATAACAGCATTCTCTCCATTTGAAATACATCCATTGAATTTACAAAAACAAATGATCACATGAGCATTGCAAGGGTTGCTTGTAGCATCATAATTTTATATGAAACTTATGGTTTTCTGTGACTACATGAGGACTTAACTATTTAACTATGTGCAGTAGTTAAATAGATCTGAGTTGGAAGATGGCTATGGAATATGAATATGCCTTGGGCAGGAATGGATGCAGCTCTGTTGGAGTTAATGTTTAAGATGCTGCCAATTGTAGTTACTGTGGGTTTTAGCAGTTGAATATAATAGAATGTGCGTGGACTCGATGCTGTCGACCTCTGCCATCTCGAGTACCTCGACGTTAGGGGTGTGAGCGCTCCAATGGATGTTGAGGATGGAGCGGAGACAACGCTGGTGGAAGCTGCGCTGGATGGGTCACGTCTCCAGAATGGAGGACCATCGCCTTCCCAAGATCGTGTTATATGGCGAGCTCTCCACTGGCCACCGTGACAGAGGTGCACCAAAGAAAAGGTACAAGGACTGCCTAAAGAAATCTCTTGGTGCCTGCCACATTGACCACCGCCAGTGGGCTGATAACGCCTCAAACCGTGCATCTTGGCGCCTCACAGTTTGGCGGGCAGCAGCCTCCTTTGAAGAAGACCGCAGAGCCCACCTCACTGACAAAAGGCAAAGGAGGAAAAACCCAACACCCAACCCCAACCAACCAATTTTCCCTTGCAACCGCTGCAATCGTGTCTGCCTGTCCCGCATCGGACTGGTCAGCCACAAACGAGCCTGCAGCTGACGTGGACTTTTTACCCCCTCCATAAATCTTCGTCCGCGAAGCCAAGCCAAAGAATAATAGAATGTGTATGGGAGTGCAAGGGTTGTTGGAATGGAGATTTTTTTCTGTGTTAAAGATGATATGGTCCATTTTTCTTCATGCTGTTGGTTGAAGGTTATATTGGTTAGTGCTTCTATTTTTTAGTGAGGAGTGGAGTCTCTCAATTATTCTTGGCGCTGGCAGAAATTGGGAAAGGATGGTTTACTTTGCAATGTGTATTTAGGTCAAGGTTAAGCATTCTTTTTCTCATTGGTGGACAAATTTGTTATTTAGGAAAGAGACATGTGAATGTGAAAACTTGTGGTGGGTTGTTGGGAATGTTGCTTTCAAGCATTTCAGGGAGCAATGACCCATTTTGCTTCACTGTTGGGTGCAGAGAAAGTTTTTCAGCTTGAATTTCATCTCAATGTATTGAAGGAGCAAAATAAATTGAGGTATGAAAAAGGAATGCTAGAAACACTCATCATTTGACAGCTACTTTGGAGGAAGAAACAGAGTTCGTATTTTAGATCACTGTCATTTCATCTGAGATGCAAAAAAAAAATTTCTCAGACAGTACCATCATCGCTGCATGTCATTCAGTCTCTCTTGATCTCAACCTTATCATAGATGTTCCCTTCATCCTCTGCACCAGTCAGTCTCTCTGCAACTTAGAACATGTTTGATTTCTAACTTTTCTCTGCTCTGCTGAAAGATATTTGACCTGAAATATTCACTGTTTTTCTCTCTCCATAGATGCTTCTTGCAGACTGAGTATTTTTAGTATTCAGATTTTTTTGCGAAGGAAGGGCTCAACTGGTATTTTTTTTTGGAGCTGATGGTAGTGACTAGATTTTTAACCAGCCTCCAAAAAAAAATGAAACAGCTGATCAAGTGGCTTATCAGTATCCCAGGCAACCTATGTCACCTCCAATCCTAGTTCTGCCAGCCAGCCTGAAACCCCGCAGGTTAACCCACCCTCTTTCCACCCTGATGTTTCCAATGACTTTCAAAATAGGGCTTTCCGTAGCATGGGATACTGAATTTTCTCACAGTGAGCCTTCAAACGACAAGTTTGTTGCCTCACCAGGCACCAACATTTCGACATGCATAAACAGACTCCATTCAATTTCTAGCAAATTATATTTTTGACAAAAAATATTTATGAAAAGTAAAATCTGCCACTGAATTGTTGATCATACTTGGTGCATTTTACAGTTCTTTCAAAAGAGGTTTCAAAGAAAAGATGCACTTGGTGAATATACTCGTCCTTCGAGCATAGATGCCTTATTTTACACATAGTTGGAAAGCCTCCAGTTTAATCAGACTAAAAAATAACTCCTGTAGCTCTTGGTATCTTTCTTAAAAAAGCTGAAATGCAGCCATGTTGTTGTCTTTGGATTTGCAATTGAACTCAGCACCAAATATTGTAGTTTCCCTATAAATGCTGTACCCTTTCAAAAACCTGATCAAATTTCTAAGTATTAACCCAAAGCATGATTTACATCAAGAAATGAGAAATGTTGCAGGATTATATTTGAAGAAGTGCATATATTATGATTAAGTTACAGAGAAAACCAAAAAAATATTAAAAATTCTTTCCTATAGCACAATGTTATTGTGTGTAATAGCACAGATTTATCATAGCTTACAAGCAATTAAAGAATACATTCACTCATTCTTTCAGCATACCTTGAAATCGACTTTCTTTATTACTCCCAAAACTAATGGTTCTCAACCTTTTTCTTTCCACTCACAAACCACTTTAAGTAATCCCTATGCCATTGGTGCTCTATGATTAGAAAAAGATTGCTTAAGGTATTATGTGAGTGGGAAGGGAAGGTTGAGAATCGCTGCTCTAGACCCAATTGTTACTGAAATGTTTTGCTTGAGAAAAATTGTCATTGGCCCATTTCCTTTGGAGTTATGAAACAGTGCACATAACGAGTCAATTAGGTACGATTAAAACAGTGGTTTTCAAACATTTTCTTTCCACCCACATACCACCTTAAGCAATCCCTTACTAATCACCAAGCACCTGTGGCATAGGGAATACTTAAAGTGATATTTGAGTAGAAAGAAAAAGGTTTAGAACCATTGCCATAGATACAGCATTGCATTCTTCAACTCCCCAAACACCTCTGACCTTCACATTGGCTCACTGCCACATGGGTGACCTTGAAGCGCTCTCTCTCCTCTTCCTGCATATGAGATCCGTATAATGAAGCTTAACACACCCGTGCATGAGCACTATTACTCCCTTCGCTTCACTTCGCTTATGTCATCAGTGGTGACCATCGCTGCTCCCGACGAAGGTAAGTACACAACCACGATAGGCTCCTACCCCAGCCTCCAAGCCATGCAAGGGCGCAACTGATTGAAACTGTCCTGCTATGTAATCGTTTGGAGGGATGACCCCAAGGCAGAACATGGACCATCGATATATGTCAGCTTCAACCTGTCGATGGTAACCTTGTCAGCTTTTCCATTCCTGTCGATCACAAAAGTATTCGGGTGGCGTTGTAATACCTGAAAATGGGCTGAAGTTGTTTGTGAACAGCATCATGCCGGAGGAACACATGAATAAAGCGTTGTAAATCATTTGGCACATACACTGCAGGTGACGCCTACCATGTAGGAGTAGGTTGGAGCAATCTCATGTTTTCCCAAAGGCAATCAACGTAACTAGCCGGATTATAAAGCCTTGTGCATGAACTTGGATTCACAAACTCATCTGGTAAGGTTACCATAATGCCATATACTAGCCCTGCCACTTAATATCCAAGTCTGCCTTAACTGCAGTACACACTCCAAGGAGAAACATGGGCAAATGTTCGCTCCACGTAGATGCATCACCAACTGCTGTTAATATTGTTTTCAATTGTGGATGGAAACACTCAATGAGACCATTGGCTTGTAGATGGTAAGCTATAGTGCAAATATGGGTAGAGGCCAGAAGATCAGTGAGAGTTTGGAAGAACACTGACTCGAACTGAGACCCTCGATCAGTTGTAATAGTGACTGGAACACCGAAAGATGGAATCCAATGATCCACGAAAACCATAGCAACCATCTCCACAGAGATGTCAGTGACAGGAATGGCCTCCTGCCACCTAGAAGTGCAGTCTTCACACAAGAGCAGATAGATACGTCCTCGAGATGGCAGAAGTGGGCCAAGGTGCATGTGCTGGAAATAGAAATCCAGAACAACAAAATCCCCCAGCTTAGATTTTGTGTGTCTGGAGACTTTAGAGGATTGCTACAGCAAGCAGGCCCTTGCCCATAATCCAACATCCTGTTTAACATGAGGCCAGGTAAAACGTTCCATAACAAGTAAGATTGATGCTCTTCCACCAGGATGTGATAGTTTGTGAAGAGACTCAATAATCTCCTGCCTCATAGCTGCCGGCACAAAAGGCCTAAGCCTTCTTGTGGAAAAATCACAGACTAACTTCTCACTGATTCATCCAGGGTCACATCTTGAAGATGGAGACCAATGTTGATCTGGTGATACTGGATGAGATTGGAATCGGTGGGCTGTGTATGAACCATGACAGTGAAGTTGATGCCAGTAGTTGTATGTAAGGCGTCAATGTAGCACCTGGACATGACATTCGCTTTTCCTCAGATGTGCTGTATGTCGGATGAAAATTGTAAGTTGAAGACCAAGTGTGTGATGTATGTGAGTACAAATGGTGAAAGGACAACCTTCCAATAAGAAGTGGCAATGTTTCAAATAGATGGCCAAGTGTTCTTGACCAAAAGAACTATACTTTGCCTGATAGACGGTATTTGAGGAAAATATTGTGGCTGATGTGCCCATGGGCAGCAGTTACCATTACTGACAGCTTGGCTGAAAAAAATTGCCAAAGGTTCCAATTTCCCCCAGACTTGTTTTCTAACAATACTCCCACAGCACTGATAGATGCATCTGTGGTTAGAGAGAGCAAGGCGTCAAGCATTTGATGGACAAGCATCATGGCATTTGCAAGCACAGTCTTCACATCGATGAAAGGAGTACAGCATCATCTCCCAAAGTTAATGATCTTTTGGACACGAATCCTTTTAGTAGTTCAGTAAGGGGGTAATAGAGATGTTGTAGCATTTGGCAAGGATTGATGATAAAAACTCATCATGCTTAAAAAAATCATTGCAACTGGCTAAACGTAACAAATGAAGAAATTACACACTTTTGATTCACTGGGAAAATACCATGTTGCAGGCCTCCATGCCCCCAAAATATAAGATTAGCAGCAACAAAAACACATTTACTGGGATTGATCACAATTCCAAACTCATCAAGCTTCTGAAACAATGAGATGAGGTGGAGCTTGTGCTCCTCTTCATGTACGTTTGCGACCAGAATATCATCAATGTAAATAAACACAAAATCGAGGCCGACGAGTTCATGGTCCATAAACTGCAGGAATGTTTGAGCTGCATTCCTTAGACCAAATGGCATTTGCAGAAACTCAAACCAAAAGGGGTCATTATTGCCATCTTCACGACATCAGAAGGTTCAACTGGAATTTGATAGTGAGCACATATTAGATCTATATGTTTTCCTTGGAGGTTTGCTGAGAAGTCTTGGCAATGTTGTATCAGTTTTGTACGGTAGAATTGCTCATAGCATGATAATCACCATAAGGCCACCAATCCCCAGGAGGTTTTTGGAAATATATGCAACAGTAGAGCCCAGCAGGTATCAGATCTGTAGACTATGCCCAATTCCTGCATATGGTTTGTGATAGCACAGGATACCATCACCAATGTATATATTTGTATATATTTACATATAGTAGTAGTGATTGGCTAAGAGCCATAGCCACGCCTACTGGCAGGTCATTAAAGGGTTGCTCCTAACCAGACCCAGGTCAGTCTGGACTGGTTGACCTCGATGTAATATACTCCAGTCTTTTGCTAATAAAAGCCTTGGTTTGAGTCAACAAATCTTTGAGTCATTTGACGCGCTACATGGTTCAATTCCAATTTTGCAATTTTAAGACAGTCCGTGGATAATCTATGAGCATGCACTACCACTGGAGGCCCCAAGTCTCTATATGGTGGGTTACTATATGTTTAATGTCTGTGTGGCGATACAATGGGGGTCACGAGGCAAGGGAAACATTGTAGCAATGCTCGGAAAGGGCAGGAGCTAGGTTGAAGGCTCGTCAGCTGGCTGGTGACATTGGAGGGATAATGAATGCAGTTCACTTTCATACAAGATCTGTGGTCCATGACGCAGCGATCTTTCAAATCCACCAACAAAAAAAAATGTGACAAGAAATCTGCTCCTAAAATGGAATTTGCCACATTTGCAATCATGCAAACCCACTGAAAATGTTTTCTAGTCCAAAATCCAATGTGAGTGACCTCTGGCCATATGTTGGATATGAGAATGATTCATGGCTGAAGGAACACATGACATATTGGGGAGTTTGTATTCCTCTGAGGTTGGAAGGACCACCAAAATCTCTGCACCAGAATCGACAAGGAATGAAACATCTGATAGACGGTATTTGAGGAAAATATTGTGGCTGATGTGCCCATGGGCAGCAGTTACCATTACTGCCAGGCCTGGTCATTTCCCGGCTGCCATTTGTAAAAGTCACAAGGTGGCTGAAAGGACCAGGTGGCAGCAGCACCAAATCTCTGATACTTCTATCAAATATGGCGTTTTCCGCCTCGACCATCACGATTCCAACCAGGTCGATGGAAGGAATTCTGTTACTTGCCCAAACCTCCACCTGCGTAGTCAGTGCTGCCATTTGCTGCTCCAACTCAGTTATCTTCAATTGACATGGTGCGGTTGCTGTCTTTGAGTGAGAAGGTGCTGGTGCTTCACAAGGTGCAGCATGCAATTGTTCCAATTCCATTTGCTCCTGTTGACTAGGGGAAGAAGGCAATCCTTCTATCATCAATGCGAAGGTCGTGGACATAGCGATATTGGCATGAAGGTGGACATTTGAAAGGCACTCACTAAATACTCTTGAACGTGACGAGGTCAACATTGAAGGAACTTCTGTTTCCAGAATCACCTCCAACAGGGTCTGTTCCAGATAGCCTGCGCCACCTCCTTAACATCTGTGATGGTTGCTTAACACTTGGCCTGTCATCCGCTAGTAATTGGGCATTATGAGTCTCCCTAGATGGCTGAGCACACTGCATAATAACCGCCTTGTCATATGGGAGATTAGCATCCGGATCCACTAAGACATCCGCCACTTCACAGGCAATCTGCTGAAAGACCATAGAACATTACAGCACAAAAACTGACCCCTTTGGTCCTTCTAGTCTGTGCCAATCCTTTTTTTTTGCCTAGTCCCACCCAGTCCATAGCCCTCCATACCTTTCCCATCCAAGTTTCTATCCAAATTCTTCTTAAATGTTAAAATTGAGCCCACATTCACCACCTCAGCTGGCAGCTCATTCTATACTCCCACCACTCTCTGTGTGAAGAAGTTCCCCCTTATGTTCCCACTAAACCTTTCCCCCTTCAGCCTTAACCCATGTCCTCTGTTTGTATCTCAACTACACTCTGTGGAAAAAGCCTACTAATATTTACCCCCCATAATTTTAAATACCTGTGTCAATCCTCCCCTTATTCTTCTATGCTCCAGGGTGTAAAGTTCTAACCTGTTTATCCTTTCCCTGTGACTCAGTTCCTGAAGTCCAGGCAACATCCTAATAAATCTTCTCTGCACTCTTTCTATCTTATTGTTATCTTTCCTGTGGTTAGGTGACCAATAATGCACACAGTACTCCAGATTTGGCCTCACTAATGTCTTGTATAATTTTTCCATAGAATCCCAACTTCGATACTCAAAACTTTGATTATGAAGGTCAATATGCCAAAAGCTCTCTTGACAACCCTATCCACCTGTGATGCTACTTTCAGGGAATTATGTATCTGTATTCCCAGATCCATCTGTTCTACTGTACTCCTCAGTATCCTACCATTTACCCTGAATGTCCTTTCTTGATTTGTCCTTCCAAAATGCAACATCTAACACTTGTCTGCACTAAATTTCCCCAGTCATTTTTCACCCCATATTTCTAGCTGGTCAAGATCCTTCTGTTGCAAGCTTTGAAAACCTTCCTCACTGCCCACAATGCCTCCAATCTTAGTGTCATCTTCAAACTTGCTGATCCAATTTACCACATTATCATCCAGATCATTGATATAGATGACAAACAACAATGGTCCCAGCACTAAACCAAGGCACACCACTAGTCACAGGCCTCCAGTCTGAGAAGCAATCATCCACCACTACTTTGTCTTCTGACTTGTCACACCGAGGGCAGAGAAGCACGCCTCGAGGATCATGAACCAAGCTGGTGCATTATGAATAAAAAAGGGGTGGGGGGTGGAATCTCCAGTTTGATTCCCCAACTGCTCCTGTAAGGGGTTTATCCTCATCAATATCCATTTCAAGTTAAAGGTACTGTAATCACGTCAGGGTCACCACATGTCACAGCACTGATTTACCACAGCTTACAATTAAAGAATACGCTCACTCATTTCTTTCAACACACCATGAAGTCATCTTTCTTTATTACTCCCGAGACACATCATTGCATTCATCAGCTCCCCAAACACACCCAGCCAAATCCCTCGACCTTCTCATTGGCTCACTGCCACATGGGTGATCCTGATGCGCTCTCTCTCCTCCTCCTACATCTGAGATTCCTCACTCGTATACTGATGCTTAACATACCTGCACATGTGCGCTACTACTCTCACATGTTGCTTCGCTTACATCATTAGTGGCCACAAGCACCACTCCCGAAAAAGGTTAGTACGCAATCGTGACGTGAACAAATGAAATAACTTAATATAATTAGATCTTTAGGATGCACAAAGCATATAACCACAGATCTAATCTGGACGAGAAATGTCTTTCAGGTTTTGCTGTGACGGACTTAGTTGACAGTTTAGATTTTCAAAGAAATATGTGTAAGCTCTTCCTACTCTGTACGATGATGTATCATCAGTTTTTCAATGCTGAGCACTTGACATAACGTAAAATATTTTGGCTGATGCATGGATGTGCACCAGACAAGGTCATTCACATAATGTGGATACTTAACTTTGAATTATTTTCAATGGAAATAAAGTGCAGCCCAACTTAAGTAGTACCCAGTATTCAGCATCTCACTTATGTTTAACGTAAGAAGAATTTTGCCTCTGTCATAGTAGGAAGTCGTCGTCAGTCATGGCTATCCCTCGAGGTCGAGGATGGTGGACTTCGTTCCATTTTCTACCAAGCAAAGATGCCTGTGCATGCATTTGTTTAACGTGTACTTAATGTTGCACTCCAAGAAGCACACGATACTTCACAAATTAATCAACTAATTCCAATGGTATGGAAACCACGACGATTGGAGCTGATGGATTTGTTGCAGCCTTCGTCCGCCTTCACAACCATTGAGTTCAAAGTAACTTCATCCACCTGTTCCACCATTGAGTTGTTGGTTAGATTGTTCTTTGTCGGGGACCTCACCTTCGATCTTACCGCCATGGGTGGTCCTACCAGGAGCATAGATGGCATTGCTCTCTGGATCTCAGGACCACAAAACAAGGTGACAATCCACAGAGAAGTAACGGAAAGTAGCCAGTTTTGTGGTGAGTTATGTTCTGACTTTTTCTTAATGTACCTTGGATAATCTCTGATGATTGTACAACAATGTGAATGCATCACAGCTGAAACATTCCATACATCACTTTACGAGAGTTGAATTGTGCACATTTGGATAATGTTTCTTATCCAGGTAGACCATGAAGCTGAAAACAGCAAGTGTAATTTTGGTAATAATCACTCATCAATCTTTTGAAAAACTGAGATGGAAAACAATCTTTATGAAAACTTCAGCAGATTAGACAGCATCTGTGGAAGAAATTTGAGTTAAACTTCAGGTCGAAGATCTTTTGTATGATTTAAGGAGAAAGAAAATTTTCCACAGTTCTGATGAGTTTTCAGCCTGAAATGCTAACTCTGTTAAACAAGAAAGTCTCCAAACCCGGTGATTGTCGTTTACAGAAAAATGCTGGAGAAACTCAGTAAGTCTTTTATGTAGCTAAGAGAAAGATATATCACCAACATTTTGAGCTGGAGCACTTCCTCAAGGTTTGAACAAAAAGCAGGCAGAGCTTGAATAAAATGGTGGGGAAGGGGCAGAGAAGGAGTACAAGCCCACAGGCATATGTAGATGAAGGGTTCAGGCCTAAAATGTTGGTTTTATCCTTGCTACGTAGAGAATGGTGCATGACTTGCAGAGGTGCTCAAACCTATTGAGTCTTTCCAGAAATCTGTTTTTACTTCAGATTTCCAGATTCTGCAGGTTTTTTTGATTTTCATTTACTTTTTTAGTGGGTCATCCTTCTAAAGTGGACTAGGTAAGAGAAGTAATCGTAAAGAGTGATAATATATAAAATTATAACGATAGAACTACCTTGATGTCGGCCTCAGCCCAAAGCGTTAGTTTCTTTGCATCCCGTGGATGTTGTGGGACCTGCTAAGTTTCTCCTGCAGTTCTGTGTCTTTACTACAATCACAGCGTATGCAGACTTTCTTCACTGGGTAGGAGTTGTTTCAGAATCAGAATCTGGTTTATTGAGATATAGCACAAAATATGTTGTTTTCTGGCAGCAGTATTGTGAAGTACAAGGTTAAAATTACTATTTATTTCAATACTGTATTATATGTTTGTAATGTTACATGAGTTTGCTACATTGAATGTGTGTCATAAGCTCCTGTACAGCCTTCCTGAAGGTGGCAGTGAGTGGTGAGGGTCCTTGATGGTAGGAGCTGCTTTCTTGAGGCACTGTCTCTGTAGATGACCTTAATAGCACCCATGAGGGTACTGACTGAGTTTACAACCCTCTGTAGCCTTTTCCTGTTCTGTGCATTGGCACTCCCACGCCAAACAGTGCAGCAACCAATCAGAATGCTCTCCAAGGTACTCCTGTAGGAATTTGAGAGAATCTTTTGGCACTGATTTTATAATTTTCACTCTCTTCTTTCTAAATCTGTATTTGTTTCCATGAGCTTTGAATATCAAATCTTTATTTCATCCACAGGAGAGCTTCCCCTCCTCCAATTAAAAAAAACTTGTTGGTGTAACAATCACTCTGATGGAATTTGAGTTACAATGATAACTGGTATCAAAATACTGACAGGTCTTTATCATGGATTAATTTCTTGTATAGAAGAGCCGAGATTACAAAATAATTTACCAATGTAGCTGATAGCCTGCAGAGACATGAGGCTTTCATCTGATCAGATTTAGCTAGATGTGAATCTTCAGCCCAAGGCTGAAAGATGATCCACCTACTCACTCTGCCACTCAACCTATTTCTGATTTCTGCTGCTATTTGGCATTGATGATTTTAGATATTTTAATAGAAATTCTATGAGGAAAAAAATAAGGCTGGTTTCAAAATCAGATGTATATCCAATGCTAAATCATCGAAAGAAATGTCAAAATCTTGTTGGAATAAAACATTACTTCTCCACTACACTTGTCAGTATAATCTTCACGTTCTCTTAATAAAGAAGTAATGATCAAATTATTTGACAAATGCACATAGAATGAGTCAAATTCTCAGAGGTTTAATATGACTGTGTACAATGTTAGATTAAATGTATAATTTACAATGTATCAAAAGAAGTTCAGAACATTATACTTAATTGCAGAACACAACTATACAATGCACCAAAAGTCTGTTACTGGAGTTTGTGTGTCAGAATCAATCGACTTGAAATTGGACTTCCAGTGTTTTGTATGGCAGAAAGTGAGAGAGAAAGGATGAAAGAGAGAGTGATGGCAGGGAGAGTAACAGTGACATGAGGGAGACGGAGTGAGCAATTGAAGAGAGAGAAGAGATGGTAGAGGGTAGTATAAGAGAGGAGGGTCAAAGAAGACCCCAGACTGAAGAGAGGATGAGGTGGTCAGAAAGATGGAATTGCAACCTTCCTCTCATTTTCTTTCTCTAATGCCCAACCCATCTTAGACCTCTCCTTCACCCCCTCTTTTCCACCAGCTTTGCTCTTACTTCCACTCTTGCCCCATTTCTACTTTCCCCACTCTCACTCTGCCTGATCTAATCTGTAGTTCCTCTCCTTCACTCCCCCCACCCACTCCAACCCTTGATCTCCTACATCAAATGCAACAGGCCTTTTTACCACACATTATTTTCCCATGCTTCTCCCTTTCAGTCCCCATATTCCCTTTCTGTTTATCCACTGATGCATCACTTCTATCTTCTGTCTTCCACTGTCCCACCAGTCAACCCATTTTCCGTCTATCTCTGCCCACTCCCTTCTCACCCTAATTTACACGATGATTTACTTCCCTGTGTTATATGTCAGGATAAGGCACTTCATAGTGTGGTGGAATTTCTGGAGTTTCCTGTCGTGATCCTCCTGATCATGGCCGCACATAGTAACAATGTCAAAGTATGGGAAGGTGGCCTGCAACTCGTGTTCGTCCACCATCTGATCCATCTGCCTTTGGAATACAGATACTCCATTTGTGACCCCAAAAGGGACTCTAAGGAAGTGGTACAGCTGGCCATCTGCCTCAAGAGTCGTGTACTGGCAGTCCTCAGGGTGAATGGGGAGCTGGTGGTATGCCGACTTGAGGTCGATGGTGGGAAAGACCCTGAATTGTGCGATCTGATTCACCATGTCAGCAATGAGGAGTAAGGGATAGGCATCTAGCCAGGTGAACCTGTTGATAGTCTGGGAGTAATCTATGACCATTTTGTGTTTCTCCCCGCTCTTGCCCACGACTATTTGGGCTCTCTAGGGGCTCATACTTTGTTCTGTCACCCCCTCAGTGATGAAGCATCTCACCTCTGACCTAATGAATGCCCTGTCCTCAGCGGTCAGTATATCACCAAATTTTAGTGGCAATGGGTTTACAGTCAGGGGTGAGATTAGCGAACAGGGGTGGAGGGATTTCAGAGCATAGCAACACCATATGTTCGGCGTGGTGACATGGCCTGGGGCTGCTGGCTGGCCAAGTAGGATGGGGGCTGTGCCAGGTTCATGAATTGCTCGTTACAGACCGTGAGGGGAGGGTGGGGTTCGTCATACTCCAGAATGATGCTCTTTAAGTTATGTTGAAAGTCCAACCCCAGGATGACAGGTGCGCAGAGCTGTGGTAGGACAAGTAGTGTAAAGTCGGTGTATACTGTGACCATCAGGGTTACTGTGCAGCCGCCACGAACCTTTGCCAATTTGGCTTGTGAGGCTAGGGAGATGCTAAATTTCATGGGTTGCATGTCCAGGGAAGATGGCTGTGCCATATTAGGGTGAATGAAACTCTCAGTGCTTCCACTGCCAAATAGGCACGAAGTAGAGTGGCTGTTTCTATGGCCACCCATCGTGGCCCTGGAGAGTTGATGCGGTTGGCGTTGGTCCAGGGTTTTGTCATCTTCCAGCCATCCGACAAGAGGGAGGTCATGATGGCGGCCCCCATGGCTCGCACTCAGACCCATTGTTAGTCGCTGGAAGAGAAGAAGGAGAAGGTGGAGGTGATGTCATTGCCAGAAGTTACAAGGGAGAAGACAGAAGTGACGTCATAGTGGTTGGTGGTCTCCGTTGCGCGTGTGCACGGACATTCCCATTCCCCAGAAGTGGCAGTCCCCGTTTGCACATGGCACTGCTGGGCTTGGGTCTTTGCTTTGACTTAATAACCTTTGCGAAGTGGCCCTTTTTCCTGCAAATGACGCAGGTGGTGTCCTTGGCAGGGCAGCATTTCCTCAGATGCTTGCCCTGCCTGCAGAAATAGCACGTCGGGAGGGCACTGATGGTGGTGGAAGTCAGGTTAGAATGGGAGGTTTGCCATCCTGCCTCCCAAGATGGCGGCACATGTGTTCCCCCCATGAGGTGGCCACATACTCACCAGAGAACAATTCAGCATGTGGATGGCCACTCCTAGGATATTCACGAGCTCAATGGTTTGAGGAAGGCTCAATTGTGTCTGTCAAGTAGCCTTTGCCTCATGTAGTTGGATTGGGCGCTCACACAGGCATCTCTCATAAGTAGTTGTGCATGCTGCTCAGTACTCACAGCTTGGTAGTTACAGTCCCTTACAAACTCCTGCAGGGCCCTGGCAAAGTCATTGAATGTTTCCCTGGGTCACTGCCTGTGTGAGTGGAGCACATGCCGTGCATAGACCTCGTTCACCTATACCTTGTACTGGCCTTGTACTTTTAGAATGTCCATGGCTTCTCTGTAAGTTCGGCAGTCCCGGAACAATCAGTAGACCAATATACAAGAGCAGTAGATGGTATTTATATTCGTCATCCTGGATCGTGCTTGCGGAGGCTGCAAGGAATCTTTTGAAGCAATGATGCCAGAGAACAAATTTGTCAGCCACTTCAGGTTCTAACGGGTCGATTTCCAGGCGATCAAATTTAAGAAACTTGTCCGTGTTCCGAAGAAGCAAAAACCTAGCTAATAAACTTGATGCACAATCATTTAACCAAAAGACTGAAGTATTGTAACTGAAGGCTTTTATTAGCTAGAGATGGACAGCATCTCTTGAGTTGCTGTCTCACGCTGATCTGGACTTGAACTGGGGGCAGGGTTGTGGCATGGCAGCCTTTATGGGAAATAAAGGGGAGGAGTCACAAACCGGCCTGTGAGAGCAGGATCAACATTTAAGGTCACAGATACTTACATATACATGTTGCTTCACCATAGTAAGGGAGGTCAGGCAGTCAGGGCTCGAGAGGATGGTGGAGTAGAGAGATGAAGGGGAGTTAGAGGTCAGAGAAGGAATCTGGATAGAAAGGGGAAAGTGTTGGATAGTGAGTCTGGATCCAGGATCCAATTGCACAGTGAGGTATTGAGGCCCAGGTCTTGGAGTTTGTTGATTAATTTTGAGGGAATGATGGTGTTGAATGCTGAACTTAAGTCAATAAAGAGCATCTTGATGTATGCATCTTTGCTGTCCAGATTTACCAGGGTTTTGTATAAAGCCAGTGACATGGCATCTGTTGTAAACCAGTGGCTATGGTAAATAAATTGGAATTGATGTGAGTCATCGCTCAGACAGGAACTGATATGCTTCAATATCAGCCTCTCAAAATAATCAATTTTGCCCTACCGTTTAATGTAATTATGGCTGAACTACATGGTCTCAACTCCTCTTCTGCCAGTTTCCAACAACCCTCAGTTTATTTTTCAAGTATTTATCCATTTCCAGTTTAACTACATCTAATGAGTTGGCCTCTGTTGACATGGGGGCAGGGAATTCCAGAGACTCAATACTCTCTGCAAGAATAAACTTCTACATACCTCAGTTTTAAATGACCAGTCCTTTTTTCTAGCTACATTCCCATACTCATGACTTTCTCACCAGTAAACACATCTCAACATCTACCTTATTAAGACAACATGAGATCTTACATGCTGGAATAAGGTCACCTGTCATTCTTCAAAACTTCAAGAACAGATTGAAACTCTCTAGCATTTCTTGATAGAACAATTCTCTCATTTCAAGAATTAGCCTGGTGAATCGCCTTGCCTCTGCTTCCAGTGTTACAATGTGAATTTTTTTAAGCTACCCAGATGTGGGCTCACCCACACCCTGTCTCACTGCAACAAAACCTCTCAATTCTTAAACTTCAACCCAAGGCCACTTTGTAGTTTACTTGTTGGAACTCTCTGTTTCATTTTACTGAATGATGCACAAGAACACAGATTCCTCTGAACTTGTCCCACATGCAGTCTTCATCCATTTAAACAATAACCCATGGAGGGTGGAAATGGATTTGGGACAGAAGGTGGTGTGGGTTAGGGACAGTTGCAGAGAGTAGGTGGAGGATAGAAGGCTTGGCACAGAGGCCAGAAATGAGAGTGACATGAAGTGGGGTGATAGGAGTGCAGGGTCTAGAGGCAGAGAGAGAAGAGAATGACCGAGAAAGAGGTGGGAGTGAGTGAGACAGAGAAGATCAATCCCGACCCTGACTGCATGTGCCCACTGCTAGAACTCCCCCTCCCCCACTGCCTCAAGGCCCTGCAAAGGTGCTTGGGGTTTTTCTCTTACTACATTCAATGGGTCCCCAGCTACGCAGAGAAGGCTTGTCCCCTCATCAAGGCCACCGTTTTCCACCTGTCAGCAGAAGCCTGTGAGGCATTCGACTGAATCAAAGCCAATATTGTGAAGGCCATGATGCACGCAGTGGATGAATCCATCCCATTCCAGGTGGAGAGCAATGCATCAGACTTTGCCCTGGCTGCCACACTTATCCAGGTGTGCAGACCTGTAGCATTTTTTCACACACTCTCCAGGTCCCCAAGAGCTGGCACACTTTCATCAAGAAAGAGACTCAGACCATCATTGAGGCGGTATGGTATTGGAGGCATTACCTCGCCGGTAAGCATTTTTACCTTGTTGACTGACCAATGGGCAGTTGCCTTCATGTTTAACAACCAGCAGTGGGGTAAAATCAAAAATGATAAAATCCTAAGGTTGAGAATCGAGCTCTCCACCTACAATTATGTCATACTGTACTGGCCCGGAAAGCTCAACGAACCTCCTGACGCCCTGTCTTGGGGTAAATGTGCCAGTGCACAGATGGATCAGCTGCAGTCACTGCATGATGACCTCTGTATCAAGGCCTGCAACCTCCCCTATTCCATCAATGACATCAGGACGATGATGAACAAAAATTTTCGGGTCTGTGCAGAGTGCAAACCGTGTTTCTACCAGCCCAACAAGTCACACCTGATCAAGGCAACCCGCCCCTTTGAACGCCAAAGTATGGACTTCAAGGGGCCCTTACCCTCCACGAACTGCAATGTGTACTTCATCACCCTTATCGAAGAGTACGCACCGTTCCCGTTCGCTATCCCCTGTCCAGACATGACCACAGTCACCATCATAAAGGCTCTGAACAACTTGCTCACCATTTTCAGATACCCCTGCTATGTCCACAGCAATAGAGGTTTGCCCTTCATGAGCCACAAGCTGCACCAATTCCTACTCTCCAAGGGCATTGCCTCTAGCCGTACCACCAGCTATAATCCCAAAGGGAATGGCCATGTGGAGTGGGAGTGCAGCATGGTCTGGAAGGCAGTACTACTGGCATTAAAGTCAAAGGGCCTCCCTGTGCTCCACTGGCAAGAAGTCCTCCCAGAGGCCCTCCATGCTATCCAAGCCACCAATAAGACACCTCATAAGAGGCTCTTTACATTCCCCAGGTGATCAGCGTCAGCGACAACCCTACCCCCCTGACTGATGTCCCCAGGGCCAGTACTCCTACGGAAAAACACATGGATCCATAAGTCCAACTCACTAGTCGAAAGGGTCCAGCTGCTCCACACCAATTCACAGTATGCCTATGTGGAATTCCCGAACGGATGTGAGGACACAGTATCTATCCAGGACCTGGCACGTGCAGGAGCATCTGGAACCCCCCCCCCTACCACCAGTCAACAGTTGGGCACCTCTCTCTCAGCTCTCCAAGGCATCAGACTCCCACCCCCCACATTCTTGGCCTACCCATCAACTGGTACATTTGCATTCACCCCCCCCCCCCCCAGGCTCAACCAAATACCCTGGCTGGGCCGACCGAGAAGGAATAGCCATGACCAACGGAGGCCACCACACCACCAGAGGTGCCTCGGTCACAATGCCAAAGGAGGTCACCAGACAGACTGAACCTATGAGGGCACTTGACTGCTCCACACCAACCCCCTCCACACCAACCCCCCCCCTCAGGATTCCTTTTAAAAAGTGGGGGTGAATGTGGTGAAACCATTTGTATATGTAAATACTTTTGACCTTATATGTTGACCCTGCTCTCACTGGCCGGCTCATGACTTCTCCCTTTTATTCCCCATAAAGGCTGTCATGCCATAACCCTGCCCCCAGTTCGAATCCAGGTTAGTTTGAGCCAGCAACTCAAGATGCTGTCCATCTCAACCTGATAAAGCCCTTCAGTTATAGAACTTCAATCTTTTGGTTAATTGATTGTGCATCATTTACACCATGTGTTCTATTCTGCCCCCTACCTCACTTCTCTATCCTCACTCTCTTCCACTCCCTTTCCCAAATACATTTTCCTTTTATGCTTTTCAGAATTGTTGGTATTTAATTATTTTACAATGTTATTCAAAGCAGTTATGTTGCATTTGTTTATAATTGCATGATTGTTCCCATTTATTAAAAATCACTGAATGGCCTAAATTATAATAAAATGTTTTAAAGATGTTGATAATGAGGATTTATATTTTATTTTAATATTGTTAACAACATGAAATAATTGAAGCTCCTTTTATGCTATCAGCACCAGTAATTCTACAGCTGAGTACTATTTTTCGAAATGTGTCCATACGATTAGATTAGAAAATATGGAAATGACACTCAAAGTTAAGATAAATTTATAAGAATACCTCCAAAGTCACGTTTATTCTTGATGTGATCTGTTCCCTCTTGAATATAGTTTATTGCAAAGAGGCAAGAGATTAAAGGTAGTTAAATAAGAAACCTTCACCTCCTCCATTGTGATGTGAAGCCAAATTTAAACTTTGGGAACAACTTGGACGCCCTCGTACACATGAAAATAATTTTTTATAATTTAAGATAACCCCACCTTTATCTGGCTCCATTTTTTCTTTACCTACAGGTGTTGTTACTTGTCTGTCTAATTTCTTTCCCCCCCCCACCCCCCCCCACCTAGTCAGAATCATGTCATGAAATTTGTTGTTTTGTGGCAGCAATATTGTCCAGAGCAAAGTGAAGTGCAAAATGATTATATATGACAATTCCTTTAATACAAGATTTAAAAAATAATTAGTGCAAAAAGGAGAAAATGAGAGGTAGTGGCCATAGGTTCATTGGCTGTTCAAAAATTTGATGGCGGAGGGGAAGAAACCGCTTTTGCAATGTTGAGTATGTTTCTTCAGGCTTCTATACCTCCTTCTTGTGAGAAAAGGGAATGGCGTGGGTGGTGAGGAGCCTTGAAAATAGAATCTGCTTTTTCAAGGCACCACCTCTTAAAGATGTCCTTAATGTAGTGAAAACTAATGGCCATGATGGTGCAGGCTGAGTTTATAATCCTCTGTAGCATCTTCCTGTCCTGTGCATTGGCACTTCCATACCAGACAGTGATGGAACCAGACAGAATGGCACACCTGATGAAATTTGCAAGAGTCTTTGGTGTTATACCAAATCTTCTCAAATTTAAAGATATAGCCATTGGGGTGCCTTCTTCATGATTGCATTGACATAATAGGTCTTCAGAGATATTGGCAATAGGAATTTTCTTACCCTCTCCACTGCTGATCCCTTGATAAGGACTGGTGGTGTTTTCCTAGTTTTTGTGACACTCATTCCTGTATGTCATTACCAGCTGGGATTCTGCTGACTGCCATGACTATCTGCATGTTTGTAGATTGCATTTGAATTGTGCCTTGCCACAGTCATGTGTGCAGATAGAGTAAAGCAGTGGGCTTCCTTGAGGGGTGCTGGTGTCCACTCTCCCACCTTTTGTCCTTTACCCTCTCACCTTTTGGCTCCATCTCAACTCCTTTCTCCCTTCATATGTACAATATCATCCCCCTTTAATTCTTGATAAAGGCTCCAATCCTGAAACGTTGACTGACCATTTCTATCCCGCCCTGCTCCGGGCAGGTTACTGTCTGCTCAAGATTCCAGCTTTTGTCTTCCTTATTTTTCATTGGTACAGAACTTTTAGCTGTCTCCTGGTTCATGCCAATTCAGCTGTTTATACATCGTTAACTGTAATCTGGTTGATGATTCTAATTCATGCTCTGGAATCTCAGTATCTCACTGTGGGGAAGAGGCAAAGAGCATTTGATGATTAATGATGAATTAATTGGTTTCTTTTAGAACATAGAATTTTTTTTCCCTATCAGTTGTTTGGCCATAACTTTTCATTGGCTTTGTTGTAATTAAATATCCATGGTTGATTGGCTTTATTTCCAAAACATGTATATGGCTTCTGTTGTGGCATGGTGACTTCTAATTAAATTGTGTAAGCAGGTTTTTCTTCAAGACTAATTTGTGGAGTTAACTCCCTATGCTGGTTGGAAATACTCACATCAAGAATGGGGAGTACATTACTCAAATACTTGGACTAATGAAGCCCTTGACAAAACAAAATGTCACAGCTATTACAAAATAAAGACTATGAGCTTTTTGTTTGCACATTTCAGGGCACATGTGTTATATTCCTTCAGGCAGTCTGTCATTTTGCTGCCAGTGATTTTTGGCTTGCTAGGCAATGAGGAAATTAAGTATGAAAAGAAAAGGCATGTGGAATAAATGCTGGCTTTGCTGTTCCTT
The DNA here is from genome assembly GCF_036971445.1 of Narcine bancroftii. Lineage (NCBI taxonomy): Eukaryota > Metazoa > Chordata > Chondrichthyes > Torpediniformes > Narcinidae > Narcine > Narcine bancroftii. Next base: position 418,204,860 of record NC_091469.1, read on the forward strand.
GCTGTTTTCATTCTTTCGAAACTGAATCTCTCCAACATTTTTTTCAAGTGCTTCTTCACATCGAAGGAACAATTACTACCCAGAAAATCCTCCTTCATACATATTTGTCTGCTTAGTCTTACTTTTATTTTATCCAGATTTAATTGAAAGTACATTTTAAATTAATGGCTTGGATCTCTACTAATCCCAGAAAAAAAATGTGCTGTTGTTGGCATTATAGTGAGAGGAATGAAATAAAAGGCTGGTTTGATGTTATTGTTTTGGAATGTGATGCATGATTTAAATCTCTAAAATCTCCTAAGTGGCCCATATATACGGGCTGTTCATTTTGTTACCTAGCAACTATTAAATGAAGAGAAATTCCTGTAATTTAATATTTTTGGTAGTCTTTAATATTTTACATAGGAGGGCCAGTGAAAGATAAATTATTTGGAAAAATTGCATTATTGTAGTGAAATGTTGGAATGTGTTGTCTCAATTAGGCATTTTTTGCTATCGTCTGAACAACTTTATGTGTTACAAACCCTGGAGATTAGACTCAAACAGGGTACAATTACCTCAGCAAAAACTATAAAATAATAATGGAGCTCGTGAAAGGCGTCATATTGTCTTTCTTTGTCCTCTGTGGGTTTCATTGTCACAGTAGTAGAGAGCATCCTGTCTGCTTTTGAAGCAAATAGTTTGGTGATACCGTATAATTAAAAGATATAATAGATCTAATCAAGCTTAATTTTTCTTTATTAGACTTAGTAAAACCCCTCAGTATTGTTATAAAGATCCCATCACTAATTTACTTCTGCATCTTTATCAGATATTGTATCCTTGCATGGACAGCAGGATATAATGTGTTGTTTTGCCTCATATCATTTAAAAAGAAACACAAGTATATAGGTGAATAAGGTTGTAGCAAAAACCACTTTAATTCATAATGCAGTCTTCCCTGTTGGAGGAGCTTCAACCAATTTTAAATGGTTACTTTCAACAGAACATTTGAATAATGATGTCTTTTTTACCTGTGTATGTAATCTGTTAAAACTAACAATCTTCCCATCCATTATTGAATTCTGCCAGTTCTGGAATGCATGGGAGTCAGGTAACAATCTATTCACTGGATGTTTGGAAGAAAGAGAAGGTGAAAATTCAATTAGGGTACAGGGACAAAGTTTTCTTCTTGCCTGACAGTGAATAAATCCCATTGGAAGAGCACTATTGAGGTAGAAATTATCATTAATTTTTTAAGCCACATATATTGAAATCATAGTCTGCATTTTGCTGAACTAAGGAGAAATGTTTATCTTTGAAATGTGAGCCATATGAGATGTTAGGTTTTGTAAACTTGAAGTAGCAAAAGGAAAAGTTGATTAGCAGAAATTTCTAAAAAGAACTGGATATGCAGTTGAAAAGGAAATCTGTCAGTGCTGTGGGGAATTCTGGGGAGTGGAAATAATTTTTTATTGTTTTTTTAAAATTATTTACTACAGTGTACAAGCTAATTCCGGCCATTTAAGTCCGTGCTGCTCAATTGCATCCAAATTAACTGACAACTCTGTACATTTTGGAGGGTGGGAAGAAATTATTGCAGACATGGGGAGAATGTACAAACTCCTTACATACCATTCTGGATTTGAACCCGAGTCACTGGTGCTGTAATAGAGTTCATTAATATGTACGGACAAATAAATAATTTTGGATGAATCACGTCCATCTATGATATTTGCTTCCATAATACACATGCCTTTAAGTAAATCTGAGAAACAGAGATGGCAGAGTGAGAAAAGGGAAAAATACTTTCAAAATATTATCCCTATTTTTTTATTTGGATTTTGGTAATTTATCAATGTCTTCACATAAAAATTCAAACATTTCAATAAAGTTCACCTCAGGAAATTTAATTTGTAGAATCAGGGAGGAGTCACGTGATGGAGCAATGGCCGGTCGGGAAAACCAGCCCTCTACAGGAAAATAGGAAAAAAAGTTAGGAAAAAGCAAAGCATAACAGAAATACAGTACAAAAATTAGAAGATAAAGATACAGAGAAGAGAAAGAAGGTGGCTTCCAAGAAAGAGAAAGTAAGAACAGCTGGAAAGAATGAAGTAAAAATGTCGCTGGAGAAGAAGGAAGATGGCTTTACCTGCAGTGACGCTGTGGTGACGAGGAGCGTCCAACCTTCGAGGTCAGTACATGCCCTACAGAGTCGTGACCCACCAGCCAGTACACTACAAAAATGGCTCTCTGAGCCAAACAAAAGTGCGCAATGGCTCAGCAGAGGAGCGGGCTGTCACAGACCGAGCAGCTGAGAGACGCCCGACACCAGGGCTCTCAGCTGGAGGATAAGGAAGACAGCAGAAGAGGTGCAACGAAATAGACGTGGAAGACAGACAGAGGGAAAATCAACAAGAAGACCAATGTCAAGAAGCACAACAGACGAGCAGCCCAAAAGGGGAGGAACAGCAACAAGAGGCCCAGCAAGAAGAGGCCTGACAAAGAGATACAAGCAGCTCATCAGGAAAAACAGAAGAGACACAGGCACAAAGAAGAGAAGAAGAAGACACAAACACAGATAAAGACACAGAAGAAGAGGAAGAAGAAGACCAAGATCTTCATAGAAAAATAGAAGGTAAAACTGATGGACAAAGGGAAATAAAAAGTAAAACTGATGAACAGAATATAGATAAAGTCTTTTTGAAGAACAAATGAGATCAGTAAAAGAATGGTTGTCATGAGAGTTTAATGCAATTAAAAGAAAAATGAAAAGAACAGAAAAAAAAATGCAAAGGTTAGAACTGGTAATGACAGAAATAGGGAAAAGAGGAGAGAATGTGGAAGAGCTGGAAACGGCTGTAGAAATGGAAGTGAATGACTTAAGAGAAAAATTGGAAGAAAGTGACATAAAAATTAAAGAGACACAAGAGTTGTTATCTCAGAAAATTGATCTGTTGGAAAATTATAGTAGGTGAAACAACATAAAAATAGTGGGCCTGAAGGAGGGTGAAAAAGGCACAGACATGAAGGAATTTATAAAAGGATGGATCCCCAAGGTCCTGGGAATGACAGAAATGCAGGAAGAAATGGAAATAGAAAGGGCACACAGAGCATTAGTTCCGAAACCACAGACACATCAAAAACCAAGATCCATCTTAGTGAAATTTTTGAGATATATGACAAGAGAAAATATACTGGAACAGGCAAGGATTAAAATTAGAGAAGATAATAAACCTTTGGAATACAAGGGTCAAAAAATATTTTTTAACCCAGTCATAAGTTTTGAACTCTTAAAGAGGAGGAAGGAATTTAATACAGCAAAATCAACTTTATGGAAAAAAGGTTACAAATTCATATTAAGAGATCCAGCTGTGCTTAAAATATTTATACCCGGGGAGCAAAACAGACTATTTTCGGATCCAGAGAAAGTGCAAGAATTTACAGAACGTTTGCAGGACAGGAGAAAAGATGAAGAGATGTAACAAGAATGAAGAATGGTGATAAAGTATATATAAAGATGTAAAAACAATGTATATGCAAAGAACTAAAGAGGGAAAAGAGAAGGGAATGAAGGGAGTAAGGGGGAAAAAAAGAAGAGAGAGAGCTTTGTAATATGTGTTTGTAAAAAAAAGTGTTTTCTGGAGAGGGCTGGGTGGAGGGGGAATAACCATCACTGCAAAAATCAGTTGACGCTGCGAACAAGATCGCAACACAAATGAAAAGGGGAGTTGTGGTTGCTCAGCAAGGGTATGGGGCAAGTCAGAGAGGGGGGGAACTTTTGGGGTTAAGGTATTAGTGGATGTGGGAACTGTGGGGGTACTTTATGTCTTAAATGTGTTGCCATATATTAAGTGTAATAAGAGAAAGCCAAGAGATGAAAATGGGGAAAAGGGGGATGGAGGTGGCAAAGAAGTGGAAAATAAATGTATGCAAGATATAAGATGGCTATGTTGAACTATATGACTATAAACATTCATGGAATACATAACCAAATTAAAAGGAAGAGGCTACTAAATTTATTGAAGAAGGAAAAAATAGATATTGCATTTGTGCAGGAAACACATCTAACTGAAGCGGAACATGACAAACTAAAGAGAGACTGGGTAGGACACATAACGGCAACATCCTATAATTCAAAAGCTAGAGGTGTAGTCATACTAGTTAACAAAAATGTACTAATCAAAATATAGGAGGAAATAATAGATCCGACAGGGAGGTATGCAATGATAAAGTGTCAGATATACTCAGAATTTTGGATTCGCTCAATATATACGCACCTAACGGGGAGGATCAAAAGTTTGTGCAGGATATTTTTTTGAAGATTGCAGACACACAAGGAAATATATTGATAGGAGGTGATTTTCACCTTAATTTGGACCCAATATTAGACACAATTGGACAAAGGACAAGTACAAAGAATAAAATAGCCAAATTTATGGTTAAATCAATGCAGGAAATGAAACTTATGGATATATGGAGGAGGCAACACCCAAGAGAGAAGGAATTTTCATATTATTTGAGTAGGTGCAAAACTTACTCAAGGATTGATATGTTTTTGTTGTCAGCCCATATTCAAGGGAGAGTTAGGAAAACTGAGTATAAAGCTAGACTACTATCAGATCATTCACCCCTCTTGTTAGCAATGGAACTGGAGGTCATCCCACCAAGAACATATAGATGGAGGTTAAACTCCATGCTACTTAAAAGACAGGAATTTAGGGAGTTTATTGAATGCCAAATTAAAACATATTTTGAAATAAACACAGGATCAGTGAAAGACAAATTTATATTATGGGATGCAATGAAAGCCTTCATTAGAAGGCAGATAATAAGTTATGTGACTAAGAGGAAAAAGATTTACAATCGGGAAATAGAGCAGTTGGAAAGGGAGATAGTAAGTACAGAAAAGGAATTAGTAAAAAGGGATGATATAAACAAAAGGAGAGAATTGGCGGAAAAAAAATTAAATACGAAACATTACAAATGTACAAGGTGGAGAAGAACATAATGAAAACAAAGCAAAAGTATTATAAACTGGGAGAAAAAGCACATAAAATATTAGCCTGGCAACTTAGAACAAGCTAAAAGAATGATACTGGCATCAAGGAAAAAGGACAAACAAATTACATATAATCCAACAGAGATTAATGAAAATTTTAAGGAATTTTATGAACAATTGTATCAAACTGAGAACGAGGAGAAAGATGATAAAATAGAGGATTATTTAGCTAAAATTGAACTGCCGAAATTGCAAGAAGAGGAACAAAACAAGCTAATAAAAACATTTGAAATAGAGGAAGTACAGGAGATATTAAAAAAGTTACCAAACAATAAAACACCAGGAGAGGATGGATTTCCAATAGAAATTTATAAAACATTTAAAGAGTTATTAATTCCTCCTCTCTTGGAAATAATGAACGAGATAGAAGAAACACAAAACTTGCCAAGTTCATGTAAGACAACAATAACTACAGTAATACCAAAGACAGGGAAGGAGCCACTAACACCAGCATCATATAGACCAATATCTCTACTTAACTCAGACTATAAGATAATAGTGAAATTATTAGCAATCAGATTGGCCGATTGTGTACCTAAAATAGTAAAGCAAGATCAAACTGGATATATTAAAAAAGACGAACAGCGGACAATGTCTGCAAACTTATTAATCTAATTTACGCAGTTCAAGGAAATAAGAAACTAACAGTAGCTGTTGCTCTAGACACAGAAAAAGCCTTTGACAGAGTAGAGTGGAATTACTTATTTAAAGTATTACAGAAATTCAATCTACCAGAAAAATATATAAATTGGATTAAAGCATTGTATAATGGACCATTGGCGAAGGTAACAGTAAATGGATATGTATCGATTCACTTTAAATTAAGTAGGTCAACTAGACAGGGATATCCACTATCCCCCTCATTGTTCACCTTAGCAATAGAACCATTGGCAGAACTGATAAGAATAGAAAATAAAATAAAAGGGATAAAAATAAAGGAGAAGGAGTATAAAATCAGCTTATTTGCAGATGACATCATAGTATACCTAACAGAACCAGAGGTATCAGTAAAAGAATTACATAAGCAATTGAAGGAATATGGAGAAATATTGGGGTACAAGATCAATGCAAATAAAAGTGAAGTGATGCCAATGAGTAACGCAGACTATACAGAATTTAAAAAAGAATCACCATTTAAATGGCAAGCTTAAGCAATCCGATACCTAGGGGTCAGGTTAGATAATAACTTAAGCCACTTGCACAAACTAAATTATCAGCCACTAATAAAGAAATTGCAGGAAGACTTAGAACATTGGAAAGAATTACTGCTAACTTTGATAGGGAGGGTAAACTGCATTAAAATGAATGTGTTCCCAAGGATACAATACTTATTTCAAACATTACCAATTCCCTTAACAGAAAAATTCTTTAAGAAACTAAAGAACTAAGAACTAAGAATAATAAGGAAAATCTTGTGGAAAGGGAGGAATCTAAGGGTAGCATTAGATAAATTAACAGAGAGGTATAATTAAGGTGGTTTACAGTTACCAAATTTTAGAAATTATTATAGAACCACACAATTGAGGTATTTATCAGATTTTTACCAGACAAAGGAAAAACCAAACCTGACTAAGATAGAACTGAATAAAATTGCGGTAAAGGTACCAGAACATATAATTTATAAATAGGATGAAAAACTGCTGCAATATAAAAATTCACCAGTACTGCATCATTTACTTAATACATGGAAGAAGATCCACTTAAAAGGAAAAAAAAATATTTATCAAATACCAAAATTACTATGACACAAAATCCGCTAATCCCTTTTACATTAGACAACCTTCCCTTTAGAGAATGGGAGAGAAAAGGAATCAAAAGGAAAACTGTTTTTTGGGAAATAATTTATTAACATTTGAACAGTTGTAGTACAAATATGGAATAACATAGGAACATAGGAAGTAGGAACAGGAGTAGGCCAAAAATGGCCCATCAAGCCTGCTCCGCCATTCAATAAGATCATGGCTGATCTAATTTATGACCTAACTCCACCTACCTGCCTTCTCCCCATATCCCCTAATTCCTCTATCATGTAAACATTTATCTAACCGAATTTTAAATATGTTTAATGAGGCAGCCTCAACCACTTCCCTGGTTAGAGAATTCCAAACATTCACTACACTCTGGGAAAAACTATTTTTCCTCATCTCTGTCCTAAATCTACTCCCCCGAATCTTGAGACTGTGTCCTCTCATTTTAGTTTCCCCGGCCAGCTCAAAAAACCATCCTACATCTATCCTATCCATACCTTTCATAATCCTATATGTTTCTAGAAGATCTCCTCTCATTCTTCTGAACTCAAGCGAATACAATCCTAGATGATTTAATCTTTCATCATAAGTCAACCCCTTCAACCCAGGGATCAACCTAGTAAACCTCCTCTGGACCGTCTCCAAAGCCAGTATATCCTTCCTCAAATATGGAGACCAGAACTGGACACAGTCCTCCAGGTGCGGTCTCACCAGTACCTTATACAGTTACAACATTACCTCCCTACTCCTGAATTCAATTCCTCTAGCGATGAAGGCCAACATTCCATTTGCCTTCTTAAAAACTTGCTGCACCTACAACCTAAGTTTTTGTGATTCATGCACAAGGACTCCCAAGTCCCTCTGCACAACAGCATGCTGTAGTTTTTCACCCTTTAAATAATATTCAGCTCTCTTATTTTTCTTGCCAAAGTGGATAACCTCACACTTACTAACATTGTACTTCATCTGCCAGACCTTTGCCCACTCATCCAGCTTAACTATATCCCTCTGCAGACTCTCCACATCCTCATTACAATTTGCTCTTCCACTCAATTTGGTGTCATCCGCAAACTTGGCTACACCACATTTTGTCCCCTCCTCCAAGTCATCAATGTAAATGATGAACAGTTGTGGGCCTAAACACTGACCCCTGTGGCACCCCACTTACAACTCTCTGCCAACCTGAAAAACTCCCATTTTTCCCAACTCTCTGCCTCCTGTCAGACAACCAATTTTCAATCCAGGCCAACATACTTCCCCGGACTCCACTTTCCTGTAACTTACTGATAAGTCTCTTGTGCAGCACCTTATCAAATGCTTTCTGGAAATCCAAATATACAACATCAACCTGTTCCCCTCTATCCACCTCACCCATTATATCCTCAAAGAATCCTAACAAGTTTGTCAAACAAGATCTTCCCTTTCTAAAACCATGCTGCGTCTACCTGATTGAACCCTTACGTTCCAAAAGTTTCACTATTTCATCTTTAATGACGGCTTAAAGCATTTTGCCAACTACAGATGTCAAGCTAATTGGCCGATAATTTCCAGTCTTCTGCCTACATCCCTTATTAAAAAGTGGCGTGACATTTGCTATCTTCCAGTCTGCCGGGACCTGCCCAGAATCCAAGGAATTTTGGTATATGACCACCAATGCATCAACTATAACTTCTGCCATTCCTTCAGAACCCTTGGATGCATATCATCAGGAGCAGGTGATTTGTCTGGCTTTAGTCCCATTAATTTCTCCATCACTACTTCCTTTGTAACAACTATTTTATCAAGGCCCTCCCCAACATTCGCATCCTTAACTCCGCACTTGGGCATGCTGGACGTGTCTTCCACCGTGAAGACTGACACAAAATATTTGTTTAATGCCTCGGCCATTTCCTCATTTTTTGCTACCAGTTTTACTTTCTCATCCTCCAAGGGTCCTATGTTAACTCTGGCCACCCTCTTCCGTTTTATATATTTATAAAAATTTTTGCTTTCTGTTTTTATATTTTGTGCCAATTTACTTTCATAATCCTTTTTCCCATTTCTTATTACCCGCTTTGTAACCCCTTGTTGTCTCTTAACGTTTTCCCAATCTTCCAGTTTCCCACTGCTCTTTGCAGCTTTGTACACCTGTGCCTTCAATTTTATTCTCTCCTTTATTTCCTTTGTTAACCACGGTTGATTTTTCCCTCCCTTGCTGCCCTTTTTCCTGACAGGAATATATTTTTTTGTTGAGCATTACAAAATATTTCTTTGAAAATCTTCCACTGTTCCTCAACTGTTTCATCAATTATCCTGTCCTCCCAGTCCACTCTGCCCAATTCCTCCCTCATCCTATGGTAGTCACCCCTGTTTAAGCATAATATATTAGTTTTAGATCTAACTATTTCCCCTTCCATCTGAATGAGAAATTCAATCATACTATGATCGCTATTTCCCAGATGGTCTCTGACTATTACATCATTTACTCTACCTATCTCATTGCACCACACTAGATCCAGGAGAGCATTTTCTCTTGTAGGTTCCTTAACTCATGGTACAATGTTTGCATATCATCATTTGAAGGTGTATTTAAAGGATAAATTTGGAAAAAAGCTTGAGATTACCTGAAGGAAGCAGCTTTTAATACATGATTACAGACACAATGATAATCAAAAGATTTATAACCAACTTGTACATTAAAATGAAATAAACTAAACCTAAGCAGAATGGGAAAAGGATCTAAACATAAAGATAAAAAATGAAGTATGGGAAAAATTATGTTCTGAAACTATGAAGAATACAATAAATACAAGGTTATGCATGATACAGTACGATTGGTTACATGGGGTATATATTACTACTCAAAAATTATAAAAATGGGATTCAGCATTATCAAATAGATGTTTTCGCTGTAAGAAGGAAATGGGAACAACATTACATGCAACTTGGGCATGTACGAAAATGAATACGTTTTGGAAAGAACTAAATCAGAGACTAAATAAAATTACAAAAAATAACATACCAAAAAAAACCAGAGATATTTCTTTTAAGTAACATAAGAAGTAGAGAATTAGGCCTCAAATTGGATAAAGTGCAAAAAAATTCATTATGATAGCCTTAGCGATAGCAAAGAAATGTATAATGTCAACTTGGAAAATGGAAGAGAGCATGAGTATACAGCAATGGTACATGGAAATGAATAAGTGTATTCCATTGGAAAAAATAACATACAATTTAAAAAATATAGTAACAATGTTTGAACAAATTTGGGAACCATACATGGAACATATCAGCAAGAGCTTGCCTACGACCTCCATCCCCTAAAATGAGAATGAAAATGATAAGAAGACAAAACGACTAGATTCAGTACATAAAAAATAGATGACGCATTTTTCTTCTTTATTTTCCTTTGTGTGAAAATATTGTTTTATGGTTTTATTGTATTGTATATGTTGAATATTTATGGGTATTGGAGGGGGTGAATAGAAGGGAGGGAGGGAAGGTGGGGGAGGGGAGAAAAGACCACTGTGTAAATTTAATGAGATACGTTTGTACATATTTTGGTTGATACAGTTCACAGTGTGAAAAATAAAACAAAATATTAAGAAGAAAAAAAAGGAAATTGAATTTGTCAAGATTTTTAAAAAAATTCTTATTCCCATTTCTGAAGGAGTAAAAAAAATGCAGTGGAAAACAGATCACAGGAATTATCTAGAGAATATTAATAAGCAATGGTTTTTAAGCTGTTTGCCACTGAATCATAAATCACAGAAATAAGTCTTTTACATTTGCTAATTATTTATTATGAAATGTAGATAATGAATCGCGCTTAAGTGTATATTTTGCCAAATTGTGTGTGTGTCAAGTCAGAAGTGATATGCCTGTGGACAAAAGAAATGGACCAGATGTTTCCAGTGTTGTTCCTCTACCTTTAATCATTTGTGTTAACAGAGCCAGGTGGTGAGTTAGGGACAGCATTGTAAAGGGTTTATACTTGATTGCCTGGTATGCTGCTCCAAAATTATGCATATAAAAGTTAAAGAGACTGAATTGTCACATGGTATCTTGCCTCTCAACTAACAACTACATTCTTGGCTTGCCTCACCTAACAGAGCGCGTGAGCTGGAGAAATTGAATAAGCCCATCTTTTATCCTGTAACATTTGGTTCAATAAGGTCAAGAGTTAGTGATTTTCTGTCATGAATTACAGCCATTGGACTTTCCTTTTGCTTTGGTCATTGTGCTATTATACTGAAAGGTACAATTTGGCTGCTTCCCAAGCAATGAATTATGGTATATATTACTATGTGCACTCCATTTTGTGTTCAATTGTTTCATTTTAACATCAAATTATGAGAATTGTTATTTTCGCTGCAGTTAAAAAAATGCAGGTTAACATTGGTATTGGAACTGATAGCCCAATTAAAGTAAGTCTCTCAAAGCATTTGTGATTTGTTAATTATACCGTCTTTCACCATGCGGAATACCTTTTCAACTGCAAGCACAAATTGATGTTTGTTTGTTCCTTGCCAAATGAAATTTCCAAGATCTCAAGGATTAGAATGCCAGGAAAATATTCAATGTGTCATAAAATGTTGCATTATGCAAACAGGCCCTTTGGCTCATTGAGTCCATATTGCCATCAGCTACCTAGTTACACTAATTCTTTGTTAATCCTATTTTTCATTCTACCTATGTTCTCATCAACTCCCCCACCCCACAGCACCAGATTTGTTGACTTACCTGAACACTGTGGGCAGTTGTCCCACATCTCTCTTGGATTTGGGAGGAAACCGGAACACCCTACATGAAGCAGAAAACTCCGCAAACATAAGCACCTGAGGCTAGGATTGAACCCAGGTGATTGGCTGTATGGCAGTGGTTCTACATACTGTGCCACTGTACTGAATATATGTTCGTGAGGTTAGCAATATTGTGGCATGGTAATTTATAAACTAGTGACCTGCTGCATGAGAATACCTGTTTTTCTTTAAAATGTCCACTCCTGCAGAGCCAGTTATACTGCTGTTATATCCATCATGTGAAGATTTGGAGAAGTTGCTTTAACTACTCAATTTGAATGCACCTTTATTCCTTTTCAATGTAATGTAAAAGATCAGGACTGTGTTATTCACTTTCATTCTTAAATCATCAATGTTTGGGTTGATATGCCATGTCCATCAATGGACCATCAAGATACGGACACATTCAAAATTACTCTCCACATTTTCTAAGTGCATAAATAGTCATGATTTTGACATGTGCAAGCCAACAGTTTTAATTGTGGTGTGTAATCACACCTCTGTCTGGACACCCAGGAATTTGACATGTTAGATGTAAGATGCTTGAAGGGTCATGGGGTTGCATGTTTATGATTATCATATTATAAACATTTCTGTTCATTTCTTGTATGTTACCTGTTGCTACTAGAATAAACATGAGGTTAAAAATGATGAGAATGAATGACGTATATAAACACACAATGTACAGATGCTTGGAACTCCTTGCTGCATCTGACACAAGCAAACAATAAATTACCACACCAGAGGAAAATTATGAATTAAAAAGATAAGATAAACTTAAAAAATTCACAGTTATCCTAATGCAAAAAAAAGGCAACTTCACGAAGTGCAGACAATCTTTTTTGTGGTGTCAGAACAGTCCCTGATTAGTGTACCAAGGGGGAAGTTCAAGAGCCTAATTACCATTGTAAATAAATTATTTTTGAACCTATAGAGAAGGATGGAACCTAATGATTATCTCTCCAGCAAGAGAGGTGTGAGTGAAACCTGTTCAAAGCTGAAGATAAACCAAGAAGGATGCTAAGAAAAAGTCACACCATACCTTAACTTTGGGCCTTAGGTCAGGAATTTTCGGTGCTGTTGCCGAAGCCAGATTGAAAAGAGAAGTTGTGAGTTAGGTGTGTGTAGATTTGGAAGGAGAGAATATGCTTGGAGGGGAAAGTGAGGATGGAGTTTGGGTGGTTGTTTCCAGGACAATGAGTTGGGGATTTGTTTTGAGGGAAGGATGATGATACCAAATTTGAATGAGAGAGATACCAGGAAGAGAAGTTGAAAAATGCAGCCTCTATTTCAAATTCTCACGAATAATTAGTGTTATCTGTATGCTATTGATTTCACTCTGCAAAGTGGGTCAAGTGATGTGGATTTAGCTAACAAATAAAATGTGTAGCTATTTGCCTTGGCGAGTCTGTTGTCTATCTCGTTGTCGATCCTTGCATCCGATGAAATGGTGCAGCCGAGGTAGGTAAACTGGTTGACTGTTTTGAGTTTTGTGTGCCCGATGGAGATGTGGGGGGGGCTGGTAGTCATGGTTGGGAGCTGGCTGATGGAGGACCTCAGTTTTCTTCAGGCTGACTTCCAGGCCAAACATTTTGGCAGTTTCCGCAAAACAGGACGTCAAGTGCTGAAGAGCTGGCTCTGAATGGGCAACTAAAGCAGCATCGTCTGCAAAGAGTAGTTCACGGACAAGTTGCTCTTGTGTCTTTGTGTGACCTTGCAGGCGCCTCAGATTGAAGAGACTGCCATCCGTGCAGTACCGGATGTAAACAGCATCTTCATTGTTGCGGTCTTTCATGGCTTGTTTCAGCATCATGCTGAAGAAGATTGAAAAGAGGGTTGGTGCGAGAACGCAGCCTTGCTTCACGCCATTGTTAATGGAGAAGGGTTCAGAGAGCTCATTGCTGTATCTGACCGGACCTTGTTGGTTTTCGTGCAGTTGGATAACCATGTTGAACAAATAGCGCCTTTGGAAGACTGCACAAAAGAGTCTGGAAAAACAACCAACTGAAAAACCTCACAAAGATTAGCGTATACAGAGCAGTTGTCATACCCACACTCCTGTTCGGCTCTGAATCATGGGTCCTCTACCGGCATCACCTACGGCTCCTAGAACGCTTCCACCAGCGTTGTCTCCGCTCCATCCTCAACATTCATTGGAGCGACTTCATCTCCAACATCAAAGTACTCGAGATGGCAGAGGCCGACAGCATCGAATCCACGCTGCTGAAGATCCAACTGCGCTGGGTAGGTCACGTCTCCAGAATGGAGGACCATCACTTCCCAAGATCGTGTTATATGACGAGCTCGCCACTGGCCACCGTGACAGAGGTGCACCAAAGAAGAGGTACAAGGACTGCCTAAAGAAATCTCTTGATGCCTGCCACATTGACCACCACCAGTGGGCTGATCTCGCCTCAAACCGTGCATCTTGGTGCCTCACAGTTCGGCAGGCAGCAACCTCCTTTGAAGAAGACCGCAGAGCCCACCTCACTGACAAAAGACAAAGGAGGAAAGACCCAAGCCAAAGAAAGAAGAAAATGTGTAGCAACAAGTACCATTATGATAGGCCTTCATTCAAGATCCCCTAAAAATAACCACTAATAAACTCCAGAGTTCCTTATGATCCTGCATTTCTTTGTAATATATTTTGTGCAGAAACTCCATCAGTGCCAGTTATGTATGTAGCATGCAGCTCTCTCTACTTGTCTTTTTAGAATTAGCAACAACCTGATCCAAGATTCACAATAGACAAGCTACCAGTGCTCAGGCACATAATAATCACTAATGTTTGTAAAAAAAATAAACAATGGGCCATATATGCCATGTATTTAATTTTCCCTACCTTCATGCCATCACCTACCAAATTGAAACCAGCCAGGCAAATATCTTAAGTATTTGAGTCCATGGTTTCACTGTGACTTCTCTCTTCAAATGCTATGTTTCACATCATGTGACCATACTGCCATAACTCTGCAGATTCAGCTATTTTCATTAGACTTTTCTCAGTTAGACCCTTTCCAGGCAACTCCCATAGTCTAGTGGCCATTTATAGTTCGGAATCTATTGGTACTCAGCAAAACCAGGAGACGTGGGCTCTCCAGCTTGCAGAGAGCAAGGACTTTCTACTCCTCACCCTAACACTGCTGCTTAAGTGCAACTTATTAAGCATCATGATCTAATAATAATGTCCTAATAATAAGGAAGTGTTGATATGCTTGAAATGTTTGTCTTGGCAGCTGTCTGATTGTCCATTCTTAAGAAATCAAAACACAATTTAAAAGTACAATGTCAGATAACAACCATTAAGCTCAATTATCATTGTCCATCATATGTCTCCAATTGACACCACATCTGTGTGACAGTCATCCAATACTATAACTTGAGCAAACCTCTGGCTTTACTGATTCCCATGACATTAAATACTCTGACAGGAATATATTCAAGTTGGCCTCTTTCAGAAATACTCTCTTTATGTATGGGTTATTTGTGGTAATTTAAGTCCACCCAAGCATACAAATAGCAGTACTGATAATACAGTATGGCACTGACCATATAAATAACTCTGAATTTCTTCTAGAATTCCAAGAGAGTTGTTAATGTAGCTCTGGGCATCACATAAACCAACCTCTATCAACTCCATCTATACCTTCCTCCAGCATGCGAAAGCTGCTAACACATTAATGGACCCATCCCACCCAGCTCACACTTTCTTCTTTCCCCTTCAGTCATGTAGAAGATACACAAGCTTGAAAACACAAACCTCTTGAATGGATCTCACACAGGAAAATGATGGCCTAGAATTATATCCTGCACTTTTTTGTAGATCTCTCTACACACTGCACTACATGACAATTTGAACCACAACTCCATACTGTTTATTTAGACAAAGTATTATTTTTACTATATCTTGGTAGATGTGACAATAAATTATTCAATTCAAGGACCTATTTCAAGCACCAAATTGAAGATGTATCTCCTTTTTTTTAAGAAATATTTGAGAACACATTTGTTCTAAATGCATTCTGTTAGAATTTCACTCTTAGAGGAATTCAGTTGATTTCACCAAAATTCCACTGCTGCTCCAATTACCATTTCTCTTTCTCTCAGCAGAAAACATACTGCTGGAGACACTCAATAGATCAAGCAGCATCCCCAACCACTAACCCTCTGCCCCCCCCACCCCCACCCACCCCACCACCCTCTGCTCTTTGGTTCTAAAACCTAAATGTTAAGCTTTGTACAGCAGCAGTGTTTGGACAAACAATAGCTTTGAGAAAAACATGTAAAACCATAATTTCTCTATATTAATTTGAATTTCAACCAATTGGAGCCTGACTATCAGGACAAATTTCTTTATAATCTAAAGAGGGAAATTCTATTTCCTGGAAGTCCATCTTCAACTGGCCTTAAAAGAGTTGAAGATCAAGCCATGTGGAAATCATTAGGATGGATTATTGGAATTTTCTGTCAATCTGGATCCTTCAGTGAGAATTATTTTAACAATGCATGGTTTGGAAAATTTTATTAGTGTAAATGTCTGCTTGTGATACATAGACAATGCAGAGGAGCTGTAAATCACATCTATTTCCAAAATTTAGCTGAAATGACTTCAATGGGAGCAACTGTTTCTACATCATGTGGCACAAGATGACCAAAGATGAGTATTTACCAATTTTGCAACTGTCAGAAGTAGATATTTTAGTGTATGCAGTTTGGTGCCAGATTTTTGGAGCACTCATTTTGGTGCCGGACACTTTGGCAAAAAATAAACAAGAGTTTTGTAGCTCCTGTCCCAAGTGACAGCCTGAAGCGCCACTCCTGGCTTCATAGTAAGTATAATAAGTGAATAAATTGTAGTGTAATCCACCTAACTGTTAGCACCAAAATGTCTAGCACCAAACTGTGGGCAGCAAAATATCCAGCACTAAATTGTGGAGGCCAGAATGTCCAGTGCCAAAATATGAGTGCCACAATGTCCTAGACTCACAGCTCATATATTATGGTTTAGAATAGTTAAGGAGTCTATTGATGCACTAACACACCAAATCAGTTTATGAGTGGCATTGTTTGGGCTTTGTTTAGCTGAGAAATTTTATGGATAGACTGTGGAGGTGAAATGCTTTCTCATCAAATACCTGTCACTTTAATTTCAATTAAATACTTGTTATCACTGGCAAGTACCTGACTGTAGGTTTTTCACCTCACTCTTATTTAGGCAATTCCTACAAAGATAGCTCAGAAGGAGCTAAAAGAATGAAATATTTTAAATTAAAAGTATGCAATGAGTTAAAGTTGGTTTGTGATTTGTAGTACAGTTATAAGGTGCTATTAAGATGCATAGGTTTGTGTAATTTATTACCTTCCAGGCAAGCACAGCACAAGACATTTTTTTTTTCATTTGCATTTATCAGTGGCATCTCTATTTGGAACACATCACTGTCAGGAGCAATGGAATTGTACATCATATTAATATTGACTTCTGGTGTCATTTTCAGCTGCATTGGATTATAATGTAGAAAATGATGAGTGTTTCAATAATGTAACTGTTACTCTGTGTGCAAGGTGACTGTGAGATTTTCCATCCGACCAGTGAGGCTTTGAGGCGATCATGTTCTCTTTTAATTAATGGGATTCCTGCTAATAGGAATATGCTGGCTGCTGTATGACAAACCTATAAAGAAATGCCTTTGTGAAGGTATAAATATATATTCTTCCAGCCAACAACAAGAAGGAAAAATATTATCGGAAGAAGTGTGATGAGGGATGATGCAGTTAAATTGCTTTCTATGCATCTCATACGATCACAAAAATGTCTCTGAAGTTTAACATTGCGATTTTTAAAAAGGAACAGCTTGCTCAGGTCATATTTACCATCATCCCTGTGCTTGGTGACCAATGCACTTCTGATTCAACATCTCTTTCTTCTTTACCCAGTTCCCTCTTTGACAATTCCCCCTAGCTAAGGAATCGTTTTCCCTATTCCATAGCCTTGCAAAATTATTTTTCTCCATTTATTACCTTTTGAGTATCCTGCCTGTTGGCATCTGGCATTAATCTGCCTAAGCGCAAGATTATAGAATTACCAAACTTTAATGACTTATCTGCATATTGGATTGATGGATTTAATGTTCAGTTTGGTTCATGTGAAGCTCCTTCGATTGTTTTCCAACATGAAATATATTATGTATGTTGCTCTTTGTAATTCATGTCACTGTTTTTCTGACTTTGAATCATAGAGTCAAGAGTTGTACAACCTGGATATGGGCCCTTTGGCCAAACCTGCCCATGCCAGCCAAAATGTCCCACCCACTCTTGTCCCTCCTCCCTACATTCCTCTAAATCCATCTTACCATGTATCTGCAATACATAATACTGCCGATGAAACTCAACAGGTCAGGCTGCATCTATAGGAAGTCAATGGTAACCATTGTTTCGGGCATGTGACCTTCATCAAGGTATGAGCAAAGAGCAGGCAGGCACCTAAATTCAAAAAACATATGGGGGAAGGAGAAGAAGAGAGAGGAAGGGGCAGGAGTAGGAGTTCAGGCTAACAGTTAAACGGTGAGAGGTGGATATGGGTGGAAGGGTGGAAGGATAGAAGAGAAAAAACGCTTAGAAATGATGAGGAAGGGGGTAGAGAAAGGAATAGAATTCTTACAGGGGACAGGGTGTGAAGAGGTGACTAACTGTGAGAGTTGGTAGATTTGCAGAAAATATCTGTAGAGGTTTGTCTCCTGAGATGGAGAGAGAGTCTAGACAGAATGTTGCTAGAGATGGAACAAGTGAATTTGAAGTCAGGATTAAAGTTGGCAGCAAAATTGATGAGCTCATCATGGATTCAGGAGATAGCATCAATGTGGTTGTTGGTGTAGCAGAAAGTCAACAAAAGGCAGGAATAGTAGAACCCATGTGGGTCCACATGGCTACCCTCTTGACATTGAGAAAGTGGGATGAGAACAAGTTCTGCCAGGCAGAGGAGAGTGGTGGTGGAGGGAGACTGGTTGGGTCTATTGTTGAGAAAGAAACAAAGAGCTTTGAGACCTTCAGTATGGGGATGGAGGTGTATAGATGAGCAAAAAGAAAATGAGGCCTTCGAATCCAGGGAACTGGGAGTGGTTGAAGTGATGGAGGACATATAAGTTATCACAGATGTAGGTAGGAAGAGACTGGACCAGGGCACAAAGTGGAGTTGAGATAAAATAATTCCAATTCAGTGGGGCAGAAGCAGTTTAGGTTTACCAGGATAATTGGATCTGTGGATCTTGGGTAGGAGATGGAATTGCCAGTGAGGAGCTGGGAAACAATGAGGGAAGAGGTAATGGGAGGGAGATGACAGGAAGTGATGTCAGTGACGATGCATGAGATGGTGGATTGATATTCCCTTTTCAAGAGGAGCTGTCTGAGAGTTGTCGTCTGGCCTCAGCAAGATAGAGGTCAGTGTGCCAGAGAACAAAAGCCTTGTGTGTCAAATTTTTTTTAACATTGTTTGAACTTTAGACTTTTCTCATAATGACGAATTTAGCTTCATATAATCAAGCTTCTCATTTTTAGTTGTTTCAAAATGGTGGAATTACACAAATAGATAAATCCTGATCTCTCAGGAAATGCTATTGTCAGCAATGAATCATCCTCTTTCCATATACACTAAAACCTCTGGTATCTGACATCTTTATAGGGACTGGTAGATGTTGGAGAAGTGAATTTCCCGGTTGCATGCTGTGTGAACTAACGGTGAAGCGTACAAATTTTATATCTGTATACAGTTTTTTGCTAATTGATTTTCCGCAATTTTTTTTGGTGGTTGCTTGAATTCTGGATAACAGCAGTTTTATTGTACCACAATAAAATCAAATCTGCAGCATGCCAAGAGAATAGCCATCCATAATTCAGTTTTACAACGTAGGAAAGAATTTCTGCAACTCAATTTGCATTAGAATTCCGGAAAAAGTCACCAGATTTGACCCATTTATTCTCTGCTCTTTTCTATGTATACTTTAATTCGGATTCTTTTTAGAACCTTAGAACACTAAGGCCCCTTCAGGCCTTCTAGTCTGTGCTGGACCATTTATTTGAACCGAGTCCCACTGACCTGCACCAAATATGTAGGTTGAATAAATCTTCTTACCCATCTTCTGTAGCTCCAGATCACCACACTTTACTTCATTATTCTATTGTCCTTTCATTTAGAAAGATTTGCAAAATACAGAAAGAAGAAAATAGTAAAGGAGAAAAACTCAACCCTTTACCTAACTGCATTGCCAGATGCTATATAAGATTAGTATTTTAGAAAAATTAAGGTAGAAAAAAATAGAAAGAATGCAGAAAAGATACAAGTCAGACAATATAATTACAGTATAACTTCGATTATCCAAATCAGAAATCCTCATTTATCCAAAAAATTTTGCGAGCCAAACTGACCTCACAGATTGAAAAAAAGTTCGTCTGACAAGAAATTAGTACAATGATTGTCTTCATTTCAGATAACTCCCTCCTCTCTTTCATTCCATTTCTTCTTTATCTTCTTCTATTGACTTTTCTCTCCAAATCTCCCTCGCAAACTGCGTGTCACTGTCTCCCAGCCGCAAGTGGTCAGAAGAATCCCTTGTCCTGGCATCATCAAGGAGAGTGGCCTCCTGGGCAGGTGCAGGGATTTCAGGCTCCTGGGCAGGAGCAGGACCTTGGGCTCCCAGGCAGGACCAGGACCTTGGGCTCAGTGGCATTCCCTCCCCTTCCTTGCCTCCCCCGGCACACCAGACGTGGATGCCGAACCCTCCCTTTGCCCTACTACTGCACATGCACACTGGACTCCCGAGTGTGTGTGTGCAATAGGCCTTCAGCAGGATTCAGAGTCAGGGATCAGGGTTGGGCGCTCCAGTGATTGAGGAGACAGGAGCCTGGCAACTCACCAATGAGTGCTCCATCAGCCTGGAAAGCCTCCCTGGGAATCAATGGCAGCGTTGGAGATGAGTGTGGATCGGCAGCATTTTTTTGATGAGAAGCTGTTGGTACTGGGCTGTTTTTAAAAAATGACCAGTGTCCGAAAAAAAAACATTTATCCAACATAGGCGCAGCTCTAACCATTTCAGATAATCGGAGTTGTACTGTATATTGAAGTAAAATTATAATGAGTTATAAATAACCCCCCATAAATTCTGGAATCTTATACAGGGGTATCTGAATTATTAATGGAATAATGAATCATTTCCATTTTCAAACAGGACATGATGTCATGCAACCACTGATCATGAGTAGATGGGGCAGCAGTAAAATCGCTCGCCTCACCATAAGAGAAGCAAAAGAAATAGCATGACTCTGAACCAAAGACAAAGAAGAATCATTCCTTCCCATTGTACCGAAGAGGGCCACCAAAAGGTCCAGTGTTAAATCTATATTAAAAATTGTTGATAAAGTATGGAAAACCTCTCTCCAATATTTTTCAAGACTAGGACAAGTACAGAACATATGAATTAATGAAGTTTCTCCACTATTTACACCTGTCACACCAGAGACTCATGTCGGAATAAAAGCGAAACAATTTAGCCTTAGATATATGTGTTCTATGTACCACTTTGAATTGTAATAGACAATGATGAGCATATAACTTAGGAAATTGTGTCCCAAACCTCATTTGATATAGTCAAATTTAAATCCTGTTCCCAAGCATTTTTGATTTTAACTAACGAAGCCTGTTTTAAGCGTAAGCATTTCTCATAAATAATAGATACTAAACCTTTATGAGAAGGTATTGAGCTAAAAAATTCATATACAAAATTTGATTCAGACTCTCTTTGGAAAATTAGATAATTGTAATTCAAGAAAATGCAAAACTTGCAAATATCTGAAAAATTGAAATTTGGGCAGGTTAAATTTAGCAGAAAACTGCTCAAATGATGCAAAATATCCATCAATGAACAGATCCTTAAAACTTTGAATACCCTCTCTATACCATATCTGCAAAGAGGTTTGCAAAAAGTGATTAGATATGATAAGGCTTGAGAGAGAAAAATTATGAAATGCAAACTGTTTTATAAACTCTGCCCAAATTCTCATAGAATATTTAACAATTGAATTATCTATTATCTTAGTTGAGAATAGAAGTGAAGAGCCAAGAAGCACTGAATTAGAAAAATGTTAGTGTTAACTTCAGTTCCATTGATGAGGATGGAAGACGATATGGGCGAGTCAAGTAAATCAAAAAGCGATTTAGGTGCAAGTATTGGAACAGATTGAAAAATGTATAAAAATTCAGCAGAATATTCATTTTAATAGAATTTATATGGCCAACTAGAGTTGTAGACAAAGGAGAGGTCAGGGAATGATTCACTTGTTTAAACATAGCAAAATAATTCTAAAAAGATGTTTATGATTCATTGTAATTATAATAGCAAGGTAGGGAAAAAGGTTTTTAACAAGCTTAAAAGGAGAACCATCACACACTGCTGCAGAAAAATTAATTGGAAGAAGTCCACTTTTATGCATATTCAATTTATAACCTGAGAATTTACTAAATTGTGATAGCAATGACATCATACGGGGAGCGAGGTGGCTGGATTTGAAAGGTAAAGTAAGAGATCATCTGCATAAAGAGAGATCTTATGTTCAATCCCTTTTCTCCAAATCCTCAATATGTCCCTGCACTCGCGAAATGCAATTGCCAATGGTTCAATCACCAGATCAAATAATAAAGGGCTTAACAGGTATCTTGACGATTGCCACATTGCACATTAAAAGGCTGAAATTATTGTAAATGAGTAAGAATTGTGGCAGATGGTCATGAATACAATAGTTTAACCCATGTAATAAAATCAGAACCAAAATTAAATTTTTCAAGGATTTAAACAGATATGTCCATTCTATCTGATCAAAACCTTGCTCAGCATTCAATAAAAAAATATACTCAAGAATTTACCTGGAAGGCAAATACATAATATTCATTAAGTGATGTATATTAAAATAGGAATATCGGTTTTTAATAAACACCATTTAATCTTAATAAATAACTGAAGATAAAATGTTTTCCATCCTATTGGTTAAAATTTTAGACAAAATTTTAGCATCAACCTTCAGTCTATAGGAGGAAGATTCAGTTTTGTTTTTACCTATCTTTGCAATTAAATAAGTCTGTTCAAACAAATCAGCAAAAGCCACCTTTAGGTAAGGTGTGAGCAACTAAGAAAATAATTTGAAAAATTCCACCAGGAACACATTGGGTCCAGGGGCCTTTCCCAGTTGTAATGAGGAAATAGCAGCTGCTATTTCTTCTTGTGAGATAGTTTCATCTAGTCTGATTTGACTATCTGAAGAAATCTTGGGGATATTCAATCAGTTGAAGATTTTTTCATCAAATTACTGTCATTTGTTCATTTGGAAGAATATAGTTTGGAATAGAATCTTTTAAATATATTGTTTATCTCCAAATGATCTGAAATCATAATACCATTATCTTTACGAACTTTTATGATGTGACGTTTAGCACCAAATCCTCTCAATTGATTGGCCAAAGACTTATCACCATGAATGTAAAATTGACTTTTAGATTTCAAAAGTTGGCATTTGGCTGGGCATGTTGAGAGAAGATCATATTTAGGTTTAAGTTCAATCTGTTTTTTGTAAACATCTAAGTATTTAGTTTAAGCGCATTGTTGATCTAACTGTTTAATTTGTTTAATTAACTCAGATCTTTCTTTATTAGTCTTCCTTTTTTTATTAACAGTGTATGAAATAATATTCCTTCAAAGAAAAGCCATCAAGATATCCATTTAATTAAACTAGAGGTCACTGAAGAGAGATTAGTATCAAAAAGAAAACTATCTGTTCTTCCATAAATTTAGCAAAGAACTTATCTGATAATAACACTGAATTTAAACACGTGTCTTTTACCTTGAGGAAAATTAGATTCAGTGACATTGTAACAGGGGTGTGGTCAGATATTACAATACTGTGGTATTATCAAAATGAGTTAATGAAATTAGATGATTATCAATAAAAAATAATCAATACATGAGTAAGTGTAATGAACAAGGGGGAAAATAATACTCTCTATTGGAAGGATAAAAGAAACGCCAAACATCTGAAATGCCATAATTTGATTTTTTTAAAAGTATGCATTAATAGGGCAGATTTGTTTAAAGTAGCCGCATTAGAAGATGAACAATCCAGGAGAGGGCTCAACCAACAGTTGAAATCCCTGGCTAGAATAAGCAAGTATAAACTTAAATCTGGCAAGGAAGGAAAAATATTTTCAAAAAAACCTGTATCATCAACATTGGAAGAATAAACTTTTGTGAAAACCACCATTTTATTTCCCTGAAACAATAACAAAGCAACCATTAGAATCTGAAACAACATTATATATACTTAAAGGAATATCCTGATTAATGAGAATTGATGCATATCTAGATTTAGCTTCTCCTTCTCCATTAACAATGGCGTGAAGCAAGGCTGTGTTCTCGCACCAACCCTCTTTTCAATCTTCTTCAGCATGATGCTGAACCAAGCCATGAAAGACCCCAACAATGAAGACGCTGTTTACATCCGGTACCGCACGGATGGCAGTCTCTTCAATCTGAGGCGCCTGCAAGCTCACACCAAGACACAAGAGAAACTTGTCCGTGAACTACTCTTTGCAGATGATGCCGCTTTAGTTGCCCATTCAGAGCCAGCTCTTCAGCGCTTGACGTCCTGCTTTGCGGAAACTGCCAAAATGTTTGGCCTGGAAGTCAGCCTGAAGAAAACTGAGGTCCTCCATCAGCCAGCTCCCCACCATGACTACCAGCCCCCCCATATCTCCATCGGGCACACAAAACTCAAAACGGTCAACCAGTTTACCTATCTCGGCTGCACCATTTCATCAGATGCAAGGATCGACAATGAGATAGACAACAGACTCGCCAAGGCAAATAGCGCCTTTGGAAGACTACACAAAAGAGTTTGGAAAAACAACCAACTGAAAAACCTCACAAAGATAAGCGTATACAGAGCCGTTGTCATACCCACACTCCTGTTCGGCTCCGAATCATGGGTCCTCTACCGGCACCACCTACGGCTCCTAGAACGCTTCCACCAGCGTTGTCTCCGCTCCATCCTCAACATCCATTGGAGCGCTCACACCCCTAACGTCGAGGTACTCGAGATGGCAGAGGTCGACAGCATCGAGTCCACGCTGCTGAAGATCCAGCTGCGCTGGATGGGTCACGTCTCCAGAATGGAGGACCATCGCCTTCCCAAGATCGTATTATATGGCGAGCTCTCCACTGGCCACCGTGACAGAGGTGCACCAAAGAAAAGGTACAAGGACTGCCTAAAGAAATCTCTTGGTGCCTGCCACATTGACCACCGCCAGTGGGCTGATAACGCCTCAAACCGTGCATCTTGGCGCCTCACAGTTTGGCGGGCAGCAGCCTCCTTTGAAGAAGACCGCAGAGCCCACCTCACTGACAAAAGGCAAAGGAGGAAAAACCCAACACCCAACCCCAACCAACCAATTTTCCCTTGCAACCGCTGCAATCGTGTCTGCCTGTCCC
Organism: Narcine bancroftii; assembly: GCF_036971445.1. Classification (NCBI taxonomy): domain Eukaryota; kingdom Metazoa; phylum Chordata; class Chondrichthyes; order Torpediniformes; family Narcinidae; genus Narcine; species Narcine bancroftii. Next base: position 418,229,953 of record NC_091469.1, read on the forward strand.
GCATCGGACTGGTCAGCCACAAACGAGCCTGCAGCTGACGTGGATTTTTTACCCCCTCCATAAATCTTCGTCCGCGAAGCCAAGCCAAAGAAGAAGAGATTTAGCTTGAAAGGAAGACTGATATTGCTGCCCTTTCCACCATGGCATCAGGCGCGAAACATCACTGAAACATACGTGTCTCCTTTAAAAATATAATCGCAGTTTTAGGTTGTTTTAAATGTGAAATCACTTTTACTGGATGTTTTAAGGCTCCCACATTCCATATCAGGAATATAGTCAGATTAGCCGTGATCACGCAATTATAGTAAGTTTTCACTAACAGTAAAACTAATTTCAGAAATCCCAAAGTGCATGTGTAAAGCCAAGTTTGTGCAGCATGTACAATGACCTCCAGCCTGCAGATGGCCTTATTAAACCATAAAGTACAACTCCATCAGCTGGAACCAAAAAGATCTAAACAATTAAGCACCAGGGCCATGCAAAACACCCATGATCCAATCCCCATTCTTTTCCAGACCCATCCCCCTAAGTCTGTCAGAAAGACTGACAACATGCTAATTAATTATAAGAACCCATTATCTTCCAGTGTAGATTCAATATTCTTGCTCAGAAGCAAAATAAAAGCATTCCCCTGCAGATGTTCATAACAAGCCAAAGCCATGTTTAGTATAAATACAGTAAACATCAAAGAAAAATTAAGCACTTCTCGAGAATTTAAAAAAAAATTTGTCACAGGATATATAAAATAGATTTTTTATCCTGTTTCAATGAAGTAGACTTAACCGTATATACAATCAAAATGTGTCAAATTCTTTTCCTTACCACTCCAGATTAATTTAATTCATAGTAACAATGTTTTCTCTGTAGAAACTCTAAAAACAAATGCATGAACCTTTAACATATTAAAATTCAATCCTCGGTTCAAAGCAGTCATTCAACAGAAAAAAAAAGAAATAATATCATTCAGGAGTTGGAGCGAGAAGGTTGCCAATGAACTCCCAAACATCTTCTACTGAACCAAACCATTTCTTGCTCCCATTGTGGAAAGAGATTCTAAGATGTGCTGGGAACAGCAGAGAAGGTTTCCACCCAGGCTGAGATAACTCCGACATAACTTCCCTGTAGACAGCCCGCTTTTTCATAACTTAAGGAGAATAATCTTCCACGATTCTAATTTTTTTTGCTTTGGTATTACTACGTGCTTCACAAATCAGTAGTTCCTTTGTTTGATAATGATGAGGGTGTTTAACCACAGAACATGGTTTTTGTTCATTTGTTAATGGGCTCTGGTTTCCTCCCACTGTTCAAAATGTACTGGGGTCTTCCAGTTGGGCCGTGATAGGGAGTAGACATCCACACCTTCAGTATACATTTTCCCATTTACTATTCTTGAAACTTTCGAATTGGTGTCAAATTGCACATTCTTTATTTGAAATGGATACAAGAGCTGTAAAGATCACTAAAAGTGTAAAAAACTTAGTCGACAATGAACGGTGTGCTCTATCAAGCTCCGATGGTATTGGAAATAACTCCTCTCCAAACACTGTTGCAAATAAATCAGAGAACAATTTAGTAAGCACAGCAGTCTCAGTATCTTCAACCAAGCATGCTATGCACAGATTCCTGCTGCCTACTTCGTCTTTCCATATCAATAATTTGAGTCATTAGTCTCTTGTTATTGTCTTCCAGGTGGCAGATCCAGTCATTCATTTCCTTTAAAGTAGATTCTGCTAAGGTCAAACGCTCACCTTTTTCTTCTATAGAAAGACAGATCTGTGCAAAGCCTTTCATCTAGATATTTAAATCCTGCATCAATAGATTATTTAATTTGTTCATGTACATTAGGGGAACCCTCAGTAGTCAGATTTGCCAGTGGAATAGCTGGAGTTTCTTGTTTCTTTCCATTTTTTACACTTTTAGTCATCTTTCCAGCTCTTGTATCCATTTAGAATAAAGAATATGCAATTTGACACCAATTTGAAAGTTTCAAGAATAGTAAACGGGAAAATGTATACTGAAGGTGTGGATGTCTACTCCATATCATGGCCCAACCGGAAGTCCCCGGTACGTTTTGAACAGTGGGAGGAAACCAGAGCCCCCAGGGAAAACTCAGACAGACACAGGCAGAACATACAAACTCCTTAGAGACAACATGGTATTCAAACCCTGGTCCCGTTCACTGGCGCTGTAAAGGCATTGCACTAACTGCGACGCCAACTGTGCGGCCCATAGAGTAGGTGTTCACTGCAAAGGGGATAAAGTATTTGAAGGTGTCTTCCTTCCACTGTATAGGGCATTGGTGACGTCACACTTTGAGTACAAAATGCAGTTTTGTCTCCCGATTCAAACACCAAGAAAATTAAGCTTCCAAAATCAGATTTGATGGCACAATAGAATTGTGGGGCCTTGTCCCTAGGTGCTACGTTGCATTTTCTTTGCCAGACACTGTTTTTTCTTTCTTTTCTATTTGTTTCTGGCATAAGCTTTTAGCAATTTCATAATCCCTAATAATTTAAATATGTTCAGAATGCCCCCTATGTAGTATTGCCAATACTAGTTCACTATTTTTGCTCAGTGCATGTGTCAGCTGTCCAGATTCTGTCTTCGTACTGTGTAATGTTCCACAGAAGTGAAGTTGTATTGTCCCTTCTGAAATGAATGGATTGGAGTCTATTACACATCACCAACTGTTGTCAGAACACAATTAAGGTAGTTTACTCCTTATTTGCTTGTCATGATAGTTTGCTTTCATAATTAAAGTCATTGTAAACGAACGAGCTCTGTGCATTGTGTACATGGATATTTTAATAAATGGTTTATGAGTATTAAAAGTTTGTACAACAATCAGTCTGTCAAAGCCTGTAGAACGGATTACTGTTCAGACAGATGATCCATAGTCAGCTGTGCGACACCAGTGATACAAGGCGCATGTAGCAAGGTATTAAAATAATAAAATAACAGATCTCAAGAGAACCTTGCAGGGCAACAGCAATGACACTTCCCTTCCAGACAACTGAACATCTTCTACACATAGTTCAATGAGAAGACCAGGCAGATGCCAAAGAAAGGTTTGTTCCCTTGAAGAACAGGCCCCTTGCGTACCCACAGCTGGGGTGAAGAATTCTATCCAAGTGAACCCACATAAGGCAGCAGGATCAGACAATAAGTCTGATCCATGAAAGAATATATCAGAAGGACTGTGCAGACCAACTGATGGATGTCCTTTCTGAGATCTTCAACAAGTCATTACAGCAGCCCATTGTCGCCACAGGTTTCAAGGCTGCCACTATCATCCCAGTACCAAAGAGGGCAACAGGAACAGGTCTCAATGATGACCACCCAATAGGACAGACCTCCAACAATATAAAATGCTTTGAGCATCTGGTGATGGAACGTATTAAAGCACTCCTCCCAGAGACTCTGAACTCAGTTCAATTTGCCTACAGATGGAACCATTTTACTGTCGATGCTATAGCCTTGTCCCTTCACTCCATCCTAACCCAACTAGAGAATGACGCCTCATATGCCAGGCTGCTATTCATTGATTTCAGTTCGACGTTTAATATAATCATACTCCAGAGGATGGTGGAGAAGCTGCCCTCACTGAGACTCAACTGGATTCTGGACTTACTAACAGAAAACCGCAGTCTGTCCGGGTCAACAGCAGAATGTCGAGTACTTTTACTCTGCTCCATCTGCTCCTGTTCATGCTACTGAAACACTAAATGGTATGAGAATAACAACCTGAGTGCCTGCCACATTGACCACCGCCAGTGGGCTGATGTCGCCTCCAACCGTGCATCTTGGTGCCTCACAGTTCGGCGGGCAGCAACCTCCTTTGAAGAAGACCGCAGAGCCCACCTCACTGACAAAAGACAAAGGAGAAAAAACCCAACACCCAACCCCAACCCACCAATTTTCCCTTGCAACCGCTGCAACCATGTCTGCCTGTCCTGCATCGCACTTGTCAGTCACCAACGAGCCTGCAGCAGACGTGGACATACCCCTCCATAAATCGTCGTCCGCGAAGCCAAGCCAAAGATGAAAGAAGACAGGTACAATTGGGTATTAAATTTAAACTGACAACCTGGAGAATCTGAACTTTCAACCTTCCATTAGCCTTTCATTTCCCTAGCCTTGTATTTCCCAAATTTAGAAAAATAAATGTAATACATTGAGAGATATTTGTATTTCACTGTCAGAATAATCATCCACTTAAGACTGCTTTAGATGTACATTCATCCACTTCCATGTGTGCAGGCCCATTGTTACATCAGTTACACAACTACCAAATTGAATGATTTTCTAGAGTACATTTTTTAACACATTGAATCAAGCTGTGCAATGTTTGTCCAATAGTGTCTCATCATGAAATTAATTGTTTTAATCTTATTAATTGTTATTTGTTCTAGGATTGGCAGGTTCTTATTTTCTAGCTATATTTTGAATATTCGGAGTAATGATGACTTAATTCCAAGATTTTCCTCCCCTGTCCTGGGATACAATATTTTCCAGATTTCCTATTTTTAGTTCTGAGCAAGATTACAAATCTTCAATGTTATATTTCACTTAAATAATTTTTCAGTGTAATGTCTTGCTGGTTTTTGGGTTTTAATATATTTGTGATGTTGACATTGGACAAAATCTGGGAGTTGGACAAAATGGACAATGACTTTATAAGTTCCTTTGAATAGTCATGGGCTTCTCATTGGATAATTCAGCAGAGACGCCCCTTTAGGGACGGCAAACTTAAGTGGTTCTCTGACATCATTTCATGTTGGCAGATACATGATTCCATTGAACTTCCTCAGATTTTATGATTTAAATTGTAGACTAATTTAAATTCTGGAGCATTACTTATGACATTATAAAGCCATCATTTCCTTACATCTATAACCAACATCACTGGGATGATAGTGGCTATTCTATTGGACACCTGTATGTAGTGACATAATCTGAATTTGCAAGGCTGTGTTTTCTTTACTATGGCAGAGTGTGACATTGTGAGTGCTTCATTACGTTTGATATTTGTATGGTGCGCTGTTAGACAGAATCAGACACACACAAGGTAAAGAATGAACAACAGACTTTAATCCACAAAAACCTCCAAAGAGCTAGGCTGGCTGTGGCTGTAGCAACTCAGTGTGAGGCCTCGGGAGGCCGGTGCAGGCTTATATCCCGCAGGGTGATTGACACTCGACCGAGTGGGGCTTGATCCATTTATGCCGACTGATTGGCAGCCGGCCAGGTGTTGTCCTGTCCCCTTACTCTCCTGCAGGTACAGAGGTTTCCCCCTGCAGTAGGCCAGTGGTGTACCACCACAATTTGAATAAAGTATTTGTTCCAGGAACAATAAATAAATGTTTGGTTGATGCAATAACATTCCACTGAGGCCAATTACTTCCTTTCTCACAAGGAACACTTCACAGAGTGGACTTCTCCAAAACAGTTTTATGGATATTTGTGTAGAGTACAAAGAGCAGAATAATTTACCAGGTAATTAAAATTTAATTGATATTAAAATGGAAGCATTTTGATTTAACCTCCTGTTTATTTCCAATGATATCAGAGAATTTCTTTTACTAGAGCAATGAAAGCTGCAAGCTGTACAGGAAGGATATTATGTCCCTGTGGGACGTAAACTGACTGATCTTTGTGAACTTGAATTTTGGGGATTAGGGAAATTCTGGGAAATTTTTGCCCTTGGAAAATCTGAGCGGATTGTGAGAAATTATCATAGATATGAATTTTATAACAAAGGCCAAATTAGATCTTTGGTAATACTATTTCACAAATCTCAGTAAAATGTTTTTGGCCTGGAGGACATTTTTCTTGAATGAGCTGAGTATCAGGGGATTTTGACTTCCTGTATGGAGGATTTTTTTCTGCAGCTGGAGTAAGCACACAGCTTGGATCGGAGCCAGTAATTATGGAAATCCAAAAATTAAGATTTAAAAATTAACTTCTTTTTAAATGGCATCTATCTGATTTAATGCCTTGTCTCCATTCAGGACATCTTAATTTTTAACATGTAGCGTTGATTGGAAAATTAGTCCTTGAAGTAACAAGGTAAATTTAAGAGTTCATCAATATTGGTTGCAGCTTTATTTAACTTACTTTTATCACCTACTTCAATATCAAGGTCCCCAGCGTTTGTTGTAAAAGCACAGAAATTCTGGAGAAACTCAACAGGTCACAATCTTTACAATTATTCTTATAATTTGTGCTTTTTATATCCTGTTGTATTTCTTTCTTTGGCTTGGCTTCGCGGACGAAGATTTATGGAGGGGGTAAAAAGTCCACGTCAGCTGCAGGCTCGTTTGTGGCTGACCAGTCCGATGCGGGACAGGCAGACACGATTGCAGCGGTTGCAAGGGAAAATTGGTTGGTTGGGGTTGGGTGTTGGGTTTTTCCTCCTTTGCCTTTTGTCAGAGAGGTGGGCTCTGCGGTCTTCTTCAAAGGAGGCTGCTGCCCGCCAAACTGTGAGGCGCCAAGATGCACGGTTTGAGGCGTTATCAGCCCACTGGCGGTGGTCAATGTGGCAGGCACCAAGAGATTTCTTTAGGCAGTCCTTGTACCTTTTCTTTGGTGCACCTCTGTCACGGTGGCCAGTGGAGAGCTCGCCATATAATACGATCTTGGGAAGGCGATGGTCCTCCATTCTGGAGACGTGACCCATCCAGCGCAGCTGGATCTTCAGCAGCGTGGACTCGATGCTGTCGACCTCTGCCATCTCGAGTACCTCGACGTTAGGGGTGTGAGCGCTCCAATGGATGTTGAGGATGGAGCGGAGACAACGCTGGTGGAAGCGTTCTAGGAGCCGTAGGTGGTGCCGGTAGAGGACCCATGATTCGGAGCCGAACAGGAGTGTGGGTATGACAACGGCTCTGTATACGCTTATCTTTGTGAGGTTTTTCAGTTGGTTGTTTTTCCAGACTCTTTTGTGTAGTCTTCCAAAGGCGCTATTTGCCTTGGCGAGTCTGTTGTCTATCTCATTGTCGATCCTTGCATCTGATGAAATGGTGCAGCCGAGATAGGTAAACTGGTTGACCGTTTTGAGTTTTGTGTGCCCGATGGAGATGTGGGGGGGCTGGTAGTCATGGTGGGGAGCTGGCTGATGGAGGACCTCAGTTTTCTTCAGGCTGACTTCCAGGCCAAACATTTTGGCAGTTTCCGCAAAGCAGGATGTCAAGCGCATGCCAAACTGCATGAGTTTTTCAAGCTTTGTTGGGACCAAGGTAAACTGCCTCAGGATCTTCGTGATGCCACCATCATCACCCTGTACAAAAACAAAGGCGAGAAATCAGACTGCTCAAACTACAGGGGAATCACGTTGCTCTCCATTGCAGGCAAAATCTTCGCTAGGATTCTACTAAATAGAATAATACCTAGTGTCGCTGAGAATATTCTCCCAGAATCACAGTGCGGCTTTCGCGCAAACAGAGGAACCACTGACATGGTCTTTGCCCTCAGACAGCTCCAAGAAAAGTGCAGAGAACAAAACAAAGGACTCTACATCACCTTTGTTGACCTCACCAAAGCCTTCGACACCGTGAGCAGGAAAGGGCTTTGGCAAATACTAGAGCGCATCGGATGTCCCCCAAAGTTCCTCAACATGATTATCCAACTGCACGAAAACCAACAAGGTTGGGTCAGATACAGCAATGAGCTCTCTGAACCCTTCTCCATTAACAATGGCGTGAAGCAAGGCTGTGTTCTCGCACCAACCCTCTTTTCAATCTTCTTCAGCATGATGCTGAACCAAGCCATGAAAGACCCCAACAATGAAGACGCTGTTTACATCCGGTACCGCACGGATGGCAGTCTCTTCAATCTGAGGCGCCTGCAAGCTCACACCAAGACACAAGAGAAACTTGTCCGTGAACTACTCTTTGCAGATGATCCTGTTGTATAGAATACAATGAAACAAAGATTGTGAGCTGGAAATTATACATCCCATAAAAAGACAGGTTAAAGTAATAATGCGCACTGGGCCTGCAACATTTCTACTGAACACGTCCAAGTCTGCCTGCAAACAGGACAAATATCATTAATGGTGAGTGGACAGGTGAGATGAACATCTGATTGCATACTCTTTGGATAGTGCCAGAGAGAGAACAATGCGTTGGTGCACAGAAAGAAAACTGGGGAAAAGAGGGTAATACCTGGAAGACAGTGAGTTCTTGCTGACAGCAAAACCTGCTTTAGATGTCTACATTTGTGGAGTGAATTGTGTTTGATCCCATTTCTGCAAGGGTCATTCTGCAGTGAATGTACTCCTCAAGCAGGGACATCTGAGAGTTTGTGATATTAATCAATATGTATCCATCATCTTGCTGGCAAGAGATAAGGAAATGTATTATTGAAGGTCATGTATTCTTTTCAACAGGTTACACAAATGAGAGTTTGTGCAGAGAATGTGGTAAAAATGAAAAGATGAATGTGTAGCAGTGCACCAAAACATATGAAGGTTGGATGTGGAGTATACTAGGTAAAAGCAGTTACAGGTAAATGTGTGGTAAATCAGATTTGTAAATGCAATTAATAACTCGATAAAGTCTTTTGGTTTATAATGTCAAATGATTGTTTTTCTCCCAGTGTGGCCTTCCAGTAAATTGCATTTGGCTTCAGATTCTAGCATATGTAATCTCCTGTATGTAATCAATTGATAACTTGGGCAACATCACTGAATTACTTGTAGCACTATATCTAGGACTTCAACTACCTCCATAATATTTCACTTCTGCTACTTTCAGGGCATGAACCAGGTGGTGTTCCATGTTTTGCAGTTCATTCCTCCCCCACCCCAGCCCCCACCAACCCAATCCTGATTAATAGAATCCACAGTGCCTTTCTCCTTTAACAACAGCAGTTTGAAGTAATGCAGACCAGCTATAACTGGAGGTACTCTTGACCCCTGCTGAAGTAAACAGGAAATGCCAGCATGCTATCTGTAGTGCAATCAGTAGGCAGGTGTTCATCATTCTTAGCAATCCCCATGCCTGCTTTGGGTGACTATTCAGTTTAACCACTCTCCACCCTGCTGAATCTAAATCAAGAAATATAAATTTGGCAATAGAATTGTATACAGAAAGAATTACAGAAATATAGATGGAAAGTGAGGAGAGCATTAAGAATTAAAAAAGGTGAGTAATACTGTTGGGTTCTTATGTTTGAAATAAAAATTTCAACAATAATTAATATCTAAATAATTCAGCCTCTAAACTTGGGAAACAAAAAAAGAAATATTCAGCTCTAGAAACACTCAAGAGACTGGTGATGCTGGAATCAAGAGCAAAAATCAATCATCTGAAGGAACACAACAGGTCATCAGTGTGGCAAGAGAAATGGTCAATATTTTGGGTCAAAACTTGTATCTGTACAGTTCAAATCAGCTTGAGACAGTTTGTTTGACATAAAGATGATTTATCATGTTGAAATTTCACTTGCACGGCAATAGACCAGCCCCTAACTTTTCCTGGCACATTTGTCTTGCACTTAAGTACACTGGAGTACAGTTTTGTGCATCTGCTAAATTTTGGGTGTTTCAATGCTGTTACGAATGATGCCATGGACAGCAGTATCCTGATTATGTTTGTGCATTCATCAGTGATGGCCCTGCAAGGCCAGGGCATTTTGCAAATTTGATATTTTATTTCAACATGTTAAACAATTGAAGAAGTATTGACAAATTTTTGAGGATTGATCTTTCGTGGAATAAATACTTTGATGGAATAAATATGTAGTGTCCATTTATATTAGTCCGGAAGCAGTATAAACTGATAGGAAACAAATTTTGAGCATATGGGCACAGCAGAGGAGCTCCTGAGAGAATGGTGCAAAATCTGCTTGATTGAAGTGTTCCATGAACCGTTAAAATAAATTCCCAAGTGAGTGTTTGTAACATGTTACATTCATGTTATTAATGATTAATGTGAAGACCATCATTTATGTTTCCATGATACAGAGTATCAGCTATGAAATTCAGAGCTTTGTATTAGCAGCATTACATTTACAAAAATTCTAAATTACATTATGACCAATTAAATACAAAAGATTAGCCCACTACTTGCATGACAGTTCAATGCACTATACTTACTGATGCTCCGTCTGCTTTAAGAAATGTCCAATTGAAATTTGCCATGCAAATGTGAACCCCAATAGCATCTTGAATTTCAGACCCCTTTACACGGAGAGATTCTGAAAGGAAGGGAGATGACTAATGGGAAAGTCGACCAATCAGAAGGCACAGCCTCAAAATAAAAGGATGTCCCTATATAATAGAGATGAGGAGAAATGTGTTCAACCAGAGGATGGTGAATCTGTGGAATTTGTTGCCACATTCAACAGTGGAGACCATCACTTTGTATATTTAGTGAAGTTTGACAGTTAAGGTCAACAAAAGTTATAGGGAGAAGGTAGGAGAATGGAGTCAAGAGGAAAAATACATCAGCCATGATTTGAATGGCAGAGCAGACTTGAATTCAACTCTATATCATTTTACTGTGCAGGTAGAAACCAGTGAAACAGTGTTTCTCTGGACCATGGTGCATATACATACACTGTACAAGTACATAATACTTGTACATGTACAAATACTTAAAGATATAATTCAGAGTAAAAATATACAGATATTTTGGGATGATTTCTTGGTTACAGGTTACTGTTCATCAATCTCATACTCTACTGGAAGTATCTATTTCCCAGCCCAGGTCTCTTGATTTTGATGAGCCTGTACTTACTTCCTTGATGGTTCTGGATGGAAAGGATCTACTATGGGCAGAAATTCTGGTTCCATATTTATAGTCTTGTGCTTTAATGTCACTTGCATAAGGGTTAAGGCCTGGTTCAGCCCTTGTCAAATGGAGCCAATTTTATTTGGGTAGTCAGTTGTTGGGGAATTTGAGGAATCCATTATGCTCCACTATATTCTCCTTTCACTCCAAGGCTTTCACAATAACTTTAAGGTACCCAGAGGTCGTGATGCTGCCTTCAGGACAGGGGATAGGATGGCGCAAAGATCAACCAGGCCTGAACACTCCTGTGCAATCCAGAAGGCAAAGCGGGGATATGGACAAAAAATTCCACAGATAGCGGTGTGAGCCAGTGACACAAGGTGCATGTGGCAAGGGATCAAAACTATAATGGATCACATCATCCTTGTGAGTTAAAAACAATGAGGCTCCCTTTTCAAACAGATTAAACTCCTTCTATGCATGGTTTGATGACAAGAACAGGATGATGCTGAAGAAAACTCCGTGTCCCCCGATGAACGGGTCCCCTGCATTGCTGTGGCTGAGGTGAAGATAGCTCTATCCAAGGTGAACCCTCACAAGGCAGCAGGACCAGACTATACCTGGTCAGGTAATGAAGGGCTGTGCAGATGAATTGATGGAGGACATCTTCAACACCTCGCTGCAGCAGTCCATCATTCCCACAGAGTTCAAGACAGCACCATCGTCCCTGTACCCAAGGACAATTACTGGCCTCAATGAAGACTGCCCTCCATCATTATGAAATGCTTCAAGGATCTGGTGATAGAATGCATCAAAGCACATCTCCCAGAGATGCTGGACCCCTTTCAATTCACCTATAGAAGAAACAGTTCCACAGATGATGCTATAACCTTGTCTCTTCACTCTGTCCTGTCTCACCTGGAGAACGATGTCTCATATGCCAGAGTGCTTGACTTCAGCTCAGTGTTTAATTCATTCATTCCCCAGAGGCTGGTGAAGAACATGTCCTCCCTGGGACTCCTCACTCCTCTCTGAAACTGGATTCTGGATTTTCAACTGGAAAGATCATAGTCTATTCTGGACGGTAGCCGAGCACTGTCAAGCTGAGCACTAGTGCATCTCAGGCCTGTGTGCTCAGCCCACTCCTTTTCATGCTACTGGCCCACAACTGCATCATCAGATCCAGCTCCAACAGTGTAATTAAGTTTGCAGATGAAGGGGGTGCTAGAGAGTGGTTGATGGAGTAAGTCACATCCAACAGAGCTCTGCAAATTCACTTGATAAAGTATTATTTGATAGCAATCCAGGAAGTGTCCTACCATTGGCAATGCTTTGAGGTAACAGGGGTGGATTTTAAAGTGCAGAAGTGCCTAACAAGAAGGCGAAAAGTAGAGACAGCATGCAAAAACCCCAGAGGCCAAACCAGCAGATTAAAGATTCAGTCTCACCTGATCCTGTCTCCCCAAGCAGCTCACTGTCAGACCAGGACTTCGAGCGGCTAAAGCTAGCAGTGCTGACTGAACTTCGTAAAGATATTAAATTGAAGATAAGAATACATATTAGAGAAGAACTGGCTGCCCTTAAGGCAAAGCTACAGACTGTAAAATTGCAATTTGTGGCCGAAAATGTATCCACAAACACCAGACTGAGAGAAATTAAAGATTCTGTTGGAGAGTGAGAATGTTCAATGTTGGGATGTACCGGTGACATCTGTTCAACTCAAGAAAATTAAAACTTTCACCATTGATATGATCATTCTGGCAAACACGTGAGGATTTGGAAGCGGGGTCCCAGAGAAACAACATCAGCATAGTGGGGGTTCCTAAAGGAACCGACAACACGAGTAAAAACACAGTATCATCTATTCTAAACGAGGTGTTCGAACTGGAAAGAGCCACCGGTGGACTGAGCATACTGCACGCTATGACCAACACCAGGGAGTGATTGTGTGGATGTCCTACGCCGTGCCAGAGAATGCTCTGAGGTAGAATAGAAGGGGATGATTACGTTATCTCTGATCTTACTGAGAAAGTGGCACAATCCCAGGCAGCATTCAACGATGTCAGATGGGAACTGCAGGGTGTCCGATAAGGGTTAATTTACCCAGTCCATCTACAGATCACTTATGGCAACCAGGTGAAGGATTACCTCTCATCTGAAGCAGCAAGAGTATATGTCATAATGTTGAAAAACAATTGATAAGAGTGTGAGTGCCATGGGGCACTGCCACTTGTTTGGCATTCTTTATTTCGTCTACAGTTACCAAACTTGTTAAGGTGGAAATCTAAGACTTAATAATACGACATTACTATTATTAAATTTATAAGTAAATTTATTGGGCTGAACGATGATGTAGAGCTGACTGAAGTCCTTTACAATATGCCTGTAAATCTAATATTAAATTCACAGGAGGGATGGCTCATTCTCCAAGTCCTTGACATTTAGGGGTAAGGATTTTTGGACCAAGTGGATGTAAAATGCTGTGCCCACAGCTTAGTCTTACTACAGGAACGAGTGTAGTAATTATGTGGGCGAGTATGCAGTTTGTTCATGTATGCTTGGGGGGAGGTGTGGTTGGGGGAGGGTCACCTGGCACTTACACTCAATTAGGGCAGTACAGCTCACAAAATCTAAATATATATTCCAATGATTCTGAGCACTCGTGGCAGGGGTGGGGTGAGGAGATGTCTGTTAGATTTCTCATTTGGAATATCAGAGGAATGGGAAACCCTATTAAAAGATCAAAAGTTTTCTCCCATCTGAATTAGTTAAATGGAAATTGAGGAGAAATTGTGGGAAGAGGCGATTAAGAGAACTCATTCTTCCACCTCCTGTGCACGCTTGGGACTATTCAGTTCAAGGTGCTGCCCAGGGTTCACTTTTCAAAATCCAGGCTGTCAGCCATTTATCCTGAAATGGATGACAAATGCAATGGTTTCCCTTGCTTCCTTAGTCACATGTCTTATCAGTGTCCCAAAATATAAGGTCCATTTGCATTGACTGCAATATTTGGAAACTCCGACAACTCCCTAAAGACATGATAATATTCGTCCCTATTAACCTAGTGTCGAATTTTGTTATACAGGAAGTCTGACAGGGTTCTTCTATTACACAATGGATTAATGATGTCCATTTTTTTGCTGAACTGGAGAAAATCAAATGCACATTAGGAGGGCCCACTGGAAAATTTTTCTACAAATGGCAACTCTTTTTTTTTCCTCCAAATTATGAGTGCTTATTAGAGTAAAAGACTAACTGTGAGATGGTTATATCAGTACAATCGGTAACATAATGATTATACTGTCAGCAAAGTTGCCAAGGGTGGGGGTGGCGTGTCTGGCCATGTATCTGAGAGTATATGTGAACATTTGCGTATCTGTGTGTTGGTTTTTCTGTTTTTTTTTAAAAAGAAGATAGGAGTGCAATGTACATCTGTATGATCAGTATTAAGTTGTTTTCAATGCTCAATAAATATATTTTGAGAAAAAAGTTTGCAGATGACCCAACAGTAGTTGGCTGCATCAGCAACAATGATGAGTCGACTTGTGACGGATTATATCATATTTTATATTATGTTTTTGGAAAAGTTAGATTGGCGGTTTTGGTGTAGGTCACAAACAAACATTTCACAAAACAGATCTCATTTAAAATGCAAGAGCTCTGGACAAACCAGACACTCGGGCCCAGTTTTTTTCGTAAAGACAATCGAAACTGCTTTGTTGAAGGACTTCACAAGTAAGTGTTAATTAGATATGCTGTTGAGTAATGGATTGGAAACCAATAGATAAACTGACTCAAAAGTTTGGGTCCGGTGCCACAATCTGTCTGGATGCAGTTTGCTGTTCTAAGAAGATCTTGTGGTTTTGCAACCAGATAGAGGGGAGACAAAACAGGCTTTCTCTGAGAGAGAGAGAACTGGTTTCTGCAGCATGGTAAGCTGGCAGCCTGTTTAACACCCCCATTTTGAAGACAAGTTGTGAGTTCTGAGTTCAGCCTGTTCGACATCCCTGTGGTCCATACAAGCAGAAATGGCTGCCTCAAGTGTTTCACCTAAAGTAAGGAAAAGAAAAAGGAATTCTGTGGTGACCTGCAGAAGAAGAGGTTATCATTTGGAAAACCCTGATGGGGTAAGTTTCTTTGGCAAGACACTGAAGTGGCTGATCGGAGGGAATATGTTTATGTGTGTCTAACGAGCAACAAATCTCTCTCTGAAACAAACAAGAACCTTCATGAGTGGTAACTAATTACTTTTAAACACCAGAGCTTGGTGAAAATTCATAAATGTTGAATTCTGTTCACAGTAAAAGAATTGCCTGATATAGGTTAACTTGGAGTGGGAAGTGAGATTGGACTGTAACTCATATAACTTTTCTGAACTCATACATAACATAAATGTGCACTTAGAATTAGAAGGGGGTTAAGTTAAGGTAAAAATAATCTATTAAAGTTTGGTCCTGATTTTTTTGTAATGTTTAAAAAAAAAAGATGTCTTTTGTTTAAGAAACCATTTGTCTTGGTGAATTTCTACTGCTGCTGGGTTTTGGGGTTCTCTGGGCCCATAACACATTACAAAGAAGAGGTTGAATATCTCATGATATGGTGCGAGAGTAACAACCTGATTTTCAGCATAGACAAGATGAAGGAGTTGATTGTGGACTTCAGGAGGACCAGAAATGACCACCTTCCACTACACATCAACAACTCTGCAGTTGTTCTTTGGAGTTCACTTAACTGGTGACCTATCATGATCCACAACATCTCCTCATTTGTCTGGAAGGTGCAACAGCGACTGCACTTCTTGGAAGACTGAAGTGGGCAAGGCCACTGGCCACCATTATGTCAGCCTTCTGGAGGAGCTCTATCGAGAGTGCCTTGGCTGGCTCTATCACAGTGCGGTATGGTTGCTGCAGAGAAATGGATTGGAGGTCAATCCATAGAACCATAAGAGTGACAGAGAGGATCACTGGAGTATTCCTCCACCTTACTGATGTGATCTACCAGGATGGTTGTCTGAAGAGGGCTTGCAAAATCTTTGAGGACTCCTGCATACAACATCTTTCAGCTGCGCCCATCAGAAAAGAGATACAGGAGTATCAGAGACAGTGCCATCAGTCTGAGAAACTTCTTCATATGAGAATGCTGAAAGTCCAAATGAAGGGCTCACACTAACCACTTGGGAATCTCATATTCCTGAAACAATAATTATTTGTTTTGTATATATGAATATTTGTCCTGCATGTGTATTGTTTGTCTGCATGTGTACTATGCCTTGTGTCTCTGTGTGTTTTGTACCAAGGACCGAAGAATGCTGTTTTGTCCGGTTGTACTTGTACAATCAAATGACAATAAACTTGACTTGAGGGTGCTCTGCACTGCCATCCTTGGCCATCATTCAACCATTGAGCATCTCCTTATTTTATAATCTGAATATCTTGTTGTAGAGCAAAGATGAACCAATGGTGAAAATCTGTTTTAAACCAGAAAGTGATGAAATAAATGTTTGAACTTTCAGGTCAAAGTCCATTCATCAAAATGAGCATGTCGGGAGCCAAATGTCTGAAGTTGCAGAGTAGGGAGAGGGTGGGGAAAAAAAATAGGTTATTCCATTTGATAAGGAGTTGAACAAAAACATTGAGTATCTATTGATGATGGTAGATGATGAAAACTTTGAATGACATCTGAAGTGTTGAGCCCTGAAGGCTGTTCAAGAGTCGGACACCGTTCCTAATACTTCATTTGTAAAAATTAAAATTATTAGAAAAGTGAAATTCACTACGTTTACAATTTGTGACTGGTGTAACCAGCATAATAAGCCAAATAAGTTTCAAGACTTTTAGTTTTTCATTATATATATATTTTTTAATTGTTAACTTGTATGTTTCTGTTATGGAGATTGATAGGTTTTGTAGTTTTTGAAAGGTTCACTAGGCAGCTAAATTAGAGGATTGGTTTAGTCAGCTGTCTGTCTGGATGAGCATTGTTGAAGGTGGAGCTTGGTTTACCCACACGATGTCACTTGCACAGACTACCCCTTACCACTAATCATTAGAATAGTATTTTAGATACAACTGAGAGCGATCAATTAAATGCTTAGTGCAGTTATCATGTAGATCAGGGTTTCCCAAGAATTTTAGCTCATGGAACTATTTTAGGGAGGACTTGGAAATGACGAAACCCTAATCTTCATGTACAGTTTGCAGCAGGTCAGTGCTCCTTCGTTATTACAATAATGAGAAACACCCCCGCAAGTAATGATAATAATGAGATAAACAAAAGAATTTACCTCGTGTACTAACAAAGGTTAAAACGAGTGTGATTTGGGAATTAATCTTTTCACTTTTAAATTTAAATAATGCATGTGTAACTATACAAAGTGATGAAAAAGTGGAACCCTTTTTTATATTTATATTTTTATATTCTCAAAGAAATTAAGTTTTGTTTTGGCCCCTAATAATTCTGTATTACAAAGACTAGCAGCATTGGAAGACCTGCTACATCTATTGTTTTGTCCAGTTGTAATGAAAATGCATCACATAACTGCAAATGACATATTACTTTCCCTTCTATGTCCTCAGCTATATCCTTAATATGTCTTGTTACAGTATAATTTGACATTTGCACTGCATCGATTTTTTTTTTCCTGCTGAACTGCTGGTTGAACATACACTTCACTATGTCCTTTGTATAGGCTTAATGGTAGATTCTCCAAGAGTGTGGGCTTTTCCATCAAGGGCATTTTGATAACTTGCTCTGTAAGAAGCTTCAGTTGCATTCTCATTCTCTGTCTTTGCTCTCTTTATGGTTTCCATCATAAAACCTTTACTGGTTCCAAATTAATCTTGTTTTCTTTTAAAGAAGTTCACAGCTTGACTTTGTGCTGGGGATGATTTGTTTCCATATGTCTTTTTAATTTTTTGGAGGGGACCAAAGAACTGTTAGACAGAATTTTACCACATAAAACAGATTGTGCATCTGGTGCCTCTTTATTCCTGGCTGAATTGAATCCAAGCGATAAATAATTGTCATCATACTTTAGTTTCTTTATGACACTTGATCAACACTTTTCATATATTGGCATATTCGAAGATTCTTCATGAAAAAGCAGTGATACTTCAGTACATTCTTCTGTGGAATTATCCTGTCTTTTATATGGTTTTAACACAGCTGATGCCTAATTTCCCACAAAGCAGGCGATGTAAAATGTTGAGAATGGAAATGAGCGATTCATTCCCATTTAGAAACGTTTCCAGCAACAGTCCTAGACATTTTTGGGGATGGCCTGTAGTCTAAACTGAACTGCAGGTGGTCCGCAACAATGGACTAAATGAATAGGATGACGTCGATGCTGTACGTGGCACGCAAGGTGTCTGTCACAGTTGATGTTGACCGACCTCCAACTTTCAAAATCACCGCGACTCAGGTATTTTAATATAAACCTCCTTCCTATCTGAACCGCCACTACAGAGGGTAACTGTAAAAATTATTGACAGAAAATTATCATGATGGCTATGTAAAAACCAAATTAGTTTCTTTTTTTTTTAAATCCAACAATCCATGGATTAAAAACACACAAAAAAGTTACACTATCAAGATCATTATATTGCACACTTAAATTAATTACTATAATCACACCAAAAGAAACATCAACACTATAAACTTATCACCATGCAGAATGTCAACATGGAATATCGGTAAAATATGGGCAGCTCCTTCACCAGCGTTGTGCCAGTGAATGAAGAATTTGGATTCTCATTGGTTAAAAATGATGTACTAAGAAGTATCTGTGCTGCTAACATCAGACCTCATGATGCTTTTTTTTTGGTGGGGGTGGGGGGAGTGTACCGTTTGCTGCCATCCCAAGTAAGTTAGGATTATTTAAGAATCAAATTGAATTATGGACAGAAGAAATAAGTAAATTTTAAAAAAACAATGGTATCATGTTACTACAAGCCCCCTTTTATATTTTTGAGTTTTGATCCCTGTCACTTTTTTCGACAGAACACTTATTCTTTTCCAGGGGACTCAGTTTGGGAAACCCTGATGTAGATGTTTGAGAATAATTATCAGCATTATTTTTTATTATCAGTTTTGTGAAAAAGGTTTATTGCAGGGTTAAAGAAAAAGTTTAAAACTGAATCTAGCTGGATGAGTTGTCAGAGTAGCCGTTGATCATTGATATGTCGGACCAGATGGCCACCTACTGTGATATATTGACTGGTAAGGATGTATCAGCTAAAAAAGAGATTAATCTTTTGGTTTTTATTTTCCAATTTAAATTTTTATTCTTCCAATTCAAATCCATACATCTTTCAAAGAAATCAGATTTCAATGCAATGATGTTTGACATCAAACAAAAAAAAAGCTTACTTTGATTTGGTCTATGTTGTCTACATCATCTCTGTGCTTAACCGCCATGTAAATTCTGAGCAAGGTCCTGGTACATCTTTTATTAATTACGAGTCCATTGTTTGTCTTGGGTTTTTTTTCTTTTGCAAATTTCCATTTCACAGAATTACCCTTAGAATTACATTTGTCCATTTAATCACACAGTAGTCGTGCATTAATGGCAGTGTTTCATCACTCTTTCACAACAAGGGATACCCTTGACAGCTTGTTACATTACAGCCATTTCTCAGTTCAGCCACTTTACTGAATTTGGCACAGAGAAACTAACACATATAAATGTGCCAACAAGCTAGTTCACTCATTGTTACTTTTCACAGTGACACAAAATGCTTGTTGAAAATAATTTATTTAGCTGGAATACTCTGTGGATTTAAACTCTAAATAATCTATTGAGCAGTGCCAAGAGGCTGTATCTTAGAATATACTTATATATAAAATGAATTGCATATGGTGGATCAGCAGTAGTGATTGCACATGTCTTCCCTTGAATTTATATTGCACAACCTAAATTACTATAGAGCATTTGACTAGATATACAGAATTTCATTGAGAGTGTTTATTTGGACTGAGGTTAAAACATTTTTTAGTCCTTAACACATTTTACTCACCTTAAAATCCAGTCTTGTTATTATTTCCATGTTGTCAAGTGTGCAGATCCAGTGTTTCTTCACACATCGCTATTTATGAAGCTTAAGGAAGCCAAGATTATGTAGACGCTGAAAAGTCTGAATTCAACCAGAAAATGCACAAGGCAGCATCTGTGAGTTAATATTCTGTCAGAAATTCAAGTGGACAGAATGCATTTCCAATCAAATTGAACCACTTAGATTCACAATTAAAAATATAAGAATTAATAACATTGTTACACATTTTACAAAATTTTAGGATAATGTTTTGCAAATTTTAACTCTTCAGCTTTGACTGCACTAGCACTCTCTAATTGCTTGTTGGCATTGGATTATATTTTTGAATAATTAATACATATTAAAATGTTGCTGTCCCACTAGTGTAATATTTCATTAATCATACAATTGGATAACTCGTCGTGTTTTAGAAATGTTACAGAATATCAGAGCACTTGTACTTTTAGCATCATGGGAGCATAATTATGAAGTCATTTAAGCAATTAAAAATAAGACTGTTAAATTACTATATGGGCATATAATCATTCTCACTAATAAGAGGTTTGTTAAGGATTCTCTGCTTATTAAATCTGCTCATGTATCTTTACAAAACAGACAGAATTTTGGACTTGAGTAATGATTGCCAATAAATGGTATTGTATGGAGGATAGAAAATACTGCATAGAGAGCTTAGATCATGCCAAGATATCAGGAGGTAGTGGGAGTGGAGAAGATGACAACTATCTTGAGGAACAAGATCGTAGATTTGAGAATTTTACATTGACTCATTAGCCCCTTTCACACTGCCAAGTACATGTGGATTGAGCTGGTCAATTTAGCAGGTCCATTGTGGATAACCTGGTGGTGTGAAAGGTCCCAACCAGGCAGGGTGAGTAAAAATCAATTAGACACTGACTCTTCGTGAGGGCAAGTGTTAGAGCCCAGCCGAGTTAACTCGTTAATTACTCTGTCGGGGTGTGAATGGTCTACTTGACTTACCGGGTACCATTAGTGCCTGTACGATTGCATCAATCTGACAGTTATATTTCACTGCATGTCCGGCGTGCTCTGACAGCACAGCGGACTGGACAGTTGTATCTTGCAGCATAGTTGGCCGTGCTCTGACAGCCTATTGGACTGGACAGTTATATTTTGCAGCACTACTGGCCGTGCTCTGACAGCCCAGCCAATTGGACAATTATATCTTGCAGTGTGGTCGGCCGTGAGCTGATATTACTGCCGGCCACGTTGTGAAATATAACTGTGCAGTCAGCGGGGCTGTTAGAGCACCGCTGACTGCACTGTGAAATATAACTGTGTTTTAAATTATAAGAATAAGAAATATGTCAATACTGGAGCCCTTCATCAGAACTGAGAATGGATGAGAGCATGAGCTGGGGGTCTGCGAGAAGCAATGAAGTATCCGGGCCCTAGTACTGGCATGAACTGGTGAGGATGCATCTGTCTCCATGCCATGCCAGCACCATGCCTCGTGTCACCTAGCCTACCATCAGCTTCACCTGATTTTACCCAATTACTTGGGGTGGGGGGGCGGGGTGGTAGTTCTCCACAGGCCCGCAATGTGGGATGGTGGACACCTGATCATCTGTCTTGGCTGGAAATGGGGAGTGGGGTTTGGGGAAGACCCTCAACCCCGTCTCACACATCCAGATACATCGGGTGGTCAGAATGGAGAAGACAAGATGCCAGGGGAGAGCTCTGCCCTGCCCTGTGTGTCACGTCACACTTCTCACTGGCGCAGTGTTTGACCAGCCTCTGTTATACTCAATGCCCGAACCCCACAAATTAGACCACCCTCCCCCGAGCTTCACTCCTGCAGAATCAATATCACGGACACTAATGGAAGAGAAAGGCATGGACTGGAATTATGATGGAGAATCAGAAGGTTGGAATCATTCAGCAGGTTAGGCAGCAAATGTGGAGAGAGAACCCCAGTTCGTTGAGCTGACTCTCCCTCTCCCTCTCCAGAGGTAGCCTGACCTGCTGAGTGTTCCCAGCATTTCCTCATGGCAGGGTTTAGGAGATGAACAATGTCACTCCTCCCTGCCATAGTGAATGAGGCTCCACCCGTCGCCACAAGAAGAATCACCTTTCCTCTCACCATGTGATGCTTGCGCTCCCCTGGATCGAGCAGTAGAGGGATGGGTCCCACTGCTGGCACACTCCTTGCCACCTGTGCTCAAACCATGAGAATCTTCTGCTAGATGGTGCCCACCCAAGACCCTACAATCTGAGATGACCTTTCGCCTGGGCTCAATGGTTATTTATGGCGCTAGGTAATGCCGGGCTGCTGCACAATGGTAATAGTGCTATTAAATTTAATTATTTAGTATCTTTTCAGTCTGCCTGCTTCTCTGCTCCCTGCTAATTATTTCAGAAGAGCAGGCAGACATCTGCTTATGGTGTCTGCACTTTCTCAGAGGTTATAAATTCCCATTTCCTAAATCAGCACTTTTTCTCACAGCTGGGTTCATTGTAATAGAGTTAGAAGTGAGACGGGCAAAAGGTGTTAAAAGGAAAAAAGCAGACGCTCTCCCTCCCTCCTCTGTTTAAAGTCTCTGTGCCTACCATGCAATTAGACTTCTTTGCAACCCCACCATAGACAGATACATGGATGGAAGAGGTATGGAGGGTAATGGACTGGGTGTAGGTCAGTGGGACAAGGCGAAATACAATGGTTCTGCATAGATTATAAGGGCTGAAGTGGTCTGTTTCTGTTTTGTGGTGTTCTATGGTTCTTCCTCTTCTGGCTATCTATCCCATAGGATGGTGATGGTTCCTTTCCATCCATTTGTGGGGTTTGATAGAATACCCCACTCCTCAGAAAGGAACCGTGTGCATAAATGGATATTAGGTAATCCAGCAGCATGGTAAGGCCCAAGACAGCTGGGGGAAGTTCTGTTGCAGTGAATGGCCAGATCAAGCTTCAATGCAAGGGATGCCCTTTCTTTGCTTCATGGCACGTGTTTGCTAGATGGCCGTTGACCTTATGAGAGGGTTCATCCACCCTTTGACAAGTCTTGTTTTCATCCTGCAGGGTGTCTAGCCACCCTCCTTATCAGGCAAGCCTGGTGGGGGAGCCAGTTTAGTCGCCAACCACCTGACCATGTGACAGGTAATACTGGGTTTCATGGTACAGGTAGAACTCAGACGAGTGACCTGACTTGCATGGTTCTACGGTGCAGCAGAACTCTTTAAGCGACTACTCAACATTAATACATAGTCACCATTTATGAAGAGGAGTTTGGTTTCAGGAATAAAGTCATCATATTTTTAAAAGATATTGGAAAGACCACAGTTAAACTACCGTGTCCAGTTTGATCTCTTACCAAAGAATATACTTGCCATAGAGAGAGTGCAGCCAATATTTTGTAAATTAGTCCCAGCGATGACTAGTTGGTTGATGCTGTATTCATTAAAATTTAGAAAGGATGAGAGGAGATCTCATTAAGGCTTAGAAAAATCTTGATGGCCTTAACAGGCTAGAAAGGGTTTCGCTGACTAAAGATTTTGGAATAGGGCACAGATTCATGGTCAATAATACATCATTTATGACTAAGATGAGAAGAAACATCAACACTCAGGGGTGTTTTTGAATTTTTGAAATTCTCTTCTGAGTTTCATTCATTGTCATTATTCATTATTTCCAGGAATTAAGAGAATTAAGAGATTTGGAAACAGGGCTAGAAAATGGCACCGAGGTGAATCAGCCTTGATCTTAATGAGAGATGGGGTGGGATCAAGGAGATAGATGTTCCTCTCCTGCTCTTGTCTCTTCATCTCTACACCTGGAGTTTTCAAGTTTCAAAAAGATTGCTTTTTATTCATCGTTTTGTTGACACCTCCTCATGTGACAAACCAGTTGTCCCTAGAACCAGACTGGTTAATGTTCTTGTATTCCTGTATAATTTACAGTTTGTATTTTGTATTTTTTAGAAGTAAATGAACTGAATTCATGTCATTTCACAACCATTTGTTGACCTCAAATATAATATAACAGAAGCCCATGAATAAATGATGTACTATATAACTTAGTGCAAAATAACAATGTATCTTAGACATCATGGCCACATATATATGGATTGTTTTTAAGTTAGCATGTGCTGAAATTTTATTTCTGATTTTTATTGATGCATAATAGCTGTTTTGACTCTGGGCAAATGAAACATATAAGCAAATTGTTTATCAGCTTAATAGTAATGAGATAAGAAGTTGCTATTCTAAGCAGTCAGCTTGTTGCACACTTAAAAAAGCACAAATAAAACCATTTTCTTTTCCACTGCAAAAAATTCAAGTGAATGGCTCTATAGGAGCCATTCTCAATGGGGTCCTTATGGCCCCATTGGGGGACTGCAACAAGTTTCAATAAAAGCCCTGTTTTCTTTTCACCTCACGTATCCTAAATAGTTTTTTTTAATGATTTTTATGTAGTCAGTAGGAGAGAACGTACGGAAGAAACCAAAACTTGACTGGTTCACATGGAAAGGGGTCCATAAACTTTGAGCAGAATCCTAAGGTGGGGGGGGGGGGCATAACCAAAAAAAAATTGAGAATGGCTGCTCTGCAGCAATGGCTAAGCAAATCGAGCCTGAAATTCCCTGAGGCACTGCAACATCAAGAATATAAATAAAGCATGATGTGCTCAATAATCTACAAACTTAAAGCAAGCTCTGTGTTCACAAGCTTTATGCCATGCCAAGTCTATTGTGAAAGTAACACATTTCACAGACATGTACATCAGATCAAAAGTGCTCTGCCATTTCTGGAATGAGGTAATTGGTACATTTTATTTAAATACAAAAAACTGGAAAAATAGTTTATTCTGTATCTTCCGTGATGTTCCAAAGTATCCCATAAACCACTTTCAAATTGTACCTTGTGATGTAATTTAGGCTAAGGAAATTGGGTTGGTTAACAGTGAATCAGGGAGTGCAGTTTTGTGTCAAAAAGCTTTGATTTTGGAAGATTTATGGGTGTAGGAAGGAAAAGGTGAGAAAGTTAACTGCTCAGAAATCCTGGTGAAAAATATGTTTCAGTAAAAATATTTAACAAGCTTTCATTTCAGCTTTGTATTCACGTAAATTGTTCTGAGAAATGCTAAAAACTTTGCATGGAACAAACAGCATTTCCCACTCGAGAACCTCATGATTCCCATGCAAGCATGACTGCAAAAATTCCACAGCTCCTGACAGATGTTCTCTGGCTCCACTTGGTTAGGTTACTATTGGAGTTCAGCCTTGTCATGCAAACTTGTGCTTTTAAGTGTCTAACTTGGTGGAGGTTCAGCCACTCCATTTCAACCAGTGTATGGTTGTGAGGGATAGAATTAAATTCCAGTTAATTTTATTTTAAATAATTGACCAAATGTAAATATATTTACTAGCTTCCAAGTTGATTCTAATGATGTTCACAACTTAACAATGTTTTTCACTGTATCATTTTTTTAGTAGTATGTGCCTGTTTTACAGCATGAATGAACACCAGACACTTTTAACAGCATCCAGATAATTTCCAAAGCTTAATTGACAGCTGCTTCAGTGGGGCATGTCTGTCAAAGCACTCTCTTAGATTGTGGCTTGTTCATGCTTCACAAGTGTGAATAAATACCAATCAAAGATCGAGTGTGTCAAAGTGATTATTTGTTAGGATGTTGCTTTTTAGAAATTCTTGGCCAATGGAATGTAAGAAAAAGAAATGAGATATGAAAACTTCAATATTATATACAATATTTTGAGTAGTTACATTTGCTGGTGTAAAGGGAGAAGAAATTCATCTTTGGTTCTTTCCATTAATTGCATGTCCATTGTTACAAGATCAAACCAGCAACCACAAAGAAGGCAGATCACACAGGGGTAAAGATGAACAATTACTTTATTAACAAAAATTCACCTTCAAACTTTAATTCAAAATTCTCCCCTTTTATAACAATGCCCACTGGTTACTATGCAAATTTCTATAACAATATAAAACTAATAAATTCCCCAGCCTAAATATAACATATGTAATTAAAGTCTAAGTTATATTTCCAACCAGCCCACAGAAAAAACTTAGACACAAAACAAACATAAAACACACAAGACTCACAAAACTTTGATCTCAACTGAAGCAAAGATCATAAACAAAATTCAGTTTGTTTGGTAAACTGAAGCCAAATGATTCTTTGTGAGAGAGAGAGAGAGAGAAAGAGAGAGAGAGAGAGAGAGAGAGAGAGAGAGAGAGAGAACAAAATTCAATGTTATTTTCTTGTGTTGCTTTCAGAGAGAGGAACAATGGTTTGATCCAGATCCTTCTGGCTGCCTTCAGAATCTCTATCCCTTTTTGAAATCCCAACATTCTAAACTGTCCTCCAGACCATGACTCATGCTCTGGGCTTTTTCCCACTCCACAGCACCACCATGTCCAGACATTTTTACACCATTTTCTGCACATGCTCTCTGTAACAATATAATGAAAGATGATTGATGTAAATTGGTTCTGAAATCAGTGAAGTTGAATTTTGAAAATAGTATGCAAAGCACATTCTTGAACAAAAAGAATATCTGTAGATGCTGGGCTGAAAGGGGCTGGACAATCCCAGCATGTCACACAGCATCCAGAGGATGTAAAAGGTAACTAACATTTCAGGCCTGAGCACTTTACCTGTTATATTTGAAGACTTTTCCTGGGGCTCTTGTTGTCAATCCTTCACAAAGAAGACACCAATGGCTATATTTTGTTAGGAGTTTGAGGAGATTTTGTATGTCACCAAAGACTCTTTCAAATTTCTATAGGTGTGCCGTATAGAGAATTCTGAGTGGTTGCATCACTGTCTGGTATGGATGTGCTACAGATGGTTGTAAACTCGGCTAATGCCATCATGGACATTAGTCTTCTATCCATTAAGGACATTTTTAAGATGTGGTATCTCAAGAAAGCAGCTTCTTTTTTCAAGGACTCTCACCACCCAGGCCATATCCTTTTCACACTGCGAACATCAGGAAGGAGCCTGAAGACCCACTCAACAATATAAACACAGCTTCTTCCCCTCCACCATGAGATTTCTGAACAGACCATGAACCGATAGACACTACCTCACTTTTTCTCCTCTTTTTGCTCTAATTTTTTTTTAATAAATCTTGTATTTACGGAATTGTAAATTATTGTAATTTTGCCCCTTGCGCAATACCGCTGGCACAAAACAAGAAATTTTGTGACACGTGTTCATGACAATAAACCTGATTCTGATTCTAATATTTGTATTAACTAAACCAAGGACAAATTTCTGTCCTTTGTAATCATTTACAATTGAGCATTCTCTGTGTTATATTATTTATATTTATGGCTGAACTAATGCAAAGTTTCTAAAGGTGAAGGTCAAGTTGATATGTGATGCTTGAAAACTAATCATACCCTGCCGGTGAAACTACATTTTACAGCAGTTCAGATGTTTCAAGTTGTGCCTTAGTTTGATGTTCAAGTTGTTTGTTCTCCTTGGCTGAAACAACCAGTTGACAAAAGATGAATTTTGGTAGGAACTAAACATTTTTTTACATCAAATTTGTTTCATGAACTTGAACAAATCCTCTGGGAATCTACTCTCCATTTAACTCTATTTGTTTTTACATTTGTATATACATACTGCATATGTATTGTTTGCCTGTAGATGTGTTGTGTCTATAATGTGTGTGCACTGAAAATAGGAGAACATTGTTTTGTCAGGTTGTACTTGTGCAATCAGATGATAATGAACTTGAACATTTGATAGGGAAATAGCTTTAAAATGGAAAATCACAATTCAAAAATGTACAAACCTACAAATAAACATGCTGTTAATTTCAGATCTATTTTAATATACTTTGAACAATTTAACTAATAATATTGAATCCTTGTATTCTAAATTTATTTTTTAAATTTACACATCCAGCATGGTAGCAGTGCCTGTTCAGCCCATGAACCTGTGCTGCACAGTTACACCCAATTGACCTACAACACCCGGTATATTTTGAACGGTGGGAGAAAACTGGAGCACTCAGTGAAAACCCAAATAGATGCAGGGATAATGTACAAATTCCTTACAGACAGTACAGGTCCCGATCACTGGCGCTTTCTTTCTAGTAGTTAAAATTGTTTAACTCCAAGAAGCCACTGAGTGATATCATCTCACCTGGACTATCTAAGTAATATGCTTTATCTTGTTTAAGCTCGCACCAAGTTTGAGGGCATTGTCACAATCATCAATTCCCATTAAAGTAAGATATTCTATTCACTATTTGCTGCCACTGAGTAAATAATAAACAGTACTGTTTGTAAGGGCTTTGAACATGATCCCATTTGGTAGTCTTGTGTGACAAAATGTAAAGGAAGCAGACATTATTTTTCCTTGTGAACAAAAGCCATTGCCAGAATCCAATGACTCATTGCATTATATCCAAAATTGCATTAAATTGGGGCATGTAAAATCAGGATTTCACTGTATATCAGTGCTGTAGTTAAAATGGATCTTGGGTTTACAGGTCATGGAAATAGGTAGAAGCAGTTAAAAGGAATTGGGAATAGAAAATAATACTGCTTGTGTTGCTTGTTGGCCTTCAAGTTGTGGTTGAGATGTTGGGCATGGTATAAGTTACAAAAATAAAGTTGCATGTAATTGGGGTAATTGAAAGGGATGTTAAACTACTATAAAGACAGAGCTAATCAGCTGCAAACACAAGGAGTTCCTGGATTGGAGTTTCCATCATGGAAATAAAAAAAAGCTCTGCAAACACTTGAAGCTGAGACCCTAAAGGAAACCTGTCACCCAAAAGGACAAATGATGGATAGAGCATAGGTTGCTCAGAAGCTCACTGAAAACCACAAAATGCACTATCAAGAACATTCTTGTTATGGACACACAAAATCCCACCCTGTGAGAGTCAAAAATGGCGATGAACCTTTCAAGAACCAAGGTGAAGTTATTGCCTGCTGTATGGCTCATTTCAAAGCCTTCCTCATCAATGACTCTTGATGTGAATCCCTTTAACTCCATTCCACACCAATTCATTTGGACTAACTTGGCTGATGCTCTTGACAGACAAGGCCACATCCTAAATAAAGCTCAGGAAGGCCTTAAAACTTGATGAGGAACTTTTGTCCCAAATCAACATCTTTATTGGCAGTACCTGAGAAGAGGAGATTATGTCATGATCATCTTAAAAAATGAATTAAAATCTGACAGAGGTAATAGAAAGGTCTCTATGTTTTTTTTCCCCCAAAGAGAAAGTTATCACCCGAGTCCTCCTCAATTGACTCCTCCAAATGGCCAAAGCTGCTTCCTGAACAGTAAGTCCACCAGAAAGCATAATGGGTTTGATCTTGACATGAATACATCTGAGGAAAATACGGGGAAGTACAAGTTGGTCATTCTGCATCAATTTTTTTCTCTGATTCATTTGTATCAAGAGTCTTATGCAACATAACATCTGATACTGCAATCTGCAAGTGATGTTCAAATTTCAATATATTGTCCATTTCATTATTTTTCAGATAGGTTATTAAAAATATTATGGCTTTTAGCTGGTAATTAATATCTATGTTATTAGGCAATAAGTTTGGCTAAAATTTATAATGGGATCGTGTGTTATGTTGATGTTTTGTGGTGATAATGTTTTGGGAAGCTTTTGAAATTGTCATGGTATAAAGGCCAAAAAACCATAATAAATGTGATAGCATAGTTAAGAATATGTTTATGGCACCCAATCTTTCGTCGTTTTTGTTGCTTATTTTCTGCAAGTGCAAACTTGACAGCCCTGGTCTGTATTTTTTGGGTTTATGGTATGAGCATTGTTTTCAGGCCTAGTTGGGTAAGGAGTTGATGATGTGCATGTTCTGGAGTTCGAAATATCAGGTTGGTACCCCTTTTATGGGATTAAATTATAACCATAGGTCTATGGGAATTTTGCAGAATTATTTCAGATAATTTAATTGCGGTTAATTGTCGGATTTAACTATTTATAAGGGCAGAGACTAAATGGGGATATTATATATACTATAGACTTGTATGGATGCACCAACACATCCGAGCAGAAAGTCATGTTAAAGGCCATTCACAGCCCAGACAAAATTCTCTCCACCATCAAGAAAATCTGCTGCCATCAGGGAAGAGGTGTAGGTGCCACAAGACACATACCACAGTTGGTACCCCTGTACCATCAGACTCCTAAACAACAAACTTAATGAGAGACTAATTCATTATCATTACTTTGCATATTATTTATTTATTATTGAATACAGTATTTGTTGTATGTTTTGCATTTTTTTTGTACTTTCTTTACTCATTTTTATTTCTTTTGCAGAAGTATCTTTTCTTGAGCATCATGTTTTGCTCTACCAATAAGTAGAAATCCTACCTGGCTTACAAGAAAAAGAATCTTAGGAATGTATGTGATGTTATTTCTGAACTCTGACCATAAATCTAAACTTGGACTAAACGTGGGGAAGCAATGCAGAACCTTTATACATCATCGGTCCTATGACAAAATATAGATATGTTTTTGAGAGATAAGTTGGGGCAAGGTTTGTTAGTGTAGATCATATACAAACACATTAAAACCGATTTTATTTAAAATCCTGGACCTCTGCTCATGCTAAACATATCGGGGCCTCAGAGCCTTTCCAAAAGCTTTGGAGAGTGCTCAAGAGACTTCACTAATGGATTTACAGAAAGTCAACAGATGAAGGAGCTTAACAGAACAGCATATTTTCTGGAAGGGAACTTGCTGTTCTAAGAGGGTCTTGTGGTTTTGCAAGCAGAGAGAGTAAAACAGGCTTTCCCTGTGCATGTGTGAGAGCGAGAGAGAGAGACACACACACACACACACACACACACACACACACACACACACACACACACACACACACACACACACACACACACACACACACACACACACACACACCAGTTCTACAGTGTTACAGTCAGCAGCAATAACTGGGACTGGAACAGAACAACCTGGCAAGCTTATGGAAAACCCCATTTGGAAGATGGGTTGTGAGTTCTTAGTTTAGCCTGGTCAAAGCCCTTGTGGAGAGGACTGGCTGTCTAATGTTTCACCTGAAATAAGAGAAACATAAAGGAACTCTGTGGTGACCTAAAAGAAAGAGGTTATCATCTGGAGAACCCTGAGGGGGCAAGTTTCTTTGTTAAGACACTGAAATGGCTGGGTGTCCATTGTACAACAAATCTCTCTCTGAAAATGACAAGAGCCTTCCTGAGCAGTAACCATTTACCTTTCAAGCACCAAAGCCTGGTGAACTTTATAAATGTTAAATTCTGTGCACAGTATAGGAATTGTCTGCAACCAGTGAACTTGGAGGAATGAGAATTGAGATTAGATGTGAATCAAAGAACTTTTCTGAACTTGCACACACATTACATACACGTGCGCTTTAGAATTAGAAGGGGGTTAAGTTAGGTTAAGTAAGTCAATAGTGATAAATTAAAGTGTGATTCTGTTTTCATGTTTAAGGATAATTAAAAGCAACTTTTGTTTAAGTAACCGTTTGTCTTGGTGAATATTGCTGCTGGGTTTTGGGGTCCTCTGGGCTCGTAACAGTTCAAAGTTAGCTGGAACACTGTTTTTAATTCTATTTATCACATTATAGGAAGGATGTAACGGTATTGGAGTGGGTCTGTAAAATATTTATAATAATGGTTCCTGGACAGCTGAACTAAAACTAGAAGGATAGATTAGAGAGTCTTTTATTTGGAGCAGAGAAGACTGAGGAAATATCTATTGGAAGTAAGTGGAATGATGAGATTCTGGATAAATGAATTGGGGGAAGCTTTACTCTATGATGGAGATGTCTAAGGATTAGAGATAAAGAAGAGAATTTTTGAAATTGTTTTTTTCTTCAGCAGTTGTGGTTGGAATTTGGAATTCAGTGCCTGTAAATGTGCTGGAGAATTTCACGAAGAAATTTGGATTCATCTATAATGGTGAAAGATTTGAAATATCTATAGAATGTAATGGAGCTAGAAAATTGCTCTGATAGAGGACCAACAAAGACTTGATGGCCTCAAGTGAGATAACAATTTTATAATTTTATGCATCCATTATGGAGGTGTGTAGTGAGTGAACCAACAAAACTTAACTGTGCATTTTTATACCTAACTAGATTAAATGGTTCAGAAATTTTGGGTGAGAAATTTTAGGATCAAAGTGCATAGCTCTCTTAATTAAAACTGTGTTTCAAATTTGAAGTATCAGGATCATCACAGAATTTATTTAGGTTCATTGTGTGGAGATAGAGGAGGGTAATATAAAGGGCACTTAAAAATAATGGGGATGGTGAAAATCATGGAATCTATGACAAATTAAAATTCAGCTTGTCAACCACTTGGCATTGTTCACTAGATGTGAAAATAATTTTTTAATGAATAATGACTGTTCATTGTAGTACACATAAATAAAAGGCACTGATGTACCCAAATTCTTTCTTGCTGAAGCCAAACATGTACATAAGATAAAATCACCTGCTAAAATAGTATTCATTAAATGACTACAATATGCTAAGACAGAAAAGGAGATAATAAATATAAAAGGATTGATGGATAATATTTACAGTGCAATTTTTTCAAAGCAGGAGGAGATATTTTAATGGTGAAAATAGATCTTTTGGTGGTCCCAGACTAGTTTATGATTTGGGAACAGGGTAGTATGGGGTGATTCAAGACCCTGAGAGCTTTTGGATGAAGACTTCTTCAATTAGGATGTGTTGGGATTCTGTACTTGCTACCCGAAGGTAGCAGCAAGAAGTCGTTGTGACCGGGGTTATGTGGTTGGGGGGGGGGGGGGGGTGGCAGAATGGGGAGTCGTTTCTGAACTTGAGGTAGTTCACTAGGTTTTCCACTTTGTGCAGCTTTCTGCATTCCTGGGAACTCAAATTACCAACCAGACCATGATGCAACCAGTCAGTGTATTTTACGCTGTGCACCTATAAAAATCCAATAGAATGTTCAACAGTACGACTTCTCAGATTTCCTCAAAGATTGAAGTAGCTATAAGGATTGCGGAGACATTGGTAATAAATTTCCCAGAATCTATAGATTTTGTATGGATTCGGTGGATTGAAAAATTTCAAAGATCACTCTGCCATTTAAAAACCTTGGGAGGCACAGAAAAAAAAATTCTAGCTATGTTAACCATTGGTGATCGGGTAGTTGCTGGAGTCCATTGTCAAGGTTGACAGAGTACCTGGAGGTGCATGACAAGATGAGCCAAAGTCAGCATGGTTTCCTTGAGGGAATATCTTGCCTGACAAACCTACTGCAGTTTTCTTGAGGAAACCACAAGCAGGCAATTCAAAGGAGGATTCAGTGAAGGTTATATACACATGTAATTGAATTTTCCAAAGACCTTTGACAATGTGCTATGCATGAGGCTGCTTAACAAGATGAAAGCCCATTGGAATTACAGGAAGGATACCAGCATGGGAAGAGAATTATCTGATCAGTAGGAAACAGAGAGGGGAAATTTGAAGTTGTATGGTAATGATTTGGATTGAAAATGAATGGATTGGTGGGAAAGTTTGCAGAAAGTACAAAGATCAGTGGAGATGCAGGTAGTGAGGCTGCAGAGAGATTAGGAGAAGGGGCAAGGAAGTGACAAATGAAATACAAGGTTGGAAAGAGGGTACAAATTTAAAACAGAGATGCAAAGGAATACTTTATCCAGAAATTCAAATTTTCAGATCCAGATTTCAGATTTATTGACATCAAACACAATCCTGAGATTCCTTTTTCCTGCGGTTGTAGCAGAATTTC
Organism: Narcine bancroftii; assembly: GCF_036971445.1. Classification (NCBI taxonomy): domain Eukaryota; kingdom Metazoa; phylum Chordata; class Chondrichthyes; order Torpediniformes; family Narcinidae; genus Narcine; species Narcine bancroftii. The sequence continues at coordinate 418,263,519 of NC_091469.1, forward strand.
CACTAATTGGTAGTGCAAAAAAAAATAAACTATACACAGCATAAAACATGGAAACCAATAAAGAACTGTAAACAAACTGCAATACAGAGAGAACAAAAAGAAAATCCATAAAGTGCATAAGTAAGAGTCCTTAAATGAGTCTCTGATTGAGATTGTCGTGAAGGAGTGCCAGCTGTTCCTGAACCTCGTGGTGTGAGTCTTATGGCACCTATGCCTCTTACCTGATGGCAGCAGTGAGAACAGAGCATGCTCTGGGTGGTGAGGGTCTTTGATTTCTGCTGCTCTCCACTGGCAGCACTCCCTGTAGATGTGCTCGATATTGGAGAGGATTTGCCTGTGATGTCCTGGGTTGTGTCCACTACCTTTTGGAGGGCTCTACACTCAGGGATATTGGTGTTTCAATGCCAGACCATGATGCAGCCAGTCAGCACACTTTCTACCACACTTCTCTAGAAATTTTCCAGCATTTCTGGTGTCATACCAAATCTCTGCAATCTTCTGAGGAAGTAGAGATGCTGACGTGCTTTCTTCATGGTGTGTTGGGTCCAGGAAAGATCCTCCAAAGTAGTGACTGCCAAGAAAATAAATAAATTTGCTCACCCGCTTCACCTCTGATCCCACAATGATCACTGGATTGTATACCCTGGCTTTCCTTTCCTGAAATCAACAATCAGCCCCTTAATTTTGGTGATATTGATTGCAAGGTTGTTGTTATTGCACTATTCAGCCAAGTGTTCAATCTCCATCCTGTAAGCTGACTTATCCCCTTCCTTTATGCAACCTGCTACCGTTTTTTCGTTGGCAAATTTGTAGATGGTGTAATTGTCATATTGAGTCACATGGTTGTAGGGGTAAAGTGAATAGAGCAGGAGGCTAAAAAAAACAGACCTGTGGTGCTCGGGTACTGATGGAGATTGTGGAGGAGAAGTTCTTACCAATCATCACTGATTGTGGTCTGGGGGTGAGGAAATCCATGATCCAATTACACAGTGGGCTGTTACTCCTGGTCTTGTGTAGAGCCAGTGAGATAGACCTGTTACTACAATAGGTGAACTGGAATGTATCCATGTCACTACTCATACAGGTGCTGATGTGTATCATCACCAGCCTTTCAAAACATTTCATTGTTGATGTAAATGCTACTGGTCGATAGCCATTAAGGCAGGTTACTACGCTCTTGGGCACCAGTATAATTAACACCTGTTTGAAACAGGTGGGTACCATGCCCAGTTGGAATGAGAGTGGTGAACCTCTAGAATTTGCCACCATGGGCGACTGTGGAGACCAAATCGTTGGGTGCATTTAAAGTAGAGATTGATAGGTGTCTGTATCGTCAGTGTATCAAAAGTTACACACTTTGGTAGAAGAATTAAAAGGGCAGGCTATTATTTAGATGGGGGGAAAATTCAAAATTTGGATGTGCATATATATTTTAAAAGAAAACTCAGACATTCAAAGGACTTGGGAGTTATCATGAAGGATACCCTAAAGCTTAACCCCCAGGTTGAGTTGGTGGTGAAGAAGACTAATGCAATATTGTCATTCATATCTATAGGAATAGAATACAAGAGCTGGATATGATGTTGAAGCTTTATATAGTCAGTGGATCAAAATTTATTGGTAGAATGCTGGAGAGGGGATGTGGGAGAACAGATCAGCTCTTGATGGAATGGCAGAGCAGATCTGATGGGCCAATTGCTCATATATATTATGGTCTAAATACTGAGCTGTAGTATTGAATAACAGCCTGACAAAGGCATTAAACAAGAAAATCTATAAATTCTTTGATTGTAGTTTACATAAAAACGCTGGAGAAACTCAGCAAGTTATGCAGAGTTCCTTTTTTGGCAACTATAAAGATGCATAACCCATGTTTCGGGCATGAGCCCTACGTCAAGGTATTAACAAAAAGCAGCCAGGTGTCTGAATGAAATGGTGGAGGGATAGGGGTGGAACATAGGTACACAGGCAAGAGGAGGAGGGGAAGGGGTGGAGACAGAGGGATTGGGGAGACAGGGGATTGGCCTAGCCAAAACCTTAACAAAAGCATTCTTGTGGTGAGGTGGTATCTCGCAGAGTGGAGGCCCAGTGGGATCCATCCACTGTTGACTGTTTATGATGATATGTGAATTGAAGTGAATTCAGGTCTTTCTTGAGACAGGAGTTTATTTGTTTCATAATCAATCTCTCGATTCACTTCACTCTGGCAAATGCAAAAGTCATCAGCTAATGGTCGTGGAAGCAGATCATCGTGCTCTTTTTGGGTCCTTCTGAAGCAGGTGAGAACCTCAGACCAGTGCAGCGAAAGATTGAAATTTCTACAGAAATGAATTGGCTCATCATAAAGGTTGAAATGAACTGCATTGCTATCACAGGATTTGAATTAAATTAGTTGACTTGGAAATCTCTGAACTGTAAATTCTCTGAGAGTTATTTTGTGATAAGTCCTACTATTGGGTAGAAGTAATAGTTTGAAACAATAGTATAAATTCTAACAGACAATTCATGTATATTTCCTATGATAACATATTTGCTATTATAGATTTTTTTTACAAGTACCTTCTCAGGTGCAGTGAGTAAACCTTTCGGTCATATGTACATTGAACGATATATGTAACAATGAACTCATTATCTTATTACCTTTTGAAATTGAATTGCCATAATGTACCCTGTCAAAATATAAAATAATGAACATTAAAAGGATAGATGAATAAATGTTAACAACAGCAGTTGGTGCAAAAAATAGCAATATTTCAACAATCCAGACACATCTATTGGTGGGCACAAAGAAGTTCATGGTTATGTAGTTCCAGAAGGTTGACGATCCTGATAGCTAATTGGGAAAAGTTTCTGAACTTGGAGGTACCAGACTTCAGATTCTGTGATCAGATTTGGGAATCCTTTTTGATGTTGATGATGGGAGATCCATGCTCCAAATGGTGGCTTCCATGCTTGGTAGCAGGCCATGAGGGTTGTGGGGTCCTGTAGCGCACCACTCCCCCATGAAGGGGTAGACCAGGAACTGACCCCATAGAGTTGGAAGCCACAGCAAGGAGCTCAAAGATGTCAGTACTCACACCAATTTCGGCTGATGGAGACTGGCTCATGAGACTTGGATCTGCAAAGGTGCCCATGGCCAGAAATGTTCCTGAAGAGTTTTTGGTGTTGTTTCCAAATCATATCAGAGATTTGGAATGAGGAACTTGCCACAGGAATGAACCGGAAGCCACGTTGCTGTAAAAGTCACAGAGAGATGAAGGCAAATTCAGGGACACTAGGTCTCTGAAGGGAATTTCTCTATCTTCTCTTTCTTTTATTGGTGAGGGGCCTGGCTAGTGTCACCTTTTATGTGTCCTTTTACGTCAAAGAATAATTAACAACTTTATGTTTTATTTACATTACAATAAAATAATCTTGAATCCATAGCCTCCATCTACAACTCCCACTTGGTACCAATTGATCTTCCTATTCATTGTAACTCTAAATGCTAAAAACTATGGTCTTTGGATGGATTTATGAAGGTTAGAGATAACCTCCTGGTCTGCTTGCAGAAGTACCTGTTAAAGAATTAAGATCTTTGGATGGTCCTGAGATGCGTTGTCTGGTTTCTGGATGTTGTCATTTGATTCATGTCTGTGTATATTATTTATATACCTTGTTAACCTTGTTTAGAGGGAGGGGTTTGATTATAAGTGTTTTTCCTCTTTTTCTTTTTTTAACGAGACATACTAGATAAATGTGGGTTTAAAGGAGAATTGTAAACATTGATCATATTACAGAAGATAAAGTTAATATCTGAGAAATATAACTTCCCTTCCTTTCTATAAGGGAATTTTATTTATAACTTTACCTTACCTCATGTTTTTTATTGTTATTTTTTTAACTCTTCCCCCAGAAATTCTTCTTTTCTCTTCCTTTTCAATATTAGCTTTGATATTTTATGAAGAATGTGTCAACTGTTAATTCAATCCAATCCTAGTTTTAATGTTTTGGAAAAGATTAAGTTAAGAAATGAATTATGGCTATATTTTATATTTATAATTTATGGATGATATGTATATGATATTGTTTCAGACATTTACTAGATTATTATGTGTATAAGTTCTTTATTGAATTGAATAAAAATATTTTTTAAAGTAAAAGTACATTTTTTTACAGTATTGGGTATAATGTGGCAAGTAGATAAGATGGTACGCCCTCGAGTGCATAATCACATAGCACTGAAATGTTGGCCTGGATCCCATGTTGAATTTGGTAATGGAACATATTGCCACAAATTTCAAGAAAGTCTACAAATTATGTTGCAGTCTATTTAAAATTATTATTTTTGAAATTAAACCAGATTTAATCACTGCTATTGAAACTAATTTTGCAATTTTATCTGCAATTTAAAACATTGGATCAGGAGTGTTTTCAAGTAGCCTTTCTCAGGTGACATACAGATTCCTACAACAAACGTCAATAAATTAGCTTTTAAAAATGTGCTTACACAATAACATTAATGTTGCCATTTTGTGCACATCAGCTACTTAGTGTCCTTGCACAATACATGAGTGAAATGTTGCTGCATTTTACAATGTCAGGTTGACTGCAGCAAAATGTATTTCAATGTTGTTCTCCAGAATTGACTACTACTGAACCAGTAGTAGTCACATAAAGTGGAAAATAACAGTGCTTTCTAAACTACTGCAGTAGAATATCAAATAGAAACTGATGATGAGGCAAAAAGCAAAACAGTTGGTGAAAGGGAACTTGAAAAGAAGAATGAATCTCTGAATGGGAAGAGGGAGAGAAAAGTGCAAAATTTAAAGCATGTGAAAGACTATAACAAAAGAAGTTCCATTTATATCATTCTTCCCAGAGATCCGGAATGTAGCACAGGAGCATTGTCAACAAAAAATGGACACTGAATCCATAAATAAATATTCAGAGATAATTTATAAAAATTTTGAGCAAAGGAACATTTGAATGTTGGACAGAGAAATAGAAAGATTCTCTAGGGCAATTTCAGACCTCAGGACCATGGGAGTTGAAATAAATGATGCCAGTGGAGGTCAAATTTGAATAAGAATGCAGAAGATACCAGACTTAAAAGATTGTCAAAATAGGGGGAATTAGATTGTGGGAAGGATATGGAATAAGCATGAAATGTTGAAGCTGAATCAATGCAAATCAGCAAGCTCAAATAGTTTTTGGTGTGATTTTTGAAAGTGAACAGCATAATTTCAGATTATGCAACTGAAACTAATTTTGCAATTTCATTTAAATTATTTGTCAGCAGAATGAATATAGCTATCAAAGATACATTTGGATTAGTTGATTAATGATGATGTGGATGAGGGTTTCGGCTGCATTTGGGCAGATGCAGTGATGCTATCAAAGAGAAAAGTGAAGGAGGGAAGTACAAAATATGGAACTAAAGAGAACGAAGCAGCAAATGTAGAAATGCCTGGAGCGCTTCATAGAGAAAGAGAAGCAAAAGAGAGTTGTTCCCTCCCCCTCTCCCCCACCCAAGCAGATTCACCGAGTGTCCGTGGATTCGCCTCCAGCACTCTGCAGCCACACAGAGTCCAGTCCAAACCATGTGCAAACCATCAGCAACCCATGGTCCAGATCTAAATCTCCAATACAATTAGGAACTTTTCAGTGTCCTCAGCACCCTCTTGATTCCTGAAATTCTCCATATATTAACATGTCAGACATGGAAGATTTACGAATAAAAATAGCAGACCTGGAATCAGAATATTTTTACAGTACAGGAAACATTCAGCCCATCAAATCCCTGTTGGTTTCTTGTGAAGCAATTTCCAGACCTATCCCCATGCTGTTTCCTTCATTGTCTGATGAAATATTTTCATTCAAGTTCCTATCTAATTCTTTCCTAAAATCCCTTGTTGAATATTTCCAAAATTCTTTCATGAACTTTTGTCCAAGTTATTAAATTTCTCTCCCCAGTTCTCATGTTCTCAAATAGAATCCAAGTCCTGTGGTATAGAACAAGCTCTTCAACCCAATCATCCATGCTGACCAACTTGGTATTCTGGGCTAGTCCAATTGCCTACATCTTATCCATATCCTCCTGAACCCTTCCTATCCATATAGTCAAATGTTTTTTTTTTGAACATCAAAATCTCGTCTGCTTCTGGATTTTCCTCTGGCAGCACATTCCACATATGGACTAGCCTCTGTGTGGAAAAGTTGCTTCTCAGGTCTCACTTTAAACCTGCAATCTCTAGTTCTAGAATTATCTACCCTTTGAAAAAAACTGTCAGCATTTACTTTACCCATGCTTTTTCTCCTGGTATATACCTTGATAAAGTCTCCCCCTTAGCATCTCCACTCCAGAAGATAAAGGGTCAGCCAATACCACCAATACCTAGAAACTTAAGCACTGCAGACCTGACAATGTTCTGGTGAATCTCCTCTACATCCCTTCCAGCTTATTAATATCCTCTGAAAGCTGGGGAACTAGAAATGCTTGTCTGACTTGCATGCCTTGTAAAGATATATAATAATGACTCAACTTTTACACTCCGTATCTTACCCAAAAAAAGCAAGCAGGCCAAATGCCTTCTTTACCACCCTTTCCACTTGGGTTGTCATTTTCAGGAAATGATGGACCTCTACCCCTTAATCTCTCTGTTGTACAACTCTTTCCAGAGCTTTGCAACTTACTGTACAAGGCTTATTGTTGACTTACCAATGTCCACCTCTTAAATTCAATTTGCAATTAGACATGATATATTAGTGTCCTAAACAATACGTATATTAGAGTCCTAAACTATTTCAACATAATTTCAAATAATTTACATTAAGTTTCCAATTTATTTTATTTTTCATTGCAATTGGAACACATTAATTGTTCTTTTGACTGCAACAATGAGAGGATGAAATTTTTTTTGAAGATTCTTAAGGTTTTGAGACTGTAATTAAAATTGAACAACCTCCAATCATGTCTTAAAGCAATCAAACATTGGTAGAATGAATACTGTGGGAACATTTTGTGCTTGAATCCTGGTTATATATCTGAGCCTCAATCAGATGTGGATGGGAAGTGATTCATTCTTTTGAGATTTTGCAGTTTGAGCCAAAGGGAAATGACTTTGTCCGCTGGAATTCCATAGTTATGGCTTTGCTCCGAATTAATTATCCCACTGTTTTTTTTTGGTGTCTCACTGTCAACAACAGCCTATTTGTGGTAATTACATAAACTTTTTGGTTTAAGACTGATTTCAACATGTTCAAGATCTGTCTGAACCTGTGAACCCACGATCATTTTGTCCCCCTTTATGTTTCCCATTTTCTTATAAATATGAAATGAAACTAAAATGAATCAGTTCACTTGTTTCAACTCTGAAAATCATTTAACCTCAAAGTCTGATACTCCTGAACTGATCTTTAAGTATGGTCACTTACTTTATTTCCCCAGAAGGTTTCTCTGCTCTCAAACAGCCTCCTTTTAAGAAGACTTTATATCTGTTCATTTTTCAATAAGCTATTAGAATTTGATTTTCTTCAAAGTTCTAATATATATTTTAGCACCCAGATTGAAATTTGTTCAATCATTTCCTTTTTGGAAATTAATGCTATGAGTGTATGTGATAAGTTAACCAAAACCCAACACCCACCCTAACATCCAGTGCAAGATATAGCATAGCAATCTAACAGTGAGATTACTATCATCTAATACTGTCTCAATTCAGTTTGTTTCATATGGAACAGAAAATAGCAAGTTTCTGATGCTCTTACTAACAGTAATATGAATGAAATGCTTTTAATAAAATTTTATCAGGGCCTATTTTTCTTTGTTTCAGTTATATGTTCACTTTTTTAATGTCACCTTATTTATGTCTCTTGGTGCCTGCCACATTGACCACCGCCAGTGGGCTGATATCGCCTCCAACTGTGCATCTTGGCGCCTCACAGTTCGGCGGGCAGCAACCTCCTTTGAAGAAGACCGCAGAGCCCACCTCACTGACAAAAGACAAAGGAGGAAAAACCCAACACCCAACCCCAACCAACCAATTTTCCCTTGCAAACGCTGCAGCCGTGCCTGCCTATCCTGCATCGGACTTGTCAGTCACCAACGAACCTGCAGCAGACATGGACATACCCCTCCATAAATCTTCATCCGCGAAGCCAAGCCAAAGAAAGAAGAAGGATAAAATGAAAAATGAAAAAAAAATTACATATGTACAAAAAAGTATTAACATGGAAAACAAACACTTGTGATATCTTCAGAACAATAAAACCTTTGTACTGTCAAACTCAGGTTACAGGAAAGGTCTGAAAAGAGTTCAAAGGGCCAGGATGGATTGGCTCTATCAGGGATTAAGTTCCATGCGCAGGATTTTGCATGTAGCCATTTTTGGTATAGTTCTGCACTACGTTTATTCTGTTAAACTCTAAACCCATATTATACTGCTACACTTCCCATGACATGAACTAACTAGCAGATTATTCTTCAAAGTTGGGTTCCAGATATGGAGACGAGCTTTACTAATGATATAAAAGAGTGTTATTATAAATCAGGGTATTTTAAATAGTTCCTCAGTTCTATTGAGTATTTTGCCTCCTGAAGATGAAAGTGTATCTGTGTGACTTTTTTTTAATTTTTGTTTGTGAGACCTTTTTCTGACCATTTTAGAATTGGTATCAGATATTTTTGAATGAACTATATTCCAAGGAATTAAAACTAGCATGTTTTTGTTAAAAGCTTTGTATTGCTTAATTGTTGTGTGGTATATTATCATTGTGGCTATTGTGGCTTGTTCCTTCAAACTAAATAACTCCTTAGCTCCTTACAGCACTTAATAGTCTTTTGTTTACTCTCACATCCTTTAAAAATATATTTGGCTGTGCTATACAGAGTGTGGATACAAAAAGCACTCCCAACCTTAGGCCTTTTGTCTCCATTGTACATCCTGTTGACCGTACAGTGCCCTGGTGTTTGGATCACAGTCAGGTTGTTCACTTATGCCTAGTTCAATGCACTTTACTGGGGAGTTATAGAGGTCAAAAGGAAGATTGCATTTTTGTGTAGAAATTGTAGGAATGTTGTGTTGTTTCCAGTACTGGTTCAATCAAAAGTTTGATTCTGAATGCTGTAAAATAACTGGTTACAAAACAAAATAAATTTTTTTTTAGCATGCAATTATTTGATAGGTTCAGCAAGGGGGAAGTTTGAATTTATCTTCCAGTAACGATCTGTCAAACTGATTTTAATTTTCCGACAATGAAATGTGTCCCACTGTCCGAAAGTACGAAATCATTGTACTTAAATTCCCATAATACATTTCTCCCAGACCTTTCGATTTACAAATATTTAAAACCTGGGAGATTGTAAAATTAATTTTCCACAACTCTTCACTCTTGCAGGTTTTAAACTATTCCACAAATCAAATTACCTCCTCTGTGAAGCAGCCACCATTTATTTTGTTTTTTTTTACTTCAGTCATACAGCATAACAGATCCTTCCAACCCACGAGCCTCTGCCACCCAAGTACACCAATTAACCTACAAACCTATATGTTTTTGGAGGGAGAGTGGAAACCTGAGTACCCAGAGGAAATCCCTAAGATACGAAGAAAACATACAAACTCTTGTCAATTTTGTATTATAGCCGCAAGCTACTCGAAAGAAGGCACACACACGTAGTGTAGTCAAGTTTGGTTGAGTTTTATTAGGGCTTAGGCCCAACTTTTATACCTGCATTGTTCCGGCCATGGTCCCCTTAGCTAATGTCACAAAATGCATAACAAAAGTGGGTTTTCCACGTCCAGGTACTTTCCTGTATAACAACACCCTTCTTCCTTGCACGCTATCCCTGTCTGTCGGCTGTGCAACAAGGTCAGCGCCATTTTTGGATTGCTACCTTTAAGCTGCCCTTGCTATTCACCCACTGGTTCACTTATGGGGGCCAGTGCCGCTGCGTCGGCTGCTGGCTTTTGGTTGTGCTTGCTGCCCGGAGCGCTGGCGCAATTGCTGCCGCGGCGGGCCACCACATGAGGCCCCCTCAGAACTGGCAGAATTGTCCTTGTCATTGTCTTTGGTGCCTAGAGGCAAAGTCTCTGCAGCCTTTACTGGCTTGCCTCTTCAGCGTGGTGCGGGTGTCTCGACCGGGCACGCCGGGTCCAGGTGTGCCAGCTTCAGTCTGTCTGTGGTGAAGACCTCCATCTTGCCTCCAACCTCCAGCTTGAACGTGGCCCCATTGTTGAAAGTCACCCTTGTATGGCCTCTGAAGTGGTGGACGATGTGAACCCCTGTGAATAAAAATATACTCACAGTTCTGCAGGTCTTTGGGTACGTTGGTCCTCGTGTGTCCATGCCTGGAAGGTGGAATCGGGGCCAGGTTGCCGACTTTTACCCTTAGCCTGCTGAGGAATATTGCAGAGTCATCCTACTGTCCATCTGTGGTTGGTACAAATTCTCCCAGGACCACCAGTGGAGCTCCGACAGCCCACAGGTTGGCGAGGTTGGACCACAGACTGGAGGTGAACTGGGCCCCTCTGTCAGATGTGATGTGGGATGGTAACCAGAACTGTGTCATCCAGGATGAGATTAGGGCCCTGACACTCAAGGTAGTGGGCATGTCTGCCAGCGGGACTGCTTCTGGCCACCTGGTGAAGTAGTCGACCATCGTGAACAGATAGCAGAAACCCTGGGATACTGGCAAGGTTCCTACTATGTCCACATGGATGTGGTTGAACCTCTGTTCTGCCGGCTCGGTGCTGAGGTGGTGTCTTGGTGTGTTGCTATGCCTTGGTTGTTTAGCACTGCATGCATGCCTTTGCCCATCCACTGATCTGTTTTTGCAATCCATGCCACACATATTTGTTGGCCACCTGCTGGACTGTGGTCCTGATGGATGGGTGAACCAGTCCATGGATGGAGCCAAAAACCTGTCTCTCCAAGCTGCTGGGATGATGGGTCTGACCTGACCAGTGGCCACATCCCACAGGAGGGTGGTGTTACCTGTGCCGACTGGGATGTCTTTGAGCTACAGTACCAATATGGCAGTCCTGTATTGGGGAATGTCCTCATCTTTCTGCTGCACCTCCGCCAGTGACACAAAGCCTATTCCCCTTGATAGCGCATGGATACTTTGCCTGGACAGTGTGTTGTCTTTACCAGACATGTGCCTTACATCCGTGGTGTACTCTGAGATATAAGACAGGTGTCATTACTGGCGGACTGACCAGGAGTCCGAGATATTAGCCATGGTAAAAGTCAGGGACTTGTGATCTGTGAAAGCCATGAAGGACCTTCCCTCTAGGAAGTACCTGAAGTGACAGATGGCTAAGTACAGCACCAGTAGCTCTCTGTCGAAAGTGCTGTACTTCAGTTCTGGAGGCTACAGATGTTTGCTGAAGAAAGTCACTGGCTGTCAACTTGCTTCAATCTGCTGCTCCAGAACTCCACCAATTGTCATTCTTGAGGCATCCACTATCAGGTCTGTTGGAGCGTCTGACCTGGGATGTGCCAAGAGAGTGGCATCCACCAGGGCTTCCTTGGCCTTCATGAAGGCTTCCGCTGACTCCTCGTCCCAGATTATGTCCTTCGCCTTGCTTGCCATCTGGGTGAACAAAGACTGCATGATTCGTACAGCTGAGGGAATAAAACTGTGATCGAAATTGATCATCCCCACAAACTCCTGTAGTCCCTTGGTCGTGTTGGGTCTGGGGAATTTCTGGATGGCCTCCACTTTACTGGATAGTGGTGTGACTTCTTCCCTGGTTATCCTGTGGCCCAAGAAGTCGATGACCTCCAATCCAAACAGGCATTTGGCTGGGTTGATGGTCAGGCTGAACTCACTCAATCGGGTATAGAGGTTGCGGAGGTGCGCCATATGCTCCTGTTCACCACCAGGATGTTGTCCAGGTACATGAAGGTGTCATCCAAGTCTCTGCCCACTGCGTCCAGGAGTCGCTGCAAGGTCTGTGTGGTGTTCTTTAGCCTGACAGAATCCGAAGGAATTCAATGAGGCCGAACGGGGTGATGACGGTGGTCTTGGGGATATCATCGGGGTGTACTGGGATCTGATGATATCCCCACATGAACTCCACCTTGGTTGTGCTCGCCGGCAGTGGTGGGTCACCAAAATATCATTTAAAAAAAAAGAATCACTTTTGAGTTGGCACCTCCAGAATAGAATTCTAGAAGCTTCATGTTACCCACATTTATAAAATGCAATTCAGAAGAATATTAACATGTAGAAGGAGGTTGGGATACAGGAATGCAGCTTCAGTTTGTTGTGACTTTGTGGCAGATTTGCAATTGGAAAGGTGGCAGAGAAAACAATCCATTCCATCTTTGATCCTGGACCTTTGTTTTCGGCTATAAGATATACAAACTGCCTCATACTCATTAGATAAAATTGCAAAAAAGTCAATACACTCTTTTCTTCTTCAAGACTAAATTGCAAACTTGCAAGCACTATTCATGTTAAAGCATTAGTTAACCACTAAGTGGTTAGAATAATAGTTTTAATTCCCGAATTTTTCTTTTGAAAGGCCTCTCTGTATAAAATATCTCCTCATCCACTGTGCTCTATTTTATGTTCTTGCATTAAAGAGCAAGAATATTTTGGTTGCATCTTACCAAAGTTATTCTTCAGATTTTGTTCATCTCAAAGAATATATTTAACTCAGAAGAGCCTTCTGAGGCTCATAAGAGGAAACTATGAAGGATTCTATTCAAATTTGCCAGTTTTCAGGCATTCAATGTATATTTAATAAGATATGATCCATCACCGAATCAATTCAATTCCAGAATGAACAACACAGTGTCATGTCACCAACCCTCTTAATTTTCCTCAACACATTACTGTATTTCAATGCCACAGAGCTTGCAGCTGGAGTGTGCTGGTCAACATTCATCATCTCCACTCTGGGATCAAGATCATCTCAACTTCATCATCAAAATGCAAAACACAAGTGATTTTTAATTTTTTGGATAAAGAAGCTCATTGTGTTCAATCAGCTCTATTCGACTGGCTTTAGCAAATGGGCAAAGATAAACGCTTCAAAGTTGTTTTCAAAAACAAGTAATGGCCTTGTCCACTCTTGAGAATTTGTCGCCTATCTCTGCTTGAAATGGAGAACAAATATCCATGAAGGCATCAAGCTGCTGGCATTGATATTACATGAGCTCGTGGAGGCTATGAGCAAACAGTGGACGCAAGGCAGTTTCCCAAAAAAGCTCACCTACTAATACCATCATGTACTCCCTGGCTGTGCAATGTTTGTGGATTTTATGTAGCATACTTCGGCCACCTCAGAACCACGAGACCTAGAATGGAGATCAAAGAATAGAAATATTTAATGACAAAAATTGGCCTTGATTACTTGAAAGCATGGATCATTTAAATTCATTGGTACTTGTGTTCAAAAGCTTTTAGTAAATAGATGCTGGCATCGTTCTGGAGCAGTGAAAAATCACTGTTCAAGAAGGGAGGGAGGTTGTTGAAAGAGACATGCAGACTGATCAGCCTGACATCAGTGGTTGGGAAGATTTGGGAGTCAATTGTCAAGTATGAGGTTACAAAGTCATGGGAGGCACATTACAAGATAGGCTGAAGTTAGCATGGTTTCTTCATGGGAAAATCTTGCTTCACAAACCTATTCGAATTCTTAGAAGAAATGACAACCATGCTAGATAAAAAAGTGGCAGCGGATGTTGTGTATTTGGATTTTCAGAAGGCCTTTGACAAGGTTCTGCACATGAAGCTACTTAACAAGAGTCCACGGTATAACAAGAACCATTCTAGGATGGGTAGAACATTGGCAGATTGGGAGGAAACAGAGTGTCAGAATACAGCAAATCTGGTTGGTTGCGAGTTGCTAGTGGCGTTCCAAAGGCATCAGTGTTAGGACTTTATTAAATCTTTTATAGCAATGATTTAGATATGCCATCCTTAAAAGAGATCGTATGCACCTCTGGAGCCTACACCCTATTTGGGGGGGTGGGGGGGGAAGGGATCGTACAGACCTCTGGAGCCTACACCATATTTAAGGGAGGGGGGGAACAGACTGAATTCATAAAATATTTTTAATGTTATTTTTCTTGTTTAAGTTGATTTATTTATCATTCGCTTGTACAAGTGTAACCTTACGAAGGACCAATCTCTAGTATACATTCCAAAACAGTGCAAACACACATACAGACAAACTAAACTGTATGCTATATAAACACAGACGTTAAAAAAATAAATATTATTAATAGATAGTAGAGACACAGAGACTTGTTTTAGCAGTTCAGCAGTCTTTGAGCAGTCTCACTGCCCATGATGGGAAGGATCTGTTCCTCAGCCAGGTGAATCAGGCTCGAATACTTCTGATTCTCTTTCCCAAAGGAAGTAGCTAGAAGATGCTGTGTGAAAAGTGATAGGGGTCCTTACAGATTTTTATGAGCCCTCTTTAAGCAATGATCCCATTAAATCACATCGATGGAGGGGAGGGAGACTTCAGTGATTCTCTCTGCATTTTTACAGTCCTGTGGATTGACCTTCGATCCAATACTTTACAGCAACCATACCACACTGTTATGCAGCCAGCCAGGGCGCTCTCGATAGAGCTCCTGTAGAAAGTTTACAGTATCAAGAGTAGCTTTGCCTGCCTCAGCCTTCTAAGGAAGTGCAGTCGCTGTTGTACCTTCCTGACAAGTAAGGAGATGTATGTGTTCAGGATAGGTCATTTAAGTGGACTCTGAAGAACTTTATGCTCCCTACTCTCTCCATTACCAAGCTCTTAATGTGTATTGGAGGGTGGTTGTTCCTGGTTCTCCTGAAGTTCACAATCATCTCCTTTGTCTTGTGCACATTGAGACTCAAGTTGTTACTTTTGCACTATTTCACATTTTCCATCTCTTCTCTGTGGTGCAACATCATTGTTGCTGTTGAGGCCAACTACTGTTGTGTCATCTGCATGCATGGGGACCCTGTTGGAGCTGGATCTAGCAATGCAGTCATGGATCTGCAGTGTGAACAGGAGCGGACTGAGCATACAGTTTGGAGGTGTGCCTTTGATCAGCATGATGCTGCCAATCCAGACAGACAGTGGTATTTCCATAAGGAAGACCAGAATCCAGTTACAGATAAAGGTGTTGAGTCCCAGCAAAGGCAGCTTCTCCACCAGCCTCTGGGATATGTTTGTATTGAACACCGAGCTGAAGTCTATGAACAGCAGCCTGGTGTATGAGGCATCATTCCCCAGGTGGGTGTGGATGGAGTGGAGGGACAAGGCTATTGCGTCATCAGCAGAATGGTTCTATCTGTAGGCAAATCTCTTGGATTTTTAATAACTAGATGCTCGATGCATTTTATATTGGTGGAGGTTAGTGTCACTGAGCAGTAGACATTGAGGCCTATTACTGTGATAATGGTAGTTGCCAGAAGCCTAATAGCCTAAATGTGCATGAGATTGTCTGATCCTGGAAGCTAAGCAGGCACAAGCCTAGGCAGTACCTGGAGGGGACATCATCTGTGAGAGGTGCTGGACAAACTGGTGACTCTCAAGTGATGACAAAAGTCAAAAGTATTTCATGAATGTTACGTTCTAAATGTAGATTTATGTTCCAATAATGGAATCTTTACCTTTAAAACCTGGGAGGACAATGAACTGCTGCAATGATGTTTTGAAGATCTTAGTAAGAACGGCCATCAGTTTGTCTGCACTCTCATTCAGTAACTGACTGGCTAAGTTGACTAATCCCACTGCCTTGTGTGGGTTCACCCTGGATAGGATTCTTCTCACCTCAACTGCAGCTAAGCAGGGGGCCTGTTCTTTAGGCAGGGACAGGTTTCTTGCGTGTTGGCCTGTTCTTCGTGTTGAATCGTGTGTATAAGATGTTCAGTCTGTCCGGTAGAGAGATGTCATTGACTCGCAAGGTTGTCTTGTGATCCGTTATTGTTTTAATCCCTTGCCACATGCACCTTGAGCTGCCTATGTTACATAGCTGATGATGGATTAACTGTGTGTATCTGTGTGCTTTGCCTCCCAGATTTTATGGGAGAGTTCAGCCTTGGCTGATCTTAGTGCCAACTTGTCTCCTGTCCTGAAGGCTGCATGCATCTCGATCTCTGAAGTGCACAGACAGCTGCATCCAACCGTGGTTTCTGGTTAGCCTTGGTTGTGTAGCTTTTGATCTCTATGACATCTTCGATGCACTTGCTAATGTAGCCTGTCACTGAACTCATGTACTCGTCGGTCATCGAGGAGTATGGAAGAAACCAACTAAACATGATTGCTTCACAGGGAAGGGGGCCCATAAACTCTGAGCAAGGTCCTAAAAGGGTCATAGCCCAAAGAAGATTGAGAGTATCTTATTTCAATTATGGAATGAATGGCTTTGTTAGCAGATTACCAAATTAGCAGATGATACAAAGATAAGTGGAGGAGCAGATAGTGTTGAGGAAGCAAGGAGGCTGCAGAAAGACATAGATTAGGAGAATGGGCAGAGAGTGTCAAATGAAATATAATGTTGAAAAGTATATAGTCATGCACTGTGGCAGAAGAAATAAACAAGCAGACTATTTTCTAAATGGGGAGAAGATTGAAAATATCCAGATACCAAGGGGCGTGGAAGTCTTCATGCAGGATATCTTGAAGGTAAACATGCAGTTTGTGTCAGTTGGATTGAAGGTAAATGCAATGCTGACATTCATTTCTCAGGGAATAGAATATTGCAGTTGGGATGTGATATTGAGTATAAGACACTGGTGAGACCTCTTGGAGTATTGTGAGAAGGTTTGGCTCCACATTCAAGAAAGGATGTGCTGACATTGGAGAGAATTCAGAGGAAATTCACAGGTGATTCTGGTGATGAAAATGTTATATGAGGAACATTTGATGGTTCTTGGCCTGTACTCATTGGAATTTAAGAAAATGAGGAGGAATCTCATTGAAAGATTGAGTATATTTATAGGCAGATGATGTAGAAGGGTTGTTTCTCAGGTGGGGAGGAGTCTAGGATAAATTGGCATAACTTCAGGATTGAAGGATGTCCACTTAGAACAGAGATGTAGAAAAATTTCTTTAGCCAGAGGGTAGTGAATCTGTGGAATTTATTGCCTCAGGCTATTGTAGAAGCCGTGATTTGGTGTGTTTAAGCCAGAGATAATAGGTTTTTTTTATTAGCAAGGGCATCAAAAGTTATGGGGAGAAGGCCTGGGAGTGGGGCTGAGTGGGAGATTGGATCAGCTCATGATTGGATAGCAGGGAAGACGCAATTATGCTATTTCTACTCTTATATCTGATGGTCTTAAATACTTGTAACTGTTTCGATAAATATGTCAAAGAAGACGAACAGGAAAATACTGTAAAATGCTTTTGTTAGCCCACAGTGGAGAAGAGATGATATGGTCACAAGTTACCAGTATCTTCATGTATGAACTAATTTCTGTATCAGGGATGTGTAACATGTATGTTGGACTGTTGTGTCAATACAGTAATATTTAGGGCTGAAACTGATGATGAATTACCAGAGAAATTAATTATAAGGAAAATCTTGGAAATTAGGAATTTACCTTCAAAATGGGGCAGATGAATCTGTGTTCTTTGTGGTGCCTTTTAAGGCAGAGCTGCAAAGGAAGACACTGACTTGCGTTGTCATCAGCAAAGAACTGTTTTTAGACCACTTTTTAAGTCAATTCCGGTTCGGCCATTCTGAAACCGTAAGTGGCATCATTACATTTCCAATGCATTTCTCAGCCCGCAGGCTTCGTCCCCAAGGTGGAGAGGGTCCAGCACCATCTCAGCGCGGGCCCCCAGGACTCATGGTTGGCCGCATTACAGGGACGATTCGAACATGAAGTCCCAGCTGCCACAGCATTCTTTTCCATTTTTATGTAATAAAATCAGGTCTGAGTCAGTATCCATGCTTACCTTTTGCCCGTATTTAGACTGCATTCTTCTCTGCTTTACAAACAGACAGTGCCTGACTCTGAAACAGAGTGGACATAGATTCTATCACCGTCTCTGGCAGTGATTTCCAGACATCAATCACTTGCTGTGTAAAACAAAAACCTTTCCCCTTAATTCCCTTTCTCCTCACAGTAAAACCTATTTTCCTCTTGTTTTTGTTACCCCTACCATGGGGAAAAAATGTTATGCCCACTTACCCAATCTTTGCCTCTCATAATCTTACACCTTTATCAGGTGGTCTCCAGATGTCAATCAATAATGCTGTAATAAAGAACACAGAGAGTCTCCAGCTTGAATCTGGTTTTATTCAGAAATGTACATTTGATGATTTGTATTGATGAAATGTGATGTTTTTTTTTCCTCATTTGCTTTCTGACTGCCTTCTGCTGATAGTTCCCACAATTTGTCAAACTGGCTAATAGTTCATTCTGGGTTGTGACACAGGACATGCTCTCTTGTCACTGGCTTGTTAGCAATGCCTTGTTATAAACAATCAATAAATAACAGCTCAGAATATCACAGCTTTTTAAAAGAGAGAGTGGGACAAAATGCTACAGGTTCAGACAGGCAAAACAAATTTATGACTTGCGTTGGGTGTTTATCACACTGCAGTCTGAGGGCTGGACATTCATTTAGTGTAACACAGACCATCGGAGCATCAGGTTCTCAATTGTATGGGCACTGGCGAAAGGAGTTACCAGGGTTTTCTGTGCAGCTACACTGAAGCACCAGCAGGAGTTATGGTTTTTACCCAACCATTGTGTTTCCTTTTTTTTGAAATATTTTATTTAAAAATTTTAACTATACATGCATTCAAATATATTTCAAAATACAGATGTAATAATGTATTCAATATCAAATACATAATAATAATACCCCAACACTGCCCCCCTCCCCCACCCCCTATAGTCCCAAGAAATGATAAAAGAAAAAAGAAATGTACAGAATGAAGTATGAAGATAGAAGAGAAAGAATGAGAATGGACTTCTGAAAGTGTTAAATCCTATCTGGTCTATAATTCATATCTATTTCATCATTAATAGGGTTCGACGTAGGTCTTAAAGGCTAAGAAAAACATTTAGAAATCTAAAAAGTTTTTTAAAACCCTATAACCATTGTGTTTTCTTACCAGCTAGCAGTTCACAAGGACTGAAGAAATACAAAATAAAAATGTCCTCGATCTTCACATGTGCATGTTTGGGATGTCTTCCTCCTTTCAAATATAAGTAACATTTAGAAGGTGGTCATTTTGCTGAGTATATTATTACATTTGGTTGGCATTTTTTAAATAATATTTTTATTGATTTTATACTTTTTTTAATGAACAATAAACCCTTATTAGTACTAACAAAGGAACAGCAATGGAAAATTAACCAGACAATGGTAAATTCAAAATAATAGTTTTTATTTAACTATTAATAACATATTTCTTATTTCTCTAACCTTAACTCCGATTTTAACCCCACTATGTGCAGGTGTAAGAGTGCGCGCGCGCGTGTGTGTGTGTGTGTGTGTGTGTGTGTGTGTGTGTGTGTGTGTGTGTGTGTGTGTGTGTGTGTTAAAGTCCAAAACTATTACACTTTAAACATGATTCTGTAAAAGTCCATTTTTAAAGTACAGTTTCAAATATCCTGTTGACCCAGGATCCTTTTAAATCACAGTTCCGAAGTAATTATGAAGCACTTTTAAACATTATTTTTCAGATCTCTAAACTCATGAGTCTATAGATGAGCTGTCATTCAGAGAGATATTCTACAAACATGAGTGACCATCTTCTGGGCACCAATAAGAAGTGATCTTACTTATTTAAAAGCCACTTTTGTTGTATCTCCTGTGATAAGGATATCTTTCCAGGAGGTCAAATTTTCTGTCATCTTCAGCTTTCTTCTACGATGAGGCTGCACTCTTTATTTTATAAAGAGCAGTCCGAAAGTGGTCTCCCTTTTGAAAATCCCATTTTTCTGTATTTGCCTTTGATTAGGAGTAACACATAACAGCACTTATTCTGATTACTGTAATTCAACCCTGTGTTTCACAAGGGTCCAGCTTCTGTGTGTCCCACAAGGTCTTGACTTGTGAACTGATTCAAAATGTTTCTCTGCCTTCAGTATATAGCTCTCTGACATCATGTAATGCGTCATCACCACAGTTTTAGTTACATTTCTGCAAAAACCTCTTGCCTTTTCCAAAATCACTCCATATCCACAACAACCTCTGACCTCATCTCTGTTCCAAGAGACTTAAGTGGTTTGGTTGATTCCAAGAAATGTAATTATCCTGTTTTTGCTTAAAAGAGATGGCTTCCTTCAGCAGTTCTTATTGAGTACTTAGATACTTCAGATTTTTATAAAGCAAACACTCCATTGTTCTTGAATAATTAAGACCCACTTCAGTTCCAGTAGCTATGTCTTTATGGATGTTGCATCTCCAAAAATGAAAACTCTTTTCTATTGCAATCATGTTTCTGCAAATGTGCTGTGACCTTTGTGTGTGTGATGTGTACCAGCCCACAACTAAATAAAAATACATATATATTTTAACTCTATAACTTACTTTACTAAGGCATTTTTACATGAAACATAGCTTAATTTTAACCTAAATATTAATACAAACATAGATCCATTACAACATAAACATGCATCTATAGTGTTTTTACAGCAGGCACAATAAAATGATAAATTACATAGCTCAACAAGTTATAAAGGGTATATAGAGCACAACCACAATATATAGCGTACAAACACATCTAATAACTTTAACACAGATATACATGTCTCTAAATTCCATTCCCTTACCATCGTAGGCTAAAATGAAGAAAAAAAAGAATGTATTTCTTTCCTGGAGTTAAACAGTAAAGTACTAAAGGTTAGGATTTCTATTATGCCTAGAGATTGTGAAGAATATTCAAAAATTGTCCCCACAATATTTGAAACCTTATATTTGAGTTACTAATTGAGTGATGAATGTTTTCTAGACTTAAACAGGCCATAATGTCCCTTAGCCACTGTGCATGGGTAGGCGGGGCAGCATCCTTCCATCTAAGCAATATCGCACAGCTAGCTAAAAGAGAGGCAAAAGACAGAACTCAGCATTTCGTTGGAGTTTTAAAAAATGTCAACCTCTCAAGTTGTGCCAAAAAGAGCAACCAAAGCATAAGGTTCTAAATTTAAATTAAGGATTAAGGATAAAGTTTGAAATAAATCTCTCCAATAACTTTTGAGATTAGGACACGATAAAACATGTGAATTAGAGAAGCTTCCATTCTTAGATTAATCACAGCAAGGTCTACATCTGAATAAATACAAGATAGTTTAACTTTATTCATATGAGCCCTATGTACAATTTTAATTCCATAACAAACAATGATGTGCACATAAAGATGTGATATTAACCATTTTAAAAATTGAATCCAAACCTCATCTGATATTCAAAGGCTTAAATCTGGCTCCCAGGCATTTTTATTTTTAACTAAGGGAGTGTATCTTAAACCTACCAACTTACCATAAATAATAGATATTAGACCTTTGCGAGAAAGTTATAAACTAAATAACATTTCAACAATGTTCACAGTAGGTACCCTAAGAAAATTAGGTTTCTGAGATTGAACAAAATGTCTGATTTGCAAGTATGTGAAAAAATGAGCATTTGGTAAATTGAACTTTTCAGAAAAATGTTCAAATGATGCCAACCTTCATCAATCATGAAAAGCAAAATCATGTAAATAAGATTGAAGAAGATGAATAAATAGAATAAGACTTGAAGGAGACAAACCATGAAATCCTAAATGTTTTCTGAACTGGACCAAACTCTCAGTGTCTGCCTGACAACTGGATTGTAAATTGATTTATTTAAAGAAAAAGGATGTGCGGATCCGAGAAGTGCTGAGAGGGAAAAGTTTTTAGTAGAATTCAACTCTGTTGCTACCCAAGTTGGATGGACCTCTCAGTTATGAAAATGTAACCAAAGCATGAGGCTACGTATATTGACCACCCAAAAATAAAATCTGAAATTAGGTAGTGCCAAATGCATTTGGATTTTTGAAGATTAACTTTATTTAGATGAGGATTCTTACCCTTCCATAAATAAGATGATATAGTCAATTCAAGTGAATAAAAAAAATGATTTGGAATGAAAATTGCTATAGATTGAAAAAATTTATAAAAATGTTAGTAAAATATTCATTTTGATAGAATTAATGCAACCAACCAGAGATATAGATAAGGGTACATGTTTTAATGAAGCAAAGACATTTTTTTTAAAAAGATAACCAATAGATGGTTATCTAAATCTGTAATTCTGTAAAGATTTTAACAATGTGGTATTATTATGTCTCCATATGTTTTATTGTATGAACTGACAATGGGATATTTTTTCTATTTCATCATTTTTTTTGTTTAATAGGACTTGTATAGAGGCGAAAGGGTGGAGGAAGGGGTTTTATTAATGTTTTACATTTGGTATGATTGTTGATGGTTAAATATATTAAAATGATAAAATATTACAAACAAGGAAAAATAAAAAGATAAGTATGATTCTTTGTAACTCTAATACCAAGATAAGTAAATTGATTTCTCACATTCATAAAAGGGAGGCTAGTGTACATTGACACAGGAACAATCAAAAGGAAAAGTTCACTTTTATGCAATTTTAATCTATATCCTGAAAACCGACTAAATTGAGAAAGTAATGATAGCATGGAGAGTAAGAAAGTGTCATGGTTTGTTATGAAAACCAACTTTGGTTGTAATCATACAAGTTTTTTTGCTTTTAGTAAAAGCATTGAGCTATTACAATCATACGTGAAGAACGTTGGGAATTACACATTTATTTTTCTTTCAGTATAAATGGTTTATGTTATTACTTTATTATATATCTCTTAAAATTGTGTTTCATCGAAAGTATCTTGTGTTTTACCCCAATGATGCACCAGACTCCAAGTGTGTTATCTCATTTTGTTTTTTTACTGTTCCTCATTATAATTGCTGCAGATTTAAGAAATGATGATAAACTTTGTATTTGTATTAATTCCCCTGACCTCTTAAAAGTCTTGGCCTTGCTTTTGTCATTGTTGCCTAGGGAGCTGCAATGTCCACCCAGAGAGTTTGGGCTTTTAGGGCATGGGTTTGAGTCAGCTGCGCCAATGTGTTTAGGCAGCCTGTCACCGCCCACGTTTATCCAGCTCATTAATATTCTGTGAGATGACTTTCTTGTCCAGTGTCTAGTCTTTTGTGGTTGTTGATTCTGTGCTTTGTGTATTTTTTGATTAATTGATGTAAAGCACTTTGGAGCCACATTCCATTGTTTAAAATGTGCTATATAAATAAAATATTCAATTCAACTGTATGAGAAGTCTAAAGATTTTTTAAAATAATATAGTTGAAGTTTTAGCAAAATTATTTAGTGTTTAGAAGTATTGACTATATTTACATTACAAGAATAGAGCTTGAGATGACTCCAACAGGGAGGTTTGTTTGGGTTAAGAATGATTGTTTTGAAGAACTTGTTGTTGGTATTTTTAGCAGCTGTCAGACTTTTGGGGATGAGGAGGGGGGAAGGGAGGGATGTTATTTTCTTATGGTTTTATGGCTTTGCTAGTTATATCTTTTAGCTGCAAGGAGATTGGATATTAATTATGTTAATTACCTGACAGTTTTAATTTTAAAATATGGATAATTCTATTAATTTTATTTGTTGGAATGTAAAAGAATTGAACTATCCATAAAATTGAAAAAAGTGTTCTCACATATTTATCAACTTAAAGCCACAATTATATTTTAACAAGAAACACATATATAGTCATGATAATTCTCATCTTTTGACAAGGTGGAGGAGGTAGCATTTCAGGCTAAAGCCAGAGGGATGTCAGGTTATTAATCAAAATATTCCTTTTCTCCTTCATAGCATTGTATCAGATAGAAATTGTCACCATATTATTGTTTTGGGGAAATTGTACAATGAAACATTAGATTTTGCTCATGTTTATGCCCCTAATGTAAATTATGTGGATCTTTTTAACATTTTTTTCTTCTTTAGGGGGTTTGAGTTTATATTCTCTGGTGCTGGATGGGGATTTTAATTGCTGGTTCGATCCTCCTTTGGACCGTTCTTCACCTAACCCTGTCACAATGAGTATATCCACCTCATTAATTCATTTTTTTTCTTATCAGATTATGGTATCTCTAATGTTTGGTGCTTTCTGTATTTAAAAAGGAGAGAGCATTCTTTCTTATCACATGTTAATCACACTTTTTCTCAAATTAACTCTTACCTCTGATAATCAATTGATCCCGCTAACTAGTTTTTGTAATTATAAGAGTACAATAATATCAGATTATGCCCTCATGGTATTACCTATAACCCTTCCTGGCCTCCCTCAATTAAAAAGTCATTGATGTTACAATTCAACTTTACTATCAGATAATGATTTTGTGAAATTTATGGAGGAGCAGATTTTTTTTTCTTTAATACAAATACTTGTTAGAAACTTCTAATTTGATTGTTTGGGATGTTATGAAAGCTTTTCTCAAGGACAGATTAGTTCTTATACCGTGAATATAGAAACAAAGACCAATAAAGAGAGATTAGAATTAGTTAAACAAATAGATCAACAATATTCTCATTAAAAATCATGATTTATATAAAAATAAGTTTAACTTCAAACTAAATTTGATTTCCTTTCAACAAGTCTGATTGAAAGCCAACTTTTGAAGAGTAAGAGTCAGTTTTATATTCATGATGACAAATCTGATAAGCTTTCAGCTAATCAGCTGAGAGGTTTTGAAACCAAACGACAAATTACAAAGATTTGAATGGATGATAGTAATATTACTACAGATCATTCTGAGATAAATGATACATTCCCAACTTTACACATCTGAATTCACAGATGATACCAGTTTGATGAACAGATTTTTGCTTCGATTAAATATTCCCTCACTTTCTTTGAAAACCAAGCAAGATTAGACAAGCCTATAATTGCAAGAGAAAATAGTTACTGCTATTTCTTCTTTTTTCCAACTTTATTTAAAGATAGAAAAAACATAACACACATTCTAGTAATCATCAAAAATTGATTTTACAAAGATATATACATATATATAAAGAAAAAAACTAAAACAAAACAGAAAAATAAAATGAAAAAACCCAAACCCACCCTCCTACCCCTTCAGCCATAATTTATATGTGTGTGTGTATATATATATATATATATATATATACATATAAATATACACATATAAATTATATATATAAAAAATTATAAATGTTAAAACCAATTCAAAGTATATCTAAATGCATATATTCCAAATACAGAGACCATTAGCTAACAAAAAAAGAATAATTATCATGTAAATTATATGACCACTTGAGCGAATTTACTTTTCCATAAAAACTCCTGCACTACCTTATTTAAATCCTGAAAAAAAAAAACCTTTGAAAGTAAACGAGGTATTGACTGAAATAAATATTGAATTCGGGGAAAAATATTCATTTTAATACAATTGACCCTACCAATCAAAGTTAATGGAAGATCTTTCCACTTAATCAAATCTGCTTTAATCCATTTTAATATAGGTGCATAATTTAACTGATACAATGACTGATAATTAATGTCTACAAATGCATCTAAATATTTAATTTTATTTGTCCACCCTAATTTTGTAATAATTTTATATTCTGAATAATCTCCAATTCCAACAGGTAAAATTTTACTTTTATCTCAATTAACTTTATATCCTGACAATTCTCAAAATATCAACAAACACTCTTGTAACTGCTTCAATTACCATTCTGGTTCCATCAAATATATCAATACATCATCTGCAAATAAATTAACCTTATATTCTTCATTCATGACCTTCATCCCTCTAATTTCATTATTTTGTCTAATAGTCTGAGCTAATGGTTCAATAGCCAACGCAAATAAGGTTGGTGACAATGGACAGCCCTGCTGAGTTGAACAAGTCAACCTAAATGGTAAGGAAATCTGACCATTTGTCACCACCCTAGCAATCATGTTCGTATATAAAGCTTTACCCAACCAATAAAAAAGGACTGAATTTAAACTTTTCTAATACCTTAAATAAAAAATCCCACTCAACCCTATCAAAAGCCTTTTCTGCATCTAGTGCAACCACTATAGGAGGGTTAGGCTGCTTCTAGTATGCATTGACCAAAGGAATTAATCAAAGAATATTATCTGATTTATTTCTGTTCTTAATAAAACCTGTTTGATCAGTATATATCAATTTAGGTAAGTACATAGCAAGTCTATTAGATAATACTTTGGCTATAATTTTATAATCTACATTTAATAAAGAAATAGATCTATATGAAGACACATTTAATAGATCTCTATCTTTTTCTGGAATAACAGTTATTAAAACATTTGAACAACATTCTGGCAAATTTTGTTCTTCAGTAACTTGTTTTAACACATCTCCAAATACATTCGATAAATCATCATAAAAAGCATAAAATTCTACCGGAAATCTATCATCCCCTGGGGACTTTCAATTTGGCATTTCCTGTATAGCTTCCTTGATTTCAAAATCTGTAAATGGAGATTGCAATTCCTGAATATCTTTCTCATCTAATACCTTAATCATATCTGCTTTAATCCATTTTAATATAGGCACACAATTTAACTGATACAATGACTGATAATTAATGTCTACAAACACATCTAAATATTTAATTTTATTTGTCCACCTTAATTTTGTAATAATTTTAAATTCTGAATAATCTCCAATTCCAACAGGTAAAATTTCACTTTTATCACAATTAACTTTATATCCTGACAATTCTCCAAATGTCGACAAACACTCTTGTAACTGCTTCAATAACCATTCCTGTTCCATCAAATATATCAATACATTATCTGCAAATAAATTAATCTTATATTCTTCATTCATAACCTTCATCCCTCTAATTTCATCATTTTGTCTAATAGTATGAGCTAACGGTTCAAAAGCCAACGCAAATAAGGCTGGTGACAATGGACAGCCCTGCCAAGTTGAACGAGTTAACCTAAATAGTAAAGATCCTTAATTTAGATAAATAAGATCCAATAGAACCATTATTATGCTTCCCCTCAGTAATATATAATTTTTGATAGAATGAATAAAACTGATCATTAATTTCCTGAGGCTTATAGGTAATTATTGAATTCTTTTTAACAGCATTAATAGTCTGAGATGCCTGCTCAGCTTTCAATTGCCAAGCAAGTACCTTGTGAGCTCTTTCTCCCAACTCATAATAATGTTGCTTAGATCAATTAATTAAATGCTCAAACTGATAAGTTTGTAAAGTATTATAGCGTAATATCAATTTTGCTAATGCAGCTTTTTTGTCTTCGGTCACATCCTACTGAAAATCTTTCTCTAACTCAGCAATCTGATTTTCCAACATTAAAATTTCTGCCATATTATTGTTTATTAACTGTCGTAGAATAACTATTAACCTGTCCCCTCAAATAAGCTTTTAACGCATCCCATACTACAAAATGACTATCCACAGAATTAATATTCTCAGTAAAAAATAAAGAGAGATGCTCATTTACAAAATAACAAACTCTGGTTCTTTCAATAACATTGCATTAAACCTCCATCTATATGATGAACATACCACTTCTGAACTTCCACTGGAAAAAAGTAATAATGAATGGTCTGATAAAACTCTACTTTTATATTCAGCTTGCACCCTGTAGGTGTACTGATACCAAAAAAAATCAATCCTAGAAAACGAATCATGTCGTGATGAATAAAAAGAAAAATCTTTCTCTGTAGGATTAACCTTTCTCCAAATATCTACCAGATTTAAATCTTTCATCAATGCATTGATTTGTATTGCCATCTTTGATTTCCTTATACTCTTTCGCTTTCTGTCCAACAAAGGTTCAAAAACGCAATTAAAATCTCAACCAACTAAAATATTTTCATTAGCTTGAGTTAAAAATAAAAAAGCTTCTGAAATAAACTGCTCATCATCTATATTAGGTGCATAAAGATTAAGCAAATTCCACGATTCAGCAAATATTTTACAATTCACCCATAAAACTCTACCTACATTTCCCTTTGAAGATTCCAATTCAAATGGTAAATTTTTATGAATCAAAATCTCCACCCCTCTTGCCTTAGAATTAAAAGATGAAAAAAACACATGTCCAACCCAATCTCTTTTCAATTTCAAATGTTCATTTTTGGTCAAATATGTTTCTTGTAAAAAGGCAATATCAGTTTTCATTTTTTTTATATATAAGCCAATACCCTCTTTCACTTAATTGGATTATTTAATCCCTGAACATTAAAAGTTGCAAAATTCAAAGAAGACATATTTACTAACCACTAGTATATTTACACACTATAAAATAATGCTCCGCTTTATAATTTTTCAAAAACAAAAATAAACCCCACCCCTCAATAAACAAAAAAAACCCAAAAAATTAAAAAATCACCCAAAGGTAGTAAAAATCTGGGTGTGGTAAGCCCACTAGTGGTAGATGACAGTCAAAGCTTTCAGTGTCATCACCCCCCACCCCCGTACCCAGCCAGATACATATTCATTATGTGATTAAGAACATTTAAATATACTAAATATATTCAACCCAATGATTCCAAGCCCAATGATTGTTCTGGATCTTCAATGTCATGAAGACTTTGTGTCAGCTCTTCTTTCCTTCCATTCTTACCATTCTTTCCATACCCTTTCCCACTCCCGTTTCCATTTTTTCGACGATGGTGAAGACTGCCCATTTCTTCGCAATTCTGGCAATGAATTAGCAAAAACCAAGGCATTGTGATCGTTCTCAAAAAATTGAGATTGAAAGTTTCCGTAAAAAACCTTCAAAATTGCAAGATAACGAAAAGCAAACTTATAGCCCTTTCGCCCTAAGACATCTTTAGCCGAATTAAATTCCCGTCGTCTTCTAATGACCTCTTGACTCAAATCGGCATAAAAAACACTATTATTTTGAACCATTAACGGGGATTGACTCTGCCGTGCTTTCTGTATTGCCATTCAAAGTAAAATCATTTCTCTATCTTGATATTTCAAACAATGAATCAAGACCACCCTCGGTGTTTGTCCTGGAAGTGTTTTTTTCCTCAATGCTCTATGGGCTCGATCCAGTTCCAAACCTTCAGGAAAAAGCTCTTTACCCAGTACCTCTGGGATCCAATGCTTAAAAAATTTTATTGGATCAGAACCTTCAATGTCCTCTGGAAGACCAACTATTTTCACATTATTTCTCTGGCTTTGATTTTCCAATGAATCAATCTTCTTCAATCCCTTCTTTGAATCCCCCAATATCCAAAAGAACCTTCCACTTTTTCCATTTTTCCTCTATTGTGTTCCAACTGATTTTGACATTCAGAAAAGGCTGTTTCAATTTTTTAAAAATTATCTTGTACAATATCAACAGATTTTATACATCTGTTAATATCACTCTTAACTACAGTCATTTCTTGTTTCATAGTTGATATTTCATCACACAAAATATTCATTTTTGTTTTCACCTCCACAAATCCTTGGGTCATTTGAGTTGACATTTGTTTTGACATATTATCCATTTGAGAAGCAATCCCTTCGAAAACAGTGAACACTGAGTCCAATCCAGATTCCATAGCCATTTTTTGAGTTCTACCTTCTTTAACTGCAGGCTCCTCCTCCTGGGCAAATTCCAATAAGGTAAGTTGCTCTTCTTCTTCAGTCACCATAGGTCCTTTGACTGTGTGGCTGCAGGTTTGGACACCCGACGCTGGTGCTCAGGGTCCCCCACAGCCTACACTTTCTCTAAAAGGTCACGGACCCAGGATGCCCTGCACATGCCCGGCAGAACCGCCGGATGTGGAGAAGCGTCCTTTGACACTCCACTGCGCGTCCCCAGCCCACCCAGCAATGTTGCAGGCTCACGGGCCCCTTTGTCGGTCAGGCTACCCACGCGCACAGCTTCACGTGCACACTGGTCGGCTACGACTGAACTCACCAGAGTGCCGGCGCTATCTTGCGACTGCAGGATCGGCGCCGAGGTCAAGCTTGAACAGGCAGGAGTCCTCTGAGGCTTGGAGGCTCCCAACAATGACTCCGTGGATTCAGCTGTACAGGTAGGCCTCGGTTCATCTACACTTTTATATGGTAATTTCTTCTGAAGTTGAGTTTTGGATTTCTTCACATAGCCATGGTGAATCACTGTTATTCAAAAATATAAATATTATTTTTAACCACTTTTATACTTTTTAAAATCGGATATTTAATAATCCAACTGGGGAAAGGTGGAACACATGTCTTTCTTCTACACCATCTTTCCACGCCCCCCCAGCCCCCGTTACTGCTATTTCTTTATCGCAATCTAGAAAATCTCCAGTATGTGGAGTTTTAAAAAAATCTTTTTCTCAATTGCTTTCACCTCATTTAAGTTCTGCACTATCTGATTAATTTAAGCAAGGTAATCTTCAAGCATCTTTTAGCAAAGCATGCATATCTCTCTTAGTAAAGAAAGGTAAAGGTCCAGTTGAGTGCTCCTCCTACAGGCCAATTTCTTTATTAAATATTGATTTTTAAATCTTGGCATAAGTATTCACTGGAAGATTGGAGAATATTCCACCATTAATCATTTCTGAAGATCAGACTTGTTTTTATTAAAAATCATTATACTTATTTTAATATATGTCGCCTATTGGATATTTTACATTTACCTTCCAGTGTGGTTCCTGAATGTATTCTTTCCTTACAAGTAGAGAAACATTTTATCGGATGGGATGGAGATACTTATCTGCGATTCTAGAAAAATGTAATTTTGGACCATGTTTTATTACATGGATTAAACTATTGTATTCATTCCCTATGCCTTCAATTCTCACTAATTTTCAACAGTCATAACTTTTTAAATCTCCAATGGGGAACCCATCAAGGATGTCCTTTAAGTCCATTACTTTTAGATTTGGCCATAGAGCCATTGGCAATTACATTTCGAGAGCGCGAAGATATTTCATGGATTTATAGGAAAAGAATCAAACATAAATTTTCCATTTATACAGATGATCAAACTGGTTGGCATTCTGAATAAACTCATTAAGTTTCTTGTAGTTGCAAAATTCAATTTAAAAGTAAGTTCAACCATATGGGTATTGGAAAGAGCAATGTGCTTGTACATGGTGGTGTTCTGTATTTCCCTGGGTCATTGTTGTACATGTGTACAGTTCTAGTTGCCACAAAAATAAAATGCTGCCATAAGGCAAGACAGAGCAATTCCCAAAAGTAAATGTCTGTTCTGTTGTATAGTTATGGTTTTAGACTGGCTATGCTGGGATGGATTTTAAAAAATCCAGGCAAGTGATTCATGCTCTATTGGTCTAAAAGCTGAGTTAATAAATTGCAGATGTTATCAAAGTTGGAGGTAGAACAAACAGTGAAGAAGGTGGTCCAAGATTACAACAATTAAATGATCAACTGAGAAATTGGCCAAAGGGAAGGAGCAATTATTTCCTGTAGTTATCATTATTGAAGAATGAGGGGAGATTTGATAGAGGTATTTAAAATTATGAGGGGGATAGACAGAGTAAATGTAAATAGGCTTTTTACACTGAGGATGGGTGAGATACAAACGAGAGGACATGGGCTAAGAGTGAAAGGATACAAGTTTAGGGGGAACATGAGGCAGAACTTCTTCACACAGAGAGTGATGGGAGTGTGGAATGAGCCACCAGCTGAGGTGGTGAATGGGGGCTCAATTTTAACATTTAAGAAAAATTTGGACAGGTACATGATGAGAGAGGTATAGAGGGCTATGGACGGTGTAGATCAGTGGGGTTAGGCAAAATAAATGGTTTGACACAGACTAGAAGGGCCAAAGGGGCCTGTTTATGTGCTGTAATGTTCTATGGTTCGAGATAGTCAATAAAATGTCCAGGGCACAGAGGAATTTGGAATCAATGCAGGCAAGTGGGATAAGTATAGATAGGCATGCTGGTTGACATATTGCAGTGGCCTTTGAGGCCTTTTGTTCATGCTATGTATCCTATGACTCTATGAGCTAATGTTCCTGGGAAATTTTGCTGCATGCTGTATGTTATTAATGGAGTTGCTGTGGTTGTTGTGAAAGCTACTTCATTCAAAATAAAAGAAATTTCAAATAGAAGTGGAAGTCGCACAGAATTCCTATAATCATGTCATAATTTATGGCAGAATGTTTTCAGCTAAGCCCATAGAATGAAGAAATTCACAGATGTGTTTAAAAAGTATGAACCGAGGAAATCCAAATTCTGCTGCCCGTGGCTTAACTTGCACCAACCCATTCATCCATTATCCCTGTTCTTATCAACCTACACAGTTGCCAATTATTTTCAATTTTATCATTCTCACCTTTCTTTTCAAATCACTGCATGCTTCACCCATTCTCTCCCTTGGAATCACTTCCAAGTCTGGCAACCTTACAAGATGAGGAATGTAAAATTATGTTGGGGATAGATTGATTAAATGCAAGAAGGCTTTTTTCTCTGAGGTTATGAGAGAAAAAAACTAGAGGACATGAGTTTAGGGTGAAAGACAAAATATTTAATAAAGGAAGCATTAGGGGTAACTTATTCACACAGAGAGTGGCGGGTGTTTGGAACAAGCTGCCAGCTAAATTGGTAAATTCAGACTCAAGTTTAATATTTAAGAAAAATTTGGACAGGTTCAAGGATAGGAGGACTATCGAGGGATATGGTCCTGGTGCAGGACAGTAGGATGAAGCTGAACAAGTTCGGCAAAGATAAGAAGGGCTGAAGCGTGGTGTTCTGTGGTTCTTTCTCTGCCTCTCTCCAGTTCAATCTTGTTGATTATACCCATTTTTAATTGCTCTGTAATTAACAGCTTCACATCACTGAGTCTCTCTATCTTTATTTCTGTAAGATTTTCCTTTTAACCCAATTCTTTGCCCAAGATATTTTTCATCTGCCCATCTTTTGACTAGACTTAAACATTATGGATGTCTATATTTCTGTGAATCACCTTTGGGCATTTTGCTTCATTATACTATAAATATTAAGTTAGGCACATAAAGGATGGTCATGGTGGTGCAATTGCACAAGACATTGTTGATAATGCACTTGGAATATTGTGTGCAGTTTGTTCATAAAAGATTCACAAGAATATTATTGGACTGGTGGAATTGGATTACAAGGAGAAGCTGGATAGGCTGGGACTACATCCCTGGAGCATGTGAAGCTGAGGAGTGAACTTATCGAGGTTTATAAAATCCTGAGGGCATTGATAAGATAAATACTGTAGTCGTATTGTTTTTACCAGCGTAGAAGACTAACTTGAGGGCATGGATTTAAAGCAAGATGAGAATGAAGGGCCTATTTTCTGAGCTGTAATCTTCTATTTTACATGATTCTAGAAGTGGGACAAGTGTGGGTGGGACAGTTTGGTCTGTGTGAGCAGTTGGGGTGAAGAACCCATTTCCATGCTGTGTATCTCCATGGCTCTATGGTATCTTTTTCACTCAGAGGATGGTGGGCATTAGAAGGAGTACTTTCACAGAGGGTGATGGGAATTGAATTGATCTCAACAAATGTTTCTTTGCTCCTTGATGATGAACTCCACAAATGTCACAGTTTGTGTAAAATGCACAACCATCTAGTGAAGGACAAGAATGTTGTCCATTGTGGTTCTAAGTAGCTAAGACAATTCAAACAGATCAAATCTCATTCCATCAGGCCTCGTGTTAATAATAGAGAAGTTCCATTCCTTGAAGGTTTAGAAATATGGATTTTTGGAAATGGTCATTGGACCACTTAGGCTGTTACAAGAGCTTGTGAAGGAAAAGAATATTGATCATATAGATCTTAAATAATGCAATCTCTTTGGAACACAGAGCAGTTGAGCTTCTTTTGGGGATGACTGCAGAGTTTTCTTGAAGCAGTGTGATAAAATGTTACCTTCAATGTTAATTATTTCATTTCAAGTTCAGCGTGATAAGTTAATTTTTCTATAAAGCAGCATGTGATGACTCCATATCTGAACTAGTTAATTGACTATAAGTTATTTTGAGATGCCCTGGGGATTGAAAGGCATTTCTGTAGAAGTAGTTTTTCATGGTTTCTATTAATAAACCAAATAACTAATAAGAAATAAAGTGACCACACAGGTCTCACAAGTTTTCTGAAGTGGCAATTATCCATTATGCTGATGAAGCATTCTGCATTTAAAATTACAGCAAAATAATACTCTAAAAAACATTGAATAAGTTGACCATTTTACCTTAAGACAAGTTTTTGGTTTCAAAACAATATTTGGACATGGAATCACTTTATTGGTTATATAATTAGTACAATTATGTACTTACTTACTTTGGCTTGGCTTCACGGATGAAGATTTATGGAGGGGGTAAAAGTCCAAGTCAACTGCAGGCTCGATTGTGCTGACAAGACCGATGCGGGACAGGCAGACACGGTTGCAGCGGTTGCAGGGGAAAATTGGTGGGTTGGGGTTGGGTGTTGGGTTTTTCCTCCTTTGTCTTTTGTCAGCGAGGTGGGCTCTGCGGTCTTCTTAAAAGGAGGTTGCTGCCCGCCGAACTGTGAGGCGTCAAGATGCACGGTTTGAAGCGAGATCAGCCCACTGGCGGTGTTCAATGGGGCAGGCACCAAGAGATTTCTTTAGGCAGTCCTTGTACCTCTTCATTGGTGCACCTCTGTCACGGTGGCCAGTGGAGAGCTCGCCATAGAACACGATCTTGGGAAGGCGATGGTCCTCCATTCTGGAGACGTGACCCACCCAGCGCAGCTGGATCTTCAGCAGCGTGGACTCGATGCTGTCGGCCTCTGCAATCTCGAGTACAACTTCATTAATTGTACAAAAATCACATGTCTTTTGGTGGATTGATTTTTGTCCAGTGTGAGGTTTTACTCTATTAAATCATGAATTTGTAATTACGTCATGGATTATTAATGAAATCAGAATGTTCATGTAAAATTCCTCCCTTACAATTTTAGTACAAATGTTAATATTTAAATTTATTTTTTTCTTTTTAAAATATTTTTATTGAGTGTAACGTATAAATCCTAAATACAATATCATAAAATATAACAAACAACACGTCATATCACAAATTAAATATTTAATGAACAAAAACCTACCCATAATTGTTTATTTGACTTATTTCCTTCAGGCATCATTTTTTATCAATATGGTAATTAACAGTTTACCCTTTCTCATAACATGTTCCAATATATTTCTGGATAGAAAATAGATAAGACTAAATTAAACAATCCCTTTATATAAACAAAGGGTGCATTCTATCCTAATTAATATGATCCATGGCAACCATATTAAACCCGTATTTGACTAATAAATCTTAAAAAAAAGCAAAGATAAAAGAAAAAAAGGAAACAAAAATCCTCTCTCTAAACAAGGTTAACTTGTAAAATTGTAAAGATATGGTTTGTATAATGACCTTCAGACTCTGGACAGATAGTCTCTGGAGCATCCATATTTTTTAAATTTTCCAGTTATGATAGTAATCTTGTCAAATTGAAACTCTCTATCTTTAATGTTGTATTTAATTTTCTCCAAGCTTGAATAGGACATTACATCATTTAACCATTGGGCATGAGTAGGTGGAGAGTCATTCTTCCATTTCAGTAAAATTGCTCATCTAGCAATCAATGAGGCAAAAGCTAAAATTTTCTCATGGTTTGAAGTCAAGAGTATATCCTCTTTTTGAGAAAAACCTAACAAAGAAATAAGAGGGCATGGTTTTAATTTGATCTTTAGAATCGTTGTTAAAGTCTGGAAAATGTCTTTCCAATTTTTTTTCTAAATTAGAGCATTCCCAAAAGATATGAATTAATGAGGCCAAACATTTAAATTTCAAGTGTTTAAATGCTGGAAATTTTCATGCAAATTTAAATTATTTCCCAAAGCACAAGCAGTAAAATACTTGAAGCATTAATGTTTCTTAAATGCATACTTGGACCATTAAAATCAACATGGAAGTAAAATAAATGACCATTTAAAAACACTCAGACACTGATGCCAGGTATCCCTTTAACCCTATATTTGCAAATGTTTATTTCCATAACCGTTTTAATGTGAGAATTTCCTTCCTGTATCTAAAATATCCTTAATATTAAGAAAACATCTTACCTACAGCCATAATTATAATATTTGTTGCTGTTATGAGTGTGAAATACGACTCCTTTAATGAAAGAGTAACATTAAAAATTATAATCAAAGTATAATTTACAAAAAAACCCAAAAACTTAAATTTGCTCATCCTTTCCACCTTTGATTTCCACCAATGATCACTGGATTGTATATCTCTGGCTTTCCCTTCCTGAAGTCAGCAATGAACTCCTTGGATTTGATGACATTGAGTAAAATGTTGTCGTTGGTGCACCATTCAGCCAAGTTTTCAGTCTCCATTCTGTATGCTCCCTTTCCTTTATACAACCCACTACAGAGGGTTATCTGTAAATTTTCTGTTCTATCTCTCTTAAACAGTTTTGTGGTTTATAGTGCACTTCCTAAAGTATAATTTGTTTCTTTATTTCAACTTATACAGGCCTCATTTGATGATTCTTCAGATATATTATCCCTTCTGCCTATAATTGCTTTTGTAACTAATGTTGCCATTCTCTCCCACCCACACATTCACTTTAAATCTGAAATACATGTTACATGTAAAGGCAGCTTCCACTCCTGCATCTTCTTGAGCCACATTTACATAATGAAAGAACCATAGAAGATTACAGGACAGAAACTGCCCCCTTTGGCTCTTCTAGTCTGTGCCAAACCATTTTTTGTGCCTTCTTCCACTGACCTACACCCAGTCCATAGTCCTCCATACATCTCCCATCCTGTCCATATTCTTCTTAAATGTTAAAATTGAGATGGCATTCACCATTTCAGCTGGTAGCTCATTCCACACTCCCATCACTCTCCTTGTGAAGAAGTTTCCCCCTAAACCTTTCCCCCTTTAGCCTTAACCCATGTCCTCTGGTTTGTATCTCAACTACACTCCAGGGAAAAAGCCTACCAATATTTACTCTGTCTATACCCCCCATAATTTTAAATACCTCTGTCAAATCTACCCTTATTCTTCTTTGCTCCAGGGTGTAAAATACTAATCTGTTTAACCTTTTCCTGCAACTCAGTTTCTGAAGTCCAAGCAACATCCTAGTAAATCTGTACTATTTCAATCTTATTGATATCTTTCCTGTAGAGAGATGTTTAAAGATAATTAAAAACAACTTTTGTTTAAGTAACCATTTGTCATGGTGAAAATCTATTGCTGCTGGGTTTTGGTGTCCTTTGGGCTCATAACAGTACAGTAACCACTGACCATTCTAAAATAAATGACATCTTTAGATATTTCTATTTTAAATTTTACTCTTCTGAATTTAACAATGAATATGATCTGATGAATGATTTTTTTTAGATAATTTGGATATACCAATTCTTCTTTTCTTTTTTCTTTGGCTTGGCTTCGCGGACGAAGATTTATGGATGGGTATGTCCACGTCTGCTGCAGGCTCGATGGTGATTGACAAGTCCGATGCGGGACAGGCAGGCACGGTTGCAGCGGTTGCAATGGAAAATTGGTTGATTGGGGTTGGATGTTGGGTTTTTCCTCCTTTGTCTGTTGTCAATGAGGTGGGCTCTGTGGTCTTCTTCAAAGGAGGTTGCTGCCTGCCGAACGGTGAGCCGCCAAGATGCACAGTTGGAGACGATATCAGCCCACTGGCAGTGGTCAATGTGGCAGGCACCAAGAAATTTCTTTAAGCAGTCCTTGTACCTCTTCTTTGGTGCACCTCTGTCTCGGTGGCCAGTGGAGAGCTCGCCATATCACACGATCTTGGGAAGGCAATGGTCCTCCATTCTGGAGACGTGACCCACCCAGCGCAGCTGGATCTTCAGCAGCGTGGACTCGATGCTGTCGGCCTCTGCCATCTCGAGTACTTCGACGTTAGGGATGAAGGCGCTCCAATGAATGTTGAGGATGGAGCGGAGACAATGCTGGTGGAAGCGTTCTAGGAGACGTAGGTGATGCCGGTAGCGGACCCATGATTCGGAGCTGAACAGGAGCGTGGGTATGACAACAGCTCTGTACACGCTGATCTTTGTGTGTTTCTTCAGGTGGTTGTTTTTCCAGACTCTTTTGTGTAGTCTTCCAAAGGCGCTATTTGCCTTGGCGAGTCTGTTGTCTATCTCTTTGTCGATCCTTGCATCCGATGAAATGGTGCAGCCAAGGTAGGTAAACTGGTTGACCATTTTGAGTTCTGTGTGCCCGATGGAGATCTGGGGGGGCTAGTAGTCATGGTGGGGAGCTGGCTGATGGAGGACCTCAGTTTTCTTCAGGCTGACTTCCAGGCCAAACATTTTGGCAGTTTCCGCATAACAGGACGTCATGCGCTGGAGAGCTGGCTCTGAATGGGCAACTAAAGCAGCATCGTCTGCAAAGAGTAGTTCACGGACAAGTTTCTCTTGTGTCTTGGTGTGAGCTTGCAGGTGCCTCAGATTGAAAAGACTGCCATCCGTGCGGTACCAGATGTAAACAGCGTCTTCATTGTTGAGGTCTTTCATGGCTTGTTTCAGCATCATGCTGAAGAAGATAGTAAAGAGGGTTGGTGCAAGGATGCAGCCTTGCTTCGCGCTGTTGTCAATGGAGAAGGGTTCAGAGAACTCATTGCTGTATCTGACCCGACCTTGTTGGTTTTCGTCCAGTTGGATAACCATGTTGAGGAACTTGGGGGGCATCCGAGGCGCTCTAGTATTTGCCAAAGCCCTTTCCTGCTCACGGTGTCAAAGGCTTTGGTGAGGTCAACAAATGTGATGTAGAGTCTTTGTTTTGTTCTTTGCACTTTTCTTGGAGTTGTCTGAGGGCAAAGACCATGTCAGTAGTTCCTCTGTTTGCACAAAAGCCACACTGTGATTCTGGGAGGACATTTACGGCGACACTAGGTATTAGTCTATTAAGGAGAATCCTAGCGAAGATTTTGCCTGCAATGGAGAGCAACGTGATTCCCCTGTAGTTTGAGCAGTCTGATTTCTCGCCTTTGTTTTTGTACAGGGTGATGATGATGGCATCACGGAGCCCCCAGAAAGAGGTTCAATGTTGGAAACTTGCAGTCAGTCGTAGTGAGATGAAACTTCCAGGCAAACCTTCAAGCAAAGCTTGAGGATACAAACTGCCTCACGGACATGTCTCCTGAAACCCTCTGGGATAGCTGAAAATGGCCATACTGCAATCCACTGAAGAGGTACTGGGCTTCTCCTCCAGGAAAAACAAGGACTGGTTTGACGAAAACAACCAGGAAATCCAGGAGCTGCTGGCAAAGAAGCAATTTTCTCACCAGGCTCACCTTGCAAAGCCTTCCTGGCCAGAGAAAAAATGAGCCTTCCGTCTCGCAAGCAGCCATCTTCAGCGCTAACTCCGGGAGATCCAAAATGAGTGGTGGACTAGCCTTGCCAAACGAACCCAGCTTAGCACCGACAGTGGTGACTTCAGGGGTTTTTATGAGACACTAAAGGTGGTGTAAGGCCCCTCACCCCAAGTCCAAAGCCCTCTGCACAGCTCAGACGGCGAAGTCCTCCTCAGCGACCAGATCTCCATCCTCAGTTGATGGTCAGAACACTTCCAATCTCTTTTCAGTGCCAACTGCTCAGTCCAAGAATCCGCCCTGCTCCAGCTCCTTCAACAACCCTTGAATCTAGAGCTGGATGAGGTCCTTTCCCGGGAAGAGACATATAAGGCAATTGAACAACTGAAAAGTGGCAAAGCAGCAGGTATGGATGGAATCCCCCACAGATGTCTGGATGGCTGGCAGCAAAGCTCTGCATACCAAACTGCATGAGTTTTTCATGCTCTGGTGGGACCAAGGAAAGCTGCCTCAGGATATACCAATAATATCCCAGGAAAACCAACAAAGTTTGTAAGCTCCAAATTCACAAGAAGAACTGCAAAAAGCAATATCCTTTCTACAATCGGGCAAATCTCCAGGTCCAGATGGATTTCCAGTAGAGTTCTACAATATTCTCTGAACAACTTATTCCACAACTAAACCTAATACTGAATGATTTATTTTAAGAAGAGAATTTTTCCTTCTTTTAGCAAGGCTGCCATTTCTCTGATTTAAAAAAAAATGCAAAGAACCTGATAATTGTATGTTGTACAGATCAATTTCTTTACTCAATGTGGACATAAAGACTTTATCAAAAATTTTGCACATAGATTAGAAATTATTTTTACCAGTAATAATAAATTTAGACAAAATGGGTTTTATTAAAAATAGATATTCTTATCATAATATTTATAGATTAATGAACATTATATATTCTCCTTTTACTCACCTGGCTGAATGTATTGTTTCCTGAGATGCTGAAAAAGTATTTGATGAGTAAATTGGGAATACCTATTTGCCATTTTAGTAAAATTTAATTTTAGACCAGATTTTATTTAATGGATAAAACTTTCATATTAATCTCCAAGAGCATCAATTCTTACTAATTCTCAACAATAAAAGTTTTTTTTTAAATTACAATAAGGCACATGACAGGATTGCTCCCATGCCCTTTGCTTTTTGATTTAGTGGTTGAGCCACTAGCTGTTGCTATATGAGCAAATGAAGATTTTAGAGGCTTGTTTAGAGGACCTATTGAACATAGGTTATCTCTATATGCAGATGACCTTTTACTTTTTGTGACCTCTCCGGAGGTATATCATTACTTAAATGCTTTATTAAATTTGCAGGATATAAACTTAATCTGCATAAAAGCAAATTATTAACACTAAAAGGTACACTTACTCTATATTCTAATTATCATTTTAAAATAGTGAAAGATCAATAGAAATATCTAGGTATAATGATAACAGAATATTTAAAACCTCTTTAAAGAAAACTTTGTAGTTTTATTTAATTGGACTAAAACAATACTTTCTGGATGGTCATCACTTTCTCTAAATTAATATTAATTTGATTAAAATTAATATTTAACCAAAATGTTATATTTATTTAAATCATTCCCAATTTTTATTTCTAAGTCCTTGACACATTGGAATCATCTATTATGTCATATATATGGCAAGGAAAGAAAGCAAGAACAAATAAAAGTTATCTTCAGAACACAAGAAATGATGGAGGACCATTGTTACCTATTTTTAGATTTTATTATTGGGCAATGAGCATAAAGAATATGTTATTGTTCTTACAGTTTGATAATAGAGATGATTGCCCCAATTGGATGGAAACCGAATTGAAATACCTTAAGAATTCTTCCTTACGGGCAGCATTGGGCTCACCTTTACCTCTATCTGTTCCAAAACCAACAAAGAATGTAACAATGAAATATAGATTGAAGGTTTGGAGTAAATTTAGGACGCTTTTTGGAATAATAGGATTTATATTCACTAGTCCTATTCTACTTAATCATTTATCCAATCTGCCATTTTAGATGAAAACTATGAAGAATGGAATCATCTAGGAATTAAAGCTTTTAATGATCTTTTTATTCAACAAAATTTTGCATCTTTACAATCATTGATGATGAAATTTAATCTGTCAAATGAACACTTTTTAAAATATTAACACATTAGACATTTTATTCATTCTAAACTTTCAGCATTTCCATATCTTCCAAATCTGAATTTCAAAGAAAAACTATTTGAATTACAATGTGTACATATAGGTATAATATCCACCTTATATTATAAAATATTGAATTTTTAAAAACTGTCTCTTTAATAGGCATAAAACTGAATGGGGAATGATCTTAATATGTCTATTTTAGAAGATTGGATTTAAATGTTGGTTCTTCTCCATGACTCATCTCTATGTGCTCAGCAGTTTGATTCAATTTAAAGTGGTGCATAGAGTACATTTTCCTAAAGTTAAGCTTGCTCGAATCTACCCAGATAGAAACTCGTTGTGTGACAAATATAAAAGATTTGAAGCCTCTTTGTTTTGGTTTTGTCCCAATTGAGTAGAATATTGGACTGATATTTTCAGAACATTTTTAGCCATTTTTAGGATTTTGGGATTAATCGAGAATCATGTCTGTTGATGGCAATGTTTGGCTTCTCCAGTGATGTAAATATATATTTAACGTCTAACCAAAAACATTTTCTACAT
Organism: Narcine bancroftii; assembly: GCF_036971445.1. Lineage (NCBI taxonomy): Eukaryota > Metazoa > Chordata > Chondrichthyes > Torpediniformes > Narcinidae > Narcine > Narcine bancroftii. The sequence goes on from NC_091469.1 coordinate 418,305,550, forward strand.
TACTCACTAGGAAAGGAATATTGCTTAAATGGAAAAAAGAACTTTCCACCTACCAATGGACAATGGTTACTGGATATTATGCCCTTTCTAAGTTTGGATAAAATCAGGCACAATATTAGGAAGATTAAGATCTCTTTCTATAAGACTTGGTGTCCATTTATAGCTTACTTTCATTATTGGAATGATCAAGGTGCAGGGATGCAGTAAATGGGCATGTTTCGTTTGATCTCCGGAGGCCATTGCTCGACTTCAAGTTTGCTTAAATACCAATTTCAACCTTGGTTGGTGGATGGGGTTAAATCTTTATATTCAACCTTTTTTCTCTTTTTTTCTTTTTACTTTCCTTTTTTTAACTATTCATTATATGTTTAGATTGGAATATGAGTCCATGTATTATTATTTCTATATGATATGATACCAATCCAAATGTATATTATTAATTTATATGGTCTTATAATGTATGGTTTTATGATAAAACTGAATAAAAATAATTTTAAAAGAAAGACCTCCTCATCAGAAGATCACAGTTAGTATGAATCTGAAACAATGTTTCCTCCTCGCTAACAATCAATGCAGCTACACTTCAAGAATGAGTGTTTATCCCATTGATCTACTCATCCAACATCCATGACTGTGTTGAATGGCACAATTCAAATGTCGTCTACAAATTTGCTGATGTCACCATGGTCATTGGCAAAATCATAAATGGCAATGTTAAAGCGTATGGCAAGAGATAGATCAGCTGGTTGAGTAGTGTCACAACCACAACCTTGCACTCAATGTGAGCAAAACTAGCAAGTTGATTGTGGACTTCGGGAGGGGAAAAAAATCAGGAAAACATGAACCAGTGCTAATCGAGGAGTAATGAGTGGAACGGGTTAAGGACTTCAAAGTCCTGGGAGTCATCATTCCTGAAGATCTCTCTTGGGGCCTCTATGTCGATGGAATCATAAAGAAGGCTCACCAGTGGCTATACTTTCTGAGGAGTTTGAGGAGATTTGGTATGTCCAAAGACTCTTGTAAATTTCTGGTAGGGAGGGGCCAATGGCCAGGTCAGGAATTTGGGCAGTGTCTTCACTCAATCAAGGACATCTACAAGAAGAGGTTCTTAAGAAAGCAGCCCTTATTAACAAGGACCCTCACCATCCAGGCCATGCCCTCTTCACACTGCTACCATCAGGAATGAGATACAGGAGCATGAAGAGAACACTCAGTAGCCCAATAATAGTTTCTTCCCCTCCACCATCAGATTTCTGACCAATTCAATAAACCACAGACACTACCTCATTTTCTCTTCTTTTTACACAAATGAATTTATTTTTTAAATGTGATTTATAGCAACATTTGTAACTGTAATGCTGCCACAAAAAAAAATCATGATATGTTTGTGACATTAAATTCGATGCTGATCTCATTATTGTTTGAAACCTGGCCTGCCTCCATGGTGTCCCCTGCAAACTTGTTGATGGATTTTGGCAGTAGTTGTATTTGCACAGTTAAGCATTAATAAGGAATATAGTACGGAGCTGGGCATGCAGCCAAGCGAGGCAGCGGTGTTGAGGATTATTTCGGAGGAGGTGTAGTTGCCATTCCTCACGATAGTTCAGGAAGACAATGATCTAGCTGCAGAGTAATGTGCTTAAACCCACATCCAGGAGTTTTGACATGAGTCTTTTTAGGACTATAATATTGAAGTTGGAGCTATAGTTCTTAAATAGGAGTCGCCTTGTTCCCCAGGTATTTTGGAGATGAGTGCAGAGCCAGGAAGATGGCATCTAGCGAGGACCTGTTGTGAAGATAAGTGAATTGTAGTTGATTGTGGTTGATTGGGAGGCTGGAATTAATATAAGCTATAATCAATCTCTTGAAACACCTCATTATGATGGTTGTCAGAGCCATCTGGTCATGACCTAGTCATTAAGGACATTTATATTGTTTCTCTTTGGCACCAGTGTGATAGTGGTCTTCTTAAACCAAGTGGAAATTTTGGATTGAGTTAGGGAGAGGTTAAAAAGCTATGTCGATAAATGATCCATGCAAGTTTTTAGAACATGATGAAGACTCCATTTGACTTTCTGTTTAATAATTTTTTGCTTGCTTTAGAAAGATGCTTATTATTCATCAATTCAGGATTCAATTCATTTGAAACTGATACAACTGGTCGCAATTCTAGCCAATGTAATTGAAGTATTTGGCATGAATTTGAGCAAGCAATAAAAAGAAATTAGGGGTTATTGTGAAATGTGAAAACTGTGAGGGCCAGATGCGTTTCCTTAGTCTTTATACGAAACCACTCTTAAGGAAAGTGTGGTGTTAAACATCTCCTTAGTGATGCTGCTCCCAGGGCAAATAGTTACTGCAAGTAAACAGCAGAGTCTGGTGCTGAGGTCATATAGCTGGGACACTCCAAGATGCACGTACACTTTCACCTGCTTACCTTTTTTTAAAATAGTAATAAACCCATGCAAGCTATTTATATCAATAGATATTTTTAACTGTTGTTATGTGCTCCCATTTTCAGTTCATTTTCCATTTGTGTTGTACTGTCATTTTAAGAGAACAAATTTAACAAAACTCTGCAGGCTTTAGAGTTTGACTGTGAGCTGACAGACAGGCTGAGGACAGCATGCTTCTAAATTGGATAAATCTGAAGAGAGAGGAGGTGGCCCTGGAAAACCCGAAAGATTCAAGGCAAATTTTGCTCAGGGGAAATTTTAAGGAAGCAATACTGTGGAGCAGGGCTCTTGGAAGTAATACAGTACTGAAGTGGCCTTGTGTTTGGTTTGGACAATGTCTGACTTCTCCATGTTATAGGGGAATAAATAATGGCCATTTTAAGGAGACAGCTATTGGAAAAGCATCCTTTGAAGGGATACTGTGCTGAATGTGGCCTCGTGTGGTGATAGACAATTTATCCAATTTCTCCATGTAATAAAGGAATGAAAATACCACTCTGTGACCAAAAAGGTGAAAGTCACTGTGAACGGCTGACCCATAGAAAGGGTCCTAGAGGCAGAAGAAATATTAAAATTTGTCTGACCCGCAAAAGGGTTCATGGAAACTGAAAATCACTCACTTTGTGTTCCCTACACCAGAAAAAGGGGAGTTTTGGTTGTCATTCATCTGCAAAGGACATTTTTCTGGAAGCAACTCGGCAAGGATATCACCCCGGTTTCTCCCACCTACTTTGTGAACTTCTTTGCATCCATGCCTGTGTGTCTCATCATTTTAAAACCTGTGTGTCAACATTGGATTTTCAGTGATTGAATTTTGAACTGCCTCTCCAGAATTAGGCCTGAGCTTTAGTAACAAATGCATCATCAGATACATGCACAGTTGGGGGTTAGGTTTAGATAAATTTAGGTAATTGTAGATAACTTAGATAAGGTGTTATTGTTAATTAATAATTTAAAATATTATTTTAAATATAACACTGGGTTAATTTCTATTGCTGCTGTCTGGTGCGTAACTCTGTAAATTAGTCGATCTCATTAAATTCTCCACATATGATTTGATGTGGATCTGGGAGAGCAGTGAGTGGTGACACAATGCTTCAGTGAAGGGTTCGACTGCCCGGTCCCAATGCTAGTGGCACCAGAGAGGCATCAAATAGTCCGTTGAAGGAGCTGATGGTGTTTTTAAACTAAAATCCTGCAGCTACAGGGCAGTGCCTGTACTTGGCAGTGGTCATAATGGTTTTCAGACTCCAGGGAGCAATGGACCCAAGCAGACACCAGAAATGGCAAGGACATCCCCCGTTGAGAAGCAGATGAAACAACCCTGCAGGTCAGCATTCATGGTGGCAGATCAGCGAGGGGCTTACACAGGCTGCAAGTGACTTGCCGTTGGGGGTCCTACATGGGCTGCGGGCTGCTGAAGACTGGCTCAAGGGATCCATGTATCAGAGCCGACATTCAAGAGGGCGCTGAGGGCAAGAAAGACTCCTGACGGGCTTTGAGTGCTGAAGGATTCCTGATCTTGTCAGATGTTTGGATCTGGAACTCAGGTTGCTGATAGATTGAACGAGAGTCTGTGGCTGCAGAGGCAGCGGGAGCACTGGAGGCAAATCCACGGACTCTCAGTGTCTCTGAAGGGACTCTCTTTTGCTTCTCTTTCTTTCGTACTATAAGGAGCGCCAGGTAACAGTAATGGTGACTTTATCTGTCTTATGGCAGGGTGAAGATCATTTTGCGTAACATTTCATGTTCTTTACTATTAGATGACAATAAATCTTGAAATGGCTCAATTCTTCACGTGGCCCACATTCACACTTGGTCACAAGTCTTGAATGGTGATTGTTGTTTCATTGTAATCATCTTTAAGTTCTGAATACATTGCATTGTGAATTCTGGAATTCCACCTTCTTAGAGTCACTGGTCTCCATTAATCTATCTACAGAAAACTAAAAAAAAAACAGAAGATTGATGGTTTTATCAAGAATGATAATTGTTGGTAAAAGCTTTTCACAAGTGCATACTAGTATACATTCTGTTTGGTGCTTACAAGATACCTTGATGATGAAGGGTCTTTGCAAGTTTCTCTTTGCACAGTTGCTACCTTACCTGCTGCAATGTGTGATTTTTATTTCAGATCTTTAGCATCTGCAGTATTTTTTTTAAATTCTACAATCCCTATTTTGTTTTCAGACCTCCAACCTTGTGTACTTTCATATTGCCAAATATCCTGACTCCAATTCTAATTCACTGTTGATATTGGAATTCTCCTTCCTGTTGTAAATTTGGAAATCATGACTTTAACTCTTTGGATCATTTCCAGTGCTTTTAACACTACCATGACAATTTTTACTCAGCCTATCGCACTCTGGCTATGGTGTATTGGTTTGATATTGTAGTAAAACTCCTGTTATCCGTACCTATGGGGAGTGGTAGATGCCAGATAGGTGAATTTTCTGGTTACTTGAGACTCACTCTTACAATGGCTAACTAATAGACCTGCATTAAGATAAACAGTTTAAAAGACAATGCAAAATGAAAAGTAATTTGGAAAAAAAAAATCAGTATTCTAGTCCTGAATTATGTAAAGTTCACTTTAATCAGGTAATTCTGTAACTTACAAAATGTAAATGTAAATTTGAACCCTGGTCACTGGTGCTTTAACAGTTTTGTGCGAACCACTATGCGAACTGTGCCAACATCATAATTAACCACCCTCCCCAAGTTTATTGATAAAGCTTTACTGATATATTTAATAATATACTGATAAAGACTCTTACTAAGCAGGGCCAAGGAGATAATTTAAGAGAGTCACCCCAACGGCGAGTGGCATCAACTAGCTCTGCATCCGAGGCGATGCCATTTTATTCAAATGCAACTTTATTCAAACAGCTGCTATGAACTAAGCATGACCAAGGCTCTCTGTTGGCTGAATATTTGTTTCAGATTTCAGATTTATTGTCAGAGTACATACATGACATCACATACAACTCTGAGATTCATTTTTCCTGTGGGCACAGCAGAATTACCACTGATTGGTAGTACAAAAAATAAACTGTATGCAGAATAAAATGTAACAAACAAACATCGCTTCCATCTTCACCAAGTTTTTGTGTGTTACTTCAGAGGTTTACTTTTACAATTTTAAAATTTTACTTTAATTTTTATTTATTCTTATTTATTGCAATGTAATTTTTTTAATTTGCTGGTTGCTTGGATTCTGGATAGCAGGGGTTTTAATGTAATAACTTCATGCCTGCTGTAATAACCTTCATTAGATCTTCCGAAATGGTCACCACATTTGCAACACAGTCCTTTGCATGATTTAATCCATTTAGCATTTCTGCAAAGAGTGAAGATCTTCTGGCCATAAACACTGACTGCATCAGAACTTATTCAAATCAGTTGCATCCACAGCATCTCCACCACAACAAACACTCTGCTAGAGGAACTCAGCAGGTTGAGCAGCATCAGTGGAAGCAAAGGAATGGATGATGTTTCGGGCTAAACCTTTCATCAGGACTGAAGGGTCAATATTGCAACTTTTTGTAATATGTCTGTATATCTGTTCTTCAACATTCCACTGACTATTGGAAGGACCATAACATAGTCCTATCAGAGTGATTGCACCTTATTTCTGATCTTAACCCACACTGCCTCAGCAGCTGAGCCCACCATTAAGTCTTCTCTGAGTCCAGCTGCGACACTCTCCCGATTAGCAATGCTTGGCCTCCCCCTCTTTTACTTCCTCCCTTATCCCATATGAAACCTAGGAACATTAAGGTGCCAATCCTGACCCTCTAGCAGCCATATCTTTGTAATGCTCACAAAAATCTTCATTCTAAAACCAGATGCAGCATCTAAGTGCATCTGCCTTATCCATAGGCTTAAAATCATATCAAAAGAGATTGTAAGTTCGTTTGAATATTTTCCAGTTTTTAAGCTAAAACATGCTCTTGACTCCTGTCTATATTGAATGTTTTCATCTTCCAATGCAACTCTTCAATTATTCAAATTTGGCTTTCATGTTTTCAGATAATGGTCTTGTTGTAGATGTTCTAAAGGAGGTTAACATCAACCTGGAACGTTAACTTCATTTCTCCACATCAGTTTATGGAGAATGCCAGGAGATGCCTGCCAAAAATATTGCAACTAAGAAAAACAATATACAGAGCAGAATATTTTTTTTCTATAGGATGAAACAGGCAGTCCACTGTCTATGATTGTAATTTTACAGCTAAGTTGTTTGTGAGATGTATCCATAAACTGGATAATATCCCTGCAACTTCAATGCTCGAAGCTAATTTTATCCTTGTATTCGCTTCAGAAGAGTAGAGTCTTTGCACAACTTGTTTGATGTCACTTAAAATATTGCATGGATGAGCGAATGTTCTCATTTTTACATTGCATTTAAAATATTTGCTGGTGTATTTTGTGATGAGAGAAAATAAATCAGAGATTACACTTATTCCTTTACAAATGTTCCTTTAGGAAATAAGCTGTTAAATGACGAGTAGGTCTTGCAGATCTCATATTTTAATTAAATTAGTCATCTCAAGGATGTTTTCATTTTTTTATGTAATATTGTCTGTTATTCTTATTTATATACTACATATTGTGTTTTATCCACAATATTTTTTGCTGGAATATCAATGTATTTGTACTTATTAAGAAGACAATAATATTTTATGTCAGTGGTACCAGATGATGTATAGACAATGTGATATTTTTTATTCTCATTCTAATTTGGTAGTTTGTATTTCATGTTATGTTAGATATGGATGTCAAGCCAAAGAAGAGAGATTCATGGTAATTTCTTGTATTGTTTCCAAAAGGTCAGCAGAATTAGGAAATGTCAGCATATGAGGGATATTAAGGGTCTAGTCAAGAAAAATGAGGAATCTGCAATTCCCTCTTTGGAGGACATAGGTATATATTTATGAAGGAAATTAGGAGGGCAAAAGGGAATCATGAGATATCCTTGGCAAATAAAATGCAGGAGAATCCCAAAAGATTCTCTAAGAATATTATGAATAAAAGCATAGGGCAAGAATCGGTCTCCTTTCGGATCAGTAAGGTGCTCTGTGTGGAACTATAGGAAATGGATGTGGTCTGAAATGAATATTTATCTGTGAAGAAAAACACTGAAACTGGTGAGTTCAGGGTAGGAAATAGTAATATTCTGGAGCATGACCACATTTCAAAAGATGTGTGGGAGGTCTTGAAAGGATAATTTCTTGGGACTTGATCAGGTGTATCCTTGGATGGAATGGGAAACTAGAGAAGAGATTGCTACAGCCTGACAGAGATTTTAATATTATTGTTAACCAGAGGTTGAAATTCAATTATATTATCATCTGATTGTACATATAGAAACAGATAAAATATTGTCTCTCCAGTCTATGGTGCATGCACAACACCACACAATACACAGAACATAATGACCATGTAAATAATCAAAATAAATATCTCTAAATATTTGGGTTGATTTACATGATTGCAGGATACTGTTCATCAACCTATTCCCCAGCCTGGCAGTCCTCATTTTAATGCTCCCGCACCACCTTCTTGATGGTAGTGAGTTGAAGGTACTGCCTGGTGGATAGAAAGGGTGTTGTATAATTCCTAGAGATCCATTTAGACACACACCCAGTAAGCGTACTCTATAGAGGAAAGGAAACCCCAGTTATCCTCTCATCATTTTAAATATCCTTTATATGGACTTGGTCTATATGGCTTGATGCTTTGCAACTATCATCCCACACAATGATGTAGTCAGGCAGGACACTCTCATTTGTGCTCCTGTAAAAGGTTGTCAGCATGGAGGCTGGTAGCCATACCCTTGTCAATCTCCATAGGAAGTGTAGATGCTATTGTACCTTCCTGACTAATAGGGATGTAAGATACAACAAGACCAGAATATAGCTCAAAATGTGTCTTTATCTCATCAGGGGTAAGCCAAGAGGCTAGAGGCCAGTATTTACATGTTATTGAAGATCCTTTGAAAAAAATGGGGATATAATGATCAAAGGAAGTGCATTTTAAGTGGCACAGAATTTCCGGGGAGGGGGAGATGAATTGGATAAAAGGAGCATCTGGATAAGCTGGGGCCAGGATTGTTAATGGGTCAGTTGGAGGGTGATGAAGTGCTGCAAATAGGAGCTCAGGCTATGCTAATAGAGATGGTAAATCTGTGCCAATGTTACACGTGGATGGCTTAGAAAAATGAATTAATATGATGTGTCCTACTATCCCTATAAATGAAACAAAGCCATCATTCAATGTGCTATCTTATACTTCAAAACTAAGGAATTTCATGTCCCCATGAATTCTCTCTTTCCCCTTGCTGTCTCCACATTCTTCAGATAAAAACACAAGATTGGGTAATATAGCCCAGTGGTTCCCAATCTTTTTCTTTCCGCTCACATAACCACTTTTAAGTATTCCCTATTCCATCAGTGCTCTGTGATTAGTAAGGGATTGCTTAAGGTGGTATGTGGGTGGGAAGGGAAGGTTGAGAATCACTGCTCTAGACCCAATTGTTACTGAAATATTTTGCTTGAGAAAAATGATCATTGGCCCATTTCTTCTTGAGATATGAAACAGTGCACATAACGAGTCAATTAGGAACGATTAAAATGGTGATTTTCAAACCTCTTCTTTCTACCAACATACCACCTTAAGCAATCCCTTACTAATCATAGAGCACCCATGGCATAGGGAATACTTAAAGTGGTATGTAAGTGGAAATAAAAAAGGTTGAGAACCACTGATATAACCATTTCTCTGAAATATCTTAAAATCCTGACAGCTTTTGAGTAAAACATGAAAATCTGTAGATGTAGTGATTGAAGTAAAAACACAATGCTGTAGAAACTGGGCACGTCAAACAGTGTTCTTTATATAGCAGAGATAAATGTTATATAGTCAGAATAATGTGAATTATTTTGTAACCACGTAAGAATACACCCTTCTCACTGCAGTAACTGTGGGATGTATGGTGTGTGGGATGTGTGTGTGTGTGTGTGTGTGTGTGTGTGTGTGTGTGTGAGTGAACAGTTTCCTGAGATGGTGGAAGACATCAGTAAGTAAAGTTTCCTCTGTTATTTGAATCTTGCATCTCTAAGTTATTTAAGAAGCTTCCCAAGTAACACAGAGACATAACATGTTGGTAGCGAAATAAGAGAACAAGAATAAAGCCATACAATTGATTGTAAGTCACTAAAATACGAAGGGGAAAAAGAGAAAAAAAATTACTGAAAAATAAAATGGCTGGAGCAACAGCAGTTCACCCAGTGATGGACTGGGAGGCTGAAGACATTTTTGAATTGTTTAAAAAGTTTCAGCAGGAGTGCAATTTAGCATTCAAGAGCTATTTTAAAATTGCAATAGCAGAGGAGAAGGTCACTTATATACTTCTCTGGACAGGGGAGTTAGGCCTTGGCTTATTTAATAGCTGGAAGCTTACAGAGGTGGAGAAAAATTATCCAGAGCAGATATTTGCAAAGTTTGCATCTCACCTTGAACCCAGGTCTAATCATAGAATTAAATGCTATGAATTTCAAGGCTTAATGCAAAAGACTGATGAGACTGTTGGTAATTTCCTCACGAGACTAAAAATTGTTGCTGCAAAATTCAGATTTAAGGATGTAGAGGAAAGATTAGTTTAACAACCAATATAGGGGAGAGTCCATCCCGAAGTGCAAAAGTCTCTCATAGGGAAGGATAGCTTGTGGCTGGCCAAAGCTATAGAGCCTTTGAAGCCATGAGGATGTAAATGAAATCCTTATCTATGCAGATCTACCCACAGCAAAGAGAAGGATGGGTTGATGCTATAAATAACACAATCAGACAAATGCAAACCCCCAAGACCTGCAAGAAGTGCGGTAGACAACACCTTTTCAATGACCAAAACAAATGCCCTCACACAGTTCTGAATGTAGAACCACTGGGTGAAGATGTGAAAGTCTGGTATGAAGAAAACAGTAATACCAATGAAGAAACAGACAAGGAGAAGATCCACCACATAAAAGGAAACAACAATGAGGATCCTGACACCCAGATACTGGACATAGAATCCATACACCTTCACGAGATGTCAGGTGAGACAAAAGAAAGAAGTGAGTTGCAGACAAGGATCCAAATACAGAGGACAATCCAGAACAAGCCTACGATATTTAACCTAAAGGTGAAGATGGATACTGGATCACAATGCAATGTCCTTCCACTCAAACCTTACTGCCAGATGCTCCCAGAGAACATAACAAAAGGGTATCCAAAAGATGGTGCATTGGAAACTGCAAATTTCACATCAATGGCCTATGGTGGACCCATGATCATGCAGCTAGGGAGAGCCAAGATTAATGGCTGCCATAAGGGAAAGAACATCCTCTGTACATTCTACCTGGTAGATGCAGACAGACCAGTAATTCTAGGTCTGGATAGTTGTCAGGAGTTGCAGTTGATCCAGATGAAGCAGATATTCAAAAGCAACAATGGAAACACACAACAAAAAGAGGAAGTGACTTCCACAGAAGTACCTGCCAGGCCATAGTGGGAGCAGACTTGTTCACTGAAAATTAAGAGTGGTATTTAATAGTAGCCTGTAACTACTCTAAGTTTCTGTTTGTCAAAAGGGTGAAAGACCCAAGAACATCAACTATCACCTCAGAAATGAGAGCGCTCCTTGCTGAACAAGGAATACCTGAGCAAGTAATACGTGACAATGGAACACAGTTCATGCCACAAGAATTCAGAAAGCTGGCTGCAGAATATGGGTTTGTTATCATTACATCATCCCCATATTGAAAGGCAACTGCAAACTGTGTTGCGAATCAAAAGAAGACCCATACCTAGCTCTTCTGTCATTACGAGCAACACCTTTACGGGCTGACATGAAGTCCCCAGCAGAACTTCTAAATGGCAAGAGAGATAAAACAACTCTACCGAGCAAAATACACCTTCCAGAAGAGCAGGAGAAGACTGGCTGACACGCAAGAAGAACCCGTCGCCAGCATTATCATAAACGTGCACAAATGTTGCCAGAACTCTTCAGAGGGAAGCATGTGCATATTCAAGAGAGTTCAAAGCACTGCACTGTAAATATGTGAATTTTACTATAATTTTTTTTTCACCTGAGTTGCTATAATCATTTGCCAATGAGAATAAAAGAGAAAATGTACAGGTATACATCGATTTTCCTGAGGCTACAAAAATACACATTAAATTCTCTGCCACTCTTTGTTTTCCTTGCACAGCTCCCAGCCTTGCTCTCAGTTTGACATCAAACATTTTGCTGAAAATTCAGGGGCATCCAAGTGATTTACAGTTACACAGATTTTTGTGCTGTGAACTGACCATGATGCAAGTTTGTTAATCATGTTTTCTCTTTTGGATGACTTTTGCCACTGTCCATGAAGCTTTTTTTGTGTTTCATTATATTACTTTTTATGATTCAGAGACCTTGGATCTGTCTACAGAAAAAAATTGGCCAGGGTTTGAACGATGAATGTAGATAAAGGTTACAGTGCTTTGCTTGATAATCTTTGGAAACAATGGATTAAATGTTAAAGCAGATTTTCTGTGAAGTGATGAATAACCTTTTCATTAAATACTGCATAATATTTGTTATTATTTGTTATTATTAATGATTAAGGGGCTAGAGTGAAAACGTAAATTTTAACTTAAATTATGCACAGAAAATATAAAGAAATATATCTTGGAATTTTTTTCATTGGCTTTTCAGTTTCCTCAAAACAAATAAATCAGAGCAAAAACTAAGTTTTCTCCTGTGTCAAGATTTCTAATTATGTTAGATAGAATTTGTATTAACCTGACTGAGGATCTATATCTTAAAAGGGGAAGGAAGGTAAGCGGCATTATCCAAGTGACAAATTGAACCATCCTTCTCAACTACTTTCCTCAGACCCAGAAACTCAGATTTGGATATTTGGCAATGCAAATAGGCCCTCTGCAATCACCAGTTTCTGAAGAAGCCAGATTGCACACCCCTTGCCAGCCATACCCATTGTGTTCAAAGGGAAAATGTGTCCCCTCCTCTCCTACATTGTTTCTTAGAAGCTATTTATGATCATGTCCAGAATTGAATATGTCCAGTATGCTGATGTTAAAATGACTGTTTTTACTTGAGAATTGACATCGGGAGTAAAATGAGTCAATTAAGTTTTTTCATGCTTAGTTAATTAATCTATTATGTTATAGTTTTTCAAACTTAAAGAATTTTCTTAATATTTCTCATAAAAGTCTCTTTTGCATTCACGTTAATGTATTTTGAATGTTCATCTAATTATTTTACAGTGGATTTATATGCACATTGATGGGCTACCTCTGATATAAAGTGTGAAATTAGTCTTGACTATTTCACACCCTTCCTGAATGCTAAATTATTTCATAGACTTTATTATCAAGTAATAATAAAATTGATAAATGATTATCAGCTTTTCAGACACTTATTCCTATAATTCACAAGATATATGGTGTTTTTCCAGTTGCTCAGTTAATGTACACATCTAATGTAACAGGTAGAGGAACATCGTTCTTCCACGTGAATATACAACATGGAATTGCATCCTGTTAAGACCATTAAGATTAAAAAAACAGAGTAAGGTTATACCCAAATGTTTATTGCTAATTGATTAAATCAGGATTTACAACCAATCCTTCATTGTAAATGTTCCTGTTCCTGGCCAGCAAAGCATGTTTTTTTGATGATATTGGCTTGTTTGCACAGCTCCGTATGTACTTTCAACAGAATTTTAGAATGAGAGAAAATATTACAAAATTAACACAAGTTCATTCCCTTTCATCTAATCTGAGTAGAACAAAATACTCTTCTTGCATTTCACTGCAGTTGGGTGCAATTCCCGAATCTTATGTTGATAATGTAACTGTTTTTACAGGTTATGGCTTCGTAGACTTTGACAGCCCAGCCGCTGCACAGAAGGCTGTAGCATCACTCAAAGCCAGTGGAGTACAGGCCCAAATGGCAAAGGTGAGCACTTTTGACAAGGAAACAATTATATTCATGCATTGCAACATTTCTTCACAAGAACTATGCATTCTAATAAAATCTGTGGATACAAGAAAGTTACCAATTGATATTAGGGCACCTTTAGAAATCATTAGTTTGACTTAACCATTTACGGAGCGGAAACAGGCCATGTTGGCCTTTCGAGTCCGCACCAGTTCACTGATTTTGTGTGCCCTCTTCAGGCAAACATGCAGTTCAATACTTCTGGGCACATTCAATACAGGGTCAACTAGTCTGAGAAATGTTTTGTTGTTAGTAAGATATATACATAACTACCTCTTTTACATTCACAGATAGAGGCAACTAAGCATAGGGTGACACTGATGGCATAGTGGTTAGCGCAACGCCTTTACAGCACCAGTGATCGGGACCAGACTGGTGTTGGAATCCCGTGCTGTTTGTAATGAGATTATACATTCTCCCAGTGTCTGCGTGGGTTTTCTCTGGGGGCTCGGTTTCCTCACACCATACAAAAACGTACTGGGAGGGTAGATTAATGGGGTGTAAATTGGGTGGCACAGACTTGTGGGCTGAAATGGCCTGTTACTGTGCTATATGTTTAAATTTTTAAAATTTGAAATATTTAACACCAATTTATCGCATGAAAGTTGACCCTCGCTACTTGTGATTGTGTATTGAAAAAATGTTTCTAAGACAAGAAATTTTATGATATTTTCAGTGTCCATTGGTACCTTGCAAAACTCTTTTCAGAATTTACATCTGAAAGTTGATCAAAAAAATAAAGCCATGAAGTAATTTGTTTTATACTGTCATAACTTGGATGACAAATGTTATTATGTATTTTGTGGAAACTTAAACCGAGTTTTATTACTATGTAAAGATAGGGACCCCTATGAAAAGGATGGACTTCATTCAAAATTATTGGATTATCTATCTAATTATTATTGTTAATAATAACTATTATTATTTAACTAACTATTATTATTTAGCTATCCAGTAGTCTTAAAGTGATGTTTTATATATTCCAGGAAAATTATGCTCAAACATCATAGCACACAAATCCTGCAACATTGCAATGCCAAGTTTTCAATTTCTCATCCACAGCTGCACTGGAGGGAATGCAAAGGAGATTGACCAGGGTGTTTCATGAAATGGAGGACTTTAGATTTGTAGAGACCTTGGATAGTGTAAGGTAAAACATCATGAGATGGGAATGTGTAGGGAGTTACCCTGTATAAGGCTGTAACAAGAAGGGGAGGTGTCCTTGTACTCCTGTTAGGTAAAACATCATGAGATGGGAATGTACGGGGCAGTAACAAGATGTGAATGCATCCTTGTACTTACAAGATAAGAGAGACATTGATGGATTGAGAGGCAGGAAGCTAGCAGGGAAAGGATAGCAACAGTTTTAGTCATTGGACAAGTAATGATATGATGATGTTCTAAGCACGTATCCAAGGGTATAAAAAATCACCATTTTGCTGATAACGGCAGAATGCATTCTCCGACTAACATGTTTAGTCGCAAGTGTTACAATCCGGTAATAAAGAACAAAGAACCCTGATTTCGACTCAGTCTGGTGTTTGTCTCACTCATTCATGAACAAAGCAGACCTAACAATAGACTGAGATTCATTACATTCGAGCAAAGGAGACAGAAGGGTGATCTAATTGAAATAAATAAGATAATGTAAATAAGATAATGAGAGGCCTGGATAGGATAAACAGTCAAAATTAAGACATGAGTTTAGAGTGAGAAGCAAGAGTTTTAAAGGGGTTTGATGGGTATGTGTTCTTCTGAAGAATGGTGGCACTATTAGAGCTGCTGTAACGGTAGCACTGCCACTGGTGCAGACCCGCAGAGAGCAGAGTCTCAGCATTCCCATAGGATCCAATTGCCTTGTCCAACTTCCATCATCTCAGTACAGGTTTTAAATGGCCTGTAATTGAAGTCGGTTGTGATTTTATTTAAAAATACTGCAGTCATAGGGTCTGCATCCAAGATGGGGAACCTATGATCGGCAGCAGCCATAAGGGATTACAGACTCCAGGGAAAGCAGAGGACTGGTGCAGAGCACCAGAAAATGAGGAGAACATCCCCTGTTTAAGAAGGAGAAGGAGAGATGACCCACAGGACGGTGATCACAGGGGCAGACCAGTGAGGGATGCTGCATTTGAAGAAACATCCAGGCAGTGGGCTGTTGGTGACTCGAGGTGAAGAACTCCCACAGGCTGCGGGCTGCTGGCGACTGTAGTTGAGGGATTCATACCCCTTCAGCCAGTGGCTGGAGACTGGCTCAAGATTGGCTGAAGGGGTATCGGAACTGGGATGCAAGAAGGTACCAAGGACACTGAAGGGATCCTGGCTCTGTTGGAGGTTTCGATCTGGAGCTTGGGCTGCTGATGGTTTTGACTGGACTCTGTGTGGTTGCAGGGGCTGCAGAAGAATAGAGCAGAAATATTTTAAAGATGATTTGGTATTATTTGGTGTTCAGCAAGCCGACATTTCAGGGTCCTTTTGTGAAATTCTGCCTTCCAAAAATAAAATCACAAATCCTCATTCCCAATTTTATGTAAAAATCTGGGTCTTTGTGTCAAATTAAAAAGAGCAAGTGCCACATCATTCATCTTAAATTTGTATCCAGATGTCTTAATTATACTTTAAGCTGTGCCCTTTACATTATCTAGTGCATAGTAATGCATTTAGAGTCACATTAGGGCTAAGTGTGTTCCTCAAGTAGAAAGAAAGACCCTTTCAAAATGTTTATACTAAACTGTGACTCTTGAGGCCATAGAGTCCCAAGTGTGGCTGTTTTTTCCAGGTTTGCTGGTTAGAAGCCCATGTCAGTTGACTTTAGATTATGTAGATTGCCTGGGAATTGAGAAGTCATTTGATCTGAGTGGATGAATTTGAGAAGATCTTTTGCAGAAATGTTCAGGATGGTTTGTTGAAAATCCAAATGTTTTGTTTCTTTGGTTACATTTTTTTAAATCTTATTTTATCAGAAATCTAATATCACTTTTAAAAAAGAACATACAATCAGTGATGAAACTCCCATCAGAATTTAAATGCCATAAATTTTAGAAGTTACTTTCATTTTCATCTGCTTTCATTAATTTGTATCAGCTGAATGAATATAAATGCTATCTGGCTTGGGTGCAAACATATCTATTTTTTTAAGTCTGTAGCAGACTTCAACAAAGATTTTATCTGAAGATTGCACCTGGCAATTGGAGTCAGGTGACTCAGGCTGGTGGATTTGAAAAGCTCCGATCAGTAAGAAACTGATTGCACGATAGAGATCAAGTGAGGCAGAGTGGTAGTAATTCACTTCAACTCAGCTGCCTTGCGTGATGGTGCTATTGACTCAAGTTCCACACAGTGTATACAGCAGTGAGTAGGAAATTTACAGCTAACTAGTGTTTTTTTAAGTCCACTCATCTTTTGACTATTTTGTGTAGCTTCGAGTTTTGGTGCATGTATAACTATTTTTATATTACTGTGGTATGCCATTCCCTTCCCCATAAATGCAGAACTAGTTTTCAAATGAATAGAAATATTGAAGGAAGAATTGGAAGCAAAATCATACTGCTATTTAATTTCCCATATATGCAAGCTCTCAAAGCAAAAGTGATCACATTGTATTGACAATATCTTTACATTTGAAAGTTAAATTATTATTAGTGACTAAATTTATGGTTGTATTGGTTACTGAGTCTTGGTCATTTGTACCAACATTCTATATACTATATCTGATATAGTAAACAGAAAGTTTACTGTCTCCTTAAAGAGAAAGGTAATCATTAATTCATTCATGAACATCTTCTATCCATCAAAAATACATCAGCGATCTTAAGCAACCATATGCTTTGCCATGTGATGAATAACTAACTCAGCCTAACTCTGCTAGTTACAGGAAGTGATCATGTTGATTTTTTTTAAAAACCTTTGGCTAATTCTAGATGGTTGTATGAGGCATGGCAATGCTCTGTGCCGGAGGTCTGAGTTTGGTCTTACTCTTGGCATGATATGACCATCTCTGCTTCCCACCTGTTTCACATGGTGAAGCACACTTAAATCATCTCTCCTTAATAATGATGTTTTTTGGAGATCCATTCATAGGCATATCTAGGGTATGACATGTGGGGCAGAGAAAAGGGATGCCACTTGTGGGTTTGGGCACCACTGTCCTCTCCTTACCCACCCAATATCCGAGTCCCTAGCCCAATAATTAATCTCCATCCCAGGGGTGAAGTGCTGTGTGGCTAAGCTCTTGAGCACTGCTCTGGGCCGGCTTCTCATCGGGCTGCTCCAGCATCTAACTCAATGCGGGATGAATGGACAAAATGGCTGTCCTTGTCTTCCTTACCCATAATCCCTCATGCAGCAGGAACCACTTCCCTGGCACTGGCAGGACAGTTCTGGCTGGCTAGTGGTAGCATTGCCAACATGTGGGCACTGGATGGAAGAGGTGGATATGGATTTCTCATGGCATCTGGTTCTCTGCTACCTCTCGCATCAACGGATGAGGCTTGCTTTCCCCAGTGAACAGCTGGTTCTATGAGGATTGTTGCATGGAGGGAGCTGCCAAGATATAGAAGCCAGGTGCATTTGGGAATGTTTTTGGGGCATGATGGGGGTGGCATGATGGGTCTGTGCAGTCAGTGGAAGAGGAAAGGGGTGAGAGAGGGGCAAGTTGGCAGATTGTTGATCAGATGGTTTGAGCAGGGGAGAAATAAATGGGCTTACCAAAGGGAATTGGTTCCAGGAAAAAAGTGTGATTGTGAAGGTCGGTGTCCTGCCCTGTGTCCCACTCCCCAAAAAAGATTCTGACAGTAACTCATTGGCTGCAGAGTGACAGGGGTTGCCATTCTTCTCTCCTCTGTCAGTCTGGATGTCAGGTGAAGTGAAGCACTTGTTCCAGTGTGAGGCAGGGAGGAGGCAGCGAGGGCCCAGGCACTCTGCATCAGCACTCTGCATCAGCCCTCTGTCCATTAATGCCAAGCCCTTATTTATTTTCTATTCACAAAACTCAGGCACTCCTGCAAACCTTAAAATGTGTGTGTGTATATATGTGTTACAGAGGTAGAGGAAATGACATCAAATAGACAGTTAACACAAAGACTTATTGCAGCAGTGGCATGAAATACAAGACCAGGCTACTCGCTACAGTATCACAGAGACACACGGGTTGGAGCCAACTGGCTGATGATGACACATTCTGTGCAAGTATCCCACAGAGGGGGAGCAGTGACTCACTCACCGGCAAGCGGCTCTACCTAGCAACGAGGGAGGGCTGAGACCAACACGTATGTCCCTGCCATGCATTCTAATTTTGCTAACTGATTCAAGCGAGGGAGGGGCTCCGAAGCCACTCACCAGGCTGAAAAGCTATATTTCCTGTGCATTTGCATACAGATAAAGACTTACAAAAACAACTGCAACTAATAAAAAGCCGCGGCAGCTGTTTTCAGCCATGTTCATCAGGTTTTGAATTTCAATTAAGAAATGAGTGAGTGCCCAGTGTTTGTGTCGCATTGCTGAGCAGAGAAGGTTTCGTCCTTTTTAGAAGTTGGGCTAACAACTGGTTTTTGGAAAGAGTTTGAAGTTCACGGTTCGAGTCGCGTCGGGTTGCTATTTTACGTTGCTGTTGAATCACCGCACACGACCCGCACCGGATACACTGATTTCACTTTGTTGAAATGGTTGGTGTGTGGTGCTTTTTTTTAATGGGGGAAGGGCACGCCAATGTCAAGGGCGCCACTTTATCTAGATACACCACTGGATCTACTACACTTTATGACTGAACCTGCAGTGACAATATTTCATTTTCATACCTTGCTGGAGGTAATAGAATAATTGGCATAGTCTGCTACTTAAAGAAGGGTGATATAATGCATCCTGTTGTGTGATTTACTGAAGCAAACCACAGTTTTTTTCTTACCCCACTTCAAGTCATGACACCTCTGCTTGGTGGATTTGATGGATTTTTTTTTACCCAGAGTGCACTTTGATTATGGCATTTTACTGAGACAGCGTGAGGATGATGTTTATAAATTGGAAGTGAAAGAGGTACTAAAATTTAAATGGAAGTAAGGGAAACAGTTGCAGGGACCCTAGTCACTATCTTCCTAACATCTATAGATTCATGGATGGTGCTTGTGAACTGAACATGGCAGACACAAAACATTTTAATCCAAAAAAAAAAGGCATTAGACCAAAGTGAATGACTACAGACCAATTTGTTTAACCTTTGTGGTAGGGAACATTATAGAAATAATAATAATAAAAGACAGAATCTGGAGATACTTGGAAAAGTAAGGATTGATTGTGGAAATCCAGCATGTTTGTTGTCTAACTTAATAAGGTTTTATGATGAATTAGAGTGAAGGCTGATGGGGGAATGCTATTGTGGAATCGCAATAGCCCACCAGCTCCCCAGAGCCACATCTGGCCATCAGCTTCCCCAAGAGGAGTTGTGAAGCAAGAAACGGTCCCCTGATTTTTCAGTTTTACCCACGACTCTCCGATATACTTGGGCAGATGAATGATGTCCCCAGATTCATCGAGAATGTAAGTGCAGCACTCCTTACCAATCACTGCACAAGTATTACCTTCAGTGGCGGGTAGATAGTCCAGGGCCATCTGGTTCTGTAAGGTAACCATGTAGATGGTAATCAGCACTGCTGCCACTCGAGTCAGAGCAGCCCACTCGCAGTGGGCTAGTGTCTCCAGCGTACTGGTCATATGGGTTACTTTGCAGGATAGGTGAGCAGTGCCATATTGGGGGAAGGTGAACATCCACCTTCCACCTCAGGATGGATGTAAGTGGAAGTACCTCAGCAGTGTAAGTCAGAGTTCACATGCAGACCCAGCAATTTGACCTTTTGGTGCTGCTGCTGCATTCGTAGGCCACCCTGAGGAATGTGTTGTAGGCTTGCCAGTCGCTGATCGGCACAATGATGGTCAGTTGTGTTTTCCATGGCAGCATTCTCCTGTTTGAGGGGGAGGGCTGGAGTCTGGTGAACTGCAAAATTCACTCTCATCTGGTTAGTCTTTGGGTGTGGATACATAACTGATTGTTCACTCAGTGGCATGACCCATGGAGTATCTACAAGCCTTAGCAGTGTATATATATATATATATATATATATATATATCATATAATCATATAACAATTACAGTATGGAAACAGGCCATCTCGCCCCCTCTAGTCCACACTGATTTAAGTGAAACTCCACTAGTCCCACCTACCTGTTCCCTGTCCATAACCCTCCAATCCCCTCACATCCATGTACTCATCCAATTTCCTCTTAAATACCTGCTGGAACTACCTCTTCCAGAATGTCATTCCACTCAGCCACTACTCTCTGAGTGAAGAAGCCCCCTCTCATGTTACTTCTAAACTTTCCCCCCCCCACACCCTTAACTTATGACCCCTCATTCCATATCTCCCCCTACCCTCAATGGGAAGAGCCTATTCACATCTACTCATCCATCTCCCTCATAATTTTATATCCCTCTTTCAGATCCCCCCTCAATCTTCTATGCTCCAATGAATAAAGACCCAGTCTACTCAATCTTTACCTTTATGATTTCCCCTTTTTTTGGCAGACCTTGTGGATGTTGCACCCACACTCTACCCAATTCCTCGGGGTTCTCAACTTCCACTTCTTCAGACTTGGCAGCGTCCAAGGCCACCAGATGGCATGAGAGTGGAGGACCCCCCCCCCCCTCCCACCCCCAGTCAGTTGGACTGCAATTGAAGTTGTTCATCACCTACTGTAGCACACTAAGCCTCCCTGCAGTGTATTGGTGGGTGTCTGTGTGCGTATCTGCTCCATCGCTCAACCAGCTGCCTGTATACAGCAGTCACATGAGACCAGCCTCCACCACCTATTTCTGTAGTTTTGTCCCTGTGAAGTGTGAACCCCGGCCATACTGTACCTCCCAAGGTACTTTATGAATGGAGAAGAGGTATTATAGCCCTTCAGTGGTTCTGTCCTGGTCAGCCTGCTGGCAGGGGACCATCACCAGAACACCCAAGTATGTTTCAACCATTGTGAGGGCATATTGCTTTTTATTTTGTCATAGGAGAGGACCAATATAGTCAATTTGCCATACCTGGCCCACTCCTGTGGAGGGTCAGTTGTCCAGCCCCTTGGTTTTTTTTGTTGACAAATGGGGCAATTGGCAACCACAGTTCTGTGAGAAACCCAGGTCCTCTGCCCATCATTACAGGTGGCTGTGGATCTGCCATCCTGTCTCCTGACACTGGGCCATCTACACTGCCATGCCTTTTGCCACTGGCCAGGTGCCATGTGTAGATGCGGACTGGCCCGGTAGTCTTTTTTTAGACTGAATGCCACAGCCGCAAGCTCAGCCAGATGGCATCCCCCCCTGCTGCCCTCGTGTCAGTATTTTACCTGTGGCGAAGTGGAATTTTGCTGCCTTCTATCACTTTTTGCTGCAGTTCTACCAGCTGCAGATGTCAGTAAACCCAGTTTTTTGCTGCTGCTGGTGTATAGGGTGTCGATTGGTTGGCCTCAGGCCACAGGGGAGGGCTATACAGTGGGTAATTCAGGTGGGAGGAAGTCACTTTTGGTCAAGGACGTGACCTGTTTGTGTAATGGACTGGCTTCTACAAGGTCCGTTATGTACCACTTCCACTGAACTATGTAGGCCCTCCTCGTGTGTGTGGCTGGACTGTGACTGTCTCTACTGCCGTCTGTGCTCTGTGGCTATCAACGCGAGGTAGCAGGCAAGCAGCTGACACTCAAATGATGAGTAGCGGAAGGCAGTTTCATGTAGGGACTTGGACCAGAAGCCGAGTGGGACCCTGCGGCCTTTTCTCTTTTGCCAGCGGCTCCACTCAGCCATTGTCTTTGTGGCATGGACCTGTAAATCAAATGGTACTCCAATCTGGAGGGGGGGGGGGGGCAGCAGCAGTGCCTGTTCAATGGCCTGTTTTGCTATTTCAAATGCAGTCTATTGCTCAGCCCCCCAATGAAACCGCTTTTTTTTTCCCCCAGGAAATGCTGTACAGAGGATGGAGGAACATGATGAGATGGGGAATATGTTGGCACGAGTAACCCAAATGACCCATTAAATTTTGTGTCTCAAGTTTGTGGGTGGGCACTGCCGCATTGAGGATTTTGCTTTTGGCAGTCACAGCGAGGTGCTTAAACATGTGGAAGGCTTGTGCCACCACTTCCTCCGAGGAGCCCTGGAGGATGCTATTATCAATGTAATATGGTACTGAGATATCTGGCGGTGGAGGGGAGGGGGGGTGGGGGGGAGACTGATATTTTCTAAGTCCCAGGTAATTAACCCGTGACACAATGGGAGGCATTGTGGCAATTGGCAAAATGTATACTGCCTTCGCTCCCAGGGGAAAGCAAATTGATCCTGGGAGTCGGGACTGAGGGGGATGGAGAAGAAAGCATTTGCGAGGTTTGACAACAGCATGCCAATGTTTATTCTCCTGTCCCCAATGTCCTCCACCAGTGTGACTACACCGGGAACTGCAACGGTGAGGGGGCATGAGACTTTGTTCAGTTGTCCGTGATCACTTGTCATGCACTACATGGCATTTTTGTTTTGCATGGGCCAGACCGGACTGTTGAATGGTGAAACAGCAGGCCAGATAACTCCTTCATGCAATAGTGTGTGTCGATAGCATCTGTGATCTCTTTGATCCCCCAGGCACCCAGTATTGTCAATTGTTGACTACCTCGGAGGGTGGGGGAACAAATATGGGCTCCCATTTGACAGTCCCAACTGCTAGGGTCATGTGGGTGTCCCCGAAGTTGATCTTCCCCTTGTTGATGTGTAGGGATTGCCACTTCAGCAAGTTCATACCCAAGATGCACTTGGGTGTGTCAGCAACCAAAATGGGGACAGAGCGGGATACATTATTACCCATAGATTGGTGAAGGATAACTCCTCTGGCCAGAATTATAGAGCCTCTTAAACCCTCTATAGAGACTTGCAGTCCTCCCAAAATCACAGGATTGCCAGCGATGATAGTGTGATTGGCTCCAGGATCTACTCGGGCCATCTAACGCTGTGCATTCCCTTGGCCCATGATTATCATTTCCCCAAGAACATAAAGGTTACTGATGCCCAAGTTAGCTACATAGTCACCACGCTCGTCCTGACCTAAAATTAGTGTCCTGTCCCTCATGGAACCAGCAAACAGGAAGACTTTTCAGGAAGCCATCCAATTATTAGAAGGCCTTTATGTTGGGTCTGCAACCACGTGCTCACTGGTCTAGCCTGCAGGAGTTTGGGTGCACAGGAGGGAGGACAAGTGGGTTGGTTTATTGTCACTGCCCATCTACACGTTCCCCTCCCCCAATCACGAGTTTAGCCCGTCCCCTCACCAGACATGGTCCAGACCAGCGTGCTAGGTGCAGCAGCTGCATTTTAAGCAGCCTGCAGTCTTTCTTTCACCTCAAGGTCAGTGGCTAGGTCTCGGGTAGCCTGTGCTGACTCCTGCAGTGCACAGCAATGCTTCTGGAGCATATCTCTCTCCTTATTTTTCTGGGCACTTTCCAAACCTTTCCTTTCTATGATCTCACATTGATTTCTCAGGAGAGACACTAGCAGCCAAAAGACACCCCTCTGACTTGCCTTAGTTTTTGGGAACCCCGACTGCTTGAGGGAGGACACCATGTGGTGACCCATTTTCTCACCACGTGGGTCCAGGTGCTTGGACCAGTCTACTGCTTTGCCATATGCTTGCCAAGCTCCCAAACCCTGCACTATCATAGGTTCACCCAGGGATCCTATCCTCCCTGTCTGCACTAGCTCTCCTGCCCTGATTCCATAACATCTTCCCTGCTGCTGTATTCAGTTGGACCCTGCTCACAGCGCCAATTGTTATGTGTGTAAAACCACTTCGATGGGTTCCAAGGGTAACGGGTCTGAATGCAACTGATTGAACATTAGTGTTTTATTTATGTGTAGGGGAGTCGTAACAGGTAAAAGACTCAAATATACACACCCTAGGCACATTACACAATACACTTGCAGATAGAAGGCTTTCCAATGATCACATATGATACTCATTGGCATCCCTTTGTCTATGCACACCTTAATGATCTTCTAGCATTGCTCACGGTTCCCAACCTAGAGTGGAGCTTGGGTTCGTTGCGGAAGGGAAAGCGTAAGATTGCTCATGTGCAGTGGGCTTTATAGTGTGATCAGCTGGAGGGTCCAGCCCAAGTACTGATGAGCCAATTAAAAGGGCCAATAATCAAGTGTGTGCTGACCTGTGGGCAAAGCTTGACCTTGAATGTGACGTGACTTCCAATCAGGTTCCAGATGGAGAGGTCACATGCCCTCCTGCAATCCACATTCCCACCAGATTCTGGACGGAGGGGTTACATGACCCTCCACAATTCACACAGCAACAACCCTGAGCTTCCAGTTGCTTGTAATTTTATTTTTTCCTCTGGCTCCACTTCTTTGTCTTTACCCTCCTGCACATTTCCATTAAGGGTCTGCGTAAACTCAAGGAACAGCACATTGTCATACATATGGCATTGAGCCTTTGGGGCTCTATGTTAATTTGAAGTTTCAAGTAACTTGCCTTTCAGTCTTGTATCTAACATTTCCATATAATGTTGGTAAAGATTGTTTTTCATTCTCTCTTTTAGTATTTCTAATTTTATTAAACTTCCCCACACCCCCCTCCCCAAGACCTTTACGACTTTTTTTCAGCCAGCACCATCTTTTGACTGCTTAGTGCCTTTCACAGTACTTTCTCTTTGTTCTCAGTGCCCACAAAAGGTCTCCCATTTCCTTGTAATCTGTTGATTTCTAGCACTCATGGTTCTAATGAGAATTTAATTATCTTTGCCTTTTTTCCAGATATTTTATCTGACCTGTTGAACATTTCCAGCATTCTCTATCTTGTGGTGTGTAGACATGAAAATCTGAAAATGCTGGGTTCAAGTTTAATGCACAAAAATGCAGGAGAAACTTAGCAGGTCATGCAGTATTCATACAAAAATTAAAGGCAGCCAACTTTTATATGTACATAAAAGTGTATTCATTCAATTTAATGCATGCATCCCTATATGAAGGAGGTAAAGTAATATTCCCCTACTTATATGCAAAGCATTTTTTAATCAATAGTAAAATGGCTAAGGTGATACATATTTCCTCAAATACATCTATACAAATTAGGTTTTCAATATGATGCATCTGCACATCCAAAATAAAATAATTTTGCAAGATTTTTATAAATAATAGATGAATAACTATTCATGTATGCCAATAGCTAAAAGCTACTTAACGTTTCCCATTCCCTTTCTATAATTATATCTGAGTACTATTGAAGATCTGGGTTAACAATCTTGTGTACTATTCTCAAAAG
Organism: Narcine bancroftii; assembly: GCF_036971445.1. NCBI lineage: Eukaryota > Metazoa > Chordata > Chondrichthyes > Torpediniformes > Narcinidae > Narcine > Narcine bancroftii. The sequence goes on from NC_091469.1 coordinate 418,331,399, forward strand.
CCAAATTTGGAAAGGTTAAGAGAGATTCTGGGTTAGAATTCTACAGTGTCTGAAAATGCATATTAAAATGTTGCTGTACAAATTTTATTTAGCATCCCTTTTCAAAAGCCATTGAATTCTATCATACACAAGGCCTAAGTTTATGGAGGATGTCAAGTGAGTTATGGATAAAAGAAATGAAATGGAGAAGTCTGAGTGGCAGCATGGACCTGGAATCTCATGGGGAAGGAAAGGGTATGCAGTTTACATGAATTTTGTGTTTGGAGTTTGTGGATTTGGTGGGCTGGGAGTTGGTGGGAAAGAGGATTGACGTGTGAAGATGGACATGTCAGTTGATATTAATTCAGATTTGTGATTTTGGGTTTGGGTCACATCTTGAAGTCTCTCAGATGGAAAATTGAAACTTGGGACTGATAGATTAGGCTAACTAGATGGAGGACACTTAGACCAAAGGCAGAGAAATAAAAGAGGAGGGTGGGACTGAACACCAAAAAATACTCATCAATGGATTTCTTATTTGAAAGATGATGGATAGTTTAGATACTAGAAAAACTGGTCCCCTTTCATTTAACATTAAGGAAGACCTTAGCTATCCAACATAATTTTATTCTCGTGGGGTTCATTCTGAATTCTGAAAACATTGGAAAAGAAACTGTAATTTAAAGTGGAGGTGCATGATCTCACTCTTGTGAAAGTTATTTCTGAGGGAATTGGGGATAAATGAGTGTGGCTGGGGTGGGATAAGTCTTTAAAGTGCTGAATGCTTTTTTTCAAGGCACCAGGAGTTCTAGCTGGAGACGATGAAGTGAGGGGAAGGTGGTGGGGGAAATTTGTTGCAGATGGAGTGAATTCCTAACCCTCTGCAGTTTCTTGTGGTCTTGGACAGAGCAGTTCCAATACTATGCAGTAATACACCCTGATAGGATGCTTTCAATTTTGCATCTGTAGAGTTGTTAAGGGGGATGCTGGACTTTCTTGATGCAATGTAAACACACGCTGTCTATTTGAATGAATGTAACACTAAGTATGAATGGAGATTATTTCCACACAGGATAAGGGTTTATGATCACAAGTTAATACTACTCAGAGGCCTGAACTGTTATAGGATATGAAAATCTAAGAGAGGCTATGAATTGCAATGCGCTATAACTAAGATTAGTGAATAAGGATTGTATTATTATTTGCACACAGCTAATACAGGAGGATTGCACCATTAGTTTATTTTTATATCTATTTCAGATTATTTGTAGTGGACCATTGGTGTGCTTGAATTCAACTGATAAATATATGGGGTAAATTTAACATGTTTTTTAAAATGATGGTCTGAGAACATCATTGGTTCTTCTCGCTGTTCCCATGGATTCCTTGGAATGAGGGGCTTTCTCTTTGGTTTTGAAATTATTGATGGGGCCAATATGAGAACCGCAAAAATGGTGCAGGCAAGCAGGTAATTTGTGAGGTGGTGTGCTCCTTCATTATTCAGTTCTTTCCTGTGTGACCTTTGCATGTACCTGTATTTAAGATTCTCAAAACTATGCATGACAAAAAAAACTCCCAAAACAGACTTTCTTCTCTGAAGTTCACCTTTGTTTGGTGAATTAATAAGTGCTGCATTTCATCCAAATCAAGGAAGACATTCAAATAAAGCTATATTGGGCAATCTTTCTTTTTCCAAATTTATTGGCATTGTTTTTCACCCAGATTATTTCATATGGAAAATCTAAATTACATTGTTGATATATTTGAACATTTTTAATATTGAATTAAATTTCATTCTTGGAATATTTAACATAATTAATAGGGTGTTCTGTCTCTGTTGTTGCTTGTGAGGCTTCTTATATAACTTGGAGATACAAAATTCAAATAACAAAAGAGATTTTGCTTACTGATGCCTTCCACCATCTCAGGAAACTGTTCACACACACTCTATATACATACGACCCACTGTGGTGCACTACTGTTACTACAGTGAGAAGGGTGTATTCTTAAGCAGTTACAACATAATTCACATTATCCTGACTATATAACATAGGGGATATAGATTACACTATTTTTGTATTTGAACACATCTAAAACAGCAAGATTCTGCTGAAATACAACCAATATATTATCTCGATTGCATTGATGAAGTGTTTGTGTACAATGTAACAGGGTATATGGATTGGTATGTTGCAGTTTTTGAACAGAATTAAGTAACAGTTTTATTAGACTGTTGTTGACGTAAACATAACTAATATAATGTATATATTGTAGCCAAACAGAATCTGCTGCAGGAACTCAGGAGGTTAAGCACTGCTGGGAGAATTAAACTCACCATTGGAGTATTAAAATGGTTCATGTTGCAAGTGAAAAGAGTTAGTATTTAAGCCATTTGTGAAGAGGACAAGGTGGGAGAGGTGAAACAGGGGCTCCAAATGGAATTGGCAAACTAGGTAGAGCAAAACATGACAAGACAAAGACAGAGGAGTGGCAGATACCAGAAAAAGGAAAGAGGCAAGAAAAACAGGTCAGGTGGAAGAAGAGGAGTATTCATAGCATCATGTACTGGGGTGAGAACACAAATGTAGAATGTTATGAGCCCAAAGGATCCCAAAAACCCAGCAGCAACAGACATTCACCAAGATAAGTGGTTTTTAAAACAAAAGTTGTTTTTAATCAACTTTAAACATGAAAACAGAATCAAACTTTAACTTATCTCTATACTTAACTAATCCAAATTAACCCCCTTCTAATTCTAAACACACGTGTACGTGATGCTTGTGTAAATTTAAGAAAAGTTCTTTGGTTCACAGTTCAATCTCACTTCTCCTTCTTCCAAGTTCTCTGGATGCAGGCAATTCTTATACTGTGCACAGAATTCAACATGTATAAAGATCACCAGGCTTTGGTGCTCGAAAGGTAAATGTTTACTGCTCAGGAAGGTTCTTGTAGGGTTTGCAGAGAGAGATATGTTGTTCCAAGATTTCCACAATTGAGGTACCACCATTAGTCACCTCAAGGTCTTGCTGATTAAACTTGCCCCATCAGGGTTTTCCAGATGGTAACCTCTTTCTTCAGGCTACCACAGAGTGGCTTTCTGTTCCACTTATTCCAAGAGAAAGATTAGACAGATAGCACTTCCAGCCGTCCACAGCTCTGGAACTTTCTGTTTCCAACCAGCTCTTCCTGGCTTGCACTGTTCAGCTCCTTCAGTGTCACACACACTAGCTGAGAGAGCTTGTTAACTTGTCTCTCTCTCTCTCTCTCTCCAATTGAGACTCCCAGAAAGCCCATGTGACTCTCTCACTTGCAAAACCCCCACCTTCTTCAGCAAACAACAGGAATTCTCCTTGGTCAAGCTGTTGTCTTAGATAAACAAAACTAAGGAGTGACCTTTCTGTGAGCACACTGTAAGTACTTTTTAACAGCCAGTTTGTCTCCTCCAAACAATGGTCATTCATTTCATGATGTCATTTCAATTAGCACCTACTTGTGAAATGTGCATAAAAGACACCAAAGATCCTGCAAAATTACTGAATATGAATTCTTCAGTATTTCAAATAAGATCTGTTTTAAAATGTGTGCATGTATGTAACCTACTCTAAATCTTACCAAAATCCCAATATTTATCCATTACAAAATCTGTATATATCATTTGGAATGTAATGAATGGTGCATATGAATAGCCTGAATATGCCTGAGATTGTCTGACTTTGGGAAGCTAAGCAGACTCAGGCCTGGTCAGTACTTGGAGGGGAGACCACCAAGGAACACCAGGTGCTTCTGTGAGGAGTGCTGGACAAGTGGCAACTCTCTGTCTGCTTTATGGTGGAGAAAATTTAAAGGATTTCATGCATGTTACATTATAAATGTAGTATTACATGATAATAATGGAACCTTTATCTTTATATGGATCAGAACTGATGGAATATTTTATCACAATTACTAATACAGATGAAACTAACTGTTGGTGTGCTTTAAACACAATTATAATACAGATGGTTTTTGAGAAGCACTGTGTTGAATTAAAGTAATTAATTGAACATGATGATAGTGACTGTTCGTAGGTTTAAACAAAATAAATGCATCATATTGGGAGGAACTATTCCTGTACTTAAATATGATTAATGTTCCATATTAACAGGCACTGGTTAAACACAATTCATGACTAACCATTGTCTTTGATACAACTGATATTCAAATAGATTAAATTGTTAATGTCCTTGAACACATTTAAATTTTGTGTAGATTGAGAATGCAGTCATTACTGTAAGTAGATTGGGGCATCCAGTATATTTGAGTAAAATTTCTGCATCTGGAAAGGAATTTCTAGTGTATAAGTTATACAACAAATTGAGCGGGACTGCTTTAAAAAAAAAATCTCTTCTTTTGAAAATAATTAATGCTACATTTGAAAGGATCTGATATATTTGAATGCAGTTCAAATCAATTGGACTGGCAGCTTTGAGCAGTGAAAAGTAGCTTGATGAACTTTTACCCTAATTTTAAAAAGTGGCATATTTTCACCGTACAATCTCCATGCTAAGTTGCATGACTCACTTTTTGTAGCACACACCTTCCTTCTGCTTATTAGCACTTTCAATTATAACCATATAACAGTTGATTAATATTTTTTTAAGAATAATGATCTCTTTGCATACATTAGTGTTCCTTGCTCTTGAATAAAGCAAAATAAATTTCTAATATTTCTAACTTATTTTCTACTTCAGGAAAAAGCCCACAATATAAATGTGAATATTGAAATGACAAATAACAATTTTTATCAAAAGCTATTTTTCTCAGTAGTTGTGTGTTGTTATAAAAGTAGTTATTTATGAAAAAGTTTCTATATATAGCACAGTAAATATGAATATTTTTTAGGCAAAATCTTTCTTGGTAAAATTCAAGCTAAGATTAGAGTATGCTAGCTTATGGCAAGTACAATTAAGAGGAAAATACAGTGGGTGCCTCTGTTTGGAGGGAAAAAGTAATTATTCCTCTGTGTGAGGTCTGCTCTCATTCTTCTAAACTCTTTAGCATAGTTCCAGTCTATTCAAACTCTCTTCACACTTATCATCCTTGGAACCAGTCGAGGAAACCTTCTATTGAAGGTTCTATTTTCTGTAAAGTTTTCTTCCATGCTGTATTGTTAAAGCTAAAATTAATAATAACTAAAATGTGGAAGACTAATCACAACCCTCCATGCTCCATTCTACCCAAATTGCCAGCGATCCCATTGCTTTTTACTATCTTATTCAGCTCGAAGATTGTGCCAATCAAGAATACAAGTACCGGTAGTCCTCAAATTATGATTTTAATTGGGACCGAAGGATTGGTCATAACTCAAATTGGTCATGTCAGATTTGCATGTCTTAATGAGGTATTAAAGCAATTTTTCAAAAAAAAATAATTTCAACAAATGAACCTATAATGAAGAATCTCAGCAAATGTATAGTTTTTTTAAAAAACATTTTGGTCATGTGTGAGTCGATGTAACTTGTTTAAGTTGTAAGTTGAGGACAATCTGTATTTTAAAAATCTTGGTGCTCCCTTATTCTTCACCCAGAGCAGAGTCCATTTGCTTGTGTACAATTCAGGTGACTCTATTGCATACTGCACTGTGAGATACCAAGAGCTTGCACATAGCTTACAATCCAACCTGAAAAGTGTACAAATGCCAGCAATAGCTGTCAGAAAGATCAGTCAGTGTGACCCAGTTATAGCTGAGGCACGATGGCAACATTTGTTCCTCTGCATCTGAAGGTAAATTATTCAATTCTTATGTTGAAAACTTAAACTTTAAGGGTGGTGTTGTGGTCCAGATTCAAGTTGCTATATGAAACTGGAGGCCCAAGTTAAAATTACATGATTGGATCATTGGATTATAAATTCAGGTCTTCTGGAAAATTGGAATAGCACACCTCATCTTTTCCTTGGGACAGAGATGAATAAATTGTTGTACATTGGAGGAAACAAGGGACATGACATTGGTACTGCAATGGAAAATAGCCATGATTTTAGTGATTGGTGGAACAGACTTGAAGAGCCAAAAACCCTACCCCAGCTTCAATTCCACATGTTCTTGTGCAGTAATGACCCCAAAAAAAGATTAATTGTTGAAAAAACCTCATCTGGGGAAAATCTGCCATCCTTGCCAGGTGTGGCTGATATGAGATTCCAGACCCACTCCAAGTGATTGGTTCTTAAACGTCCACTGAAGTGTTTTAACATGCTGTTCTGTCAAAGGGATTACTGGTTTTGCTAGTAATACCAAGATCCTTTGAAATGAAAACAAAATGGATATTGACTTTCTGATGCAGATGGAGAGTGCCTATCGTTCGAGGCACTCTTTAAAGTGGATGTAAAAGATCCATTGGCGTATATCCATCTTTGAACAATGAGTTATTTGGCTGTTAAGGTTTTTAAAGCTCACTCAAACTTGCTAAACTGATTGTTATATAGTCAGGATACTCAAGAGACATAACACTGATCCTTATGTCATTGGCATTTATGCATGAAATGTTTTCTATTTCCTATATTATGGTGGTGACTACAATGCAATCATTTAGTTGGCTGTAAACCGAGATGGAATGTCTTGAAGGGATTGTAAAAGGTGCTTTATTTTCATATCTTTTAAAAATTATTCATGAATTTAAGTTAGAAGAAATTGTTCCTCTGTTTGGTAAATAGCTATCAAGAGAGTTGTGGAACAGAGTTATCATGTGAAGAATGACAAATTGTTGAAAGGAGCAGATTATTTAAATGTAGGAAGCTGTAACATAAATGGAAGTTTAAACAAAATACAGCATTTCATCAGGTGGGGGAGCATTTTGGTGAGAGTGACCACAACTCTCTGAGCTGTAGCTTGGCTATGGAAAAGGATAAAATATTCAAAAGCCCAGAAATAAAATTTATATTGTGCATATTGTAATTTATTCAAAATGTTTTCAACGTAATTAATTTGAATTGTTCATGTTTAATTATTATATTTCTGATGCTACATATACCTGCTAAGTCTTGTGAGTTGTGTGTACGTCTTTTGATTTTTTTTATTACCTTCATAATCATGAAGCAATATGAAAGGAAATCACTTCAGTGTTGATCCATGTGATTTAGCACACATCCTTTCCCCATTTTGAAGCTATTCGTTTAATGCCACAAAAGGCCACAAATCAAGATGTGTGAGTGAAGCCAAAACTTATCCCTGGAATGACACCCGAGAATGCAATTAACATGTTTCTGTTGTAACTCGAGTGATCCAGAGCTGGAACACCTCAGAGGGAAGAAGGGACAGAGAAATACAGGGGTGTTGTGAGAGGATCAGTTTTGAAGCATAGGGAAATAAAGGGTGAAAGAGTGAGGAGACAATATGCAAAAGAGAGGGTTGTTGAATTGATGTTGCATGTTGTGTTTTCTGATCTCTTCCCCCTCTATCCATTCCCCACCAGCTCTCTTTCCTATTTCCTTTCTTCACTCCATCTACTCTACTCTATCTCCTTCTCTCCTCATCCCTATCCCCATTCCTCTTCCCAGTCCATTTTGATCACTGATGGCATCCTTGTCACCACTGTGGCTGAGATCTGATGAAGGAACACACATTGAAAGACTGTGACACATCTGTTCTGTTTCACTTACTTCTGAGCATTTGACAGCACATATGCCAGTGAATTATGGACAATTAAAAGAAAAAATCAGGTGGTGGAAGTCTGAAATATAAACATAAAATGTTGGAAAAACTCGGCTGATTGGGAAGCATTGGAGGAAAGAAAAGCATCTTAGTTCTAGGACTCTTTGCCAGACCAGAGAAATAGAGAAACAAATTAGGGGAGGAAGCAAGATGGATGGTATAAAGGGAATTTCCCCAAAAGGGTGAAATTTATTGACCTGCCCAGCAAGGCCATATAACGGAAAAGAAAAGATAAATGTTTAAAGGGCTGCAAGGCATAAATGGACAGTCTTGATTTTTTTTTAAAATGAGAACTGGTTGTCTTCGATGGAAATTTAACATCCTGTCAGATGGATGATGAGGTTTTGTTTCACAAACTTGCATTGGCCGTGTTCTAGCAGTGCAGAAGTACAGACAAGGAGGTCAGAATGGGAGTTGGGTAAAGAATAAAAGAAGCAGGAAAACCGTGATCTGAGGACAGGTGACCTGCAAAGCAGTCATCCAGTCTGCATTTGGTTTCTCCACTGTAGCCACAATGTGAACCAGGTTGGAAGATGTGCATGTGAATCATTTCTTTACTTGTAAAAATTATTTGATGGTAAATGTTCCAAAGGGAAGATCAGAGAATTGTGTAGACTTCCTAGTTTTCCCCCCTTGTTCAAGTTAACTTCTCCCCACCATTTAGCACTTTCCCAGACAACTGCAGGAGGTGCTATACTTGTCATTTCATCACTTCCTTTCCCACATTGGATACTTTATTTCACTCTATAGAGAAAATACTTCATTTTCACCCATTGCTCCACTTACCACTTTTTTCCTCTATTTTTCTCACTTTCTCAGTTCTGTGGAAAGATCCCAGACATAAACACGAACTGTTCCTCTTTCTGCAAATGCTGTCAAACTTCCTAGGTTTTTCTGAAGTCTTCGTAGTGAGCATGAGAGCTCAGAACCATTTAGCAACACAACTATTTCAAGCCAGAGCTTGTTTGGATTTTGTTTAAAGGATTCCTACATGTTGTCACAGAGATGAAAGAATGCTAGGTCAGGAAGTGGCATCAGAAGGCAGAGGAATAAGCTCTCTGAGTATATTAAGCCACAATGACTTCAGCTTTCATTGTCATGGTTTTCTTTCTAACTGAAAGGATGGGAAGTATTTTTGTTGCAAAAGGGTATGATTAAACCTGCCTAAATTGTACTTTGTTGTTTTGAGTATAATGTGTTCTCTTCAGGTCACGTGATGTTCAGAGACACCTAGGCCTTCAGTGTACAGTGCCTTATCTTCAGCTTGAGTTAGAATTTACTTGTAGGAGTTAGTGGGGCTGCATCACATGAACAAAAATGTTTTCTTGAGAAACAAAGAATATTACTTGTTTATTAAGTATGGACAACAATAAGCATAAAATACCTACCTTCATTACCAAACAAGAGTTTGCATTCTCAGGGAAAGAGCTTGTGTAGACAACCATGTTTTTAATATTATTCTTTCCATGTCGATGTTGAAAGATAATTTATTTGCCCGCTTTCTTGTCGAATTCAGTGTTCAAAAGTTCTGGTCCAAAATATTTCTGAATATTGATGCTACCTTATTCCCAATTATTTTAACTGATGTTTCTTTGTGACTGCATCTCTTTGACATAGGGTTCTATTGGATAGATTTTCTCTACAATACCTTAGATTTGTTTAATATGTTGCAAGGCTAAGTCTTGCTAAAATTTTCAACATTTGTATCAACATCTCATTATGTGGAAATGTCTAATTTTGTAATTGAATGAATATCTTTGTCAATATTTTAGCAAATTCATCATCCTATATATTTGAAATGAGATTAAACATGCAATAATTTTATAAAAATAAAAGCTGGAAGCACATATGAAATATAGAATTTTACAGCACAATATGGTCCCTTTGGCCCATGATGTCTTGACAACCTATGTGAACCTACTCCACATCAATCCAACCTTTCCTCTCTCACAGCCTATAACACTTCTTGCATCCATGTGCTTATCTAAGAGTCTTTTAAATTTCCCAATTGCATCAGCCACCACCACCACCCCTGGCAGTACGTTTCAGGCACCCACCACTCTCTGTGTGTATATTTTTAAAAAAAACTACCTCTGACATCTCCCCAAAACTTTCTTCCACTTGCCTTAAACAGATGTCCTCTGATATTGGCCATTGTTGCCCTGAAAAAAACAGCTGCTGGCTTTAAACCCTATCAATGCTTCTTATAATCTTCAACATCTCTATTGTTGCCTTTCATCCTCTGTTGCTCCACATAGATAAGATTTACATAGGAACATAGGAAGTAGGAACAGGAGTAGGCCAAAAATGGCCCATCGAGCCTGCTCCGCCATTCAATACGATCATGGCTGATCTAATTTATGACCTAACTCCACCTATCTGCCTTCTCCCCATATCCCCTAATTCCTCTATCATGTAAAAATTTATCTAACCAAATTTTAAATATGTTTAATGAGGCAGCCTCAACCACTTCCCTGGATAGAGAAGTCCAAACATTCACTACTCTCTGAGAAAAAACTATTTTTCCTCATCTCTGTCCTAAATCTACTCCCCCGAATCTTGAGACTGTGTCCTCTCGCTTTAGTTTCCTCGGCCAGGTCAAAAAACCTTCCTACATCTATCCTATCCATACCCTTCATAATCCTATATGTTTCTACAAGATCTCCTCTCATTCTTCTGAACTCAAGCGAATACAATCCTAGATGATTTAATCTTTCATCATAAGTCAACCCCTTCATCCCAGGGATCAACCTAGTAAACCTCCTCTGGACTGTCTCCAAAGCCAGTATATCCTTCCTCAAATATGGAGACCAGAACTGGACACAGTACTCCAGGTGTGGTCTCACCAGTACCTTATACAGTTGCAACATTACCTCCCTACTCCTGAATTCAATTCCTCTAGCGATGAAGGCCAACATTCCATTTGCCTTCTTAGTAACCTGCTGCACCTGCAACCTAACTTTTTGCGATTCATGCACAAGCACTCCCAAGTCCCGCTACACAACAGCATGCTGTAGTTTTTCACCCTTTAAATAATATTCAGCTCTTTTATTTTTCTTGCCAAAGTGGATAACCTCACACTTACTAACATTGTACTCCATCTGCCAGACCTTTGCCCACTCATCCAGCTTAACTATATCCCTCTGCAGACTCTCCACATCCTCATTACAATTTGCTTTTTCACTCAATTTTGTGTCATCCGCAAACTTGGCTACACCACATTTTGTCCCTTCCTCCAAGTCATCAATGAAAATGATGAACAGTTGTGGGCCTAACACTGACCCCTGTGGTACCCCACTTACAACTCTCTGCCAACCTGAAAAACTCCCATTTTTCCCAACTCTCTGCCTCCTGTCAGACAACCAATTTTCAATCCAGGCCAATATAGTTCCCCGGTCTCCACATTCCTGTAACTTACTGATAAGTCTCTTGTGCAGCACCTTATCAAATGCTTTCTAGAAATCCAAATATACAACATCAACCTGTTCCCCTCTATCCACCGCACCCATTATATCCTCAAAGAATCCTAACAAGTTTGTCAAACAAGATCTTCCCTTTCTAAAACCATGCTGCGTCTGTCTGATTGAACCCTTACATTCCAAAAGTTTCACTATTTCATCTTTAATGACGGCTTCAAGCATTTTTCCAACTACAGACGTCAAGCTAATTGGCCGATAATTTCCAGTCTTCTGCCTACATCCCTTCTTAAAAAGTGGCGTGACATTTGCTGTCTTCCAGTCTTCCGGGACCTGCCCAGAATCCAAGGAATTTTGGTATATGACCACCAATGCATCAAATATAACTCTGCCATTTCCTTCAGAACCCTTGGATGCATATCATCAGGACCAGGTGATTTGACTGGCTTTAGTTCCATTAGTTTCTCCATCACTACTTCCTTTGTAACAACTATTTTATCAAAGCCATCCCCAACATTCGCATCCTTAACTCCGCACTTGGGCATGCTGGACGTGTCTTCCACTGTGAAGACTGACACAAAATATTTGTTTAATGCCTCGGCCATTTCCTCATTTTTTTGCTACCAGTTTTCCTTTCTCATCCTCCAAGGATCCTATGTTAACTCTGGCTACCCTCTTCCATTTTATATATTTATACAATTTTTTGCTTTCTGTTTTTATATTTTGTGCAAATTTACTTTCATAATCCTTTTTCCCATTTCTTATTACCCGCTTTGTAACCCCTTGTTGTGTCTTAAAGTTTTCCCAATCTTCCAGTTTCCCACTGCTCTTTGCAGCTTTGTACACCTGGACCTTCAATTTTATACTCTCCTTTATTTCCTTTGTTAACCACGGTTGATTTTTCCCTCCCTTGCTGCACTTTTTCCTGACCGGAATATATTTTTGTTGAGCATTACAAAATATTTCTTTGAAAATCTTCCACTGTTCCTCAACTGTTTCATCAATTAGCCTGTGCTCCCAGTCCACTCTGCCCAATTCCTCCCTCATCCTATGGTAGTCACCCCTGTTTAAGCATAATATATTAGTTTTAGATCTAACTATTTCCCCTTCTATGTGAATGAGAAATTCAATCATACTATGATCGCTATTTCCCAGATGGTCTCTGACTATTACATCATTTACTCTACCTATCTCATTGCACAACACTAGATCCAGGAGAGCATTTTCTCTTGTGGGTTCCTTAACATGCTGCTCAAGAAAGCTATCGCGGATGCATTCTATGAAGTCCTCTTCCAGACTCCCACGACCAACTTGATTTTCCCAATCTATGTGGAAGTTAAAGTCCCCCATGACTACTGTCGTATCATTATTATATGCCTCTCTTATCTCTCAATTTATTTCCTGTGCCACTAAAGTATTGTTATTTGGTGGGCGATAGATAACACCCACCAATAATTTTTTCCCTTTGTTATTCTTTATCTCTACCCAAATGGACTCAACATGATGCTCTTTAGATCTTATATCATTCCTCACTACTGCCTGGAGCTCATCTTTGATTAAGAGTGCAACTCCACCTCCTTTACCATCCTGTCTATCTCTTTGCACCACCTGATACCCTTGAAAGTGTAATTCCCATTTAGGGTCACCTTGTAGCCATGTTTCCGTGATTGCTACCAAATCATAGGCATGGGTACCAATTTGCGCCTCAAGTTCACTAACCTTATTTCTAATACTGCGGGCATTCAGATAAAGTGCCCTTATGCTCTTTGTCCTTTTAATATCTAGTGACTTCTGTAACCTTTTCTTTTGATTTTTCTGCCCACTATTTTTCTTTGTAATTTTCTTAACATTATCATTGACCCGAAAGCTCAATGCACCCTCTGATTTTTTTTACTTTCTCTTCCCAACATTACTTTTCCTATTTTACTTTTCCTGGCCATTACTTTATCTTCCCTACCCTTTTTCCTATCACTCTGGTTCCCATACCCCTGCCAAATTGGTTTAAACCTTGCCCCACTGCTATATCAAACATACTTGCCAAAATGTTGCTCAACCTTTCCTCAAGACGTTCTCTAATCCAGACTGCATCTTATCCAAAGTTTCCAGATCCTTCCAATAATGAGGTGAATAGAAGTTAACACAATTGTGTTCTAACCACAGTTTTATAGAGCTGCAACATTACCTTGAGGCTCTTGAACTCAATCAACATGTGGAAACTTTGATGGATCTACTGACTTGAACCCCAAGATCCCTATCCTTCATTTCCTCCTTAATGCTGAAAATCCTGTTATTAACCTTGTACTCTGACTTCACCAGGAGGTGCAGAGCCAAGTGGGCCAAGCTCTGCTGACCACTGATGGCCTACTGTTGAGGTCGTCAAGAGTATCAAGTTCCTTGGAGTCCGCTTAGTGGAGAATCTCACCTGGTCCCTTGACACCAGCTCCATGGCTGGGAAAGCCCAGCGGCGCCTTTACTTCCTTCCCTCCATCCTCACTGAATTCTGCAGGGGATGTATTAAGGGTGTCCCGTGCAACTGCATCACTGCCTGGTTTGGAGGTTGTGTCTACTCAGACCGCAAGTCATCGGAAAAGATCATTGGCGGTTCTCTTCCTTCCATGAAGGACATCTACAATACAATGCAGGAAAAAGCCAATAAAAATTGTGAAGGGCTCCACATACCCCTCACGTAAACTGTTCTCCCTTCTGTCATCTGGTAGGAGATACCATCGCACTCAGGTCGTTACATCCAAATTGGACAATGTTTTTTTTTCCCCCAAGCCATCAGGCTTCTGAATTCCCAGAATATATGTGGATAGTATACCGTGGACCTTTACTGTACACATCTTAATATTTTACTATTTCCATGTGTTTAATTTCTATTCTAACTTGTATGTATATAAATATGCTCCACGGTCCATCTCGAGTGAGCATTAGGAACTTAATGTCCAAGGATACACAGTGTATCAAAAGGATAGTCAGGTAAGCAGAGGGTTTGCCGTGGCATGGTATGAACAATAAATAAAGATAACTTGACTTGATTTTCCAAAGTTCATCACTTCACATTTCTCCACATTGAACTCCATCTAGCAATTCTCTGCCCAAATCTATATCCTGTTGAAACCTATGGATACCTTTTACACTATCTAAAACACCTCAAACTATCATGTCATCTGCAAACTTACTAACCCACTCCTCCACTTCTTCATCCAAGTTTTTTTTAAAAATCACAAAGGCTTGCCGAACAAATCCCTGTGGAACACCACTAGTCATTGACTTTCAGACAAAATGTGCTCAATCGACCAACACCCTCTGCCTTTCATAGGCAGGCCAATTCCAAATTCATGCAGCAAATTTTCCATCAATCTCATGCCTCATGGTTTTTTGGGATGACCCATTCATGGAGAACCTTGCCAAATGGCTTACCAAAGTCCATATGCACCGCATCCATTGCTTCACCTTCATGACCTTCTTGAGAACTCAATTTGGCTCTTGGGGCACAATCTGCCCCTCACAATGCCACACTGATAATCCATAATAACACCATACTGCTCTAAATGTTCATAAATCCTGTCCATAAGAATCACCTCCAAATGTATGCCATTGCTGATGTAAAACTCACTGGTGTATAATTCCCAGGATTTTCACTATTTCCGTCTTTGAAAAATGGAACAGCATTTTCCATCCTCGAATCCTTTGGTCCCACTCCCATGGCCAGGAAGGACTAAATGCCCCAGAAATCTCTTCCCTCTCATTCCATAGGAACCTGGACCTCCAGAGGCTTATCCATCTAAATAGTTTGCAGATGTTCCAACATTAACCCTTTCTCAACCTCAACATGCTCCAGTACCTGTTCCATGCTTTTTCTTATTCAATCTTTTTATTTAACTTGAAGTTCCACATTTGAAAAGTACAGAGAACATAAGAATACATATTAAAAGTCAATAAAATAAAATTTCACTTAGTCATGCCAGTTCATTCGGCGTATCACACATTCTCAATTAAACAAATTATATTACAGTCATATTTTAAAATTTAAAAAATCTAAACCCGCTGCCATAAACAAAGGTGTTTGGCAAGGAGTGTAAATAAATAATTCCTAATCAAAGTAATAAATTAGCTTAGTCATCAACACTTCTGCATTCATATCAAATCAGAGATTCTGAAAATACATGGTAATTAATAAAATGTTCCCACAGTGTTTGAAAATTTAAATTCAAATCAGAAATTGAGCATGTAATTTTCTCTAAATTTAAACATGACACAGCGTCACATAGCCTATGTCCACGTGACTCTGGCTGAACCATTCCCGGACATGCTTGAACCCTTGCACGGGCACCCTGGTGTGCCTGTGTACCTTGGGCATCTGCCAATGGGTGCATGTTCTGGCCCAGCCCATGATCTGCTTCCGCAGCCCGTGCCAGATGAACCACTCTGCCACCATCTGGACTGTGGGCCTGATGGACGGGTGCGAAAGGTCATGTATGTGATGGAAGAATTGCCTGTGCCACTGCTGGGGAACCACTGGCTGCGGGGTGCCCATGGAGACATCACACAGGACGGTGCTTCCGCCACTCGGAGTCGGGACGTCTTGGAACCGCAGGCCCATGATGATAGTCCTGAAGGCTTGCGTCTCCTCATCAGACTTCTGGTCTCAGGTGAGCTGGTCAAAGACTAGGCCAGGCATCAGCGCACAGATGGCCGGTCGCGAGAGTGCATCGGCGACCATGTTGTCCTTCCCCACCTTTTGCCGAATGTCAGTGGTAAACTCGGACACGGAGGAGAGGTGACGATGCTGGCGGGCCGACCAGGGGTCCTTTGCCATTGCGAGTGCGTGGGTGAGGGGTATGTGGTCAGTGAAGATGTAAAAGTCCTCCCCTCCAAGAAATAGCGCAAATGCCACTCTGCCAGGTACATGCCCAGTAACTCACGGTCAAAAGCCCTATACTTGTGCTCTGCTGGGTGGAGAAGCCGGCTGAAGAATGCCAGCAGCTTCCATTGTCCATTCAGCTGCTGCTCCAGGATGGCTCTGATGGCTGTGGCAGAAGCATCAACGGAGAGCGCCATATGCAGGTTGGTGTGCGGGTGGGCGAGCATGGTAGCCTTTGCGAGGGCGTCCTTGGTGGCCTCGAATGCACTGCAGGCCTCTGGAGTCCAGGTGAGTGTTTTGTGCTTGGCTGCGATGAGGGCGAATAGCGGCTGCATGATGTGCACAGCTCTCGGAATGAATCAGTTGTTGAAGTTGGCAATACCCGCGAACTCCTGCAGCCCCTTGAGATTGTCCAGATGTGGGAACTCCTTGATAGCGGTGACCTTCGAGGCGGCTGGCATGGCTCCCTCGGCTGTGATGGTATGGCCCAGGAACTGCACGGACTCTTTCCCAAACTGGCACTTGGCTGGGTTGATGGTGAGGCCAAAGTCGGCCAGCCAGGAGAAGAGGGTGCCCAGGTGGGCTTTGTGTTGTACCTGATCCCTGCTGGCAACGAGGATGTTGTCTAAGTAAATGAAGACAAATCCAGGGACACAGAGTCAAAAGTAATTAGTAATAGGCTAAAGGATTTACATTTAAATGAACGTAGCATAATAAATAAAGTTGGTGACTTTATAGTGCAGTTACACATTGGCATGTATGATTTTGTGGCTTAAGGATGGATGTCATTAGGAACTTAATGTCCAAGGATAGACAGTGTATCAAAAGGATAGTCAGGGAAGCAGAGGGTTTGCCATGGCTCTTTTGGTAAGGAATAAGATTAAATAATTGGAAAGAGGATATAGAATCATTTTGGGTTAAATTAAGAAATGACAATGGTAAAAGGACACTGTTGGCAGTTATATACAGATCTCAAAACAGTAGCCGCAATGTGGACATCAAATTACAACAGCAAACAGAAAAGTGTGTGAAAAGAGCAATGTTATGGTTGTCATGGGGAATTTTAACATCCAAGTAGATTGAGGAAATATAGGTTGGGACTGAATCTCGAGAGAGAATTTGAAGACTTTGAGATTGGTTTTTAGAGCAGGTTATTGATGAGCCCACGAGAGGATTAAGTATTGTGTAATGTGTGGTGATTAGAGAGCTTAGAGAAAAGGAACATTAGGGGCCAGTGATGACAACATGAATGAGTTCAATTTGAGATTTAACAAGGAGAAACTAAAGTCAGATGTATCGATATTTCAGTGGAATAAAGGGATTACAGTGGCATGAGAGAGGAACTGGCTAAAGTTGATTGGAAGGAGGCACCAGTAGGGAAGATGGCAGAGCACCAATGGATGCAAGAAATGAGGAAGATGCAGGATAAATGCATACCAAAAAGAGGAAATATTAAATAGAAAATGACACAACTGTGGCTGACAAGGGAAATCAATGCCAACATCAAACCAAAAGAGAGGGCAGACAAGGAAAGCAAATATTATTAGTGGGAAGACAGAGGATTGGAAAGTTTTTTTAAAAACTTGCAGAAAAGGTTAGTTAGGAAGGTTCAAGCATTAGATATTAATGTTGAAGTAGTGAAATGGATTCAATATGGTTGGATAGGAGATGCCAGAAAGTAGTGGTGGAAAATTGTTAGTCAAATTGAAAACCGGTGACTAGTGGAGTGTGTCAACAATCGGTACTGGGACAATTGTTGTTTGTCATAATATTAATGATCTGGATGTCTGGGTGATAGGGTGGTAAATTGGATTAGTAAGTATGCAGATGATATGAAGATTTGTGGTGTTGTGGACAGTGAAGAAGATTATCAAAGCTTGCACTGGGATGTAGGGAAGTTAGAAGGGTGGGCTTAAAGATGGCAGATGGAGTTTAACACATTTTGGTTGGAATAATTAGCAAAAATCATACACATTAACTGATAGACAATTGAGTGCAATAGAACAAAAGGATTTAGGAATTCTGGTAACATAATTTCCTGAAAGTTGAGTCACATGTAGATAGGGTGGTGAAGAAGGTATTTGATATGTTGGCCTTCATAAGTCAGAGTATTGAGTAAAGGAGTTGGGATGTCATGTTGAAGTTGTATAAGGCATTAGTGAGGCCAAATTTGGAATATTGTGGAGGCTTTGGTCACCAAATTATAGGAAGGATATAAACAGAATAGAGGGAGTCCAGAGGAGATATGCAAGAATGTTGCCTGGGTTTCAGGGTAAAGGTTGAGCAGGATGGGACTTTATTCCCTGGAGTGTAGAAGATTGAAGGGTGATTTGATAAAGTAATTTAAAATTATGAGGGGGACAGATAGAGTCAATGTCGACAGGATTTTTTCCATTGAGAGTGGGGGAGATTCAAACAAGAGGACATGGATTGAGTTAAGGGGGAAACATTTAGGGGAAACATGAGGGTGAATTTCTTCACTCAGAGGGTGGTGGGAGTGTGGAATAAGCTTCCGGCCGAAGTGGTAGATGTGGGTTTGATTTTAATATTTAAGGAAAAGTTGGATAGGAATATGGACGAGAGAGGTGTGGAGGGCTATGGACCAGGTGTGGGTCAATGGGACTAGGTGGGAGAAGGTGTTCGGTATGGACTAAAAGGGCTGAACTGGTCTGTTTCTGTGCTATAATTGTTATATGTTTAACAAAAAACAAGATTAAGGAGGGAAAAGATGAAGTATGAAAGTAGGTTGGTAAATAACGTCAGAAGAAACAACATTTTCTTCAAGTATATAAGGAGTAAAAGAGAGATGAGAGTAGATAGAGTACCCTTAGAAATGACACTAAAGAAATAATGATAATAATAGAAGACAATGAGATGGAATTAAATGAATATTTTACATCAGTCTTCACTGTGGAAGACTAGCAGTCTACCCGATGTCAAAGGGTATCAGGGAAGGGAGGTGAGTGCAGTTATTATTTCAAGGGAGAAGATGCTCAGAAAGTTGAATGGTCGAAGGGTGGGTAAGTCTCTCAGACAAGATGGATTACACCCTCAGGTTCTTAAAGAAGTAGCAGTAGAGATTGTGGATGCATTGATAATGACCTTTCAGGAATCAATAGATTCTGATATGATTCCAGAGGACTGGAAAAATCACAAATGTCACCCCATTATTCAAGAAGGGAGGGAGGTAGCAGAAATTATCGACTGGTTAGCCTAACAGTTGTTGGGAAAATGTTGGTGTTGATTGTCAAGGATGAGGTTACAGAGTACTTGGGGGCTCATGACAAGATAGGCCAAAGCCAGCACGGTTTCCTTAAGGGGAAATCTTGCTTGATACATCTATTGAAATTGTTTGAAGAAGTGACAAGCAGGCTAGAAACTGCTGGATAAAGTTGATTATATGGATTTTCAGAAGGCCATTGACAAAGTGGTGTGCATGAGTCTACTTAGCAAGATAAGAGCCCATGATATCTCAGGGAATATACTAGCATGGGTAGAGCATTGGCTGATTGGCAGGAAGTAGAGTTGGAATACAGGGATCATGTTCTGGTTAGCTGCCAGGTACTAGTGTTGTTCCACAGGGGCTTATTGGGGCCATACAATCTCAGAAAGTGTACGGTCATGAAAATACCCAGATGCAAATGGGCCTGGGAGTCCTTGTGCATGATAGCCTGAATGTAAACTTGGATGCTGAAATGGTGATGAAGAAGGCAAATGCAATGCTGGCATTCATTGGAAGAGGAATAGAAGACAAGAGGCTTAAAAAGGGACTGGTGAGACCTCATTTGGGAGTTTTGTCACCAGTTTTGGGCTCACAATTTAAGAAAGGATGTGCTGTCATTGGAACAAGTTCAGAGGAGGTTCACAATGATGATTTTGGGTATGAAATTGTTCTCATATGAGGAGCATTTGACAGCTCTTGGCTTGTAATTGTTGGAATTTAGGAGAATGAGGTGGAATCTCATTGAAACATTTCGAATGTTGAAAGGCATTGACAGAGTGGACATAGAAAGGTTGTTTCCCATGGTGGGAAAGTCGAAGACTAGAGAACATGTTCAGGATTAGAATAGATAGGTGGAGGAATGTCTTCAGCCATAGGGTGGTAAATCTATGGAATTTGTTGCCACAGTTGGCTGTGGAGGCCAAATCATTAGCTGTATCTAAGGCAGAGATTGATAGGTTCCTGATTAGCCAGGGCATCAAAGATTATAAGAAGGCCAGGCAGTGGGGCTGAGTGGGAAAATTGTTCATACAGTACTTAAATGACACCACAGACTCAATTGTTGAATAGCTTATTTCTGCTCCTATTTCTTCTGGTTTCACTAGTGCCACCTGCCTGTGTTTAGCCCATATCCCTTGAAACCTATCCAAGTATCTGTTCAATACTTAAGCATTGCAATTGTACACCCTCATCTGGAAATCTATTCCACACACTCGCCAGCCTCTGCATATAAAATAGGTTTTTATTAAAACTCTCCCCCTCATCTTAAACCAATATTCTCTGGTTACTGATTTCCTACTTTGGGCAAAATACTCGATGGTTTCACCTGATTTAGTCTCCTGATTTTGTACTCCTCCATGAAATCATCCCACATCCTCCTGTGCTCTAAGAAATAAAACCCTAGCCTTCTTAACCTCTCAGCCCCCCGAAGTCCTGACAACATTATCATAAATCTTGGTATCCTCTCCAGTCTGACATCTTTCCTGCAGTCCAGTGATGAAAATTGAACACAATTTTCCAGTTCTGAGGGAATGCTATGCTATCACTGGTGTTGTTTGTAGATGAAATGCTAAACCAGTCACTCCCATGGGTAAAATACTCCTGATGGTATTTTAGCAGAATATGTAATGAGTTAATGGGGATAGAATGAAGTTGATTGTAAAGCAAACCAAAAGTAGCATGAGGATTTCTTTTCACACAAGTCTGGAACGTACTGCAATGAGGACAGATTTGATTGTTATTCTCAAAGGGGAGCTGAACAAATGTCTAAAAGGAAATAATTTGGAGGGTTACAGGGAGAAAACAGAGGAATGGGGGAAACTAGATTCCCTAATCTTGTGAAAATTCAATTGGATAAATAGCCTAATTTTATATTCTAATCACTCTACGGTTCTATATTTCCACTCTATCAGTGTCCAGATTATCTGGTCTAATATGCTCAACTCTCATCATAGGAAATGGAGATACTGGTTGTGGTCATACAAAATTCCCTTGACTGATGAAGTCATGAGATTGAATGCAAAGTATTTTGGGCAGTTAGGTTAACATCTGTCGACTCTTATAGTTGGCCCAAAAAAACTCCAATGTCAACAGAAATATGCCTGTAAGAATATGAGTGGCAAATCTATTGAAGAGTCCACAAAATTGGCCACTCAGATAAATTAGTTGTCTCTAGCCAATGAGAACTGTTAGGTCCACAGCCTATAGACTGTCATCTGAACCATTGTAATTGGGAAGAGATGTCCAGCACCTTTGCCGAGATGAGTCAGGATGGCTTGATGAGGATGAGAACTGCTATGCTCAGGTGACTACAGAAGTGTGTCTCCAGGACACCATTCCAGACTCATCATTACAGCTGGATGACCTGATCTCCTTCAGGGCAGACAGAGACGCTGCTGCTTCTGGCAAGACTAAAGGAGGAAGACTGTGCATTTACATCAATGAAGACTCGTTGACCAATGTCTCTTTTGTGAAGAGATAGAGAAACTTCTGGTGAAATGCAGATCCTTCTACCTGCTCAGGGAATCATGCCAATCTGAAAACGTACTTACCACAGTTTCAACAGCATATGAACTTTGCCACCAGAGGAGAGAACACCCTGGATTGGGTGTACATCAATGGCCCTGGTGCATACAAGGCTGCACCCCACCCCCACCTTGGTTATTTGGATCACATTGTTGTCATACTAACCCTGGTGGTAAACCAAACTAGGCCATGTTGCAGGGAGATCAAGATGGGGGGGGGAGGGGGACAGCAGCACTGCAAGATGCTTTGAGTCCACGGACTGGAGCTGTTTTAGGGAGGCAGCCATGTACCATGATCATGTAAACATAGAGGAGAACAAAAGCTCAGTGATTGGCTACATCAGCAAGTCCATTGAGAATGACACCAAGACCAAATGCTTCACAACCAAGACTAATCATAAACCATGTTTGGATGCAGAGGTTTGGGGTCCTTCTCAGAGCTCGTGATGCTGCCTTCAGGACAGGGTGTAAGATGGCACTATGATCAGACAGGTCTGAAATCTCCCATGCAATCCTGAAGGCAAAATGGGGTACACACAAGATCTATAGATAGCTATGCGACACCGGTGACATGAGGTGCATGTGGCAAGGGATCAAGTCTATAAAGGATCAAAAGTCAGCCTTATGAATTGAAGACAATGATGCCTCCCTTCTGGACATATTGAAAACCTCTATACATGTTTTGATATGAAGAACAGGAAAACTCTGGGACCCCTGATGAACAGGTTCCCTGCATAGCTGCAGCTGAGGTGAGGAGAACCGTATTCAAGGTGAACTCACAAAAGACAGTGGGACCAAGCACACACCTGGTCGGGTACTGAAGGACTGTGTAGACCTACTGACAGAGGTCTTCATGGACATCTTCAACACCTCACTGCAGTCCATCATTCCCACAGGACAGCCACCATCATCCCAGTACCCAAGAAGGTGACAATAGGCCTCAATGACATTCACCCAATGGCCCTAACTCACCCGCAGTGGCCCTAACTCACCCGCAGTGGCCCTAACTCACCCGCAGTGGCCCTAACTCACCCGCAGTGGCCCGGGCAGGCCCGCAGTGGCCCGGGCAGGCCCGCAGTGGCCCGGGCAGGCCCGCAGTGGCCCGGGCAGGCCCGCAGTGGCCCGGGCAGGCCCGCAGTGGCCCGGGCAGGCCCGCAGTGGCCCGGGCAGGCCCGCAGTGGCCCGGGCAGGCCCGCAGTGGCCCGGGCAGGCCCGCAGTGGCCCGGGCAGGCCCGCAGTGGCCCGGGCAGGCCCGCAGTGGCCCGGGCAGGCCCGCAGTGGCCCGGGCAGGCCCGCAGTGGCCCGGGCAGGCCCGCAGTGGCCCGGGCAGGCCCGCAGTGGCCCGGGCAGGCCCGCAGTGGCCCGGGCAGGCCCGCAGTGGCCCGGGCAGGCCCGCAGTGGCCCGGGCAGGCCCGCCGGGGCCATGATGCAGAAGGATGTCCATTGCAATCCCCCTAGGAGTCTAACACTCTCCCAATGTTCTTGACACACTCCCGGCCCACTCCCCCGATGGCCCTGCCCCAACCCCCGATGGCCCTGCCCCAACCCCCGATGGCCCTGCCCCAACCCCCGATGGCCCTGCCCCAACCCCCGATGGCCCTGCCCCAACCCCCGATGGCCCTGCCCCAACCCCCGATGGCCCTGCCCCAACCCCCAGAAGCTGGCAGAGAAATCTTCTTCACTAGAACTCAACACCCCTCTCTGTAATTGGATCTTGGACTTCCTATCCGGAAGATCAGTCTGTTTGGGTTGGTAAAAAAAAAATGTTAAGCACTGTCACGCTGAGCACTGGCACTCCTCAGGGTTGTGTACTCATTCCACTCCTGTTCACGCTACTGACCCACGACTGCATCATCAGATCTAGCACCAACAATGTCATCAAGTTTGGAGATGACACAAGAGTAGTTGGCCTTATCAACAACAATGTTGAGTCACACTACAGAGAAGAGGTGGAACCGTGAGGACAAGATGAAGGAGATGATCATGAACTTTAGGGAGACCAGGAAAGACCACACTCCACTACAGATCAACAACTCTGTTGTAAGAGAGAATGGAGAGCACCAAATTTCTTAGAATTCACTTAACTAGTGAACTATCATGGACATACAACATCTCCTCACTTGTCAGGAAGGTGCAACAGTGACAGCATCTCTTGAGAAGACTGAAGTTGACAAGGCTACCAGCCGTCATTATGTCCACCTTCTACAGGAGCTCTATCGAGAGCAGCCTAGCCAGTAACATCACAGTGTGGTGCGGTTACTGAAAAGAAATGGATTGGAGTTCATCCACAGGACCATAAGAGTGGCAGAGAGGATCACTGGAGTCTTCACCCCTGCCATTCTACCCCCCCCCCCCCACCCCACCCCTCCATTGACGTGAACTACTGGGTTGTAGACTAAAGAGTGTGTGCAAAATCATTGAGGATCCTTTCCACTCTGCACAGAGCATCTTTCACTGCTCCCATTGGGAAGAGACACAGGAGTATCGGAGCCAGCACCACCAGGCTGAGGAAACGCTTCTTCCCACAGGCAGTTAGAATGTTGAACAACCAAAGGAACTGCTCACATTAACCATCCAAGCCTCTCATTTGTACAAAGCAATATTTATTTATTTGTGTAGATGAAATACTTTTCCTTCATATGTATGTTGTTTGTGTGTTATGTCTGGTTGCGTGTCTGCATGTTTTGTACCAAGGACCAGAGAATGTTGTTTCATCAGGTTGTACTTGTTCAATCAGATGACAATAAACTTGACGTCCAGGGGACCTGGAGCTAATTGAACAATCTTTCTGTGCTGAGAGCTCCACTGTGCCTCAAGGGAAAGAAAATAACTTTAAAGGTAATTAGAGAGTTGTAGAAGGGAGGTAAATGTGCAGAATTAGAGAATATGGGATAAATTATGGGGAGATGTGATCTTATCAACTTTGGATGGGAACAATGGAAAACCAGAATATTGCTTGAATAGAGAGAAGGTACAGATTGCTGTAAAAACTCAATGCTGGAGAAACTCAGCAGGGCAAACTGGATACTTTATATAGCAGAGATACTGAAAGAATACACAATAAATGTTTCAGGCTTGAACCCTTTATTAAGGATTGAGCAAAATGTAGGCTGAACAAAAATGTGGGGGGAAGGGAAAGAGGGAGAAGCACAGGCAATCAAGGATAAGAGAGGGAGGGTACAGCAGCAAACAGGGAGAGGAGGGATTGGCTCTGTGAGTGGAGAGGGAAGGGATGGAGAGCTGGAGGAAAGAAGACCTAAGGATATGGAAGAGAGGGAGAAAAGAGAGTGGGTTAGCAGTAACTGGAGAAATCGATGTAAATGCTATACTGTTGGAGAGTGCCCAGATGAAATATTAAGTGTTGCTCCTCCAGTTTACCGGTGGCCTTGGTTTGACAGAGCACGAGGCCATGGATATAAACATGTCAATGTGGGAGTGGGACACAGAATTGTAATGGAGATCCCTGTCACTGATGCAGACAGAGCGAAGGTGCTCAAATTATCTGGTCTTATATTATCTGGTCTATTGTATGTGTTAAAGTTTACCTTTTTTTGGCCCAAAAACGAGTATTTTCAGTATGCCCTGTGTAAAATTCGACCCCCCCCCCCCCATTTTTGGCCCTGACTGCCTGCCCCTCTAACCTCCTGATGCCCCAAATGCAGATCCTTACCCCAGATATCTGCCCATCAGAGCTACCAATGCCCCAATCCCCACCCATTCAAGTCCCCAATGCCCCAATCCCAGGCCATCTGAGCTCCCAATGTCCCAATCCCTGTCCATCTGAGCTTCTGATGTCCTGACCATGGATCCTCATCCTGGTTGTCTGCCCACCGGAGCTCCCAACACTCTGACTGCAGATCCATGACTTAGTGGCAGCCCATTGGAGCACCTGAATTTGCAACCACGGATCCTCACCTTGGCCAGTTGTCCGCCAATCGGAGCTCCCGACTTCCAGACCTGGGATTCTTCCCCTGGTCACTCGCTCATCTGAATTCCCAATGCCCCAAACGTGGACTTGCAACCTGGTCGCGGCCATCCAAGCTCCCGACACATTGAATGACACAGCGTTCAAAAGTAGTATCCCTGTAGAAGTTGACCCCCCCCCCCAAAATTTGAACCAAATATTGATCCCCAAAATTTGACTATTACACGAGTATTATATGGTAATAATCTAATAATATAGATTGCTTCTCTCCACTGAGGTTTGTATATCCTTGAGCATGGACAAGAACAGGTACTCCCAAAGTCATTAAGTCTTGCTGCAACCATATTCCTGAGAATATGCCTGGAGTACTGTATAGAGTTTTGTTCTTAATTAAGGAGGGTTACATTTGTGGTAGTTATTGCAGATAAGGTTGACCAGGGAATTTCCAGGATAAGGAATTTGTCTAAGAAGGAGTACCAAAGCAATTTGAACACGTACTTCTTGAAATTCAGCTGAGAACATCCTTTTGAAATAAATTGGATCATTTGGAGATTGACAAGGTGAATGTTGAGAGGATGTAACTCTTCATGAAAAATCCAGAATTAGGAGAGCAGCTTCAGAACAAGAGTCATATATTAAGGGTGGAAATGAGAGGAAAGTTCTCTTTTTAGAAAGTTATGAATGTTCAATTCAAGTTAATTTGGAAGTTGAATATTTTTAAAGGAATTTAAGAGTTTTGGGAATAATGCAGGAAAGTATGGTTGAGGCCAAGATCAAATTTAAATGATGGTGTATGCTTAAGGTTGAACAGATGAACAGACAAATTCAGAAAAGTAATAGCCCATTTGGTTGATCAGGCCTGAGAGACCATTCATTAGATTATGGGTGAACTCAATTTCACACTTGTGTTTATCCGTAGTAACCTATTAGCTCTCCTAATCACTTCATATCAGTCTTTTGCAAATCATACATTGCTTCCGCTCCTATGTCTTAAGTTTATAACCATAAATCTTCATAATTCCAAATATATATATATCATATGCTCAGAAAAGTGAAAATAATTAGATTTGGATATTCTTTGTGGCACACCCAACTTTCAGAATGGCATAGCATTCGGGTTGCCACTGAAAAATGAATGTAGAGCATTTAAATCAATGGTTCTCAACCTTTTTCCACTCACATACCACTTTTAAGTAATCCCTATTGCCATCAGTGCTCTGTGATTCGTAAGGATTACTTAAAGTGGTGTGTGAGTGGGAAGGGAATGTTGAGAATCATTGCTCTAGACCTAATTGTTACTGAAATATTTTGCTTTGAGAAAAATTGTCATTGGCCCATTTCCTTTGGAGAAATGAAACCGTGCACATAACAAGTCAATTAGGTACAATTAAAACAGTGATTTTCAAACTTTTTCTTTCCACCCACATGCCACCTTAAGCAATCCCTTACGAATCACAGAGCACCTATGGCACAGGGAATACTTAAAGTGGGATGTGAGTGGAAAGAAAAAGATTGAGAACCACTGATTTAAATGAAAGAGGAAAATTAAGATACAATGTATTAACTTATGCCAGATGCAACCAGTAAAGTCTCACAGTTAACGTGGCCTTGAGAATAATTTCATCAGCTGTACTTCCTAATTAATTAGGAAAAGGCATTGAGTAAATGTTCAAGATTTTAAACTGCTTTCAGAACACCTGCTCCCATGGGGGGGAAAAAAATACATGCTTAAGAACAGAAGATATTTCAAAGAAAAATATTATTCAAAGCATGAAGAACTCTGCTGCTAACATTTCCTGAGTTTATTGTAAGTTACTTGAAGCCACAAAGGAGTTGAAGAAATAGATGTGTGGCATTTTTACCTCAGACAGGAAAATGTTAAAAAGCCTCTGGTACTTTGTAAATAAGTACAAGTATTATTATGAAAGCAATTTGTGATGAAAACAGTAGTTCTACACAGATATTTGAAAATTGCTTTCAAAATTGCCAACTTGGATATGCCCTGAACCTTTGATTGCAGAAGGATCTCATAAAATTCTTTGTTGGGGAACTTAATGTGTGAACACACTTCAACATAACCAAATAATGTACACCTTTGAGTCAGCACATATATTCATGATTGTCTTTTTAAATTTATTGCACAACAAATTTATTTACAACTTTGATTTCATTCATTGCTAACTAACATACCAGGAGCAATGTTCTCAGGGTTGTATCAGAATTGTTTTGAAAGTTGGAACATTACGATCATCTTGCCAGAAAGTTCTCCTTAAATTATTATTGTTTAGATGCACTTACAATCTTGATTAACGCAATTTAATAAATCCTGTCTTCAGATGAAGATGAATTTCAACAACTTTGTCCTTTATTCTCTCCAAAGGACAGCATGGTTGGCGTAGCAGTTAGTGCATCACCTTTACAGCGCTTGGGTTTGGGACCGGAGTTCAAATCCTGCGCTATCTGCAAGGAATTTGTATGTACTCCCCAAGTCTGTGTGGGTTTTCCCCGTGGGATCTGGTTTCCTCCCACTGTTCAAAATGTACCGGGGGTGTAGGTTAATTCGATGTAAATTGAGCAGCACGGACCCTTGGACAGAAATGCCCTGTTACCATGCTGTATATCTAAAAATAAAACAAATCCCCTTCATATACATTCCCAGCCTTCCCTGTCACAGATTTGTCAGGGCATCTTTTTAACAGTGCTCTTGCCATCGGTCATTGAAATGGACTTAAATCCTGTCAATATTTGTTTACAAAAGTTGAACATTTAATGTCTAAAATGTTAGAAGTTCCATGAAATAGCCAGTGAGCCATCTTTCAAATTTAATTAAAGGTTGTCCCTTAAGAATTCTACAGTGCAAGACAAAAATTTAATAAATGTGTCGCTCATTGAGCTGGTGAACTTTGTTTTCAGAAGATTTGGGCCAAAGTGTGCTGAGAGATCAATGACTGGATTAAATATTATGTGATAAATCAAAAGCAATCTAATAAAGATTTATAAAGTGCAAGAACTGGAAAGTACTCCAGTGTATTTTCACATTTTACAGAAAAGTTGTACATCTGTGAAATAAAACCATTCTGACTAGCACATGCCATTCTCACATCACTTTTGAAAAATGTTAAAAATGAAGGTGTGACTTCAGGCCAACATTGCTTCAATGCATCTTGCACCAGGCAATAAAAGCTGGGTCAAGGCAACACAATGAAGATTTTGTTTCCTGAACAGCTTTGGGTGAATTTTATGGACTTTGGGCTGCTAATCACGAAAATCACTTAACGTTTTCCTATCATGTCCCCTTTTTTTGTGATTTCTTGTCATATTTTAAGTCTACTTCAAGCATACAAAACCATAAAGTGCAACATGTCATTTTCTGCATTTGCACTTGGACTTCTTCCCTGCTGATCAGAGACAAACGTGGAGAAAGTTTCTCAGGTCATTGCAACCGTGGGAAAGCAGTATCAGGGTAACTGGAATCCATCAATGTTGGCCGGTTATTTTTGGACACTGACATGAGAGATGCGGGTTATAAATGAAAATCAACAACAAAACATTTTTAGTCAGTTGAACTAACGCAATGTGTCAGCATCATGTTATATTCATTACTAAACGAGGAGCGTGGCAAGATGGCGTAAGGAACAGACGTGCCTTCCAGTCCTCTCCTGACTCTAACTTATTGTTTTGTCTTTAAGTGCCCGTTAAAACTCTTTAAAAAGTTTATAAATAGTATGAGGTGTTGAATTAATACCTAATGGTACATTTGTTAAAAAAAAAGTAAAAGGAAACATCAACAGATTGTTAAAATTACTAAACATGCAAAATTCAATAGAAGTTAATTTAATGATTCTACAACTTCCTACGTGACACAGCAAATCTGAAATTACCTTTATATTCAGTTTAGAGTTATCTATCATAATCCACATTTTTTTCAGGAAGCAATTTGA
Source organism: Narcine bancroftii (assembly GCF_036971445.1). Classification (NCBI taxonomy): domain Eukaryota; kingdom Metazoa; phylum Chordata; class Chondrichthyes; order Torpediniformes; family Narcinidae; genus Narcine; species Narcine bancroftii. Next base: position 418,360,959 of record NC_091469.1, read on the forward strand.
AAAAGAATTGTTGTCCAGTGTAATCAAAAATGAGAAAAGAATGCCAATGAATAATCAATAACGCACAGTGAGTCAGCCAATTAAATTCTCCAATCACAATAAAACCTGTTATCTGGAATTCGAGCAATCACAAAATAATTGGAGAAAATAAATAGGTAAAAAATATGGAAGTTTAAATTGACATTCCTCGGTTAATTCAATCTCAAGCAACTGGTTTCACGTGTCTGGCATCTGCCAATCCCCATGGTTACCAGATACCAAGGGTTTTACTGTATAAAGGTTATCAATTATAAATCAGCAAGCATCACAAAACCAACTTATTAAATTATTCAGCTAGTTCATATTATCTTTTGTACAACTGCCATCTATAAAATGAGAACTGCATTTTTTTAAAAAGTGCCTCAAAGTCGGTTCTCTGGAGACGTTTTCCATTATAGTTGGAGTTTTTGGGCTCAATTTGCAAATCTCACCTATGTCTTGTGATTTTCTTTTTACTTCTTATGTATATACCTGAGATAAGTGAAGGTAGACATTAGTTATCACTTATTTGGAACTTGAGGATGTAAAGCAAGTAGAGGGATCCAGGCAAAATATTTACAATGTCTGATTTCAGACAGTGCTGTCAATTTGCCCTAATCGCAGCACAGGAATTGCTCTCTAATTCATTTGCTACTCTTCGAAGAGTCTGTGTATAAAGAAATTGTCTTGGACTGCAGGAGCTTAAATTGCATGGAATTTTCACAGCCTTCCTCCATGGCTATCCTTGCCAACTTTCAAAATATTAAAAATAAAGATGATCTTCTTGCACTTGTCTAACTATTCCATGTAGGATTTGTTTCTGATAGGGGCCTCTGAAGTTGATCTTGTATGGCTAGTTCATAGGTTTTAAACACTGAGAAGAAAATGGTATTTCTCATTCATTCATAAAGTCATTTTGTTCTGTATGAAGATATTTAGAATGAGCAAGGACTAGTATGATTCCAGTGCTGAATGCAGATCCAAACAATGATGAGATGTTTCTGTTTGTACTCAATTTATTGGACATATTAATAAAAACTGTACAGTATTGTGCCATCCATGAATACTTTAGATTTTTTTTTTAGCAATTTGATTGCTTCTCAATGGGACTGGGGTAGGTGCTTTTTACACTGTTTTTTATACAGAAAAGTCTCCGTCTCATTCAGGTTTCAAAGGCTGGAAAAGAAAATGTGAGGATCTTCAATCTTTTACTCACAAAATTGCCTCTGTGGATATGAAGCAGGTTGACAACTTGTAAAATCTCCCCCCAGAAATATGTTGATGGGTTACCTCAGTAATTATTGACCATTTCACAAGGAATGATGACTAATGCATTTTGCTTTGAATGTGTTTTATTGGACGACGTGGTTTAAACTGAAATTTTCATGAAGCCTGTGCTAACTTTGAGTCGTGCATCACGAGTACCACGTTTTGTACTTGGAGGGCAATAATAGTTATTATTTGTTTTATTCATTCTGCCGTAGCCCTTCAATAGGACATTTATGTAGAACCAACAGAAAGTTGGAGGATGAGAGCATACTATCTCATGTATGAATTAATATCCATTTAAGCTTGCCTCGTGTGAAGTAACTTTAGAAGTTAGGTTGCTCAGTTAAGGGCACACAATTTTGTGTTAACCATGGATTTAACTCTTAAGATTTAGCTGACAAAATAATTATGGGCTTGCGTGCTCCATTTCCCTGTATTGCCTCCCAGCAGGTGAAGCTCGAGTGCGACTTGTAATATCCTTTCCATTGGGCTCAGGAAAGAGGATGACTTGCTTCCACTGTAATACCCTGAGTTCAAATGTGCCGAAGGAGTACCATGGGGAATCAGCAAACTCTGCCACAGGTGAGGTAGCAGGTGCTAAGCAGGATGGGTCGGTGGATAGACGAGAGATGCTTTGCTGAGCAACCAGTTCTAATGAGCTCTTCCGCAAGTCTACAATGTCAACATTAAAGGATGTCATAGCAAAGCAATGCAATGCTCAGATCTTTTTATATCCATGAGGATCCTTATGTTCCAAATTATGAACTTTGCAAAAAGGAATGGCTGATTGATTTTTTTTTAATTAAAGTTGAGAGACTTACGTGGCCTCAACAAAGTGCAAAGAATATATTGTATGGGCATATCCACTAAGCTAAGAGTTCTGCGGAAGGATTCCTAAATAAAATGTTAACTTGCTTCTCTTTCCACAGCTGCTCTTTGATTCTTCCAACAGTTTTCTTTCTCACACACCCTGTAAGTTCACATGCGTGCACATGCAAACACCTCACTGCTACTTAGCATTTTTCCAAGTCCAGCCTCCTAGTGATTTTCACTTTTCTAGTCACTCTGTCTCTTACATAGTAACATAAGAAATAAGAGCAGTTGTAGGTTATTTGGCCTTTTGAGTCAGCTCTGCCATTTAATGGCTGATCTGGTCATAAGCTCAGCTCCAGACCTCTATATTTTCCCCATAACCCTTAATTCCCCTACTTTGTAAAAATCTTTTTAACTGCATCTAAAATATATTTAATGAGGCACTCCTTACAGCTTCCATGAACAGAGAATTGTAGAGATTCACTACTATCTGGGAAAAGCAGATCTCTGTTCTAAATCGACTCTCCCCCTCCCCCAAAAACCCAATAAATAATGGTGCTACTGGAGCTGCAGTAAAGGCTGCACTGCTGCTGGGGCAGACCTAGGAGAACTGAAAGACAGTGCTGCTCCAAAGGGTTCAACTGCCAAGTCTTAATGCCGACGGCTCCATGCGGGCTTTAAAAGGCCCATTAAATGGGCAAACAGTGTAAGTAAAATCCTGCAACTGCTGCACTGCAATTATTACCAGTATTTTAAACCTAATGCTTAGGTCTTTCCTCAATTCTTGACGGTTTATTTTGTGGCAGATCATCTCAGTTGGCAGCATTGTCGGATCAGTGCCACAGGTTTATTGCGTTTCAACCCATTCCTGAGATTTACATTGCCCCTTGCTCCATTGCAAAGCTCACTTTGTATTCTAGGTGAAATGATCACCTTGGCTTGAAGCTTCCTCAATGATATTTGAGCAAAAACGCCTCAATGTTCCTTCTGAGGCACTTTTGGCATAAGAGATTAAGTAGCCATTGTTGTTACTTTTTTTTCTGAAACCTTGGCTGCCTCGTTAATTGTCAGTGAACAATGTAATTCATTTTATACAAACACTGACACATTTTTGAATAAAGCAGAAAGGACTACATAAAGTATTTCCTGCTAGAGAAAAGCAAATATTTTTATGTAAGGGCTGATTGAGTGTCATCCAGCTGCATTGTGAATTAGGCTTGTCAAATTTCTGCTGTTAGATATAACTGCCTATTCAGAAGAAACCTCAGCATTAAGGATGACTTGATTCCACTCTAATTTTTGGAGTTCTGATGAGGTGACTGATGAGATCAACATGAGAACCAGATACTCCTTTACGTAATGGGCAGATGTCTAATGAGATGGATGGGGCGATAACTTGTGAGGTGCTGTTGTTTATGCAGGACATCTGCACACTCCCAAGTTGCACAGATGGTTCTCTGTGCCAGACCAAATGCCACTTTTCCGCTTGAGGTAATGGCCCAGAGATTCCCAGGAATTAGTGGGAATATTAAAATTTCTTCAAGGAATAAATTTGAACTTTGAAACCTTGAACACATCTTTGATTCTTCTATCCACCTCAGTTTTGGGAATAGATGTCTGTCATGCAGGTGAAGTGGCCTATGTAAGGGATATAACCAGGTTTATTAGGGAAGTTGGCCTGCGAGAGGACATTAGCATTGATTTGCTTCTTTATTCATTAGATTTGAAGGATTTCATGGAAATATTATTGTGGAAAATCTCTAGAACCTGAAGATACCAGCTTTAAGTCATCCATAATCATAAAGGAAGCTTGTCTGGTAGATCATGAGTTTTGTGCACGTTAAGATCTTGAGAAAATACCCATTTTCTCAAATGATGAATACCTATACAGATATATTTCAGAAAACATTTAATATTCTTGGGTGTCACCTGTTAGGGAAAACCGACATCAATGATAAAAGTTACAACTGCCTTTAATATGCCAGAATTGGACACATCAATGGGCTTTTCAAAACAAATCATTTTACCCTGTTTGAACCATGCAATGCATTGGTCTATATGAGGCTGTAGTTTATTGACTGCATCTTAGCATTTGACATCATTATTCCATCAAAATTGAACATCAACAAGCAGAGATCAGGATGACTGTTCCTCAGTTTACAACAGGATTCTCAAGTTCCTCATTGGAAGACAGCAATCAGCATGGTATTTTTTAAAATTATTTTTCACACAATGAACCATACTAACCAAAATACACACAAACATTTCCCTCTTGAATATACACAGTGTCATTTTCTCCCCTTTCCCCTTCCCTCCCTCCTTCACCCCCCCTCCCCACCCACTCAACATTCAACCTATATGATACATTAAACCCATTAAACAATGTCATCACACAATGAAAATAAACAAGAAATGTGTGTTCTACTTTTACACACTGGGTCAGTTCATTTCATCGACTTCTCCTTCTGTCATTTTAGGCGGTGGAGGTCCGCAGTAGGACTTCTCTGTTGTGTTCCATGTATGGTTCCCAAATTTGTTCGAATACTGTGATGTTATTTCTTAAATTATATGTTATTTTTTCCAATGGAATACATTTATTCATTTCTATGTACCATTGCTGTATTCTCAGGCTCTCTTCTAATTTCCAGGTTGACATAATACATTTTTTTGCTACAGCTAAGGCTATGGTTTGATGACACCATCTTCACTTCACAGGCCAGCAACAATGGGGCACCTCAAAAATGCATGCTTCGAGTAGTTTAAATCCACCCATGCAAAAAGCTCTGGATAACTGAAGTTCACTCTATGAGATTGGAATAAAACTGCTATTGCTCAAGCTGCCCTTTTAAGAAACAATTTTTTTTTTAATCTTTATTTGAATTGTTTGTCTGGAAGTGGAAGGAAGCTCTTCCAGACTCTTCTGTCTCTTTGGTCATGCAGAGTGAAAAAGAAAGGGAAATGTTGATATTCACATTTGTCACTCAGTCTCTGTTAATATAGATCGAATGGAAGCTGTTCCACCATGCAATGATCTTAAAGCATTGTGGATCACAGGGTATTCTGTAATTAATAAAGCTTCTACTCCTCCACACTATCCACATATCAATTTCTATTTTGAGGCAATTATCTGCAAAGTGATTTGTCATTCTCTAGTTTAACAAATGCAAATCAGAAATCGAATCATCTGAATCTAAAACCTCTGTCTGTATTTAAGGAATTTTAAATAAAGATGGCATGTTCTTTAATGTGGAATTTCAACCCACATTTTCACTGAGGTACCATCAGCAAAACAACAGAACCATTCTCCAAAAGCAAATTATGGCAGATCTGGTTAGCTATTTTAATTTGTACCTATCCCTTTACTTAATCGTTAAGATTGATGATAAATAGTTACTCTGACTAGTTTTAGCTGCCAGCACCAAGAGATTCATTTGGATAATATTTTGAGCCCTTGTTTATTAAGTTAGTGGAATGCCAGCAGCAGGCAAACAATGGTTCTATTTTTCATGTAAGTGAGAGTAGTGAATGTCTGATCCTGAATCAAATTCTCTAACTTTGTTCCAGTCACCACCAAGTTTAAGAAAGCAGCAGTGTTTCTCAATCTGGAAAGGTTTGGGTACATCTGTTTTCTTTTAGTCTCTAATAATCTTCCAATGTGCCTTCTTTCCCCTCCCCACTTTCCCAGAATATATAGTTCTAAAGCTCAAAATGTGCATTCCAGGTGTTGATATATCAGATTGGCAAGCTACTGAGACATCTAGAGAGATAAACCAGGAAGTTCTCACGATGTTCCAATCCCACAGTCTTATTCACAGGCTTCCACTCATTCTCTCACACTTTCTTAATAGAGAATTGCAGCATTTGTCAGTTGTAGAGGTATAAATCAGAGTTTTAAATAAATTAATGCCCATCAACTGAATGTGTACTTCTTTTCAAAAAAAAAATTATTTTCATGTAAGCTGGATAACATTGTGCACTTTTACAAATTCCACCAGAATACTCAAAGGCATCACAAAGTTAAATAAACTTTGAAATGGTTCCAACTGCTTTATCTTTGGTTCAGAATTTGGTAACAGCAGTTTCTTAAAGCAAGGTAAAAGCTGATACATAGTTCGTGTAAACCTCAACTGTGGTCCAATGTTGATAGCCAGGAATTGGTTCCCATTGTGTCTCTTGAAGAGTAATGGTGCCTGAAAAATTCCCAAAAAAACTGTATCTATTTCAGGGCTAGATGAACACATTATTTTATCTCCAGTTGCGTGTTGCAATTTTACAGATTTATTATCTTCTAATTGATCTGAGATTGGCCCAGAGGACGTTTCCAGTTGTAGAGGTATAAATCAGAGTTTTAAATAAAGAACACTTGCCACTAGGAAGAGTGGCTGAAGGGTTCCTTGAAATTGTTTCACTATCAGTTAATGCATTGAATTTTTCATTTGATTTTTAACTGTCTTTTGGGAATTTATTGAAGACATGTTTGGTGTTCTCAAGATATTGCACAGATCCTCCCATCATAAGACGAGTGGTGGCATTGCCCATGGTGAATGTACTCTATTCTAAAAGTTATTTACTAATGAAGCAGCTCACTGACTTATTTTCAGTGTTGAACAATCAGACTTTGACTGACAAGTATGAACTAATACTCATGTTACATAATTTATGGAAAAGAACCAAATATTTTTCAAGATTGAAGGTTAATTTTCAATTTTGCTTGTGTTTTCTGTAGCTGTTAGGAAGTTTGCTTTTCATCATTTTGACATTATTGGCAAGGTGATATGAAGTGCAGTCATTCTCATAGGACCAGAACACCATAAGATATAGGAGTAGAACTAGGCCATTCAGCCCATTGAGTCCACTCCACAATTCCATCTTGAGCTGATCCATTCTCCTTCTCAGTCCCACTCCCCTGCCTTCTCCCCATAATCTGTGATACCTTGACTTGTCAGATACTGATCAATTTCTGCATTAAATACAGCCAACGAATCAGCTTCCACATCTACTCATGGTATCAAATTACAGCGCTTTACTATTCTCTGGCTAAAGAAACATTTTCGCATTTTTGTTTTAAATGAGTGCCCTTCAATTCTGAAGTTGTGCCTTCTTGTTCTAGACTCCTCTACCATGGGAAACAACTTTACCATATCTACTCTGTCCAGACCTTTCGATATTTGAACTGCTTCCAAAAGGTTCCTGTCATTTCTGAACTTCAAGGAGTACAGTACAAGAGCTGTCAAATGTTCCTCATATGCTATCCCTTCATTCCAGGAATAATTCTGGTGAAAACTTCTGAATCCTTTCCAATGCCAGGACACCCTTCGTTCAATAAGGAGCCCAAAACTGTGCCCATACTCCATGAGGCCTCAACAGTGCTTTATAAAGCCTCCACATCACATCCCTGCTCTTGTGTCCTATTCCTCTAGATAGTACAGATTCTATCACCAATATGTATATGTACATATGTACAGATGGTAGTGTAGGATGACTGTGATTGGCTGAGAGTGTAGCCACACCTACTGGCAGGTCTTAAAGGATTGCTCCTAGCCAGACCAGGTCATTCTGGACTGGTTGACCTTCTTGTGATATGCTCCAGTCTTTTAGTTAATAAAAGCCTTGGTTTGGATCAACAAGTCTTTGGTTCTTTCAACGCGCATTACACACTGCATTTGCCTTCTGCACCACCAACTCAACCTGGAGGTTAGTCTTTAGGGTATCCTGCACAAGGTCTCCCAGTCCCTTTGCACCTTCAAATTTTGAATTTTCTCCCCATCCAAATAATAGTTTGTCCTTTTATTCTTCCTGCCAAAGTGCATGACTGTACACTTTCCAACATTGGATTTCATTTGCCATTCTCCTTCTTGATCTGAAACCCTCTGCATCTTCTCCCTTCCCATGACCTGACCCTCTACCAATCTTTGCATCATTTGAAAATTTACCCTCAAAGCCATTTATTTCACAATCCAAATTATTAACATAGGATGTAAAAAGAAATGGCCCCAATGCCAACCCCTGCGGAACACCACTGGTAACCGGTAGCCAACCGTAATGGGATCCCACTCTCTGTTTCTTACTGATCAGCCAATTCCCTACTCATGTTAGTATCTTTCCTGTAATTCCATGGGCTCTTGTTAAGGAACCTCATGTGCAGCATATTGTCAAAGTCCTTTTTAAGTCCAAATATACAACATCTACTGTATCTCCTTTGTCTCACCCCCTTGTGGTTTCATTTAAAAATTCCAGTAAATTTGTCAGGCAAGGTTTTCCCTAAAGGAAACCATGCTGAGTTTGGTCTATTTTGTCATCCACCTCTAGGTACTCCATAATCTGATCCTTGACAATAGATTCCCAACAACTTCTCAACCACCAATTTAAGGCTAGCAGGTCTATAATTTCCTTTCTGCTCCCTTCCTCCCTGTTTAAATTGCTTAGTGACCATTGCAATTTCCAGTCCTCTAGTTCCATGGAAAAATCTATTGATTCTTGGAAGATCATTACTAATGTCTCAGCAATCTCAATAGCTGTCTTTCAGAACCCAAGGGTGCATTCTACCTAGTCAAGGAGACTTATCTATCCTTAGACCATTAGGCTTCCCAACTACCTTCTCTAGTGATCATGACTGGAATCACTGACTCCCTTGAAAGTCAGGTATACCTGCTAATGACTTCAACAGTGAAGACTGATGCAAAATACTCATTCAGTTCTTCTGTCATTTCCTTGTCTCCCATTACAATTTCTCCAGTGTCACTTTTTTTCTTTAATTATTTATTATTAAGTTATTCATGTTGCAAAGTTGCAGAATATAATTCTGTGGTTGTGCAAACATCTAAAAAGATAATAGGTATCCAGTTTACATTACAGAATAGAATCATAACTTTCTAGACTTCTGTTTTCTTACTATAACCCGTGGCAAAACATTAGGAAAACTGCCATAAAAATTCAGACTTTATTATTTAATGTTGTGCTCTAGATAAGTTGCATTTTTTTTGAAATATTTTTTTTGAGTTTAACAAAAACCCTTTACACGAGGTATATTAATGATAATATAAATCAAATCATATAATATACATATCACATATTAATTGTAAATTAGAAGCAAAACCATAATTATTACATAGCTTATTTCAATCAGGACATCAAATTCTATAATGATCATAATTAAATAATTGCTATGACCTAAAGTGATATTAATGTAAAAATTATACAAATACTACATGTAAAATTCCCTTATACATCCTTTATATTTCTCTGATGTGATCATATTGTTCTGTGATAGGTCATAAATTAGATCAGCCATGATCGTATTGAATGGCAGAGCAGGCTCGATGGGCCATTTTTGGCCTACTCCTGTTCCTACTTCCTATGTTCCCATGTTCTGTAATCTGTAATTTAATAATAAAAAGAAAAAAAAAGGATTTTTAAAAATCCCTACTAATGTACCTCCTCCCTCTCGACAAGGTTACCTGTATATATTGTAAATATGAATCGAATTACGGCACCCAGACATCAGACAGGGAATCCCTCAAGCATCCGCACCACTTAAATCCTCAGATGTTTATAATAATCCATGAATGGGCCCCACATCTTATCAAATTCAGACTTTGCATCTTTAATATTATCTATTTTTTTCCAAACTTAAATAAGACATGATATCATGTAACCATTGAATGTAAGTGGGTGAAACATTATCTTTCCACTTTATCAAAATTGTTTGTCTAGCTATCAACAAATCAAAAGCTAGGATTTTCTTCTGGGTTGAAGACAAAGATATATCCTCTTTTAGAGAAAAACCAAATAAAACAATCAAATGGCATGGTTCTAATTTAGTCTTGAGAATCATTGAATAAGTTTGGAAACCATCTTTCCAGAAAATGCCAAAGCATATGAATCAATGAAGCTTCAAAATATTTTACACTTATCACATAATGGATCCATATCAGGATTTTTAAAAAAAAGATCATTTAACTTTAGACATATGTATTTTGTGCACCACCTTAAATTGCAACAAACAATGTGGTGCACAAAATGAAGACTCATTGATCTAATTAAGAGTGTCATTTTCTGTCGCTCCCATATCTACTCTCGCCTCTTTTTAGTCTCACTAATAAAGCATTTTGTATACTTTTTGATGTCATTTGCAAGCATCCTTTCAAAGTTCATCTTTTCCTTCCACCCAGTTCTGTCTCTTCCCACTAATTCATGCTTCCTTGTAAGCCTTTTCTTTTTTGCAATATCAAGGCATAGATTTATTTTTCACAAGAAGGAGCAACCCTTCAATTTCAAGACTTGTGTCATGTAATTAATATTAGACATAATTTGTCTGAATAAATACACTGCAATAAAACTCAAATTCAATAAAAACCAGAGCAGAACACAATCATTTGATGCTTCTGAACTTCTATTTGAGTTCACTTATGTAGTAGGTAAGATATTATATCTTTGGCTTGGCTTCGCAGATGAAGATTTATGGAGGGGTAATGTCCACGTCAGCTGCAGGCTCGTTTGTGGCTGACAAGTCCGATGCGGGACAGGCAGACACAGTTGCAGCGGTTGCAGGGGAAAATTGGTTGGTTGGGGTTGGGTGTTGGGTTTTTCCTCCTTTGTCTTTTGTCAGTGAGGTGGGCTCTGCGGTCTTCTTCAAAGGAGGTTGCTGCCCGCCGAACTGTGAGGTGCCAAGATGCACGGTTTGAGGCGATATCAGCCCACTGGCAGTGGTCAATGTGGCAGGCACCAAGAGATTTCTTTAGGCAGTCCTTGTACCTCTTCTTTGGTGCACCTCTGTCATGGTGGCCAGTGGAGAGCTCGCCATATAACACGATCTTGGGAAGGTGATGGTCCTCCATTCTGGAGACGTGACCTACCCAGCGCAGTTGGATCTTCAGCAGCATGGATTCGATGCTGTCGGCCTCTGCCATCTCGAGTACTTCGATGTTAGGGATGAAGTCGCTCCAATGAATGTTGAGGATGGAGCGGAGACAACGCTGGTTGAAGCGTACTAGGAGCCGTAGGTGATGCCGGTAGAGGACCCATGATTCGGAGCTGAACAGGAGTGTGGGTATGACAGTGGCTCTGTATACGCTAATCTTTGTGAGGTTTTTCAGTTGGTTGTTTTTCCAGACTCTTTTGTGTAGTCTTCCAAAGGCGCTATTTGCCTTGGCGAACTTCCATCACCATGAATGTGAAAACAGAAACATCAGATAAACGACAAACAAGACAAACAGCATGATAAATACATGTGAATTACCATTTTCAATGTCTTCATTCTGAAGTTCTGCACCCTCCATTATTTTTGTTCAACATAACACAAAAAGTCACATGTCAAAGAAGGCCTACTACCACTTTGTCAAAGCATTAAAGAGGAATAATAAAGATGTGCAGATGAGATTTTCTTTATTTGTTTTGCAAAAGCATCCCAAATACCAGTGGACCAGTACAGGTTGATTCCATGAACATAAATGCATGAAGAATATCAGGAGATCAAGGATTTGTAGTGATACACACGCATCTTCATGAATGTTTCTGTGTTTTTTTAATAAAGGAACTATTTTGCCTAATCTTTCATTTAAAAGATAATTAGAAAGATGCATAGAAAAATTAAGAGATATGGTCCATACTCAGGCAATTCTCTCAGACAACTTGGCTGGCATGGATAAATTAGGCCAAAGAGCCTTTTCTCATGCTATAATAACATTCTCCTTATCCCTGCTTAGTAAGAATTGCCCCAGTTAGAGGCTTTATCTGTAAACTTGGGGTAGAGGGTATTAATTATCTATAACGTTATTGTTCATCTTTTGGGAGGCTCCTTGGAGGGGAGAAACGTGTAGATGCGGTGACGGTTAAATATTTTCAAAGAATGTGGCGGAAAATAAAGTAAAATTCAGAATACAATATGGTCAAAATTTCAGCTATGGAATAAGTATGGAATTGATCAAAAAGCTAATTTGCCTTCTGAGTCCACGGTGGATCCTTATATTAAAAAAAAATTCAGTCCATTTTATTCTCTTCTTCTAGCCAAACAAGATTAATTCCCACAAGGAATTGCAGTTTCTTTTCAAAATGATTGATGGTCTCTGCTACTACCATCATTTTGGCAACAAATTGCACTTGTAGCATTTAAAAAATGTTCTTTCTCAACTCCCTCCACCCCCTCCCATAATCATTTATTCAACGCCACAGGATTTTCAAACATTTATTTTAATTAAGTCTTGGACATCTCAGCCTCCTTTGCTTCAAGGAGAACAATCACAGCTTTTCCAACCCAATTTTCAATTGAATTAATTTTTTAAAATTTAGATATACAGCACAGAACCAGGCCCTTGTACCCCACAAGCATGTCACCCAATTACACTCGATTGACCTTCACCCCAAGTATGTTTTGAAGGGTGGGAGCAAACTGAAGCCCCAGGGAAAACCCACAAAGACACAGGGACTATGTATAAACTCCTCATTTGGCAACGCGGGATTCAAACCCACTGGCACTGTAACTGTGTTGTGCTAACTGCTACCCTAACCATGCCACCCTGTAAAAATATTTTAATTGTATGCTATTGGACAAGTCAATTCATACAGCAGGTAGTGCAAACGGTTTTCAGATGGCAGCGGCTATAATTCTACAATTCAGAATGCAGATACAGTCACCTGAAAATCTTGAAAACATGATACATAGTGATGGCATAAGAATTCCTTAAAGTTTGCAGAATGCAGACATGAAAATCATTAGAAATTGAACACATTTTAAATTCCGAAAAATGGAACGAACAAAGGAAATGACTGAATTAAGATTGAAACTGAGAAACTGCATGATACCATCTGACAGCAAGTGATGAAGCTTTGTGACTTGCAGTTGATCTGTCTGGAGGAGAAAAAATGGGAAATTAAGAACATAAAAGAGGGAACAGAAAAATGATAGAACTCTGGGAAATAAAATATTGTAGCTTCCACAATTGTGTAATAAAATATTGTTGAAAATAGCCAGTCAGGCAGCATCTGTGTTGAGAGATGATCTGTTTCTCCATTGTTGACCCCTTAACCAAACAGTTCAAGTTTGATAATGTAGAGGACAGATTGCTAAGATCTATGCTCTTCAGATGTCAAGCCAAGTTTATCGTCATCTGATTGTTCAAATACAACCCGATGAAACAGCGTCCTCTGGCCCTCAGTGCAAAAAAATATACAACCAGACATAATACACATACAGGCAAACAGTACATATGCAGGACAAGTATTCAATCTATATAAATAAATATTGTTTCATAAATATGAGAGTCTTGGATGGTTAGTGTGAGTGGTTCACTTGGTTGTTCAGCATTCTCACTGCCCATGGGAAGAAGCTTTTCCTCAGCCTGGTTGTGCTGGCTCTGATACTCCTGTATCTCTTCCCCAACAGGAGCAGCTGAAAGATACTATGTGCAGAGTGGAGGGGTTCCTCATTTTTGCACATCCTCTTTAGACTACGATCCTGGAAGTTCATGTCGATGTGAGGGTGGGAGGGGCAGAAGACTCCAGTGATCCTCTCTGCCACTCTTATTGTCCTGTGGATCAACTCCAATCCATTTCTCTGCAGTAATCATACCACACTGTGATGTAGCTGGCCACGATGCTCTTGATAGAAGATTGACATAATGGTGGCTGGTAGCCTTGTCAACTTTAGTCTTCTCAGGAAGTGCTGTCACTGTTGCAGCTTCCTGACAAGGGAGGAGATGCCAAATTTCCATGATAGGTCACTATTTAAGTGAACTCCAGGGAACTTGGTGCTCTCCACTCTCTCTACTACAGTGTTGTTGATGTGTAGTGGAGGGTGGTTGTACCTGGATTTCCTAAAGTGAGACTCAGGTTGTTACACTCGTTCCATTTCATGAGATTTTCCATCTCTTCTCTGTGTGCAACTCATTATTGTTGGTGAGGACAATTACCATTGTCTTATCTGAAAACTTGATGGTATTGTAGGAGCTGGATCTGGCGATGCATTTGTTGGTCAGTAGCGTGAACAGGTGCAGGCTGGGCACACAGCCCTGAAGCGCACCAGTGCTCAGCGTGACGGTGATTAACGATGGGTCAGGATGAAGTATCAAGAAACAAGATACATCTGTTTTCAAATATGACCACTCAATAATTTCCAACCAATTATTGAGTCATAAATTTTTCAAATCTGATTTTTTTCCAGATATAATCAAAGAAATTAATGAAGGTATGCTCTTGACAAGGATCTGCATTGTATGCTGGTCTAGAAGGTTAAGGCACTGAGTTGCATTGGTGAACTAAATCCAAAATTGGCTGGAAGATGGTAGGTAGAAGGTCGTGATGGATGGGTGTCTTTCTGACTGTAAATACCTATCAAGTGGTGTACTGTAAAGATCAGTGTTGGGACCTTGTTGATTGTAATACTAATGACTTAGATACAAATGTAAATGTAGATACCAGTAAATTTGCAGACAACATAAAGAAGATTGCTTAAATATACAGCATGTCATTGGTCAAAGGAAAGTTGGATGAAGTTATGGCTGATGAAATTTCATGAAGGTCAGTGAGATGTAATGCACTTTATGAGGTCAGTAAAGATGCATATATCAGGATGCTGTTTCTCGACTACTGTTTGGCATTCAACATCATCATCCCCTTAAAACTGATCATCGAACTCCAAAATCTGACCCTCAATACCACACTGTGCAATTGGATCCTCACTTCCAGACCCCAATCAGTGAGGATTGTTAATAATATCTCCTCCACAATCTCCATCAGTACCAGAGCACCAGAGGGCTGTGTACTTAACCCTCTCCTCTACTCATTTTACACCTATGACTCTGGTTCAGAATGACAACAACATTACCCAGAAATTTACAGACAATTCCTCGGTAGTGGGGTTGTATTAAAAGGGGCGATAAGTCAGTGTACAGGATGGAGATTGAAAACTTGTTAAAAAAATGATTTGGGAATGAAAATCAATAAAGCTCAAAAAAGATAGAGAAATTTAGGTAAAATATTTATTTTAATCAAATTAATGCATCCAATCATTGTAATTGAAAGTGGAGACCATCCGGATAGAGACAGTTTAACCTGATTAAATAATGCTACATCATTTTCTCTCATAAGCTTTTTATGACTTTTTGTAATTATAGTTCCTAAATATTGGAATTGGTCCTTAACTATCTTGAATGGAAAATTAGAAATAGGTCCCTTTAAAGGTAAGAGTTCACTTTTATATAAATTTACTTCATAACCTAAACATTTTCCAAATTGAGTAAACCTATTTAATTAGGTATGGAAATCTCCAAATTTGAAATAAACAGCAATAAATCGTATGTATAAAGAGATACTTCATCTTCAATTCCATATCTGGTTATTCCCTTAAATTCTGTCATAGAGCAGCTGCTGGAGTTTCTAACACTATGTCAAAAAGTAAGGGACTTGATGGATATCCTTGATGTGTTCCCCTAAATAATCTAAACATTGCAGCACAGCACAAGCCCTCAATGTTGTGTCGAGCTATACTTACTTACTAAACCCTTCCTACGTCATAACCTTCTATTTTTCTTTTATCAATGTGCTTGTGTAAGAGTCTCTTAAATGCCCTTACTGTTTCAGATCCACTATCATCCCTGGCAAGGTATTCCAGACATCCACAATTCTCTGTGTGTTTTTAAAAAATGGCCACTTTTGTTTTCCCTTCTCTTTGTACAGATGTCCTATGATGTTTCTTATTCCTGCCCTTGGAAGAAGATGCTATAGACCTCTATTAAGTCACCTCTCATTCTTCTTTGCTCTAAAGAGAAGAGTCGGAGCTCTGCCAACCTTGTCTCATAAGACTTATTTTCCAATCCAGGCAACATCCTGGTAAATCTCCTTTGCATCTTCTCCATAGCTTCCACATTCTTCCATAATGAGGTGACCAGAACTGAACACAGTATTCTAGATGTGGTCTCACTAGAGATTTGTAGAGTTGCAACATGACATCTTACTCTTGAATTCAATACTCCCCATTAATGAAGCCCAGCATCCCATTGATCATCTTAACTATCCTATCAACCTGCATGGCAATTTAAGAGATGTATGGATTTAGATCCCAAGGTCCCTCTGTTCCTCCACATTGTTAAGTATCCAACCATTAACCCTGTACTCAGCCTTCTAGTTTGACCTTACAAAATGTAGCACCTTACACTTACCCAACTTTATATGGAGAAACTGGTCAGGTTGGATTTATTTAACTCCAGAACATAGGAGACTGGGGATCAGGGGATGATCTTATCAAGTTTCACAAAATTCTGTGGGACATCGTTAGAGCAAGGCAGGTTAGAATTAGAGGTCAGTTGTAGGGTGAATTTGGAAATATTTAAAGCAGACCTGAGAAGTATATTTTTCACCAAGATGGTGGTGAATATCTGGAATAAACTACCAGAATAGGACAGATATTAATGAAATGTTTAAAAGGTATTTTATCAGATATTTGAATATTAGTAAAGGGGGATTTGGGCCTTGTATGGGAAAATAGGATTAGCATGGAGAAGCATCTTAGTTACTAATGATGAGGTGGGCTGTAGAGGCCTATTTCTCTGTTGTACATGGCAAGGATTCCATTAGTCCATGATTGCTGGAGTCACCAATGAAACTTTGTTAACCAATATCATTTTGTTTCACACTCAATTTCTCCATTGGCTCACTCATACATAAAATGAAAAGATGAATCCCAGAACAAAGAACAGATTTCCATAACACCAAAATGTAGAAACGGCGGCAGTTCAAGCAGAAACCCCAGCCCCCATTTTTAATGTAAAATGCGGAAGGGCATCGATCACAGCTATGTCAAAACTCTCTTTTTAATTTTACAAGAAAATATTGTACTTGGCTCTACCCTCTGAATTTTCATCTTGAATGTGTTTCTTTTCTCCAGCTGGTTTCTATTCCTCTAGCTTGAGGCTTAACAATTTTCAACATACTGTATGTACACATGCTTTGCTCTTTATAGTTTTATCACTATATCACATTCATTACACGTTTCTGCAAACCTTCTTGCTTTCATGATTATGTCATAGTACTAGAAATCCACATTGCTCCTTATTTTCTTATTTATTTGATGGTGATGTCACTGACAAGGTCAGTATTTACTGCTCTGTATCGGCCAACATGGTCAAGGAGGTCCTGTTGAGCTGCCACTTTCAACAATTGTAGCCTGTAAGTTGAAAATACCCTTAAAATATTCTTGGAAGCAACATACAAAATGCTGGAGGGACTCATTAGGTCAGGCAGCATCCATGCCAGGCAACAGGCAGTCAACGCTTTTGGTCATTAATCAGTAAAAAAAAATGAACATATTGTTTAGAAGGCTGCATCTTAATTTTGAATCAGTGATAGTGAGAAAGACAGAATAATGGGTGACTGGATATTGTGGTGGTGTCCAACTGAGCCTTATCCTTGCAGCCAGTGAAATAGGTTTATAAAATGTATAGAAACTGTATGATAGTGCAATTTTAAACTGTGTATAGTGTAGCTACAGTGCACTGTGATGGAGAGTTGAAAAGGTTTAAAATTCTAATAGTGGGAATGGTTAATTTAAATTGGTAGAGAGCCAATAGAGAGAAAATGGAGGAATGGAAAAAGAGAATGTTTAAAATGTTTAATGAAATACCAATCTAGCAGGCTGTTTTTTTACTGAACGGTGTGAAGCTTCTTCTATTGTGTTTTGGGTGCAGTTGCTCATGCAGAACATTCATCCATGTTCCTGACCTGTTTTGTAGAAAGTGAAATTGGCTTTGAGGAATGAGGATTTGATTCATAGACTGCCAGAAACTCAGTCTCTGACCTAGTCTTATAGCCACTTTACATGTGTTTGGACTAGCCATTGGTAACCACTCTGATGTTGAGTGGAGGGTTTGTTTAATACTAAATGTGCTGGTTATCAAAGTGACATTCTGTTATTGGAGTCGGTTACTGCACACATAACTAGGTGGTGAGGGAAAATGAGCCTTCATTTCCACAGTTTAAGGAAGTTTTCCTTTGTAAGGTTAATTGTGCTTTGAAATAATTGGTAGCCCAACTTTAAAGTTACTCTAAACATTCAACTAATGAACCAAATAACAGAAATGATCCCCAATAACGGAGTCCAATCATGTCATGAGCAATCATCAGCCTAGACATTGTCTGCGTCATGTGAGCAAGGTTAGGTTCATTATTTGTCAAGCTCCAAATACAACTGATTGATAAATATAATAATATAATTGATAAATCTGTGAATATTCTTTAGACCTTAGAGTAGAGCTGTGATGTGATAACTGAATATATTCACTATCAATACAATATAATCAAGTTACATAGCTAAAATGTACGACTTGATGGAATCTGTGTAATTGATCAAGAAGCATTCGCTAATCTATTTAATTTATATCTTGCACACATCTCTCAGTGAGAGAGCATTTTGGAGATAGCGATTACAATTCTATCACCTTTACAATACATTGGAGAGAGATAGAAAGAGATAAGTTAGAAAAATTGATTAATCAGAGTAAAGGGAATTATGAGGCTATCAGGCAGGAAATTGGAAGCTTAAATTGGGAACAGATGTTCTCAGGGAAAAGTACAGAAGAAATGTGGCAAATGTTCGGGGCTCAGGGGATATTTGTGTGAAGTTCTACATGGGTACATTCCAATGAGGTGGAAGTTATGGTAAGGTACAGGAACCATGGTGCACAAAGGCTGTAAAAAAAAAAAAAATCTAGTCAACAAGAAAAAGCTAATAATAGGTTCAAAGAGCTAGGTAATGCTAGATATAAGATATCTTATTTATTTGATAGTGATGTCACAAGGCTAAGAGGAAAGAGCTTTTAAAGGAAATTAGGAGAGCCAGAAGGGGCCATGACAAGGCCTTGGTGAGCAGGATGAAGGAAAACCCCAAGGCATTTTACAAGTATGTGAAGAGCAAGAGGATAAGACATGTAAGAATAGGACCTATCAAGTGTGACAGGAACCGGAGGAAATAGCAGAGGTACTTTAATAAATACTTTACTTCAGTATTCACGATGGAAAAGGGTCTCAGTGATTGTAGTGATGACTTGTAGCAGACTGAAAAGCTTGTAGATATTAAGAGAAAGGATATGCTGGAGCCTTTGGAAAAGCATCAAGTTGGATATGTCGCCGGGAACGGATGAGATTGCTGAACCTCTAGCGATGATTTTTGAATTATCATTGGGGATGGGAGAGGTACAGGAGGATTGGAAGATTGAGGAGGTTGTTCCTTTATTCAAGAAAGGGAGTAGAGATAGCCCAGGAAATTATAGACCAGTGAGTCTTAATTCAATGTTTGGTAAGTTAATGGAAAAAATCCTGAGAGGCAGGAGTTATGAACATTTGGAGAGATATAATATGATTAGGAATAGTTAACACGGCTTCGTGAAGGACAGGTTTTTGAGAATATTATGGTAAACACATTAATGAAGGAAGAGCAGTAGCTGTAGTGTATATACATTTTAGCAAGGCATTTCATAAAGTACCCCATGCAAGGCTTATCGAGTAAATAAGGAGGCAGAGGATCCAAGGGGACATTGGTTTGTGGATCTGCCATTCTGAAAAGAACCAATTTCTTCCTACTCTTTGCTTCCTGTCCATCACTAATTCTCTATCCACCTTAATACCATACCTCCTATACAGTGCTTTTCAAGTTTGTATGCTAGTCTTCTATGCAGAACCTTATCAAGTGCCTTACTAAAGTCCAGATATACCACATCCACTGATTTCCCCCCCATCCACTCTAATAGTTGCATCCTCAAAAAACTCTATTGGATTCATCAGACATGATTTTCCCTTCATGGTGATTTGAAAAATTATCACTAATACATCCACTATTTCCTGGGCTACTTCCTTCAGCACTCTTGGGTGCAGACCATCCGGCCCTTGGGATTTATCTGCCATTAATCCCTGAAATTTATCTAATACCACCTCTAGACTTCCAATTATTTCCTCCCTCAAATTAGATCCCCAATTCTCAACAATTTCTTAAAGATTAGCTATGTCTTCCTTGGAAGTCATTCAAACAGTCTGCCATACCCTTGTTCCCCATTATTAACTCACCCATCTCTGATATTACATTAATTTGTGCTCCAGCATCCAATTTAACTAATGTATATGTCATTCACTGTTAATCTCAACATCTAGTCTCTTTTTTCTTTCTTGTTTTCAGTCACAACATCTACATAGAATTCCTCTATCATTCATCTACTGAATGACCTTGATTTGTTGAACTTGGTTCCTACAGCATCGGGCACAATGGTTGCTTTTGTTGCACATATAGCATGTTTTACCATATGCTAGACACTTTTTTAGTAGGTATTGTGAACGGCATCGATGACATGGCTTTCAATTGTCCCTCAGTTTTGTTTGCTGGCGTCGTTCCTCTTTGATGAGCTTTTTGTTAAACGGTTGATGTCTGTTCTTTCTCACTGCATCCACATTGCAGCTAGTTTCACTGAACAGCTCTTTTGACTATGTTTTTATAATTTCTGTAGCCCTACACAGTGCTATGGCTTTTTCCAGGTCAAGATTTTGCTCTATTAGCAGTCTTTCCCTTAGACTATTTGGAAAACCACACACAAGTCTGTCTTTTATCAGCAAGTCGGTCAGTCCACCAAATTCACGTGTTTTACTTCTGTTTCTCAATTCGGTCACATACTGATCAATACTTTCTTCCATTTTCTGTGCACATGTGAAAAATCTGTGCCTCTCAAACATCACGTTACGTTTAGGGATGCAGTATGTCTCAAACTGTTCATTATTTTTCCAGTTCCATTTTGTCTCCTTTAGCAGCAAATGTGAAGTTATTATACACCTGCAGGGCTTCATCATCCACAATATGTAAGAAAACTGGCACTTTAACTTTATCACTTTTCTCATCTGCTCCGACTGCCACTAAATACAATCCAAAATGCTGTTTAAATCTGTTCCAATGTTCAGCACATTACCTGTTTTGCTGTTTTGTGTAATCCTTCCATTTTTCATTTGTGTTATAAGTTTTCAATGTTTCTATGTTAGGTTTCATGATTGTGCATGTTGAAATGTTAGTAAAATATTTTAATATGTAAGATACTGGAATTCTCTTAGTATAAAAGGTGAAGAACTTGCTGATAAATTTGCATAGTTTGTGAACATTATTCAGCATTCTTGAACAGAAAATATAACTGAATTACAAGATAACAAGAATGGGTGTTCCATAAACATAATGATTTCTATAGTGCTAGGAATGTGAAAGTGCCATTTCTGGGTTGTGACTGATCGGCATTGAATAATTCAATTTTTATGCCTAAATAAATATCCTGCAGTTTTGAAGATTGCTAAAGAGAATTGGAAGAAAATGGGAGATTCGAGGAGTTATTGTGTTGTCTGAACGCACAGCAGAAAATATTATTTATGACATGATGGCATTGAGCAACATTTTCATCATATTTACTTCTATTTTTAAAGGAGTGTACTCCACAATACCTTCTTCTTTGGCTTGGCTTCGCGGACGAAGATTTATGGAGGGGGTAAAAAGTCCACGTCAGCTGCAGGCTCGTTTGTGGCTGACCAGTCCGATGCGGGACAGGCAGACACGATTGCAGCGGTTGCAAGGGAAAATTGGTTGGTTGGGGTTGGGTGTTGGGTTTTTCCTCCTTTGCCTTTTGTCAGTGAGGTAGGCAAAACCCATAAAAAAGATGCATGAAAATACATACTGTATAATTTGGTGGATAAGGCAACCTTCAGATAAGACGAGACCCCCAATTTCAGTCTGAATTTTTATGTTTTTAGCTCATATGAATTGTATTAGACAGCCCCCAAACTACTGTGGTGAAGTTTAGGTCAGTGAGCATCAAACTATGATATGTGAATACATTGAATTAAATACCTTGAATGTATGACCGGTAATACCTTAATGTACTACCTGTAAATTGTTTAAATTGTCGGTATGTTACCAGTGAGGTATATAATAAACAAATACCATATGTATACTATTGTCCGTAGAGGTCGTAGGTTAACCAAGGTCAAAGGCCGATTTGTTTACATACCAGTACCATATGTGTGCTGACTGAGTTGGTATCATGTTGACTGAGCTGGTGAGCGTGGCCAGTAGGTGGCTGAAGCACCATCATAAAGCGATTCACAGTTCAGTTTAAAAAAATTTTTGTCAAACTATTATCATGGAGCTACAGCAAAATGAAGAAACTGTGAAGCAAATTTTAAGTTAAAAGTCATTGAAGAGGTCAAGGAATCTAATGACTGTGCTACTGCAAGGACATTTGACATAATTGAGAACAGGGTAAGAGAATGGAGAAAGAATGAAGATGTTTGATGTTTTAAGACAAATGCCAAAGAAACAATGTTTGATGAGAAGAGGAATCGCTCGGTGGCCAGAGTTGTAAAATCATGTTGCAGAATGGGGTACTGGAACAGAGGCAGGGTTGCTACATACTTCTTTTTCTTCTTCTTTGGCTTGGCTTCACGGATGAAGATTTATGGAGGGGGTAAATGTCCACGTCAGCTGCAGGCTCGTTTGTGGCTGACAAGTCTGATGCGGGACACGCAGACATGGTTGCAGCGGTTGCAGGGGAAAATTGGTTGGTTGGGGTTGGGTGTTGGGTTTTTCCTCCTTTGTCTTTTGTCAGTGAGGTGGGCTCTGCGGTCTTCTTCAAAGGAGGTTGCTGCCCTCCGAACTGTGAGGTGCCAAGATGTATGGTTTGAGGCGATATCAGCCCACTAGCGGTGATCAATGTGGCAGGCACCAAGAAATTTCTTTAGGCAGTCCTTGTACCTCTTCTTTGGTGCACCTCTGTCACGGTGGCCAGTGGAGAGCTCGCCATATAACACGATCTTGGGAAGGCGATGGTCCTCCATTCTGGAGACGTGACCCACCCAGCGCAGCTGGATCTTCAGCAGCGTGGACTCGATGCTGTCGGCCTCTGCCATCTCGAGTACTTCAATGTTAGGGATGAAGGCGCTCCAATGAATGTTGAGGATGGAGTGGAGACAACGCTGGTGGAAGCGTTTTAGGAGCCGTAGGTGATGCCGGTAGAGGACCCATCATTCGGAGCCGAACAGGAGTGTGGGTATGACAACGCTTATCTTTGTGAGGTTTTTCAGTTGGTTGTTTTTCCAGACTCTTTTGTGTAGTCTTCCAAAGGTGCTATTTGCCTTGGCGAGTCTGTTGTCTATCTCGTTGTCAATCCTTGCATCTGATGAAATGGTGCAGCCGAGATAGGTAAACTGGTTGACCGTTTTGAGTTTTGTATGCCCGATGGAGATGTGGGGGGGGCTGGTAGTCATGGTGGGGAGCTGGCTGATGGAGGACCTCAGTTTTCTTCAGGCTGACTTCCAGGCCAAACATTTTGGCAGTTTCCGCAAAACAGGACGTCAAGCGCTGAAGAGCTGGCTCTGAATGGGCAACTAAAGCAGCATCGTCTGCAAAGAGTAGTTCACGGACAAGTTTCTCTTGTGTCTTGGTGTGAGCTTGCATGCGCCTCAGATTGAAGAGACTGCCATCCGTGCGGTACCGGATGTAAACAGCGTCTTCATTGTTGAGGTCTTTCATGGCTTGGTTCAGCATCATGCTGAAGAAGATTAAAAAGAGGGTTGATGCGAGAACACAGCCTTGCTTCACGCCATTGTTAATGGAGAAGGGTTCAGAGAGCTCATTGCTGTATCTGACCCGACCTTGTTGGTTTTCGAGCAGTTGGATAACCATGTTGAGGAACTTTGGGGGGCATCCGATGCGCTCTAGTATTTGCCAAAGCCCTTTCCTGCTCACGGTGTTGAAGGCTTTGGTGAGGTCAACAAAGGTGATGTAGAGTCCTTTGTTTTGTTCTCTGCACTTTTCTGCATGTCAAACTGCATGAGTTTTTCAAGCTTTGTTGGGACCAAGGAGAACTGCCTCAGGACCTTCGTGATGCCATCATCATCACCCTGTACAAAAACAAAGGCGAGAAATCAGACTGCTCAAACTACAGGGGAATCACGCTGCTCTCCATTGCAGGCAAAATCTTCGCTAGGATTCTCTTAAATAGAATAATACCTAGTGTCGCCAAGAATATTCTCCCAGAATCACAGTGCGGCTTTCGCGCAAACAGAGGAACTACTGACATGGTCTTTGCCCTCAGACAGCTACATACTGTAGTCACAAGGAATAACATCAGAGCATATTGCACTGAAATGGGCAAGGTCAAACCCAGAACACAGTGGAGATTTTAAAAGTACAGTAGGCTGGAGCAGCCATTTCTTGAACAGGAAAAATCTGGTATTACGACAAAAAACAAAATTGCTCAGAAACTACCAAAGGATCTTGATCTAAAGAAGTACAGGCTATGAAAGAACCAGCTTTATGGCGGTTTTATTGTGCATGGCCGATGGTACAAAGTTAAATCGCATGGTCATATTCAAGTACAAAATTTAACCTAAAATAAAATTCCCACCTGGTGTTTTTGTGCATTTTCATGAAAGGCTGGATGGAAGAAAGTGATGTAAAACTATGGATAGACAATGTGTGGAATGGGCAGCCAGACAGTTTACGCAAGGAACAGAGTTTGTTGGTCTGGGATATGTTTTGCACACATTTAACTGATAAGACTAAAAATAGATTAGCACAAAATAATTTTGTGATTGTTGTTATACCAGGTGGTTTGACTTCTCTATGGCAACCACTTGTTGTCTGCTTGAACAAGTCATTTAAAGATCACATGCATGAAGAATGAGTGAGTAGATGATGAGTGCTGAAACATCCTTTACAGAAGTCAGGGGCAAAGCGTGCTGCATCACCTGATGCACTGTGTGATTTTGGGATCAAAGCATGGGATAAAGTGAAAGTAGAGACTGTAATAAATCTTTCAATAAGGCCAGTATCTCTCGTGCAATGGATGGTACAGAGGATGATTTACTGTGGGACACTGACGATGAAGCCAAAACCGACTCATCAGATTCAGATTGGGACCTGTATGATGACATATAAACAGTGAGACTCCAGATGTACTTGCTGAGCTTTAGACGATGAAGGTAGCGATTTTGAAGGATTTTAAATGTATGTGGTGTTTTTTTTTGCAATTGTTTTATTTGTTTAACGCCAGATTGGAAATAGATTTTAATGCAAAATAAAAATTATGCACAGTACAGTAGCTTTTGTTTTAATATACCAGTATCTTAAAAATTTGTTATCGGGTGGATTCTGGAACAACTCAAGTGGTATTTTGAATACCACTTGAAAAGGGCATGAGTGGATTTTTGCCCTTCTTCAAAATTGTTGTAACAATTGCCATTGTGAAAGATTCCATGAGGGTCCGCTTTCCCTAAGCTGGCCTATCACCTCCATATACAGAGGCATTAATAAGTCCTTAAATTCTTAATAGATCTCAGATGGGAATCCATCCTCCCCTGAAGACTTGCCTGGTTGTAGTACACTCAATGCTTTACTCAGTCCTCTGTAAAAGGAAGGTCTAATCCCACCTGCTCCTCTGAATTCAGGTGTGGGAGATCTTATCTGGCCAGGAACTCATCCATTTGACTCGGAACTCCAGTCAATTCAGATTTGTACAATCCTTCATAGAATTCCCTGAAGGTCTTATTAATTTCTTTTGGTTTATATGTAACCTGTCCATGAGACCTGGCCATTCCACAATTGTATTGCATTAATTGTTCTAGATGCTTGTTCTCCCCTCAACTGCCAAGTGAGGACCTTGTAGGCTCTCTCCCCCAACTCAATGCATTTGTCTCAACCTCATAATGGTCTTCTCCATACTGTACATCTGAATCATATTATATTGCAATATTTTGTTTGTGAGAGCTCTATAATGGTCCTCCAAGCCTAATTCCCAAAAATCCTTTTGTAATTGGATAATGTCCTTTTCCAATTCATCCACCTCCCTCATATAATTTTTCTTGACTGTCTTTGTATACCCAATTATCTTGGTCCTCAAGTACGCCTTAAGGGTGTCACCTAGAAGAAATTTATCTGGAGTGGGAATTTTTATTTAAGGTGCTGGAGAAGGAGGAATTGGGACCAACTTTTCAAAATTGGATCAGGACGCTATGTTGTGCGCCTAAGGCAAAAGTCATAACCAATGGGTAGGTCTCTTCAGCCATCCCACTTACCAGATCTAGTATACAAGGGTGCCCACTGTCACTGGCTCTCTTTGTGCTGTCAATGGAACCTTTAGCAGAGGCCTTTGGTCAGAATCCAGACATTAAAGGTTATAGAGTGGGTCAGGAGGAGCACAAAATCAACTTATTTGCTGATAACATACTGATATATCTGACAGACCCTACGACTTCTTTGCCTCGACTGCACGTGGTACTGGAGGACTATGGGAAACTTTCTGGGTATAAGATCAATTGGGAAAAGAGTGAGGTGATGCCACTCACTGAGGGTTATGATAGTTAATTTAAAGAAAATATTAATTTAAAGTGGCCGCAGGAAGGAATCAAATACCTTGGAGTTAATATTGATGGTAACTTGAATAATCTATACAAGTTAAGCTACACCCCCTTGCTGGAGAGAGTTGAGGAGGACCTAAAGAGGTGAATGTCCCTGCCCATAACACTGGTAGGAGGGTTAACTGCATCAAAATGAATGTGTTCCCAAGATTCCAGTATCTTTTTCAAACATTGCCTGTACCATTGCCTTGGGGTTTCTTTGAAGAGCTGCTACATAATGTTAGAAGGTTTCTCTGGAGTGGTAAGGTGGCAAGGGTGTCACTGGAAAAAATAATATGGGACTACAGTCTAGGCGGATTGAAAATGCCAGACTTCAAACATATTATTGGGCAGCTCAGTTAAGATACATCGCCTCTCCCTTTCATGGAGGAGGTGTACCATCCTGGGTGCAAATTGATCTGCAGTTAGTGGGCGAGAAGATAGCAGAGGGTTTCATTTACAAATGGGACACCAAATTGCTGTCAGGGAAGAAAGGCAGCCCCATTCTAAAACAAGTGATTTGTAGCTGGAAACAAATTAGCCAGTATCTGAACACTAAAGTGGAGCTGTCACCAAAAACGCCCCTGACTCCCAATAAATGAATACCATTAACGGTAGGTAACAAGATCCTGGACATCTGGCACATTAATGGCATTAGGTGCATAGAGAACTGTTACAAGCACGGGCAATTAATGTCGTTTGAGCAGCTAAAAAATAAATATGCTTTGACAAACTTCAGACATTCAACTGCTATCTTCAAATAAGTTATTTTCTATGGGACATATTGGCTCCAAGTATGGCCCTACCTCAATGCAGTAACATAGAGGCCTTGATTTGAAGGGGGAGCAGTAAGAAATTTATTTTGGCAAAGTATTGCCTGTTCTAGTCAGAGGGACCCAAACCGGGCCTTCATAGGTTGAGAGAAAGATGGGAGAAAAACTTGAGCATTGCAATTGATGAGAGATGCTGGACTGACTTGTGCCAGGAAAGCATGACTACAGTAATCAATGCAAGGTACAGGCTGGTGCAGTATAACGTCTTGCACCAGTTGTATATAATGCCGCAGAAAATAAAAAGGTCAAAATCGGAACTCTTGGACTAATGCTTTAAATGTGGTGTTGCAACCAGGACGTTCGTGCACGCAACCTGGTCATGTACCAAGGTGAGGCCCTTTTGGATAGATCTTGGCCAAGTCCTGGAGAATATTATAGTCAAGTGATTCCAACAGGACCAAGAGTTGTTCCTGCTGGGAAACATAATGAATGTAAGCCTTACAATGAAGCTGTCCAAATTTCAAATCCAAAATGTGTTAATCACATTGGCAGTGGCCAGGAAGTGCATTGCAGCGACTTGGAAGTCTGACTGTAATCTTAGTACTAAACGATGGAACAAGGAAATGCAGAGCATGGAGAAAATAACTCATAACCTTAGAAACAAATACTGTACCTTTTGTAAGATCTGGCAGCCATACATGCACTACATTGATGCATGGCAGTGATAGGTTTCCTTTTTCCTTGCTGTGGCTTCCTCTCCCTCGCACTGATCCCGATCAAGGAAAGTCAGGAATGAATATCGGCCCAGAGGCAGCCCACTGAGCTGTGACAATCTCTGCCCCTTATTTTTTATTTATTTTCCTGGTGTTAAAAGTTTTGTTGATGGTTGAAGTTTGAGTGGATTGTCTTGTTTTAAGTGTGGGGGGAGGGGGGTTGGTAGAGACACGGGCTTGTAAATATAGTCATAAAGAAGATGAATATGTATATTTGAATGTGAACTGCCATTGTTGGCATGACACTATATGGCTATACAAGCTTATGTGAAAATATAAATAAAATATAAAAAAAATGAAATGAAGTACACCATGGGATGATAGTTAACAGCTCATCTATGAGGCTTCATCAATTCACCACTTATATATTTCCAACTTTTTATCTTCTTTGGATATTTTAACATTCTTCTGCCAATATTTTAGAATTTCACGATTCTGTTATCTCAATCCCTTTATCAAAATAAGTAAAACAAAAATAACCAAACTTGGTGGCTCAGGCAGAATCAATAGACAGTCAACATTTAGGATTGAAACCTTGATCAGTCCTGCAGCACAGTTTCAAGCCTAAACTTCGACAGTCCATTTTTATCCATGAGTGCTACTTAATCTGTTGAGGTCCTCCAGCAGATTGGGTTTTTTTTGCTCTAGATTCAAGCATCCACAGTTTCCGGTGGCTTAAGTGAGTAAAGTAGGAAGATTTAAGTATTTTGTGAGGTTGTTTCTATTGTATTGTTTTGTTAAGATTTGAGGCAAATTCAATGATTTAGGTTTCTACATTGGGTACCAAACTTAATGTGTGTACTGATGTGTGCTTTTGTATGGATTCTCTGACTTATTTACCCTTCAAGTAGGAACTAAAGAAAACTTGATCATTTGTACCCTTAATAGAAATACTTCTGTGTTTGCCCATTAATATTATTCACTTGAAGTATGTAAGTGAAAGGTATATAATCCCAAAAGATCAAATTCTTCAGGCTCAGTAATTAATATAATGTGCAGGGAATTAAGATGGATTAAGTGGAGACGAGAAGAGATTTAGTTTGAGGATAGTTTAATAGTTCGCACAATGCCACTGCAGCTCCTGCAACCTTGGTTCGAATCTCTGGGTGCTTCAGTTTACTCCCACCCTTCAAACATAGGGAAATTAGTATATTTGGCAGCATGGACTGGTGGGCCAGAATGGCCTGTTATTTTTTCAATTAAAAAAATAATTTGGGCATTGTATCAGGCCTAGACAACTGTGCTGTACTGTTTTATATTATTTGAATAATATTTTCAACAGCTCTTGTTAAAAGGAAGGTTTATTCCAACTTCAATTTTGCTAAATAGTTAACATTTTAAAATGATAAAAGTTAAAAAAAAAATGTTTGCATATTTGAATTGTATGCTTGGAATTTTGCATCTATCTGCAATACTTAATGTGTGTGGTCCTTTTTTGTGGAACACCTGTGCTCTGTCTGCAGTGGCCTTCCTGACACCCAGTTGCATGGAATTTCAACACCCCTTCCCATCTTCACACTGATCTGCCAGTCCTCAGTCTTCTCCACTGTCAGACCAAGGCTGAGTGCAACCTCCAACAGCACCTTGTATTCTGCCTGGTTAGTTCACAACCCAGTGGAATGAAGAATGAATGATCAAATTTTACGTACCCTTGCTCCCTGTTTTCCTTTTTCTTTCTTCCATTCATTCTGTACCCCCTCACTCAATTTCATTCCTTTTCCCCACGTTTCGATCTGCCACATCCCCATATTATTTGGTTCCACTTATCGCCCTTCTTACTTATGAGATTCCAGCCTAAAGTTAGCTCCATTCCCTCCATCCATCTGCCCCCTACCTTTCACCCAAAGCCTCAGCTTCCAAACTCCACCCTTCCCTCATGTGGCTCCATCTGCCCATCATTCCCCTCACCTGGCTCCACCTATGGTCTAGCAGCCCCTGCTTCTCCTTTCCCTTTATTTCTTTCTACACTCTGTCCTGATGCAGGATCTTGTCCCAAAATATCAGAATCAGGATTTATTGTCCTGAACAAGCCATGTAATTCATGAAAGGTAGGGGGCAGATGGATGGAGGGAATGGAGCTAACTTTAGGCTGGAATCTAATAAGTAAGAAGGGTGATAAGTGGAACCAAATAATATGGGGATGTGGCAGATTGAAACGTGGGGAAAAGGAATGAAATTGAATGAGGGGGTACAGAATGAATGGAAGAAAGTAAAAGGAACACATGTTTTGCGACTGCATCATTGTGAAAACATACAAATTATTACCATCTTATGACATTACTATTAAAAATTTAAAAATGTTAAAAGTATAATAGTGCCTGAAAAGTAAGGCAGTGTCTTTGGTTCATTGATTATTCAGGAATCTGATGGCAGAGGGGAAGAAGGTGTCCTTGTGCCGCTGAGTGCTCGTCTTTAGATCCTGTACCTTTTTCCTAATGATAGCAGAGTGGAAAGGGCGTGGTGGGGGGGTGGTCTTTGAGGATAGATGCTGCTTTCTTAAGACTCCTCCTCATGTAGATGTCCCCAATGGAGTGAAGTCTGGTGCCTGTGATGTCACAGGCTGAGTTAACAACCCTCTGGAGTTTATTCTTATCCTGAGAGGTGGTGGCCCCATACGAAGCAATGATGCAACCAGCCAGAATGTTCTCCTCGGTACACCTGTAGAAGTTTGTGAGAGTTTATTACTATGTGGTTGCCTATACAGATGTTGCCTGACAAACTGAGTTCCTCCATCAGTTTGGATTTTGCTCCAGATTCCAGCATCTGCATGCTTTCATAACTCTAGTTATTTGTTCATCAGTGCTTAACAAGATCTTATTTTGAACTTAATGAATCATTCTTTTTTACTATGGTGAATGGCTGTAGACCGTTGGAGGAACTGGGCCATGGCTTTCCTTCACAGGGGTCTATTCCCTGGCTGTCCTGCTCGAGATCTTTAGTGCAAATCTAATTTCCTCTTGAAATTAGATGGTAGATTTTCATCATAGCCCTATATCTGAGATGGTGGCACGCACATTTGGCAGCCAAACACCGAGGGCTCAGGTGCCAAAGAGTTGACAGTTCGGAGTAGGGTAGTGGAGTAGGCTAACTCCCACCCACCTAGAAAGAACACTGATTAGAAATATATGGTGAAGAAAATGTACAGCAATAGACCAGGTTGGCTGGGGCTGAGACGTAAGGCTACTGTCGGTCCTCTGGGTTGCTGATTGGAAGCTGTATGGCAGTTCAATTTTGGGGCTTGGCAGAAAAAAAATGTCACACCAGTCAGCAGGCTGCTGGCAAACAACATCTGGGAATCAGGAATCCTGCCCAGGATTCATGAAGGTGTCATGGTGAGCAGGTCTCCTGAAAGGCCTTGGACGCCAAAGGCTCTCAATCCCTTCAGGTATTTGGAACCAAGGGTTGAGGAAATGTGATGTGTATAAGGAATTTTGAGCTTAGGTTCACCACTGAATAACAGGCTGTGCAACTAATAAAGGGATGATGATATTGGAGGAGGTGGCAAGGACTATGGCTCTCAATGTTTCTGAAGAGACTCTCTTTTGCTTCTCTTTCATGTCTTAATAATAATGTTGCATCAGTTTGTGATTCTTTGCCATTGAGAGGCAAATGAAGGAAAGATTTTTGTGTATTTTGCATCCATGACAATAAATTGAATCTTGAATCTATAAGAACATATGAACAGAAGAAATAGAAACAGGAGGCCATCCGGCCCATTAAGGCTACTCTGCTGTTCAATGAGATCATGACTGATCTGATAGGCTCACCTCCAAATCCCTTAATTCCCCTGCTATGTAAAAAGCTGTCCAAACTTGTATTAAATATATTTACTAAAGTAGCCTCCACTGCTTCAATGGGTAGTGAATTCCATAGATACACTGTCTTCTGAAAAAAGTAGTTCCTCATCATCCCCATCCTCAATTTACTACTTTGAATCTTGAGGCTATGTCCCCTAGTTTAGTCTCCCCAACCAATGGAAACAGCTTATCTATTCTTATATATGATGCCTTTTATAATTTTATATGTTTCTATAAAACCCCCTCTCATTCTTCTAAATTCCAGTGAGTACAGTCCCAGATGACTCAATCTCTCCTCATTGGCTAACCCCCTCATCTCAGGAATCAACCTGATGAACCTCCTGTGCACTGCTTCCAAAGCCAGTACATCTTTCCTCAAACAAGGAGACCAGAATTGCATGCAGTACTCCAGATGCAGCTTCACCAGTATCTTGTACAGTTGCAGCATAACCTTCCAATCCCTCTGGCAATGAAGGCCAAATTTCCATTTGCCTTCTTAATAGCCTGCTGCACCTGCAAACCAAACTTCTGCGATTCATGCACAAGCCCTCTCAAGTCCTTTTGCAGCACCGCATGCTGCAATTGTTTTCTATTTAAATAAAAATCTGATCTTCAATTTTTCCTTCCAAAATGAGTAGTGTCACATTTACCAACAATGTACTCTATCTTCCAGACTCTGGCCCACTCAATTAAGCTACCTGTATCTCCTTGCATTCTCTCTGTATCCTCTTTACAATTTGCTTTTCCCCGTAATTTAGTGTCATCAGCAAACTTTGATGAACAACACTCTGCCTTTCTTCCAGATTGTTAATGCATATTGTTAACAGTTGCCAATCAGAAAAGCACTCCTATATCACAACTCTCTGCTTTCTATTGATTAACAAATCCTCAGTACATGCTAATACATCACCCCCAGCTCTGCAGCACCTTATCAAACATCTTTGGAAATCCAGATAAACAACACTCATCTGCTCCTTCTATCTTCCATGGTCTTTATATCCTCTTGTATAAGCTAAATATTTTCTGAAAAATTCCAAGTTGACAATGTATTTAAAAGTATAATTGACTTCTGGCTAGCTACTATATGGAATGAACATTGTACCTAATTTATTTTTTACCTTTTCCAATTGTATTGGGAAGGGTTGTGGCTGCCATGTGACTACCTAATCAGAATACACACCAGCTGCCAATCACTGTTTGGTTCTGCCCAACCTATTAGTGTACATCTTGCTGTTGGATCCATGTAAATTACCTGGGCTGGACCCTCCAGCACTATAAAGGTGCCATGTGTTCTTTGTTTACTCTCTCCTTGCCAGCTGTGGACTACCCCGCTTCATTCTAGGTCTAGAAATGTGGAAGGGTGCTGGAGAAACTGTTGAGTTGGGAGCAGTTAATTAGTGTCCCTTGTACCCATGCCTGCACTGAGTCAAGAGGTGGTGAGGCATCAGAGATTTTCCTTGATAATTGTATGTTCCAGTTTATAGTGTGTGCGTGTGTGTATTTTGTTCCCACGCTATTTTCCCCACATTCATTATTAATTATATACTATTACTTTCCCGCAGCTGCTGTAAATTGTGCACACGCTGCATCTGTTACCATTTTCCACACTTGCCTTCTGTAAATAAAATCCTTCCCCATCAAAACTGTGTGTCTAGAGTCCTTGCCTTTGAGACCTACCAAATCTGTTTTCTCCCTCAAAACACCAATCTATTCCAATTTTTATCCCTAAATCTTTTTTTTAGTTCACTTGATCCTCTTTTTTTTCTTACATATGACTAGGAAAGTGCCCCCGCTTAAATAAAGTTCATCTTCAGAAATCTAAAAGGAATGGTGGTTTGTTGTTTCCTATCTCTAGATTTTATTACTGGGTGGTTAATATACATGATTTTTTAAATTTCAATTTGATAATGGAATTGACTGCCCCATTTGGGTAGAAATGGAACTAAGAGTATTCCCATGTTGGCAATTCTTGGGTCTTCTTTATACAAACTAACTGACAACCCAGTCATTGAACACAGTTTGAGAATATGGCACCACTGAGAAGGTTTATTTGGATTTCAGAACTTTTCTTTTGCTAGCCCTATTATATCCAATTATCTCTTTCAGCCTTCTTTGAAAGACCCTGCCTTCAAGGATTGCCACAAATTTGGTGTAAATGTTTTTTTTTAAATTTCATTATCAACAATTTTGGATCTTTTGAATAATTGGTGGTAAAATTTACCTGAAGGTCAATTTTTAGATATTTACAAATTAGACATTTTGTTCAATCTCAGATTCCTGATTTTCCTGGGAATGCCAAGATGAATATTCTTGAGACATTTTTTGAACTTCAACCTTCCTATAAAGGCTTAATATCTCTTAATTATGAAAAATTGGTTGGTCTAAGACAAGCCCCATTAATTAAAATCAAGAATGTCTGGGCACAGGATTTGAACTTTTCACTGTCCAATGTGCTAAATGTAAAACAGGTGATACTTCCTTAATTCATATGCTCTGGACCTGCCCTATTTTAAAAAAAAATTTGGAAAGAATTCTTTCAAACATTATCAGCAATTTTAAATTTTAAATTGGAACCTAGGCCTTTAATTGCTCTTTTTGGAACATTCTGAGAAGATGATGTGTTACTAACTTCAATTCAATGCCACATTTTATCATTTATTTCATTGAAAGTCAGACGTGCAATTTTTATTTAATAGAAATATAATACTCTACTTACACATGCACAAGGGAATACGTCTTGTTTAAACTTGAAAATAAAAGATATGCAATCAATGATTCAAATATTAAATTACAAATGATATTGGGCTCGTTCTCGGACTACTACTATAATCTACTACAATCTTAAGATTTAGTGTTAAATTGAAATCTTGGCGTTGTGTTGTTGCTCTCTAAGAATGTGCCAACTGGATTTATTTATGTTTTGAAAATTGTTTATTTTTAAAATTTTTTTGTTATGTACCATTTTGATATATTGAGTGTGCTTTGGAACTTGTATTTCTGATCATTATTATAACATTTTTCTGCTCTTGTAACACTTCATAATTGTATTGTTCAATTTTTTATTGTAAAATATCAATAAAAAGATTTTTAAAAGGAGAAGGTGGTGAAGAGGCCAAAAAAAAAAATCATTGCAACTTATATGCAAAACAGTGCAATTTCTGTGTGACAGGTTGACCTGCTGGATACCAGCTAAAAGAAAATTGCATTTACCTATGCTGATTGTTAAACTTCATCTGATGGGGATGGTTTATCTTGACGCTGTCAGGTTCCATTCTGACTCCGATGACTATGAGCACAATTACATTTGCTTTGGA
The DNA here is from genome assembly GCF_036971445.1 of Narcine bancroftii. Taxonomy (NCBI): domain Eukaryota; kingdom Metazoa; phylum Chordata; class Chondrichthyes; order Torpediniformes; family Narcinidae; genus Narcine; species Narcine bancroftii. The sequence continues at coordinate 418,396,118 of NC_091469.1, forward strand.
TAAAGTGAAGAGAGTTTGAGTGTTTTTTAATGAGGTGCTTCGTTAGTTGCTTCGTTGAATCACATCTTATAATCAGTTTTCACTTTGGAATGAAGCACAATATTTTATTCAGAGATAAACTTGGAAAACATAGCTTTAAACTGATGGTAGAGTTGGAGTAGAGTGCTATAAATCTAATTAAACCATATTTAGGTCAAAAACTGAGCAATACTAGCCCTTGCGCTCTAAACTAATCTCATTTTCTCAGAGCAGTGGGAGATCAGTAAAAGCTTTTACCCATTTGGCTGCTGTCAAAATCTAATGTTAATGTAATTATTTACTAAAGGCTCCTTATTTCTCTGGTGTAATTTATTTTTTAAGAGGTCCTTGCATTGAATACATCTCATCAAAACTTGTAACAAAATGAACAGACGACATTTTGATCTATAAATAAAGAACAAAAGTGTTCCCTTTCTTTTAGAAAATGGCTTTAATGTTTCAGATTGCCTTTTTTAAGTGATGACTCCTGAATCTCTTGCATGCCTTCGTTTGATTGAAGGAATACAGAATTACCCCTCTTCTTGTTTGAATGTTCCTGAAAATCTCTAGGTGATAATCCTGAAAATTGCCCTGGGGATTAGAGATTGCAGAATCCATGGGAAGATCCCATTCTCATGGCCTAGCCGATGCTAGTACTTCACAGGAATGCCTCATTCCCCTGGCCTCATGCCCGTGGAAAAATAAGGCTTGACATCCATTGTTGATTCCAGGGCAATTTTTGTATGTCCAGGTTATTCTCAACACTTGTTTCCTCTCCTGTGATGCCTAGTTAAAGCAAATCTAGAATTAGGCTTAGATTTACTTTTAGTCCTGTGTCATTAGTTTTGAAAGATGTTCTGTCCCCTACAAATCATATGTTGGTCTTTATTGTTTATCTGGATGAATCTGACAGATTTTGCTGTGGATAGACCAGAAACCCAAGACACTTAGGACCACTGCCCTGTTGTAGATGAAATTAGATATCACTATCAGACAGAGAAGACCAAAACCATGACCAAGCTTTCTTCCATTCTCTTTGTTTCAGAAGACAGCTGTTAGTTACACCATGACGGATATATTTTACATTGTATATAGATTGTGGAGGTTTAGTGTAGGTTACAAACAAACACAAACACTTCACAAAACAGATCTCATTTAAAATGCAAGAGCTTTTCTCAAACCAGACATTCCGGGCCCAGTGGCTTTATAAATGCAATAAAAACTGCTTTGCGAAGGTTTTCACAAGGAGGTGCAAATAGAAGAGCCAGAGCTCAAGAAATTCAAAAGCAGGTGTAAATGGATATTTTTTTAAAGCAACAGGCTCAGAAGATTGATTCCAGTGCCACAATCTGTCTGGTTGCAGTTTGCTGTACTAAGAAGGTCATGTGGTTTTGTAAGGAGGGAGAGAGAAAAGACCAAACAGGTTTTCTCTAAGAGATAGAAAGAGAACTGATTTCTGCAGTGGCTTTTGGAGTCTGCAACAACAAGCTGGCAGCTTCTTTAAACCCTATTTTGAAGGCAGGTAGGTGAGTTCTGAATTCAGCCTGTTGAAAATCCTTGTGGTGCATACAAGAGGAAATAGCTGGCTAGAGTGTTTCACCTGAAATAAGGGAAACAAAAGGAACTCTGTAGTGACCTGCAGAAGAAGAGATTATCATTTGGAGAACCCTGTTGGGGAAAGTTTCTTTGGCAAGACACTGAAGTGGCTGATTGGAGGGAATCAGTTTGTGTGTGTGTCCAACGAGCAACAAAATCTCTCTCTGAAACCAACAAGAACCTTCTTGAGCTTGGAGAAAATGCATAAATGTTAAATTCTGTGCACAGTATAGGAATTGCCTGATACCGGTGAACTCAGAGGAGTGAGAAGTGAGATTGGACTGTGAATCAAAGAACTTTTCTGAACTTATACACATTACATACACGTGCGCTTAGAATTAGAAGGGGGTTAAGTTCCTTGTAATAAGTTAGAGTTTGATCTGGTTTTTATGTTTAAAGACAATTAAAAGTAACCTTTGTTTAACCATTTGACTTGGTGAATTTCTATTACTGCTGGGTTTTGGGGTCTTCTGGGCCCAACACACCATTCAATGGCCAGACCAAGTTTGCAATCATTGATTTTTTTCTTTTGTCTTTGTTTTCTTTCTCATTATTCACTACGATTCTATATGCACTTAGAATTAGAAGGGGATTAAGTTAGTTAAGTTAACATAATAAGTTAAAGTTGATCCTGTTTTTATGTTTAAAGAAAATTAAAAGTAACTTTTGTTTAAGTAACCATTTGTCTTGGTGAATTTCTATAGCAGCTGGGTTTCAGGATCCTCTAGGCTTGTAACAATTCTCTAAGCTTAATATAACATGGTGCATTCAAAGTAATGCTTCACCAATGTGGTGTAAAGTAACAGCAGAAGTAACAGTGGAATTATGTTGTATTTGGCAATTTTATTCTCATTTTACAAATGAATGTATTGATAGTGCAAAAATGTTCCTAAATAATTGGTTTGGACATCACTTGCCAGATTTTTGTTCGTATTTAAATAGATTTTTTGTCTTTGGATCTCTAAAGTGGGATTTGAACCCACAATCTTCAGATTCAGTAACAAAAATGCTTCTAAAAGAACTATGGATGACAATCCAGGTTCAACATGGCGATCTTTCTGGAACTTAAAACTTACCATGTGTGAATTGGTTAAGACAGTGGATTCGTCTATCACAAGACTCAAAGCAATCTCCATGATAGTGAGATTATCGCAAGGAGGACAAATTCCTTCTTGTCCAGCTCCAATGAGAAATACTGACAATGTGATACATCGGCAGCAGCAGTGGAGGTGAATCTAAGGAGGTGAGTACAACAGACAGTAGTCAGTATACAAAGGCAAATTTCTCCTCGTGATGCCTCCTTTTTAGAAACACTGTTTATAACACAGTTATGCTTATTTCTTTCCTCCTCTTAAATGGAATCAATTTCAGGTGTATTTCCACCTGAACAATTCTATTTGCATGAAGTCTGTTCACTAATATAAATAAAATACCAGAAAGAACAGGTGAAGCAATTAACACAGCTGTCTTAAATGTAATTTATTTTAAAAATATAGACATACAGCATGGTAACAGCCCATTTTGGTTCATGTGTCTATGCCGTCCAATTAACCATTGACCTCCACCCCCAGTAAGTTTTTTTGAATGGTGGGAGGAAACCGGAGCCCCCAAGAAAACCCACACAGACTCAGGGAGAACATATAAACCCCTTATAGACAGCGCAAGTCTCGATCCCTTGTCTGGTCCTGATCGCTGACACCAAACGTTGCTTCACAGTTCCAGTCATCTCTGTTAAATCCATTGGTGGAGTTAAATGTTGTCCTGAAGTTGAAAGTTTAGATTTATTATCAGAATACATACATGACATCACTTTCTCTGTGGGTACTCTGGTTTCTTTCCAGACCCCAAAGATTTGAGGGTTTGTATGTTAATTAGCCACGTAAATTTTTCCTGTATATAAGTGACAGGACGTATCAGCAGTAATTAATGAGAATATGAGAATAGGTTATTTAGAAAATTAGTAGGAGGAATAAGATTGCAATGTAAACTCGTATAAACTTTGAAATGGCCTCATTCTATGTTTTATGAATATATGGAATTATGATAACATTGATAGGACTTCAGAAAATTTGACTGGTTCAAGTCTCCCAGAGATTGTAGAATCTCCCAGTGTGTGATGTTGTTATTGTCAAATTAATATTTGCTGAATGAGCAATGCCTTGTACATTTTTAATTTTAATTATGCTTAGTCTTTGGTAGAGAATCCAGCGCAGTCTTAGGAATTTTTTATGAAAAGGCAGCTTTCTCTAAATAAGTAGATGATAGACATAAATGTGACATCTGAAGCAATGCCATTGTTCATTCTTTCAGATATATTTAAAAGCTGTATAGATGTGCATATGTTCAAATCTGTTGACGGATCACATTTAAAACAGTACCTGTACTGATGAGTAGAAGATGGGTGGTACAGCTCTTTCTCTCCTTTCCTGCAGTAAAACATGAAAGTCTACAGACAATGTGGTTGAAGTGAAAAAATAGTAAAGATTAAGATACGTAACCAATGTTTCGGTCTTGCAGAACAAGCCCCTCTCCTGATTAATTCTCACTTTTCCTCTCCTGTCCTCCCATCCATGTCCAATTATCACCTTTAGTCAAAAACACAAGATCCTGGAGAAGCTCTCAAGCAGTGTCCTTTACGTAGCAAAGGTAGAAATACATAACCAACATTTCGGGATTGAGCCCTTCATCAAGGTATGAGAGAATACAGACAGGCATCCGAACAAAAGGGTGGGGGAGGAGGGGGGTGGCAAAGTGAAGTGCCAGTTAATGAAGAAGACCAAGGCAGTGTAGTCAAGCAGTAATCATGGCTTTTATTAGCAGAAACTAGTGGTACAATAATGAAAGACAATGGGTGCATACACAGTTATACCCAAGGGGAGTGTCCTAAGTGGTAGAGATAATACACACCCAATGTCAGTAAAGCAGGGCTAAGCACAGAGAGACTGACAGCTCAACATAGATTCACCACAGTCTCCCCCCGGCAGAAGTAGGGTTGAAATCAAAAGGACAGCTGCTAAGTAAAATATAAGCAGGCAAGCCATCTACTGTGAGCGTAATACAACAATAAAATAAATGGCATTGACATGGCCAAAACAAGGCTAGTAACTAGCAGAGGAATCAGAATATAATGAGATGTTTATGAATACTGAAGCCTCTCAGGTTGTTTACGAATATGAGTAGACCTTCTTATCTGAACAGATGCTGGAGTGGCAACCTTGATAACTGGCGGTGTTGATCCCTGGTCAGTAGTGTGAGATGGCAGGACTTCTGGACCCACTCCAGAATCACCAGTGTGAGGCAGTGGTGCCTCAGCATGGCCATCTGAATGCTTACTAGGGGTCACAGGCTGGGGTGGTGCATCCAACCTCTCAGGATCACTCCGAGTAGGGGCATGCGGAAGGGATGAACCAGGCAGGGCCAGATCTCTTAGGGGTACAGTTTCTGTGCTCCCATCTGGGAATTTAAAGTGGGCATAATTGGGATTGGTGTGCAGTAGCTGAACTGGCTTGTCTAAAGGGTCCATTTTATGCGTCCAAGGGTGCCTCTTCAGCAGTACAGTCCCAAGCTCAGATAGACAGGCTGGCCAGTTCATCACAGTTCCTGATTTCATAGGAAAAGTAAACATACGATCATGAGGTGTTTGGTTTGTGGATGTAGAGACAGAATGGAATGTAACACCTATGGCAGCACGTCCTGCCACCATGTAACAGGGTAAACATATGTCTTTAATGCGAGATTAACAATCTTCCAGACTGTGGCGTTAGCCCTTTCGACCTGCCCATTGCCCTGGGGGTTGTAGCTCATAGTGCGGCTGGTGGCAATCCCCTTGCGCAACAGAGCTTGGCGCAGCTCTGCGCTCATAAATGCTGAGCCTCTGTCTGTATGAATGTAACTGGGTAAACCAAAAATACTGAAAATTCTGTCAAGTGCCTTAGTGATGTTGAGACGTCGAGGCAGGGTATCACGAAGGGAAATCTAGAATATTCATCGATTACAGTAAGGAAAAATACATTTTTGTTAGAAAGTAACAGCCCTTTAAAATCTAAACTGATCCTCTCAAAAGGTTGAGTTGCTTTGATGAAAGTGTCTCCGGAGCTTTAAAATACTGCAGTTTGCATTCTGCACAAACAGTTTCCTGACTTCTTCGAGGAAGTAAGGAAGGTTATTAGACCTTATATAGTGGAAGAATCTTGTGACCCCTGGGTGGCACAGTCTGCTATGGATCTCCTTTAGTCCTTCAAGCTGAGCACCGGCAGCAACTCGTGACAATGTGTCAGAGGGATCATTTAACTTGCCAGGTCTATATAGGATTTCATAATTGTAAGTTGAGAGTTCTATTCGCCAGCGTGCCATTTTATCATTTTTAATTTTACTTTTGTGTTTAGTACTAAACATGTAGGCTACAGATTTCTGATCAGGGTGAATTTTCTGCGAGCTAGAAAGTGTCTCCAGTAGTGAACAGCTTCAATGATTGCTAGGCTTCCTTTTCAATGGCCGGATGTTTAAGTTCAGGTCTGTGTAACGTGCGGGAGAAAAATGCCACTGGTCTGCCCTTTTGATTAAGGTTTCCTGCTAAAGCACAATCTGAGGCATCGGTTTCCACTTGGAACGGGATATCCTTGTCGATGGGCGAGAGTGCAGCTTTGGCAACATCAGCTTTAATTCTCTCAAAACCTTTCAGAGCTGCTGGAGAGAGAGGGAAAGATTTTGTGTCAAACAAGGGGTGTGCTTTCGTAGCATAGTCACGTACCCATTTGCAGTAGTAGGAAAAGAATCCCATACACCTTTTAAGGGCTTTTGCTGAGTCTGGGGGTGGCAACTTCTTGAGGGGAGCCATTCTTTCCAGATCAGGCCAGATTTCGCCATCGCGAACAATGTAGCCCAGAATGGGTAGTTCTGTTGCATTGAAAACTCATTTACCCTCGTTAATATAAGGTTGAGTTCTTTAGCTGTTGCTAAAAAAATTTTTGTTATCATGTTCAGTCTGGGTCTTCCCACAGATAGTGACATTATCCAGATAGGGAAACGTACCCTGTAACTCATACCTTCTAACGATCTTATCCATCTCCCTCTGAAACACCAACACACCATTCGTGACTCCAAAAGATACCCTTTTAAATTGGTATAGCCCCCCCCCCCCCCCCATCAGCCTCAAATGCCATATAGGATCATTCGCTTTTTTTTAATGGGGATTTGGTGGTAAGCTGCCTTAAGGTCAATAGTCGAGTACACTCTATATTGAGCTATCTGGTTAACCATTTCATTGATGTGTGGCAGGGGGTAGTTTTCTGGCTGTAGTCAATAGCCAGATGTTGCTTAGTGTGATTTTTTACAACTACCACCTGGGCTCGCAATGGACTCCTGCTAGGTTCAATCACCCCCTCTTTAAGTAGCCTCCGAGTTTTAGCTTTAATAAACTCATGGTCCTCTTTGTTGTAAGAACAGCTCTTAGAGGCAATCGGTCGACACTTGGGAGATAGATTACTGAGCAGGGAGGGAGCTTTAATCTTTAGTGTGGACAGACCACAGAAACTAATGCGGGGGATGGTAACTGTGAGTAGTGGCCCATCGAAATTTAACACTACACTTTTCATCTGAGATTGAATATCCAACCCCAGTAACAAGGGAGCACAGAGATCACGGATTACAAAGAGCCAAACATCAGCAAGACAATGTCCCTGCAAGTTCAAAGTAACCTTACACTTGTCCCGTAGAGTTTTTTTTAAGTTCACTACAAGCCATCAATATCTGACCGTTTGTTGGATATCTCCGCAAATTTAAGGCTTTGGCGACCTTCTCATGGATGTAGCAGTCAGTGCTTCCAGAGTCTATTGAGCAATCGATAGTCTCACCATTCACTTACCCCTTCATAGTCGACCATTCCAGTCCGTTACAACCTCCAAGATTTACAGTCAATTGAGCTATCACAGGAACTTTGTGTTGATCTCACTTCGCCATCACTTGAAGTCGATTCAGCCAGCTCGTCTGAAGATTCCCCCCTTTTGTAGTTGTCTTCCATTCCAGTGGCCTCAGGATGAATTTTATTGGCACTCTTCTCCTTTTTCTTATCAGTGGGAGTTTTTTTTCGCCCTGCATGCTTTAGCGAAGTGGCCATGTTTCCCACAGTAGTTGCAAGTAGTGAATCGAGCCAGACATTTCTGTCTGGGGTGCCAGCTCTTATCACAGAAGTAACATTTGCCTGGGGTTTGCCCCTTTCTCTTCTTCGGGGTTCCAGCACTCCTGGATGTTTCCCTTTCAGTTTCTAGCATTTCGCTGGACTGTTTGGCACTTCTCAGTGTTTTGGCTAGTGTGACTGTCTGGCCATAGGTCAGGGGCTCTGTCTCCAGTAGCCTTTGACGGATGTAACTGGAGTCGATACCATTGACAAAAGCATCCAGCTTCAAAGCATTCTGTTGTTGTTCCACATTGACTGCCCCGACACCGCATTTATTTGCCAGCGGGTCAAGAACCAGTGCATAGGCAGCATCGCTTTCCCTGGGTTTCGCACGTCTAGTCAGCAACTGGTGTCAAGCAAGTACCACATTCCGTGTCGCCACATAGTAAGCGTTCAGTCACTCCCGGGTGATAGCTAGAGTCGTAGCTCCATGCGTTACAGCAAAAGAGATCTCATTCAGTAAGGAATTCAGGTGGCCCCACTGCATTGCCTCATCGACCACATTGTTCTGAGCCATGTAGTAATCAAAACAAGCAATGCAGTGGTTAAAGATTTCTCTAGCCATCGGGGCAGACTGGTTGATTATCAGCCACTCTGGCTTGAGTGCTGCATCCATTTTGGCTAATAAAATTGAAGTGCCAGTTAATGAAGAAGACGAAGGCAGTGTAGTCAAGCAGTAATCATGGCTTTTATTAGCAGAAATTAGTGGTACAATAATGAAAGACAATGGGTGCATACACAGTTATACCCAAGTGGAGTGTCCTAAGTGGTAGAGATCTTCTTTTCTTTGGCTTGGCTTCGCGGACGAAGATTTATGGAGGGGTAAATGTCCACGTCAGCTGCAGGCTCGTTTGTGGCTGACAAGTCCGATGCGGGACAGGCAGACACGGTTGCAGCGGTTGCAGGGGAAAATTTGTTGGTTGGGGTTGGGTGTTGGGTTTTTCCTCCTTTGTCTTTTCTCAGTGAGGTGGGCTCTGCGGTCTTCTTCAAAGGAGGTTGCTGCCCGCCGAATTGTGAGGCGCCAAGATGCACGGTTTGAGGCGATATCAGCCCACTGGCGGTGGTCAATGTGGCAGGCACCAAGAGATTTCTTTAGGCAGTCCTTGTACCTCTTCTTTGGTGCACCTCTGACACGATGGCCAGTGGAGAGCTCGCCATATAACACGATATTGTGAAGGTGATGGTCCTCCATTCAGGAGACGTGACCTACCCAGCGCAGTTGGATCTTCGACAGCGTGGATTCGATGCTGTCGGCCTCTGCCATCTCGAGTACTTCGATGTTGGTGATGAAGACGCTCCAATGAATGTTGAGGATGGAGCGGAGACAACGCTGGTGGAAGTGTTCTAGGAGCCGTAGGTGATGCCGGTAGAGGACCGATGATTCGGAGCTGAACAGGAGTGTGGGTATGACAACGGCTCTGTATACGCTAATCTTTGTGAGGTTTTTCAGTTGGTTGTTTTTCCAGACTCTTTTGTGTAGTATTCCAAAGGCGCTATTTGCCTTGGCGAGTCTGTTGTCTATCTCATTGTCGATTCTTGCATCTGATGAAATGGTGCAGCCAAGATAGGTAAACCGGTTAACCATTTTGAGTTTCGTGTGCCCGTTGGAGATGTGGGGGGGGCTGGTAGTCATGGTGGGGAGCTGGCTGATGGAGGACCTCAGTTTTCTTCAGGCTGACTTCCAGGCCAAACATTTTGGCAGTTTCCGCAAAACAGGACGTCAAGCGCTGAAGAGCTGGCTCTGAATGGGCAACTAAAGCGGCATCGTTTGCAAAGAGTAGTTCACGGACAAGTTGCTCTTATGTCTTGGTGTGAGCTTGCAGGCGCCTCAGATTGAAGAGACTGCCATCCGTGCAGTACCGGATGTAAACAGCGTCTTCATTGTTGAGGTCTTTCATGGCTTGGTTCAGCATCATGCTGAAGAAGATTGAAAAGAGGGTTGGTGCGAGAATGCAGCCTTGCTTCACGCCATTGTTAATGGAGAAGGGTTCAGAGAGCTTATTGCTGTATCTGACCCGACCTTCTTGGTTTCCGTGCAGTTGGATAACTATGTTTTGGAACTTTGGGGGGCATCCGATGCACTCTAGTATTTGCCAAAGCCCTTTCCTGCTCACGGTGTCGAAGGCTTTGGTGAGGTCAACAAAGGTGATGTAGAGTCCTTTGTTTTGTTCTCTGCACTTTTGTTGGAGCTGTCTGAGGGCAAAGGGCTAAGCATAGAGAGAGATTGACAGCTCAACATAGATTCACCACACAAAGGCAGGTGTTGATAGGTGGATGAGGGGAGGGAGGGGACAGCATCAATGAAGGGTTGGAGGGATGGCTGGGTGGGTAAGTGGGAAGAACTGGAAAGACAGGAATGAAGGAGGGGAAGACAAGGCAAGCAAGTTAGCAGAAAGCAGAGAAATCAATGTTAATGCCATTTGGCTGGAGAGTGCCCAGACAGAAGATAAAGTATCGTTCCTCCAATCTTCAGGTGGGATAGTGCAAAAGGCCATGGATAGATGTGGGTCTGGGAGTATGACTCAGATTTGAAATGGTTGGCTACTCAGGTCGCTGTGTTTGTGGACAGAGTGGAGGTGCTCAGCAAAGTGCTACCCCAATCTGCAATTGGTCTCTCCAATGTAGAGAACACCAGAAAAGGAGCACTGGGCACAGTAAATAAGTGCAGTGAATATAGAAGTGAATTGTTGCTTCACTTTAAAGGCCTGTTTGGCACCCCAAACCGTGGATAGGGATGAGAGGTGTGCGCAAGTGTTGCACCTCCTGCAGCCACAGGGGAAGGTGCCAGGGTCGGTGGGGGGTGGGGGAGAGGGGGCAGAGGGATGAGGAGGAGGAAAAAGTGCCAGAATTTCCAGCGGCTAACGTGTTGAATGCAAAAGCTGTGGGGTGAGGTGAGGATGAGGGGGATTCTATGTTTGTTGCCTCTGGGGACAGAGAGGGCCAGAAGAGATGAGTGGCAAATGTAGGAGATGTTGATGAGGGCTGAGTTGATAGTAGGGTGGCCAATCTAAAGGTCATAGGTTATGATTCCATTATATACGTGTGTGTGTTTAATTCCCCAGGTAGATTTTTTAATATACTATAAAACTAATCTAAGCATTCAAGAAATCACTTCTCGGTCACAAGGCCTATTTATTAATATCTAAAGGTGTTTTTGCAATTCATCAAGCTGGATTATGTTCTCGGTCTACTTCATGGTAGGACAAATGATGCAGATGGTGTGCTGATGCAGCATTTGTGCTTTCATAGCACCATTTACGTATTAATGAGGTGTATGACTCTGTTGCTATGAAAGATGATAGTTATTTTTTGCCCATATGGATACCAAAAATTCTATTCCTTCCCTTTCAATTAACTGCTGATAAGTTAGCTTTTCAAATCAAGCCAAAATATTAAGTGATCAATAAAAAACGAATTGCAATCTGTTCTCATTAACTGGCATTATGGTGCTTCTTAACTGTTTGTATGTATTTCTTAAGAATTCATTATTTTAATGAACACTTCAGAAGTTAATATTGCACAATTATGGATAGATGCAGCTTCAACCAGCATTTTTATGTCTTTCTTGTTATGAAGTATTCATTTATTAAATTGTTGCTGTGTTACACTTGTCAGCCAACAAAGGTGATGGCCTCGAAATAATAATCTCTGCATTTATGTGAAGAAGCGGGGAGTGAATCCATGTGAAACTAATCCACCAATCTCATTGTTTATGATCGGCTGACTGCAGGCGCCGTTTTAGCACCACTTGTAGCACACTGGCAAGGTTACAGGGAAATAAAAATGACCATCTGAGATGTTACATTGAAAGCAGCAGCCAAATGCAAGTTATAATAAAAGGTGCCCGTGCAGGCGGCAGTTTAATGTGGAGACAATATCACAATTCTATTGATCATTTTGCTGATAGTTTTCTGAGGCCCTTTTGAAGACCACTCATTTGGCCAGTGTGTCTGAAAGAACTGACATGATGCCTAATGCTTTCTGTTGCTATTCAGTTTCACAAAGGACCTTAAACCAGCTTTAGATCCTTGGATATCAGAAGCAAATAAAAATCTTACAATATGTGCAGGCAGGTATTATGTTGCTTATCTAAAAGGATCAAAGTAGACAAACCTGGCTTGAAATCTGGAATTGGCTGATCCAAGTTAGCACAAGATAAAGAAAACACATTTTAATTGGCCTGTAAAAAAAAACAATATCATTAGGAGTTTTTCTCTAGACCATTATCTGGTGATCCTTGGTGGGAGGGTAACTTGGGGTGGCTTTGGAAGTTGTTTGTGGTGTCTGTCAGCATTAATTGACAGCTGAATAAAAGGCAGATGAACAAGATTCTGAATGTGAATGGTCCCCCTGAAGTATATCTTTTTAATGGAATTTATCTTTGTAAGAGAAGGGGAAAACGGATGCCAGTACCAGCAGCACCGGCAGTACTGTCATTTTTTTTATTGCAACAAATGTTTATAAAAAGATAATGTCAGACATATTAAGCAAGTCAGACATATCTGTGGAGAAAGAAACAGTGTTAAGTAGATATGGTAAATCAAAAACCAGAGACCATCATCAGAACAGTTTCAAATAAATCCTATGATGAAGAAAAAGATAATTTCTTTATATAGGATTTACGAGCCCAGTGAACCCCAAAACCCAGCAGCAATAGATGTTCACCAAGACAAATGGTTACTTAAACAAAAGTAGCTTTTAATGATCTTTAAAAATGAAAACAGAGTCATATTTTAACTAATCACTATTAACTTTCTTAACCGAACTTAACCGACCCCCTTCTAATTCTAAGCGCACATGTATGTAATGTTCAGAAAAGTTATTTGGTTCACAATCCAATCTTACTTCTCATTCCTCCAAGTTCACTGGTTGCAGGAAATTCTTATACTGTGCACATAATTTAACATTTATAAAGTTCACAAGGCTTTGGTGCTTGAAAGGTAAATGGTTACTGCTCAGGAAGGTTCTTATCGGTTTTCAGAGAGAGATTTGTTGTATGATGACATCCACAACTGATTCCTTTTTAATCAGCCACTCCAGTGTATTGCAGACAAAATTTTCCCCTTCAGGGTTCTCCAGATGATAAGCTCTTTCTTTCAGGTCACCACAGATTTCCTTTTTGTTTCACTTATTCTAAGTGAAACATTAGACAGCCTGTTCTCTCCTCTTGCATGAACCACAAGGGCTTTAACCAGGCCATCTTTCAAATGGGCTTTCCATAAGCTTGCTAGCTTGTCCTGTTCCAGTCCCAGCTGCTTCTGCTGGTTTAACACTGTTCAAGTGATCTCTATGTGTGTGTCTCTCTCTCTCTCTCTCTTGGATTCTCAGAGAGAAAAGCCTGTTATCCTCTCTCTGCTTGCAAAACCACATGAACCTCTTAGAACAGCAAGTTCCAGACAGAAGCGGCTCCGACAAAATCTTTCATCTATTGCCTTTTGTAAACAACAATCCATTAGTGAAGTCTCTTGAGCACTCTTCAAAGCTCTTGCAAAAGCTCTGAGGCTCCATTATGTCTAGCATGGGGCAGAGCTCCAGTACTTTAAATAGGATCTGTTTTAAAGTATTTGTATGTAACCTACTCTAACAAACCTTTCCCAATTTATCTCCAAAAAACATATCAATATACTCTGTCACATAGGACAGTGTGAATGTGCAAATCAGTACCACAGGAAGAAGGTAAAACAAGCAATTAGGATACTTTCTGAGGGAAACTATACAAATGTATAGAAAAATGAAATGGTAAAATATGCAAATACGTGGAAAAAAAACTTCATGTTTGACATATGAAAAGAGGAGCTGATTTTTTTTTCAGTGATTCAAGATTTCTTTATTGAACATACAATATTATATGATTTTTTTTTTGTCTTCAGTAAGGTCACCATTAATATTGCCCTGCACCACTTACTGTCAAAGAAGGAGAAGTAAAAGAGAGTCCCTTTTGAGACATGGAGTGTCCATGGATTTGTCTCCAGGGCTCACATAGCCTCTGCAGCCACACACACCTCTGTTCTATTCATTGGCAACCTGAGCTCCAGATCCAAACCTCTGATACGATCAAGAAGCCTTCAATGCAAAAGGCCCTTGGGAGGTCTTTTTGACCTCACCGACCTCTCAAATCCCAGCTCCAATATTAGATTCCCAAGAGCCAATCTTTAGCAGCCATACCCTGCGTGGGTACTTCAGCCACAAGTTACCAGCACAGCCCACAGCCTGCATGGGTCCCTCAACCACTGAGTCCTTTGCCGGTCTGCTTCCATGATCACTGTCCTGTAGGGTAGTCTCCTGTGCTTCTCATTCTCAATGGGGAAATTCTCCCCATTTCTGGTACCTTGTGCTGGTCCACTGCTCCCCTTGCTCTTGCAGGCGCTGTCCAGAATGGGCACTTTCTAGCACAGGCGCTGCCATCCTGACAGCTCTTTAACAGGCTGTTTAAAACCTGTACGGAGCCAATGGCTTAAGGACTGGACAGTTGAACGCTGCCTCCACTCCCTGCTCATCAGGGTTCGCACGAATGGCAGTGCCGCCGTTATAGCATCTCTGGCAGCCCCACCATTTTTTTGCCCAGTCCACATTATTTCTCATCACTCAAATGACAGAAATTTTAAGTAAAAACAAGATGTTCAAAAATGAACATGAGATCAGTTAACATGTGAAATTAGAATGGATCAAATGTTAGATTCCTTGATATTTTGGTTATTAGCAAACTATCAGATATGCAATTCTGCCATTCAGCATTCCAAATGAAGAAGTGGTACCGACAGGATGAATATCTGTGGAGATCAAAAATTTTTCAGTTTGAGTTTTAAATTTATTATAAGGTCATTTATTATTACATTACATCTTGTACAGTGAGAAGGATTTTTCTGCAAGCAATCTCATGAGTTAACTCCATCATGCATACAACCGAACCAAGTTGGAGAGTACAGTGTTACAGTGAAAAAAATCAATTGATACACAGCAAGGGCAGCATGAGAGCACTGTTTTGAGGTTCATTGAAAAATCTAATGGTTGCAGTGAAGAAACTGTCTTTAAGCCTTTTGGTGCACAATTTTCCACTCAAGAATGTGTCTCCAGGGAGGAGGGAGAAAAGACGGTCCAGGGTATGATAGGTCCTTCAATACTTTGACTGCTCTTTCTAGGTAGTGGGAAGGTGTTGATTGACGAGAAGAAGGTTTGTGTGATGTTTTGAGTTACATTCACCAACTTTTGCAATTTCTTCTGATCTTGAGCAGAGGATCTCCCTTATCACACTGTTACGTTGTAGACCAGCAACAATAGAAATTCACCAAGGGACTGTAAGTGTTTTTCTTTTAAAACAATATATTTTAATAACTACTAATAATATAACAAAGAATAGTTCACGGACAAGTTGCTCTTGTGTCTTGGTGTGAGCTTGCAGGCGCCTCAGATTGAAGTGACTGCCATTTGTGCTGTACCGGATGTAGATGATGCCGCTTTAGTTGCCCATTCAGAGCCAGCTCTTCAGCGCTTGACGTCCTGCTTTGCGGAAACTGCCAAAATGTTTGGCCTGGAAGTTAGCCTGAAGAAAACTGAGGTCCTCCATCAGCCAGTTCCCCACCATGACTACCAGCCCCCCCACATCTCCATCGGGCACACAAAACTCAAAACGGTCAACCAGTTTACCTATCTCGGCTGCACCATTTCATCGGATGCAAGGATCGACAACGAGATAGACAACAGACTCGCCAAGGCAAATAGCGCCTTTGGAAGACTACACAAAAGAGTCTGGAAAAACAACCAACTGAAAAACCTCACAAAGATTAGAGTATACAGAGCCGTCGTCATACCCACATTCCTGTTCGGCTCCGAATCATGGGTCCTCTACCGGCATCACCTACGGCTCCTAGAACGCTTCCACCAGCGTTGTCTCCGCTCCATCCTCAACATTCATTGGAGCGACTTCATCACCAACATCGAAGTACTTGAGATGGCAGAGGCCGACAGCATTAAATCCACGCTGCTGAAGATCCAACTGCGCTGGGTAGGTCACGTCTCCAGAATGGAGGACCATTGCCTTCCCAAGATCGTATTATATGGCGAGCTCTCCACTAGCCACCGAGACAGAGGTGCACCAAAGAATAGGTACAAGGACTGCCTAAAGAAATCTCTTGGTGCCTGCCATATTGACCACCGCCAGTGGGCTGATATCGCCTCAAACCGTGCATCTTGGCGTCTCACAATTCGGCGGGCAGCAACCTCCTTTGAAGAAGACCGCAGAGCCCACCTCACTGACAAAAGACAAAGGAGGAAAAACCCAACACCCAACCCCAACCAACCAATTTTCCCTTGCAACCGCTGCAACCGTGTCTGCCTGTCCCGCATTGGATTTGTCAGCCACAAACGAGCCTGCAGCTGACGTGGACATTACCCCTCCATTAATCTTCAACCGTGAAGCCAAGCCAAAGAATAATATAACAATTTAGCTAAACTTAACCTCAAGTGTGTGTGTATCTGACCACTATAAAGAAACACACACACAGAGTGTGGCAGGTTAAGTTCACTCGTTTATTAGGGCTGGAAAGGCTGCTTTTATACTGTTCAAGTTCCCACCATTTTTCCTGATTGACTGAGTCAGCCATATGAATAACAATAGTGGGCGGGAACATCCATGCATGTGAATGTCCTTCTTCCCCAGCCTGTTTCTGCTGAGTTAGGTGGGCAATTTGACCAACACCATTTTAGGGCTGTTGGTCTGCTGCTGCCCCAGCTCTTGTACCCCCACCAGTTCATTGTTCTGGGAGTCGCTTTAGCAATCTCTGTCCGTGTCTGTTGCCACGCGATGTGCCAGCCCGATCTCCACAATTGCGGGCCGGCACATCCGCAAATATATGCGTGTGTGTGTGTGTGTGTGATGGAGAGAGTGTGAGAGAGAGAGAGGTATTCAAAGTTATTCCAAATTTCATTCTCAGAAGTTCATAAATGAAACACAGACTTTTAAACTGATATACATAAGTAATTACGAAGGAGGTGGGAGAGACTGAGTGGACTGTTGAAAACTCATGAATCCTTGTTGAGTTTCTTCCAAAGAAATGTCCTTTCATACAAATGGTTGTCACAACTCCCCTTTGCCATGCATAGAGGAAACAAAACGTGTGACACCCATGATGCTTCCAAAACCTAGGCATAGTTCGGTTGAAATAACCATCACAATGGCCACAATCCAATGCAAGACACATACGGGTCAATCAAAGTGACCATTCCTTTGGTCATGGTGGTTCAATAATTCCCCAAACAGAGAGAATCATCCGAGTTGTCCATTTCACAGAAAGTCACTCCACCTCTGTGTTCATTAGAAGGCTGGTAGTCGCTTAATGAAAACCATTTCTTTAAGTGTCCCAAACACATGACTTTCTTTAAGTGTTCCACCACATGACTCACTCACCTTCTGTTTTTCTGGATAAACAACCATTGTTCTTTTCCTTCTTCCAGAGGATCACTTTGTTTATAGTGTGTACTTGATGGTGCCATGCAATCTCACCACAAGCTGTGAATGGTTGCAGCCTGTTTTTACCCTTAAAGTGATAGTCACTTAAATGAAACAGGAGTTTGTAATAATGTTATGATGCATCCAGCATGCTTTCAAATATGCATCTGTAAAAGTTGTTGTGGGACATGGGAGATATGCTGAACTTTGAAGAAACTTGAGCCATTGGTGTGCTTTCTTGACTATCGCGTCAATATGATTGATCCTGATCAACTCACTAAAGATCTTCACTCCCAAGAACATGAAGCTCTCTGCTTCCTCCATCACAGCACCATTGATATGGACAAATCTTTCTATATTCTGTTTCAACATTTTTCTATATTCAGCCTTGAACCGTCATTGAGAGATTAGCCAAAAAAAGGAGATAAACTCATGAAAATGTATACTCGAAGCAGCCATAATTTTGCAACATGCATTCATCTAATGTAGGAAAACAGAGGAAGATAAAAGTAGCCCAGCCATCATTAAAAGAGATCATAGGCCTGTCTGTTCTCAGGTTTTGAATTAAAAATGTACTCATGCTTTGTCATTGATGGAAGAAGATTCCATCTTTTACTAATATTATTTGCACTTAGAAAGTTTCTCCCCACTTCTTGGGGCTGGCTCTAATTGAAAGACCATGCCTTATAGTCCTGGATTCACCACATAACCAATTGAGTATATCCCAAGTAAACCCATAGGTTCCCTTTAATATCTTTGAAACTCTAATCAAATTGTCCCTTATTCTGTCAAATTATAGAGAATGAAATTCTATTTTATGTAAACCTGTCCTCATAATTTAAACTTTGGGGTCCAGGAGTCATCTTAGTAAATCCATGCTCTGCTTCCAACAGAAAAGAATGTATCCTTCCTAATATCAAATGCCCTGAACAGTTCATGGCACCAGGTATTGAGGTCTAATCAGATACAGATAGAACGTATCTCTACAGCACAGGGGAAAAGCCTGACTGTCCATGATATCTGTGTGAAACATGATCCCAAATTAAACTAAAACTTTTCTGCTTGCATATGATGCATATTCCTCTATTTCCTCTACAGTATATTCATATGTTTATCTAGAAGCTTCTTAAATGGTTCAATTTTATCTGCTTCCACCTCTATTACCTCCATTATGACCCTTTCCAGGCACATACCACTCTGTGTAGATTTTTTAAAAACCATGCCCCACACATCTTATTTTAAACTCTTCTCTCCCCTTATCTTAAATGAATGTCACATTGCATGTGATATTTTTATCCTGTGAATGAGATTCTGACTCTCGATCATATTAATACCTCTCATAATTTTATCACTTCCATCAGATGTCCCGTCCACCCCCAGAAACAACCCACTTTTGTCCACTCTCTCCTTATACCTCTTTCTCTTTTGGTTATAACCAAATCTTTTGGTTATAATGGATTATGAAATGACAACTTGAATTTTCACTTCCAAAAGCACTGTTAGGTTTTGTAAATTGTTGAACTCTTCCACAGTCAACAGTACTTTTAATGTTGATTTTTTTTTAATTAATTCATTTTGTTAAAATGACTAACAACTGTTATTAAAGCATCAATGAATTACATTTGATTTGTTATTTCATGGTCTGAAAATATAAAACGATATAAACATTGACACTTCTTGCATTGGAAGTTTGTGAACAGATAGAATTTATGGAATCACAAAGCAGATCCTTTTCAAAACTAGTCAGAGCTTTTGCAAAAACTGAATGGTTCACAGTGCTAATGGAATCATATTTTTAAAGTCGATACAATAAGAAATGGATGGTGGGAAAAGGGCAATTTTTTTTGCATTATTCCTTAGAGCATTTGTAATATTTTAAACGAGTCCAAAAAACAATCTTTGTCAATTTATTGTAAAATAGAACAGCTTATTGATTAATAGAGCTGTGGATGATTAAAATCTGAAATAATGACAGAAAATGTTTGAAATAAATGCAGACAACATTTTATGATAGGGAACATTTCAGGTCAGTGTTTTATGAAAACTAAAAAAGTCAAAGTAAATCAAATTTTAAGCTGCATGGGAAAAGGGAGAATAGAATCAAATGAAGGCCTGTGATAGGGCAAGGCTATGATACTGGAAGGCAAAAGGGACAAATTAAGAAAAGAATAATTTTGTTTGAAGAGTTGACAGGGAGCAGAATCAATCTCAAAAGTTTTATATTAGCTGTTGTAAATGTAAAATAAAAGCATAATATAAAGGGAATATTCCAATATTACCTAACATTGCTGAATTTAATACTGGATAGAAAGTTGTCATGTTCCAAGTTGGACAATAATGTGCAATTCCTTAAGCCTGCTTTGCACTTCATTAGAACGATGTATGACCTGAAGAACAAAAATTAGAATCAAAGTGGGATTCAGGTTTAATACTATTTTACTTAATATCTTGAAACTATTAATCTTTTACCTAATGAAAACTTATGATCTCATTCTTGGATTTCTCTGGGTGAGATATTGTAACAGATGTATTAATGTACGCTGAACTGGGGATAGTTTTATGTGATAGTAATGTTCTGCTATGCTTGAGGTTCAAGACATTTTTTGCAAAGAAGCAGTGTTGGACTTTTAAAATGCATGGGCTCACACCATTTTGGAGAGTGGAGCTGATGTATGAAATTAATTGAATAGCAGGTTCTTTGTCAGTATGTGGATGGGGAAATGGAAAGAAAATGTATTGGTAGAGAGGGTAAACTAGAAGGTTGAGTGAGGTGTGAGGTGAACTGCAATATCACACAAGGATTGTTGTGAGGTATGTGATGGTGAAGGGAATTACAGGGAGAAAGTCAGTAATAGTAGAAGAATTTGGGCAACAGTGGGCCAAGATAGGTTAGGCACATTAATATTGACTCTCTGGTTAAGATCTGCATTAATATTTAAGCTTTGTGCCATCCACTGTCCTGGTTGACAGTTCTGTACGTGAAAAAATAACTAGAGTCCTTTTTTTCTGACATTGACTATGCTCAACGGTCTCCATGCATAATGAGAGTAACTCACAGAGGAGCAAATCAAAAATAACATTCAAGTTTTGGAATCACTTTGTAGATTGCAATAGAATTTCTGGGCCTCAGTCCTCATTTAAGTGACTACTATTATTTTTTTAAGTTCTAAATTTTTTAATGGCTTTTTATTAGAAATTCCTTGCAGTGGATCCTTTCACATGGAGTTTCAATCTATGTCTCAAATGTACACCAAAATGTACTTGTTAGCAGATCACACATCCCATAATTTGATTCCTTTTATGGTCATGAATTAGTACAGAACGTAATATTACACAAAATTGTCTTCTACCTGCCATAAGGCGAAGTGTCACCATAGTGCTGCTTAGTGCCCTTGACAGTAAGAGAAGTGAAAGAGAGTCCCTTTTGTCATGAGTGTCCGTGGATTCCCCTCCAGCATGCTTTCAGCCGCTGCAGCTGCACTGACTCCTGTTCAATCCATTTTGCAAACCAAGCTCCAGATCCCAACCTCCAGCACCCTCAGGAAGCCTTCAGCAGTCGAGGCCCTTCAGGAGCCCTTTTTGACTTTCAGCATTCTCCTGAATCCTGCTTCCGATATCTGGTTCCCAAGAGTCAGTCTCCAGCAGCTTGCAGCCGTGCAAGTCCCCCAGCCATAAATCTCCCACAACGTGTGTGGTTCCGTCAGCTGTGGAGCCCCTCACTGGAGAGCAGATGGTATTAAAATCATAAACAACACAGATTAAAAATCCTTTGCCATCTCATTTGTTAAATATAGGTGCACATCTGTTCTCATTACAAAATGTTTAGCAGCCAATTACTTCTTAGTTCAGGGTGTATCTCGGTTTTCTTTGTGATTCTTCCACATCTGTGAAGATTGTTCAATGGACTTTGTATTACTGATACTCACGAGAAATGAGATTCATGATGGAAGATTCAAGATTATTTTATTGTCATGTACATAACACACAAAATTTGTTTTTTTTTGCTGTAAGTCGCACAAAGAGGCACCACTTTTCTAACACCCCTACCAATAAGAGCAATAGCATCAAGGGAGTCCCTTCTGATTCACTTTGTCTGTCTATTCACCTCATTCACTCATGTGATTTCTGCAGCTTCCCAGCCTCCTGTTCTTTCCAGCCATAAACACGAGCTCCAAATTCTAAACCTCCGCTATGATAAGGAAACTGTCAACACCCAAGCCCCTTTTAGGGTACTTCTTACCATCAGCACCCTCACGAATCCTGGTCCCAGCATCTGGTTCTCGAATGCTTGGCTCCTACAGCCTCCAGCCTGGTGTGAGTCCTTCAATCTGCAAGTCCCTCGCTGGTCCTCTGTTGTGCTCACCTCCCCAGTTGGATCCTCTCCCAGCTTATTCTTCTTGGCAGGGTGTAGCGTGAATAAAAACTCTCATGACTGGAAGGTGAACATACGCTTTTATTAGCTTATAACTGGGGGTATGGTCTTATAGTCATCTTCAGAAGGGCTCAGGGTTCAGGCAGGAACCAGGGTTATATAAGGGTAGATGGGGCCGAGCCTGGAGGCGGAGCCAGCCATCAGTATAACACACCACCAGTGAATCCTAGTTCACTGCATTCACCCCTTCATGCAGAATTTAGGGTCTGTGGATGAAGACAGGGAACATTAATTCAGAAAAAAAATTTGAAAAATATAGTTATTTACAAATTTAAGCATTCTGGAAGATCTGGAGATCCTGGAGGAGCACCTAAGCATGGGAGGGCCTTGGACTCCTTGAGTCTTCTGGTCCATTTGTGAGGGAGGAGAGGCAGACCAGGTCTCCGACTCTACGGATGCAATTTTCTCCTGAACCGGATTCCCTGGGGCCCTGACTGGAGGTGGCGAGAATGACCTTCGTGGCCCATAGGGCATGAGGCAACGGAGCCTCTGTTCCGGCGGGTGCCAGGTCCCCGATGGAGACAGTGTCCTCCCTGCCATCCGGGTACTCCACATAGGCGTACATGGGATTGGTGTGGAGCAGTTTCACCCTTTCCACCAGGGGGGGGTCAGTCTTCCTTCTCCTCATGTGTTTCCTGAGAAGGACCAGACCAGGAGTGCTGAGCCTGGTTGGGAGTGTAGTTCCCGATGCCGACCTTCTCTCGAAGTTGAAGTAGGAGCTCATGAGGAGTAGTGTTGGTTGCTGTACGCAGTAGCGATCGAATGGAATGGAGCGCCATATGAAGAACTTACTGTCAGTGTGAGTCTGGAAGGCTTCTTGACTTCAGGGCCAGTTTGACAGCCTTCCAGACCGTGGCATTTTCCTTTTCAACCTGCTCATTCCCCTGGGGATTGTAGCTATTAGTCTTTCTGGATATGATGTCCCTTGTCAGCAGGTATTGACGTAGCTTTTCGCTCATAAAGGATGAGCCCCAGTCGCTATGAATATAGCTGGGATACCCGAACAGTGTGAAAATGGAAAATCTAGGGCCTATATGACTGACGAAGTGGATGTCTCTGGACATGGGATGGCGAACAGAAAGCAGGAGTACTTATCAATGATAGAGAGAAAGAAAGTTTTCCCATTTGTGGAGGGGAGAGGTCCATTAAAATTGACACTGAGCTGTTCGAAGGACCTGGATGACTTAATCAGGTGTGCCTTTGCGGGGCGGTAGAAGTGCAGCTTACATTCCGCGCAGACTTGGCAAGACCTGGTCATTTCCCTGACATTTTCCATGGAGTAGAGTAGATTGCGCGCTTTGACAAAATGAGCCATGCAGGTAACCCCTGGATGGCAGAGCTCATTATGTAGAAATCACAGTTGGCTGATGTTTGGAGAGGCACAGCTTCCTCTGGATAAGGCATCTAGAGGGTCATTAAGGGCTCCTGGCCTATAGGCAATGTCATAATTGTAGGTGGAGAGCGACCCTCCAACTAGCAATCTTGTCATTCTTGATTTTGCCCCTCTTGACATTATTAAACATGAATGCAAAAGAGCACTGGTCAGTGAGGAGTGCAAATTTCCTACTAGCCAGGTAGTGTCTCTAGTATCTCATGGCTTCAACAATAGCTTGAGCCTCCTTTTCCACAGAAGATTTTCTGAGCTCGTGGCTTTGCCATGTCCAAGTGGGAAAAAATGCAACCGGCCTGCCTGCCTGGTTGAGGGTAGCAGCCAGGGCAATGTCCAAAGCATCGCTTTCCACCTGAAAGGTACATTCACAATGTGATTTCAGAAGTAGTTAAAAGTCATTTAGGTTTCAGCTGAAAGGGGAAAATAAGTGGCTTTTAAGAGAGGTTGAACCTTATCAGCGTATTGAGGGATCTACTGGGTGTAATATGAGAAAAACCCCATGCATCTCCTCAAAGCCTTTGTAGTCATGGGATTGGGGAGGTCTAACAGGGGGTGCATCCTATCGGGCTCAGGGCCAATGATGCCATTCTCCACCACGTAGCCAAGGATAGCCAGCCATTTAGTCCTGAACACGGACTTGATAGAGTTATAAGTGACGTTCAGGGCTTTTGCTGAATGGAAAAAAACTCTGGAGGTTGGCGTCATGGTCTTCCAAGGTATGGCCACAGATGGTGATGTTATTGAGGTAGGAAAAGGTAGCCTTCAACCCATATCCATCCACCATTCTGTCTATCTGCCTTTGGAAGATAGAAACCCTATTAATAATACCGAAAGGGACCTCAGGATTTGGACTTTCCTCAGAACAGATTGGCAGGTGGTGATGAGCAGCTTTCAGTCAATGGTCGAATAGACCTGATACTGTGCAATATCATTCATCATGTCCTCAATTTGAGAGAGGGGGTATGTGTACTGATTAATTGTTTGGTTATAGTCAATTACTAGCCTGGACTTGTTTTCCCTTTTACAACCTCCACTTGCGCTCTCCATTGGCTGGTTCTAGGTTTGATGATACCTTCTTTGAGTAGACATTTTGTCTCAGGCATTATTAAGTCTCAATCTGCTGTATTGTATCTCCTGCTCTTGGTAGCAATAGGTTTGCAGTCTGGGGAAAGATTCAGAAAGAGAGGTGGGGGGGTCGATATTCAATGTGGAGAGGCTGCACGTGGGTTCTGATTTTAGAGGCCCTCTGTTCAAAACCATTACAGGGGGGAGGGGACCAGAATACTCCAAGGTCACGCTTTTAAGGTGACACAGGAAGTCCAGATCCAACAGCACCAGAGCACCTTACAGAATTCCCACCACTCCAAACAACAAAGGTACTATACGATGTTCTTGAATATGAGTAGAGTGTGAATGAGATGCAAGGAATATACGATAATTGGAATGATATATCTTTAAGTTGTATTCTTGTACAGTCCGTGCGTCTATGAAGCTTTCAGTAGAGCTCGTGTCAATTAGGCATTTAGTGGAATGTCCATTTACCTTCACAGTCACTATGGAGTTGTTGGGGTCTGTCCTGATCCAGAACCATCAAGGCTAGGACTCTGGAGACTCCATACTCCTCACTTGAGTGGCCTCCACTGTCCTGGGTTTCTCTGCCTGGATAAGATGACCACCCTCCTTCCTCCTCTGACAATGATGGCGCTGAGTTTGAAGATGTGCACTGAGCCATTTTGCGCCATTTTCTTGCAGCCAACCTCATTTGGCGTGTCGTGCAGCAAGTGGGTTCAGGCGAGTTCGGAGCAGACAGCTTGGGGCGGAATCGGATCCAGGAGCGTTGCAGGCCGTGGACTTCCCTGGGTCAATTAAACTTGGCTAGCCAGGTCCTTCTTACCTGACTTGAGCAGTCATTGCCTCATGTACCTCAAGGGGACCCCCACGACTATGGTGTCCTGGATCTATTCTTTCTCACGAGCACGGCCCATAGCACTTCTTGGCAAGCGTCCCCAGATTCAGCAGGTAATCATTGATGGTCTCTCCTTGCCGTTGGCGACGTAGAGCAAGTCAATGCCTTGCTAGGCCCTTGTTTTGCGACTTCAGGTACTGTGCCTTCAAAGCCTTGATGGCAGTGTCATATGTAGAGCAGTCCCTGATAACTGCGCACCCTTTCGTTCCTACCCTGGAAGCAAGTGCAGACCTCCTGAGTTCATCGGTGTGGAAGACGTCTTTGGTCACGTTCAGGTAGGCCTGAAAGCAGTCTAGCCAGTATGAGAACTCTTCAGCTGAGTCGAGGAATAGAGGGTCTATCAGCAGCCTACCCGGCTTAAGCAGTGCTTCCATCTTTTAGGGAATAAGCTAATAAAATTGTAGCGTGAATAAAAGCTCTCATGACTGCTAGGAGGACATATGCTTTTATTAACTTATAACTGAGGGTTGGGTCTTACAGAAGGGCTTGGGGTTCAGATGGGAAACCAGGATTAGATATGGGTAGATGGGGGCAGATCCAGTCATCAGTACAATACACCACCAGTGAATCTCCAGCTTCAGCTCTGCTGCCCTTGGCTATCCTGCTGCTCCCCCGGAGTCCCCAGCCCTCGAGGTCTGCTGCCATTTATTGCCATTGACCATCTGTAACTTCAACTATAGGGCATTTTGCCCTTATTTTCCTTTGTAAGAAATCATAGAAGCATCCATATCTGCTTCACTGACAAATGATTCAGGCTACACTGATAGTCCAGGAGCTATGGTTCTTGTCATTTATTTTTATACTAATCAGATCATGAGTGATGCAGGATAATAGTCCTTAACCACATTACAATATTATGCTTTTTTACTTCCTTAAGGGAAAGTATTTTGCTTGGGGGATTAATGGAACCAAACTGCTCATTTAATTTGTCTGTGAATGTCTGTCTGTCTATGTGGTGGTGCATGAACAAGAAATTCCTTAGAGGAATTGATGATTTGGAATGAAACAGAGACTTATTCTGTCTTATGGTACCATGGAGTACATTAATTGCAAAGCCTTTGGGCAAAGGTGAAAGGTAAAATGACCTAAGCAAAGAGATGAGGCAGTAAATTATTCAACCCACTCACAATATTCAGTGTCTACAGTAAGGAATTTCTTCCTTATTAACTGACAAACTGAAAATGCGTGGCTCCAGGAAAGAATCCTTGTCTTAGTGCAGCGGCTACAATGTTTGCTTCAAGAACACAAAAAAACAAATTTGGATTCAAGCACGTTCCCAAAGATGATCATTATAAAACCCTGTTTTCTGTTTCCTTTCCAGAGCAGTTGAATATTATTTGCAGTTTTTTTTAATCTTGGGACCGCTCCAGATTCCAAGAAAATTCCAAGTGAGGATTAAGAACCAAGAATGTATGTCATGCGGCCCAGAGAAATTGTCTCGTTGATTTGCCTAACTCATTTCTTATGTGAATATTGAGTAGCTATATTTCTGGTATTTAATGAAATGTCTTGATGCAATCCTGAATTAGCAGCAGAAGATCTTGTGCCGAGCAAAGAAATAATATATCATTGTCTGAAGCTACAAGTCTCTTATTGCTTCATAGTGAACGTATGAATGGCTGTTGGTCTTAATCAAAGTCTAACAAAAATGCAAAAACAATTAATTTTAATTTTACCCAGAAACTGAAACTGATATTAGCATAAGTTTTTTTTTAAAAAGAGAGCAATGCTGCTCCAGGATACTGAATTATACACATGTTCAGACATTCCTCCGGCAGGTATTCTTTTACGTGCAACAAATTTTGGGTGCTCTATTGAATTCTAGCCAACCTCAGTATAAATAATTGTATCTTTAATAGATAAAGATGGCAGAATCCTTTCTTAACTGTTTGTCAGAATGCCACTGGGATAGGCTACAGAAATGAATAAGTAAAAAGGAAATGTTTTAATCATTGTTGAGACAGTTCATGAAAAAATATCTTGATGCTAATTAAGGGTTTATAATGAGGTAAATATTCAATAAATGTTTCCTTCATTGTTGAAACTAATTCTGAGCTACAAATTTTAGAGAACAACAGATAACCCTGAATAAATTTTAAAATATTTATTTATGTTCGAGGTGGTTTGAATGCAGGATTCTTCTTCACAAACTATAGTTGATGCAGAGTTCTCAAATTTTCCTTAAGTAAAATTAAAATGTTGCATGAGGGAAAAATAAAAAATAAAGTCTGGATAATGATCAGTTGATTAATTTAGCTAAATGGCTAATGCAAAAAAAAATAAGAGAATGTTCATGGCTAAATTGCCTTGTTTCTGTGACGCAATATTAAGTGATTGGATAAACTGACCTTTGTTTACATATTGTACTGGTTGGCCTTTATTTATCATCCTTCTTTGAGGAATTGTAGTGATTAAGTCATGCAATGTAAATCTGCAAAGGAATAACTGCAGTACATATTAAGGGTTTATACCACAGGGCTGATCCTATAACCTATGAAAGCAATGCTTGGCTGAGCTCCATCAG
Source organism: Narcine bancroftii (assembly GCF_036971445.1). Classification (NCBI taxonomy): domain Eukaryota; kingdom Metazoa; phylum Chordata; class Chondrichthyes; order Torpediniformes; family Narcinidae; genus Narcine; species Narcine bancroftii. The sequence continues at coordinate 418,423,664 of NC_091469.1, forward strand.
CTGGCAAAGCTAGCAAGCTCCTGGATGCTATCCCAAAATTGGGTTTTTGTTACTTTTCCTCTTCAACCAAATGAACTTGTTTCATATCCAGTCTAAAAAAAATGCCAATAGGTCTCTTTGATCTGCTGTATTCCTGGAATTTGAATTTTGGGAAATAACTTTACGATGATGGCTCACTTGAAAAGCTTCTGTTCCACTTTCTGAACATAGCCAGTTGTTGATTTCACTTTTCCCATACAGTCATTCTTTCCTGGCACTCTCATTTCTTTCAAATGTGGCTACGCTTCTCCCTATTTACCTAGTTAGTTCACTTGTGTAAATTGGCAGTGCTCTCTGCATTAAATCCCAGACCTTTCTTATGGGAACAGTTTTAAATTGTTCTTCATTTTTCTTTTGTCTGCCTGTTTCAGGTATTTTACGCTCAAAGTGCTCACCATATTTAATTTTTTGAAAAATGTTTTCCATAGCTAATTTAGAGTTTATTTTATTGCCATTTTTTTTCTGCGATAAAGTGAAAACCTTAGTTTTAATTTAACATTGGTGACACATTTTTCCTATTGATTTAAAATATTTTGGAAACCTATTCCCTGCAAAGGCTGTGCTTAATAGAAACCTTGGCACCAAATCAGGTACCTGAGGCTTCCCGTTCCAATCTACATTTACATGTTTAACATAGAAACATAGAAGATAGGAGCAGGAGTAGGTCATTCAGCCCTTCGAGCCTGCTTCGCCATTCAATGAGATCATGGCTGATCTTAAAGTTCAGTATCCTGTCCCCGCCTTCTCTCCGTAACCCCTAATTCCCTTATACTGAAGAAATATATCTAATTCCCTCTTAAATATATTCAATGAACCTGCCTCTACTGCTCTCTGTGGCAATGAATTCCACAGATTCGCCACCCTCTGGGTAAAGAAATTCCTCCTCATCTCAGTTCTAAATGGTTTGCCTATTATCCTCGAACCATGGCCCCAGGTTCTGGACTCCCCCACCATTGGAAACATCCCTTCTGCATCCATTCTGTCCAGTCCTGCCAGAATTTTATATGTCTCTATGAAATCCCCTCTCAATCTTCTAAACTCCAGTGAGTACAATCCCAAATTGCGCAATTTTCCTCATAAGTTATTCCTGCCATTCCAGGTATCAGCCTGGTGAATCACCTTTGCGCTCCCTCCATTGCAAGAACATCCTTCCTCAGATAAGGTGACCAAAACTGCACACAATACTCCAGGTGTGGTCTCACCAAGGCTCTGTACAGCTGCAGTAAGGTATCCTTATTCCTATACTCAAACCTTCTTGATATGAAGGCCAACATACCATTTGCCTTTTTAACCGCCTGCTGTACCTGCATGCTCGCCTTCAGTGACTGGTGCACAAGAACCCCTAGGTCTCTCTGCACTTCCCCATCTCTCAATCTATTGCCATTCAAATAGTAATCTGCCCTCTGGTTTGTATTACCACAGTGGATAACCTCACATTTATAGACATTGTAGTGCATTTGCCATGTATCTGCCCAGTCCCCCAATTTATCCAAATCACATTGGAGCTTCCTGACCCCCTCTTCAGTGCACACCACCCCTCCTAGCTTAGTGTTGTCTGCAAATTTGGAGATATTACATCCAATCCCCTCATCTAGATCATTAATGTAAATTGTGAACAGCTGAGGTCCCAGTACAGATCCCTGTGGCACCCCACTGGTCATCGCCTGCCACTCAGAAAATTAGCCGTTTATCCCAACTCTCTGTCTTCTACCTGCCAGCCAGTTCTCAATCCACATCAATACCTTGCCCCCAATCCCATGAGCCTTGATTTTGCATGCCAGTCATTTATGTGGGACCTTATCGAAGGCCTTTTGGAAATCCAGGTACACCACATCCACTGGCTCTCCCCCATCTATTTTACCTGTCACCATCTCAAAGAATTCCAATAGATTTGTCAAGCACGATTTACCTTTTGTAAATCCATGTTGACTCTGTCCGATCCCTTCTCTGCTAGTCATATGCTCTGCTATTACATCCTTAATAATGGATTCCATCATTTTGCCCACTACTGATGTAAGGCTCACCGGCCTATAATTCCCCACTTTTTCTCTACCCCCATTTTTAAATAGTGGGGTAACATTAGCTACCCTCCAAACATTTATGACTTCATTGTCATTCAGAAGGAAATGTTTTAACTGAGTAGTTAATTTTTGGTCTTTGGTGTAAGTAGATTCTAAATGGGTGAGAACCAGTGAAAACTCAGCAAAATAATAATGAAGTTATTGTTTATGACTAGAACATTTGAGTAACGTCTTAAATTTCCAAATACAGAGTCTTCTGATGCCAAGTATCTATTTTATTGTAAATTATTTGGTAGATTTACAGTATTTAGTAAAAGCAGTCTTGTAGATTTTTCTTCTGTATTGCCTTCAGTGAGAACTTCCACTGAAACTCCAGAGTAAACAAATCCATTTTGAGGACAAAGTAGAATATGAGTGTCATAGAACAACTTGCTACTGCCTGGCTATTCTCCTAATGGGTCGAATTCAAATTGAGGAAGTTAAGGGTGATTTATTCATTGTGGCAGCAAGTCAGATTATTGTTGTGGGGCATAGGAAAGGACTACTAATCTCTCCTGCCCACAGGAAAATAAATGCCCCTCAACTGCCAAGCAAGGTCTGGTCGAATCTGTAGGCCACACCCTCAGTTCAGTTTATCGACCTCTCTGTGTGTATCCCAGCATTACCAATTTTTTTTTCAGGTGAGTCCTCAAGAATTTCATGCTTTACTCCCACTAATGCACACATTCTATTTCAATTCCCTCTTCTCTGAGTAGTCTCTTTTTTAATCTGGTCATTGATGATTTTACCAAGATGAATAAGCAAATGTAGTCTCTTTTCCAAAAAGATAATTCAGCATTTTTATCAGAACAGTAATTGGTGGAATATTCATCAACCATTGGTCCAAGATTTTATGATACACTAATTTTGTTATGTACTCAGACAGCAGCAATAGAAATTTGCCAAGATGGTGTTATATTTAAAATATTTTTTTAAATTATGAATTACTAATAATATAACACCTTTTCTAATTTAACTAAACATAACCCCCAATTATGGGCAAATATACTTATATGTGTGTGTGTGGAAATACCCAAACCATTACAGTTTAGACAAAATTCATTTCAAATTTCAGTCTCAGAAATCCAGTGTTGACACAAAGACTCACAAATTGATACAAAGAACTGATTAAAAACGAGGTGGGAGAGATGGGGTGAAAGACTGTTGTAAACTCACAAAATCCTTGTTGAGTTGCTTCCCGAGAAATGTCCTTCCAGATGATTGTTATTCTGGACTCCTCTTTTCTTGGCAGAGGGGAAATGAAGCAAGTGGCTTTAACAAAGCTTTCAGAACCTTTTCATGGGTCAGCCAAAATGACCATTACAATGGTCATGATGGGGGTTTAAACAATTTCCCTTTAATAGTGACCTCTCATTTGGCCATGGTGGGATTCAAAATGACATTTCTTTTGGCCGCTAAGCCACTTCAGCACAATATTCCTCAAAGAGCTGCTGCTCCTGTACTGCTTGTTTAAAATGGTCCCTGATCAAACAGTGTACTGTTTCTTTAATATGTTGTTTACATGGTCTCATTGTATTCCAAGCACACTTCCTCTCTTTCAGAAGTAGCAAATTTGAATACACGCTGTCAGCCCAAAGTCAATCTCCATAGCTTGCAGGGTTTGTAGCTTGATTTGTTCTCGTCAAGTGACAGTCCCACTCAAATAAAAGTGAACTGGGAGCATGTAATAGCTAGGCATTAGAAAATAGAGGTCAACTGCATTTAACTTTGAATATGTCTCTTTCTATATAAATGGGAATCTTTTGATGTTATAGGACAAAGGCTTGCTTAATCAGTTGATTTCTGATTGCCTCGTGAGACAACTGCAACATGACCCACCACTAGACATATCTTCCCCTCTCCATCTTCCATAGGGATCACTCCCTCCAGACTCCCTTGTCCATTTATCCCATTCCACTCATTGCCCTCTTGGCAGCTTCCCCTGTAACCTCAGGAAGTATCACACTTGCACTCCCTCAGCACCATTCAGGGCCACAAAGTCCAAGTGAAACAATACTTTCCAACAGGAAAGTATTAACAGTAACTTCTCCAGAATTAGCTAGTCTACTCCCCATTCTCCCTCTCTTCCCTATCACATTATCTCCTTTCCTCCAGCTCTCCACCCCTTTCCTTTCCATTTACAGAGCTATCCCCCTGTTTTTTATTTCATGCCCTTCCCTCCCTTAACCACCTAATTACCTCCAGCCTGTGGGGCTGTGCTCCTTCCCCTCCCCCCACCCCCATCCTTCCCACCATTTTATTCAGGTGCCTACCTACATTTTGCTTGTATCTTAATGAAGAGTTAAAGCCCAAAATGGTGGTTATCTTTGCTATATAAAGTATGCTGCTTGACCTGCTGAGTTTCTCCAGCATTGTGTTTTTACTTTTAACACATTCTCCTCCATTATTAATAAAGTCATGCTGTCTGGAATCTCAAGAACAGTAATATTTTTTTAATGCTTATGAAGCTCAGTTATAGCTGGGAGAATGTGATCAGGAAGAACAGGATTCAAATATTACCTTTTGTAATTCCTACTTGTCCAACAGAGTATATGTTTTGTTTCTTGTTGGGTATTTATTGACCTTGTCCTACTGAACTTTGATAGGTTTTGTGAATTGTTTGCCCTCCTCTTAAAAACTAAAGCACAGCAACTTCTGTGGTTTAAATAACCACAAATGGGCATTTCTGGAAACAATAAAAACAAATGGTTTCAAAGGAAGGAATTGTCCAATATGACTTGAATAATGTTCATACTCTGCCAAAATATCATGGTATTTTTGATATTATATTATCTTTTCTTTTTAAGAAAACAGCAGAAATACTTCTTGACCTTGAAGTGACATGTGGGCTCTTATGTTCACAAGATGAATGCCAGCAGGTGGCATGTTATCTCTGGTTAAGGAAACACCATCACTGCTTGAAGCCACAATAATCACCAGAATATTCAACAGCCTTTGATCTAAGATTTTATTATGCACTGATTACATTGTAAATAGATGGTCATTTCAGGAACAAGAGATCACCTGCCTTCAACTTCAGAGTCTTCAAATCCAATTCTTAGAGAATTTTTAGATCAGATAGGAGGAAGGCTTGCTTAGCCAGTAGATTTCTGATTACCACTTGAGACAATTCTCCACTATAAGGAAAGTCTATTTTTGAATGATTCCATGTATCCACCCTCCCTCTGGATGAAAATTTAAACCTTTGACCCATACCCTTCAGTTTTAAACTTGCCAAACATAGTTCTAACACAACTCTCTCTATTACAGGTCCCAAAAAAAGAAAAATTATGATTACAATACTGACTTTTTCTGTAGGATAAGCTAACTTGAAAATATTCTGTTTGACTAAGTGATCGATCCATGATTAGTTGAGAAGAAGATGATTTTAAACAATGGAAATCTATCAACAATAAAAAAGGGAGCTGCAAGGAGATACTTCAGGGAAATAAAATTGAGTTCTTTGCAACTTACATAACTTGTGTGCGCCAATGTTATAAATCACTGTCCTTTAGCAAAGATGCTTGAGTTTTAAGTTAATATTACATCAAATAAAATAGAACACTTAAAGCGATCTAAACAGAAGGGGACCATTTGGCCCACAATGGCCCATGTTCTCTTTTCTATTCCGTTCATCCTTTTCACATTCTTCCTCATCCAATTCTGTCAACAACATCCTCTCCTCCTTCTGATTATCTCATCATGCATCATCAGTACTATTTCTCTCAACAACATCTAGTAGTGAGTTCGATATTTATGCTCAGAAAATAATGATATCTGAGCTTAATTCCCAACTTGATTTTTTGTGACTTGCCTTGCCTTATTTCTCCCCTCATAGTGAAACACTGCATTTATGCACAATTAGTCATCCCCACCCCCCTCCCCCACCAACCCCTGCCGTTCCAATTGAAGAATAGAGAGACTCATGTTGTGATTACCTCTGAAACATGCCAAACATATTTGGGGAGCTTAAGGTGAAGAAGGACAGATTCAAGGGGAACCTGAGGGTCAAATTTTCATATAGAAGGAGGGTTTTTACCTGGAATGAGCTGCCAGATGAACTGGTAGAGGTGGGTATAATTACAACTATTAAAACACATTTGGACAGATTCATGAATAGGAAAGGTTTTATTCCTTTCTACATGAATCTTCTTCCAAATTTTGAGCAGATGGTGCAGTACTGGTGAATTCCTATGTGGCACCATCTTTTCATCTCACTTGTATAGTATATGTTCAGGTACCTTCTCCCCTATTTTATCTAGCTCTAATCTGGTCCAATCTGGTTTTTCCTTTGTTTGATAAAAATCTGATAGGTATCTTTCTTTCTTTCTTTTTCAATCTTTTTATTATTATTATAATTTATAAACACATACAGTTCAAAGAGATATAAAAAATACATAGTAAGTAATGAATTAATACAGAGATATTAAACAATAATATTACAGAATAAAAATATATCATAAAAAAAAATTTAGATCAGTTTAGGGTGTGAACTATCTCTAAAAAAAAAGTATAATTAATAACAATATATGAAAAAAGAGAAAAAAAACCCAAAAAATAAGAAAAAACAAATCTGAATTAAAAAAACTTAAAAAAAACCTACAGATATAGCTAAACCACGCCGATCACTCCGATCTCATCTTACAGCCCAATTATCATACATAATCATAGAAAGAAAACAGAGCCAGATCAACTCACCACAAATGAAAATATTGAATAAATGGTTGCCAGGTTAACTCAAACTTAGAAGGGGATTCATAGACAGAGTTTCTAATTTTCTCTAAATTTAAACATAGTATAGTTTGGGTAAACCATTGGAAAACAGTGGGAGGATTAACCTCTTTCCAATTCAATAGTATAGAACTTCTAGCCATTAGTGTAAGAAAAGCAATCATATGATCCGCAGGAAGAGATAAATAAGTCAAATCTATCATAGGTAATCCAAAAATTGCAGTAATGGGATGTGGTTGTAAATCAATATTCAAAACAGTAGATATAATGGAAAAAATTTCCTTCCAATAATTCTGTAAAGAGGGACAGGACCAAAACATATGTGTAAGGGAAGCTATTTCCAATTGACATTTATCACATATAGGATCGATATGAGAATAAAAGCGATGGAGTTTATCTTTAGACTTATGAGCTCTATGAACAACTTTAAACTGTATTAAGATAGGTATCTTAATTGTGCTGCTCTATAATAATTCTTAAACTTTGGTAGCTGTAAGCCCCCTTGTTTGTACCATTCTATTAATTTATCTAGCGCTATCCTCGGTTTCCCCCCTTATAATTTCTTTATTATTTTCTTTAGCTCCTTGAAGAATTTCTCTGTTAGGTGAATTGGTAACGATTGAAATAGGTATTGTATCCTTGGGAAGATATTCATTTTAATACAATTTACCCTTCCTATCAGTGTTTCTGGTAAGTCTTTCCAATGTTCTAAGTCGTCTTGTAATTTCTTCATTAATAACTGATAATTTAGTTTGTATAGATGGCCTAGATTATTATCTAGTTGTATACCTAGGCATCAAATTGCTTATGTTTGCCATCTAAATGGTGAAATTATCAACTACCAAATCTAATATTGACGCAAAATCAACTAATCCCTTTCACAATAACCTTTCCTTTAGAGAATGGGAGAGAAAATGGATCAAAAGAATAGAAAATTGTTTTTCGGGAAATAAATTATTATCTTTGAACAAATGAAGGACAAATATGGTATAATTCACGGTACAATGTTTGCATACCACCAACTGAAAACCTACTTGAAGGACAAATTGGGAAGCAGGCTGAGGTTACCAGAAGGAAGCAATTTTGAAAATGTGATTACAGACACAATGATAACCAAGCATGTACATCAAACTGCAAGAGAAAGAGAACGAGGAAACAAGCTATAAACCCAAACAAAAATGGGAACAAGATCTAAACATAAAGATAAAGAATAAAACATGGGAAAAGCTATGCTCCAGAACTATGAGAAATACAATAAACACGTGGTTACGCATGATACAATATAATTGGTTACACAGGCTACACACCACGCCCCAAAAGTTAAATAAATGGGTCCCAACAGTATCAGACAGATGTTTCCACTGTAAGAAGGAAACGGGAACAACAGTACATGCAATTTGGGAATGTGAGAAAGTGGAAAAGTTTTGGGAAGACCTAAACCAGGTATTAAATAAAATCACAAAAAGCAACAGGTCAAAAAATCCAGAGATCTTTCTTCTAAGTAATATAAGAAGTAAAGAATTAGGCCTCGAATTGGATGAAGCACAAAAAAGATTTATTATGATAGCCTTAGCTGTAGCAAAAAAATGTATAATGTCAACCTGGAAATCAGAAGAGATCTTGAGAGTACAGCAATGTTTAAAAAAAATGAATAAATGTATTCCATTGAAAAAAAATAACATATAATTTAAAAAATAACATCACAGTATTCAAACAAATTTGGGAACCATACATGGAACAGTGAGGTCCTGCCGTTGACCTCCACCCCCTAAAATGATAGAATGAGAAGAAGACGAAATGAACTGACCCAGTGTGTAAAAGTAGATGACACAATTTTCTTGTTTATTTTCATTGTGTGATGACATTGTTTAATGGGTTTAATGTATCATATATGTTGAACGTTGAGTGAGTGGGGAGGGGGGGTGAAGGAGGGAGGGAAGGGAGGGGGAAAAGGGGAGAAAATGACACTGTGTATATTCAAGAGGGAAATGTTTGTGTGTATTTTGGTTAGTATGGTTCATAGTGTGAAAAATTTTAAAAAATTTAAAAAAAGGAAAGGTTTTAAGAGATGTCAACCAAATGCAGGCAAATTGTCATCCATACCAATCAAGGTGCATTCTTGAAATCCAATTTTCCTGCATTTGGTCGACATCTCTTTAAAACTTTCCTATTCATTGCCAATCAAGGTGCATTCCTTGCACTGTAATTCTATGAAATATAATGCATTCACATGCATTTAAAGCACAATTAAGAGTAATTAAGTTTATGTAATTAACTGAATAAAACAGTTAGTGATATCTGGAAATTATATTAAACCTTCTTGAGCAGTCTTTCATTCCATTAAATTAAATGAGTCCAAAGCACTTTCTCCTAGGTTGAACCTGGTGCATGTTGAGCTGACAAATTTCCCAGCCTGAGATCCTGTCAGAAGAAGTCTGCACTGGCCTGGTGGCCTCTAAGCAGCCCATCAGTGTGGTCTAGGTGTTCTGTGGCCAACACTTAACCAAAACAGAAGGTTGAACTTCACTTCAGGGCTCTGTGCTTGGTCCCTAAGCTTTAACATTGAGCTTTCAGCTAACTAAGTGGTAATTAAGATCTGAATGACTGCCAGTTTTTGAGCAGAGGATTGGATAATTATATCCATCTCAGGACATCTATCATATCCAAGATATATACCTTGATAGCAACTTGATTCTCAGTCGTTAGAGCACTGGTCTTGTAAGCCAGGGGTTGTGAGTTCATTCCTTGCTGGGGCCTCATTTCTGTGAGAGGCGCTGGACAAAGTGGTGACTCTCTGACTTCCTTACAGTAGACAAAGTTAAAGAATTTTATGTATGTTACATTCTAAATGTAGTATTGCATGACAAGAATGGAACCTTTAGTTGCCTCAACAATCATTGAAGTGCTTTGAGAGGTTGGTTATGGAGCAAATCAACTCCTGTTTCAGGAAGGACTTGAAATCATTTCAATTTTCCTGTCATCAAAACTGGTCAACAGTGGAGGCCATCTCGCTGGCTCTCTACTCTGTGTTAGATCACCTGGATCACAAGAATACCAATGTCAGCCTGTTATTCACTGACTACAGCTTAGTGTTCAACATCATCATATCAGCAAATCATGATCAAACTAGTGGATCAAGGATTTCATCGTCCCTCTGCAACTGGATCCTTGACTTTCTCTTTGGCAGACCCCCATCAGTATGGATTAGCAAATCACCTTCTCCTCCTCACTGACCATCAACATGACCACCTCAAGGCTGTGTGTCAGTCACCTGCTTAATTCCCTCTACACTCATAATTGCATAGCCAAGTTCTGCTCGTATGCAATCTATAAATTTGCTAATGACATTTCTGTTGTTGGATGAATAATGGGAAATGATGAATCAGAATATAGGATGCAATTGGAAATGTCAACATCAGCAAGACCAAGAAGCTTATTGTGGATTTAATAAATGAAATCTGAGGGTCTTTGCACCTCATCTTCATTGACAGGATGAGGGTAGAGAGGTTTAATTGCTTCAAGTTCCTGGGGATCCACATTATCAGAGACCCTCTCCTGTAGGCACCTTTAATTTCTTGGAAGTCTAGCATGCCGTTGATTACACTGTCAAGCTTCCACAGGTGCACTGTGAACATTTTGGTGACTGGTGACATCACACCCTGATTTAGAAAGTCAAGTGCCCAGGAATGCAGAAGGTTGCAAGATGTGGCAAACATAGCTAAGTCCATCATGAGCTCCCATCCTTTGAAAACATTGATGCAAGAGGCGACCTCAAAAAGACAGCAAACACCATAAAGGACCCACATCACTCTGGTTACAGTCTCTTCTCTCCATTCCCTTGAGGCAGAAGGTAAAGAGGCTTGAAGTCCAACACCTCCAGGTTCAACAATAGTTTTAAATCCAAAAGCTATTAGGCTTTTGAACATTCCCATACGAACCTGACTATTAACTTCTCTGTGGCCACCAAAAGATCTGTCTGGACTCCTGAAACATCACTTTGTTTTCTTACACTATGTGCAATGGTGAAAATTTATTTATATATCCTTTGTTGTTTATTATTGCTTTTTCTGACTTGGCATATTTTTGTAGTTGGTAGATCTTAAATACCTGTGCGGCTGCAGCAAATAAGAATTTCAGTGAATATGTACATTTTACTTAAATACATGACAATAAACTAACATTGACATTTATATTTCAATGCTATTTAAACACTTTGAAATATAATCACTGTTATTCTTTTGCCAAGCTTTGCAATAATTTTGTGGCTAGTGTGTGCTACAAACAGCAGAGCTTGGTAAATAGCCAGACAAATTGTTTTGGTAACATTGATTGAAGATTTAGGTTATATTTGTATCTTTGTCCTCTTGAGATAGTCACTATATTTAATCACTGTATTGTGTGAATGTATTTCAAAGTGAACTCCACTGGAGTGGATTAGCTGAATCATGCCTGGTAAAACATAACACTTCCAACATTGTTAATGTTGTTAGGAAATGGGTGAAGCAGTAGACCTGAAGCTGTAGAATTTGTGTTCAAATTCAATGCAGGGTGATGAGATTTTTTTCCCCCTTTTTTCCTTGCCAGTTAAGAGGGTCCTAATTTTAAAAAAATACTTCAACAGTTTTGAGTCATTTCCCTGGGACTTCAGGTGAGACCTATGCAGGCTCAGCTGGCAGAGATTTGCATTGTTTGGCAGTCCCTCTCAGAGACCACAAGATGATGTGTCAAAAGAATTTGCACAACTACAACAAAGCATGCTGCCAAGCGGTCAGGAAAAATTAAAGAATTTTCATGTGGCATAGGACATTATTTTGGCACATTGAGGAAATACTTGAAGTCAATATTAAGAGTCTGAATCAAAATTTTTTGTCATGAACAAGTCACAAGCCTCAGTGTTTTGTGGGTGCATCATTGTGCAAACATTCAAATAAACCACTTTTACAACAATAAATTTTTTAAAAAGTGCACAAAAAGTAAGGCAGTGTCTTTGGTTCATTGATTATTCAGGAATCTGATGGCAGCGGGGAAGAAGCTGTCCTTGTCCCACTGAGTACTCGTCTTTAGGTTCCTGTATATTTTTATCGATGGTAGCAGAGTGAGGAGGGCATGGCCTGGGTGGTTGGGATAGATTGTGCTTTATTAAGACACCGCATCTTGTAGATGTCATTGATGGAGTGAAATCTGGTGCCTGTGATGTTGCAGGCCTAGTTAACAACGTTTTTGAGTTTTTTTTCTTGTCCTGAGAGTTGGCGCCTCTATTCCAGGCAGTGCTGCAACCAGCCAGAATGCTCTCCACGGTACATCTGTAGAAGTTTTTGATGGTCTTCGGTGACAGTACAAATTTCCTCAAGCACCTCACAAAGTATAGCCACTGGTGAACCTTCTTCGTGATTGCATCAACATGGAGGCTCCAGGACAGATCCTTGGAGATGTTGACACCGAGAAATTTGAAGTTCTTGACCCTCTCTACTACTGAGCCCATGATGAGGACTGGGCCGTGTTCCCCTGATCTCCTCCTGAAGTCCACAATCATCTCCTTGATTTTGCTAACATTGAGCATAAGATTGTTGAAATGACACTGCTCAACGAGCTGATCTATCTCCCTCCTAAACACTTCCTCATTGCTGTTTGTGATTCTGCCGACAACTGTGGTGTCATTGTCAAAATTGTAGATGGCATTGGAATTGTGCTTGACCACACAGTCATAGGTGTATAATGAGTAGAGCAGTTGGCTAAGTACGCATCCTTGAGGTATGCCTGTGTTGATAATCAGTGAGGAGGAGATGTTGTTTCCAATTTGTACTGACTATGGTCTAAAGATGAGGAAGTAAAAGATCCAGTTGCAAAGGGGGGTACAGAGGACTAGAGTTTGTAGCTTCTTGACCAATACTAAGGGAATAATAGTGTTGAAGGTTGAGCTGTAGTCGATGAAGAGTAGTATGAGTTACTGTTTTCGAGGTGAACCAGAGTTGAGTGGAGAGCCAGTGATATTGCATCTGCTGCAGAGAAATTGCGAATCGCAGTGGGTCCAGATCTTTGCTTATGGATGTGGTAATTCTGGCCATGACCAACCTCTCAAAACATTTAATAACAGTAGATATTAATGCTACTGGGCGAGAGTCGTTGAGGCAGCTCATACGGCTCTTCTTGGGTACCAGGATGATTGAGCCCTTTTGAAGCAGGTAGGAATCTCTGACTGCAGCTCCAAACTGGAAATGATGCATTTGCAGCACTAGCTTCCTGGATCTTCGTAGGTACATCAATGTAAAATGAAAATAGTAAAATATACACTTCCAGTCCACATTATTTCAAAGAATTATTTATTTTTCTTCTAAATCCAAGCACATTATATCGTTAAATGAGCTGGAAGCTGTACGTTGAGCTGTGAATATTTTTTCAGTCTCACTATTAATTCTTTAAGTTTAATTCTTTTCTAATCTTACTTACCTTTTAGTTTCAGGTCATGTTTGATGTGAGAGTGGTGAAGTAATAATTTTCCCCATTCTCTGAGATGAGGAGGAATTTCTTTACCCAGAGGGTGGTGAATCTGTGGAATTCATTGCCACAGAGGGCAGTAGAGGCAGGTTCATTAAATATATTTAAGAGGGAATTAGATCTATTTCTTCAGTATAAGGGTATTAAAGGTTACAGAGAGAAGGCGGGGACGGGGTACTGAACTTTAAGATCAGCCATGATCTCGTTGAATGGTGGAGCAGGCTCGAAGGGTCGAATGACCTACTCCTGCTCCTATCTTCTATGTTTCCATCAACACCCTTCATCACAATTTTCCTGATCATGTCTTATTCCTGTTGTGTGGTGTCTCTGCCGTTTGATGCCACCCAGAGGCAAATGCTATCATTTAATTAATCAATCAATCAGGGTTCTTTTTTTTTAATTCTTATTTTGCCTTTTTTTCCACTTTACTTCTTCCCTATTTTAAATCACACTAAACAATGTACCGTATTATTTTCCAGGCAAGTGTTGACACAGATTGGTGGTTTCCAGAGTTCTGATCATCTTACTCTCAGGCCTCAAACTGCTGGGGTTTGGTAGTTGTGCTCTTTTCCTGAGAGGAAATGTGTGGGACTGGTTCTTTTGCTTTTCCTGAAGGAACAGAATCATTCTGCGGAATCACCCGCCTCTAACCTCACCATCCTGCAACAGAATATTTTTTCTCTTTTTCAGTGAAATACATCATTCCTCTCCTCTTGCTGTTTTGCATACCGTCGTCTAACTCCCTAATAATTTTTATTTTTCAAACTTCCAGAATAATTTTGATTTTACTTTTCCACTTTTTTCTTCTCCTCTCTGCTGTGAGAATTTAAATTTTGCCAGAATCATGTTGCTATTTCTCTGGATTTGATTGGGGCCATTTCCCTGAAACTGACAAAATTTATTGTGTCCTAACATGTAAATAAAATCTTGAAAAATTCACTTCCTGTGGTGCATCTGACCCATTTGCTCCACATATCAACAAGGCCAGCTCTTGAACACTCACATAAATTGAATCCCAAAGTAAAATAAGATGAAATCCAAATTTGTTTGGATGTTTTGATCATATTTGTTTGGTGCTCGTTTATTAAATAGCTGCTGTCATACCTTGAAGTGAACTGTAATTTTAAGCAAGCAGTTACAAATTTCAAATTTTCTACTGTCCTCAGACTGTAATGCTATCTTCCAATTGACAGATATATAATTTATGACTTTGATCTGCGCATTTTGTTCTGGAGCCACATGTCCATGTGGTGTAAAACTCCTGATAGATATTGAAAATATTGAACAGTTAATGAGAAATGCTCTTTTCTCAAGCACAGAGTACAGTTCTACTCTTTTTATATTTCAAGCACAGGAATTGACGTGGTGAATAACTATTCTCAAGTGGAATTGGTGTTTGGATGCAAGTCCACCTTGAGGTCATGTTACTTTAATCAGTTAGGTTCATATTTGCTCTATAAAGCCTACAATCTTCCAATTTTTTTTTATTTGAAATTTCAAAAAGTTGTAATTCAATCTCTCTTAAAGCTGAGTAGGTAATTGAACAATAAGACATTGAGTCACCCAAACGTTTTGTTAAACTGGGCTGCAGCATTCACCTATTAAGATCAGCAATCAGGCACCTTCAGGTTGTAGACAAGGGAAAGAAAAGGTAGTGTTCTAACAGATGAGAGCTGCTGGAAGTGTCATGAATGTGACATCAAGAAAATACAGGATTGCACTTTCCTACCATTTCTCTCAGTTTTCAATTAAGCACCTGGTGAAGGATAGTACTTGATTGAAGTGAATCTGCACTCCTGCTAAAATCTTCAAAAAAGAGCCACAGCTGTTCACATTGGAAGGGTGTCCACTTGACAAAAGTCAAACTTTACTCCATTCATTAGTAGCACCTTCAAAGAGAAATATTTTAAAGGAAGTTTTTCTTAAACACCCTCATTCCCCTCCAAATAAACAAGTAAAAGCCCATGTGTAAGCTTTCAAACGACAGAATCTTTATTGAAAATTAACTAAGCAAAAGTTATTGGTTATTATGACATCCTGACTCAATTTGCTTCATGATGTCTTTTATGACCAAATTCAAAACAGTTCAGCCACATTTCCACAGAACTTCACTGATGAATTTTCAATGAGCCAGATTCAGGTGTTCCACATCACAGCAAAAGAGTACAAATAAACTTATTACTCTGTGTTTCACATGTCTTGTCACTACCTTTTGTTTATTTTACAGTTGGGGGGTTAATTTTGTTAAGGAACACAATGTACTGAAGTCCTAATCTACAATGTCTGTAATTCAATCAGTTCTTTTGTGTTTCTGATGGAAACACTTTAAAATGCCCCAGAGCATTGTCTGCATTCCTCTACAATTAAACCTTCATCATCTGATATCAATTACTCTAATTATATCTGACGGTGCAGTTTGAGGTTGATCTGAATTTCTTTGTGTGCTGCAATATTATGTCCCAACTGTCTCAGAAAGAATGACACATTTTGCCTTCCAGGTGGTCATAGTCAGAGATCTTGTAATCCTGAACAAAAGGGACTTGTCTGAGTGATTAAAATATTTGGCATAACGAGAAAAATGGGAATTTCTGACAAATGATAGGACGCATGAAAAACCACGTGAGTGAATTTTTGAGAAGCCTTGGCTTGTACCAATGTGGTCAGATGATTACACCCAGTTACACCCATTGGTGCCATTATTTGCCAGTCTAATGCAGATGGGTTTGGTGAGGTGACAATGGTTACTGTTGAAAATGCAAATACCTGCTTCATTATTCCATCCTGTGATGGAATAAATGCAATTATTTTGGGATTTTTAACTGTTAATATCGGAGAACCTTTCACTTGTTAGAGTGTACCTTCTCAAATTCTTGTTAACTTGTGTGCGATACATTTTCTTTCCCCACAACACTACCTCCACTATCTTCTATCTTTATACCTCCTTTAAAAAAAACAACCCATTCACCAACAATTTTTGCAAGTTCAGACTTAACTGACAAATGCTCTTTGCTCTGAGATGACATAATGTTGACAGGAAACATTTTTAAAGTTTCCTCATTCACATCCCTTTTCCACCCCTCCATTTCCAACAGAAATTATCAAGGTCAATCTGCTGGGTTCTGCCTCTGCAGGACTTGATGACATTAACATTATTTGAAGTCTCTTACATTCTTCACACGTCTAGTCCTTCTGCTCCCTATAAATACATATAATTAACATGCAGACCATGATGTTCCAAATTAGCTGTCAATATGTGACTGACATATCCTAAAATGCTAGGGTTTTCAAGTATCAAGAGAAAGATAGTTTTGAATAACAAGTAATAAACTATATCAAATAATTTTTTTTATGCAGTAAGTGCATCATTTAGACATTGAAATTTATTTCAAGCCTGAATTTGCTTCAGAAATGTTTCTCAGCTGTATATAAGGCAACCTCACAATCTATATCCGAAGCACATTGGACCTTGGAAAGACATGACAGAGAACAGAAATTATCCCATCAGAATTTGACTTTATTAAACAACTTATACTGAGATTGTTTTCGTACATTGAAAAATCAGTGGGACGATAAAGACACACTCTATTCCAATCACACAAATGGTGAGAGTCATTGAATACTGTCAAGCTCCATCCCCAGTTTATGCCTATTATTTTTAGAGTTTGCATCCTAATTACCTTTTATACCTTATAAGCATTTCAGACATTTTACTCCCACCAGCAATGGACTCAGTAACTTGTCTGTAAATTATGCAAATTCATTGGGTTTTTTTTGATACATTCAGTAAGTAAAGCAACGTGCATACTTAGTGTTCCATAATATGCTAATCTTTTACCTCAGTCCCACTTTCCTCACTAAATGCCTATTTTTTCATTCTCCTAATATGCAAAAATATCGAGCTGTATCTTTCTTGAGCACATTCAGTGACTGGGACTCCACACATCTCCTGGGCAAAAAATGGCAAAAATTCACTGCATTTGAATGACTGATCTTTTATTTTGGGACCTAGACTCATAATTCACTGCAGCGGGAGGAAAAGTCAGCTCTGTATGTATGTAACCTGTAAACCCCCGAATTTTAGGCACTTTAATGAGGGGACCTTATCCTTTTGAATTGAAATCATTAGGCCCTTTTATAGATAGAGATTCTCCATCTTTACATTGCACCATTTACCTCCATTCAAGGTCCAAAGGCCGATGGACTGCTGGAATATACCTAGGGGAGTACACTTAAAGGTGTAGTTGCACCACCCCCTCCAGAAAATGAATGCCGCTGAAAGCGGCTGCAAAGAGGAAGGCTGATGTTGTCGTCAGCCCGCGACCCAAGCGCAATTTTTAAAGTGAAAACACACAATGATGGACCCATCTGCAAACTCGGTGTTTTCATTTCCTGGCGTGTATGTTTGACATCACGGTGGCAGGCAATTCTACTGCACCACTCACCCCGCCTCCCTTTCCTTTGGAAGCCAGCTCCTGACTATGCTCTCTGTGAAGGCGAGGTGGGATCCGCATTATAGGTTGTCACCATAAAAGGTAAAATTGCCTTTTATTTTTACTGAGCTAGCTTTAATGTGGGGTTTCAGCATAAAAAGGTCTAATGTAAGAACATGATGCTTGAACTTTCCTCATGTGATGACTTTTCCTCTAGTACACGTCAGATTCCATGTGATCCAAGGTGAACTAGCCAATTAGAAATAGAATTAGGTCAATGTTAGGAATCAGAAGGTGAAAGTGGAGGTTGCTACTCAGGTTAGAGGCCTTATGACCAATGGTTTACCTCAAGGAACTTGTTAAACAATGTAGTTCACAACATTAGAAGGTTTATGGATAAAAGCAAAATTGGTCGCATACAGGTCAATGGAGAAGGTTATTTAAGATTACCACAGGATCTAGAATTACTAGGAATGTGAGCCATGTGATGGCATATCAGGGCATGACTTGCACAGTGAATGGTAGAGCACTGGGGAGTGTTGTCGAACCAAGAGTTTGAGCAACATGGGTCGACAGGTGTTGAAGAGGTACTTGGCATGCCCAGGTTCATTGGTTAGGTCATTGAGCACAGAAGCAGGAGCATCATGTTACAAGATGTTGATGAGACCATGATATTAAACTGGAATGCCTTCTCGATGCCTCAATTCCTTCTACACCTGATTCAACGACAAGAACAAGAAAGATCCACCACTGTGCACACCCACATCCCATGATGATCCACTTCTGTCCCTATCTGAAGATGATGTGTGGGCTGCCTTCAGCAGAGTAAATCCAAGGAAAGCATCCAGTCCATATGGAGTACCCAGCCGAGTAGTATTAAAACTCTGTGCTCACCAATATTTTCATGGATATCTTCAACATCTCACTCTGGCAGAGCATTGTACCCACCTGTTTCAAGCAGGTATCAAGCAGGTACTAGTGCCCAAGAAGAGTGTGGTAACTCTCCTAAATTACTACTGACCAGTGGCACTCATATCAACAGTGATGAAGTGTTTTGAATGGCTGGTGTTGAATCAATATTAGCTCCTGTCAGAGTGGCGAGATAGATCTGTTCCAATTTCCTTATGATACCACAGGTGGTATTTTAGCCATTTCACTGCATCTACACAAAACCATGGAACACCTGGACAACAAAATTTGCATACATCAGGAGGCTCTTTATCGACTACAGTTTGGCATTCAACACCATCATCCTCTCAATATCGATCAACAAACCCCAAGACATGAAACTCAACACTCCGCTATGTAACTGAATCCCTGATATCCTCACCTCCAGACCACATCAGTGAGTATTGGTAAGAATATCTCCTCTACAATCCCCATCAGTACCAGAGCACCACAGGGTGCTTTCATAGCCCCTGCTCTATTTATTTTAAACCTATTACTGTAAGCCTCAGTACGCCAAAAGCACCATCTATAAATTTGCTGACAATACCATGGTGGTGGGTTGTATAAAAAGGGGTGATGTGTCAGCACACAGGAGGGAAATTAAAAACTTGGCCGAATGGTACACCAGCAACAAACTTACACTCAATGTTATCAAAACCAAGGAGTTGCTTATTGACTTCAGGAACAGAAAACCAGAGGTGTACAATCCAGTGATCATTGGGGGATCAAGGTGGAGAAGGTGAGCAAATTTAAGATATTGGATGTTACTATATCGGAAGATCTTTCCTGTACCCAACACACTAATGGCATCATGAAGAAAGTGCGTCAGTACCTTTACTTCCTCAGTAGTTTGTGAAAGTTTGGTATGACATCAAACCCTGGCAAATTTCTACAGATGTAAAGTGGAAAATCTGCTGACTGGCTGCACCAAAGACTGGTATGGGGATATCAATAATCCTGAGTGTAAAGGCCTGAAAAAGGTAGTGGACACAGCCCAAGACATCACTGACAAAACACTTCCCACCCTCAAGAACATCGACAGGGATTGCTGTCATCAGAGAGCACAGCAATCATCAACGATCCACAGCATCCAGTACATGCTCGGTTCTCGCTGCTACCAACAGGAAAGAGATATATGTGCCACAAGACTCAGGAACAGCTACAACCCCTCCACCATCAGACACCTTAAAAATAAACTAATTCAGGGACTCCTTTAAGAACTCTTACTTTTGCACTTTATTGCCTTTTCCTCTCTTTATTGCACTGTCAGTTTGTTTTCATTTCTTTACTTGTTTACATGTGTATGTTGAATACAGTTTCTTTTTGCACTACCAATTAGTGGTCATTCTGTCTCACCTGCAAGAGAAAGAATCTTGGTTATATGTGATGTCATGTATGTAGTTTGACAATAAATCTGAAATTTGAATGTGACATCTGAATGTGAGCAGAAAAGAATCACAAGAATATTACCAGGAGTAGCTGGGCTGAATTGTGACAGGCTGGGACTTTTTTTATCTGAAGTATAGAAGGCTGAAGATGGACCTTATAGAAATTTATGATATCATGAAGACATAGACAAGGTGAAAAGTCATCGTCTTTTTTTTTGTGCCTTGGGAATGACCATAGAGGCAGGTACAATTACAATATGTGAAAGATATTTAGACAGTCACATGGATAAAAACCTTTAGAGGCATGTGAGCTGAATGCCCGCAAATAAGACTACCTTGTCCAACATAGACAAGTTGGGCCAAAGGTCATGTTTCATGCTATAACTCTCTGTGAGTCACATGATAAATCTGCCCAGGAATCAATCTCGTGAACAATGATCATGTTGCTACTATCACAAATGTAATCCTCTTGGATCACAAAACCAAATTAGTACTCAATCTTCCAGATGTTATCTTTCCAAGACTCTTTAATTGGGGAAATACATCACTGTACTCATATCCTCTTCAAAATAAAAGCCACCTTTGAATAATATCCATGTTGGTTGTTGTACCAGCCAGTTAACTTTCTGTGATTTATTCACAAAGGACATGATTATAAATACAGTAATGTCTTATTTCCTTCTCCTTTGAAAGATTGCCTTGATTCTTAATACTACTCCCTCAGTTTTTTTCCTGAAAATCCTGATCAAACACCAAATTTCTCCATTGTTTATTGGGTATAAATAATTTTTTTCAGCAAGCAGATTCACAAACATCCACTCAGTGCTGAAAACAGAGAAGGGATTTAGGAACCAGCTCATTTGGGGAAGCACAAACAAGTGGAGAATGCTGGACTAGAATCCTCAGCTGGTTCATACAGAAACTCAAAATGGCAGCACTCCAGAAGATTAGTTTTTGAGGACGAATTTGTCTGAGGTCTTTGATGATAAGATGTTGAGTGGAGAAAAGCCAAGTTTTGCTTTGGGATTTAACAACTTAATAATAAAAAAAAATCACTGTATCTTAATGTTTGGCACATGTTAACATAGGGGTGGTGCAGTTGGCGCAACGCCTTTAGAGCATCAATGACTGGAACTGGGGTGTACATTCTCCCCGTGTCTGTGCGGGTTTTCCCTGGGGGCTCTTATTTCCTCTCACTGCTTGAAATGTACCAGGGGTTAAGGTTAGTTGAGTATAATTGAGCGGCATGGACTCATGGGTGAAAATGTCCGGTTACCGTGCTGCATGTCTAAATTAAAAATATATATATTTTAAATTTTATTTTGGTTTGTATTCATATTTTATCCAGTTCAATTTTTGGAATTAAATTAACAAATTGTGTTTTTTATTCACCAAACATTAACCCAGTACTTGAAAATATATGGTTCCTCTTGAGTGGAATAACCTAACCCTTTAGGTGTATTAATGGTAAAGAAAGAATGTGATATGTTTGCCTTCAGTGATTATAAAAGTAAGGAAGTTAGAAAAAAAAAATTGGTTGGGCCACACTTGGAGAATTGTGCAATTCTGGTTGCACCATTCCAGGAACAATGTGGAGGATTTGGAAAGGGTACAGAAGATGTTTATTATGATGTTGCCAGATTTCAAGGGAATGAGTTTATGGGGAGATTGGACTTGGTGTAATGTGACTGATTGCACTCAGAGACAAGTGAGGAGTTCAAATATGCTTTTAATACCTTGCACTCAATGGCAGGTAGACACAATAGTCCTCAGGTGAATCTGAGGTAAGGCGGGAAAACCAGGGTTTATATTGGGGTAGGTACGGGAGGAGCCAGCCATCTAAACAATACATAGACAGTGAATTCCAGTTCACTGCACTTGGGTTGTTTTCTCTGGAACATAGGAAGCTGAGGGGTGATGTGATGGAGCATGAAGGTCTTTCAAATCATGAATCAGTCAGAATCTTTTCCCTTGGGTAAAAGTGTCACATATTAGTCATTTAAGGTGAGGGAGAGGATGTGTGGGGTAAATGTTATACACAGGAAGTGGTAGGTGCTTGAAACAGGCTGCCAGCGATAGTGATGGAAAGAAGCAGTTAAGAAGCTTCGGAACACATGTATATTGAAGGAGATGGAGGGATATCTATTTTTGTGTGCTGGAGAAACTATGAGTATAGTTTGAGATTCCAATAGTTAATGTACACAGTCAAAAGGACAGAGACAAGGCACGCATGACTTCATAGAGTGAGATCTAAAACTCATATTTTATTCACATGGACCAAGCCGTGGTCAAGTCACATTCCAAGGTGGTTCAGTGATAGCTGTACAGAGCTTGCATTTTACCATATATTGTTATAGTGGATATTCCTTGGGTACTAATTATGCAACAGATCATTGACATAAAACAATGAGGTTACTGACAGCATAGTTGCAGAGCCAGAAGATACTTCTAATATTTCAGCATGGATCCTGACTTATAGGATACTACATCTATCTTGCAAACAGCAGAGCTTCAGTTTGATTTGGGTTTTATGGTTGGAAGTGCTATTCGATTTTTAGTATTCTCAGTTAAGTGGCTACGAAACATCCCAAACCAACAAACTCCATTCTTTGCATAAACCATTTTCATTCAACCTTCCTTTTTCATGAAGATGTACAAAAATACCTGCAGGGAATTTCATTTTTGGTTTAATCTTGTGTTTGAAGATTACCAGGGTCTTAACTTCGTCCCGTTGGCCATGCATGATAACACCACGGTAAGCCTGGTCCTTTCGTGGCCTGTACTTCTGGTCTCCACAGTTTTAACACCTTTCCATTCCATGGGGATTTCGTCCATGTTTCAAATATTTGCCAGTGCAAACTTGTGTTTCTGCTGGTTATATATAATTTTTTTTCTTTGGCTTGGCTTCGCGGACGAAGATTTATGGAGGGGGTAAAAAGTCCACGTCAGCTGCAGGCTCGTTTGTGGCTGACAAGTCCGATGCGGGACAGGCAGACACGGTTGCAGCGGTTGCAGGGGAAAATTGGTTGGTTGGGGTTGGGTGTTGGGTTTTTCCTCCTTTGCCTTTTGTCAGTGAGGTGGGCTCTGCGGTCTTCTTCAAAGGAGGTTGCTGCCCGCCAAACTGTGAGGCGCCAAGATGCACGGTTTGAGGCGTTATCAGCCCACTGGCAGTGGTCAATGTGGCAGGCACCAAGAGATTTATTTAGGCAGTCCTTGTACCTTTTCTTTGGTGCACCTCTGTCAAATTGTTGAAAACTTACAACTTTATGATCAAGGTCTTTTTGGTAGTTTCTGTGCAATTTTTGTTTTTTGTCATAAGGTCATATTTTTCCTGTTCTTGAAACGGTTGCACTAGCCTACTGTAGCATCAAAAATCATTACTGAGGACTGCGTATGATTTAGCTCATTGCAGAGTAAGTGTTCTTTATTTTATTTCAGGTGACCATGTAGCAATCTTTCCTTGGTTCACGTATCCATTCTTCAACGTGATTTTCCAACTCTGACCAACGAGTGATTCCTTTTCTCAACAAACATTCCCTTTTTTCGTTGTATTTTTCTTGGAGTCTCTACTTTCTTCCTCCAATCTTTTACCAACATGCACATCAAATTTTTTTGCACCAGCGCAGTTGTTGCTTTTCTTGGCCATTTCGCTTCATACTTTTATCATAAGTTGTGTTGTGTTGATGGACTCTCCATGATAGCAATCACCTCCAGCCAACACCCAGCAAATCAATCTGTGCCATCTTTTGGAGTCTTCATATACGCCAGTCAATGTGCCAACTCAGGCATCCAGAAAATTGGGGTTGACTTATATGTTGGATAGACCATAAAACCCTTAAGAGTTGCGTTGTGTTAGGTCACTCGTCTGAGCAGGTTAGCAGGTACCTCAGTTCTACCTGACACATGGTCGGGTGGTCAGACTAGACACCCTGTAGGATGAAAGACAAGACCTGACAAAGGGTGAATGAACCCTCTTGTAGGGTCAATGGCCATCTAGCAAACACGTGCCATGAAGCACATAAAGAGTATCTCTTGCATAAAAACTTGCTCTTGGCTATTCGTTGCAACAGAACTTCTCCCAGCAATCTTGGACTTCTCCATGCCGTTGGATCTGGGAGGGGATGTTGAGAGGTTGAGTCTGGATCAATGCAGCCCCTATTCACCTAAATCCATTAATGGACACATTGTTGCTTTCTGAGGAGTGAGTTGGGGTTAGGATTAAGCCCCACAAACTGACTGAAAGGAGCTATCATCATCCTATGGGATGGATAGCCAGAAGAAAACTCTTAAAGTTAGGCTGAAAAATGGGGGTCGACTTATATGCCGGTCAACTTGTATGCTGAAATATATGGTAAGTGCAAAGAAGCCATAAAGGGATCAAGATGCATAGTTTTAAGTGAAAGGGCAAAAATCTGGTAATTAGAGTATATTGTGTGAAAATGTATTATCTGAATTGTTGGAAATTGCAGATCTCCTGAGATGCAAAGAGATCTTTGCATCATTGGGCACAATTCTGTAAAGGACACTTTGCAGATAGAGTG
This sequence comes from Narcine bancroftii, assembly GCF_036971445.1. Taxonomy (NCBI): domain Eukaryota; kingdom Metazoa; phylum Chordata; class Chondrichthyes; order Torpediniformes; family Narcinidae; genus Narcine; species Narcine bancroftii. The sequence goes on from NC_091469.1 coordinate 418,448,296, forward strand.
AATAATTAGAAAAGCGAACAGAATATTACATGGGACAATATTTTTTTAAAAGCAATTATGATAGACAACTTTCAAGTTGAACACAAAGATAATTTCAGATTCACAGTATCTCAGAGAAAGTTGGAGAAATGTTAAATTAACCTTTATAGAATCGAGCCTGTTTAATCACATAATGATGCTGACGCATTACGTTAGTTCAACTGACCTAAAAATGTAATGTTGCTGATTTCCATTTGTTCTCAGCATCTGTGTTAGTGTCCAACAATAGTCTGCCAGCATTGATGGATACCAGTTGCCCTTATACCGCTTTTCCATGATTGCGATATCGTGGTGAAACCTTTCACCATGTTCGTCACTGATACACCAAAATCAGCAGGGAAGAAGTCCAAATATGAATGCAGGAAATGAATTTTAATAACATGTTGCTCTTCCTGGTTTTGTATGTTTGAAGAGACTTAAAATATGACATGAAACCACAAAATGTTGTAGCTAAAAAAAAGTTTGTGATAGGAAATTTTTAAGGTGATTTTCGTGATCAGCAGCCAAAAAAACCCAATAAAATACACCCTCAGCGCGGACATTGGCGACTTCAGGGGTTTCTACGAGGACGTAGAAACCCCAGGACACAATATCTTCATTGTCCAGTGTTATTGCTTACAGCTTGGGAAATTAAATACAAATATAAGATTTTGCTTCAGTTATGTAGGGCAGAGGTGACACAATGTTCTTGTTATTGAAGGATCTAAGTTGCATTAATTCTGGGAAGGATAGGTTTCTTATCAGGAAACAATGAACAAGCCGGACTTGTGCTTCAAGAATTGAACTCTGTCCTGATTGAAATATATAACATTCTGAGGAATGTGGAGAGGTTGTTTTTTCATGTGGGAAATTCTAAAATTGGGGGGGGGGGGTCACAATTTGAAATTAAGCAGTCAAATATGTGATTTTTTTTCTCTCTCTGGTGATCATGGGTCTTTGGAACTCTCTTCCTTAAACGGTGATGGAACCAGAGATCTGATTAACAAGGAAGTAAAGAGTGAATATGTGAAAATGGGATTGTGAAAATGGGATTGTGAAATTGAGATTGTGAGCCTGTTATCTGTGATCTTCTTTAATGGTGGAGGAGGCTTGAGGGATTAATTCAGTGGTTCTCATCCTTTTTTCATTACACTCATCTACCACTTTAAGTAATCCCTATGATATTAGGTGATCTGTGATTAGTAAGGAATTGCTTAAGGTGGTTTGTGAAAAAGTTGGAAAACCACTGTTTTAATCGTACCAAATTGACTCATTATGTGAACAGTTTCATAACTCCAAAGGAAATGGGCCAATGACAATTTTTCTCAAGCAAAATATTTCAGTAACAATTGGGTCTAGAGCAGTGGTTTACAACCTTCCCTTCCCACCCCATTTACATACCACCTTAAGCAATCCCTTACTAATCACAGAGCACCGATGGAAAAAGGGAATACTTAATGGTATATGAATGGGAAGAAAAAGGTTGAGAACCACTGGATTAATTGTTCCTGATTTGTATATTTATATGTCCTATATTCTTTTGAATTTGCTGAGTGATGTTGAAACCATTTTCAAGCAGCATTAATATGGACAATCACCCTTAAACAGCCAAGACACATTCTTAGATATGACTGTACTTGTAAAAAGAAATCCATACTATCATCCAAAAGAAAACTTTATTTTCCAATTGGTGATTCAAATCCTGAATCCATAATTGACTTCTCTTCAGGTCCTGCGCATTAAATGGCATAAGATAATCAAATACTTTCTCAAAGATTATCTCTGATGGAGTTTCTGTCATGAAAGGTCAATATAAAATGAAATCTTTTTATGCCTGCAGGACTGAGAAAAGATTTTTTTCCTTTATTATCTCATGTAATCTTAAATTGATTTTGAATTATTCATGCTTATTTAATTCCAAGATGCATCACAGTTAAAATTGCCATAATTTCCCCTTTGCTTCCAAATTTTTTAGGTATTCACCTATTAGTATCAAATTTCATAAACCTTTGGGGAAAAGGAACCCACTTTTTTCTAAACTTAATCCATAATTTTACACCATTTGTTGAATTCAACCTATAAATGTGACCATATAAATCAGAATTCCTTTCTTGGTATAGCTACTATCTTCCTTTATAATCAGTCAGACAGCATGAAGATGATGTTTTGACTCATTAAATGAAAAGTCCATTCTAAAGTTTCATTGTTTTTTTTACATTTATTAGAACTTTATGTGTTAAGAACTTTGATAAAACAATTAAACTATATTTAAAATAGTTAATAAAATGGACAATAAAATGTTAATATGTTCTAAAGAACAGTCAAAGAATTATCTGGACTGTCTACATTACAAAGACAAATTCAAACTAAATTGTTGAAACATGCTGAAAGACACCTTGGCTCAAAGACTGTTACTATGGAGACACTCAAAGAATTCATAAACAATATACGCCAGTTTCTTACAATACATGTTCACAAGTCATTATAACCCTTACACTTGGCATTAGTTTAGCATCAGTTTGTGATATTTACATATTCTGCTCATGTAATTTACAAATACAGTGAACTCCTCGATCATGTGAAAAAAAGATCAAATTTAATATCTAAAGCTACTTCCAGGAAATTTAGAACAAAATCATGGTACCATTATTCAATGTTTTTCATTTCATTATCTCCTAATCCTATGGATTTACAAATTTCTGTAGCCTTACTTTAAAATTGAAAATCCAACAAATATGGTTGTGAGCCATTAAACAAATAACAGTTAAGCAAGTGAAATTTAATCTTCATTGCTAAAGTCTCATAGATAATGAGCCTAAGGGTAGTTTGAAAATTCACTCCACAATTTTTTTGTGGCCACATTCTTTCAATTATATGTCCCCATTGAATATACTAGATGGAAATGTATGCTATAATTTGAAAAACAATGCTCATTGGTTTGTTTATGACAGTTTCTCAGTATCTCACCATTGACTCTCTATTGGAGTTTCATGATTTGATACAATAAGGGTGTGAAAATGATACCACATACATGTGTATTTTCCTTTTATGTATTTTTTTGAGAGTCTTTTCATTCTTCAATGCATCTCTTAAATGAATATTGTATTTTGGGTGAAAATTAACAGAAGATGAATGGATAAATTAATAACCTTTTCCTTAAGGTTGTATGTAATGAATTGTGTATCATCATTTTTTATATTACGTTCTCTAAGTCTATCGTCAAGTTTTCTTCTAACATTTAGCCAAAGAGCAAATTCCTTTTGCTGTCTGAAATGCAAATACTCTGATGAATACAGTTAACACTTTTATTAGAATAGGGAGGGGTAGTAGACATGGATGTTCCAGCTGTTTTATTTTTGAAGTATTATGACGAAGCCTAGAATTCCGATCAAATAGCTGAGTATCCTGGTGAAATGCGTTCAATTGTTTGTCTTTGGCAGTTGTGTGGGATCAATGAATATTTGCTTCCATTCTTGTTTTGTCTTATGGCCAATGTAGAATCACATGGTCTTTGATTGGTGGACAGGCAGGTGGGTAGTTTGGGGGTGGCATACTTCTTCTGCCATACACATTGGCCTCTGTGTGCTCCCAAATGATAAAATTAATGTTCTCAATTCTGTATCCTATATTCCCTCTCCACTTTGAGTGCTCGTGGGCCAGAGATTGCCGGGGGTCAGTGGAAATGTTGCAATTCTTCAAAGAAAATAACTTTACCTCCATCTAACTGGTAATCCCTTTTCCATGGCAGAATTCAGAGTAGATTATTAGTTTCAGGAATCTGATGTTGAGTTTCTGGAATGCAGCTAGTCCAATACAGGTATCGGAGTATAATTAATGCTGTGGATGTTATCCTGAGAGAGGTAACTGGTATTAGTTTGCTTATCCTTCCAGTCAAAGAGTATTTTGCAGAGACAACTTTGGTGGTATATTTCCTTTACTTTAAAGGACCTAGAGTCTGTAGTCCAGGTCTCAGAAGCAGAGAAGGCCAGGGATCACTGCTGACTGGTAGACCATAAGTTGTGCCAAGTCTGAGCTCTTGATGTTCATGTACTCTTGTCCTCAATTGACCAAAGGCTATCCTGGTTCACTGAAGGTTGTAGTGAATCCTATCATTGCTGCCTGCCTTTTTCCTTCACAGGTGACAAATATTTAAACTGTTGGCCTTCTGTAGGTCCTGTATCTGGTAATTGACAGATTGTCTGCTTTCTGAGAAAAGCTCCCTTGTAGGGTCTTTGAAATGACATTGATCTTCTCATAGCAATATTTCTGATGTTGATGAAGAGTGGTGTTCAGATCAGCAGTCATTGGTACAATGAAACCCTTTAATAACACTATGGTTTGGGTTCGAAAAATTGAATTGCAAAAAAAGCGGGTTTGTGCTAAATCCCAGTTTCAATAAATAATTGTAGTTACCGTTGAAATTAAAACAAATTAATTTTTTAGTAAACCTCCCTGCAGTGCCCCAAAGTCCCGCTCCCCGTGGTAGCCCAAGATACCAACACCTCATAGTAGCCCATAATCCTGTCTCCTTGCGGCATCTCATTCCTCGTGGTGGCCAGTAGTGCACTAACTCGCTCCTGATGGCAGCCCGATGCACGAGTCCAATGACTCATCACGTTATATCCGAATTAGTGTTAAATCAGGGTTCCACCGTACGTATCAGGACGTGGTGATGCAGGTGTCTTTGTCCCCCACTCAGAGTATATATCTTAATGCATGTCTTGAGCTGTGGTGTTGCTGTATCATGCCATGTTTTTAGGTATATGTCAGATGTGTCAAGCAAGATGCGCAAAATTTTCTGTATACGAGATCCACAAAAGGTATAGCCTTCAGTCTCTGTAGCATTCCCTAATGAAAGGTCAAGGCTAAGTTAGCAATGGAGGGAGCCTGACCATATCTGCTCTGTTACCAAGAAATTTCCACCTCTGTTCCAACACCTCCATGTTCTCCATTCCTCACTACAATACTCTTCTATTTCCCACTTTCTAATACCTGTGATCAAATTACTGTATTTGATGGCATATAGGACCCTCCACTCTCCCCGATTTGAGGAAAAATTTGTTTCATGGTATTTTCCTCATTCAATTCATTCTCTCCCACCGTGCCTTAATGGGAGTGCTGAACCTCGATCATCAGGCTTTGTTCAACGAGCCTGATCATCGAGGCCCAGTGCTCCCCTCAAACACTGAGCGAGGGAGCAAGCGACGGGACCTCTGAGTGGGTGGGAGTGAGTGAGCAGCTCAGATAGCTCGTTCACTGCCACCCACTCCCATGCCTTATTCAATCTGTTTGAGGAACTCTGCTCGTCGAACAAAGCCTGATCATAGAGGCCCAGTGCTCCCCTCAAAGCACTATGGGAGATAGCGAGTGATGGGAGAGAGGGAGAGATGGCAGCTGGAAGAGAGTGAGCTTTCTTACCAGTGGAAATGAGCGGCAGCGACTCTGGAAACCATGGGGGAGTCATTTTAGCACTTTCCTCCTGTCGCCATCTTGCAAAAAATGATGGCACCAAGATGTCACTTTCGCATATAGGACCCAGGGTGATTATTGAGGCAAACAAAGGGCCCCTATATACCATCAAATTCAGTACCTAACTGACTTTGCCCACAAGATCTTCAATGTCCATTCCAGTGCACCTATTTCTACATTTGAAAATTGCCATTCTGTTCTTATTACTGCTGAAACTTGTATCTGCATTTTGAGCATCTCCAAAGTCAATATGAGAGATGTGAAATTGTTGGTAACGTGGCTGCCTTTAGTAACATTTACCAAAACAGTGAATAATATATTTGAATGCGTCAAAATACTGTTAATGCTTTAAATTTAAAACAAAAACAGAGAATTTAGCTGTGCACAGCAGGACAGGTAGCAACATATAAATGCTGGTAGCATGAGTGAGAAGAGATTTAACATTTCGATCAAGGACCTCTTATTTAAACTCAGAAATTTAGAAGACATTTTAAGTTACAAGAAGTGAGAGTGTGGAGAGAACACAGGAGATGCCTGCAGATGCGTGCAGGTCAACAGTGTTTAAATTCCACCAGTTGGAGAGAGAAAAGGAGAAGAAAAATGAAATTGAAAACACAGAGGTATGATATGATAATAAAGGCTTATTGTCTTGTATAATGCATAGTTGCATCAAAAGTTCTTGCTGCAGCCAAATAGGTACGCACGGCCTTATCTCCAGAGATGGAAACAAAATATTCCATTACCTGACGTTTCCAATTCAGTATTCTGTACTGAAGCCTTCAGCTCATTCAGATGATTGAGAAGGTACTAGTCCTTGAGGCTATGTCGTCCATTGTTGGAACAATGGAGGCTAAATGACAAAGTAGTAAGAAAGGAAATGTAGCAGAGAATTAAAGTGCTAACTAGAAGCTGAGGGTTGCTCCAATGGACTTTTTTTTTTAACCAAGTTGGTGTGCAATCAATGTTTGGTTTCTCCAAGGTAAAGTGAACCTAATTGTGATCACCAATGTAACCCACCAACCTGGTGAATTAAGTGAAAGTAAGTGAATTAATATTTCACTTGGAAGGATTGTTTGGGTCCAAGATGGTGGGAAGGGGAAAGATAAAAGAGTGACTTATCTTAAATTAATTCCTCTTTTAATATTATATTAGAAAGATTAAAACAACTCCAGTGGCTCCCAGAGGAGTGACAAATTCAAGCAGAGTTCATAAACACGAAAACATCAGAATGAGATCTCTGAGATTGAATCGCAATTTAGATCATTGTCTCAGACTTCAAACACCTATGCACCATGCCTAGCCTTTTTTTTATGATTTGTAATGTCATTCAAACTGGAGATCATGTTTTAGCTATTACTATCCATGTAATTCAATCGGATAAAGATTCAGATACAAACAAACAGAAAAAAGAGAAGCAATTCTGCATTGAATGAAGGAAAAATTGTTAGCCATATTTCAAGGGAATTGTCTTAGTTACAATCTCCTGCATTATTCTTGACTAGAAGGAATTGAATAGCTGTAATATTCTTAAGTTCTTCAAACCTTTTGTACTATGAATGATATGAAATGTTCTGGCAGAGAAACTCAGCAACAATCACAGGATAATCAGATGCAAGAAGCATTTATCTACAAAAACATGCATATTGAACAATGATAACTATTTAACAGACTACCTTTTTAAATTTTATTTTCCACATACATTGCAAGGCATCAGGGATGAGAAATTGACACATTATTAATAGAAACAGAATCTTGAATAGCTTATCTATAATTATAATTAGTACTTTGCCTTAGAGCATGGGAGATTTGAACTGTCCACCATGTGAAAAGGAGAACCCATTTTAAAGCTCACTTTGAGTTAATATCATCCTTTAATGAACCCATGGCTGAAAAAGTGCAGGTTTCTTCACTAATATTATTTAGGAGTTTACGAGCCCAGAGGATCCATAAACCCAGCAGCAAGACAAATAGTTACTTAAACAAAAGTTGCTTTTAATTGTCTTTAAACATGAAAATAGAATCAAACTTTAACTTATCATTATCGACTTTCTTAACCTAACTTAACTCCCTTCTAATTCTAAGCACACGTGCATGTAATGTGTGTGTAAGTTCAGAAAAGTTCTTTGGTTCACAGTCCAATCTCACTTTTCATTCCTCCAAGTTCACTGGTTGCAGGCAATTCTTATACTGTGCACAGAATTTAACATTTATAAAGTTCACCAGGCTTTGGTGCTTGAAAAGTAAATGGTTACTGCTCAGGAAGGTTCTTGTTGGTTTTCAGAGAGAGATTTGTTGTACATTTACTTCCATCAGCCACTTCAGTGTCTTGCCAAAGAAACTTGCCCCGTCAGGGTTCACCAGTCGATAACCTCTTTCTTTCATGTCATCACAGAGTTCCTTCTTGTTTCACTTATTCCAAGTGAAATATTAGACCGCCAGTCCTCTCCTCTTGCATGAACCACAAGGACTTTGACAAGGCCGTCTTCCAAATGGGCTTTCCATAAGCTTGCCAGCTTGTCCTGTTCCAGTCCCAGCTGCTTCTGCTGGCTGTAATACTGAATAAGTGATCTGTATGTGTGTGTGTGTCTCTCTCTCTCTCTGAGAGAAAGCCTGTTTGACTCTCTCTGCTTGCAAAACCACATGACCCTCTTGAACATCTCCAGAGAGAAGGCAGCTCTGACAAGGTCTTTCATCTGTTGCCTTTTGTAAACAACAATCCATTAGTGAAGTCTATTGAGTACTCTTCAAAGCTCTTGCAAAAGCTGTGGAGCTGATATGTCTAGCATGGGGCAGAGCTCCAGTATTTTAAATATGATCTGTTTTAAAGTGATTGTATGTAACCTACTCTAACAAACCTTTCCCAATTTATCTCCCAAAAACATTTCTATATACTCCGTCACAAGGTGATTATCCCAATGCTTAAAGATTACCTGCTGGTTGATTCCTTCCCATTGCCAGTGTAGAGGCAGCTCAGTTTGCAAAGCTGTACAAATTTCTGCCTTCAGGCTTCTCCACAAAATGATTGCTGTCAGATATTGGTACATTTGTTGGAACAGGACAACTAATGAAGTGAGCAGAGTCTATAGAGAACCAGGTAAGCTACTGGAGGAGGAAGAAGGAGAAAGATCATGATTGATCATAATGTAAGATCTGTTTTTCCAATCAGAATATGCTCACTGTCATGTGTTATCCACTAGGTCCTCAAGTAGAAACTGCATTGCTGGAAGTGGCTTAAATATTGAACTGGATATATTTGCATTTTTCAACTTTTGCTGCCCACCATTTTATGAAGCCCAAGGATACTTATCATACAAATAATTAACTACTTTTCTTAAGACCAGCAGGCAGAGAGAGCATAGAATTTTGATAACATTGGAGAGGGTTTTTTAAATGTGCAACATGTTATTAACTGTACACACCTTGATTAATGGGTGTTGTCTGTGGTCTATGATAGAACTACAAAGGATTTCACTCCATTCAGGAGTGCAATATGGCAAATAGTCATTAATATTTGTAGCCAACTATAGGCCACATTTAGCACTGCAAAAAAAAAACAGTTTTTTGCGGAACAAGTGCAGCTGAAAATAATTAAAACAAATGTAGATACTTATCCAACAGACCAGGTAATTGTCTTTGGGCAGTTCTACTCACCTACGTACTTGCGAAGAAGAGACCTAGAATTGATATTAAGCCCCTCATTTACACATATGGGGTAAAGGTTTGTTGTCAGCCACTGCTTGTAGAACATGAAGAATAGCATCCGACATCTTCCTGCTGTGCATACAAATCCCAGATACATACATCTCGCAATGATCAAAAAATGCTGGTGTGTTGGGTATTGAAGACCAAAAGAGGGATAATTTTTAATGAGGCACCAATCAGTTATATGAAGCAGACTGTGTGGGTGAACTCTTAATAATCACCAGCACTTTGTGAAGTTCTATTTTCCTTCCCTTTTGGCCCCTGGCCATCATTCTGTGGGACTGAATTTGTGGCTCTTGAATTGTGAATTTTTAGTGAAAGCTGAAGTTAAAAAGGGGGAAAACAAAACCGAGCTGGAAAAAAATAAGTAAAAATACATGCATTAAATTGCTTTTGTTGGCTCAGTGAGAGAAGCCCTCTAGTTAATCACTGCAAAGTAGAAATAAATTCACAGCCTTTGAATAATAAGTGAAGACAATGTGACTTATACTCTAAAATAATGAACTGTGAACAAAATGTTAATTTTGCAAGCTTAAATTCTGAAAATCATTCATTACCCAAAAGAATGAACTTAGTCACATTCTTAGGAATAAAACAATTATATCTCTTAAGGCTGTTCATTTATTCAATTAGATCACAGCTGACATGTCACACATCTTATTACCTGCCTTTTGTCCACATGTTTTAACCTCAGCTTTGAAAGTTTAAATTGGCCCCACCAGTAATATTTTTCATCAAACCATTCATCTTGTTTTAACTTGTTGACAAAATTTAGGTGCAGAATAAGGCGTATCTTACCATTCAACAGTAATATCTCCTTAATTATTATCAATAATTATTCCTCTTACTCAGCTATCACAGCAAAGTCCAAACACTGGAATGCAACATTTTAGTCCAACCACAGATAACAATACAGACTTCAATAAATACGAGCTATTTCTCTGCTGTGCTCTCATCACATATTATCCATAGTATCCTGTAGCGCTAAACCACATCCTGCTTTAGGTTCATCTAATAGAGCAGAAATGATCTGAAGAACCAATCAGCAGGTCTCACTAAAACTCATGGAATGAACCCATGTTGATGAATTTAAAAGCTTTTGGCACAAAAACAGTCCATTGATGTTTTAAGTTAAAAGAATAGTTGAGTGGAAATAAATCGATGTTCACCTTCTCTTAGAAATCACTCCAATATGAAGCTTTAACTGAGCTTGGATAGTCTATTAAAGCTTTAATTTTCTTCAGGGTGTCACTCCATCTGGTTATGTTCTGAGCTTTGCCCGTGAGCTCTACACTGCAGAAAGTCATGAGATAGGAAATTGCTTTAGTTATCATGACTGATTAAGCTGTCCATACAAAAGAGACAATACGGTGTTGAAAATTGTGTGGTAGTTTTATAATTAAAGATAACCAGATGCAATGAATTTAGAGATATTGCTTCTACCAATAACAAAGTCTAACTCACTGACATTACAAATATGGTTAATGGTAATACTGGTGACGTTCAAATTCTCCTCATGAACAATAACTTGAATTAATTCCACAATAAATGATAATTCATTCACCAGCTGATATTCATGGTTTCAAAGAATTCTCTGCACAGCTGCAAAATTTGTGATGTGCTCCGCAGTTAGTACTGCTTTTAATTGGCACCATCAGTCTCCCTGTTTCAGCTTCAGTTGTAATTTTCACAGAAGGTAGTGTGCTCATTGTTGTGAACAAGGCACAATATTTGCTTGTTCACAAAATGCATTTTAATCAAACATTCAAACCATAATTGAAGCCAAAATGGTGGTGTGGTGTGTTTCTATTTTCCTGAAGCATAGTCTAGAGCAAGTATGATATCAGCATTAATCTCCAAACACATACCCACAATTTCCAGTGCATTCTGAAAAGTCATCTGCTAAGCAATTATATTTTTTCCAAAAATGACACAGAAGGGATGATAAGCTGCTTAAAAACAAGTTCAGATTGATGTGATACTCTTCTTGATTATTAACTAATAAAAGGTCAGCTTTGATTAACAGTGAGTACAATAAACCTAAGGGTCAATAAGTGAAATAAATGGAATTCAGTGTTACAATGTATCCCTAACCCTAATGCGAGCAAGGGGCCCACACGGGCTGCAGGCGACGAGATCAAAAGTCTCGTAGGAGGCTGCAGGATGCTAGAGAATGGCATTTGAGGGGGTTCTGAAGGCAAGCTTTAATCAATGGCACATTTTACTGCAACTTAAGAAAGAATATATTCCAAATTCTGAGGTGTCTACAATGTGTATTTCTTCGAGTGTTAGGATTCACTTTTGTTCAGTATGAGAGCTCATTCACAAAACTGAGTGAAGAGAAAGAAATGAAGTACCTACTAGTGCAAGCCAAGGCGACTTTTGATGCATCATCAATCACAGAATTTCTCAGCAAGACAACAGGCGAACAGCAAGAGAAAAGAGGTCATCTTCAGTGTCAGTCCCCACATTTTTGGAAAAAGATGTATGTAAAGACATTGAAAGATTTTTAAATGAATTTTATTGGGACTTCACATAATAGGGTGGTGCAACCATTCTTCCAAATTACTGTCATTAAAAATGCTTAAGAAACCAACGTCCTCTCAATGTTGGAGAGATGCAGGAGGATTCAGATGCTGGAATCTGAAGCCTTGAGCAATCTGCTGGTGGAATTCAATGGGCCCAGCATCATCAGTAGGAGAAAGTGAGATCTCAATAAAAGCTTTGGCTTGAAATATCTACTGTTCTTTATCTCCCACTGATGCTCTTTGCCCTGCTGAGTGCCTTCATCAGATTGTGTTTGGATCCTCCAAATGTTACCAATTATTTCAGTTTAAATGTTTTGTTGTAATATAGTTGGACACTGTGGTTGTTATCCCATAATGTTAAGAGATAATGTTATTAAGTCATAATTGACAGTTTTTAAGACTGAAGTGCTTCTAACACCATGTAGACAAATAATATTTTTTTCATTGCATTGTTTGACATTTCTTCCTCATAAGGCTAGAGGTGTTAATTATATAATATTTGCAGTAAAGAATAAAAGTCCTTTGGAATGTTTGATGTCAATCAACTTTTGATATATTATTTGTTCTGTTATGTGGATCATCCTTTAAATCATTGCAGTTAAAAAAAAGGTTCAGAAAAATAAACTGAATTGTCACAAGATGCAAAATGTATTTGAGAACCAAGAAAGTTTCATTATTAAAACTAATTGACAAAGTACAAATAAATATCAAATCAAAACGGAGCAAGAACAGATAGAATAAGGAATAATACAAGATGTACAGATATGTCTGCAAAGAGCAATTCAGTGTTTTGCTTCATGACTGTGATGAAGTGTTACAATGTCGTCCTCACATAGCTAAGCCTTGATTCTGTCTGTGAGAGGATGGTCAGACATGACCTTTGCCATTTATCCATGCCCAGGTTTTCTACAATCTGTTATTTGATGTAATTTTTGCAAAATAAAAAAGTCTCTTACTAATTCTGACCTCACCAGAAGAATCCCCATGTTATTGTTTGGGAAAAATACTAAGACCTGAAGAGATGTTTTGGCAGATGCAGTCAGTTAGGGATGATGGCTCTTTCTCACTGTGACATCTGTTATTTCATTACAGTGCTGTGCTACCTTGTTGATGCTGAAGAACCTATGCTTTCATTATTCACAGTTTTAAGATAATGGCAGCAAGATTGTGCGGTGTTTAGTCAGATTTGTTCAGGTCGAGGTACAAGGAGATGGATTTATAATATGTTCTTAATAGGTAGAATGGCGCTGTTTGCATTCCATCCATAGTCGAAAAATTAGTTATGTTCTTGGAACAATAGGTTTGATGTTTTGAGGTCAGGTTTCAGACAACAAGATGTCTCAGGCAGAGGGATAGAGGTGAACAAAGGAAGGCGAAGGCTCTGGCTTCATAGTCCTTTTGACAAACATTGAGCCAAAGTCTAGAAGATCTTTATTCATGAGCGTAGTGCTGGATTAGCAGCAGGTCACTTAGGAAATGTTTATTTGAAATACGCAAGGATGAAGGAGCTATTTAGTATCTGTTGAGGATACATTACAAATAAGTATCAAATGAAAAGTCAAAACCGCTTGGTATTTGGTGAGATAGATCAAAAGGATAAACCAATTGGTTGCAGAGCCACAGCACTGCTAACAGATATTAGATACACAATGAATTGACGCAAACCTCAAACTTATTTGATAGGAATTGGACAAAATGCAGAATGAGTGTTTGTAACAGATAATCCTTTAAGATTACTAGATATCAGAAGCAGATTTTGAGAGATAATATGTGAGAATGCAATACCTGTACCTGCACTGGTCATTTTATTGTAAAGAAGATTAGTTATTATGATTTTGGACTTCTGTTGAACCAGAAATTAATTATTTTTCAATGTTATTTTCAAATTGGTTGATAGTACTCTTTTTGGTAATTATCTTGTGTCACATTACAGGAATTTTTTTTGTTATTCCACTTGGACTCTGAGATTTATGCCATATTATCTTCTTTCTCTGCAGCAGCAGGAACAGGACCCAACCAACCTGTATATCTCAAATCTTCCCGTCTCCATGGATGAACAGGAGCTGGAGAATATGCTAAAGCCTTTTGGCCATGTAATCTCAACAAGGATATTGAGAGATGCAAATGGAATAAGCCGAGGCGTGGGATTTGCCAGGTGAGTGACACAAGCCTTTCCTTCAAAGCTGTCACTAATATGTCAAGTAGGATGTAATTTTTGACCTAATCTGCTTGAATTTGGCTTGCTACTTACATTAGTGTGAAGAATTGCTGGTGATATGTGCATTCTGATCTCCATGCATTTTTTTTTTCAGTGACTCTCAATTTAACTCTCTCAATAGCCATATAACCATTTATGGCATGGAAACAGGCCATGTTGGCCCTTCGAGTCTGCACCGGTTCACTAGAACAACTCCACCAGCTCAACCATCCCGCTCTCCACCCATAACTCTTCAACCCCGTCACCTCCATGTACACATCCAATCTTCTCTTAAATGACAGAAGGGACCCTGCCGCAACTATCTCATTTGGAAGATCATTCCATTCTACCACCACTCGCTGAGTGAAAAAGCATCCTCTAATATTTCTTCTAAAGTTTTGCCCCCTTACCCTTAACTCATGCCCTCTTCTGCCAACCTCCCCAGCCTTCAGGGGAAAGAGTCTGTTTATATCTAGTCTATCTATTCCTTTCATAATTTTAAATAGCTACATCATAAAAGATTGAGGTTAGGTTAGTATCAAACCACTCCTTTTGCAAGAAAAAGGCACAGGAGAAACGATTTCAAAAGCCATGGCCCACTTTAGGTAATCAATTCAGACAAAGCCCAACACTTCCCTTAATATTGCTCATTGTTTTTTAATTTATTACCGTAATTTGTTCCCATATTTTGTTTTCCACAATCTATTTATAACATTGTTCATAATGCTATTATGTGAAGTTAGAGGTATGTGTGGGTATAAAATCAAAATACAACCACAGCCAATCCAGAAGCATTCAAGCCATGCAATTTTTTAATTCCCCACCTGATCCATGGGCATTTTCAGAAAAGCAATCAAGATGGAAATAATTCTTGCTTTGCTGTACATGTTTTGTAATTTATTAAGAAAAAATAGCTGTACAGTAGACCTGACCTGATCCCAGTTGTTCCAACAGAAAACTTTGAACATACTGAAATTCTGTACATACAGTCAGATCATCTTGGATTCATGGCAAGTAGCTAAATACTAATGAAAAACACTGGTTAAACAGCATCTCGAGGATTTTGTTCAGTTCCAGCATTAGATCCTCATAAATGGCCTATATTCATTTTAGAGTGAGTGAAACACAGCTGTTACCAAACAGGTGGATTTGAGGGATTTATGAAGAACTTTCTTTTCACTTACTTAGAGGAGGAAGGCATAACGAGCAAAATCAGCACTGAATTGGGGTTGCACAGTTAGTGTAGCAGTTTGTGCAATGCTGTTTCAGTGCCACCAACCCAGATTCGAATCAAGTGCTGTCTGTAAGGAGTTTGTACGTTCTCCCCTTGTCTGCATGGGTTTCCTCTGTGTGCTCTGGTTTCCTACCACCCTTCAAAACTATGGGGGTTGTAGGTCAAATTAATAAATTGAAAAATGTAAAAGAATAAAATTAAGACCACTGAATGCACTTTTATATTTTAAAATGCATTAAATCAAATGCAAGCAATTCAAAATAAGGAATCTTAGCCACACATAGCTGCATATTTCCCTTTCAAATTCCCAACTCCATTTCTTAATCAACTCTAACCTGGTTCTTGATCTGAGAACAAATTCTTCAACATTATTCGGGGAAAAGTTCATCAAAGGAGTCTATGAAATTCAGTTGTAGAATATATTAAGGAAATTGCCAATAAAGAATAAATTAATAATTTCTGTATTCAACACAGTTTACACTGAATGCCAACAAATCCGAGCAATATCTGGGCCAGTGTACAATCCAAATTCAGATTAATATGATTATTTGGTGTAACTGAAGATAATGGACATATAGAATTTACTTCAAAGGGTTTGCACATGGCAGGATCAGTGTAAGGTTTTCTTTTCCCCCTCTGTGTGTACAGCAGGTAGTTGGAAGGAAATCAACTTGCCAGAACCATGCCATAGGATAGTCCCATAAGATTTTAAGCATGACAAAGGAACAAAAGGTCCTGTGTAGCAACTGAGCACCACATGAAAGAAGAAAAGCAAACCATGCTGCATTGTTTCTGCTGATATGTTTTCATTCAACTTGAAGCCAAGCGTGTGCCACATTACTGATAACATCTGCCGGAATTTCAGATCAACTAATTGAGAAATTCTAGTAGAAAAATGGGTGTATTCTTCATTCAGCTGCAATTGGCAGAGTATAGTCAAATTCAAAGAAATAGCTTGTTGGAGGAGTTTACGTGGGGTAATCATTTTTGAAAGCAAGTCTTGCATTGATTTACATTTAATAGCATAATGGTATCATGGGGAGTAACTTTAATAATTTAGGAACTTGTGTATATTTTTACCCTCAGTGATTCCAATTCTTCCTTTACAATTTTTTTTCTGAAGATGAAATTTCCAATTATAAAATTGAACAACCATTGGTAGCAAACTAAGGTACCTGAGCAACAACTGTCTGACATTGGTCGACAGTTATGCATGTTTGCATGTTGAGATATATATATGTCTATTTTTTCCCCATTACTTTGCACTACTGCCTATAGCACCTAGCAAATGATTATATTTACATGTGATTTATCTGATCGTAAATACCTGCTCTTCACAAGATATATGAGCAGAAATAGGCCGATTGGCCCATCAAGTCTACTCCACCATTCTAATCCTCCCACTCAGCCCCATTCCCCTGCTTTCTGCTCATAACCCTTGATTGCCTGAGTAATCAAATGCCTGTTAATCTCTGCCTTAAATACACCCAATAACCTCACTTCAACAGCCGCCTCTCGCAATAGATTCAGAATCCTCTGATTAAAGAAATTTTATTTGCATCTCTTAAATTTATCCTGAAATTATGCCCTCTTGTTCTAGACTCCCCTACAATGGGAAACATCCTTGCCACATCTACTCTGTCCAGGCTTTTCAGCATTCAAAATGCCTCTATGAGGTCCTGCTCATCCTTCTTTTCTTGAACAAGTATAGTCCAAGAGCTGACTAATGTAACCCTTTCATTCCTGGTATCATTCTAGTAAATATTCTCTGAACCATCTCCAATACCAACACATCTTTTCTCAACTAAGGTGTGCAAAACTGTACACACTACTCCAAGTGAGATCTCACCAGTGCTTTATGGAATCTCAACATTACATCCCCACTTCTGTGCCATTGTTCTAGAAACGAACCCCAGCATCGCATTCACCTTCTTCACCAACCTGGAGGTCAACCTTTAGGGTATCCTGCACAAGGACTCCTAAATCTCTTTGCACCTCTGAATTTTGAATTTTCTCCCCATCTAAATAAAAGTCGGCCCATCTATTTCTTGGACCAACATGTATGACCAGACACTTTCCAACATTGTTTTTCATCTACCACTTGTCTCCTCCATTCAAGTTTCTCTGCAGCCTTTCTGTTTCCTCAACAATGTCTGCCTACCACCTGTTTTGTCATCATCTGCAAATTTAGCCACAAATGCATCTATTACATAATTCAAATCATTTATATACAATGCAAAAAGAAGCAGACCCAACACTGACCCCTGTGGAGCACAACTGGTAACCAGCAGCAAACCAGAATGCGATCCCTTTATTCTTACCCTCTATTTCCTGCTAATCAGCCCATGCTGGTATCCTTCCTGTAATTCCATGGGATCTCATCTTGTTTTGCAGCCTCATGTGTGGTACTTTTTGAAAGACCAAATAGACAACATCCACTGCATCTCCCCTGTCTACTTGTGACTCTTGGGCTGGAAGGGCCTGTTTCTGTGCTATATCTCTAAATTAAAAGAAATTAAACTAAAAATTAAATTCAAAACTCCAACTACGTGCATCCCGTCTCCTCAGTTTAATCTCATAAGATAACCCTTTGATTGAAGAATCAAACCAGTAAATTCTTAAATCAGGACACTAAAACTATACCTAGTGAACAAGATATGGTTTCACAAAAAACTCCATGCAGAGTTGTGGCAATACTTTTCTTCTTTAATACTCACTTTCTCTTGAAATAAAGGCCAACAATCTATTTGCCTTCCAAATTACTGATAAGAAGACAGCCTGAATCATCAATATAGTGGGGTGGCGTGGTCAGCATAGCAGTTAATGCAACACTATTACAGCGCCAGTGAGTGGGGTTTGAACCTGGCACTGTCTGGAAGGAGTTTGTACATTCTCCCAGTGTCTGTCTGGGTTTCCTCTGGGGGCTCTGGTTTCCTCCCATGGTTCAAATATGTACTTGGGGTTGTAGTCATTTGGGTGTAATTGGGTGACACAGGCTCATGCTTTTTGTCTAAATTTAAATATATTAAAAATTTCTGTGGCTCACTCTATTTTAATTATGTCTGCTCTCTATTCTTCCTGTTAAAATGAATAAACTAATTTCCCCACTCCTGTCTGCTTAATTTTTGCCTACTCTCTTTTCAAGGACTGTGTTCTAGCAATTAGATCAGTTAATGACCTCCTTTTCTTGCACAATTAGTGTATGGTGAAATTGTTCATTTTGGCAGTTAAATATTTTTTTAAAGCCTTTTATCAATGGTAAGAGCTGCATGCTGCAAAGCAATAGGAAATGGCTGAGGCTTTGAATGACTATTTTGTGTCAGTATTCACTGTGGAAAACACGTTGAACATGTGAAAGACAGATATTATGAATGTGAAGGGAGGTGAGGACCTGGATGTAATAACAATCATTGAAGAGGTAGTACTCAGAAAACCTGAGGGCTGAAGATAGATAAATCCCCTGGTCCTGATGGAATGGATCCCCGAGTAGGGAAAGAAGCTGTAGTTGAGGCTTTGGTGATAATTTGCTCAAGTTCTTTGGGTTTTGGGCAGGTCCTGGTGGATTGGAAGAAGGTAAATGTCATGCCACTATTCAAAAAAGGCTATAGGCAAAAGGCAGAGAACTACAGGTCAGTTAGTTTAACATCTGTAATTGAGAAAATGTTTGAAGCTATCATGAAAGAAGAAATAGCGAGGTATCTGGAGTAAAATGGACCCATAAGGCACTCACAGCATGGCTTCTGCAATGCCAGAAAAAAAAGGCTGGTGCTTCAATTGTGCAGATGAATAGTCAGGGGAAATTCAAGAGCTTGATAGACATTTGGAAAAAAAAGGAACTATTCCTGAACCAAGAGGTGCTGGACTGCAGGCTTCCATATTTTCTTTCTGAAGTTGGCAGCAAAAAGTTGTGCCCAGGGTTATAGGGGTCTTTTGTGATGTTGGCTGCCTTTTTGAGGCAGTGCCTCACTTAGATTTCTTCATTGGATGGGAGGTCAGAGGGTGTGATGCTCCTAGCTATGTTTGCTACATCTTGAGCTTTCCACATTCTCGGGCACTTGAATTACCAAACCAAGCCGGGATGCAACCAGTCAGTATACTTTCTTCTGTGCACTTGTAGAAATATGGTCCAATATTCAATGACATGCCAAATCTTCTCTGACTTCATTGAAAGTAGATATGTTGGTGTGCTTTCATCATGGTTGCCTCGATGTGTTGAATCTAGGAGAGATCCTGTGATATGTACACTCCCAGGAATTTGCAGGTGCTAATCCTCTCTGCCTTTGTCCTATCAATGTGAGCAGGAACTCTGCTTCCTAAAAAGCTAGAGTGCTAAAGTAAATGTATGGTACACTTGGCTTCATTGGGCAGCGCGACAGAGGACTCTCTGATCTACAGACTGTTCCTGGGAACACACTTGGAGTCCGACATCCAGAACTGCTGGAATACCATCAACTCAGTGAAGGGCACCCTTAGATCAGTCCGAAACCTGCTAGTCTTTCAGGATACTGAAATGTCGATCTGGGAATGCTGTCGACTGGCACATTCCAGGCTGCAGGAGTACATGTTGAGGATGTACTGAGGGCTCTGTGGGGAAGGAGCACTGTGGGGGAGGAGCACAGTTTGGAATCCTCCCATTACCAGGCACTGAAGCCTGACATTGAGGGGAAGCTCTTCAACCTACGGGTTGGGGGGCAGGGGGAAACAACAAGGTGCCACAAGGGTGGTAGCAGAGTATTAAGAATGTGAAATGTACATTGACAAAATGATTGACGCTATGTAAAAAGTTTTGAACAGTTTTTCCTCTATTGTAAATAATTTACCTGATATGATTGAAACCATGAATGTTAAATCTGGAACAGTTTTCTCTCCTGTATAAAGTATATTCTTGGAAACACAAAATCAGCCATGGTCATATTGAATAGCGGAGCAAGTTTGATGAACCAGGTGGCCTTCTCCTGCTCCCTTTTCTTATGTTCTTGTGTTTCATAATCCTTTAAGTTTGTGCAGGTCCTTGGCACATGACCTTGATGGGCCAGCTTCGGGCTGCAGCCATGCTCTAACTGAAGACGCAATCTGCAATGGCTGCTAAAGGGAGTCAAATAGTGCCCTCACAAAAAAAGACACCAGTGGTTTAAACCTATGCACAAGGTAGCTTCTCAGGGCACATGGGAGACAATGGCATAATATTGTGCTGGTACTCAATTACTCCACTCGTTTTAATCTCTAGACCCAGAGCCCAGGTGTCTGACTAGTTAAAGTTTTCTGGTTAGGCATATACAAATTAGGAGCAGGCCTCAAGTCTGCTTTGCCATTTAATGAAATTATGATTGATCTGATTTCAACCTGATTCCTGCAGTCTTCACTCCTTTCATTGGAGTAATTTTGCTGAACTCTCTGAGCAGGATTCTACTCACAGTGAAGGGGGTGTGACTGAAGCGGGAGTATATGTCACTGCTTTTGCAGAAGTGGGACCAGTTCCCAGATGCCATGTCTTCTGTGGGAGAGAGATTTGTCATATAACACCTCTCTGTTCGTGCAGGTGGCTGATCTCCACGTGCAGGAGGGTAATCTCCATGAGCAGGCAACAATTTCCTCATGCAGGAGAGCGATCTCTACGTGCAGAAGGACAAATTCCTCACAGTCAGGAACTCTTCACTCTTAGAGAACAGCAAGCAGCTCCAAGATTGCATCACATGCCCACTGAAAGCAGCAATCTGCTCATAAATGGCTTATCACTGCTTTGCGTGCTTAGCTACTCCCACGTGGCAGAGACTGAGACTCCAGCTGAATCAATGTGAGACTGCACAGAAGCAGAAAGTGTGTGTGAACCTCTGTCTGTGACTCAGCAGCAGCTGATATTTGTGACAGGATTGTCTCTTAGTCCTTGCAAAGATGTGCGCTTGGCCTCCTGTGCAAAGGTCATGGTCTCCTGGCTCATGTGAGAGCTTGGAAATGGGATCATCCATTCCCTTTTGTCATCTGCATTCAATAAGGCAGACCTGACAGCTTGTTAAATCTTTTAACTGTGCGTTATTATGAGTCCTGTTCTAACAGCCTCCCATTGACAATTCTCACCTGAGACCTTTAGGGGCCGTAGGACTGCACAGAACCCCCTCTCCAGTGACCCCCTGCACAAGATACCTCAATGACAGATTGTAGCCTACTGGTGTTTTGTGATCTGAGTCATCATTAACATTCTACTATTCTTGCACATCATCAGTGTTCCTTCCTGTTCCATGTCCTCCTTGGGAAGTGGAAACTATTTGTCTACTCTCATATTCAGCCCACAGTAAAAGATAGAATAGCAGAGAATGCTGGCAACATACAACAGGTCAGGAAGTATTAGTAGGGAAGAACCCTTCCCAAAATGTCGACTCTGCTTCTCTCCCCTTTCTCGCTCCCTCACCTGCAAAGCATGTCCTCTTGATTGAGAGTTTTAGTGCTTGCCATTTTTGCGACACCAGAAGAGAATCAAATTTTCCTCTTTTAGCAAAGTACCAATTTGAAGATGCCACAGCGTAGGTGAGAATGAAGCCATCTGCTTTAATCACATCAAAAAGAAATAGAGATCATAATGAAGTTAGTGAGTACACCTGGCAGATTGTGTATTACACTTGCTCTCGAGGTGGTGCTGGGCTCAGGCGTGATCTGTCTGCCAAGTAGTTGCAGGATGATCTTCTCTGTCAAGAACATCTGTAGAACGTGACTTCCCTTCTGTTTCTTGCAGTTTTTACCATTGAGTCATCCTGTCATTACTGTCCCTTTGGGTCAACTCGTATAAGAACAAGCAATTAGAGCAGGAGTAGGCCATCCGGCCCATCAAGCCTGCTCCACCACTTAATAAGATCATGGCTGATCTGATCATTGAATCAACTCCACCTACCTGCCTTTTCCCCATATCCCTTGATCATTTTTTTATGTAAAAATCCATCTAACTGATCCTTAAATATGTTTAATGAAGTAGCCTCCACTGCTTTCCTGGGCAGAGAATTCCACAGATTTACTACTCTCTGGGGAAAACAGTTTTTCCTCCTCTCCATTTTAAATCTACTCCCCTGAATCTTGAGGCTGTGTCCCCTAGTTCTGATCTCACCTACCAGTGAATACAATTTTCCTGCTTCTATCTAATCTATCCCTTTCATAATTTGATATGTTTCTATAAGATCTCCCCTCATTCTTCTGAATTTGAGTGAATATAATCTCAGGCGATTTAGTCTCTCCTTGTACGTCAACCCCCTCATCTCCAGGATCAACCTGGTGAACCTCCTCTAGACTGCCTTTAAGGCCAGTATATCCAGTATGGAGACCAGAACTGCACACAGTACTCAAGTGCGGCCACACTTAAATCCATAGTTGAGGCATGACCTCCCTGCTCTTGAATTCAATTCCTCCAGCAGTGAAGGTCAACATTCCATTTACCTTCTTAATAACCTGTTGTACCTGAAAACCAACTTTTTGTGATTCATGCACAAACATTCCCAAGACCTTCTGCACTACAGCATGCTGCAGCTTTTCACCATTTAAATATTAATCTGCTCTTCTATTTTACCTACCAAAGTGGATGACCTCACATTTACTAACATTGTACTCCATCTGTCAGATCTTTTCCCACTCACCTAATTTAACTATATCCTTCTGCAGCCTCTCCACATCCTCTGCACAATTTGCTTTTCCACTCAATTTAGTATCATCCACAAACTTGCCTACACTACACTCTGTCCCCTGTTCCAAATCATCAACGTAAATGGTGAACAGCTGTGGGCCCAGCACTGACCCCTGTGGCTTCCCATTCACTGTCTGCCAATCAAAAAAAAACACCCATTTATCCTGACTCTACCTTCTCTCAGTTAACCAATTCTCAATCCAAGCAAATATACTTCACCCAACTCCATTCATCTGTATTTTATTGATAAGTCTCTTGTGCAACACCTTATCAAATGGCTTCTAGAAATTTAAATATACATCAACTTGTTCCCCTCTATCTACTACACCCTCTATACCCTCAAAGAACTCCAACAAGTTTTTCAAACAAGACCTGGCCTTTCTAAATCCATGCTGCATCTGCCTGATGGAATCCCTTCATTCTAAGTGCCTCGCTATTTCATCCTTAATGACAGCTTCAAGCATTTCCCCGACTACAGACATTAAGGTAACTGGCCAATAGTTACCCATCTTCTGCCTATATCCCTTTTTTTTAAAAAAGTGGCATGACATTTGCTGTTTTCAAATCTGCTGGGACCTGCCCAGAATCCAGAGAATTTTGGTAAATGACTACCAACACATTGACTATAACTCCCACCATTTGCCTCAGTACCCTGGGATGCATCCCATCAAGACCAAGAGATTTGTCCGCCTTCAGTCCCATTTGCTCATCACTATCTCTTTTATAACAATTATTTTATTGAGGTCCACACCTCCTTTCGCATCCCTATCACCACTCTTTGGCCAACACAAAATATTTGTCCAATGCTTTGGCTATTTCCTCATTTCTTGATATCAATCTCCCTCTCTCTTCTTCCAAGGGACCTATGTTGACTCTAGTCACCCTCTTCTATTTTACATATTTATAACTTTTTTAGCTATCTGTTTTTTTTTATTTTGAGCTAATTTACCTTCCTAATCCTCCTTCCCTTTCCTTATTTCCCATTTAGTTGTCCTTCGTTGCTTTTAAAGTTTTCCTAATCCTTCAGTTTCTCACTACTCTGTACACATGAGCTTTTTTTTAAACTTCCCTTTATTCCCTTAGTTAACCAAGGCTAGCTCTTCCCTCTCTTACTGCCCTTATTTTTGACGGGAGTATATTTTTGTTGAGCACTGTGAAAAATCTCTTTGAAAGTCTTCCACTGTTCCTCAACTGTTCTGCCTGTGCTCCCAGTCCACACTGACCAAATCCTCCCTTATCCCTGTTGTAGTCTCCCCTGTTCAAGCATAATACACTAGTTTTAGATCTAACTATTGCACCCTCCATCTATATAAGAAATTCAATCATACTATGATTGCTTTTTTCAAGAGGGTCCCTAACTACTAGATCGTTAATTTTACCTATCTCATTGCACAATACTAGATCCAAAATAGCATTCTCCCTTGTTGGTTCCTTAACATGCTCGAACATAGAAAGCCATCATGGATGCATTCTATGAAGCCATCCCCAAGACTCCCTCGACCATATTGATTTTACCAATCTACGTGGAAGTTAAAGTCCATCATGACAACTGCTGTTCCGTTCTTGCATGCCTCAGTTATCTCTCGGTTAACTGCCTGTGCCACTGTGCTATTATTATTTGGTGGGCGATAGACAACTCCCAACAGTGATTTTTTTTCCCCCTTTACTATTCTTAATCTCTACCCAGATGGACTCAACGTTCTGTTCCTTTGATCTTATATCATCTCTTACTTTTGCCTTGATTAAGAGCGCCACCCCACCACCTTTACCATCCTGTCTATATTTCATACTACCTAGTACCCTTGAAAGTTTAATTCCCAATCATGCCCATCTTGCAACCACGTTTCTGAGATGCCATTAAATCACGTGCCTGGGTATTGATTTGCGCCACAAGTTCTCCAACCTTGTTTCTAATACTACAGGCATTTGGATCAAGTGCCCTTATGCTCATTGTCCTTTTAGAATCAAGTGACCTCTGCATCTTTTGATTTTGATTTTTCTACCCTCTATTTTTCTTTTTCTTTTCTAACTCTATCTTTGGTCTCTGTACCACTTTCCTCATTCTTTCTTTGTAGGTTCCCATCCCCCCTGCCCCATTAGTTTAAACCTTCCCAAACAGCACTAGAAAACAATCTCCCCAGGACGTTGATGTAGACTGTCCAGTTTGTACTGGTCCCATCTGCCCCAGAACCAGTTCCAATGCTTCAAGAAACTGAAATCCTCCC
Organism: Narcine bancroftii; assembly: GCF_036971445.1. NCBI lineage: Eukaryota > Metazoa > Chordata > Chondrichthyes > Torpediniformes > Narcinidae > Narcine > Narcine bancroftii. Next base: position 418,473,332 of record NC_091469.1, read on the forward strand.
TCCTGCACCACTGTTCAAGCTGCATATTCATTCTAACTATTTTGCTATTTCTACTCTGACTATGGTTAGTAGAGAGGATAGAATATCCATCATGGTGTGAGGATGGTGTAGGAAAGGGTGAAAAATACCAGACACATGGAAGGAGTGATTGTTTGTATATGTCTCTGTCTGAGTACAGGCAGTATTTTTGTTGGTCTCAAACTCACCTCATCACATCTTTTAAGATCATGAATTTTCTTCCATCAGTACTCCAAATTTGAGGGTTTGTCATTCCTGTCTGACAAAATCCCAGACACATCTTGCCAGTCTCTCTTCATGGTAGCTGTGGGAGGTCTCTTGTACTCCTGACGCATCAGGCACCTGGTCTGGCATCCAACGCTTGCATCAGGACTTCAGCAATCCATTAAATTAATCATAGCACTCTCTCATTCACTTCTGCAACTGAGTGAATGCTCCTCTTATCCAGAGCACTGATGAGACCACATCTGGAAAATTATGTTCAGTTATTTTTCCCTGCCAAAGGATTCCCGAGATGGTGAGTTTACTTTATGAGGTGAATCAATGCAGATTAATCTTGTGCTCTTTTAAAGTTCAAAGAAAAATAGGTGTCTTTTAATTGAGGCACAGTCAAAAGTCTTATGGGACTTGACAGGATGAACACAATGTTGATTTTTTTAAAACCCGAAGCCACAGGGTCAAATCTAGGAATCAACCATTCATACTGAGATGAGAAATTTATTTTCCCAGAACATGGTGCATCTGGAGAATTCACGTTTCAAGAGGCATGTGGCGATCAGTTACTCTGTATATTCAAGATAAATATAAACAGATTTTTAAATGTTGAAGGAATCAGGGATATGGTGTTTGTGTAGGGAAGACCAGCCATTGAGTAGTGGAGTTGGCACAAGGCGTTGAATTATTCTACTTTTTTCTGTACTTTATTTCCATGTCTTCTCCAAAGCACCATTGAGTTTTGTTCTCAATCTACATTGAAGTGTGTGTTTAAGGGTCTTCCTTGCCACTAAAGGTCAGTATTAAATAGTATTTGTCCATCAAGAACCAGGCAGATTACTTTTTAGAGCACATTTCTGGGTATAATCCATAACATTGTTTCAAGCAAGATTTTGGTTAATTTCAATTTTGTTTTTGGCTTGGAATCTGATTCATGATTATTGCATGATATAGGAATTGAAGTGAATTCTTGAATTGTTTATTGTCATGTGTATTGAGATACATTGATAAACTTTGTTTTGAACGATAAGCTACAAATCGCAAACATTGTACGTAAGGTAGTGCAATAATAAAAGCAAAATTATCAGGTACAGTGTTGCAATAAAAAAAGTGAATAGTATAGTGTTAAAAAGTAGTTAAAGAGTAGTATGGTTAAACAGTGCAATTTTTTAATAATGGGAGGTCCACTCAAGACTCTGATAACAGCAGGAAAGAAACTGTGCTGGAATCTGAAGTTAGGTGTTTTCAAACGTGTGCATTTTCTGATGATGGAAGAGGAGACATCCCAGAGTTAACAGGATGTAATGTTTCCTTTAATATGTTGGCTGCTTTTATGAAGTGCCAGAAGGTGAAGATAGTGTTGATGGAAGGGTGATTGGTTTGTGTAATGGTCTGAGCTGAATTCACAACTCTGCAGTTTCTAACAGTCATGGATAGAACAGTTCACATAAAAATTGTGATGCATCCAGACAGTTTAGCAAATGAGTTTAGCAAACAAGAAAAGGATGAAATCCATTTTCCAGTCTTGTCTTCACAATTACTTTCTCACCTATCTTTGTATCTGCAAATGTGCTACAGTATATAGCCCCTTCAGCCAATTCAGTGCATTTAATGGTTCCTTTTCATCCTTCCTATTAATTATATCCACATCCTCTTTCCACATTTTGGGAAGTGGGATCATCAAGCTGTTTTCTTCCTTCCCACTTATAAACAGAAGCTGAAATGCGAAGATCCAATAAAGAAAGTCATTCACCACTGCTCTGAAGATATAGATGACGTTCCTATGTTCCTATGTTCGAGCATGTTACTCTCATGATAGAGATCATCAAATGTAGAGAGGAGTGCATCCCAAAGAAGACAATCTAGAGTTCCCCAACTGGAAACCATGGCTGAACTGGGTGGTCCACCCTCTATTTAAGTCCAGGTCTGAGGCCATCAAGTCAAACGACTATGATCCTTGCAAGATTTCCAGATATCAGGGACACCAAGAGGTAATGCCAGATCAAGCTACAGATTGAAGCTTGAAAGAGCTTGAAAACCACTGTTTTAATCGTACCTCTTTGGCTTGGCTTCGCGGATGAAGATTTATGGAGGGGGTAAAAGTCCACGTCAGCTGCAGGCTCGATTGTGGCTGACAAGTCCGACGCGGGCCAGGCAGACACGGTTGCAGGGGAAAATTGGTTGGTTGGGGTTTATGTGCAATTTCAGAACTTGAAAGGAAATGAGCCAAAGACAATTTTTCTCAAGCAAAATATTTCAGTAACAATTGGGTCTAGAGCAGTGATTCTCAACCTTCCTTTCCCACTCACACGCCACCTTAAGCAATCCTTTACTAAGCATCGATGACATAGGGGTTGCTTAAAGTGGTATGTGAGTGGAAAGAAAAAGGTTGAGAACCTTTGGGAGAAACTTCACACAGAGATTGGTGGGAGTGTGGAATGACCTGCCAGCTGAATTGATAAATGCAGACTCAGTTTTAAAGTTTAAGATTTAAAAAAATTGGACAGGTACATGGATGGGAGGGGTATAGAGTGATATAGTCTGGGAGGAGGTCATTGGGACTAGACAGAGTAATAGTTCAGAAAAATGCTAGAAGGATTGAAGGACCTGATTCTGTGATAGCGTGTCCTATGTTTCTATGATTCATTTTAGCAGAAATGGGTGAGTGAGCTGACAATAGGTAGGTCTGGGTGGTGGCACATTGTCACTCAGGAGTTCACAAGATTCTGTGGAACTTGATGACAGTTATATAAGTACAGATCAATTAATATCCACACTGCAATGTAAAATAAAGTGCAAAAGGCGTCAGGAGGGAAATAGTTTAAATCTGATTCAATCAAACGTGTTGTGATTTCACACAATCCCTCCTGACTTTAATTAGCCACTGAGACCTTGCTTCTATGACTGTGCACTTCAGTGAAAATAAATCATGCTCTCTGTGTACCTGATAATTGAAGTCCTAAGTTCAGATTTATTGTCAGAGTACATGCTTGACATCACATGAGAAGTAAAACATGAATGTGGAGCACTTCCCTTATCTCGGCACCTCCTTTTTTTAAGCAATGGTAGACACTTCTAAAGCACCAAAGCAATCTTTAGCTAACTGAAGAAAGGACTGTTCAAAGATCTTTCATATGTTAATTAGTCACTGTTAGTTTACCCTAACATGGAGGTGTCCGTTTGAATTTGTAGGCCCTTTTATAGCAAATTGTAAAGACAGGTTTCCTCAGCCTTTAAAACGCTCCACTTACCTGCATAAAAGGTCCAAAGGTGGATTGGCGGGTCCAGCATGATCTGAGTTCCCTCTCCCAACGGTGGTAGTGCCAGAGGTGGAGCGGTCGTTCAACCTCCTGCGAGCGACTCCAAAGGGGGATGGCAAATAAAGTCATGACGATATCTTTAGCCAGTGACCCAAGAGCGTGAATTTTAAAGTACATATCTGCGAAAAAGGAGATTACAATGTGTAGAAGATCTGCCGGAGTTCTGAGACTGCTCAAACAGATCTCCTCAGTCACCATTGTTGTTTATAGGACACTTTCACTTCCTGGCACGTATGTTCCACATCACAGTGGCAGGCAGCACCAGTGCACTACATGCCCGGCCTCCTTCACTTTCAGAAGTTGGCTCAGGAATCTCCTCTGCCTAAGAGGACCGTGCGATCTGCCTTTTCCATCCACTGCATAAAAGTTAAATTTGCCTTTTTTTTGTTATGTGATCGGGGAATAACGTGACTTTTTTGCATATGAAGTTTAACACAGTGAGCCAAAGGGCATATTTCTATGCTGTATGACTCTATTAGGCTTTTTTACACAGCCACTTTGTTCCAAGATATTTGCAGCTTTTTTTTACGCTACATCTGCTGTGTAAAAAGCACAGATATGGAATGGGGGTCATTCCAATCCTGGCTTTTTTCCAGCAGCAGAGGTAGTAACAGTGCTGGAACAATGTCTGTGTAAAAGGGGCAATCTGACATTCTGACACCATGAAGGGAAAGGATGTGTTTGTGTACCTTTTTTTGGGTGTATTTACAGGTAAGTATTTAAAACTTGGACAAAACATGCAAGTAAGAGAACAGGAAAAATCTTTTTAATAGTAGTACTGCTATCCTGCTCTCTCCTGACATCCCGCTGCCTGCTCTCTGTTGCTGTGGGCCATTCATGAGATAGGTGAGGGCAATCACAAAGTGTGGTCAGTCCAGCACCAACCTGGCAAGGTATCATTCCAGTGCATCACTGATTCGACACTAGGTCTGCCAGATTGAGCTGCAATTAATCAGCAAAGATAAAAGGCAGAGTCTTCTCCATTTCCCGCTCATCTACCTGGCCCCTCTGCCCCTAGACACAATAAACATGGAATCCCCTCATCCTCACCTACCATCCCACCAGCTTCTGCATCCAATACATAATCCGCCGGAATTTCCAGCACTTACTATAGGATCCCACCCCCAGACACATTTTTCCTTCTCCTCCCCTCTCGGCCTTCCACAAGGACCACTCCCTCCACGATTCCCTCGTGCACTGATCCCTCCCCACCTATCGCCGGTACCTTCCCCTGTGCCTACACGAGGTGTAATACTTCCACCCATACCTCTTCCCTTACCATGGTCCGGAGCCCCAAACTGGTCTTTCACATGAAGCAACACTTGTACATCCAGAGGACTTATTTACTGCATCTGGTCAGTGCTCCCTTTGTGGCATTTTCTACATCGGAGAGACCGGTTGCAGATTGAAAGATCACTTCGCTCAGCACCTCCGCTCCATTTGCATTCACAGCGACCTCCTAATGGCCAACATTTCAATTCTGAGTCGCACTCCCGCACTCACGTGCCTGTTCATGGCCTTATGTAGTATCCCATCCAGATCCTGCCATCCCTCCTCCCCCTCATTGTTCCTGTCTCCATCTTATCTCTCCACCTATCATGTCCTGCCAGCCCCCTCCCCCCCCCACTCTTTTGATAGAACGCCTGCCATCGTTTTCTCATATTTTGATGAAGGGCTCAGCCAAAACATTGGTTTTGCATTTTTATCTTTGCTACAAAAAAAATATTCTTTGACCTGCTGACCTTCTGCAGCATTTTGTGTCTTCACCCATCCACCAACAAGCTTCCCCTCCCCCACCTGAGGCAGAGTTAGTAAATTTTGCATAGGACTCATTAGCTACCTTGAAATGCAGAGAACTGCAGTGGAAGCATAGGGAACTGCCAGAAGGAAGCCCAGGATCCACATCTGTCATATTTCTATTCAACAGAAAGACATATCTGTCCCAATTTTTCAACCAGCTATTGTGATCCCATGATAAATGACAACTGAATTCAGAGTGTAATATCAAATATTTCCCAAGCACAGTATTCCTCTGTCAATTATTTTAATAAGATCATAGTGCATTTTAAATACGTTGCTAAAATGATGAATGGACAAATTGTGTTAATGCTTTAATTTATGCAAACCACATAGCTGATTGCTGCTTTAGTGGTTTTATTATGGACTGAATTTTTTATTATCTATTTTGCAATACTTTCTTAATTATGTGATGTTAAGTGAATTAACTGGACTTTCAAAATTTCATGAAGTTAGAATTTATTGATTTACTTTCCGAGAATTCTCTACTTTATCTTCAAATCTCTTTTGAACCTAGGCGTTCATATTCTTCATGATTTTCCACAAATAAACTTAGCAGAAACAAGAGAAACCCAATGAAAATCATTTACACCCTTTTCCTGGCATTTGTCGATGTTACTGCTGGCCATTTAAGATATGATGCTGCACCACCAAACTCTGAAGAGTTCATAAAATTGTGCCAATGTTTTAACCTCTTGGAGAGGGTATTTTAACTGATCAAAACTGTGTGATTATTTTATGGCCATTTGAAGTAATTCTCCAGGGATTAAGGTGATTTTTTACCCTTAGGTTATGGTGAGAGATTGCCAGAAAATCTATTCCAACTTTTTTTTTACCACATTCAAATTTGAAGGAGAGTTGGCCACTCAACCCCCAATTCAGTAATATCAATGATTGACTAGATTGTAACCTTGCCTCTACATACTTGTTTATTTGCAATAACCTTTCAATTCCTTTCTGTTTTTGCCTTTAAAATATTCTAAGCTTCTGTTTCTTTCAGAGAATGGGCAGATGAAATACACGATAAGGAAGTTTACGGCCATACACTTTGGTAGAAGGAATAAAGAAGCAGAGTCTATTTTCTAAACGGGGAGAGAATTCAGAAAGCAGGAGTCCAAAGGGACTAAAGAGACCTCGTGCAGAATTCACTAAAGTTAACTTGCAGATTGAGTCAGTAATGAGGAAGGCAAATGCAAAGTTAGCATTCATTTTCAAGTGACTAAAATATAAAGGCAAAGATGTATTGCTGAGACATTATAAGGCATTAGTCAGTCCATATTTGGAGTACTCTATCTAAGGAAGGCCATGCTGGTGTTGGAGAGGGACCAGAGGAGTTTCACAAGAATGAAACCAGCAAGGAAAGAATTAACATGAGGAATGTTTGGTGGCTCTGGGCCTGTACTCCCTGGAGTTTAGAAAGATGAGAGAAATGAACAGTCATCTTTTCCTACATTATTTGCTTGATTTTCCCTATTCACTTAACCTATCTTCAACTTGTTGCCTCCTATATCCTCTGTGGTGATATGTACACCACTAGGTCCGGGATGACCCCCGGTGACCTAGTGGTGTAATTACATTATCACCACATTCTCACAGTTCTACTTTCCTGGTTATTGCATCATCAGCAAATTTAACAAACCTACCATCATCTAAGAAATTTATACAAAGAATAAAAGTGGTTTCAGAACAAAGTACCCATCATTACATCATGCCAACTAGAAAAAGGCCCATTTGCTTTGAGTACTGTTCTTGTGCATCGATACAGCACATCATACACTGTAATATTTCAGTTTATACAGGTATCATGAGACAGAAGTTATTTATTGCCTTCTTTAAATCTTAGTACATCCACCATTCTTCTTTATCAACAGCATATCTACAGTTCAGAGACATCAATGAAGATAAGAAAATATTTACAATGTCAACCCGTAAACATTAACAACCCTCTTGCATTTTAACTTACTAAGATGTAAATTTGAATTCCAATGTAAGGAAATTAATATTATAAAAATACCATTTGTTTAAAGGTGATGTATTGTTTTACCTATCGTTAAGTTTAGCTTACCCTCCTGACACAAGCTACTAATTTAAATTAAAACCTTTAAGGTGATCAGGCTTGGTAGAGTCGTTCAACATTTTCAAATTATAATTGATTAAATCTCCAGGTTATTAATTTCCTGATAAAATACACTCATTAATTTTTAAAGCAAAAAAAATTCAATCAAAACTTCAAACAATGCTCGCTATTACTGACTTGCCACCCACAAAGTTAAGCTAATGAGAAGTCTATTTGAGTTTGTTGAGTTTCAGGACATGAATTTGGCTTTCCACCTTCACTGGATAAATTGGCCACAAGTTAATGTCATGCTTTCTCCCACTATACACAGTTTCTTTTTTTCCATGCAACCCCAGGAGGTTCAACACCTATTCTTTCATCCTTACCAATGAAGGACCCACGTAGTTTTTGGAGATGAAGTGGAAATTGACTAACAATCTAGTCTACTGCAATCAGTGTTCACAATATAGCCTCATCCACATTGGAGGAACCAAGTGAAGATCAATTAAAAACGCAGAAGTCTGCTGGCACTGTAATTGTAGTAAATACACAGAAATACTGGAGGAACTCAGCAGGTTTTGCAGCACCCATGGGAGATAAAGATATATAACCAATGTTTTGGGCCTGAGACTTCAAGGTGCAAGCAAAAAGCAGGCAGCCTCCTGAATTAAAAAGCTGGTGGAAAAGGGAGGAAAGGACAGTTGGGGGTGGGGTGGGGGGGGCGGGAGGAGCACAGGCCAACAGACAAAAGGCAATAATTGGATATAGATAAAAGTACAGGAAAGGAAAGGTGAGATTAATTGGGGGACGGGTGACTCTCTAAATGCAGAACTGGAAGAGAGGAGAGATAAAGGTTCCATTATTGTCACGTAATATTACATTTAGAATGTAACATACATAAAATTCTTTTTAACTTTTGTCTACTGTAAGGCATTCAGAGAGCTGCAACATTGTCCAGAAACCTACAGCACTTGGTGTTCCTCGGCAATCTCCCCTCCAAGTGCTGACCAGTCCTGTGCCTGCTTAGCTTCTGAGATCAGACAATCCCAGGCATATTCAGGCTATTAGGTTCTGAGGAGGAAAAGAGAAAAAAGGGGTAGAGGAAGGGAAGAGCCAGGAGAGGGGGATAATGGAAATCTGAGAAGTTGATCTTAACGCCATCTAGTTGGACACTGTCCAGACAGATTGAGTCATTTTTTTTTCTCCAATTTGAGAGTGGTCTCAATCTGGCAGTGCATCAGACCATGGAGAAATACATCAGAGTGGGGTACTGAATTTTTATTTTCCAAAAATATAATTTATATGCAATAAATTATTTACATAACAAGAAAACTCTTCCAGACTTTTTACATTCATAATGTCAGTCATATCTATACATTCTCATCAATGTACATTTTACATACATCATTACCAACACTGTGGAACCTTGTCATTTTTATACATTGTCATTAGACGACGTCTCTGGAAAAAAAATTACAAACACGAGTTCAAGTCTTTTTACACTCATAATGTCAGTCATGTATATACATTCTTTTCTATTTAAAATATTTTTACTGAGTTTAACAAAAATCCCTTACACAAGGTACACTAAATGATAGCATAAATCAAATGATATCATATACATTGATTGCAATTTTGAAGCGTAACCATAATTATTACATAACTTATTTCATTCAGGACATCAAATCCTATAATTATAATAATTAAAGCATAACTCATACTATGTCCAAAAATAATATTGAATACAAAAATTAAACAAATAATACACGTAAAATTCCTTATACTTTTTATTTCTCTGATGTGATCCTGTTGTTCTGTGATATGATCCATGATCTGTAGTTAACACCCCCAATATTAAATATTTATAATTAATGGATTTAAGAATGGCCTCAATGACCAAGATTAAGAACGATTGGGAGCATGATTCGAATAACGCATTCTCAAATGTGGATTGGGACACAACTCTTAATTTGATCAACGAGTCTTCATTTTGTATTCAGTATTGTTTGCAATTTAAGGTGATACATATCTCTGTTGCTAAATGATCTCATTTTTATCCTGATATGAAATAAGTGTAAAATTTTTGAAGCTTCGTTGATTCATATGTTTTGGGAGTGTCTGAACTTGGAACATTTTTGGAAAGATATTTTCCAAGCTTTATCAATGATTCTTAAAACTAAATTAGAACCATGCCCTTTGATTCCTTTATTTGTTTTTTTCTCGAAAAGAGGATATTATCTCTGTCCTCAACCCAGAAGAGAATCCTAGCCTTCTGCTTTGTTGATGGCTAGATGAGCAATTTTGATGAAGTGGAATGATGATGTTTCACCCACTCATATTCAATGGTGACATGATATCATGTCTTATTTAAGTTTAGAAAAAAAATAGATATAATATTAAAGAACCAAAGTCTAAATTTGATAAGATGTGGGGCCCATTCATGGATTATTATAATCATCTGAGGATTTAAGTGGTGCGGATGCTCCAGGGATTCCCTGTCTTGTGTCTGGGGGCCGTCATTTGATTCGTATTTGCAATATATACAGATCACCTTGTTTAGGGGGGGGGGGTAGATTAGTAGGGATTTATTATGACTAATATGTATATCTTCTTCTTTGGCTTGGCTTCACGGACAAAGATTTATGGAGGGGGTAAATGTCCACGTCAGCTGCAGGCTCGTTTGTGGCTGACAAGTCCAATGCGGGACAGGCAGACACGGTTGCAGTGGTTGTAGGGGAAAATTGGTTGGTTGGTGTTGGGTTTTTCCTCCTTTGTCTTTTGTCAGTGAGGTGGGCTCTGCGGTCTTCTTCAAAGGAGGTTGCTGCCCGCCGAACTGTGAGGCGCCAAGATGCACGGTTTGAGGCGATATCAGCCCACTGGCAGTGGTCAATGTGGCAGGCACCAAGAGATTTCTTTAGGCAGTCCTTGTACCTCTTCTTTGATGCACCTCTGTCTCGGTGGCCGGTGGAGAGCTCGCCATATAACACGATCTTGGGAAGGCGATGGTCCTCCATTCTGGAGACGTGACCCACCCAGCGCAGCTGGATCTTTAGCAGCGTGGACTCGATGCTGTCGGCCTCTGCCATCTCGAGTACTTCGACGTTAGGGATGAAGGCGCTCCAATGAATGTTGAGGATGGAGCGGAGACAACGTTGGTGGAAGCGTTCTAGGAGCCGTAGGTGATGCCGGTAGAGGACCCATCATTCGGAGCCGAACAGGAGTGTGGGTATGACAGCGGCTCTGTATACGCTTATCTTTGTGAGGTTTTTCAGTTGGTTGTTTTTCCAGACTCTTTTGTGTAGTCTTCCAAAGGCGCTATTTGCCTTGGCGAGTCTGTTGTCTATCTCATTGTCAATCCTTGCATCTGATGAAATGGTGCAGCCGAGATAGGTAAACTGGTTGACCGTTTTGAGTTTTGTGTGCCCGATGGAGATGTGGGGTTACATCCGGTACCGCACGGATGGCAGTCTCTTCAATCTGAGGCGCCTGCAAGCTCACACCAAGACACAAGAGAAACTTGTCCGTGAACTACTCTTTGCAGACGATGCCGCTTTAGTTGCCCATTCAGAGCCAGCTCTTCAGCGCTTGACGTCCTGTTTTGCGGAAACTGCCAAAATGTTTTGTCTTGAAGCCCCGCCACATCTCCATCGGGCACACAAAACTCAAAACGGTCAACCAGTTTACCTATCTTGGCAATATGTATATACATTCTTATCAATTTACATTGTTACATTTCTTCTCTCCAACCCCATTATCATCGGTATGATTCCTCATATTTTTTCTTCACCCCCTCCACCCCTTTCCCTTGTTGGTTGAGTGGATTCCCCTCAGTCTCAGCCCCTAAGTGTCCGTATTGAGAGAACTCAAGACTATGGTCATTCCCCACAGCGCCCATGCATTGGCTGCACCAAGCCTCAGTGCATCCCTCAGCACGTATTCCTGAAGCCCGGAGTGCACCAGTCGGCAGCATTCTTGGGCCAAGGTTCCAGTATACTGAATGACCAGCAGGTTTTGTGCCGAATAAAGAATGTCTTTCACCGAGTTGATGGTCTTCTAGCTGTTCTGGATATGGGAATCAAAAGGTGTCACCAGGTGTTCATACATCAGAGTCCTATGTCACGCTGCCGCTGGGGACAAAACCCCGTGTCCTTCTCCAAACACTCTTTGTGAATCTGCATTTAACAAAGAGATGGGCAATAGTCTCCACTCCACTGTAGCCGTCCCGAGGACAACATGCATAGAGGGTGATGTTCCAGTTGTACAAGAAGGATCTCACTGGGAGGGCTCCTCTCACCACCAGCCAGCAGCCAGGCCAAGTGCTGGTGCTTGTTTGTGAGCCCTGGCAATGAAGCATTCCACCAGATGACCTGGACGATCTGTTCAGGGTACCATTCAACTACATCCATCAAGTTCTCATCTCTCAGTTTCTGCAGGACCACTGCTTGATGGCCTTGTGATCAAAGGTGTTGTTCTGGAAAAAACTTTTCCACAAAGGATAGGTGGTGTGACAAATTCCAGCCAACTGAGACATTGCAGGGCACTGAGGCAGGCTTATCCTTCACAATACCTGGGACAGGTAGAAACTCAGCAATTAATGGCTCTTGGTGCCCTCGTACTTTGTTTCCATGCACAGCCTAATGCAGCCACACACTAACGTGGTCATTAGGATGAGGGTGACATTGGGCACGCACTTGTCCCCATCTTCTGGCGACGTACATGGTGCTCCTTTGGAGAGGTGCAGGGGATAGGCCACACCTGTGCCACGAATAGAGTGGGGAACTGAAATGGATGACCACTAGAAGGTCTCCGCTATTGCAACCGACAGAGCCGAGGAGCTCAACAAAGTGCTCTCCCAGTCTGCGTCCAGTCTTTGCAATGTACAGGAGACCCCAATTGAAGCATCAGATGGAGCAGGTGACCCCTACACATTTTCAGGTGAAGTGTTACTTCACTTGGCAGGATTGTTTAGAAACTCGAATGGTGGTGAGGGAGGAGGTGTGGCGACAAATGCAGTATTTCTTGTGGTCAAATGGGTAGGTGCCCAGTGGCAAATTGGTGGGATGAAAGGAGTGGACAAGGGAGTTACGGAGGGAGTGGTCCCTGTGGAAGGAGGAGAAGGGAGGAGAGGGGAAGATGTGTTTGGGACCATGCTCTAGGTGGTGGAAATGGCAGAGGATGATGGATGCAGAGTAGGGTGGTACGTGAGTACAAGGGGAATTCTGTCCTTGCTGTGTGTGGGGGTGGTGGGGGTCAGGGCAGATGTGCGGATAATAAAAGGTTATGCGGGTGATGGCTGCATTGATGGTAATAGAGGGGAAGCCACATTTTTGAAGAAGGATGGCATGTCAGGTGATCTCACATGGAAGACCTTGTCCTGTGAGCATATCAGGTGTAGTTGGGAGGGACTAGACAGGGGACAAAAAAAAAACTTGAGATAGGAAGATGCCAGTTTGGTGGGGCAGGAGCATGTGGAAAACATGGGCCTGTCTGGACAATGGTTTTGTGGATCTTGGGTAAGATGTGGAACCAGGCAGTGTGGAGCAGGGAAAATATGAGGTTGGAGGTTGTAGAAAGGAATTAACCAAAAATGATGAAATATAAAGGTACACAGAAGGCTAGAAGGAGGTGGTATTTTGATAAGCTTTGGTGAACAGGTTCCCACCACCAGACACATCTTCCCCTCTCCTCCCCACTCTGCCTTCCGTCAGGACCGCTCCCTCCTTGATTCCCTCGAGCACATATTTCCAACACCCCCCCCCCCCCCCCCCACCACCCTCCCTGTGGCTGCAGGAGGTGCATGCTTATGCCCACATCTCTTCCCTCACGTTGGTCTGGGACCCAAACAGGCTTTTCAAGTGAAGCCACACGTGTATCCCCAGGACTGATTTACTGCATCCAGTGCTCCCTTTGTGGCCTTCTCTACATTGAAGAGACTGGGTGCAAATTGGGAGATCGCTTTGCTGAGCACCTTTGATCCATCTGCAACAGAACAGAGACCTCCTAGTAGCCAACGATTTCAGTTTTGTGTCATCCTCCCACACTCACATGTCTGTCCATGGCCTATGTACTGTCTTACCAAGACCACCCACAAATTGGAGGAATAACTCCTTATTTTCCATCTGGGTGCCCTCCAGCCAGATAGCTTTAACATCGACTTTTCCAGTTTCTGCTAACTTGATCTCCTCTCCCCCCTTCCCTTCCCCTTTCCAGTTCTCCTCCCTCTCTTTATTTAGCCATTCTTCCTCCCCTTGATCTTTGCTGTCTCCTCCCTCCCTTCTCCACCTATCACTTCCTGCCTTGCAACCTCCCCTCCCCCCTGACTCATTTGTCTGGATGCCTATTGTCATTTTCCCATACCTTGATTAAGGGCTCAAGCCTGAAATGTCAGTATGTATATTTACCTTCACTATATAAAGAACATTGTACCTCGTACAAGGACTGCCTAAAGAAATCTCTTGGTGCCTGCCACATTGACCACCGCCAGTGGGCTGATATCGCCTCAAACCGTGCATCTTGGCGCCTCACAGTTCGGCGGGCAGCAACCTCCTTTGAAGAAGACTGCAGAGCCCACCTCACTGACAAAAGACAAAGGAGGAAAAACTCAACACCCAACCCCAGCCAACCAATTTTCCCTTGCAACCGCTGCAACTGTGTCTACCTGTCCCGCATCGGACTTGTCAGCCACAAACGAGCCTGCAGCTGACGTGGACATTACCCCTCCATAAATCTTTGTCCGCGAAGCCAAGCCAAAGAAGAAGAAATAAAGAACATTGTTTGACCTGCTGAGTTTCTCCAGCTTTGTGTTTTTACTTCAACCACGGTGTCTGCAGATTTTTGTGTTTTGCCTTTGGTGGAGTTGTGTTGGAGGGATAATTCTGAGATGGCTTGTGAGAGTTGTTGTCTGGCTTCAGACAGACAGGGGTCAGTGTGCCAGAATACAACAGTGTCACCCATATGTGTGGGTTTGATGGTGAGGTTAATGTGGAGAGAGTGGAGGGGCAGGCATTCCAAGATGGCGAGATTAGAATGTGAAGGGAATGGTCAATGGAAATATAAAGGTACACAGAAGGCTAGAAGGAGGTGTCCAGAAGGAGGAAGAGGTTTAAGGCAGGAGAAAGGGTCTGTAATTGGGGGTGGAAAATCCTGTTTGCAGAAGTAGGCATCAAGATGGAGCTGACAGAAGAAGAGTTCAGCACTGTGCCATGCATGGAACTTGTTGAGGTGTGAGTGAAGGGGGACAAAGCTGAGGCCTCTAGTGAGGACAGAATGTTCTATCTCTGAGAGAGGAAGGTAGGAGGGGATGGTAAAGACCAGGTTCAGGTTGGTGTGGGGGGCCAGTAGGGTGGAGGATGTGGGGGTGGGTTGGAGGGATTCAAGGGAGAAAGGGAAAGGTTAGGAGATGGAAAGGGAGGGTGAGAGAGGTCAGGGTGAGAGTTTATGTCAGAGGATCGGTCCAGATTGCAGATTGGATCATTTCTTTACCAATTTCCCATGTTCAAACCACAGGAGTCACCCTAAAATTTATTTCCCAAGTATTTAAATTCACTGTACCACTTCCACTTGGACTTTTTCTGGCTGTGGCCTCCTGCATTGCTGTGGCAAGGCCCAATGTAAGTATGAGCAGCAAGACTTCATCTTTAGTCTAGATACAGTGCAAAATTCTGGACTCAAGCCATAGATAACTTTTTCTGGTTGTACAGATCTACCTATTTTTGCTTGCAATCGTTTTTCCTTCCTTTCTTTCATTTGTATAGTATGAACTGCTTGCCACCTCCCAGAATGTGAAATGACAGAATATTGTACAGACTTCACTGTGCTAGCATCACATTACGAAAAAAAAGAAGATTCAATTGTTTCCAGCTGTTCTTTAAATGTCACATTGTTTCATCCTATCCAAGAAATTCCCTGGGTTCCAGTCTGTTTCCTCCGTCTCCTTCTCTGATGCATAGACCACTCTGTTTCTCATTTTTCTCAATTCTGATAAAAGGTTCTGGATCATAAATATTACATTTTGTAAGTGTTTTATTGCTGTATATTTCCAGCTTTTTTTTGGTTTTGCTTTATTTCATATTTTCAGAATCTGCATATTTTTTTCTAAGTTCCAGCACATTTTCTTTTCCTGAAGTTTGAATGAAATAAAAATAATTTTGATGAAAACAAACTATTTCAACATATCTTTTTAAGATACCTTTATCCCTTTTCCTTAACACCACTCTACCAGTAGTACTGGTCAAATTTCCGCCTGGCTGAAACTGTGCACTAAGGTCCTTCTTGCCCTCAGCACCCTTTCAAATCTCTCCTTCAATATCTGCTTCACATGAGCCAATATCCAGTAGCCTGCAGCCCATG
Organism: Narcine bancroftii; assembly: GCF_036971445.1. Lineage (NCBI taxonomy): Eukaryota > Metazoa > Chordata > Chondrichthyes > Torpediniformes > Narcinidae > Narcine > Narcine bancroftii. Next base: position 418,489,085 of record NC_091469.1, read on the forward strand.
CAGGCCCTCTGACCGCAAGCCACCTGCGGCCTGTATAGTTGCGTCAGCCACTAAGCCCCTCATTGGTTCACTGTCATTGTCACCATCTTGGAGGGCCAACTACTATGCTTCTCCTTCTCAACGGGGGGGAGGAGGTGCTCTTCCCATTTCTGATGCTGAGTGCTAGTCTGCTGTTTCTCGGATCCTACAACCCAAACACAGACACAGCCATCTTGGGAAATGTTATTGTTACCACTATCTACACGGGTCTATTGTTAAAAAATTTTAAATTTAATTTGGACATACAGCACAGTAACTGGTCATTTCAGCCCATGAGCCCGTGCCACCCAATTACTCCCAATTGACCTATACTCCTAGTACATTTTTTGAGCAGTGGGAGGAAACCAAAGCACCCAGGGAAAATACACACTGACACGGAGAGAATGTAAAAATTCCTTACAGTCAGCATTGTGCCATGCATGGAACTTGATTTGGAACCCTAGCCCTGATCACTGGTGCTGTAACAGCATTTCACTAACCACTAAGCTAAGCATGCTGCCCCCTAGTGATAGAGTTACTTCTCAATCTCCTTGTCTTTTAACACCAAGATTTATTTAAATGTCCCTTGTTGTACTTTTCCCTATTATTCTTTAATGAACTCTTTTCAATATGTCTACAGCCTTTTAAATTAGGGAAGAAAAATGAGTTAATTGAATTTATAATATAACCTAGTCTCCTTGAACTTGCATATAGATTTTCATAGACTGTTGGTAAATGGTCAGTGATCACAAACTTTGCCAATGGATGCATTTATTATACACATCATGCCAATGTATTAGAATAGGTTGCTGGACTGACAAATCTGTGCTTGAATCCACATAGAGTTGTTTGTCTTTATAAATGTAAGAAATAGAACTATGAATAATTTAGAAAATATACAGTGATGCACTACAGCTCAGAAACAGTAGTGTCTTTATAATTGGAAAGAACTGTTATAAACCATCACTCATGATAACTGGATTGAAAATATATTCCAAATAAAGTACTCTATGTTTCTAAATAAAGTACAGTATGTTTCTATATCGTCAGTCAATGCATTAGGGAAGTAACAAACCCTTTTTCATTTTATGTGTTTAGAATGGAGTCCACTGAGAAATGTGAAGTAGTAATTCAACATTTTAATGGAAAATATTTGAAAATGCCACCAGGTGTACCAGGTAGGAACTTATTTATTACATCAAAAACATGAAGTCAATAGAGGGAAAATAAGGATTCAAATGACATGAACTGCTGAACTAAGGATGGACCGGTTAATTGCTGCCTTTTCTTGGAAAGGCATTTTGTATGCATGTGTGTATCTCTCTGTCTCTCTTTTTCTCTGTCATATATATATATATAAAATTAATGTGACATGTATACCTGATGTTGCTTTTGATTCTTGCCTTTTTTTACACTCACTCAGATAAATTAGCAACATACAAATTGTGAGGATAGAGTTGACACTGGCATAAAATGGCTGCTGACAACTGGGTAGCTGTTTGCACATAACCCGATTTTCATTTTCATTGCACTCATATCGGCTGATGACTTGTTAATGTCTGACTTATGAGAACACAAGGCTGTGTTTCAAAATTTTAAACTGCAGTGAAAATATTACAATGCAGAATGTCTTATTTTTGTTCAGGTTGTACTGCTTCCTCTTGATATATTCTAACCCTGTCAGAGAAAACAGACGGTCAGCCTATTTGTGGTTCCCTCTATAGACACCAGTGTGTCATTGAGCAATGTCATTTGCTGTTAATGTTTTGTAGGAATAAGACAAACGTTTAACCTGCTTGTCCTGCATAAGAAAACAATAAATTGTTAAATTTGGTTTTGCATTTCATGAGTAGTTTGCATTATCAAATATCATACCCTGCAGAAATGTACATTGATAACAAGTGCGTGTCATTCATTTAGGGACATTATGTTTCCATCCAATGGCAATTATTGTCCTACCATAAATATTGTGGGGTGGGGGGGCGGGGGGATGATGTTGTATCATGACAAAGGCCAACTTTTTTCTCGTTCAGGGCTCACCTTCACAGTTATGGGATTATATAGTTTAATTAGGAATGGTAAATTTGGATATGTATTTTAATGTAAGCATGTGCACTGAAAGCGGAATAGGAGAGGATAAGAAAGACAAATTAAGAGAGAAAAAGAGAGGATGCAATTTAGGAATATAAGGTGGAATATTTTTTTTAATGAATTTGAAATTATGAATAGAAAATGCTAGAAGTGCTCAGCATTTCAGGCAGGATGTCTGTAAGGCAAAGCAGAATTGACACTTCAATTCAAAGATCCTTTACTGGATATTAAAAATATTTGTACCACACCCAGTAGTTGCATTATCTGTTCAAGGGCAAAACAGCAAGAAAAGGCTCATCTTACAAAACCTAATCAAGAGTGATTTATGTACTGACAATAACCACATCAGCAGTGTGAGTATAAGACTGCTTTAATAAACTAATATGTACACTAAGAGGTCTTGTCTCTCTGCAAGACGAACCTGGAAGGCTAGACTGTAGCTCTGGACTACTTTATATACAAGGTCACCAGGATGACCCCCGGTGACCTAGTGGTGTAATTACATATCACCACAATTTATTGAGAGCCAAAGTTTATCTTTCCTCTTTTCTGACATCAATTTCAGTTTTGAAAGAGGATTTACAGTTTCCAATAGAGAGGAAGCTAGCTAATCAGCCATCAGTTTGAAGAACTCTCATGTACAGCAAGAGACAATTTAAAAAGCAACAAACAAAGAAAACATTTAAATTGCATAGATATTCCTATGAATTTCATGAAAAACAAATAAGAGACCAAAATATTTTATTACTTTTATAATTAAAAATCTGTGCCTTGTATTTTATTCTTTGGTTTTATAATTCTGCTCTTATAGCATTAATCATTCCAGGCTAAAAGATTATTTAGCTGCAGTAAAGATTTGGTGCACTGTTAAAGAATTGTTTTCCAGAATGAACAAGACCGCACTTTATCATTGTTTTCATTGTGAGAAAAATGTCAAAATAGTTAGATCATAACAAGTCAGTGATTTGTAAAGGATTTCATCTGCAGAAGATTGCAACTGCGCATCCAGTGAGGAGCAGGGGATTGCTATCTGCAGGTTCTGGATTTCAATGTCAGTGCATGCCAGCATTGCTGTCACTTTTGCACTACAATGTCAATGAGTGCTGACAGTCTCAAATATTTTACTCCCTGAATTCTTGATCAATACTTATGAATCTTAACTTCACACAGGTCACAGTGTTTGTGTGAGATGAGTAGCAAATTGTGTGAAAGAATATACTTGATATTTTTCTGAAGGGTAAATTGCACATCAATACAACTAATTGATTTAAGGAATACCTATGATGGTCAAAATTTCAGAAAATAGGTTTACATTGAAAGCCTGTTTGTGGAAACTTGAGTAAAAAAAGGCCAATACTGTCCATGTGATACTGAACCTGCTCATTAGGTTTAAAAGTGTTTGCACCTTGTGGTTAGGAGAATGAAAACAAATTAATGAAACTCCTCTGGATCATCAAGAGGAAGTCAACTAATCAAAAGCCTGGCATTAAGATGTACATCATCTTTGACTATTCACGGCAATGACTCTGGTTGCTTCATTCACAATTGGGTCAACTTTTATAGGTGGAAGCAAGAATTTATGATCTTGAAAATCTCATTAAGATAAACTATTCAGAAGATTCCAGGTTCCTCTTTCCCATTTTACCAAAAAACTTGATATCTAGACTTCTAATTTTTTTTTTATGTTGTTGCTTAAATGGGGTCAGAAGTAAGGTAAGGAATGAGAACTTTCATATTAACTAAAGCAGGTGAATTTTTTTAAAACTACAATATTTTGTGGCTGAGCTGTACCTCCATTTCCTGCATTTTGCCAGTAATTAAGGGTACTGAAACAGAGAAAGATGAACATGTTGTTGCTTACGTGTACTTCCCAGGAGAAGACATTTGTAGATTTAAATTGAAGGTGGATTTTCCATTATCAGATGACAACTTCAAACAGCAAGAACGAAAGTCAGTGCTGGAGAAAGGAAATTTTCCTAAAAGTCTTGATTGTTGCTCTTTCAGAATATCAAATCAGTTTTCAGAATAAAGTTTAGTAATTGTTGTGCCTGAACGAAAGATGACTGGCCATTTCAAATATAAAAGATAATTTACTCAACAGTTGGAATAGTTATGTGGAACATAAAAGTTTCACTCTAATAACAGAGACAATTCAGGGAGGTGAGTGTCACATTGTGGAAAAGATGGATCATTTGTGAGATTTTGACACCTTGTCTCAGTTGAACTGAGTACACAATACACAGGTTATAGGAAATGGTGAATTTTGGTTGTTTTGATAAGATTCTCATCCATAAACAGAAAGATTATTCTTGGATAGCACTTGTTATTATGTGAGTTGGTGAACAAACCCAATCCAGAAAAAAAAACTGCTCCCCAAAGTTTCCAGGGAAGGAAATTCCACTTGATCATATTCACAAATTGTCAAGTGATTTTCCCCTGATAACAATATGGCCATGTCTTATTTCTGACATTAGTAATATTTTGTAATTTATTTCAATGATTTTCATTTTCATTGATTTCTATCATCTGACACCTGACAGATTGACTAATAATTTTTTTCATTCCAACCTGGTAACACTATTCTGTGAAGCAACTTGATTCCATCTGATATTCTATATATGTATGCACCCTAACAATTCATGTTCTTCCTGCTTTCATAACCGAGTTCATGTGCAACTCCAAAATGGGAATTAAAGATAAATTATTTGCGGGCTGTATTCTGCAAATAATTGGATAGCCTTTTCCAGCTGGTGCATCTGGAGTAAAACTGCCCATTCATGCCTTAAAGTACACTCATTTCCACCCATTTTATAGATTTTCTTTTGCCTCCCACCTGATCATAGTGGATAATCTGATAAGGTAATTCTGTGCCTTGCAGGGACTCAACACCCCTCTCTGTAACTGGATCCAGGTCTTCCTAATGGAAAGACCACCAACTGTCAGGGTCAGTAGCAGAACATTGATCACCGTCATGCTGAGAACTGGCACACCACAGGGCTGTGTGCTCAGACCGTGCCTGTTCACGCTACTAACCCATGACTGCATCGTCAGATCTAGCTTAACAGCATCATCAAGTTTGGTCTCATCACCACAACAATGAGTTGCACTACAGAAAAGAGCTGGGAAATCTTGTGAAATGATGTGAGAGTCACAACCTGATTCTCAATGTAGACAAGATGAAGGAGATTATTGTTGACTTCAAGAGGACCAGGGATGACCACCCTCTATTACACATCAACAAGTCTGTAGTAGAGGAAGTGGAGAGCATCAAGTTCCTTAGAGTTCATTTAACTAGTGACCTATCGTCAATACTCAACATCTCCTCACTTGTCAGGAAAGTGCAATAGCGACAATATTTTCTGAGAAGACTGCATCAGGCTAGACTACCGGCCGTCATATCAACCTTCTATAGGAGCTCTTTTGAGAGCATTCTGACCGGCTGCATCACTGTGTGGTATGGTTGCTGCAGAGAAATGTATCGGAGGTCAATCCACAGGACCATTAGAGTGGCAGAGAGCATCACTGGAGTCTCCCCTCCCATTGAAGTGATCTACTGGGATCATTGCATGAAGAGGGCACGCAAAATCATTGAGGATCCCATCCACCCTGCACACAGCATCTTTCAGCTGCTCCCATCGAGGAAGAGATACAGGAGCATCAGAGGCAGCCCCACCAGGCTGAGGAATAACTTCTTCCATCTGGCAGTGAGAATGTTGAATGATCAAAGGAACTGGTCACACAAACAATCTGAGACTCTCATATTTGTGAAGCAATATTTATTTTTATATTTGTTTGTATCGATGAAATACTTTCCCTTCATCTTGTTTGTCTCTATGTGTGTTATATCTGAGTGTGTGTCTGCATGTTTGGCATCAAGGACCAGAGAACGTTGTTTTGTTGGGTTGTACTTGCACAATAAGATGACAATCAACTTGACTAAATGAGGGAATCAACCCAGCATTCTTTTCAAACTTTGCTTGCACCAGCTGTAGACACGTAAATTCCTGGAGGAGTTCAACAGTTCAAACAGCTTCCATGGAAAGCAATAAATAGTCAAGGTTTTTGGCCAAAATCTCTTAACTAGGAATAGGAATAGGTCGGATGTCCAAATAAAAAGATAGGGTGGAAGGCGGAGGAGCCCAGACTGGTATTTGATAGGTTAATATAGGTAGGAGGGGAAGAATAGAAAAGAACTGAGGTAATGGGAGAAAGAGCAGAGGGCAGCAGAAGCGGTATCATTAAATGCATTTCGGACACTGTTAGATTTTTTAGATAATAAGGGAAATTAGGGTTGCAAGAAATAGATGGGTGAGTGGACCTGAATCCATGGCCAGATCAGCCTTAATCTTATGGAACAACGGAGTGGACTTGATAGGCCAGATGGTCCCTCCTGCTTCCATTTCTTATGTTGTTATGTTATCTGGTCCTGCGCCGAGCACACCTTCTTGACACTGCTCATAATTCCATAAATTTCCAGTACAAACTAGAATATTAATTTAAGGGTTGAAGGTGAATAAAAATAATCCAAATTGAAAAATTTAAAAAAACTGAGAATACAGATTTTTGCAGCAATATATTTTAATACTGACATTTCAACAATACTCTTCAATGTTATGTAAATTTGACCTATTAATTCCAAAGCTCAGTTTTTCACATGTCAATTGTGCTCCTGTCAAATTAATTTCAACTTTTCCCTCAGGAGACATTGTTGTTTATATTTCACTCTCTTACACCCTTTGTCATCTGAACTGGAATTTAGTGGTTTTATGATTACTAAAGGTCATCCTTCCCTGACAGTTGATTGAGGTCCCAGATAAAATAGACGTCCTCGGTTTGCACTCATTTGGAAACGTCTTCCTTTGTGAAAGTGTGAGTGGATTTTTGTAAATGTAGAATCTAACGATTGCCTCTTGGTCTAAATGAGCAAATGCATTGGGAACCAATGATCACTGAAAAATATATTGACATTCTGAATGGAAAGTAAAGCTAAAACATGTTAAAACTTCATGCATTTCTGCAAATTTCTTGAATTGCAGGAATATCTTTGAATCAATAGTTTTCCTTAAAATTTGCCTTTTGTACTTTCAGCAACAAATTGTTCATGGATTACACTCATCAGGGCATCAAAGGTTATGGGGAGAAGGCTAGACAGTGGGGCTGAGTGTGAAAATTAGTCAGCTCATGATTAGATGACAAAGTAGACTCAATGGGCTGAATAGCTTTTTTCTGCTCCTGCATACGTCTTATGGTCTTATTGTCTTAAACCGAGATGGTTTTTCCATCAAGAAGTCCAGAATCCAGTTGCAAAGAGGGGTTTTGAGTCTTGGTGAGGACAGTTCATTTACCAGTCTCTGAGGTCTGATCATGTTGAACGCTGAGTTGAAGCCTGGGATATGAGTCATTGTTCTTTAGGTGGGTCAGGACAGAGTGAAGGGTCAAGACTGTTGCATTATCTGTGCAGTTTGGATAGTGGAACAAGTCTAACGTCACTGGAAGGTGTGCTTTGATGTATTCCATAATCAGCCACTTAAAGCCCTTCACGATCATAGACATCAATGCCTCTGGACAGTAGTCAGTTAGTCTAGTTACCATCACTCTCTTGGGCACTGGGATGATGCAAGCTGCATTTATTCCTGTGGGGCCATTGGACTACTGTACTGAGATGGTGTTGTGTGTTAGGACCCCCTTCAGCTAGGCTGCACATTCCTTGAGCACCTGGACCCGTAGGTTTGTGTGGGTTCACATACTCTATCCACAAGAAAGAAAATACAAAAAGCAACATTTTAATAATAAACTAGTTCAATGGGAAAATTAAGATATTATAGTCTGTAGTTTCTCAGTACATTTACTCAAGATATTGTCTGTTTATAATAAATTGTTGTACAACCAGACACTTTTTACTTTATTTGGTCCTGGACTATTATTGAATGATTAATTGTTTGGGCAATATTGTATACTGTTAACAACAATTTATTGCTAGAGGAATAAACATTTGTTAAATTCTTTCTCACTTATCTTGACTAGAAACAGAAATAAATCCAAATTTGTCATTGGTTAAACTTGAATCTTTGAGATATATTTCATTAGAATTGATTGTATTCAGTGTGTTAATCCTTACCCTTTGACAATGTTGTCATGCCACATGTTCAATTTATGGATGTCAGACCATAAGACATGCAACATCGATATTTTAGGATAAAAGTAAGCCATATGTGATCTCACCGTCAGGCGCTAACCAATTACTTTTCACCTGACATTTTATTTCTCAGGAACTGAAGTGTCTAATTTCTAAAGTAAAGATTAAAGCTAAAATAATGTGTACAATCCAAAATGATGTGATCAACTTTATCCACTGAATTATCTTTTATGTCCTTTTAAATCTTTTGAAAATCTTGGGTTTGGATAATATTATTATGAAGACATTTCTGAGATTGAATTTGAACTATCTGACCATGTGTTTACCAAGAGATTCTTTTGTTCTGTTCGCTCATCTTGATCTTATTGTGTTTGGTCAATTTTGATTTTTTTTCATCAGTATTCACTCAGGAAACAGGCACATAGTCATGGGAAGTAAGGAAAACAAGCAGTGAGGTCATGGATTTGATACAGATTAAAGAGAAGGAAGTGCAAATAAGGGTGGATAAATCACCAGGGCCTGACAAGATAATCCCTCGGATCTTGAGGGAGGCTAGTGTAGAAACTGCAGGGGCTCTGGCAGAAATATTTAAAATGTTTTTAGCCACAGGTGTTGTGCAGAGGATTTGAGGGTAGCTTATGTTGTTCCATTGTTTAAAAAAAGGTTTCAAAAGTATCCCTGGAAATTATAGGCTGGTGAGCCTGACATCAGTATAGGTAAATTATTAGAAGGTTTCTAAGAGATCAGATATACAATTATTTGGATAGCCAGAATTTGATTAAGAATAGTCAACATAGCTTTGTGTGTGGTAGGTGATGTTTAACCAATTTTTTGAGTTTTTAGAGGAGGTAACCAGGAAAGTTGATGAAGGAAAAGCTGTGTATGTTGGGTATATGGACATTAGAAAGGCCTTTGATAAGGGAAGTTAGTCATAAAGGTTCAGACGCTAGGTATTCATGATGAAGTAGTGAAATGGATTCGACATTGACTGGATGGGAGAAGCCAGAGAGTAGTGGAGGATGATTGTTTCTCAGACTGGAGGCCTGTGACTAGTTTGTCATTTATAACAGTGATCTAGATTATAGTGAGGTAAATTGGATCAACATTTTTGCAGATGGCATTAAGATTGGAGGTGTGGTGGACAGCGAAGAAGGATTTTAAAGCTTGTAGAGGGATCTGGACCAGCTGAAAAAATAGGCAGGAAAATGGCAGATGGAATTTAATGCAGAGAAATGTGAGATGTTGCATTTGTAGAACAGAGTGACCTGGATATACAATTCCCTGAAAGTGGCATCGCAGGTGGATAGGGTTGTAAACAGAGCTTTTGGCATAATGGCCATCATAAATCAAAGTATTCAGTATAGGAGTTGGGATGCAGGGCATCTCTGTGGTCATTCCCTCAGTAACACGGGCACCATTTTACCTCCTGTAGGGGGGGACACTGGTGGTGAGGGGCAGGGCTGGGGTTTAATGTGACAGGCCCCAAAACCCAGCAATATTTTTAAAATAAATAAATAGATAACTAAATAGGGAGTTGGGATGTTATGGTAAAGTTGTAGAAGACATTAGTGAGGCCAAATTTGGAGTATTGTGTGCAATTTTGGTCACCTAACTGCAAGAAAGATATCAATAATATAGAAAGAGTACAGAGAAGATTTATTTGGATATTACCCAGCATTCAGGAACTGAGTTACAGAGAAAGGTTAAACAGGTTAGGACTTTATTCCCTGGAGCATACAAGAATGAGGGGAGATTTGATAGAGGTATTTAAAATTATTAGGGGGATAGACAGAGTAAAGGTAAGATAGGCTTTTTCCACTGAGGGGAGGGGAGATACAAACCAGAGGACATGGGTTAAGAGCGAAAGGGGAAAAGTTTAGGGGCAGCATGAGAGGAACTTCTTTACACACAGAGAGTGGTGAGAGTGTGGAATGAGCTGCCAGCTGAGGTGGGAATGCAGGCTCAATTTTAACATTTAAGAAAAATTTAAGAAGGTACATGGATGGGATAGGTATGGAGAGCTATGGATTGGGTGCAGATCAGTAGGATTAGGGGAAAAAATATGGTTTGGCACAGATTAGAAGAGCTGAAAGGGCCTGTTTCTTTTCTGTTGTGTTCTATGCTTCTAAGTGTCATAGAACATAGATCAGTACAGCACAGTGCAGGCCCTTTGGCCCTCAATGTTGTGTGACCCATATCTTCCTTCCTAAAAAAAAGTACTAAATTCTCTCTGTCCTGAAACCCTCTAGTTTTCTTTAATCTATGTGCCTGTCTTTTTTTTTAAACTTTATTTATTCGTTCAAAAAACAAATAATATATGACATATACAGCAATTAAACATGAACATGAATGTTATTTTTATATATAGAAAAAAGAAAAGAACCCCTCCCCCCCTTCAGCCAACTCTTCTAAGGAGTGCCATAAAAAAAGAAAAAAGAAAGAATATTAAAGAAAAAGTTAAATATACATATTAAAATCTAGTCAATATAAATTGAAATGTAAATATTCTGAGTATAACAGCCACTTATTAATAAAAAAATTATAATTATCATACAAAACATATGTAATTTTTTCCATTATTAAACAATATTTCATCTCATTATGCCATCTATTAATATCAATCATATTTGTATCTTTCCATGTACTAGCAATACATTTTTTCGCTACGGATAAAGCTAAATATACAAAAGCAAGCTGAAACTTATCTAATCCCAAACATTTCAGAGGTTGCAAACTACCCAATAAAAATACTGTTGGATCTAAAACTATTTTAATCTTATACAGGTATTCTAAAAACTGTTGATTTTCTTCCAGAAAGATTGTATATGTATACATAACCAAACAGCATGAAAAAAGTTCCAACCGTATCACCACATCTAAAACACAAATCTGATTCATTAAAACCATATTTTTAAAAATTTTTCAGGTGTCAAATATAATTGATGTAAAAAATTGTAATTAATCATTGCATAACATGCATTTATCAGTATAGTTACGCTATCATAACAGATATCTAACCACTCATATTCAGAAAAAAATAAAACCAATTATCTGTTTCCATTTAATTTTAGATCTATCCCAACCCTTTTTATCCATACCATCCTGTAATATTTGATACATAGATGAAATATAACCATTCTCTGGTACCTTCATAAGAAAAGTCTCAAATTTAGTCATTTTAGGTAAAATCATATCTCTACCAAACATACATTTTTACCAAAGATCAAATTTGATAATAAAGAAATAGAGTTCTTATCAATACCAAAATCTTCCTTCATCTGATTAAAAGATAAAAACTTGCCCTCTTTAAAATAATCTCCCAAATTTTTCACACCTTTAAATCTCCAATGCAATAAAATTTGATTATGTATTGAAAAAGAAATAAATAAATTATTATACAATGGAGTTAAAGCCAATAATTTACACCTAGAACCTATCATTTTATTTTTCTTTCTCCATAACTTCATTAAATGTTTTAGTATAGGCACATTATATTGTTGTAACAAATTTATATTCCACCGAAACAAAAATTGATGTATTTCAAATTCAGAAATACTTGGCATCTCAATTTTAGCCCAACTAGGAGGCCATACCAAATCCATCAATGAACTAATAAATTTAAGTTGGGCTGCTTCATAATAATTTTGAAAACGTGGTAAACGTAGTCCCACTAACTCATATTTCCAAGTTAATTTATTCAAAGCTACTCTCAAAAATTTACCCCTCCGTAAAAACTCCCTAACCATTTTATTCAAATCTCGCAAAACAATTTTATCAAGTAAATATGGAATAGATTGAAACAAATATTGCATACATGGAAAGATATTAATCTTAATTGTATTTATCCTTCCCATTAAATTAATAGGTAAATCTTTCCATTTAATCAAATCAGTTATAATTTTTTTTCATTAACGGAGCATAATTTAATGGATAATTAACATTCAAAATTATACCCAGATATTTAATTCGATCAGTCCACTTCAAATTAATAATATTCTTATAAACTGAATAATCTCCTTCACTTATCGATAATATTTCACTTTTTTCCCCAATTAACTTTATATCCAGAAAGACATCCATATTGTATTAAACATTCCTTCAAATGCAAAAGTGACTGAGCTGGATTTATTAAATACACCAATACATCATCAGCAAATAAATTAATTTTATACTCCTCATCTAAAACTTTCATACCTTGTATCTGTGTATTTTGTCTTATCAATTGTGCTAAAGATTCAATCACTAACGCAAACAAAGCTGGTGATAAAGGACAACCTTGACGAGTTGATCGAGTTAACTTTAAAAGATTCCGAAATCAAACCATTCGTCAATACTCTAGCTACCGGTTTACTATATAGAGCCCTAATCCAACCAATAAAAGGACCAAACTTAAATTTCTCCAAAACTTTAAACAAAAAATTCCATTCAAATCTATCAAATGCTTTTTCTGCATCTAAGGATATCACCATCGGGTGATCTAAAGATTGTCGAAATCTATTAATCAAACTAATCACGTGCAAAATGTTATCTGAAGCATATCTATTCTTTATAAAACCTGTTTGATCAATATGAATCAACTTTGGTAAAATTTTGGCCAATCTATTCGCTAATATTTTAGCTATGATTTTATAATCTACATTTAACAACGAAATTGGTCTATATGAAGATACTTTCAAAGGATCTCTATCTTTTTTTAAGAATTACTGTAATTAAAGCACTAGAACAAGACTCGGGTAGTTCATAATGTTCTCCAACTTGACATAATACATCCCCAAACACTGTAGATAAATCATCATAAAAAATTTTATAAAATTCAACCGAAAATCCATCATCACCAGGTGATTTACCATTCGGCATTTCCAGCATAGCCATTTTAATTTACAAATCAGTAAATGGTTCTTCTAACTCCTCTAATATTGGTAAATTCAACTGTGATTTAAAAAAATCAATCGATCCAGTTTCTTGTTTTCCTTCAGATGTATATAACTTTTTATAAAATGAATAAAATTCATATTAATCTCATGAGGTTTATAAGTAATAAGAGAATTCCATCTAACAGCATTAATAGTCCTCGATATCTGTTCTTTCTTTAATTGCCACGCCAATACCTTATGTGCTTTCTCTCCCCATTCGTAATACCGTTGTTTAGTCCTATTAATCACACATTCAAATTGGTAAGATTGCAAAGTATTATTTGAATTTCAGTCTAGATAATTCTATTTTCTGATCTTCTGTAGCATCTTTCTGAAATTCCTTTTCTAACTCATCGATCTGTTTCTCTAATTCAAGACTTTGATTTAATAGATTCTTTTTTATTTTAGAAGTATAACTAATTATTTGTCCTCTCAACTAGGCTTTCATAGCATCCCATAATACAAACTTACTTTGAACAGAATTAGAATTTTCTTTCAAAAAAAAATAATTTATTTTTTCAAAAAATCAATAAATTCCATATTTTTAAACAACATTGCATTAAATCTCCAATGATAAGCTATTTGAGTTTTCTCAGAAGTTTCATATGTAAAATATAACAGAGAATGATCAGGGAGAATGAAGAATTTATAGATACAACGCTCAGGGAAAAGCTTACACCTGGATTGGGGGGGTCAGGTAAGTGGACTACTGTCAGGGGAGGGGGGAAAGTTGCTAGCTCTGTGGTGAGCACTCCGGTGGCTACTGCTCTTAGCAACAAATATAGTGTATTGGATGTAGTTGGGGAAGATAACCTGCCAGAGGTTGCACCAAGGGAACCGATGGTGCGGAAAGGAAGGAAGGGGAACACAGTGGTCATTGGGGACTCCATCGTCAGGGGAACAGACAAAAGATTCTGCGAACCTGCCAAATGTTCCCGTATGGTGTGTTGCCTCCCAGGAGCCAGGGTGCGAGACGTCTCGGATAGGGTTCAGAGTATCCTGGGGGAGGAAGGTGAACGGCCAGAAGTCCTGATACACGTGGGTACAAATGATGTGGATAAGATGAAGGAGGAGAACCTGAAGAGGGACTACCGTGAGCTCGGAAGGAGGTTAAGAAGCAGAACCTCCAGGATTGTAATCTCGGGGCTGCTACCTGTGCTGTACATGGGTGGGGGCAAAAATAATAAAATCAGGAGGTTAAATGTGTGGCTGGAGGAATGGTGCAGAGTGCAGGGATTCAGGTTCATTGACCATTGGGATCTTTTCTGGGGAAGACGAGACCTCTACAAGAGGGATGGTTTACACCTAAATGCAATGGGGGCCAATATACTGGCAGTTAGTTTTAAAAATGCTGTCAGATTTGATTTAAACTAATTTGGCAGGGGAAAGGGAACAGGACTGATAGGGAAGCAGATAGGAGAGTGAATATAGGGGTGTTTCCGTTAGACGGTGAAACAATAAGGAAAAAGGGAACTAAAAAGAATAGGAGAGTAGGGGCAAATGCATCGAGAACAAAGATGGAGGGAGAAAGGAGATATGGTATCAAGATATTGTGTATGAATGCACGGAGTGTAAGGAATAAAATGGATGAGCTTGAGGCATAAATGGCAATGGAAGGTTATGATATTGTCAGAGTAACGGAGACATGGCTGCGGGAAGGGCAGGATTGGGAAATAAATGTTCCAGGGTACACATCCTATAGAAAAGACAGAAAGTTAGGAAGAGGAGGTGGGGTAGCTCTGTTGGTAAGAAATGAAATTCAGGCGTTTGAAAGGAAAGACATTGAAACAGGTGGGGTAGAGTCTGTTTGGATAGAATTAAGAAATTGTAAAGGCATGAGGACCATAATGGGGGTCATTTACAGGCCTCCAAAAAGTAACTTAGATATCAGTAGAAGTATAAATCAGGAATTAAGAGTGGAATGTCAAAGTGGTAGCAATACAGTAGTTATGGAGGACTTTAACATGAAGGTGGACTGGGATAATCAGACAGGGGCAGGAGCACAAGAGACTGAGTTTATTGAATGTCTACGAGATACTTTCTTGGAGCAGCTAGTGGAGGAACCTACCAGGGGGAAGTCGATTCTGGACTTGGTGCTGTGCAGTGACGCAGAGTTAATAAGTGACCTCGATGTAGGGGAGCCATTAGGGAATAGTGACCATGGTATGGTTGCTTTTGAGCTGCAATTAGAAAGGGAAAAAGAAAGGAAGTCGGAAGCATCTGTACTGCAGTTAAATAAAGGGGATTATGCAGCTATGAGGGAGGAGCTAGCCAAAATAAAATGGAAAGATACACTAGCTGGGAGGACAACTGGGAAAAAATGGCAGGTATTTTTGGACATTTTTCACAGGTTTCAGGACAAATTTATTCCAAAGTGGAGGAAAGGCTCTAGGAGATGCAAATGGCAGCCGTGGCTAACTAATGAAATCAAGTGTAATATCAAATCCAAAGGGAGTAAGTATAGGATAGCGAAGCGGAGTGGGAAGTTAGAGGATTGGGAAACCTTCAAAGAGCATCAGAGGGTAACTAAGAAAGTCATAAGAGAGGGGAAAATTAAGTACGAGAGGAAATTAGCAAATAATATAATGGAGGATAGCAAAAGCTTTTTTAAATATGTGAAGGGGAAGAAATTGGTTCGGTCCAAAATTGGTCCATTAAGAATGGAAAAGGGTGAAATTATTACCGGAAGCAAGGAGATGGCTGAGGAATTTAACAAATACTTTGCAACTGTCTTCACGAAGGAGGATATAGGTTATGGTCAGTTAGGGGGTAATGGTCATGCGGTGTCAAGAGACTTGGGGAACTTTCCTGGGGAAGTAGGGGATCTAATGGAAATTTGGATCCAGAAACAGGAGGTTGTGAGTAAATTGTTGGGACTGAGGGCTGAAAGATCCCCAGGGCCTGATGGGCTGCATCCCAGGGTGCTTAAAGAAGTTGCTATGGAAATTGTGGAAGCACTGGTCAACATTTTCCAAAGTTCCATAGATTTGGGGGAGGTCCCTGAGGATTGGAGAGTGGCTGATGTGGTGCCGATTTTTAAGAAGGGAGGGAGGGAGAAAACGGGAAATTATAGACCGGTTAGCCTGACGTCGGTGGTGGGGAAGATATTGGAGTCTATCATAAAAGGAGTAATAGCAGAACACTTAGGCAGAAATAATAGTATAAGGGCTAGTCAGCATGGATTCCTTAAGGGTAAGTCATGCTTGACTAACCTTCTGGAATTTTTCGAGGATGTGACAAAGAGGGTGGACTCGGGAGAGCCAGTGGATGTGGTGTATTTGGACTTCCAGAAGGCCTTTGATAAGGTACCGCACGGGAGTCTAGTGGGCAAGATCAGGGAGCATGGTATTGGAGGTAAGGTGCTGACATGGATAGGAAATTGGTTAAGAAATAGGAAACAAAGGGATGGGGTAAGCGCGTCTTTTTCAGGATGGCAGGATGTGACGAGTGGAGTGCCGCAGGGATCGGTATTGGGTCCTCAGTTGTTTGTAATTTATGTAAATGATTTGGATGAGGGGATTATTAATAACTTGAGCAAATTTGCAGATGACACAAAACTGGGTGGTGGTGTGAGGAGGATGTCAGGAAAATGCAGAGGGACTTGGACAAGTTGGGGGAGTGGGCTGCTAAATGGAAGATGATGTTCAATGTAAGCAAATGTGAGGTTATCCATTTTGGGGGCAATAATAGGAAAGCTGAGTATTATTTAAATGGAGACAAGCTAGGGAGTGGGGAGGAGCAAATGGATCTGGGAGTACTTGTTCACCGGTCACTGAAGACTAGCATGCAGGTTCAGAAAGCTGTGAAGAAGGCTAATAGCATGTTGGCTTTCATAAAGAGGGGATTGGAGTATAGGAACAGAGACGCCCTTCTGCAGTTGTACAGGGCCCTGGTGAGACCCCACCTGGAGTATTGCGTCCAGTTCTGGTCTCCAATTTTGAGGAAGGACATACTAGCTATAGAGGGTGTGCAGCGCAGATTTACAAGGTTAGTTCCAGGGATGGCGGGGTTGACATATTCTGAAAGGCTATAAAAACTGGACTTGTATCCGATGGAGTTTAGAAGGATGAGGGGGGACATGATTGAGGTATACAAAATTATCAGGGGGATAGACAGGGTGGATTCAGATTACTTGTTCCCAATGATGGGGGAGATGAGGACTAGAGGGCATAGTTTAAGAATACAGGCCCTTTAGGACGGAGATGAGAAAACATTTTTTTACCCAGAGAAGTGTGAATCTGTGGAATGCTCTGCCACAGAGGGTGGTAGAGGCAGATTCGCTGATTATGTTCAAAAGAGAGTTAGATAAGACTCTAGTGGGCAAAGGAGTTAAGGGTTATGGGGATAAGGCTGGAAAGGGGTACTGATGGTAGTGATCAGCCATGATCTGTAAAATGGCGGTGCTGGCTCGACGGGCCGAAGTCCTACTCCAGCTCCTATTGTCTATTGTCTATTGAAATCACCCTAATTTTATATTCCGCTTGTTGTATTTTCCCTTGTAAATGTGCCAATACTAAAAAGAAGTCAATCCTTGAAAATGATTCATGTCTAGATGAATAAAAGAAAAATGTTTCTCTGTTGGATTAAGATGTCTCCAAATATCTACTAAATTAAGATCTTTCATCAACGCTTGAACCTGAATTGCCATCTTGGATTTTTTAACTTTCTTCGGAGATTTATCAAATAAAGGTTCCAAAACACAATTAAAATCACCACCAACTAAAATATTATCATTAGCCTGACCTAAACATAAAAATGCATCTGAAATATATATTTCATCATCTGCATTTGGGGCTTAAATATTAAGTAAAGTCCAAAATTCATTAAAAATCTTACAATTCAATTTAAGAATACATCCTGCCTTTTCCTCCATTGACTGTAATTCAAAAGATAAATTTTTATGTATCAAAATTGCTACACCTTTAGCTCTAGAATTAAATGAAGAAGAATATACATGCCCAACCCAGTCCATTTTTAATTTCACGCTTTCCTTCACATTCAAATGTGTTTCTTGTAAAAAGGCAATATCAATTTTTATTTTCTTAATATACGCCAAGACTCACTTATGTTTAATTGGACTATTTAATCCTCGAACATTAAAAGTAACAAACCTCAACTTTGACATATCTACTATTATTACTAAATACCAATAATATCTTTATATAAAAACTCAAATCAACGTATATAGGCCCTCCAATAGAAAAAAAGTCACAAATTAAAAACTAAAAAAAAGAAAATAAAAAATAATGAAGAAAAAAAAAGAAAATCCCCCTCCCCAAAAAATACTACCAAAAGGTAGTAATCTCCTAAACAAAAATTGTGTGTGGGTCACCCACCAGTGGCTGATGACTAGTAAAGAACTTAGTGCAAATCTCTCCCTCCCCAGCCAAACAGTCAATAACATCAAAATATCATAATAACAAAAGAAAAAATTAAAATAAAAAAATCCTTCTTTTCATCCAGAAGATTCCAATCTCAAAGATCCCATTTCAGAAGGAGGTAGATTATTTCCATTCCTGTTTTTCCCATTTCTGCCATTTCTTCCGTTTCCAGAGCAACCAGATTTTTCTTTAGGAGATGATGGTGGACTACGTCTTTGTCCTCGTATATCTGGCAATGAATCAGCAAAAATCATTGCTTCACGATCAGTTTCAAAAAACTGAAATTGATTGTCTCCGTAAAACACCTTCAACACTGCAGGGTAACGAAAAGTAGACTTATAATCTTTATGCCACAAAACTTCTTTAACTGGATTGAATCGACGTCGACGTTGAATGACCTCTTAACCCAAATCAGGATAAAAAAAGACTCTGCTATTCTGAATCAATAATGGGGTTTGTTGTTGTCTCGCATTTTGTACTGCAAGTTGAAGTATTGCTTCTCTGTCCAAATAACTCAAACATCGAATTATTACCAGTCTCGGTGGTTGACCAGCTGAGGGTGTTCTTCTTAAAGCTCTATGGGCTCTTTCCAGTACCAATCCCCCAGAGAAAAATTCTTGCCCTAATATTTGCGGAATCCAGTCTTTAAAGAAACAAAGAGGATCTTGTCCTTCTATACCTTCTGCCAAACCATATGTGTCTGTCTAAGAGTCTCTTAAATGCCCCCAATGTTTTAGCCTCCACCACCATTTCCAGCGTGGCATTCCAGGCACCCACATCTCTCTGTGTAAAAAAAATACTTCTGTCTACATATGTCCTCTTGTGTTTCCTGATCCTGCCCTGGGAAACAGGTGCTGGCTGACCACCTACTTATGCCTCTCATAATCTTGTAGACCTCTATCAAGTCTCCTCTCATCCTTCTATGCTCCAAAGAGAAAAGTCCCAGCTCTGCTAACTTTACCTCATATGATTTGTTTCCTAATCCAGGAAGCATCCTGGTAAATCTCCTCTGCACCCTCTCCACAGCTTCTACATCCTTCCTATAATGAGTTGACTAAAACTAAACTCAATACTCTCAATAGGGTTTACCAGAGACTTGTAGAGTTGTAACAATGAAGTGATGCATTTTTGGACATTTAACTTGGTTAGGATATTCACAATGAAGAATGCTGTCCTGATGAGAACTAGACCTTGGGGTACAGCACATAGTTTTTTCAGTATTTTAATTTTAATTTTCATAGACTCGTCAAACAAATATTATAATATTTTTAAATTCATGTCACATGCAGAGTCTGTATTTATCACCCCCACCCTTGTACGACTGAAAGTATCGTCAATTACATTAACTCGAAAGCAAAATGAAAAACAATCCATATATTCTCCCCTCATGTTCCCCCTCCCAATTTATCTTTACTTTCCCCCCCCCCCCCCGCCACCTCGGGCACCAATAACCAAACTATTGGTGCCAATACCCTCGCCATTTTGAGACGTTCCTAATGTACCCATCTACCACTTGTATCTCCTTTTCTTGACCTCCCCATATTCATTCTTACTTCTAATATGCATTCATCTTTAAACATTAACATTATGAAAAAGCAAACACATATCCCCCTCGTATTCCTCACAAATACAATATTTACAGTCCATCTGATTCCCTCTTTCTACCTTATTTCCATTTATATTTAATGCAGTGGCAGGGTTCTTATTAAGTCCATTGCCTCCCTTGGATCCTTAAAAAACTTTCTTTCCCCTCCTGCCCTTACTCTCTTCAGTGTTGCAGATGAAGGAGGGTAAGCTCAATTCCTTTTTGTTTAAGGCTCTTTTTAACCCGGTCAAATTCCCTCCTGCGTTTCAATAACGTCACACCTATGTCCAGGTAGAATAAAACATTCTCCCCCCTCATGTTCCACTAGACCACCCCCCCCCCCCCCCCCCCCGAGCCTTTGCACCCACCACTGTGCCTGTAAAATCCTCTCTCTATCCTGGTAGCGAAGGAGCCTTACCAGGATAGAGCGTGGTTGTTTGGCCCCAGGCAAGGGAGGGGAGGGGGTCGCGAGAGGCCAGTGACTCCATTGTATTCTCTAGATTATTTCAAATTTATTCTTTCCCCAGTATATCTGGGATTCACTCATCCACTTTTTCAGGAATTGCACCATGTCTCTCCCCTCCTGACCCTTCTTCACCCCCACAATTTAAACTGTATTCCTCCTGCTGATGTTTTCTAAGGTATCTACCTTCTTTACCCTATCCCTTTCCCATGCATCCATTTCATTCTCTCTCTTATGTAATCTTTCTTCCACTCTCTCAATTCACCCTTCTGTTTAAAATACCCTTTCTGAAAGGTTTTCCAGCCTTTCTTTGATTGCCCCCTACCTTGCCACCAGTGTCTTCAAAGTTATTTTTACCTGGCCAATGGCCTCCAGTATCTCTCTAGCAAAGGGCATCAGGCCCTTGGCCCCCTTTATCTGTCTTTCACCTCCCTGTAATGTCCTTTTTTGACTCCCTCATTCTTCCTCTTCTCCCTCCTCCTCCACCCTGCTTTCCAACCTCTCCACCTCACCTTCTGACTCCAGGCTGTCCTGCCATGCTATTTTTCCATGGGATCCCCTTTGGTCGTGCTGCTCTTGAAGTCCTCCAGGCCTGACACCTCGAACACCCTCCTATGCTTCTGACCCAACCTTTTTGTGTCCGCCAGTTGGAGCAGCTTTACCAGGTGAGTGCTTGCCTTCAATTTTACTTTTTCTTCCAGCCCGTGGGGTCTTTTTCTCTGCTGCAGAGTCCACCTCAACTTGGCTCCCCTGATCTCGGGTTACTGACTCTCCCATGCCCGACAGCGTTCCTGTCACTGCCCACGTCTCTGTCCGCTCCTCCTCGGTTTGATTCCCCCAACCTCTGGTCCCCAAACCGTCCGTGCCCGACAGTGCTCCTGTTGTCGTCTGCATCGCCATCAGCTCCTCAGCTGGCTTCTGTAACCTCGGGTCTTCACCTCTCCCACACGCAACAGCACTCTCGCCACTTTGGCCGCGTCCTTCCTCGGCCCCCTTGAGATCCAAGATCCAACCTTATTGGGGTCATTCTGTCTCTCCCTCCTGGGCAAGTCCCTTTCCCTCGGGAAGCTTCGGGGTTCCATTGGCACTGCCCCCACCGCCACCATCCCGCTAGGCCCCGGGTTGGCTTCTTCACCTCCACCACGCACTGAGTCTCTTCCTCCGTCCTGTCTCTTCGTTCTTTTTTCCATCTTTTCTCTTTCCCTTCTCATTCTTTCTTCTATTCATATTCCTGGTTGTCTACTTCATTTTGGGGCCTTTTTACTTTAGGGGATCTTCTTGTATCTATCTTTTCTTCTCTTTTCCTTGGGAAGCTCTTAGATCACCCTACAAGCCCCATCTTGGATCTCCGGTACAAGCACATGGTTACCTGTACGTGGCAACACAGGTAGACAGAATGATGAAGAAGGCATATTATAAGCTGCCTTCATCAGTCTTGGCATGGAGCATAGGAATTGGTATGTTTTGTTGCAGTTTTACAAGTCATTGGTTAGACCACACAAGAAATACAGGCACATTGCATGGACTGGAAGATTTGGATTATAAGAATAGATTGAATAGCCAAGGCTGTTTTCCCAGGATCTAAGGATTAAGGATTAAAATTATAAACTTTATTAAATTGTAAGGAATATAGATAATGAATGTAATCAGTCTTTTTTTCCAGCATACGGGTGTCTACATTGGTTTAAGGTGAAAGGGGAAAGATTTAAAGGGACCTGAGGGACAAGTGGTGAGTATATGGAGAAAGCTGCCAGAGAAGGTGGTAGAGGGGATAATTAAAAGATATTTGGATAGGTAAGTGGATAGGAAAGGTTTAGAGGATGTTGTGTTGGGAAAGTATCAGGTTTAATGGGTTCACAGAGAGATTGAATACAAGTATTATAATCAAAGGTAACTTTTTTGAACACACGGGAGACAAACAGGGGAAGATGTCAAACGATACTTAATTACTCTACTACTTCTAGCTATCCATCCCATAGGATGATGATGGTTCCTTTCAGTCAGTTTGTGGGGTTTGATCGGAGGATACCCCACTCCTCAGAAAGAAATAGCATGTATGTGAATGGATTTAGATGAGTAGGGCTTGGTCCAGACCAACCCTCTTGACATCCCCTCCTGTGTAGTAGAGAAATGGATCCCTCCTGGATCCAGTGGCATGGTGAGGTCCAAGACAGCTCGAGGAAGTTCTGTTGCACTGAATGGCCAGACCAACCTTCAATGCAAGGGATGCCCTTTCCGTGCTTCATGGCACGTGTTTTCTAAATGACTGTTGACCCTATAAGAAGCTTCATCCACCCATTGACAGGTCTTGTTTTTTATCCTGCAGGGTGTCTAGCCACCCTCCTCATCAGGCAAGCCTGGTGGGGGAGCTGGTTTAGTTGTTGACCATGCGACAGGTAGTACTGGGTTACATTGTACCAGTAGCACTAAGACGAGTGACCTGACCTCAATTACTCTACTATTAAACAACTATATAGACGTTAACATCAGACTCAGGTTGGACTCTGATACTAGTGGCTGCCTATCTTCTACACATTCACATATGTTTACACATTTCACAGATGGGGACTTTCAAGCACAATCCCGATTCCCTGTACCAATGGGGGCACGGCTCTCTGCAAGCAAGGATCTATTGCATTACTACAGCTCAAATTAAGTGATTCCTCTAGCAATGCCCACAATAGCAAATTGGCATGGAGTGATATCCGAGACTTGGACCAGGAGGAAGAGAGAAAGAAATGTGGTGTTCATCAATGTTTTTACTGTTCTAAGGTGGGGATCTGGCCACTGATGACGCTGAGTCATTTAAATGAGCCAGTGGTAAGGTGTGTACAAATGGGTGACTGGAGTCCAACCTTGATTAGCAGGTGATGCAACTTCTGAGTAAGTTTCAGATGGGGGGGTCACAAGTCCCTCCGCAATCCTCAATGTTCCAGACAGAGAGGCCACATGTTTCTCCACAATCCACATATATTGACCAAATGCCAGCAAAAGGTACAAGTTCAGGAAGGCATCTTGGTCAGCATAAACAAGTTGGGCCAAAGGGTTTATTTCCATGCTGCGTAACTCTATGGATTTATGAATTTACAGGGCCATATATTTTCAACAAAATTTATTGAGGCCTGGGTAGTAAGATATCTGTGTACTAATGCTTGATAACCATTTAATGGAGAAATTGCTATCAATAATTATTGTTTTTCAGTATAATTAGTTCAAATCAATTTATCATAACAAGTGCTGCTTCACTGGAAGTTTGCAAAGGGGAAGATCCTTCAGCAAGAAGACATTGAATTTTAAAATGTTTTACCTTTGCTGAATTTGGTTGAAAAATGCACTGACTTATTTACATTTATTGTTTGTGCTTTTGAAAACTGCAGAATAATTGGGAAAACACTTAATTATTTTACTACTTTGAGTTTTGTTGCAAAGTTGGCAAGAAGACTTTGTGGATGGATGTTCATTGACGGAAAGATGTATAATTTGTCTTGCGTCACCTAGACAAAATGTTACCAAGATGCAAATGGTTTAACAATGACTGATTTGTTTTGTGGATGAAAGACTGATACTGGTTTTGTCAGTTATTTCTTCTCTCCTTCTGATTACAGTGATGGACACATCAGTAAGGGATTTTAGAACAGACCATTATAAGATCAGCAGGAAAAGATCTATAATTTGCTTTGGAATGCAGTAAAGGAATTGACAGACATTTTTTTTTAATATGTGAAGATCTTTACAACATTGACAGGACAAGTAATTGCCTACAGAGCAGTGGGAGGCCCATTACTGAAGCTTTGTTAGCTTGCAAAGTGCTCCTTCATAAAAGTATCCAGTTATTAAAAATGAATATTATGAGACACAAAGACGACAAGCACTTAAGCTCATAGAATGAAGATGGATTTCTGATGCGTTGAAGCTATCCTATCAATGGCCCTGATGTAAATTCATCCTGCTGACAATTTTAGTGGAAGAGTCAACATGTTTAGGAAACTAAAGTATATTTCCCCTGTTCTACTCTTGCTGTCTTGTTTGCTAACAAGATGATTTTCTCTCCGTCCATCTGTACTTCGGATCCTGTGATCATAATGCCATTAGCTTCAATGTAATTATGGAAAGGGATGGGTCAGGGCCTAGGATTAAGGTTTTTGATTGGAGAAAAGCTAGATTTGAGGAGATGCAAAAGAATTTACAAGGGGTGGATTGGGACAATTTGTTTTATGGGCAGGATGTAGTAGAGAAATGGAGGTCTTTTAAAGGTGAGATTTTGAAGGTACAAAATCTGGATGATGGGGTGATAAATTGGATTAGTAAATATGCAGTTGACATCAAAATAGGTGGAATTATGGATAATGAAGAAGGTTTTCAAAGATTGCAGAGGGATTTGGATTGCATAGAAGAGTGGGCTAAAAGATGGCAGATCAAGTTTAATGCTGATAAATGTGAAGTATTTCAGTTTGTAGGAATAATCAAAACAGGACATGTGTAGTAAATGGGAGGGCATTGAGGAATGCAGTGGAGCAGAAGGATCTAGAAATAATGGTGCATTGTTCCCTGAAGGTAGAATGTCATGTTGATAGGGTGGTGAAGAAGCATTTTAGTATGCTGGCATTTATAAACCAATGCAAAGAATACAGGAGTTGGGAAGTGATGTTGAGACTGTTCAAGGCATTGGTGAGGCCAAATTTGGAATACTGTGTGCAGTTCTGGTCATCGAATTATAGGAATAATATCAACAAGGTAGAGAGAGTGCAGAGAAGATTTTCAAAAATGTTACCTGGGTTTCAGCATCAAGATCACAAAGAAAGAATGAGAAAATTGGGTCTTTATTCTTTGGAGCGTAGAAGGGGATTTGATAGAGGTATTTAAGCTTATGAAAGGCTTTTTCCATTGAGAGTAGGAGAGATTGAAACTAGAGGTCATGAGTTAAGGGTCAATTTTGGAAAAATTGGATAGGCATGTGGATGGGAGGGGAATGGAGGGTTATGACCAGGGTGCATGTAGGTGGGACTAGAGGAGAGTACTTAGTTTGGTGTGGACTAGAAGGGCCAAAATTGCCTGTTTCCGTGCTGTTATATGGTTAATAAATAAAGTATTACTTATACGGTGAGGGAGCAAGGAGTGCTTTTTCATTTTTCTTTCTTTAATTCTAATTCAGCCACAAAGTTTAGTCTAGATATTGGATCCCAGAAATATTTATAACTTAAATTTATTGTCTAATTTGATTACAAATATATGAACATAAGTTTTAGTAGAACTTTTAATTTTGCAGCAGATCCTCTTCTTAAATTTGCCAGCATTTCTTACCAGAAATCCGGCATGAGTACATCTTAAGTATTTTGCAGTTATGTGGCCAGTTGCTCTGGTGCTGCTCCAGTTGACTTCTTGTAAAGAGCAATGGAGAAGGGCAGTTGATCTGGCAGACCAACCAGCCACTCATACTGCACTCACACTGCACCTGATCAACCCAAAGCCAACCTGAAGAATGCACCTGAGCCTATCTGGGAAAAATAGTGTCAACTTAGTGGAGGCACCTGGCAATATCATTGTTCGTGAAAGATTTAGACGCATTTAAAATGGAGGTACATTCTTCTTTAATCCTTTTTCAAATTTAAACAGCCAGCCTGGTTCATGCTTCCTTAAGCCTGATGAGACGGGGGCATGGCAAGATGGCGTAGGGAACAGACGTGCCTTCCAGACCTCTCCTGACTCTGATTTATTGTTTTGTCTTTAAGTGACCGTTAAAGTTCTTTTAAAAGTTTATAAATAATAAGAGGTGCTGGATCAGTGCTTAGTGGTTTATATGCAAAAAAAAAGGTAAAAGAAAACATCAACAGACTGTTAAAAAACTACATTTTCCGAAATTGTCTGGGCCTGCTTGTTTACAAGAAGCCAGGACTCAGCATAGAATGGATCCAGAAGAAGACGTACAGAATTCGGCATTGAAACTCCATTTCAAAGGCTCTCTGAAGGTCGCATTCAGCAGCTTTCAGAACAAAGGGCTGGACGGGTGCCAGTATTTCACACAACGGCCACTGTGAATGCTGTTACTGAGACTTTGACAGTTGAATCAGCTGGGGAGCCACCAGCTGGAGAGTTAAAGAGCTGTTATTCGACTGCTACAGTGGTGGCGCTGCAAAATGCATCTTCAATTACAACGGTTTTTTCAGAAATCGATTCAGTGAAGATGATTAAAGAGATTTGGCTTAAAGATAATCCTGATCTTCAGTCTCCTGGCATTGCTGGGGGGACTGACTTTGAGAGGGATTTTTATACGAAGTCAAACTGCTAGAAAAGATACTAAATTAAGGGAAGAGACAGAAGATCCCGTGGTCTCTAAGGAACAGCAAGACCCCATTATGCCTGAATCTACTTCTATTGAAATGTTTAAGGATCTTGAAGATAAGATGTATTCTGTATTGAGTCACTTAGTCACTTAGTTAATTTTGTGAACCCGTTTATTTCCAAGATTAATGCGATGGCAGAAGCCATTAATGGAGCTTTTAAGCTTGAAACCATTGAAAGATTTGAAATGTGTGATCAAGGTTTAGTCGATGTACAGGATCAACTGCAAGATGAAAATAGAGTAATTGAAACATTGCAGATTCAAAATAAAAATTTAGCAAAAAAGGTTGATTATTTGGAGAATCAATCTAGATGGAACAATGTGAAAATTGTTGGTTTGCCAGAAGGCATAGAAGGACCAGATCCAAGAAAATTTTTTACTGAATGGATTCCACGAGTGTTAGGACAGGATAAATTCCCTGAAGGTTTAATACTGGAACGTGCTCATAGAGTTTTAAGAAGAAAATCTTTTTCAGGACAGAATCCAAGACCTGTTCTGATCCATTGTTTAAACTATTGTAACAGAGAGACAATTTTACGTACGGCTATTAGAAATGCCCAGCAAAATAGATCTCCTTTGATGGTTCAGAATAATCCTGTTTTCTTCTATCAAGATTTGAGTCAAGAAATTATGTTTCAACGACGCAAATTTAATTCTGTGAAAGAACGGTTGTGGAAAAAAGGACATAAGGCAACATTCGGTATTCTGCGGTACTGAAGATTTTTCAGGATGGAAATCAGCCAAAGTTCTTTGACAATCCTAAAGAGGTTATGGACTTTGCTCAGTCTCTACCAATCATGCAGTTTCAGAACGATGTAATCCTTTAAGGTCTCCAAAGAGAGTGGAGATGTAAGGTGGGATCCAGATTTTTAAAAGAAATGGAAGCAATGGTGACCGAAGTGGTAACGTTGATTTAAAAAAATAAATCTTTTATCTTTTTTTTTGAGAAGAGTTTAAATTGTTTAAATAATGATGATAATTTAATGAAATGGGAGTTGGGAAAGGGAACTGGGTGGGCACTAGTTTCCAGAAGTCATCAGCTACCTGTGAGTTATCTCACACCCAATATTTTGGGGGAGTTACCGCTTTGGGCGGTTTAAACAGGAGGAGGTAGTCATGACCTCCGACCTGTTTTTTTTCTTTTTAATTTTTGGGTTAAGAAGTGAAGGTTTTTTTAATTTTTTAAAAAATAAATATTTTTTTTTTAACTCTTTTCGTTTTCTGATTGTAATTGAGAGAGAATTAGGAGGTTTTTTTCTCTCCTTTTTTTTCTCTTTTTTTTGGGAGGGTTTCTCTTTTTTCTCTCTTTTTTAAGAGGATGATGTCACAGAAGATAATAAGTCAAAAATTGAGGATGTTGAATTAGATGAAGAGGAAGATGAGGGGAAAGGTGATAAGAAGAAAAAGAAGAAAATCAAGTACAAATACATTGAGGGAGAAGAGTTTAATCAAATTAAGTTAATTTTGATAGAGAATTTTGAAGATGATATAAATGAAGTATATGGAGAATTTTATAAGAGTTTGAACTTTTTCTTTTTTTTTCTTTTTTTATATAAGGGGAGGGGAAGGGAATAAAAAGTTTTTCTAAGGGATGTTTTTGTTCTCTCGATGAATTATAAAGGAAACTTGGTATTAATTGAAATTCTGAATTTATGTATTATTAGTTATGATTTTTTGTATAATCTATGTACCTCCAGCCCCCAGACCGAAGGCCTTAAAGCCCCTTGTTTATTCCACAACCTGCATCTCTACTCTTCTCAGGCTGGCAGAACTTGTTCTCACTCTCAACAACTTCTCATTTGACTCATCCCACTTTCTCTGCCAATAGAAAAATCACCAGTTATGCCTGCCCTTCTGTTGGTGATTATGGAGAAATCCACATTACAAACCTTCACAGTCAAGATCCCTCAACTATTCCTCCACTACATTGGTGCTGCCTCATGCATCCAAGCTGAGCTCACCAACTTCATATGCTTTGCTGCCAAATTTCACTCTGAACTCAAAATTGCCAATTAGGGCCACACAGTTGACAAAACGCCTTCACAGCACCAGCATTCTGGACATATAGCAGTTAGTACAACACATTTACAGTGCCAGCAATTAGGACCAGGGTTCGAATCCCACTGTAGAGCTCGTCGAAAGAACCAAAGACTTGTTGATCCAAACCAAGGCTTTTATTAGCAAAAGACAGGAGCTCTTCACAGGTGGCCGACCAGTCCGGAATGATCCGACCTGGCTAGGGACACAACCCTTTAGGCCCAGATCGTAGGCGTGGCTAAGCTCTCAGCCAATCGCTGTAAGCACAGTCATTACACTCTAGATACTCTAACTATATACATTGGTGATAGGTCTGTACTATCACACCCACACTGTCTCGAAGGACTTTCTTTGTTCTCCCCATGTCTGTGTGGGTTTTCCCCAGGGACTCCAGTTTCCTCCCACCTTTCAAAAATTTTAACACATATCAGCAAACCAACTAGACTGAGTAAAATATAAGAGTAAATCATATTTGTCTTGGTATTTATCATTCTTATTTTGCTGATTAAAAGAAATAATAAATGTTCATCATTTTCAAAATATGATTCTGGTTCATCAGAAATATATAACAAGAAATAATGAAGGCCCAGATATGCCGATAGCTTTCAGTTGTGTACATAGTTACAAGCTATCTTAAAACAGACTGACTAGAAACTAGCAAATAATGTTTTGTATTTGTACAATTAAAATAGAATTGTGGATGCAGTAATGAATGATTTTAAATGAACACTTGCTTCTCAGGGTAAATGCTGCAAAGTGTGTAATTCTTAAATGGTAAATCTTGAACTTCCTTTGCAGAGTTCAGTCTTTTATGTGCATCATGCCATTGAAATTCTGTTAGCTATCCTAAGAATTTCAATTGCAATGTACAATGAAATGGGGGACTTTTATTGTGAGGTTTACAAAGTCCATGCTTTTTCATGGTCCACTTTACACATATCCCAAAGCATGGAGGTGCCCAGGCAATACAACAGTCTCCAACTGTGTCCAAATCACATTTCAACACCATTTCCTGTGCATCTGCAAAATGTCAGTTACTCATGCAGAAGCAAGTCTCCACAGTGAGAGGCCTACTTTGGGGTAATTTAGAGAGTACCAGCCTTAGCAGGTTACATCCTGTGGAGTCCATCACTAGACACTGGTTCAGTTTAAATTTTAAAAAATCTTAACCCTCAATGTGCTTCTCACTCAGGCTTTACAAACACACCCTGATTGTGGCCCTGTCAGTTCCCTCATCCAAAACTCCATCAGTGAGTTTCTGCCCCATTTCTAAAGCAAGTGTGATGGACTGAACTGAAAACAGAAAATGCTGGAAATGTTCAGCAGCTGAGACAGATTCTGAAGAAAGAAAAACAGTTAAAGTTTGGCAAAGAGAGAAAACAGTAAGTTTTAAATTGTTGTGCAGATGGACTGTACAGTTTAAAATTAACTTCCTGCACTGAGATTTTCAATCTCTCACTGCTGCAGAGGTTTCCACTTGCTTTAAAAGGGCATCAGTCATACTGGTACCCATGAAGAGTAGGATGGGCTGCCTCAATAATTATTGCCCAGTAGCACTCACATCTACTGCAATGAAATGCTTTGAGAGGTTGCTCATTGCCAATTTACATCTATAACTCATATCTAAGCAAAGATTGCAATTTGCCTATCACCACAATTGTTTCACCACAATTGTTCCACAGCAGATGGAATCTCATTGATGCTCTACTCAGCCCCTAAATCACCAACCACAAGATTACACCATCTGCCTGAGGTGCCTCCCTCCCAGATGCACTGAACAACTTCTATGCATTTTTTGAGGTGAAAAACAACATGGCGGTGAAGAAGACCAGCTCTCTTCCAATTGATCAGGTGCTGTGTCTTGCAGTGGCCGATGTGAAGAGAGAGTTAGGCAAGGTCAACCCATAGAAAGCTGCCGGGCCGGATAACATTCCCAGCAGAGTGCTCAGGGGACATGCAGCTCAGATAGCAGATGTTCTCATTGACTTCTTTAGCATCTCCCTGAGAAGCGCCATGGTCCCAACATGCTTCAAAGCCACCACTATTGTCCCTGTGCTGAAAAGGTTATCTGTGTCCTGCCTGAATGACTACCATCTGTCGCCCTCATGTCCATTGTCATGAAGTGCTTCAAGAGGCTCATCATGGGACATATCAAGCTCCTGTTGCCCTGTCACTGGTCTTCCTCATTGGAAGACCAGTCAGTGTGGATCGGTAACAACATCTCCTCATCATAGGTGCACCTCAAGGATGTGTGTTTATCCCACTGCTCTACTCTCTCTACATCCATGACTGTGTGGCTATGCACAGTATTCAAATGCCATCTACTATGTTCACATACAGATTCAACTGCTCTACGGATGATGTCATCACCACGGCTCTCCATTTAGCCATCACCCACCTGGAAAATAAGGACTCACATATTCGAATGCAGTTCATCAACTTCATTTTGGCATTCACACCTCAGAACCTGATCAGGAAGTTGAGCCTGCTTAGTCTAAAAACCTCCCTCTGCAATTAGATTCTTGACTTTTGAGTTGGAGAAACCGCAAACAGTCTGAGTCGGTAATAGCACTTCCAAGACCATCACCCTGAGCACAGGGTCTCCCCAGGGCTGCATGCTTCATCCACTGCTGTTCACTCTGCTGACCCTTGACTGTATTAAACACAGCTCGAGCCACATCATCAAGCTCACTGAAGAAAGACCATGGTGGGCCTTGTTAATAAGAATGAGGAGACATTATACAGAGATGAGAAGCTGGTGCAGAGCCAACAACCTATATCTGAACATTAATAAAACAAAAGAGTGCCCGGGGGAAATCACTCTCTACTGACCATTGACGGCTCGACTATTGAGATAGTCAAGAGTATCAAGTTCCTTGGAGTCCACTTGGCAGAGAATCTCACCTTTCCCTTAACACCAATTCCATAGCCAAGAAAGCCCAGCAGCGCCTCTACTTCCTGCGAAGGCTGAGGAAGTTCATCTCCCACCCTCCATCCTCACTATATTCTACAGAGGATGTATAGAGAGGATCCTGTGCGACTGCACCACCACCTGGTTTGGAAGCAGTGCCACCTCAGACCAGAAGACCCTGCAGAGGATAGTGAAGTCAGCGGAAAAGATCAATGAGGGCTCTCTTCCTACCAGGAAGGACATCTACAACACTCGATGCAGGAAAAAGCCACACACCCCTCATGTAAACTGTTCTCCTTTCTGCCATCTAGTAGGAGGTACCATAACATTCAAGTCATTACATCCAGATTGGGCAACAGTTTTTTTTCCCCCAAGCCATCAGGCTCCTGAATTCCCAGAACAAATGTAGATAGTGTATCATAGACTTTTACTGTATATGTTTTAATATTTAATATTTCAATCTGTTTAACTTCTATTCTAACTTATATTTATGTAAATATGCTCTGTGGTCCTGGAGAAACGCTATCTCATCTTTACTGTGCGAGCATTATATGAACAATCAATAATGGTGACTTAATGACCTGGACAACAGCAATGTCAGCATCAAGCTGCTTTTCATTGATTATATCTCAGCTTTCAACACCGTCATCTCCTCAGCACTGATCAGCAAACATCAAAACCCGAGCCTCTGAACCTGAATCCTTGACTTCCTCATTGGAAGACCAGTCAGTGTGGATTGGTAACAACATCTCCTCAGCATAGGTGCACCTCAAGGATGTGTGTTTATCCCACTGCTCTGCTCTCTCTACATCCATGACTGTGTGGCTATGCACAGTATTCAAATGCCATCTACTAATTTGACAATTGCACCACTGTTGTCAGCAGAATCAATGAGGAGCATACAGGAGTGAGATTGATCAGTTAGATGAATGGGGTCACAAAACTAAGAAATTAATTGTGGACTTCAGGAAGGGGAAGCCAGGAGAACACAAATCAGTCCTCATTGAGGGATCAGCAGTGGAGAGGGTAAAGAACTTCAAATTCCTGGTTGTCAACATCTCTGAGCACCTATCCTGGGGCCAACATGTTGATGCAATCATGACGAAGGCACGCCAGCAGCTATATTTGCTTATGAATTAGAGGAAATTTGGTACGTCACCAAAGACTTGCAAATTTCAAAAGGTGTGTAGCTTTGTGAGCATTCTAATTGGTCAGGAACAGGCTGCGCCATCAAAGCATTAGTCTTCATTCCATTTTAGAGGTGGTGCCTCAAAAAAGCAGTTCCTGTCATCAAGGACCCTCACTACCCAGGCCATGCCCTTTTCTCACTGCTACCATCAGGAAGGAGGTACAGGAGCCTGAAGACATACACTCAATGTTACAATAACAGCTTATTCTCTTCTGCCATCAGATTTTTGAATAGACAATGAATCTATGGACACTATCTCACTTTTTCTCTTTTAGCATTAGTCATTTTTTTCTTCTTTCTTTTTCTTTGGCTTGGCTTCGCGGACGAAGATTTATGGAGGGGGTAAATGTCCACATCAGCTGCAGGCTCGTTTGTGGCTGACAAGTCCGATGCGGGACAGGCAGAAAATCTAGTATTTACATAATTGTAATTGGTTGTCATTTTGCACTTTGCTCCGCACAATACTGCAAAACAACAAATTTCCTCACATACAGTCATGACAATAAACTTGATTCTGATTAAAGTTCTTTGGCCTGAAAGATTTACTGTTTTCTCTCCACAAATGCTGCATTACTTGCTGATCTTTTTGTGTCTTATTTGTGTAAGGGTGTGCTACTGCATGTGACACTTGGACCTCGAGACGCATAATGGGCTCACAAAACATACTTTATGCTGTATAGTCAATGTGATTTTCTAAGTACTGTAAAATTTCTAGGTTCCAGTCTTGAATATATTAGAACAGAGTGGGATGGAATCCTGTCCTTGATCACTTCTACTAACCAAGCATTAAAGCTTTGTTTTATTTTGTGCTCCTTTACTAATATTCTACTAAGTTTCATGTGGATTAGCATATAACCAGCAGTTTCTGCTGCACATTGCGGATTTAACAAAAAAACACTAAGAATCAATCTCTACCAAAAGATTTGGGTAAAGCTTATCCTTTTCTAGGAAGAGAAAGAACTTTATTTCTCTCTCTTCATTAATACTGCCTAAATTGCTGAACGTTTCTAACCTTTCTCCTTTGAAACACAATTTGCGGATTTCTGCATTTTGCCATTCAAAATATCAGCCATTAAATGAGCTTTAACAAATATTTTAAGGATTAATTGGGACCAGTTAGGTAGAGTCCATATTTTCAAATAAAAATCCCTAAAATGGCATTGATTTTATTCTACAGATTTGCATATTATCCCACTTCTGTTCTTATAGTTGCATTAACTTGTTTAAATCAATTACCACAGTTTAAATAATAGATAGTAATTTGATATGAATCTGTTTTGGGCTTTAATAATGTACAACTTGACATTCAAATTATCATCTGATGTTCCGATTTGTATGGCCAGTGATTTTAAGGTTACCTTAATGACTTTAAAAGTAAAAATACCTGACTGAATTTTGTTTACTCTGGGGATACATTATAGGTGAACAAAATATATGTCATTTTCTGCATGAGTGACATGATAATGTGTTCTATGCATTCTGGTCATTGAGCTCATGCCGAGTAACCAAAAGCTGACATGTTGTAAGGAGGCCCAGTAGCTGTCAATCACAACAGACTGATGTCTCCCAGAGGCAGATTATTGAATTACAGATAGCTTAGATGGTCACTATTACAATTATTGACATTGTTTCCCTGGTTACGGTATCAACTGGTACATCTAAATTGTTTATCACATCAGTTATGTAGAAGTTTAAGTAATTATACAATTGTGTTAGTTTGTTGGGTGGGCTAACAGTTGGTCTAATATTGAGAAGTAAATTATCATATGACAAAGGAGAAACAATTTTCCACAGGTGGTTAAATTTCTGATGAACGTAGATAGTAAATTTGACCTACCATCCGCTCCCCACACACCCAAAGTGCCTTTTAAAAGCAGAGGAGACATCATTCTACCATTTTAATGATGTAAATACATAGAATACTAGTTTCTCTCCAGCAGCGTGGCAGAGAGAAGCTGACAGTTATTGAGAATTGGATAGAAGATGCAGTCTGTGCTTGTAGGATCTCTCGAGTTCAAATATAAGCCTTCTAGGCATAAGGCAGCACAACAAGGATTATAAAACAGAATGGCTCGAATAGTCAGTGAGGGTCTGAGCTGGGCCATCACTAGAGTGGGTGTCACCCAGTGTGGTAACTCGTGGTGTCATTCCCCCCTCCCCCAACCCCATGGACCTCCTCCCATACTAGACCATACTGAATCCTTAGTAATGCTTTTTGTACTAATGTTACTTGTAAATCACAAATACTATTTACCATAATGTTGTAACTAAAACACCAGAAAATTTGACAAAAGCTGCAACTATAAAAACACCAGCAGCAACAAAAACAACAGCGCATGCTTGTAGCGCGTGCAGATGAATCCATATGATTTGAAGCGTCATTGTAACTTGGTAATAATGAAAGTTCTTGAGTGCTTTAGAAGGTTCAAAAAATAAATTAGCATAGAGTTTTAGCCTTGTAGATATACTGATACATGTAAGATGGGCTTACAAAAAATGCTTTTGTTATAACTAACTACAGGGATATTTTTATAAAAAGTAATAAATTTATGCTGAAACACTACACAAAAAATTTATAGTCATTTTGGTGTCATCCCCTCTGATGGTGTCACCTGGTGTGGTCCACACCCCACACAAACCCCTAGTGATGCCAGTGGCATCATAGCAGCTGAATTACTCATGCTAGGCTGCTGGAGACAGGGTTGTGGGATTCAGGCTTTAGGACTGGGAACCATGAGGGTGCCATTGGCAAGCAGGGCTCAGGCTTCACATGCTGAGTTTCTCCAGTGACATTGAAGGAAGTAGCGAGATCCATGCACACTCAATGTTTCTGAAGGGACTCTCTTTTGCTTCTCTTTCTCTTCTTGGAAAGGGTACTGGACTATTGGTGCCTCTTTGTGTGTCTTTATGGGCAAAAAAAGTAAACAAATGTGTATTTATATCCATAAAAATAAAGGAACCTTGACCTTGAAGCTTGATCAAGAAAAGGTTTGAAACAATTAATTAATTCTCTCTTAATTTACACTGGTGCCATCTAGTGATAGAAGGTCTGTGATGCATGGAAAATGAACGATTTAATGAATGTAGTTGAATGCTAAAAGTACAGGCAATATTGCAGCATCAAGACAGAATATGAATTGGATGAGATTCAATGTAAAGAATAAAGAGCTTGTACAGTTGTACAGACTGAGTAGTTGTTTATCAGGACCATTGATTCAGACAGTTTACAAAACACTTGATCAGTAATGAGGTACTATAAGGAAGGAATTTACTAAACTTGATTTTATTTTTAATATATTTTATGCAATAATACTATAATATCCTGAAAAATGAAAGTTCCACAAATGCACTTCAATTATAACTTTTGGCTGTCTGAAAGATTCTATGTCAAATGCAGTAAAGCTTCCTTTTGTAGCATCTGTTCTGAAGATGTCTAGAGGATAAGTTTTTCTGGCCAGGAACAATTTATATCTGCAATTGGATTGACCAGAGAATAATGCTCAGTGCCCCAATTGGAGTGTAAATACAGAAACTTGGAAAGTTCAGCATGGAAAGCAGCTGTTTAGTTCATAATATTCACACACATCAAATTCTATTTAAAATGCAGCCTTGAATATGTGCATAGAAAATGATAAAACCTAAATGGTTTAGTTTTCAATACATTCTTTATTGGTGTGTTGTTTTTGAGTTGGTTCAGGAAACATTTATTTTCACTCAAAATGCTGTCTCTGTGAAATGTGAAAATTGCCACTTTAGTTTAATGATCTTTGTTCTCTCCTAATTCTTAATTCTCTCTTAATTTCAAGACCCAATCTGTGTTTTCATCCTCTCAACTATTGCTTCTCATTCTCGATCACCCAGCAACCTGGCAAAATAGGTTTAGATTTTGTGCAAGCCCTTTCAGTGCATGTTCAATGAAGAATAGATTTTAAGGCCAGCTAACCTTTGATATTTACTTTGCTATGTTGAGAAAGCTTAATCAGACTGGAAAATATATATTTGTAACAAGATAAAAATTATCAGTGATACAAAATTGAATTATTTTCCATTATAATGTCAAGAACTCTTCAGTCATTTATCACAAAATCAGTGCAGAATAAAGCCTGAATAAAGTCTGTTCAACAAAAGCTTCAGCATTCAACCCAAGAGATTTTAGTAACTGCTCCAGTGTAAAATATTCTCTTTCCCATGATAGCATTCCCAAGCCCTCTCTGCAAGAGAAATATTGACAATTTGTGCTGAAGCCTGAGGAGTTTTATGGTGAGGTAAAGTCTACTAACCAGTGGGGTTAATGTGTCTCATTATGCCTCAAAATAGAATGTGCTCCATGGAAGAGCTGTTGACTGTTCTGTCTATCAATCACTTCCTTGCAAATTTAAGTTCAACCCTTGAGGATCTCACTTCCCATTTTATTCTTTCCCATTTATCTTCTTCCACAGCCTGGCCCGAGCTAGAGTAAATTGGGCTCCATAGTACAGCCTGATGACCATTCCCAAGCTCAATGGACTTGATCTATTTTGAGTCAAGGACATTTTTGGAGATATTTTTTCCTTTGTTCCAATTAAATTATTCAATTTGTACTAAATATTCAAAATATACTTTGTTAAAGGTGCTACTTTTCCACCAGAAATAGATTTAGTATCCTATTTATATATGAGTGCTTCTGCTACTCCCTCTCTCCGACTTTGAGCAGTTCAGTTTCCACCCATGAAAGCTTGCCTCTTCCGTCAAAGAGGGAAGTGACAAATTTTTATCTGCGCTGCCCAATAATAATATTTAAAAATTAGGAGTTGCAAACCCCACCTCCTCAACCATGATATTTCCAAGTTAATTTTTCCATGGAGACTCTGGCTAACTTACCTTTCCAGAGAAATTTGCTAATTAATTTATTCAAACTTTGAAAAAACTCTTGTGGTAATGGTATTGGAAGAGTCTGAAAGAGGCATTGTACGCACGGAAATATATTCATTTTAACACAATAAACTCTTCCAATCAAAGTTATTGTAAGAATTATCCATTTATTTAAATATTCTTCAACTTTCTTAAGAAAGAGGAGGTAGTTCATTTTATATAAATTTTTCAAGTCATTATCTGTTTTGATCCCCAAATAATTAATATCATTCTTTGACCATCTAAATTGCATATTTTTTTGAGAATTTGTATAATTCTCATCAATTAATGGTGTAATCTCACTTTAATCCCAATTTATTTTATACCCAGGGGCCCTCCCATAGTCTTCAAGTTGTAATGCAACTTTTGCAATGAAGTTTCTGGTCAGATATATTAATACATCATCTTCAAACTGACTGGTTTTATGTTCATCTTGGTCAATTTTGAACGTCTTAATGAACTCATCTAAATCTTATATTGGGTTTGGTACTGCTCAACTATAGATTCTGATAAACTATTTGGGCAAGAGTCACTAGTGTATTAGAAATCATATAATTTATGATGACATTCAAGATGAAAAAAAATTATAACTGCTCAAGCCTGTGGTTCCATTCAGATTGGCCAAGGATGGGCTGGTTTTATGGCAAGATTTAGTTTTATATCTGAACAGACGGAAAGGTAATCTTGTTAAAGCAAATAAATATTGAGGGGTTTTATAAGGTGGATATTTTGAGGATGTTACTTTTGATTGGGAACTTTCTATCTGGGAAGCGTAGATTAGCATAAAGAGACAGCTGAGATGAGAATTATGAATTTGTAGTCACCAAATATCTTCAAGGCTGAGGGAGATTGATTGATAGAGAAATCGACTGAGGCCATTATCTTATGAAATGCAAGAGTTCACTTGAAGGGCTAAATTCTACCAAGTCCTGCACTGCCATACATTGTTAAAGTTCAAGATCAACTTCTAGTTTGTTAACATCAGACCATACAAAACTAACTAGTGCACACATACACACACACACCCTCATAGTAATGACATGTATATATAAAAATATTGTAAAAACTGTGTCGCAGTGTGAAATGAAGAACGAGAAAATGATCAGACATAGTCAAGTCGAAGTTCAGTACATAAAAGTCATTTTACTCAGTCACCTGCAGCTTTTTAAAACCCCGCACGTTCCAAATGATGTCATCGCATTGTCATTCAGAACCTCCCGAGCCAGTTCAATTAAGCCTCCAGTGAGGCGCTACATGCCCCCTCCACCCCCCACCCTGAGAACCGGCAAACTGGTGTCATTACTGTCCATCACTCTTGGGCGGTCATCCACATCTTCTCATCGGGGGTCGTGACGAGGGCTGATCAAGGTTGAGATGAGTGGGCATTAGTCAGTCAATCGTAAATGTCTCTAGATGCCCCCCCATATCCAGTACACAAGTTGTGCGATTGTTTCGTAGCACTCTGAAGGGGCCCTCATACAGCCTCTGTAAGGGTGGCCTTGTGCACCTCTACACATAAACACAATCTCACAGTCCCGGAGTTACTTTGAGA
Source organism: Narcine bancroftii (assembly GCF_036971445.1). NCBI lineage: Eukaryota > Metazoa > Chordata > Chondrichthyes > Torpediniformes > Narcinidae > Narcine > Narcine bancroftii. Next base: position 418,528,591 of record NC_091469.1, read on the forward strand.
TGAGGGGTATAATTGTTCCATGCCTTGACGAGGGAATTGGGGCCAATTTTCCAAGCTGCCTAAGACATCAGTCGGTGGCACCTCCTGTCTGCGTGCTGCGGGCACCAACTCCATAGGAATAATGAATGGGGTTCCATAAACCAATTCGGCCAATGAGGAGTTGAGATCCCCCTTGGGTGCTGTTCTTGTTCCTGGGTGCTGTTCTTGTTCCTGGGTGCTGTTCTTGTTCCCAGGAGGATCCAGGGCAGCTCATTCACCCAATCTGGACCCTGGAGGTGGGCCATCAGTGCAGCCTTCATGTGCCTATGGAACTGCTCCACCAGGCCATTCAACTGCGGGTTGTAGGTCGTTGAGTGGTGAAGCTGCATTCCCAGAAGTCACGACAAAAATGTCCCAGAGTGCGGAGGTAAACTATAAGCCTCTGTCAGAGGTGACGTATGTGGGTAGGCCAAACTGAGATACCCAGACAGAAATAAAAGCTCTAGAGCATGAATCAGTCAATGAGTCTATTTTAGGAACTGCCTCCAGCCACCTACTGAATCTGTCGATGACTGTTAACAAGTACCTCGTGACACCAGAAGAGGGCCATCAATGTTGACATGCACATTGTTGAATCTGCGCTGCGATGGCTGGAAAGGCTGAAGCGGGGCCTTCTCGTGCCTTTGCACTTTTGCAGATTGGCAGTTCCGTGCACATCTTTGCCCAGTACGTGACCTGCTTTTTGAGTCCATGCCATACAAACTTGTCGGCTATCAGGTGGACCATTGCTCGAATGGAGGGATGGGACAGTCCATGAATGGCATCGAAAATGCAACATTTCCATGCAGCAGGGACGATTAGGGCAAGGCTGGTCTGTGGAAACGTCACACAGCAGAATGGTACCTTATGATTCAAAGGCTACATCCTCGAGTTGCAAGCTCCTGATAGCAGTTCTGTAAACCAGGAATTCATAATCCTAGTGTTGAATTTTGGTGAGCACAATGTAGTCTACACCTGGAGAGAGGGCACACACTGTTTGAACAAAGGAGCGGGACAAACATCAGCCACCACATTACTCTTAACAGAGATACATTTAACCCTGGCTGAAAACTCGGATATGTAAGATAAGTGGCATTGCTGGCGGACTGACCAAGGATCCGATGCTTATCCCTGGTGCTGGCAGAGTGGTTCCAGCTTCGTGGGGAAGTATGGGTAAGTAAGACGGCAATTGCTCCTATACATAATATAAAATATAACATAATCTGTAACACCCAATACCAGTGAACTTGGAGGAGTGAGAAGTGTAATTGGACTGTGAATCAAAGAACTTTCCTGAACATATACACATTACATACACATGCGCTTAGAATTAGAAGTGGGTTAAGTTAATAGTAAAAAGTTAAAGTTTGATCCTGTTTTTATGTTTAAAGAAAATTAAAAGTGACTTTTGTTTAAGTAACCATTTGTCTTGGTGAATTTCTATTGCCGCTGGGTTTTGGGGTCTTCTGGGCCTATAACAATATCTATAAAAATCTATTCAAAGTGCAGCAACTGTTTGGGTTTTCTTTAAGAGCAGAACATATTAAGATTTTCAAAGATTTTTTTCTTTAAAAATCATTAATTTTGAAAAGGCATAATTCAGCATCTTGAAGTCAGTAGATGAAATTCTTTCAAGGTAGAGGTAAATGAGAACAGGAATTATCTGATTTCTCCTCTAGAGATCGTTAAATGCGATCACCGTGAAACCACCAGATGATATTTGCATGCCTGAAATGTAGAAATTTGTTGTAGTAGTGTTTGTGTGTCTACTGAGGTTCATCAAGGGAAGGGCTGACAGTACTGAAGTCTGGAACACTTTTGAACAGTTCATCATATTGGCAACAGTCACAGCTGCTGGCTGACATATCTCACATTCCAGATGTAGCTCAGTGTTCTCTCTGAGTGCCTCAGTCACGATCTCACATCATGGGATTTCTCACAATTGAGGCATTCAAGATAGTGAACTGCTTTCCTCGTCCTGAGGCATTACATAAGATTTGTCACTGGTGACAAGCAAGTTAATTATGGTCTCTCTTCCAATATACTGATCCTTCTCTGAAATACCTTGCTGATTATAATCTTTGAGAATCATTTTGAAAAAGTGATTTTAAATTGACTAAAGATAATATTGCAAAAGAATTGCATTTTTCTTGCACATTAAGGAGTTTGTATGTTCCCCTCGTGTCTGCATGGGTGTCTGGATGCATCGGTTCCTCCCACCATTCCAAACATACTGGGGGTTGTAGGCCAATTGAGTATAATTGGGCAGGCATAGGCTCATGGGCTGAAAGGGCCATGTCTACATTTAAATTATTTTTTAAAATTTTAATTGTAATATAAATCCTGGAGTAAAAATACAATGCTGGAGAAACTCAGCAGATCAAACAGCGGCCTTTATATAGCAAAGATAAAAAATACATAACCGATGTTTTGGGGTTGAGCCCTTCATCAGGTATGGAAAAATGTTGGCAGGCGTCCAAATGAAAGGGTAAGGAGGGAGGTGTGGTTGCAAAGGTAGGAGGTAAATGTTGGAAAAGGGAGGGAGGCCACAGTAGCAAGCAAAGGGAGGAGGGATGGCTGGGAGAATAGAGAGGGGAGGGGGTGGAGAGCTGACAGAGGGAAGGGAATGAAGGGGGAAAAGGAGAGCAGGTTAGCAGAAACCGGAGAATTCGATGTTAATGCCATCTGGCTGGAGAGTTGCCAAACGGAAAATCAGGTATTGTTTCTCCAATTTATGGGTGGTACTAGAAACTTTCTTGTTTTGTTTTACCTTGACTCTATCTTTTCTCCCCTGGTTCAATTCCTCCCCATTGACAACTTCATCCACTTCACGGCTAATTTCCACCCTGATGTAAAACTCACCTGGTCCATTTCTGACAACACTCTCCCTTTCCTGGATCTCTCTGTCTTCATCTCAGGAGATGAGCTTTCCACTGACATGTATTACAAACCCACTAACTCCCACAACTACCTCAACTATACTTCCTTACATCCTGTCCCCTGCAAGGAATCTATTCCCTTCTCTTAATTTCTCCGCCTCCACTGCATCTGTTCGCAAGATGAGGTCTTCCAGTCCAGATTTTCTGAAACATCTGCCTTCTTCCACAAACGTGACTTCCCCTCCACCACCATCAACTCAGCCCTCAACTGCATCTCCTCCATTTCCCGCTCATCTGCCCTGGCTCCCTCTGCCCCCAGATGCAGCAAACACAGGACTCCCCTTGCTTTTACCTACCACCCCCCCACCCCCATAAGCCTCTGTATCTAACACATTATCCTCTGGAATTTACAGCACTTACCACAGCATCCCACTACCAGACACATCTTCCCCTCTCGTGCACTCATCCCTCCCCACTAATCACCTCACCCAGCACCTTCCCCTGTGACCGCAGGAGGTGCCACACTTGCACCCACATCTCCTCCCTCACCACAGTCCTGGGCCCCAAACTAGCTTTCACTTGTGTATCCACAGGAATGATTTACTGCATTTGGTGCTCCCTTCTCCACATCAGACAGACTGGCTGCAGACTAGGAGATCGCTTCACTGAGCACATTTGCTCTGTCTACACCAGTGACAGAGACCTCACAGTGGCCAACCATTTCAGATCTGCATCACACTTCCACATAGACATGTCTATCCATGGTCTCATACTATCCCACCAAGACGACCCATGAATTGGAAGAACAACATCTTATTCTCCATCTGGGCGTACTCCAGATAGATGGCATTAACATCAGCTCTTCTGGTTTCTGATAATCTGCTCTCCTTTCCCCCTCCCTTCCCTTCCCCCATCAGATCTCCACTCCCTTCCCTCTATGCTCACCAATCCATCCCTCCTCCCCTTGCTGCTGTGCCCTCCCTCTCTTCACCTATTACTTTGTTGCATTTTAGCCTTTATAAATCAAAGTATTGAGTATAGAAGTTGGGATGTTATGTTGAAGGTATTCAAGTGGTGAGGCCACACTTAGAATATTTTGTGCAGTTCTGGTCGCCCAGCAGCAGGAAAGATACCAACAAGATCGAAAGTGTGCAGAGATTTATTAAGATGTGGCCGAGTCTTCAGGAGTTGAGTTATCGGGAAAGATTAAATAGGTTAGGACTATACTCATTGGAAGGAAGAAGAATGAGGGAGACTTGAAAGAGGTTTATAAGATTATGAGTGTTAATAGACAAAGTAGATGTGAGTAGGATGTTTCCACTTAGATTGGGGCAGATAAATGCGAGAGGTCATAGCATTAGGCTAAAAGGGAAAAGGTATAAGGGGAACCTGAGGGGAAAGTTTTTCACTCAGAGTGGTGAGAGTGTGGAATGAGCTAAAATCTGATTTAGCGAATGCAGATTCAATCTTGAGTTTGAAAAATAAATTGGATAAACACATGGATAGGAGGGGTACTTGAGAGGAGCACAAACTCGCTTTTATTAGCTTACAACTAATGTCCGATATCTACAATAGCCTTCAGGTAAATCGGAGGTAAGGAGGGAAAACAGGATTTATATCAAAACCAACGGAGGCAGAGCCAAGATTAGGGGTCAGCCATCTAATCTATACATAGACAGTGAATTTCAGTTCACTGCATTCACCCCTTTCTGCAGAAAAGAACCTGCTGCCGAAAACAGAGACCATGTTCAGTAGCACAAATTTTTACAATTATTTTCAAGTTGAGTCTGTCAGGGGATGTGGTTATTCTGGTCGAGCACTTTAGCACTGGTGGACTTTGCTCTTCCAGAACTTCCTGTGCCTCATGTGGTTCTTGGATAGTGGGACTCAGGGGTCCTGGATCCGATGGTAGCTAGTTGGAACCATGTCGTCCAGAATCCTGCTCGGAATATTTGATGGTTCCAGGCCTATTGTGAGCATTGGGATCTCAGTTCTTCTCTTCCATCTGGGTATGCCGTACAGGCATACATCAGATTTGCATGCAGTAGGTGCACTTTCTTGACCAGCAGGTCTGTTTTGCTTCTCCTCACATGCTTTTTCAGTGGGACCAGTCCTGGTGTTGTTAGCCATGCTGGAAGAGTGATCCCCAACGTGGATTTCTTTGGGAATACAAACATTAATTCATGAGGAGTTGCATAGGACATGGTGCAAAGAATCGATTTTATGGAGTGGAGCTTGGTGGAGCCTGCGCAAGTCTGGAAGGCCTTTAGACCAGAGGGCCAATTTTACAGCCTTCCAAACTGTTGCATTCTCCTTTTCAACTTGTCCATTCCCTGGGGATTGTAGCTAGTCATCCTGCTCAAGGCGATGCCTCTTGTATAGCTCTTCACTCATAGACGATGAGTCCTAGTCATGATGAATATAGCTGGGATACCTGAACATAGTGAAAATGGAGTGCAGAGCTCTGATAACTGTGGTGGTGGTGGTGTCTGGGCATAGGATAGCGATAAGAAAGTACAAGTTTCTGTTAGAGGAAGGGGTCCCTTGAAATCGACACTGAATTATTCAAGGAGGCGGGAAGCCTTTATCAGGTGCACTTTTTCGGGGCGGTAGAAATAGGGTTTGCACTCAGCACAGACCTGGCATGACCTGGTCATTTCCCTGATGTCTTCGATAGAGAAAGGCAGGTTGCGTGCCTTGATGAAGTGGGCCATGCCAGTGGCAGAACTTGTTGTGAAGTGACCACAACTGGCTGGTGTGTGCTGTGGCACAGCTTCCTTGGGATAGGGCATCTGGAGACTCATTGAGCATACCTGGCCTATACACTATCTCATAGTTATAGGTGGAGAGTTCAATCCTCCACCTCGCGATCTTGCCATTCTTTAATTTACCCCTATTCATATTATTGAACATGAATGCTACAGATTTCTGATCAGTGAGTAGAGTGAATTTTCTGCTGTCCAGGTAGTGCCTCCAGTGCTTGTGGTCTCCACAATGGCTTGAGCCTCCTTCTCCACAGACGGGTTTCGGAGTTCATGGCCTTTCAGGGTATGGGAAAAGAAAGCTATCGGCCTGTCTACCTGGTTAAGGGTCATAGCCAGAGCTAAATCGGAGGCATCAATCTCCCCCTGGAATGGTTCATTTTCATCCACTGCATGCATGGTGGCTTTTGCAACATAGCTCCTGATGTAGTAAAACTGCCTGGGCTTAGTCAAGTAATGGGAAGGTGGTGGATTTTAAGATGGAGCGGACCTTGTCAGCATAATGAGCTACCCTCTGGGCGTAGTATGAGAAGAAACTCAGGCACCTCTTTAGTGCTTTCATGGTCCTTGGGATTGGGAGATCTAAGAGCGGGTGCATACGCTCGGGGTCTGGACCAATGGCACCGTTCTCCATCACATAACCCAGGATAGCTAGACATTTGGTCCTGAACATGCACTTACTGAAAAACCGAGACCCCATTCATAATACTGAAAAGGATCCTCAGGAACTGATAAAGCCATCCATCTGTCTTGAATGTGGTGTAGGGATGGTCCTTGGAAAGGATCGGTAGCTGGTGATATGCAGCTTTCAGGTCAATGGTCAAATAGACCCGGTACTGCACAATTTAATTCACCATATCTGCGATTCAGGGGAGGGGGTATGGATCCAAGATTGTGAAGCAATTAATAGTTTGGCTATATTCAATCAGTCATCTGAGCTTTTCTCCCCCTCTCACAACTATCCCCTGGGCTCTCCATGGGCTGTTGCTGGGTTCAATTATTTTTTTTCTTTAAGCAGCTGTTGCGTTTCAGCTCTAATAAATTCTCAGTCCCCTGTGCTGTATTGCCTGCTTTTTGTGGCTATCGGCTTGTATTCAGGGGTTTGGTTCTGAAACGGGGTGGGGGTGTTCAATATTCAGCGTGGAGAGAATGCACGTAGTGTCTGGGCTTTGAGACCTTCCGTTCCGCATCATGATTGGGGGAAGTGGGCCTGAGTACTTCATGGTCATGCTTTTAAGTTGACACAGGAAGTCTAGGCCCAGCAACACAGAAGCACACAAACCTTTCAATTCATACAGTCGGAACTTGCAAAATTCCCCTCCCCCCCTTTTACAATTAAGTGCACAGTTCAACACCCCTGAATAGTCGCTGAATATGATTGCGACACTAGATCTCACTTCCATCGTTGAGTTGCTCAACTGGTGGGGTTTCACTTGGTCGAAGATGATTGATGGCAATGCACTGGAGGCTGCATCACTCCCCTTGCTGACATCGTCTTGATCTGAAGGCCGCTGAGGTGGTATCAACCATGAGGAGTGGCAAGATGGCCGCCATTCCCGTCATTGTTTCTATTCTGGTAGCAGTTCCCGCCATGAGCCCCAGCAAGATGGCAGTGGGGAGCAGCATGTAGAAGAGGGGGCCCACACCTCTGGGCTTACGCACTGGGTGTACAACTATTTGGGGGCTGCGCACACGATAGCCTTCCTGGAGTTCCTCTTTGCCCGACAGATTTTCGCCCAGTATCCTCTCTTACTGCATCCTGAACACATAGAGTCTTTCGCAGGGCATTTGGCGTGGGGGTGTTTGTTCTGCCAACAGAAGTAGCACTCCAGTTGCATGTGGCCATGGTAGTCGGTACCTGGGACAGCTGTGCTCCACAGACCTGGCTTTCTGAGAAGGCACCGTTTTTGTTAGTGAGGTGGTCTGCTACCAGTTGGGCCTGTTCGAGGGATTTCACCAGATCGAGGGTACTGGCAAGGTCCTTCTTCCCCAATTCTAGTAGTCGCTGCCTCAAGTACTTCGAACTGACTCCAGCCACAATATATCCCGGACTTGCTCTTCTTCCCTCACCCAGGCTGAGACCGCTTCGTAGTGGCACTTTCTCGTCAGTGTCCATAGTTCCAGGACGTAGTTGTCCAGCGATTCACCTGATAGTTGCCGATGTTGTGAGAGTCAGTGTCTTGCCAGTATGTCATTCTGGGGTCTCATGCAGTGGGTGTTCAGGCGTTCAATGGATGTCTCATACGTTGTGGAGTCCCTAATGACCATGTATCTCTTGGGACTCACTTTCGAGAGGAGGGCCAGTCTCCAGAGGCCATCAAAGTGGAAGATTTCTTGGGTGGCTCCTATGTCAGACTGGAAGCACATCAAACAGTAGGCGAATTCTTCCGGGGCCTCAGGGGATAGAGGGTCAACCTAGAGCATGCCTGGCTTCAATAGGGCTTCCATCCCATCTTCAAAACTAAGCTAATAAAATTGTAATGTAATCGATAGTATTCAGAGACTTGTGAGGAGCACAAACTCGCTTTTATTAGCTTAAAACTAATGGCTGGTATCTACAATAGTCTTCAAGTAAATCGAAGGTAAGGCGGGAAAACAGGGTTTATATTGGAACCAACGGGCAGAGCCAAGAGGAAGGGTCAGTCGTCTAATCTACACAGAGACAGTGAATTCCAGTTCATTGCAGTAGGTCAGTGGAACTAGCTAGTTTTATTGGTCAGCACAGACCAGAAGGGTTGAATAGCCTATTTTTCTGTGCTGCAATGTTCTATGGTTCTATTACCTTCTGCCTTTGTGATCACCCCTCCACTTTACCCTTTTATTCAGATGCCTGCCAAAATTTTTCCATGCCTTGATAAAGGGCTCAAATCCGAAATGTCGGTTATTGTATTTTTATCTTTGCTGCAAAAAAAGGAATCTCTTTGACCTGCTGAGTTTCTCCAGCATTGTATTTTTACTTCTAACCACAGTGTCTGCAGACTTTCATGTTTTACATACAAATCCTGGAATATTGTGTACATAATTATGGAACAAAAGAAGCAGGGTGTAACTGAAACTTTGCTGTACACCCATCCAGCCATCTCCATTTCATTTTCTTTAAAACTAATCTTGTAAAAATCCATGCGCATTTGATCAGTTATATATTTGTGGCTTTCCATAGGAACCATGGAAATGAAGTGAATTCTAATCTATTTATGGAATATCATTCATTTTAATATCTTTTAGAGAAATATCTATAAACTACAAAAGAATCTAATGTTCAGTTCAAGCACATTTTAAGAGTTTTGAACTCAGTTCTGTACTAGTTCCTTCAGTGTTCTGTACTAATTCTGGTGAGAGCCCCTACAGAATCTTGAGCCAATTTTAGCTCTTTTCAATGGAAAAAAATGTCAGGGTGCATCATTTTTTTGTTCACCATAATCAGTTATGCCTCAAACTTTTCTACTAAAATAGATACTCAACAATTCTATACAAATCCTTAAAGTTAATTCAAACATTCTCCTAAAATTAAGCAGTTTACTTGAGTCTAATGTTATGAGTCCAGAGGACCCCAAAACCCAACAGCGATAGAAATTCACCAAAACAAATGGTTACTTATACAAAAGTTACTTTTAATTATCTTTAATTATCTTTAAACATAAAAACAGGATCTAACTTTAACTGATTACTATTAACTTCACCTAACTTAACCCCCTTCTAATTCTAAGTGGACGTGTATGTAATGTGTATATGTTCAGGAAAGTTCTTTGTTTCACAGTCTAATCATTCACTTTTTACTTCCCGAAGTGTAGTTTTTACACTGTGATCAGAATTTAACATTTATGAATTTTCACCACACTCTGGTGCTTAAAGGTGAATGGTCACCACTCAGGAAGGTTCTTGTTGGTTTCTGAGAGATATTTGTTGCTCGTTGGACACACACAAACTGATTTCTTCCAATCAGTCACTTCAGTGTCTTGCCGAAGAAACTTGCCCTATTGTGGGTTTTCCAAATGATAACCTCTTCTTCCAGGTCACCATAGATTTCCTCTTATTTCCCTTGTTTCAGGAAAAATACTCAAGCCAGCCATTTCCTCTTATAAGGATTACGAGGGTTTTGAGCATGCTGAACTCAGAACTCACAACCTGTCTTCAAAATGGGGTTTTCAACAAGCCTGCAAGCTTGCCATGTTGCAGCCTCGAAAGCCACTATATAATGGACTTCTCTCTCTCTCTCTCTCTCTCTCTCTCTCTCTCTCTAAGAGAAGAATCCTGTTTTCTTTCCTCTCTCTCTGTGCTAGTAAAAACTAGAACCCCTCCCAAGGCTCCAAATCCAATCCTTGAAAGATCTTTATCAGCACTTGAGCCTGGACTTTGTTCCATTTGCACCAACTTCTGAAGCTCCTTCCAAAGCAGTTCCATTGTCTCTGCAAAGTCACTCTCTACTTACAAAGAGTTAAAATTCTGTTATAACTAAACTGACTTTACAATCAGTGCAGTGATAACAATAGACTATATATATAAAACATGTTATAACAATGTATCCCAATCTTGAGAATTTATATTTCGTTACATGTTCAATTTTAACATCTTGACAAACAATCCACTATTACGTTATATGTATCTTTGATATGATTAATTTGCAGATTATATTCTTGTAATTTTAAATTCCAGTTTAACAATCTTCTGTTTTTGTTTTTCATTTTATTTAAAAACACTGGAGGATTGATTTAACCATATAACCATATAACCACTTACAGCACAGAACAGGCCAGTTCGGCCTTACTAGTCCATGCCGTAACAAATCCCCACCCTCCTAGTCCCACTGACCAGCACCCGGTCCATACCCCTCCAGTCCTCTCCTCTCCATGTAACTCCAGTCTATCCTTAAATGTAACCAATGATCCCACCTCAACCACATCTGCTGGAAGCTCATTCTACATCCCTACCACCCTTTGCGTAAAGAAATTTCCCCTCATGTTCCCCTTAGAATTTTCCCCCTTCAATCTTAAACCATGCCCTCTAGTTTGAATCTCCTCCACTCTTAATTGAAAAAGCCTATCCACGTTTACTCTGTCTGTCCCTTTTAAAATCTTAAACGCCTCTATCAAGTCCCCCCTCAATCTTCTACGCTCCAGAGAAAAAAGGCCTAATCTGCACAACCTCTCCCTGAAACTCAAACCTTGAAATCCTGTCAACATTCTCGTGAACCTTCTCTGCACTCTCTCTATTTTGTTTATCTTCTTCTTCTTTGGCTTGGCTTCGCGGACGAAGATTTATGGAGGGGGTAAAAGTCCACGTCAGCTGCAGGCTCGTTTGTGGCTGACAAGTCCGATGCGGGACAGGCAGACACGGTTGCAACGGCTGCAGGGGAAAAATGGTTGGTTGGGGTTGGGTGTTGGGTTTTTCCTCCTTTGCCTTTTGTCAGTGAGGTGGGCTCTGCGGTCTTCTTCAAAGGAGGTTGCTGCCCGCCAAACTGTGAGGCGCCAAGATGCACGGTTTGAGGCGATATCAGCCCACTGGCGGTGGTCAATGTGGCAGGCACCAAGAGATTTCTTTAGGCAGTCCTTGTACCTTTTCTTTGGTGCACCTCTGTCACGGTGGCCAGTGGAGAGCTTGCCATATAACACGACCTTGGGAAGGCGATGGTCCTCCATTCTCTCCAGAATGACCCACCCAGCGCAGCTGGATCTTCAGCAGCGTGGACTCGATGCTGTCGACCTCTGCCATCTCGAGTACTTCGACGTTAGGGATGAAAGCGCTCCAATGGATGTTCAGGATGGAGCGGAGACAACGCTGGTGGAAGCGTTTTAGGAGCCGTAGTTGATGCCGGTAGAGGACCCATAATTCGGAGCCAAACAGGAGTGTGGGTATGAAAACGGCTCTGTATACGCTTATCTTTGTGAAGTTTTTCAGTTGGTTGTTTTTCCAGACTCTTTTGTGTAGTCTTCCAAAGGCGCTATTTGCCTTGGCGAGTCTGTTGTCTATCTCATTGTTGATCCTGAAGAAAACTGAGGTCCTCCATCAGCCAGCTCCCCACCATGACTACCAGCCCCCCCACATCTCCATCGGGCACACAAAACTCAAAACGGTCAACCAGTTTACCTATCTCGGCTGCACCATTTTGTTTATATCTTTCAGTAAATATCATAATTGGTTCATGAGTGGCACCCAGATATACATCAAAATTCTGCACAGCAAATATTATAGACAACAGTTCCTTCTTAATAGTGGAATAATTCATTTGATGAACATTTAATTTTTTTGAAAAGTAGGCAAGTGGATGGTCAATTTCATCATGTTTTTGTAACAAAACTGAATCTGCTGCCCCCTCACCGGTATCCACTGCTAAAGAAAATGGTCTGTCAAAATCAGGAGATTTTAACACAAGGCAATGGCATAGCATTTCCTTTAAATTTTCTGAAGCTCTCTGACAAACCTTCGTACACACAAATTTCTCCCCCTTCTTTAAAGATTGGTTAAAGGAAGAACAACTTCCGCAAAATTTCTACAAAATTTCCTATAATATCCTGCTGTTCCCTAAAATCTTCTCACTGCTTTCTTGCCCTTTTTCAGATATACTACAATTTGGAGTGACTTTTTGAAAGCCCAAGAAAGAAATCAGCATTGAAAGAAATGTTTCTAACTGAAGTTCCAGTTCTAGCTCTTTATAAATGTCTATCTTGGTGCTGTATTTCTGCTCCATGCTGGATATTGAACAGTGAAAATGATCACCTTTATGTAATGGAAGTGCAATTTAGCATTTTGAGCACATTAATATGAGCAGCCAAACTTTGTGCACATGCTTGGAGAGTTATTGCACATCATTGGAAATTAGAGACATGTAAGAGATTCCGCCAAGCCGTTTTAAGTGAAGATACACTTAAAGGGACATACCTATTCCTTGAAGAGAATGGACTGAAATCATTGTTTCATTTGTGCACATTAACATATTGGCCTCAAACTACTTTCTTCTTATTCCCACCAGCAAAATAAATAGACTGTTGCCAGGCAATCTTATTATGCCTCTCTACTTGTTTCTCTAAGAAAATATATTTTTTTATCTTCTTTGGCTTGGCTTCGCGGACGAAGATTTATGGAGGGGGTAAAAAGTCCACGTCAGCTGCAGGCTCGTTTGTGGCTGACAAGTCCGATGCGGGACAGGCAGACACGGTTGCAGCGGTTGCAAAGGAAAATTGGTTGGTTGGGGTTGGGTGTTGGGTTTTTCCTCCTTTGCCTTTTGTCAGTGAGGTGGGCTCTGCGGTCTTCTTCAAAGGAGGCTGCTGCCCGCCAAACTGTGAGGCGCCAAGATGCACGGTTTGAGGCGTTATCAGCCCACTGGCGGTGGTCAATGTGGCAGGCACCAAGAGATTTCTTTAGGCAGTCCTTGTACCTTTTCTTTGGTGCACCTCTGTCACGGTGGCCAGTGGAGAGCTCGCCATATAATACGATCTTGGGAAGGCGATGGTCCTCCATTCTGGAGACGTGACCCATCCAGCGCAGCTGGATCTTCAGCAGCGTGGACTCGATGCTGTCGACCTCTGCCATCTCGAGTACCTCGACGTTAGGGGTGTGACGTCCTGCTTGACGATATTTTTTTATATACAAAAAGTAACAGTGACATTTTCTAAAGATGCTCAATGTTTGACATTCTTGTCACATGTAAACACGAAAGAATGAGCGGTAACCCGGTGTGGGTGCAGCAGTAACAGAATAATATACCAAATATTATGATTCTATACATAGGAAATAATGATATATCTAATGAACACTGCTATTCAAAAGCAACAGTACAGAGAAGATGAAAATTCCAATCTTGGATACCACAAGCCAGGTCAACTGTTGATTTTAATGGAAAATTCTAACTATCAATTCTTAAGAATGTGAACCATAATGTGAAAATATAGAGCTCATCTGTAATGAGTTTGTAGGATCTCCCCATGTCTTCCTTGGGTGCTCTAGTTTCCCACAAAAATTTACAGGGATTGTAGGTTAGTTGGTGTATTTGGGGGGCATAGAAGGGCCAGAAGGGCCTCTTGACTGCTGTATGTCTAAATAGAGATGTTATTTCTGTCTCACTGATCATTAACAATCTTTCTCAGTATAGTCAATAAGAATTTTTAATTTTAGAACAATTTTATAAAAGAAAGTAAAAATGCTATCCTTAATTAAATGAACTGTAAGTGAATTATCGGTGCTTAACTTATCTGGGGTTCTCAGGCTGTAAAAGATTTTCTAGCCACATAACTAAATTATCACATATGTAACATAGATTTGCCATTCCCTCAAATAATTAATGTCTGTAGTTGTTGACATTGACAATTTTTGTCTGCCCTTGGTTGGTGAAGATCTTCCCTCTTTGAACTAGAGTGTGGGTACAACAGTAAACAACAATCAGTGAGTTACAGCAGAGAGCAGAAACAACAACCTCAAATAAATCCTGAGGCCCAGAGATGGAAAATTCATGTGATCATAAACTTCATGGGTAAAGCAGTACATGCATGCTTGAGGGTGAAGAGAATCACAGATCTCGCTGACAATGAAGATTGCAGTTTGAATATTGACCTCTTAAATGGCACAGATTCAGGAAGGACTCCTTCCATTACCAGACATTGAGGAGAAACCCCTCAAGCAACAGAGATGGGAGTAACGATAAGGTGCAACAGATGGTACGGAATAGAAAATGAATGCAAAAATGTTCAATGAGGGAAATGTATGGATATGACACAAAGGGTGTGAAGAGATTTTGAACGGTTTTCCTCTTGTCAATAATTTATTGTGACTAAAGTCTATTTTTGATGTTTTAAAAAGTAAGTTTAGGAGAAAATGGATGAAATAGACCTGGTTATCTGTTACATAGTCAGGATAATCTGAACTATTTTGCAACCATGTAAAGCACCCTTCTCACTGTGCACCACTGTGGGGCATATGCATATGAGTGTGTGAACAGTTTCCTGAGTTGGTGGAAGGCATCAGTAAGTAAACTCTCTTCTGTTATTTGAATCTTGCATCTCTGAGTTATTTAAGAAGCCTCCCAAGCAACTCCAGAGACATAACATGGTGGCAGCAGTATAAGAGAACAGGAATAAAGCCATACAATTGATTGTAAGTCACTAAAATACGAAGGGGAAAAGGTGAAAAAAAATTACTGAGAAATAAAATGGCTGGAGTTTACCCAGTGATGGACTGGAAGGCTGAAGACATTGTTGAATCATTTAAAAAGTTTCAGCAGAAGTGCAATTTAGCTTTCAAAAGCTATTTTAAAAATGCAACAGCAGAGGAGAAGGTCAGTTATATACTTCTCTGGATAGGGGAGTGAGGCCTTGACTTATTTAATAGCTGAGAGCTTACAGAGGTGGAGAAAAATGATCTAGAGCAGATATTTGCAAAGTTTGCTTCTCACCTTGAACCCAGGTCTAATCTTAGAATTAGACGCTATGAATTTCAAGGCTTAATGCAAGAGACTGATGAGACTGTTTATAACTTCCTCACGAGACTAAAAATTGTTGCTGCAAAATGCAGATTGAAGGATATAGAGGAAAGATTAGTTGATCAACTAATATGGGGGAGTGCCCATCCCAAAGTGCAGAAGTCTCTTATAAGGAAGGATAACTTGAAACTGGCCAAAGCTATAGACACAGCCAGAGCTTTTGAAGCCACGAAGACGCAAATGAAATCCCTATCTATGCAAACCTACCCACAGCAAAGAGAAGGATGGGTTGATGCTATGAAGAACACAATCAGAAAAATGCAACCCTCAGCCCCCCCGCCCCCCCCAAGATCTAGAGGAAGTGTGGCAGACAACACCCCTTTGATGACCAAAACAAATGCCCCACATACGGTTCTGAATGTAGAGCCTGTGTTAAAGCAAATCACAGGGTGAAGATGTGCAAGTGTAGTATGAAGAAAACAGTAATACCAATGAAGAAAAAAGACAAGAAGATCCACCACATAAAAGAAAGCAACAATGAGGATTCCGACACCCAGATACTGGGCTCATACACCTTCACAAGATGTCAGGTGAGATGAAAGAAGGAAGCAAGTTACACACAAGGATCCAAATACAGAAGACAATCCAGAACAAGCTCACAATATTTAACCTAAAGGTGAAGCTGGATACTGGATCACAAAGCAATGTCCTTTCACTCAGACTTTACCGCCAGATGTTCTCAGAGAATAAAACAAAAGGGTATCCAAAAGACGGTGCATTGGAAACAGTAAATGTCACATGAATGGCTTGTGGTGGATCCATGATCAAGCAGCTAGGGAGAGCTAAGATCAATGGCTGCCATAAGGGAAAGAACATCCTCAGTACATTCTACCTGGTAGATGCAGATGGACCAGCAATTATAGGTCTGGATAGCTGCCGGGAGTTACAATTGGGATCCAGACGAAGAAGATATTGAAAACCATAACAAAAAGAGGAAAATTATTTTCACAGAAGTACCTGCCAGGCTATGGCACACAGTTGGAGCAGACTTGTTCACTGAAAATCAAGAGTGGTATTTAATAGTAGCCTTTTACTACTCTAAGTTTCCATTTGTCAAAAGGGTGAAAGACCCAAGAGCATCAACTATCACCTCAGAAATGAGAGTCCTCCTTGCTGAACAAGGAATACCCGAGCAAGTAATATGTGATAATGGAACACAGTTCACATCACAAGAATTCAGAAAGCTGGCTGCAGAGTATGGGTTTGTAATCACTTCATCATCCCCATACTGGGTTCATTGAAAGACAAGTGCAAACTATGAAACACACACTGGTTAAGTGATGCGAAATAAGAAGATCCACATCTATCATTATGAGCAACAGCTTTAAGGGCTGACATGAAGTCCCCGGCAGAACTTCTAAATGGCAGGAGATATAAAAGAACTTTACCAAGCAAAATACACCCTCCAGAAGATCAGGAAGAAACCAGAAGAAGACTGGCTGACACGCAAGAAGAATAATATGAACTATTTTGTAACCACATAAGAATATATCCTTCTCTCTGTAGTAACTGTAATGCACCTCTCTGGGATGTGTGTGTGTGTGTGTGTGTGTGTGTGTGTGTGTGTGTGTGTGTGTGTGTGTGTGTGTGTGTGTGTGTGTGTGTGTGTGTGTGTGTGTGTGTATTTGATGAAAGGGATCAGTAAGTAAACTCTCTTCTATTATTTGAATCTTGCATCTCTAAGTTATTTAAGAAACCTCCTAAGCAACTCCAGAGAGATAACATTATCTTTGACTAAATGAGACCTATAATTGTTCAGATCCCAGAGAATGAAAGTCATGGTAGAATCAAACTTTTAGTGTTGTACTACTATTGATGATGTTTGAGAGATGAAAATCCTACCAAAGGTCAGGCTGAGTTTCCAGCAGGACAGTAGTTCTTCAAAAATGTGCTCAGAATTGTCATACTCTATCTAGTTTTCAACTGTGCAGCAGTTTTGAGTAAAATCACAGAACTCAGCAGGTCTTGCAGCGTCCATAGGAGGTAAAGATCTATTACCGATGTTTCAGGCCTGAGCCCTTCCTTAAGCACTGTTTTGAGTTTTGTGAAGAAATTTCTAGACCACCATTTTTTAATTAACAGCAGTCTTCAATTTTTGCCTATTTTATAAGAATTTTATGTATTAAATATGTAGAATTTGAGAATGATAGTTGAGAATCATTTAAGTTAAATTTGATATTAAACTCCTTGTCACATGTTTGAAATCCCACTTGAAATCTCAGTGAACCCACTCAGTTATTGAAGTTATGCACAATGACTGAAACATGAACAAGGGATTTTGTGTTGATTCTCTATCAAGTTCTGACTGATTTTAAATCAACTATGTTGTGCAATGGCCAGCTCAATTTGTACTCAATGTTTTTCTCCCTTTAAACACTGATAAACCCTACTTTGATCTCTCAATTTCTCAATTTTCACAGCTGCCCCAGATTTCTCAGAAGTTTCTTTTTCCCAAGCTTGCTTCACTGGTAAATTAATATTGCTAATCCTTTGTTAATCACTGATTCATTAATTATTATTGTTTTCTAATGTAATTATTATCTTATGCAACCATTGTTCTATTCCAGACTGAATAGTGCAGATATTTTAATAATCTCTGCATACACAGTAAAATATGCACCAGAGGGTTATGAAAGAGGCCAACAATTTGCTTTTTTATTATTGAAATTGATTCAACTAATTTCATCGTTTGTATTTGCAACGGTGAAAATTTTGTGTGCATTTTAAGATCAAGCAAGCATTGAAATTGATGAGAATCATGAGACTGCTGGAACAGTTTGCCAATTCACTCATGCCCACACATGATTCCACCACACAACACTAAAGTTTTAACTGTTGAGTGAGATGTGAATAAGAAATATGAAGGTAGATTTGGGTGAAGAGTTTCTGCACATGGCTTAGACATGGTGTGCTGACTGCTATAATAGAACCCTCCATTGCAGGACATTGAGGGGATGAAACCGAGGGGAATCATCACAAGGTGCCATAGTGGTGGCATTTGTGCTAAATGGAGAACAAATATAATGATGTACATGGATGGAAATGTATGGATATGACACAAAGGATGTTAAAAGACTTTTAATGTTTACAATTTTTTATTTACTACACAGTAGAACCCGATTTCACTGAATTAATCTACAACCCTGCACATTTTGGAGGGTGGGAGGAGAATGAAATTCCCTAGGAAAACTCACAGAGATTACAGGGAGAATGTATAAACTCCTTACAGACCAGAACCAGATTCGTGAACCGCTATGCTAATGTGCTGGTTATTTGTAAATAATTTATCATAAATAATGTTCATTTTTGGGGGAAGAAAACTTACCTCGTTTCCAAGCTGCTCTCATGGCATATAAGTTTGAAAGTACAGCTGTGACATAAATAGGCTTGGTGACCTCCTAATCCTGAACTCTATCCAATGGGCATTGCTGGGAATTACTTCAGCTACTGTCACTTTGGCAGACATCCCATTAGCATGACGCAACTTATCTTCCACTGACATTAAGATGGCTGGAATGGAGAATTAACAAGAGGATTTCATGTGCACAATGCGTGAGTGTTTATACCCTATAATTCTCACAATCAATACTGTATTATTCAAGTCTGATATTTTCAATTAGCTATGCCATCAATTTATCTCACTTGAAAAAGCAAAGTAGTTGTTTCTTCTTGAGCCTTCCCTCTGCTATTAATTCTTATTTTCTCTAGCCTTTTTTTGAAATCATGTCTCAGAGAGTTGTACATAGAACATAGAATGTAACAGCATATTGCAGGCCCTTCAGCCCAAAATGTTGTGCCAACCTATATAAACTACTCAACAATCTAAACTTTCCCTATCTTACACCCAATACATGCTAAGAGCTGGTAAACACTCCTTATATGAAAACCCTTTCCTTCCCAGAATCATCCTAGTAATTCTCCCTCTCCATAACCCTTTATTTTTCATGCATTCATGTGCCTGTGTAAAGGTCTTTTAAATGTACCTGTTATTCCAACCTGTAGCACCATCCCTGGAAATGCAATCCAGGCACCCACTACCCTCTGTTTTTTTAAAAAAAACCCTAAAGTTTTCTCCCCTCACCTTATGCAGATATCCTTTGGTATTTGCTGCTTGCAAAAAGGTTCGGCCTGTCCACCCTATTCATACATCTCATAATCTTGTAAACTTCTATTACTCCATAAAACCATAAGACATAGGAGGATATATAGACTATTCAGCCCATCGAGTCTGCCCCGCAATTCAGTCATGAGCTGATCCATTTTCACACTCAGCTCTACTGCCCGGCCTTCTCCCCATAATCTTTGATGCTCTGGCTAATCAAGAATATATCAATCTTTGTCTTAAAGTCACCCAATGACCTGGCCTCCACAACCATCTGTGGCAAAAAATTCTGCAAATTTACCACCCTCTGGATAAAGAAATGACTACATTTTTCTGTTCTAATCAGGAGCCCTACAATCTTGAAGATGTGCTCTCTTGTCCTAGTCTCTCCCACCATGGGGAACAACCATTCTACATTTACTCTGTCCATGCCTTTCAATATTTGAAATGTTTCAATGAGATCCCCCCCGTTCTCATAAATTCCAATTAATGCATGTCTAGAGCTGTCAAATGCCTACGTGAAAACCCTTTCATTCCCAGAATCACTCTAATGAACCTCCTCTGAAACTTCTCCAATGTCAGCACATCGTTTCTTAAATGAGTAGCCCAAAACTGCTCACAATACTCCATGAGATCTCATCAGTGCCTTATAGAGCCTCACATCACATCCCTGTTCTTATATTCTGTTCCTCTTGAAGTGAATGCCATCATTGCATTTTCCTTCTTCACATGCAGGTTTAACTTCAGGCTATCCTACACAAAGACTCCTAGCTCCCTTTGCATCTGGGTATTTTCAATTTCCTCCTCATTTAAAAAATATTTTGCCTATTTATTTTTTTTAACATTAAGACACCGCTCATAGAACATTACAGTCCAGAAACAGGCCCTTTGGCCCTTCTGGTCTGTGCCGATCCATTTTTCTGCCCAGTCCCGCTGACCTGCACCCAGTTCATAGCCCTCCATACTTCTTTCGTGTACCTGTCCAAGTTCTTCTTAAATGTTAAAATTGAGCTCACCTTCACTATTTCAGCTGGCAGATCGTTCCACGCTCCCACCCCTCTCTATATGTTCCTCCTAAACTTTTCCCTTTTGACCCTTAAACCATTGGGTTTGCATTTCACTTACACTCAGTGGAAAACCCCTACCTACATTTACTCTATCTATACTCGTCATAATTTTAAATACCTTTATAAAATCTCAACTCATTCTTCTACACTCCAGGCATTAAAATCTGAATCTGTTTAATCTTTCCCTGTTACTCAATTCCTGAAGTCCAGGCAAAATCCTAGTAAATAATCTCTGAACTCGTTCAATTTTATTGATATCTTTCCTGTAGTTAGGTGATTAAAACTGCACATAATTCTCCAAATTTGGCCTCACCAATGTGTTATACAACTTTGCCATAACATTCGCAACTCCTATATTCAGATTTATGAAGGCCAATATGCCAAAAGCTCTCTTTACAGCCCTATCTACCTGTGACGCCACTTTCAGGGAATTGTGTATCTGTATTCCAAGATCCCTCTTCTACTGTACTCCTCAGTGACCTACCATTTACCGTGTATGTCCTTTCTTGATTTGTCCTTCCAAAATGCAACACCTCACACTTGTCTGCATTAAATTCAAACAGCCATTTATCATCCCATATTTCCAGCTGGATCAAATTCCTCTTCAAGCTTTGAAAATCTTCCTCACTGACCACAACATCTTCAAAGCATTCTTCTGTGCTCCAAAAAGAAAAACAAAACCTAGTCTTTGAAGACACATTCTCCAATCCAGGCAACATCCTGGTAAATCTCTTCTGCACCCACTCCAAAAATGTAATGAGGTGTTCAAACTGTACACAATATTCCAAGTGTAGTCTAACCTGGATTTTCTAGAGCAGCAGCATTCTTAAATGTTAAAATGAAGAAATTCCTATGCATTTCTGTTCTAAGCAGACACCCTACAATTTAGAAGTTTTGCCCTCTTGTCCTAGACTCTCCCGACATGGGAAACAACCTTTCTACATCTACTCTGTTCATGCCTTTCTATATTAAAAATGTTTGAATAAGATCCCCCCCTTTCTCCTAAATTTCAGTGAGTATATGCCAAGAATAGTCAAACATTGTTCACATGATAACTTTCCATTCCCAAAATTATTGTAGTGAACCTCCTCTGAAACCTCTCCAAAGTCAGCAGATCTTTTCTTAAATGAAGAATGGCTTTTGAACTCAATCCTTGACCAACAAAAGCCAGCATACTACAACCCTTCTTACCTTCTCAATAACCTGCACAGACACCTTGAAAGATCTATGAATTTGGACCACACCATCAAGTTTAACCTTCCAAAATCATTCTTATCCAGATTAAACTCCATTTTCCACCTCTCCACTCAACTCTGCATACTGTCATGACATTCTGAATGAATCTGCCATGGGGAATGCCTTATTAAAATCTATATACAACCACATTTACTGCCCTACCTTCATAAATTTCTTTTGTCACTTTCTTAAAAACCTCAATTAGGCCCCTCACAAAACCATGCTAACTATCCCTTAGTACCTATGCTTCTCGAAATGCTCATAAATATTACCTTGAAGAATCCTCTCCAAAATTCTGCTCACCACTGACTTGAGACTCACTTGTCTATAATTCCCAAGCTTCTCCCTATTTTTAAACAAGGGGACTGTATTTCCAATCATCTGGTACCTCCCCTGTGGCCAGGAGGAAGCAAAGATCATTGGCAAAACCCCAATCTCTACCCTCATTTCCTGTAGTAACCTGTGATATATTTCATCAGATCCTGGGGACTTATCAATCCCAATGTTTTCAAGAAGATCCAGCACTTCCTCTTTCTTAACCTTAACATGTTTCAGCTCATAAGTCTGTTCTATACTGACCTCACATTGATTGAGGTCCTTCTCTCCAGGGAACTCTGAAGCAAAGTATTAATTTACTACCTCCCTATCTCCTTTGCCTCCAGCCTCATGCTCCCTCCTTTATACTCAAGCGGCCCTACCTTCACTCTCGCCAACCTTCTGTCCTTCATATATGCATAGAGTGCCTTAGGGTTTCATTTAATCCTACTAGCCAAGGCCTCTGTGACGATGGTACCAGGTCCAGTCTTGCCTTTAGTCCCTTGGTCCTTCATGTGCACCAGTATCACCTCAGTCCCATGAATCGCAGCCAGCTTTTGATGGCACTGGTGACCAGATAGAGATTGGGGCATGCAAATGCTGCCCCTGGTGTTCAATTGCAGCCAGCACAGTTCACCCAGGCACCACTCTTGCAGTGCCTTGCTTTTTATTATGCCTCCTGAATGTTTTGTAAGAACAAACTATTCATAAATTATGGGTTAAAGTGAACAGATGGCATAAATATAATTTTGCACACTGACTATTTCTAGTTGTTGTAACTGTTGAGAAATAGTCACCAAATTCAGTCAGGTATGAATGTTTGGAGATGCCAATCTTTTTTGCAGAGAACAATTTAGTGGTGCATTTAGTTATTTTTCTGGTCTCTTTAATAGTATTGTTTTCAAAGTGTGCGAGCTTACTGCCGCTTTAATTGTCTGATTCAAAGATATTCAGTTGTTTTATTGGCAGACAAATTACACCAAGCCAGCATCATGTAATCACTTTGTTCATGGCACAGAGGAAGGAACATATGTAACAAATGGCAAAAAAAATCTTGCTCGACATCGCAAATGCCATCTCATACTTTGCAAAAATTAGCGTGTTTTTTTAGTTGGTAGGCATACAATGTTTGATATTTTGGAGACTACCTGCCTTTCTTTAAATGACCATTTCTGATTGTATTTCACTCCCATAAATGTGGTGCTGGTAAGCAGGTATCCAATGGTGTAGTAGTACAAATACCACTATATAACCACTAGACACGACACAAACTGATGGGCTTCCTTGGAAACTGTGTTGTCAATCTGTGTTTGTTAAATGTGTAAAACTTTTAACACCAGGATTATTTTATTATTTCCAATGATTGTGGCTTTACAAGTATTAACGTAAGAGATGGGTAATCGACACACATTGTGACACAGCGATTTTAGCAATCATGGCTGTTTCCCCACAGCCCCTGTTTTTGCTCAGTTCTGGCATCCGGTCCTGCCAGTGAGGAATGTACACATTCCACCCCACTCCCTTTTCTCCCTGAAAGGGGCTCATATGAGTTTCCTGTAGGTGCTTCAGCATCCTCTTACATCACAAAGCCGCCCTGATACGTTAACCTGGTACTATAAATTATCCCAAAGGAGATGATTGCCACGAGAGAGAAAATAAGTTGCTGGCTTACTCAGAAATAAGGAGAGGGCCAATGGAACTGATGGAATTACAATGCTGGGAATCGGCGTGGACCACTATGCTGAACGCCCATCTTCTGTGTCATAATAATTAACTACATATTCAATGCTTACCTCATAATAGAGAACTGTCTCGTATTGGTCTACTTGTTTTTTTTTATATAACGTGTGAATCTTAGTGCTTCTGAGGGAAACAATTTCAAACTGCTTGAAATGGTTAGGGTTGAAGCCAGTGAACTGGCAAGATCCTCAATTTCAGATTTTTATGGTCGGACTTTCCTTTGAATGAATTCTGATGGTGGAATAGAATGAACTTGTTAAACAAAATCTTTTATTAATACTGAGCTTTACCCAGTGAGGAAGGTAGAGACAATGCAGTTATTTTACTGCCTGATCAGGTTGGATTCTTTCATGTGGCTTGATTGTTACCACTTTTCAACTTATCTTTTATGTGGTGTTATGTGCTGCTGTCGATAGAGTTAGGATATTTCCATCATGCCAATATCCGGAGATTTTACCACATAGTGCAAATGACAAATGTATAATAGCATTCAGAATGGTAACAAAGTTGAAAGACAATCATGCAACAATCTACATAACAAATAAGAAACAGAAATGCTATTTGTATATTCTTGGAATTTGGAGAAATCAGCAAGTCTTGGCCACAGGTAATCACTGGAGTGCAGTTTCAATCCATTTGAAAATAATTTTTTTGTTATTGTATTAGGTTATCTGCATTCTTTTTTCAGATTGATTTTCTGATCAATATTTTCAGTCCATTGAAAACATTCCATATTGGAAAAAGCAAAAGCAATTAATCTGTAGTATTATAGAAATCAAAATTCAGCTGAAAGGTTGCCATTTGAATTTGGTGGTGTGTTGTCGGTGGATCTGGAAGTGGAAATTGTATTTGGCACCTATCATTATGACAAGTGGTCTCTCTTTGACTGTACTCACAAATCAAATCAAATTGGTGGATAGCTTGGAGCAAAAACAATTCTGCCTGGAGAACACCATAAATGGGAAAAATAGAATGGTTGACATTTTAGGTAAGAATCCTGTATCAAGTTTTCAACCCTTCATCAAAGTGATTTTTGCTCCAAATTCCAATACCTGCAAACTATTTTGTTTTGTGATGTACTTCTCTGATGGTAAAGTTTAAACTTAAAGTCACTTCTTTAAGTTAATGAACAATGATTTTATTCTTCAGTACCACAGCTTTGTGCACTTTTCTATTTTGTATTGCTAGCAATTTAAATGCCATTCGCCTTGTTGAATGCTTTGTGTTTTCAAAGAATGCTGGTGTCACTAATAAGACCAGCATTTTTTGTCATTCATTAATGACCTCCTTGAAGGTGAGCCACCTTCTTGAATGGCTGCCAGTTGTGTCACAAAGGTGTTCCCAAAACAGCACCAGGAAGAGTTCAAAGATTTTGGGCCTGCAGTGCTGATGTATTTCCATATAAGAATGGTGATGACTTGGAGGGAAATTTGGAAATTTCTATGCAACATCATATTTTATGGAGCCAGCCAGATAGCAGGCTATCTTAGATCTGGTACTATGAAAGAGTACATAATTGAACTTGGAGTAAAAATTCCCCATAGAGCTCATAATTACAGCATGATAGAACTGAGTACTCAGGTTGAGTGAGAAATTTAGGTATGCATTATTTGTTTTACATTTAATAAGTGAAATCAAAAAGGAATTAGAATATGACTGTAGAATTAAAGTAGCAGGTAGAATTAGAGACGAGAGACAAACATTCATTCAAGCCAGTTAGGGAATGATTCTAAGCAGGGTGGGTTTGATGTAAGCAACTAAAGAATTAATGAGGGTATCAGTTGAAGGAAAATCATAGAACATAAAGTAGTACACAAGAACAGGCCCTTTGGCCAATGACATCTGCTCCGACCATGATGCTGATTTAAACTTATTCTATCTGGCTCCAAATGGTCCATATCCCTTTATCCCATGCCTGTCCAGGTGTCTATTTAAATGTTGCTGTTATATCAGCTCACACCAACTTCCCTGGCAGGTTCTATATAAATTAGCAAAGTGTGACTGCTTAGTCACAAGATTGAAGTGAATTCAGAAACCAGTAAAGAAAGGGTGAAAAAAAAAAATGAAGGAGAACATGAATGAAGAGGCCAAACTCATGAGAATTCTTTTAAATCTTTGGCTTGGCTTCGCGGACGAAGATTTATGGAGGGGGTAAAAAGTCCACGTCAGCTGCAGGCTCGTTTGTGGCAGACAAGTCCGATGCGGGACAGGCAGACACGATTGCAGCGGTTGCAGGGGAAAATTGGTTGGTTGGGGTTGGGTGTTGGGTTTTTCCTCCTTTGCCTTTTGTCAGTGAGGTGGGCTCTGCGGTCTTCTTCAAAGGAGGTTGCTGCCCGCCAAACTGTGAGGCGCCAAGATGCACAGTTTGAGGCGTTATCAGCCCACTGGCGGTGGTCAATGTGGCAGGCACCAAGAGATTTCTTTAGGCAGTCCTTGTACCTTTTCTTTGGTGCACCTCTGTCACGGTGGCCAGTGGAGAGCTTGCCATATAACACGATCTTGGGAAGGCGATGGTCCTCCATTCTGGAGACGTGACCCATCCAGCGCAGCTGGATCTTCAGCAGCGTGGACTCGATGCTGTCGACCTCTGCCATCTCGAGTACTTCGACGTTAGGGATGTAAGCGCTCCAATGGATGTTGAGGATGGAGCGGAGACAACGCTGGTGGAAGCGTTCTAGGAGCCGTAGGTGGTGCCGGTAGAGGACCCATGATTCGGAGCCGAACAGGAGTGTGGGTATGACAACGGCTCTGTATACGCTTATCTTTGTGAGGTTTTTCAGTTGGTTGTTTTTCCAGACTCTTTTGTGTAGTCTTCCAAAGGCGCTATTTGCCTTGGCGAGTCTGATGTCTATCTCATCGTCGATCCTTGCATCTGATGAAATGGTGCAGCCGAGATAGGTAAACTGGTTGACCGTTTTGAGTTTTGTGTGCCCGATGGAGATGTGGGGGGGCTGGTAGTCATGGTGGGGTCGCGCATGCTGCCATCTTCAGCGCAAACTCCGGGAGATCCAAAATGAGTGGTGGACTAGCCTCGCCAAACGAACCCAGCTCAGCGCGGACACTGGCGACTTCAGGGGTTTCTACGAGGCTCTAAAGGCTGTGTACGGCCCCTCACCCCAAGTCCAAAGCCCGCTGCGCAGCTCAGACGGCAAAGTCCTCCTCAGCGACAAGATCTCCATCCTCAACCGATGGTCAGAACACTTCCAATCTCTTTTCAGTGCCAACTGCTCAGTCCAAGATTCCGCCCTGCTCCAGCTCCCTCAACAGCCCCTAAGGCTAGAGCTGGATGAGGTTCCCACCCTGGATGAGACATATAAGGCAATCGAACAACTGAAAAGTGGCAAAGCAGCAGGTATGGATGGAATCCCCCCCCCAGAGGTCTGGAAGGCTGGTGGCAAAACTCTGCATGCCAAACTGCATGAGTTTTTCAAGCTTTGTTGGGACCAAGGTAAACTGCCTCAGGATCTTCGTGATGCCACCATCATCATCCTGTACAAAAACAAAGGCGAGAAATCAGACTGCTCAAACTACAGGGGAATCACGTTGCTCTCCATTGCAGGCAAAATCTTCGCTAGGATTCTACTAAATAGAATAATACCTAGTGTCGCCGAGAATATTCTCCCAGAATCACAGTGCGGCTTTCGCGCAAACAGAGGAACTACTGACATGGTCTTTGCCCTCAGACAGCTCCAAGAAAAGTGCAGAGAACAAAACAAAGGACTCTACATCACCTTTGTTGACCTCACCAAAGCCTTCGACACCGTGAGCAGGAAAGGGCTTTGGCAAATACTAGAGCGCATCGGATGTCCCCCAAAGTTCCTCAACATAATTATCCAACTGCACGAAAACCAACAAGGTCGGGTCAGATACAGCAATGAGCTCTCTGAACCCTTCTCCATTAACAATGGCGTGAAGCAAGGCTGTGTTCTGGCACCAACCCTCTTTTCAATCTTCTTCAGCATGATGCTGAACCAAGCCATGAAAGACCCCAACAATGAAGACGCTGTTTACATCCGGTACCGCACGGATGGCAGTCTCTTCAATCTGAGGCGCCTGCAAGCTCACACCAAGACACAAGAGAAACTTGTCCGTGAACTACTCTTTGCAGACGATGCCGCTTTAGTTGCCCATTCAGAGCCAGCTCTTCAGCGCTTGACGTCCTGCTTTGCGGAAACTGCCAAAATGTTTGGCCTGGAAGTCAGCCTGAAGAAAACTGAGGTCCTCCATCATTCTTTTAAATACATAACAAGAAAAGAGGGGTCCCTTAGAGATTGAGACTGATGAAGTAATTATGGGAAATTTGAAATCCTTTTTCAACAAAGGAAGTGAAGCAAAATAAAGGGAGTTGTAGACCAGCTAGCCTAGCTTATATTGGAGGAAAAAAAAGTTTCAACTGTAGAGGAAGTAATAGTGGGACGATTGCAAAGATATGATCTGATCAAGCAGAGTTTGCATGGTTAAATGAAGAGGAAATTATGTACGCAAATTTATTACGATTCCTTGAAGTATCAGCTGGAATGAATATAAGGGAGCCTATAGATGTATTATATTTAAATTTTCATAAAGCATTGACAAGATACTTCAATAAAATTACTTGGCAAGATATAAGGTTATGGCATCAGCAGTAGTACCTGAGTCTGATAGAAGATCAGCTAACTAGCAGGAAGCAGCCAGTGAGATAAAGGGTCCATTTTCAGGCTGGTCACCTGTAAACAGTGAAGTGCCAAGAGGTCAGAGTATATAAATGTATATTTATGATTTGGAGGAATCATAAATGTACAAAGCCAAATTTGCAAATAATACTAATGTGTGTGTCCTCCTGAGGTGGGGGAAGAGGAATGCGATTGATGGTGGTGGTTCATAGAAGATGGGAGACATGTAGGTGGTTGGCAAACAGGTGGATATGAACAATTCACACAATTTATTGATAGCTTACGTCAGTGAGTAAAATGTTGGCAAATAAAATGCAATGGAACAAAATGTGATTTTGGAAGGAGAAAAATAAAACAGATTATATTTATTATTTAATTTAGAGATTCCTAAAGTGGGTACTACTGTCCATCTGGGGGCGGTGGAAAGGGCCAAGGCTTCAGGTTTGTAAGAATTTCAAATTATCTTCAGGTTGTAATGTACTTTTAAATTACGTGTAAATACACTGACCCCCCCCCCCCCCAAATATTTGGCCCGATCATAGATCCTCACTCCAGCCGTCCACCCATCTAGCTCCCGATGGCTGATCCTTGCCCTGGCTGCCTGCCCATCGAGCTCCTGATAGCTGATCCTCGCCCAAGCTGCCCGCCGATCCAACACCCGACAGCTGATCCTCACCCGGACCACCAAGCTCCTGATGGCTGATCTTCGCCCCGACCAACGAGCTCTGGACGACTTACTCACCCCAGCTGCCCAGCCATCAAAATCCCTATGGCCCAAGGAAAATGTAGTTACAATTGAGATGTCAATTTACTCTTTCATATTGCTAAATAAATTGGTTTACAAAAGATTTTATTTGTGAAATACATAAGCATGTATATAGTGTTTGAAATTTGTGGTAGACCTAAGAAAGAGGTGTGTGTTCATTGTATGTGTGTGGTGGGGAGAAGGTGCTAAGGATGTGGCCTGGGACCCAAGGGGGTAACAGCCCCAAAAAATTTGGGAACCATTGATTTAAATGGACAGATCTGCATAACTGAGATTTGGAGGAGCAGTACATAAAACCCAAAAACCAGCAGACAGGTGCACCAGACAAGCTAACATTATACTGCTTTTTAATTCAAGGAACTGAGTTCAGAAGAAGGCATGTTTTACTAGAATTGTATTAGATGGGAATCAAAACTGTGTACAATTTTGATTTTCTTTTGTCGAGAAAACAGTAAAATAACCGACCTTATGGGGATTAGTAGTTGCCGGATAAGTATATTGGTTGGTTTCTTGAGATTGTGTTTTGCATGGAATGGCAAATTAACCGATAAGGGGTTCCAATTTTAAACTCACTTATTTATTACTTATTTAATTTCTGCTATTTTTTTTGGCCGGTTGCTTTTTTTTTTCGAAACTTTATTTATTAATTTTAACACATGAAGAAAGTAAGTAATTCACGTACAGAAAAAATACAAAATAAAGTAATACAAGTACAAAGTAACATAGTTAATACAATACCAATCTCGGCATCTCCCCCTAACAACTAAAAACTAAGACTAAAAAAAAACTATTTTTAACCCCTAAACCCCCCTCCCCACCCCCACGATAAAGAGTGAAGAATTAATACTATTAGTATGATAAAAAAAATAAAAAATATATATCTTAAAAAAAGATCGATATATATATATAAAAAACAATAAAAAATAATTAAATATTAATTATTAATCCAAAAATTTTTATTATATAAGAATATATATGAAAAAACAAAAACAAAAAGAACTTAAACAAAAAAAACAACTAATAATTAAAAAAAACTAAAAAAAAGAAAGAAAAAAAAAGAAAACATATATATATAGAAAAAATATATAATAAAAAAAGATTAATTCAAACATATTTAAATTGTATATAATCAATAAATGGGGTCCACTTTAACTCATAAAAAGACATCTTATCTTGTATAGAAAAAGATATTCTTTCCATAACCAAACAAAACTTCATCTCTGAATACCACCTATCTTAAGACAATACATTTCTATTCTTCCAAGTAATCGCTATACATTTCTTGGCCACTGCCAGCGCTAAGTAAATAAAATAGATCTGGTAATTATCTAATTCTAAATCAATCAACGGTTGCATATTCCCTAATAAAAATATATCAGGGTCTAATACAATATGCTTGAGGCTGACAGTCACTTGAATTCTGGCTGATGGAGATTTTACTGCATTGGAGGTAATTCAGATGTTCCCAAGAATGATCCCGGGCAAAGAGGCCTTGTCCTGTGTAGAAAATGTTACTCATTGGAGTTTAGAAGGATTAAACATATCAAATACATTGGAAGCTTAATGGAGTCAATGTTGGAGAATGTTTTACCTCCTGAGAATGTCTAGGACCAGGAGGCATAGTTTTAGAACAAGATGTATCCAGGTAGTCAGGATTTTCTTTGGAACCCTTGCCTGACAAATCTATAGAGGCTGAATCCTTGAACATATTCAAAACTGAAACCCATTTTTAATTTGTCAGGGATTTGAGGATTAAGGGGAATGGACAAGAAAGTAGACTTGAAGAAAGTTTGATCAGCTGTGATCTTATTGGATGCCAGAGAAGGCGTAGTGGGGCTGAAGAGATTACCAATGGTTCAGAACACCAACAGTACAGAGTGAATGGTCAGCTGGTAGATAGTGTGACTAATGAAGTGGGCTGTTTTGTCCTGTATCACAGAGCCGCCTGAATGTTACTAGAGCATCATTCACCTATATATCACTAGTTCAGTCCAACATCTGATTAGTAGAACTCCTTCCCTTTCCCAGAATCGTATCTTTATTATTGGGGACATGATGAAATTATATGTTCAACTTTATTTTGCTGGCCAGTTTAAGCAGAATGATGCAATGAAGGAAAGTGTTGTTCCACTTGGAGAACCATGTACAGCCTCTTCTAAAAAGACCCACTATGTAGGCTGATTTAGCTCGCATCCAATTACTTGCTGCGGTCTCACAGGCCCCCTGTAATGCTATTCATATAACTGATTTAGGAATTCAATCATTAAAGCTACACATTTTTTAATAAAGTTTACAATTTGTCTTTGTTTTCTTCATTGGATTATTTTTTTTCTTCGGTGTCCCCTTTCACAAATATATTCAATGTCAATCTTGGAAAATAGTTCCTTGATTGTAGAAGGATTATCATCAATCAAATTTACAAGCAAATGTACAATGAGATGAAACTGAATCGTGTGTAGTTAATTCTGAGATTGCTGTGAAGCTGATTTTACATTTGCTATTTTATGCACAGGAGCAGCCTTGCCTGATCCATAGTGCTTGGGCATCTTAAAGATAATCATCTTCAAATAGAGGCAAGGACTTGAATGCTGAAACTTAGCATTGTTTCTTGGTGATTCTTTATGTTTGTTATATTTAAAAGAGCATGAAAATATTTGTGATTAATGGGATTTTATGATTTAATGTCATGAAAGTTTTAAATGTGCTAAACTGTACATTATCCATATAATAAAAAGTAAAGGTTGCTGCATACCTGCTATCTGGCCAAGGTGACCTCAATGCAAGAAGAAAGTATATTTTTGGTTATATATGCCTGGATTTCCTGTGGTATTGCTGAAAGAACATCATAATGATGTAGATTATAAAGATGGAAATTTTATGCTATGCATTGACAATCATTTTACTGCATTAGTGGATCTGCGTTGCTTTAAGGCACCATTATTCAATTCCTCAGTAAATATCTCATCAGTTCATTCAACATTAATCTATTTTATAGTTTATCAACCATACAAATTCGAATCTGCTCAATAGTTTCTGGATTCAGCTCAAAATTTCACTCTGGTATTGCATTGCATGCTGTGGATTTGATAGGATCTCTACAAGATACAATAATATCAAATAGCTTTGATTTCACTTGCTTGTATATAACATTTTATTGATCTAAATGAGATATTAGAATTCTGGTTGCATTCACTAGGGTAAACTTTCACCTTAACAACATACAGAGTTTAGGTGGATTAGCACACCTGGCTTTAGAGAACCTATATAATGTATTTTCTATTTTTTCACAGAATGAAAGCTTAATTGTTCTGTGAATACTGCATAATTTACTTCAACAAACCATTTTTTAAAAGCTTAGATCATGGAACATTACAATACACTACAGGCTCTTTTGCCCACGATGTTGTGCTGACCTATCTAAACCTATTCAAAAAAACTACAACTTCCATACCTCATAACCCTTTGTTTTTATTTCATCCATGTGTCTGTCTAAGAGTCTTTTAAATGTCCCTCTTGTACCAGCCTCCACCACCACCCCTGGCAATGCATTCCATGCACCCACTATTATCTGTGTTCAACATTTTTACCCCTGGCAACTCCCTGACACTTTTTTCCCTTCACTTTGTGAAGATGTCCTGTGGTGTTTGCTACTCTCGCCCTGGGAGAATGATGCTGGCTGTCCACCCTACCTGTGCCTCTCATTATCTTGTAGACCTCTATTAAGTTACCTATCATCCTTCTTTGCTCCAAAGAGATAAGCCCTAACTTAATTAACTTTGCCTCATATGACACGTTCTGCAATCCAAATAACATCCTAGTAAATCTCTCTTGTACATTCTCCATAGCTTCCATATCCTTCCTGTAGTGTGGCACCAGAACTGAGCACAATATTCCAAATGTGGTCTCCAGCCAGAGTTTTATAGAGCTGCAACACTATAAATTGAAGAAAAGATTAAGAAAGAGGAAGTGTTGAATCTGCTGAAAAACATTAAGATTGATAAGTCCCTGGGGCCGGATGTGTTATATCCCTAGTTGCTGTGGGAAGCGAGGTAAGCGATAGCTGGAGCATTGGCTATGATCTTTGAGTCCCCCTTGGCTAAGGGGGAGGTGCTGGAGGATCAGAGAATGGCAAATGTGGTCCCCTTGTTTAAAAAAAGGTAATAGGGAGAATCCTAGGAATTATCTTACATCAGTGGTGTTCAAACTATTAGAGAAGATTCTTAATGATAGTATTTATGAGCATTTGGAGAAGTACAGTCTAATCAAGGATAGCCAGCATGGCATTGTGAAGGGAAGGTTGTGCCTTACGAGCCTAATTAATTTTTTTGAGGAGGTAACAAAATAAATTTATTAAGGTGGACTGGTAGATGTGGTCTACATGGATTTTATTAAGGAATTTGACAAGGTCCCCCATGAGAGACTCATTCAGAAAGTCATGAGACATGGGATCAACAGAACCTTGACTGTGTGGATTTAAAATTGGCTTGTTTGTAGAACACAAAGAGTGGTAGTGGATGGAAAGTATTTTTTCTGGAGGTCAATGACTAGTGGAGTTCCACAGGGATCCTTGCTCTTTGTGATTTTTATAAATGACCTAGATAAAGAAGCGGAAGGATGGGTCAGTACTTTTGTGGATGATACGAAGGTTTGAAGAGTTGTGGATAGTGCTGTTGTTGTAGGTTACAAAAGGATATAGACAGGATGAAGAGTTGAGCAAAAAAGTGGCAAATGGAGTTCAATCCGATAAGTGTGAGATTATGCATTTTGGAAGGACAAACCAGAAGGCTGAGCTCAGGATGAATGCTTGGAAACTTTTTAAAAATATTTTTATTGATTTTAACATATAAGCAGAAATTCAAAATTGACAATTACATAATAATTAATTTGTATACCAGTAAGCACACACAAACAAAAAATGCCAATGGGAAAAAAGTTGATAAAAGAACATCATTAGTTGCTTGTAATACCTCAAAATCATTTATTTAATTGTTTCATGCAACCATGCTAAACCAATTTATTGGAATACTATAAAATAAAGGAAAAAAACCTAAAAACTAAAGCCAACGCTAATCTAACTCAACCCTCTAATCAAGGTTTCCTTTCAAATTAATAAAAGAAAAATCAATATTGTGGAACTACTTGCAAGCCCCAGAGAACAGACAATGAACCACCAGAACATAGAATAAATGTAATTCTTCCAATCATAAAAAAAATTGTAAGAATGGGTCCCACAGATTCATAAATTAACCTTTCTATCTTTAATATTATATCTAATCTTCTCTAAACTTAAATGTGACATTTCAACCTAAAACCACTGTGCATAAGTAGGGGATGAATCATCTTTCCACTTCAATAAAATTACTCCTCTATCAACATGGGAAAAGTTAAAATTTTTCCTGAGGTGTCAATATGTTTATCAGAATCACAAGAAAAACCAAACAAAGCAATTAACAGGCAAGGTTCCAAATTAATCTTAAGAATTGTTGATAAAGTTTTGAAAATGTCTTTCCTGAATCTCTCTAAATTTGGGCATTCCCAAAACATATGGATCAGGGAAGCTTCAAAAATTTTACATCTCTCACTTAATGAAACAGACACTTGTGTAATGGAAGAACTGAGGGGCCTTAGGTGCAAATCTATACATCTCTGAAGTTTACTGCTCAGGTTGATAGGATAGTTAAGAAGGTCTATGGGATGCTGGGCTTCATTAATAGATGGATTGAATTCAAGAGTTGAGAGGTCATGTTGCAACTCTACAAATCTCTGGTAAGTCCACACTTATGAGTATTGTCTTCAGTTCTGATCACCTTATTATAGCAAGAATGTGGAAGCTATGGTGAGAATGCAGAGGAGATTTACCAGGATGTTGCCTTGATTGGAAAATAAGACATGTGGCAAGGTTAGCAATGCTGGGATTTTTCTCTTTGGAGAAAAAAAAAGATTAGAGAGACTTAATAGACATTGATAAGATTTTGAGAGACATGGGTAAGTGGATAGCGAGATCCTTTGTCCCAGGGCAGGAATAGCAAACACCAGGGGGCATCTGTACAAAGTGAAGGGAGGAAAGTTTAGAGGAGTCATCTGGGGTAATTTTTTTAACCAGAGAGAGTTGTGATTGCCTGCGATGCCTTGCCAGGGATTGAGGTAGAGGCTGAAATTTTAGAGGCATTTAAGAGACTTTTAGACAGGCATATGGATGAAATAAAAATAGAGGGTTACGAGATAGGCAGAGTTTATTAATTTTTTTTGGTAGGGATATATAGTTAGAGCTGAAGGGCCTGTACTGTATTTTGCAGTATTACCTCTCAACTCTTGAACTCAATCCCCTGACTAATGTAGGCCAGAAACCCACAAACCTTCTTAACTGCCCTGTGAGGCAACTTTGAGAGATCTATGGCTTTGGACCCCAAGACCCCTCTTCTTCCACACAGTTAAGAATCCTGTCATTAACCTTGTACTCTGCCTTCAAGCTTGACCTTCCAAAGTGCATCATTTAACACATATCTGGATTGAACTCCACATAACCATATAACCATTTACGGAGCGGAAACAGGCCATGTTTCCTTTCGAGTCCGGACCAGTTCACTGATTTTGTGCGCCCTCTTCAGGCATTGGTCCCGGTTTGTATTCATCCATTCCTTTTAGTAACACCTGATAGTTGAGGACAGGGGTCCTCAAACAGGTCAGACCATCGACCGCCCTCATAGCAACTACCACTTTTCTCCCCAACTCCACATACTATCTATATCCTGTTGTAACCTACAACAGCCTTGTACACTATCTGTAATGCCTCCAGCCTTCGTGTCATCGCAAAGCTACTGACCCATCCCTCTACTTCTTTGTACAGGTCATTAATGAAATATTGCTATATTAAATCTTATGTTTGTGTGGTCGCTACTACCAATGTGTAAGATTCAGTCAAGATCCTGGACTCTTTAAATTTAGATGAGAAATTTCTTCACTCAGAGCGTGGTAAACCTGTCGAATTTGATACCACAGAAAGAATGTGGAGGATAAGTCACTGAATATACTTAAGAACAAAGCAGATGGAGTTCTCAGCAGAGGGTACAGGCAGTGAACAAGAGTACATTTCAATGGAGAATTAGCGATGATTATATTAAATGTCAGGTCACGCACAAAGGGCCAAAGGACCTAGTCCTGCTCCTATTTTATATTTTTCTGTTGCAAAGGTAGCAAGTCAGTCACTATGCAAATTAGATTATGTACCGCAGCTGGCAAATTAGACTCAAAAATGTAACTAATGCCATGTGGTGAACACACAACATATATCCATTCTTTAACTATAGAAATTATTTCCATGTGGAGTGTTTTTTCATGGGTAATAAAAATCATTTTAAGATTAGTTGTTCATTGATTTGTGAACGTTAAAGAATTTCTATAGTTTAGATTTCATGACAACCTATGAAGTTTATAGGGAAAAGAATAATAGGAAATTGTGAGTTCAAGAATTCTGTGTTCTCCAATGTGCACATCTGTGGGATGATATATCAGGGCGCTCTGATCGTATATTATAGCCATAATTGCAGCCACAGTAGAATCTGAACCATTGTTGTCCATAGATCTTAGAGGCCATAAATATTTTCCATTTCTAATTTTCCAGGCTAGATTATAGGTCATAATCAATCAACAATCTCATAGAATTCTCCACTGTTGGCCCCAAGCCTGGATCTCCCAGAAGTATTCAGCAATGTGGTCTTTGAGACTGGGAAAAATTCACAAAAGTGCAGGAGAAACTCAGCAGGTCATGCAGCATCCATGGAGAGTGATAGGCAGACAGTGCTTTGGGCCAGAGTCTTTCATCAAGGATGTCAAAGTTCAGCCAAGTACCAGAATAGGAAGGTGAGGTGGAGGGAGAAGTGCAGGCTTATGGGTGACAGGTGAATGCCAACAGGAGAGGGAGTAAGAGAAAGGCTACCAGGTAAGATGGCTACAGGTGGGAGGGCAGAAGAGAAAAAAAACCTGAGAAGTTTCACCTCACCTTTCCTTTCCTCCCTCCTCCCTACTCTCCTCCTCCTCCTCCTCTCCACCTTTTCATTCAGGCATTTACCTGTCCTTTTTGTTATTCCTGATGAAGGGCTCAAGCATGAAACCTTAGTTACCCTTTACTTCCTATGGATGCTGGGTGACCTGCTGAGCTTCTCCAGCATATTTGTGTATTGCAGTCAACAATAAAGAGTCCCGTCTAGCTGTACATCTGATTGAAGTGCACTTTGAATCCCCATTCTCCTTTCCATTACTGCCTTCCCCACGCCCCTCTCCCCCTAAATAAAATACAAAGCTCAATTAACATTTACAACCTTTATTAGAAGCAGAGGATCACATTATAAACTCTCTTTCAATGGATATTTGGGAATGATGAAAATTCAACCATTATTGAGGGAAAAGTTATGATTCCCAATTTTATTTTTTGCTTAAACAAATGTCTCGCATGTTGGCTACCATAAAGTCATTTGTTGAAGAATTGAATTACTCAAAAGTATATGAATTAACATCGTATTGATCTGATCTTGAACAGATCTAAACTTAAATGATCATTTGTTTCTAATTGGAGTTGACTATAGTTGTTGGCCATTGTGGAGTTTATCAACTCTCTATCCACAAAAGCAATAATTCTAGTGCAGTTTCATATTTCCCGTGCTGCAAAGAATAAAGAGGACCACTGTTCAACAGTGATGACTTCAGAAAGTTTGTAAGCTACTTGAATTTGACACATCACAAGATGCATTATTGGCCAGGCACCAATCTTGGAGAGATTTATGAGAAACCTCTAAAGTCGATCAACCATCCTGTTCATGCCAGAGGGAAACATGGAGCTATAGAGTGTATTGCTGTTTACAAAACTACAGATATGCTGCAATCAACAGGAAAGCACACATGTCACAAAAGCACTCTTTTTTTCTCAAACCACGGAGACTCTGCTTCTGGAGATAACCCACAAGATTGATGATGCCTATTCGCATCAACAGAATAAAATCAAAATAAACTTAGCAGGGACATTTAGTGAATTTAGATCTGTCCAATATAGGCAAATTTGCATCTCTGGCAATACAGGTAAGGGCTACAGTTCCAGTGAAACTTAGTAACCACACGGCCAACTTTGCATCTCCAAATAACATGAAGCCATTTCAACCGACACACCAAAACACCATTCACTGTTGATGAATCAAAATGGATAAGCTCAAAATCAAACTAGCTATTTCATCAACTGAGCCATCCTAGGCAATAACATCACAATTTCAAGCCACCAAACATTATATCCTTTGTGACAAAGGGATACAATGACTAAGATAATAAGGAGAGGGTTATGGTGTTGTTACATTAAGTGCCTCTTGGTGTTTCTTGTAAAAACATGATGTGTATTTTCTCATTAGAATTGGGTATAGTTCTGAGTGTCTTGAGAATTACAATAAGGAGAGCAGCCACTGCTTGTAACATCCTCAGCAAGGTGAAGCCACAATTAATCATGGACGCACGAGTTTAAGCATTGCAGGTTACAGACTGTTACAGTATTTAATGAAGATGGCAGCGGTCACGTTTTGGAGGTGCCAGAGACTTGTGTCAGCTATACATAATAAAAAAAAACATTGTACTAATGATAGTACCCGGACTATTTTTGAGCAATTGTCTCAATGTGGCATAGAGAGAATTGTAGAAGATCGTGAATCAGGGTACTGTCAAGTTGGGCAATGGATATAAATTGCAGATTTTACTTCAGGTGTCTCATTTACCAGTTGCTTTCGCACATGCCTGGGAAGCATAAAAATTAGATCCTTTCCAATTTATCATAATGTAATTAATGTTGTATTTGAAAATTAATGCCCATGTCATTGAAGTTTGGCTATGCTTTCAAACTAACTGCAAAGATCTAGGGAATGCATTTTACCATTTGTTGCACCCATGGTGCATCACACCCTTAGGAAGTGGAATCTGACTTTAATCTGTTTATCTGGTTCATATTTTAAGAATGAGCTTAGACAGGGTAAAAATAGTATAAGTCTTCCTTCAAAGACACCTGGGCTTTTATAATTATCTGATCATTTCATAATCATCTCAATCAATGCCACTTTTTAAAAAGAATCCAGAGTTAACAGATTTTAAAATCCCCAAATACAAAAGTGGAATTTTAATTTGCTTTGGATCATCAGTCCAGGACTCTGGATTACCGATCCAGCAGATATCTGCTGTATTTTTTTGGGTAACTTTTTATTTATCGCACTATCAACAAAAATATGTACAAATGCTTCTCATTAAATATACACAGTGACATTTTCCCTCTTTTCTCCCCGCTACCCTCTCTCCCCCCTTCCCACCCCCCTCCAAAATCAATAAATATTAAACATATAAAATACAAGAAAACAACATCTTCACACAACAGATATCTGCTGTATTGAGGACCCCACCAAGTTGTGCGTGGCCAACATTAGTTTTGAAAGTCTACATGCTTTCTATTGGTTTTCAATTTAGTTTTCCATATATTCAGTCTGGATGATGCTTCATAAAATAATGTATTTGCATATTGACTTCATTTGCTGCATCATTTACAGTGTTCTGGATGCATTAACCCTTATTATAATTGTTTAGTTTGACTGACAAGATGTGCATTTAGTTTAATTAATGTTGGTTTGTGTCAGTTAAATTTCCCAGTGTTTTATTGCTATTTGTTGGATAAGTACCTGTCTTGTTTTGGACTATCTCTTGTGTTCTACTATCTATTTTGAAAGATTGTCTCCAATAAATGTTATACTGCATAGAAATCATTTTGTTGGCACAGAAGTGAAATACTAATGGTGTTATCATGTGAAGTGTTGGATAATGCTGCAAATTCGTTGTTGACAGCTGCAGTTAAGTTTGATGGTTGTCTAATGTCACTGGTTATTTCTGTATGATGCTTCATGTTTTATGTCTTTTTTTGTGACCATTTAAATTGCTTGCTGCATTGCAGCCCTATCTTCAACTGATTAAAATGATTGTCCTAGCTTTTTTGATGGGCAAGTTGATTGACATAACGACATTCAAGTTTGATCCATTACCTTTGAGGCTTATAAATAACCCACCCAATGCCCTGAGGATCCACTGCTAATATTATTATTTTCACATGCATAATCATGCAAGCACTCAAGGGGTTAAAGCTCTATCTGTTCTATAATTGTTTGGAATCCCTTCCCTGGGGAAAAAAAAAGTTTTGCAGCAATGGTCCAGTTAGAGTAAATGCAAGCAGAGTTTTTCCACTGTGATTGGGAGAGATAAAAACGAGAGGAGATGGGTTAAGGGTGAAAAGGAAGAAGTTTAAAGGGTGTGTTAGGGAGAACTTCTTCACACAGAGAGCGGTAGGAGTGTGGAATGATCTGCCAACTGAATTGGTAAATGCAGGCTCAATTTTGACATTTAAGAACAATTTGGACATGTACATTGATGGGAGGGATATGGTCCCAGAGGAGGTCAGTGGGTTTTGGATGAATAGTTTGGCACAGACGAGAAGCGCCAAAGGGCCTGTTTCTGTTCCGTAGAGTTATATGGTTCTTTGATTCTATGCTGCATATATGGTATTATACACATAAGGACATTTTAATTGACTGAAGGGCTGCATCACAAATTAAAAGAGATGTTCACTCTGAGAAAATTAAACGTTCTAGATTACTGTGGAAAGAACAATTCACTTGAGAAGAATAACCAAGGTGCAAAGTGATTTAATGCATAATTCGATTTAAAATCAAGGCTTAGGCTCCAAACATTTTACTTGCTTCTACCACCAATGAGCAGATGTACAGTAGGATGACTGTGATTGGCTGAGAGCATAGCAACACCTACTGGCAGGTCTTAAAGGATTGCTCCTAGCCAGACCAGGTCATTCTGGACTGGTCGACCTACTTGTGATATGCTCCAGTCTTTTAATTAATAAAAGCCTTGGTTTGGATCAAGAAGTCTTTGGTTCTTTCAGCGCGCTCTCCAATACATACTTCCCTTCAACCATAGTTTAATTATTAGAACAGTAAACAATGTAATTTTCTGAATTAATGTGTCTATACCCATCAATACACTGTAAATGTTATCCACTTGGGTAGAAAAAAAAAACTCAGAAAGGTAGTGAGCTATTTAAGTGATGATAAATTGAGAAATATTGATGAGGAAAGATATCTGGATGTTGTATGCATTGAAAGCAAGCATGCAGGCCCGTTTAAAAAGTCCAGTGGTATGTTTGCCTTCATTGTGAGAGGATTTAAGAATAGGAACAAGGATATCTTATACAATCATACAGGATATTGGTGAGATTACATCTGGAGAATTGAATGGCATTTTGATCTGGTTTCCCAAGAAAGGACATACTCGATATAGAGTGTGTGCAACTAAGGTTCAGCAGATTGATTCCTGGAATGATAGATCTGCAATATAAGGAGAGATCAAGGCAATTTGGAGTGTACTCCCAAGAAGGATATGAGGACATCTCATTGAAATATATAAAGTTACGTCAGGCCTAAACAGACTGGATTCAGGAAGAATGTTTAGTTTGACCAAGAAGTCTCGAATCAAAGGGCCTTGTCTATCAATAAGGGATAGCCCGTTCATGATAGAAGGTGGTGAAGTTTCTTTACTCATCTTGTGGTGAATATATAGAATTCTCTACCAAAGAAGGCTCGAGAGGACTTGCTGAATATAAATAAAAAGAACATAATTTCCAAATAAAAAAGACATTTGTGTATGTGGGGAGAGGTGGAGAGATTAAACTCTCTTACCCACTTCTCGGTTTACCATGTTCAATGAACAGCAGATATTTTGAGAACACTTTACATTTAGCCACACTGCACAACACAAATCATCACTTTCGAAGAAGTTGAATGCATTGCTGGCAGCATGCCATGTTTTTCTGTCATGCACATTAGAGGATTTCAGGCACAATACATTCATCTGGCAAGTGAGTCTGCTTGTCAGAAATGGATACGTGGAAAGCAGGACTTATTATGTTGCAATTTAGGTAGCTTTTTTTTGTCAAGCTTTATTACTGTCTCCAACCTTTAATCAATGCAAAAAAAAGTGCATGTTTTTGCCCCACGCCCAAGCAATTGAAAAAATGGCTTCAAATACGCATTACCTCTATTTGTAGGATATTATGCATAGCCTTTACTGCATACTGGCACTGATTTACATTGCAGCTGTGTGTCGAGAATTCTGTAGAATTTTAGATCTGAATTTATAGAAGAGAAAAACAAGTCTTTTAAGTACATGAATAAATCAGACCCTAATCTGATTAAGTCACAAGCCCTCAGCTTTCTCAAGAAACTCTCTCAGATAAAGCTATCAGGACCAAATTGGACAATGTACCTTTCTCCTCTCACACATTGAATAGAACTTAAGTCAATAGGATGCACTAGAAATGTTATATCATTTATGTGACTGACCATTCTTTATTTTAATGTATTTTCAAGACAAAGTATTTTATGCAAATACATGATTGCATAATTATACAATTCTCGCCATGGGCAGAGTAATTAATGGCTGCCCTCATTTAAGCAGAAGCTGGAGATTTTACAATTGATTTCACTGAATTTGATTAATGGACCTGCTGAGAAAAATATATTGAAACAATGATTAAAGAACAATGTGCTTCACTTTGGCACCCTTGGTTAAAATCCAGCTTGAGAACTAATGTAATAGATCATCTTTTTTTGCAGATCTCCACTTTTGGGTTTCCAAGTGTAAATGTTTAATGGAGGTGCCTTTGTTTTTGTGCAAATTTAAATATAATGGTTTAATGAAATCCATTTAGTGACTTGAAAGTGGTCAATATCTTTAGCTGTCTGTATTATGATGCCCACTATTTTTGTCTTGGGGCATTAGAGTTTTGTGGGAGGAAGAGTAGGAAATTCAGTAAATGTATTCCTTGGCCTGGAATTTCCTAAACTCAGAATTTTCCTGATCAATAACAGTGCCTTTGTGGCTGTTTAATAATAATCCTGCTTGTACCATTAACTGAATCTGTCTACTGAACAGAAAAGACTTTGCCGATTTAAAGTAATAGTTCAATGGTTTTATTTAGTAATTTCCATTTTCAACTTGTTCCTTCTTAGATTTTATACTTGCTCCACTTTATTCCTTCATTCAGAGAAAGTATTTTATTCCATCTTTCATTATTAACCAAAAGTTGACATTCTGTAAAGTAGTATATTTAAAATGCATCCATCTAGTACGGAAGTGTCTCCATTTGTAGTCTTTTCAAGTTAATGTCACTTAATGCATACATATCATCTAGCAAAAATAAGAAATTGGGTAAAACTACCCAAATATTAAATTAACTAATACATTCTCATTCATATCCAGTAACTTAGAAGGATATAACTTCACAGAAAAAAGCAAAATACCAGAAAAAAAATGACCTTGGAAAAAGACCCACTTTACATGGCAGGGAGATGCAAGTCACATTTTCATCTCTTGGTATGAACACCAGCTCCTCTCCTGTTTATTGTAACCCTGCTCCCCTCTCTCTTTTGATCACAATCTTAATGACTTATTTGACCTGAACCTGAAATTTTACTTCCACCACTACTCAGCACCAACAATTATTCTTGCTATAGCTTGGCTCTGGTAAAATACTCATATTTGTCATCATTGTGCTCAGTTATTCTTCTGTTTTATTCTTCCTATTCCTCCTTTACTCCTCTTATTCATTCCTTTGCCTTACACATTCAAAATTGTTTTACATGTTTCACCAAGTCATGTTTAGTTATCAGTTCTGTACTTGCTACAATGGTCCCTGTTGCCCACTTTAAAATCACAGCCCTGTCTTTAAATTTATCATGTTCTTGTGCTGCAAGATCTATAAATGCTTCTGGATATAGAGTGATGTAAAGTTTCACTTTTGGTCTATGGAATTCCAATTCCCTTCATCCCATCAGCTGTGTTTTCTAATATATCTAACCCTACCCTCTGTAATTTTCTCCTTAGATCTGCCTCCTTTTCTTGAAGATATACTCTAAAGCCCATGGTCTTAATTAGCTAAGCACTGGTTCATCTAACCTGTGCTTCAGATCACTGAAGACCAGACCCTCATTT
The DNA here is from genome assembly GCF_036971445.1 of Narcine bancroftii. Taxonomy (NCBI): domain Eukaryota; kingdom Metazoa; phylum Chordata; class Chondrichthyes; order Torpediniformes; family Narcinidae; genus Narcine; species Narcine bancroftii. Next base: position 418,572,663 of record NC_091469.1, read on the forward strand.
ATATTTCACTCAGGACTAATTTCAATTAAATTATGGAATAATCTAGGGGATTGCAACCAAATTTATCTCTATATGTGCTCTGATCCAAGATCCAAGCCCAAATTCTGGACTATATAGATCGAGGGAGAGATGGGAATTGGATTTGGGCATTGTAATCGATCCACAATGCTGGTCAGATCTATGTGTAAATAGTATAACTACCCTAATTAATTATAGATATACACTGATTCATTATCATTTTCTGCACCATTTATATCTCACACCTTAAAAAATACATAAAAGTAAACTAGAATTTTCTGATAGGTGTTTTAGGTGTGGTATAGATGTTGGTATCTTTTTTCATTCCACCTGGTTATGCACAAAATTAAGACACTTTTGGATAGAATTGGGGGAAGTGTTGACAAAAATTGTGGGGGTGAACTTCCCTTTAGACCTGGAATTGTTCCTTCTGGGGAATTTGGCAGTTATAAAAGTTAACTTCTCCAGAAGTAAATCTAAATGTATTAAAATTCCATCGTCAATAGTCCCTTGCAAGTGTGAAGGTGTGAAAGTGTCCTGGTAAGGTATGGTCTAGTGTGAAATGCCAAATCTCCATTCCTATCCTTGGACACTGAACGGCCGATTTAGTGGGATGCAAGTGTGAAAGAGGCTAATGTGACTCTGAAGCCCCTTTCACACTTGCATCCCCTTTCATACATGCATCCCCCCTCACAATTGCATCCCAGTAAATCAGCAGTTCAGTATCCTGGGATAGGAATGGGGGTTTGGCCTTTCACACTAGACCACTCCTAATTGGGGCACTGAATGCTTTCACACTTACAAGAGTTTATCCCCAGTGTTTGGTCTATTCTACCTTTAATAGGAAGTGCCTGCAATGCAATTGCCCATTTCACACTTGCCTGATCTTAATAATGACATCTGTAGACACTGGGGATTGTACTAGGGGTCAAGGCCAGCAATCCCAGGCATGAGATGACATCATCTGACGCTGGCGTTGAGCTGATTTTGCTTTCACACTTGCCACTTTAAAGGCTGATTGGCATTCGATTCCTGGGATCACAGGGAAGTCTGAAAGGGGCTATAGATACCTAAATGGATTTTCCTTCCACAGAATTAACATTGTATTCCACTGGTATTCTGATTCTGTCTCTCTTGCCGTCTCTGGGTCCTTTTTCTTGTGTTATTTGCAGAAATTACTTCCAGATTTATATTTTGGAAACTTTTCCCTTTTGTACTGAAAATTTCTTTATTGGCACCTCATGTTGCTATCCACAATTCTTACAACATCTCAACAACTTGGGCTTCATTTTTCCTATTCTGTCTTTTGTCTCATATTTCTTTGGCCATCTAACATACTTTGGCTAGCTTTGGGTGACTCCACATCTTTATTTGTCTATATACACTTTTCTGGTTAATTGTATTTTATGCAACAGCTATTCCTTTAGGCCTTTGTTCCCAGGTTGCTTAAATAACCCTTTCTTTGCTATGTTAGTCCTTCAAATCAGCAGAAGTATGATTACCTGTTCACATTTCTGGCTCAATCAGAAGGTCGCCAAGATTTTTTTCCCCTGCTCCAGGTAAAATGGATAAAACAGTCGAGTTGCATTTTAAGGTATATTGCAATGTGGTTGTAGATCATTCCATTCTATTGTATGCTCCACAGTATTTAAGCAGCTGATCCAGAATTTCTCTGATCAATATTCACTTAATGGGAGGTTGATAGGGTTCCATTTTCTAATGTGTATTCTACAAAAAAGTAGTTAGATCGCTAGTTCCGAACAGTCTTTGTCTAGCACTTGTGAAACATAGAAGGGTGACACAATGATGCAGCTGGTAGACTCACCACTAGAGACCTGACTCTGGATGCTGTCTGTAAGAAATTTACACATTCACCTTGTGAATGTACAAATTTCCTCTAAGTGCTCCAGTAACCTCCCATATCCAAAAGATATATGGGTCAGTAGGTTAATTGGTCTCTGATAATCATCCCAAATTTGTAAGTAAATGGTACAAACAGAAGGAAGTTGATAAACTGTAGGAGGAATGGGAATAATTAGGTTTAGTGTAATGGTTGGCATGGACTCAGTGGGCCAATGAGTCTCTATGATTCTGTTAGAAATAGAAATCCCTTAACAGAAATTGCTCAAGACAAAAATTGAGAACAAAGAACATTTATTATAACAACAATGCAAAGTTGGGTGCTTCCCCTTACCCTGGGAATACACACCTACACTGGGGCTCACCCAACTTTTATACAGTGAATTTCAGTATCAGAATACCCTCCCCCTTACATTCTTCTGCCCCCTGGATGGGTTTGGCATAGGCAATCCTACCTGCCTATGTGCAGTTTCAGTGGACTTGGAGGACCAGGGGGTATCCTGTCGGTGTCTTCTCATGTCATTATCCCCATTGTCCTTATTCACAACCTTGCCCTTGTCCCCATTCACACCTTTCCAACTCTCAGAGCTACAGTCCCTTCATACGCAGAGTTCGCTAATCCTGTCTAGGGTTTACTAATTAAATATGCCTAACTTGATAAATCTGTGTATGGCTTACTAATTATATATGTAGAAATTGGTACTTCTGTCTAGGGCTAGGAGACCCTTATCTCATCCAGACTATCTCAACTTCCTACATTCTATTATTCCTCACCTCTCCTTATCTTATTCATACGGTGAGCTCACTGATCCTGTCGAAAGGACTAGAAGGTTCTTATCCTGCATCCTAATTTCCATGCTTAGCCTGTTCATACTGGTTTAATCCATCACTCTATGTGTCTGTACTAGTTTCCCCATCTTTCATATTTTTATGTCAAGTTTCCTCATCTCTCACAATCCTCACTTCTCTTTTAGATCAGTGATACTGATCTCTCCCAATTCTATAACCGAAAAGCACCCCATTTCCAAATATTGTCCAGAACTTGTAGCATTGGGCTAAAAGTTGCAATCACTGGCAATCTCTGTACAGAGGGGAACTCAGTTTGGATGCATTTGAAGATGGTTTGGCCTGGAACAGGGTGGCACGGTTAGTGCAGTGGTTAGCGCGACACTATTGCTGCCCTATCAGCCTGAGTTCGAAATCAGCACGCTCTGTAAGGAGTTTGTTCTCCCCATGACCTGCATGGGTTGCCTCCAGTGCTCCAAAACGTACGGGTTATAGGTTAATTGGGTGGCACGGTTTCAGTGGCCGAAATCGGCTTTTACCATGTTGTAAATGATTTTAAAAAAGTCCTTTGAAGGACTCCATCGCTGACACATCTTTGACCAGCAAGTTATGATATCAGTGGAGAGTTTTTCCCTTGAATTTTAGCAGGGCTTATTGACATCATACTTCACAATGTAACAAAGAAAGAAATATTTACTGGCTTCCTCCAAGATGAAAATAAACTTGAACTAGGACTTTCCAGTGGTGAAAACACAAAACAATTTGGCAAATAATCTGTGGGATGAGAGATTGTTCAAAGACATTTGATATTTTCATGTTGCACATTTGGAAGACCAGATAAAAGGTTTACATCAGAATGCAGGTGGATTATCCTAATCTGCCTTGTGGAACACTTATCTTTTTTAATTCTTGCAGGAATTTATCAGACATGGGTGTGGAACAATCTAAACTCTTGTACTAGGTATTCATGTTTTGAAGTTTGAATAGTGTGTTTGGCTGTTGGCATGTAATGTGAAGGGACTCACAGTGTCTGTTTCAACAAGCTGCGCTTCAAAAGCAGCATAAAAATAACACTTCTGCTGATATAATCACTTTGCTGTTGTTAACGTGGCCTTGGCTGTTTGCCTTTGCAGCCCCTGGTGAGCCTTTATTGTGCAAATTTGCTGATGGAGGGCAGAAGAAAAGACAGAATCAAAGCAAATACACACAAAATGGAAGGCCATGGCCCAGAGAAGGAGAGGTGAGTTGTTCTACACAATTTCAGTTCTGAAAGAGATTATAAAGTCAGTGCTATGGCACTGCTATATGTTTATTGGGTTTTCCATCCGCCCCGCCTCCCCTGACTGGCACAAGGTATTTTTAATGCATTTATTTACAAAGACAAGGAAAGGCAGCTTGATTCAGCACCACACCAAGTCAGTGATGAAGCTGCTAATTTTGAAATTCTGCCTCCAATAAAAACAAGTCAGGGATCACTGAGCTGTAATTGTACATGATCTCTTTTCCAACCAATGTCTGATTTCTTAACCATCGTGATAGAATAGTTACAGGGTGGAAGGCCATTCAGCCCATGAAACCATGCCTGCTCTGTTGGACTCTGGCTTTAATTTATTTACTCTTAATTTAGTCTATGTGTGAGCTGAGTCCAGCGCGTTCGTTGAATGAAGTGATAGGAGAAGGTATTCGGTTCAACAGTCAGTTTATTACACCACACAGCACAGCACAGCACAAGAATAAAACTTAACAGAGCTCTGGGTCAGTCTGTTAGTTCATAGGTCACCTGCCAGTGAGCTACTCCCCGAGACTGACCCCTATTGTCCAGTTGGCACAGTTTATATAGGTCAATCTTATCACACAGAACAAAAGTTGTTTTCCCTGCTAGATCTTTTTGCATAAGGGTTATCACAAGTCATCTCCTGTTTTGCAGATTTCTGGGGTGTAGCCTTCCCATGTTAATCCTCCAGGCCAGACTATCCTGTTGTTTAGATCTGAAATTAATTCATCCCCAGATATTTCTAATCACCATACGGTCCCTGTCTGGCCAATTTCTGCTGTTCTCTTTAACACCTCCTCGTGCCTTAATCTTCCTCCTAGACTGGTTTTCCATTCCCTTTGATTCTTGCGGGCCATTCTTTGTTCTGATCTGGCCTGTGTCTCCTGTGCTACTTCCCACCTCCTTCAGTTGAGCATTCCTCCTAAATCGTTTTATGCATATCCTCTCCCTGTATCTTGGGAGCAGCCAATTTTGTTCAGCCAACTTTGCTCCATGCTGTGACAGCCACTTAGCCACATTCCTCTTTCCCTGACTCATGCAGTACAAATAAACTTATTGATTAATCATTTATTTCATAATGTTTTAACCCCTAGATTCCAACAGCTCCCAGATTGTCCTATTTTTCAAGGCTCTTGATAGATATTTTTCTTCAGGTGCTCAATCTTTTCTGTTTTGTGAACACTGATTGACTTCATTTCCATGAACTTTTCAAGCAGTGAGGTCTAGATTGTCACCAATGTTTGCATAAAAAATGTTTCCTCCTCACATTTTTATCTTTGTTCCCTATCACTTAGTCCGCTACCACCATTCATTTTACATTTGTGACTCCTAATCCTTAAGCAATCTAATGGGTATAACTTCTCCCCATGTTCCCTTTCTGACCTATCATGATCTTGTAACCTTTATCTAAACTTCTCTGAACCTCCTTTGCTGCATGAGGAACCTCAATGAGAGGCATCTTCTCATTCATCCAAAAGTAGCTGAGCAGAGTACATATTGTCACTCTGCACAGGAATGAAGGGAGGATAATCTTGGAGGTAAACTTGCATTCTTGAAGAAGGACTGCACTTTTGTGGGCAAAAGTAATGGAAGTTGTAACCCTCTTCCACAAAAATCACATTTGTAAACGGGACCAATAACCAACTCAGTCCTTGGCCTTAGTTGATTGTATGAAAATAGAAGTTGCTTTTAGAAATCTTTATTTTGAAAAATCTTAATGTATTCAGAGTTGTCCATGGTCTTTCCTCCACATCTGTAAACATCTTCATCTCTGTAACCCTTTAAAATATTTGTGCTGTTCTAATTCTGTCCTTTGGGCCATCCCTGAATTAAATTGCTGCTGTATTGACAGTTGTGCTTTCAGGTGACGAGGTGGACCAAGTTCTGGAATTCCATCTCTAATTGTCTCTCCCTCTCTATTTTTCTTTCCTTTTCAATTTTTTAAAATTTAAAACTTGTATTTCTAATTGTGCCTGCGATCATTCCCAGAAAGCTCCATATATGTCAATGCATTAATATAGTCATTTGCTCATGCCCTTCTTGACTAGGAAATATTTAGTTGCTAACTAAATGGAAATTGTTTTATTGTTAAGAGGGACAAGGTTCTAAGAGTCATGTAGCTCGTATAGTAACTTGTCTTTGCAACTAAGTACATCCTAACATCATTTATGTGGTTGCATAAATGTTCATGATCAAACAACAAAATTATCCTTTTTTTTCAAGTATAGAGATGTTTTAAATATTTCTTCATTGCTAATAATCATCATTCTAGAATAACAAATATGCATAATTCAACAGCCAGCCCTTACTTTAGAGACATAGGTTGAAGCCTTGTTCAGAGATGATGCACATGCTTATCTTTGGCAACTGTAAGAATCCAAACTGAATTAGTTTAAACAAGATTCAGACTGCTCTCAATTGATTGCAAAGCTCTCTTTAATGCACAGAGTTAATATCATTATTATTTATGAAAAGTTCAATGGATACTCCAGCATTTCTTGCAAGAACCAGTTTTGTCTGTGCAGTGCCTTTTCAAAGGGATTTGCTGCAACAAAAGTCCTCTTCATGTCGCATGCGGCTCTCAACTTTTCAATGCCTTTTTTTCAACTGAAAGTCAAAAAAGTAACTCTAAATTCCTGTCTTTGATTATCACAATTCAAGTTTTAGCCATCTGTTTTATTTGGCGAACTCGTAAAAGCATTTAAATTCAATTTCTCTAACTGCATGTCACTGAGGCAAAGTTTACTGGAAAATAATTGTTTAATTTGGAGCCACCTGGTGGAGTGTTTCTTGTTCTGCTTCTCAGGCTGTGTTCATTAATTCTTGCCAGGAAACCTAATTTATGCTGTGGTGTAATTGGTGCCACATTTTAGGGAGGGCTTCCCAGCCACTCATAACTTATTCATTTAAAGTGCATGCTGTTGAGGATATTATCAAGGTCAATTTTTGAAAAGGGCACCCAGTTGGCAGAAAGACATCAGTCACTATCCCAAGAACTTTTGCCAAAACATAGACTCATGGAAAATAGGAGCAGTAGGAGGCCATTCAGCCCTTTGAAACTGCTTCATTGTTCAACATGATCATGGCTGATCCTAATCCTAATTTTTTTCTATACCTTTCATTCTCTGTAGTATTGTGGACTACATCCAACTCCTTTTTGAATATATCAAATAAAGTAACATAAACAAAATTACAAAATAAGTAATTATGTTGAACTGAGTTTAGCTTTGATCCTGAAGCTCTGTGGAATTTGGTGTCAGAATTTGTTGAGTTGAAAAACTAAAATAAATGTGCAAATTTAATTTGCAACCTAAAACAAAATTTAATGAAATTTTAGTTTTAGTTGAAATGTTGCAACTGTATAAGGTACTGGTTATTTCCAATGATCTTCACTATTTTCATTTTGCAGTAACAATCCACATTATGACATTTTGAGTAATTTTTTTTGAATGGCATGAAACTCCTTGAAATCATGAACAAATATTCCTAAAATGGAAGTTGGTATTTTGTGCTATGTAAACTTGTTACATTACCTTTTCGTGGATTTTGAATGGGCTACTCATAACACTGAAGAACACAGTTTTTTCCAAAAAGTTTACTTCCTGAAAAAGAAATTGGGGATTATGATAGACAACTTCAAGCTAAACACAAAGATAATTGCCAATTATCTGTATCATGTAGGAAGTTAGAGAAACATTAAATTAACTTTTATTGAATTTAGCATGTTTAATTGCATAATGTACCACTGAGCCAAGCTCTCAGGTTGACTGCACATGTTGCCCAACAAATGTGAGGAGCTCAGGGTTTGTCTTAGTCATCACTTTTACAATCAAAGTAGAGCTCATAGGTTTTCCTCATAAGTGCAGTCATGCTGTGTCTTTGAGCCTTAAGTGTCATTCTGTCACAATGTAACAGAATGTATCGCAGCTGTTATGACATTAACAAGACACTTCTACTGTATTGAATCTTCCTGAAGTCAATAAATGCTACTGTTAAGTACACTCATTATACTATTGCCTGAAGAACATGTACATCAACATGTGTTCAGTTAAGTAACGCACAGCATCTGTATTGTGAGCTGCTTTTGTAGTCTGTCTGCATCTTTCCTGATTAAGCATGCCAAAGCCTAACACAACATTTGCATAGCACCTGCACTGAGTGCATGCCCAGGCATGCTTGGACTCATCAAAACAGCTTGCTTTATGGGCAATATACTAGTTGACTTAAAACATGACAGGAATTCACAAAAAGAGGTTGCGCTGCCGTTAAAACAGCTCTGGCAGCACTGTCATTTGTTTTTCCTTTCCTTTTTTGCCTAACCTTCCTAAATGATGAATACCTGGAAAATTGCTATAGAAGAAGTTTAAATGCAGGATGATCCATTATATCATACCAATTTACTACTGTTTGTATCACTAGTACATCTACCTTGTTGTTGATATATACGAATGAATATTGTGCTCCAAAGTTTGTCCATTAACATTCTTTTGTAATCTAACCTTATTTGCTGTTTGTCTTTCTTCCTGCTGTTTATTTATTTTGTTTATTACATTTCCAATTTTCACTTCCAGTTTTATTTCTCTCCCACCTGTTTCTTCTCCCAAGTTTTCAGAGAGAGATGCATCTTTGGAATTCTCTGCTCAAGAGGTCTGTGAAGCCCCAGTCATTAAGTTAACTTAAGAGAGAGCCCAATATATTTTCAGGTATTGAAGGAATCAAGGGAAATAAAGTTAGTGCAAGAAAATGGCACTGAGATAAACATCAACCTTGATCTTAATAAATAGTGAAGCAGTATGAGGCTCCAGTAGAAAAACTCCTCATCCTATTTCTTAAGTTAACAGCAGTAAAAGTGATTTTGTAAGCATTAAGCTGCACATGCAGTTCATATATTGACTGTGACAACTTACATTTATTTGGCTGTTGATGACTTTGAGGTGTTGAAAATTGTTGTTAAATATGTTTATTTTATCATTTTGTCCTTGTGTAATTGACATGCTTGTTATCTTGTCATTGAAAGTCACAGGAATTGCAAATTGTTTTATTTATTATAGATTAAATTCAGGTAACTTATTAATACAGAGTAATTGTAATGCAAATTACAGAAATTGCTGGTCCAAGCTTCACCAATCATGAGGCCATATTTACATAATAACTATGCTTGAGCTCAATGCTCACATTTCCTTCTTTCATTGGACCAGTGATTTGAACTTACTCCAAAAATTCAAGTAGAAAATCTTGGTGAACTTACGCTAGTATTAAGAAAACAGATTCTGGCCATAATGTGTTTCATGGATATGATCGCCACGATATGACAAGAACTAGAAAAACACTGACAATGACAGTACTTGACCTTTACAACTTGACAAGTGCCTTTGACTTCATCAACCAGGAAAATTGTGGAGAATTGCTTTTAAAGTCATCTGCCATCAGAAATTTATGCAGCTGTTAGTTCTTCCCCTAGGCTGTTCTGACAGCATCTTCCAAACCTAGGATCTCTTTCAACAAGAACAAGGATGCAGATGTATGGGAATACCACCACCTGTAGTTTTCTCTCTAAGTTGCACACCATCTTATCTTCATTACCAATCCTTCACTGTCACAGGGATGAAGTTCTACCTCAATACCATTGTGAGTGTACCTTTGCCAAAAGGACTGCAGCGGGTTAAACATTCAGCTAATCAACACCTTCTCAAAGGCTATTAGGGCAATAGCAATTAATACTGACCTTGCCCAATGATATCTAGATCCCAAAAACTGAAAAAAGGCAAGAATTCGATGTTGTCTTTCCTATAATGCAAAAATGAATACAATTCAAAGTATTTACCTTACATTTCGGTGTATAAGTCTACAAAAATCTCTCAAAAAGGAGTGAATTGACTTACATGCTGGCTATACTTTTGAGTCTTTAAATTCAACGAAAAACCAATTTGGCATCGATTCAATCTATAAGTCAACACTGGAAGCACCTCTCCACCACTGGTGCCGACCCACCCCGACACCTCCCCACTGCCAGGCACCACTATAACCCGCCCAGATATTCTACAATTGTAAAACCCAAGGTCCCCACTCCTAACCTAGGTTGCAGGTGCAGCAGGTTGTTAAGAAGGCAAATGGAATGTTGGCCTTCATCACTAGAGGAATTGAATTCAGGAATAGGGAGGTAATGTTGCAACTGTATAAGGTACTGGTGAGACCGCACCTGGAGTACTGTGTCCAGTTCTGGTCTCCATATTGGAGGAAGGATATACTGGCTTTGGAGACGGTCCGGAGGAGGTTTACTAGGTTGATCCCTGGGATGAAGGGGTTGACTTATGATGAAAGATTAAATCGTCTAGGATTGTATTCGCTCGAGTTCAGAAGAATGAGAGGAGATCTTATAGAAACATATAGGATTATGAAGGGTATGGATAGGATAGATGTAGGAAGGTTTTTTGAGCTGGCCGGGGAAACTAAAACGAGAGGACACAGTCTCAAGATTCGAAGGAGTATATTTAGGACAGAGATGAGGAAAAATAGTTTTTCCCAGAGAGTAGTGAATGTTTGGAATTCTCTAACCAGGGAAGTGGTTGAGGCTGCCTCATTAAACATATTTAAAATTCGGTTAGATAAATGTTTACATGATAGAGGAATTAGGGGATATGGGGAGAAGGCAGGTAGGTGGAGTTAGGTCATAAATTAGATCAGCCATGATCGTATTGAATGGCGGAGCAGGCTCAATGGGCCATTTTTGGCCTACTCCTGTCCCTACTTCCTATGTTCCTACCCTGAAGGCCGAGGCCCCTGCTCCCACTGTCTCCAGCTGCAGCCGAGGCTGAAGACTTGGACCCAAAGCCATCTTCCCGGCCAGAAGCTAAAGGTTTTTTTACTTACTTGATTTACAGCTTTGTTACTTGGCAACTGGGGTGTTGTGAAAAAAAATTGGGTTGTTGATGGGGGTGTTGACTTATATGCTGGATATACCATATAATCCTTAAAATTAGGCTGAAAAAAGGGGGATAGACTTCCTCGCTAGTCAACTTGTATGCCAAAATATACAGTAATTCCACGTAAAGTGGTTTGATCCATTCAACTCATTATAAGGGCAACTATTTTTAGATCATATTATGTTGGAACAATAATTTTTTTTTGTAATAATATGGTCTGGCCTGGTAGAAAAATGATTATAAGTATATTTTCCCTCATGTCTGACAAATAAAATGTATACTTCTGAAAAGTATAGAAATTCATATCTGCAAATCTCCTTAACTAAATTCTCTTTCTCCTGAGTTGCAGGCAAAGATTAAAGATTGGCAGTAAAAGTTCTTGAAAGTCTGTAGACAATAGTAATTTTGAGATACCATTGTTTGCAGTGTGAGGGAGAGAAGCTTGACATACATAATAACCCAAACTGAAAAATAATTCCCTGGAATTTCTTAGAAGATATAGCTGACATAGCAATTGCTGCAAATGTGACAGAAGACGAAAGACCTGAGAAAAATGCCAAGGTAATGCAATCCAGGAGATTCCTGTTTTGAGGGATCTGTCATAAGGGTAAATGACAAGAGGGTAAAATCCTCCAAAGGTGTTTGGCTCAGATGGTGTACCATGCTTTGGTCCTTAAATCTTGTGTGAATAAATTGGCTGGAGATTTTACAAACATTTTCAACCACTTGCTACCACATTCAGAGGTTTTCACTTGCTTCAAGGGAATAAGCATCATTCTGGTGTCCAAGAAGAGCAAGGTGACGTGGCCTTAATGACTGTCAAGCCAGTAGCATTGACATCTGTTGTGACAAAGTGCTTTGAGAGGTTGGTTAAATTCAAGTTCAAGTTTATTTATCATCTGATTGTACCAGAACAATCCGATGAAACATTGTTTTCTGGTCCATGGTGCAAAACAGTGCAAAATGCATTGTTAGAGCAGTCATTCAGCAGTCTCTCTGCCCATGGGAAGGATCTGTTCCTCATCCTGGTGGTTCTGGCTCTGATACTTCTTTTTCCCAATGCTGTGTGCGGGGTGGTAGGGGTCCTCCCTGATTTTATGAGCCCTCTTTAAACAACGATCTCAGTAAGTCCCATTGATGGGGAGACTAGGACCCCAGTGATCCTCTCTGCCACTTTTATGGTCCTGTGGATTGATCTCTGATTCGATGCTCTACAATAACCGTGCCACACTGAGATGCACCTGGCCAGGATGATCTCGATAGAGCTCCTGTAGGAAGTTGACAGAATGGTGAACGGTAGCTTTGCCCCCTTCAGCCTTTGAGGGAAGTACAGTCACTGTTCCACCTTCGTGACAAGTGAGTAGAATTTATCTATCAAGGATAAGTCACTTCTTATGTGGACTGTGAAGAACTTGGTGCTCTCCATTCTCTCCACTACTGAGCTATTAATGTGTAGTGGAAGATGATAGACTCTGATCCTCATGAAGTCCACAATCTTCTCCTTTGTCTTGTCCACGTTGAGACACAGGTTGTTACTCTTGCTCCATATCAGAAGATTTTTACACCTCTTCTCTGTATTTAGACTCGTTGTTGCTGATGAGGTCAACAGCTGTCATGTCATCTGCAAACTTGATGACCCTGTTGGAACTGGATCTGGCATTGCAGTCATGGGTCAGTAGTGTGAACAGGAGAGCACTGAGCACATAGCCCTGAGGTGTGCCAATGCTCAGCGTTCTGGTGCTCACCGTTCTCCTGCCAACCCAGACAGGCTGCGGTATTTCCGTTAGGTAGTCCAGAATTCAATTACAGTGAAATGGGCATCGAGTCCCAACAAGGACAGATTCTCCACTAACCTCCAGGGTATGATTGTATTAAACACCGACCTGAAGTCAATGAACAGCAGCCTGGTGTATGAGGAGTCACTCTCCAGGTGGGTCAGGTTGTGGAGTGAATCAATTCCTATCTCATGAATCACTTGGACCCACTTCAGTTCACCCATCATCACAGCAGGTCCTTGGCAGATGTGTGATGTGGAAAACAAATGACGAGTCTGAACACTGTTCACTAACAACAAGGATCTACATTTACATATGGGGGAAGTCGCAAAAGGGATCACACTCACACACACCGACAAAGGAACTGTAGACAATTCATGCGCGTTGGACCTCCCAATAAATCATTGATACTCATAACTGATTGTGAAACGAGGGTAAAATAAACAGTACCCACAAGCACAGTCTCCCACTCAACTACAGAATCTAATCATACTGATAACAAAAATAAGGCCAACAGTCTTTTCTAGGTAGGCACCACAGTAGCACCACCCCCCATCCCCACCACCCTATACCTGCACACACATTACAATTTACTCTCAAGCGTTGCCCACAGCGCACAACCTGGAATGAAGCTAGGGATTGTTCTCAAGGGAAAAAGAGAGAGAGTTGTTCGAAATGGTGGGCATTACACTGCAGCTGGCTGGAGAGGCCAGCTCAGCTATGCCCAATTGAGGCAAGAGAGCCAATTGTAAGGTGTGCCCTCACCTGTGGGTGGGCTAACCTTGATTGACATGGGGAAATGACTCGACCTGCATGAACAGGTAACCCTCCAGGACCAAGCACGTGGAAATTCCTTTGTTCAGAGCAGTTTCCTGTCCGACCTGTTGGATAATTCTCCAGATAACAAGATGCCATCTTGCAGGCCCTCCAGTCTGTGTTAGATCACGTAGACCTCAGGAACACCATGTCAGGCTATTATTCATTGACTACAGCTCGGCATTCAATACCATCACATCAGCAAAACTCATGACCAAGGAATCTGTGACTCTGTCCATCGCTCTGCGAATGTATCCTCAACCTCCACGTCGGCAGACTCCAGTCAGTGCAGATTGTAAGCATTACCCTCCTTTCTGATCTTTACCACAGGGGCAACCAAAGCTGCGTGCTTAGACCCTTATTCTAGCCAAGTTCAGCTGCTACTCAATCCATTAATTCACTGTTAACACCACAATTGATGGGAGATTAACTGGAATAATCCTCTGGTTAACATTTCACCCCTTGAAAGTCACTGCATTATGTCATTCCATCCACAAACTAATGCAAACTCAGGAGATCTTTATACAATATCACACAAAACAGAAAAGAATGATGCATACCATTATGTGCTTGATGGTTGTTGCCCAGTGAATTACATTGGTCCACCAATTTTCATCTTTTCCCCAAAAAGCCACCAGATTCCCATGAAGTGTTATGTTCAAGGAACTGCTCCCTGACTCATTTAATTTGTTCACTGACTTTCATATGAGAGTATTCCCCAATTGATGTGGAATGTAAGTGCAGCACTCCTTACTAACAACTGCACTCCTGGCTGAAAGCAGGTAGTCCAGGGCTACCCAATCCCTCTGTATGCCCAAGTGCCACAGACATCTCGTTGGCCAGCATCTCTATCATGTTGACCTTTCGCCTGGATTATCCCTCAGATTTTCAAAGTATTGTATATGGTAGCATGCATCCAAAATAGCAACAGCCATACCATCCCAAGGAGAGCCAGGGGTCGGCCCAGCAACCACATATCCAGGGCACACCATTTAGTGCCCAGATAGCACCCACCTTCAGTGGACCATCGGCCGTGGATTCTGTCATGCCTAGGATTTGATTCCTGCTCACCCCCCCACTAGTTGATTGGACCAGTGCTGGTTATACCATCTGCACAAACATTTCTTAGCCCTGCACACTGGTTGGGGACTCACCCTGAGAGTTGGGACTTTAAATGGGGCAAATTGTGCACAGGGAAAGATCAGCCCTTGAGTCAACCACCCCACTCTTTCCAAGAAACATGAACCATGTTTGGTTCAAGCTGAAATTAATCTGGGATCGAGGTTACAATTGGTGCTGAAGGAAAGCGGTGAAGGAACTCTGAAGCTGCTAACAGATCATTTTTTATAAAATTCTAATTGGGTAGTTGAGCCTTGTAAGAGAAGTAGGAATAAATAGGTGTAGTGGGTACCATCTTGCTATCGTTCATATTGTTTCCTCTCTGCTTTTAGCATCTAAATATCAACCTCATGATTCCTTGTCACACAATTCTTGTTTCTGTAGTTACCATTCCCACACAATTTTCAGACAGACTAGCAACTGCAGTTCCTCTCAGCCCCCTCCCCACAGTCATTCCCCCCTCTCCTACATGCTCCATTAGCCTGCACCCTGCTGTACACACACCAATATTTGCAAGCAAACTGACAGGTTGTGTCAGGAAGCTACTGTCAGAGTGGCTGTGAATGAATGCTATGATTAGCCCCTGTAATTTTGACTAGCTATGTGTGCTTTGGATGACTGTGACCTGCTCCTGTTGCTCTCGTCGATGCACACCTGTGCTCCAATTGGTTGATATTACAAGTGCTGGCCTCAGAAGAGTTGCTTCTGGAAAAGATGAGAAAGGAATTGTCCCTTGGATGAATTCTAGCTGCAGTGTCTTTGTAGCAGATGACACTGTTCTGTAAATATCTCACTGCTTACCCTGATTGTGTGAAAGCAGTTCCCTTGCCCATTGCCCAAGTAGAGTGTCTGGCACCATAGATATGCTTCTTGGCATAATGTCAGGTGCAGATGGTCTGACTTATCTGTCATCTGGTCTTCCTCTAACACATTTTCCAATTTCCTTCAAAAGCCAATGATGGTGCATGTTGAAAGTAAACTACTGTATATTCACACAAAAACACATAAGCTAAATTTGTGCATTCCCTTCCTCCAGGAATAGTCCGTCTGGAGGCTCGATGGAATTGTCGACACGGTTCTGATTTTAAACTCATAAAAAAGGCTGACAGTGAGATGTGCATCTGCATGACTTCTACGGATAAGGAAATATTCCATGACCAAAGAAAAATATATTTGTGGTGCTCAGTGTGTAGCAGGGGAGTTTACAATATTCCCACTAATTTATTTCTGGCACAGTTACATCTGGCCAATGTTTTGCTGAGGCTTACCTCCACAATTCACCATAATTGCATTAAAAAACTCAGTTATGCTGTTGTAATGAGCAATACAGAAATTAATACAAGTACAATTGAATGAACAACTATCATAATCCTTGGGTAAGATGAAAAAGTTATTACAGGAGCCAATTGACCTCAACTGTCGCGAGAGAGAGAGAGAGAGAGAGAGAGAGAGAGAGAGAGAGAGAATGTCTAACCTTTCTCCACTGTAGCATTTGTTTTATGTATCCACTATTCTGACTAGAAATATATTCTATATTCATTATTTGCTTGTGAAAAGCTTACATGATATTTCCTTTTACTAGTTTGAGACAAAGTCTTTTTACAATAATTTAAAGTCAGGTTAGCTTCTATCGGATTCCTTAAAAATTTGAATTAAATTGTAAAGTTACCTGTCAGATTCTTCCTTTCTATGTTAAAGGCCGAATCTTTTCTAATTATTCTTGAAATTTTCAGAGCATAATGGGCAACATTGTGGTTAGCGCAATGCTATTGCAGGGCCAGTGACCCAAGTTAAGATCACCTCTGTCTGAAGGGGTTTATATGTTCTCTCCGTGATCGTGTGGGTTTCCTCTGGGTGCTCCCATTTGTGTCAAGTTCCAAAGATGTGCAGTTTAGTCGGTTAATTTATCACATGGGTATAATTGGGTGGCGGGGGCTCATTGGGCCGAAACAGCCTGTTACCAAGCTGTATCCCTAAAACAAGACTCTTCTTTGTACTGACTCCAATGTTTATTTCTTGAAAACTGGAAGTGGATGTAGAATTCAAGCTGCAATCAGAATATTACATTGAAACGAGTCATTGTCATTTCTTCCTATCACTGAACAACAATTTTTTCAAAAGGTTTGCTTCCTGAAAACAAAGGGGATTATAATAGACAATTTCAAGATGAATACAAAGATACTTGCTGTACCACATAACTTTTATTGAATTTAGCATGTTTAATTGCATAATGATGCCGACACATTGCATTAGTTCAACTGACTTCAAATATTTTGCCTCTGATTTTCATTTGTACTCAGCATCTGATGCCTCTCATGTCAGTATCCAACAATAGTCGGCCAGTACTGATGGATTCCAGTTGCCCTGATACTGCTTTTCCATGTTTGCAATGTCCAGGTGAAACCTTTCACCGTGTCCATCACTGACGGCACCAAGATCAGCAGGGAAGGAGTCCAAGTGTGAATGCAGAAAATGTATTTTCACTGACATGTTGCACTTCATGGTGCTATCTGAAATCTGAAATCTCTCTGCTTGAAGTCGGCTTAAAATATGACAGGAAATCACAAAACTGGGTTATATCTAAAAAAAAGGTCCGTGATAGGAAAAAGTTAGGGTAATTTTCGTGATTAGCAGCCCAAAATCTATAAAATACACCCAAAGGGGTTCAGGAAGCAAAATCTTCGCTATTCAGTGTTATTGTTTTCACTGTACAGATTAACATCTGTTTTTGTTTTTCTTGACTGCTGTTTTACATTTGTTGAGTCTTCTTCTGGCTATCATCCCATAGGATGATGATGGTTCCTTTCGGGCAATTTGTGGGATTTGATATGTGCATCCTGGAGTGGCTGTGCAGGCCGATTCTTGACAGACACTACTGGCCCCATATTTGGCAGGCGAGGCCTGGAGGGGCCACGGGGGCAGAATCTCTGTTGTGACACTTCCTACGCCTTTCCTCTGTTGCCTCTTTGAGCTTTTTCTCAGCAACGTCCCCACCTTTTCTGAGGGCGTCCCTCCACTGCGAGAGATCCTGAGCCAGATCCTCCCATGTTGCCGGGGAGTGCCTGTTAAGAGTCTCAGAATTGAAACAACTCCATTCTTTGTAAGTTCAGGATCAGTCAGGTCTTATACATGACACCCATTAAACTGGTTTAGTTGTTTTTGTCTCATCCATAGGCATTTGTAGCTCAGTCAAGAAGACTAACCGTACAGAGGAAAGGCAAACCGATATTGTCAGCATAAGCAAGAGGATCAAAACTTCCTCCGTTATACTAGTTATTGTAATAAAATATTAATGCCGAGAGTTGTGAACAGCGAGTGGTTAAACTGAAATCAAGCAAAGCTAATTGCTTTGTGATAGGACTGGTATGGACAAATGGTCTCCTCCCATGGCATAATTATTCTGTCGTCTAATGGTCCTGAAGAAGATAACCAAGTTCACCATGCCTACTTTACTAATGGAATCAGGATCCATGGTCCATGCTGTTACTTGACTTGGTACATTTGCAAGGGCTCAGCCTTTTTAAAAAATACAATTTTCTTGAAAGGAAGTGTAACAAAGCTGCGAATGGTCATGAAAGCCATTCTCATAGGAATTGTGGCTTGCCAAAAAAATTGCATGGTGCTGGAAGGAACAGGCCCTGTGATTGTTGGACTTTAAGAAGAAGGCCAAAAGGTTACGTATAATGAAATGCTTGATGCAATTTGAAGCACGCCATAAGCAGGATTCATTCTCTCAAGTGGAGCCCTTTTTAGTCGCACTTGGAACCCAGCTTTCCCAGCATAGACACAATTTCATTGGGTTATATTTTTACTATCAGATAACAATAAACTGGACTTGGTTTCAAATCTTAAACAACTGAGGGCACAACCATGAAGCAGCTTTTGATGATTGATGCCCCATCTTCTTTTACAGCTTAAACAATGGACACCTAATGTTTAGGTGCAGCTGTAGAAGATGAGACTTGTGTAAAGTCAGCTTTGATTGAGTTCAGAATATCAAATGTTATCTTTATTTTGACTTTGTTTAGCAACAGTGCAATGGATTACTGATGGATGGAAATTGGAGTTTTTTTTAAATTATTAATACAGTGGGATGAATTAACTGGGGGAGCCAGGACTGTCATTGCTGGGGATATTGAGTTTTATTCAGTGTAGAATGCAGGACTGATTTTAGAGCACACTGCTTGTTTAATAGTTTATAATGGCATAGCAGTCATCGTAAGAACAGTATTATGTGCATGCATTATGCAATGGACTCGAAATTGTATGGTTAGCAGCCTGCATTTTACTCAGTTGCCAGCTTATCATTTGTTGTGGAGGCTAAAATACAATGACAAAGTGAACGACTATGAAAGAAAAGCTTCATAACTGTTGCCAAGTTATAGGGATTTGTTGTTTATGGTAACACATCAGTGGACAATGGAGGAGTAGAATTTTCTTGTAGGTTGTGTTACAGTTCCGATTTTAAATTTATTATTTATAATGTGATATTCTGGAGTCAATGGTGTCTTTCATGATGAGAAAACCTGATTTCTCTACAATGTCATGTGCTTGTTCCAGCTGCTGCTCTCATTCAAGGGGGAAGGATATCTTTCTTGGTATCTTGATATCCATAACCTTTTATAACAGTTCATGGCAGATTTCAGGTATTTCCAGTTTGCCAACCATTGGAAAGCCATAACTGTATGGTAGAGTTCTGCCTGGAACATGTAGCCATCTCAATCACCATGTCCTCCTTGAACTGCAGATACCTTTTGCATTTTTCCTTTTGCATTGGGTCTTCTGTAGTTGTTGAAATATTACTTTATGAATGTCTTAAATGGATATGACGCATTTCGCTGTGGCCAATGGACATTCCACCTTCTCTTTCTTTCAGCAATTTACCACCTTCTTTGTCCTCTGACCATCCTTTCTTGTGTGGCCTGAAACAAGTTGGAAGCACAGGTGGAATATTAAATTGCAACAGAATTTTTAGTGATAAAGAAATGGTTCATAATTACTTATTTGTTTTGGCATTTAACACAGTTGTATATATCTTTAAACTTCTCATCTAATGAAAGCATGAATTTGTGAAACTTTCTGCGATTTAAGTTGACCCACCAGTTTGCTTGTTTGTTTCTTTGCTCATGGGATACAAATGTTCTTGCACCATCAGTTTGCTCATGCCTGACTTATCATTGAACAGAGGAAATATATACGAATCAGTCACATTAATATGTCCAGAGTCACTTCAAAGCCCATGTTGGACAAGTGGCTGTGGAAGACTTTGCAAATCAGTTGTGGTCCAGATCTCTAGTTCGTAGTCCAGTAATTTAATCAGGTTACAGTACCATGTTGTCAGGGAATCCAGCTCACACTTCACCTCTATTGTTGATTATCTATCCAGCTCTGGTCACAATTAAAAATACATTTTGGAAACTAAAATACCTTTTTAATATCATACATATAACTATATAACCATATAACCATTTACAGAGCGGAAACAGGCCATGTTGGCCTTTCGAGTCCGCACCGGTTCACTGATTTTGTGCGCCCTCTTCAGGCATTGGTCCCGGTAGATCTTCATTCAATAACGATGGACGAATTCAATGCAGATGGAATCAGTTTGGTGACAATTTGCCAAAATTCTCTGGACAGGTCCCAGTAAATTGGAAGATCCTATTCAAAATAGGATGTAGGCATGAATTACATCATTACTCTTTTCCAGCCCTGAAACCACACCCTTCTCAAGCTTTGCATTTGTTTGAGTCTAATGTCTTGTGTTTCTTTTGAGATCTTTTCATTCGGTCTTGAGCTCATTCACGTTATTATTTTTTTCCCAATTTGCAGTCTTGTTCCATAGCAAGCTTCTATTTTGCAAAATAAGTCTCTAAGGAAAGATTCACTGTGATTCATTGAAGGTGCCAAATAAATGAAAATTGTTGTTTTTAACATCTTTGCTTTATGATGTAATACAGTGAAATTCAGATTATTTTCCTAATTCTGTTTGATTTGTTCTGAATCTGAGCCTCATTGGCAAGTCCCGAACTTGTTACCTTTTCATAACTCCCCATGAGAAGATGGCCATAGTGTCGTATGGGCACCATAGAACTATAATTCATTAGTTCATTAGGCCCTCACCAGCCATCAATCACGTTTGAACAAATTCTATATTATTTCTAATTTTTATTCTCCCCACATTCTCATTAACACCACCCTTTCACCCCCAAGATTTGATCACTCATTGGCATACTAGGTGCAATTTACAGTAACCAATTAACCAATCAACCTGCACATCTTTGGAATGTGAGGTAACGAGCACCTGGACGAAACCCACATGGCAACATGAAGATTAAAGAAACTTCACAAAGAGACCAAGCAAAGTCAGGATTGAACACAGCTCTGGTGCTAGGATACTGCATCTCTGCCAGCCTCACCATGATGCCACCTGCTGGTAAACATTTATTATTGAACCACTGTAGTCCTGGTGAAGGTACTCTTGCAGTGTTGTTACGGAAAGAATTCCAGGATTTAGACACAGTGTTCACAAAGCAACAATGACAGATTTCCTGTTTAGGATGGTTTGTGACTTTGAGGAGAACCTGCAGCTTGTGGTGTTGCACTCTTTCTACTGTCCTTGTCTGTAGGGTAATGGTGGTGGGTTTGGGAGATATAAAGAGAATAGCCTTGGAGTAGCTGTGAATGCATTTTGCAGATCATGTGAAATACAGTCACTATGTGCCAATGGCCGAAGGAGTGAATGTTTGTGGTAGTAATGTGGTACCATTCATTGATTTGTATGGCATGAAGTCTCTTGTGTGTTTTGCAACTGCACTCTTCTGGGCAACTGAACACCATTTGATCACATTTCCAACTTCTGCATTATTTACAGTGGACTATAGAACACTGCAGCATTAGAAACATGCCCTTTGGCCCATCTGAGCCAAACTATTATTCTATCTAGTCCCATGGACATGCACTAGATCATATTCCTCCAGACCCCTCCCATCCACATACCTGTTCAAATTTTTATTCGATGTCAAAACTGAGCCTGCATTCACCAATTCAGCTGGCATCTCATACCACATTCTCACTACTTTCTGTGGGAGGATGTTTCCTTTAAATTTTCCACCTTTCACCGTGTCCTCTAGTTTTTGTCTCACCTAACCACTGTCAGAAAATGTCTCCTTGAATTTACTCCGTCCACACCCATCATAATTTTGCATACCTCTATCGAATCTCCCCTCATCCTTCTACGATCCAAGGATTAAAGTCCTGCAACCTCCTTGTAAACCTCATCTGCACACTTTCAATCTTCTTGTAGATAGTTAACCCTGACTGTGCACAAGACTGTATTAAGAGGTAAAACCTGCTGCAGAATTCCCAGCCTCTGATTTGCTCTTCTAGCTAGATTATTTATATGGTTCATCCTGGTTCACAGTGACCCTCAGATAATTGATTAGCAGGACGCTCAGCAATATAATGCCATTTGATATCAGGATCTTTAAACGATTTCTTGCTGATCTTCAGGCTACTATCCTCGCACATAAACGAGAACAGGGCTGTCCTCAAATCTTGACTGAAAAGCCATCAGGATGACTCACAGGATCTCTAAATATCTGCATTCCTGAGCAGAATTTGCTTTTAATAAATTCATAGGATATAGGCTTCGCAGGCTGAGCCAGCATTTAGCTGCACACCCTTAATTGCCCATAAGAAGGTGGTAGTGAACTGCCTTTTTGAACTGCTGCATTCATTGAGGTGTTGGTATACCAAAGATGCTGTTAGGGAGGGAGTTTCAGGATTTTGACCCAGCAACCTAGAAAGAAGATCCATATATTTCCAAGTCAGGATGATGTGCGGTTTGGAGGTCAAATTCCAGGAAGTGGTCTTCCCACGCTTTTGCTGCCTTTGTCCTTCTAGTTGGTGAAGTTCATGCAGCGGACTGGGACATTGTGTGGCACTTAAGTCAAGTAGAACCTCAGCACATAGCGGCACTTGGTGGCCTTGGGCTTTCATTCTACACACAGCCCGATGCAACTGCATACAAAGGTAGTATTCAGGATGAGGGCCACGTTGGGTATGCCCTTGCTCCTGTTGTCTGGTGATTTGTACATAGTGACCATTTGGACCCTTTTTAGCTTGGATCCCCATAAGAACTGTAAGACTGGTCTGGGGAACACCATGGTGGACATACGGGGAATAACCCACAGCTGCTCTGTCTACATCAGTAATGAGAGCACCTCACACCTGATGACCAGGTTCTTCCCTGTTATTCAGATGGAGTATCACAGCCACGATTCCAATTACTGGTGGATCTTTGCCATCCACTCTGACCAATTTTTGCTGCACACCTTGGCTCCTCCAAACCAGATCCCAAACACCTTCAGAAATTCAGATCTGACTGTGAAAGGGGTGGTGGACCAGTCACATCAGTTACCAAAGAACATTGCTTCACTCTTTTTCTGCTTTACCTTGGTGCCCAATGCAGGCTGAAAATGGTGGCAGGCTTGACTCGATTGGCAATGGCTTTGGATAGGATTTTGTAGTTAATATTTAACAATGATATAGATCTCTGATTCCTGATATTCCCCTTCTGTTTGAAGATGAGGTTGATGATGTCCTTCCTCATGGAGGCTGACATGCTGCATCCCAGAAGCATAGTGTTTTATACTTCCAGCAGATACAGGCCAACCAGTTCCACAGAATCATGTACAACTCAGCTGGTAAGCCATTGCTTCTGGGGGTCTTACTCAACTCAAAGAAATGGATGGAGTCCGTCAGCTCCCCCAAGCTTATCGGCTAATCCAGACTCTCCTGCTTGCTGTCGTCTAAGACCTCCATGG
This sequence comes from Narcine bancroftii, assembly GCF_036971445.1. Taxonomy (NCBI): domain Eukaryota; kingdom Metazoa; phylum Chordata; class Chondrichthyes; order Torpediniformes; family Narcinidae; genus Narcine; species Narcine bancroftii. The sequence goes on from NC_091469.1 coordinate 418,596,058, forward strand.
TGGAGGACACCAAGTTTTGGGAGGCCATTCTGTCTGCAGCCTTAGTGTCGTAAAGTTCAGCATAACAGGATCTGCTGATCCTCTCTATGCCTGTCTGCAAGGATGTGACTGAGCCATCCTCTTCTGTAAGGCTGTGGATCACAGAGCTCTCTCTATGAACCTTTTGGAAGAAGAAGCATGAGCACATCTCATCCTTCTCCACTTGATAAAGGGTTCAGACTCAAAACGTTCACTGACCATTTCTACCCATAGATGACCTACTGAGTTCCTCCAGCAATTTATTGTTTGCTCAAAATTCCAGCATCTACAGCTTTTTTGTTTCTTTGATTGTGTTTATGTTGGAATATGCTGGTATTTCCCCACAAGAACTAGCTAATTGCCTGCATGTTGGATATTATTAAATGCAAGCTGCGTACTGGCATTATGGGTTTGAATGAAGGCTAAAATTTTCTAATTGTGTGACTCTAATTGGATGGCAAGTCACCTTGATCCTTTTATGGAAGAAGATATGAAACAGAAATGATCCACCATACAACTAATGATTAGAAATGAAACTACTTAGATAATGATATCGATAACATTTTCCTTTTTGAAATACATATTTTTGCATTACTGGCACTTCTATTCCTGCCAGCACTAGAATGGAAACCTGCAGGTTAATTGAAGTTGTTTTTCAGTCAAACTGATCTTTGAGACAAACTATGAAATCATCACAGATAACATAACTTTAAAATGGAGCACATCTTTGTTTTAATTTTTCTTAGCCTAGTTGCTTCATTTTCATGGCACAAGTGTGATACGTGATTGGTGAGTTAGCTGTTAAGAGGAAAGGATGAGCTTGATTTCTAAGTTATTTTGAATGTGAATGTCTATTACAGAAGTCACATTGTGACACCAGTTGCATCATGAGAGCAACATTTTGTGGATTGGAAAGAGAAGGGATGGGAAAGAAAATCAGGGAATGGAAGTGGGGGATGGTAAGGAATGGAAATAGAGTCAGAGGTCACATTGTGACACCAGTTGGTAGGTATTATGCCTTGAAGGTTCAGGTCTGAGAATCACGCTGAGGTCAGGAGCATAGTCAAACAGTGCTGCTTAGATATGGAGCTGTATAGACATGTGGAGTCATGATGGATTTGGAATAAAGGATTATGTTAAAATCTTAATGAGCACCTACCATCATCAGGATCTGTACACTAGTCTCCATGGCTAAGTCCAAATCAAACTGGTTCTATTTCAGTGGGACAGAAGTCTCGGCTTTTGAAGCTCGGCTTTTGAATTAATGGTCTCTACTATTCATGAGTGAGCAATTATTGTCAAAGCACATACTGTATATAACTTGGCATTATGACAGATCATTAATGACTCTGGGCATGAGTACATCTTGCACACAGAGAACCCAGGAAAATGTAAAGTTCAGCACATTGATGCACCTTCAATAACTCTAAAAGACTGGAAGTTATGCAAAACTGACAGGCTCTTATTCACAATAGAATGGAAGCACGTCCATACTCGTTGACCTGAACTGGGGAGGAGGTTGTAGAATGGGTATCTTTATTTGGGAGTCTGTGGGTGGACCCATAGGTACAGTCAGCCAATGGGTGTGCCCCGACAGGTAAATATGCATTTCACCCCTGGTTTTTATTGGTGAGTTAGCTGTTAATAGGAAAGGATGAGCTTGAATTCTAAGGTATTTTGAATGTGAATGTCTATTATATATGATGCCCCTAAATTGTTCCACATTTCAAAACACCTGTTAAGCCATTGATTTATGGGAATCGAACACATCTGTTGTGAGAGGCTTCAAAAGAGCAACATTCTGTGGTGCCTAAGACCCAGTTGCATCATGAGTTGCGAGGGTTGGAGGCATGGGTGATGCAATTGAGAGAGGTCTGTGGATTGGAAAGAGAAGGGATGGGAAAGAAAATCAGGGAATGGAAGTGGGGGGTGGTAAGGAATGGAAATAGAATCAGAAGTCACATTGTGACACCAGTTGGTAGGTATTATGCCTTGAAGGGTCAGGTCTGAGCATCACGCTGAGGCCAGGAGCATATTCACCCAGTCCGGCGGAGTGAAGTGCATTTGATACCATCACAATTTACGTCTCTTGGGCAGTCAGATTTGCCGCTGCGACCATCATAGTATCAGCTGTGACTGCGGAGCAGCGATGGGGTCCAGGACAGTCTGGAGTGCCTGTATGCAGTCATCGCCGTTGGCTTGGTGGGTGCGTGGTGTTGAGTCTGGCATGCAATCCGTGGGGGCTGGGATAACATGCCATCTTGGATGGTGAGAGGTGAAAGAGGTGCAGGGTAATAAGTATTGATTTCTGGAGTCGCTGAAGGCACTGGATCCCTAACAGAGACCATGTCTTTGTGCCAATCAAGTTACACCATATAGGCATATTGGGGTTTGGCTTGGAGGAGATGGGCCCTTTTGACCACTGGGTTGGACTTATGACTAGTATATTGGCAATCCTCTGGGAAGAATGGGAGCTGATGATAAGCCGACTTTAGGTCGATGATGAAGAATACCCAATATTGCGCGATCTGGTTCACCATGCCAGATATATGGGGAGAGGGTACGCATCCAGCTGTGTTTATCTATTAATGGTCTGACTACCATCAATGGAGGACCTCTTGGTGCCTGTCACATTGACCACCGCCAGTGGGCTGATATCGCCTCAAACCGTGCATCTTGGCGCCTCACAGTTCGGCGGGCAGCAACCTCCTTTGAAGAAGACCGCAGAGCCCACCTCACTGACAAAAGATAAAGGAGGAAAAACCCAACACCCAACCCTAACCAACCAATTTTCCCCTTCAACCGCTGCAACCGTGTCTGCCTGTCCCGCATCGGACTTGTCAGCCACATTTACCCCTCCATAAATCTTCATCTGCGAAGCCAAGCCAAAGAGAAGATCATCGATAATCATTCTGCTTTTCTCCCCATGACTCACCACAACCATTTGTGCTCTCCAAGGACTGAAGCTGGTTTCAATGATCCCCTCGTTGAGTAGCCACTGCACCTTTGCCCAATAAAGGCCCTGTCCCCGCCACTGTACCATCTTCTTTTGGTGGTGATGTGTTTACAGTTGGGGGTGAAGTTGGAAAACAGTGGGGGAAGCAAGATTTTGAGGGTGGAGAGTCCACAGCTTGTTGCCTGGAGGCAGGCAGGGTAGGCTGAGGGATAGTTGCCAGTAGAGCGCAGTGGCCATTTTAAAAACTGCTGGTTACTGACAGTGGGGGGGGGGGATGGAGAGGTGGGGATGGGGGTGAGGGTGGGGAGATGGTGCCTGTCATACTCCATCATAACACTTTTAAGGTGACATTGAAAGTCCAGTCCCAGTAGCATGGCAGCGCACAGCTGCGTCAACACAAGGTTTGAAGTCCTTATAGTCCATACCCTGCATGGTCAGGGTCACAGCGCAGTAGCTGTGGATATCAGCCATATAGGACTTGGAGGCCAAGAAGACTTTTTAGCTTACTGGCCTTACAATGGGGAGGGTGTCGTGCTATGCCATGTCGGGATGGATGAAGCTCTATGTGCTCCCACTATCGAACAGGCAATATGGCTGTTTTCCTGGATGTCCATCATTGATCTGGTGAGTTGATGAGGACTTCCTTGGTCCAGCATGGTGGGAGGCCAGTGTCAGGTCACTACTTGTTGATGGAGTGGAGCGTTCATGTGTTCGGTCAGAAGATGGCAGCATCCAAGATGGCAGCCCCCGCGACTCGCACGTGGTGCTGCTGGGTCTCCAAGATGGTGTCCAAGATGTCGGACCCCACAATTCTCATGTGGCACTGCTGGTTCCCGGGGATGGCGGCGTCAGAGATGGCAGCCCACACATGGTGCTGCTGGGTAGAGGTGGTTTGGATCTGCACAAGTTCGCGTAGTGTCCCTTATTCCTGCAGCTGGAGCAAACTGCATCTTTTGCTGGGCAGCATTTCCTTGGGTGCTTGCCCAGGCCACCGCAGAAGTAGCACTTTGGGTATGCATGGAGTACAGCAGCTGTGGTCGGGTCGCACACATGACATGGCAATGGTGGTGTTTGGTGCTTACAGAGTATGGCTGCCATGTTCGGATCGCTGACGGGATGCGATGGTGGCAGCGTATCTCAAGTTGGCAGTGGCCATGGCAACCCCAAGGCAGTCGCGTTGTCAGCTGAGTAGGCCTCCATACTCTGAAGGGCCTCCTCCATTGTGCCTGCCAATTCGACCACCCTTCATAGTTGAGCTCACCTAGCTCTAACGGTCTCTGATGGATGTAATTGGAGCTAATGCCTGCGACATAGGCATCTCAAATCAGGTCCTCCATGTTCTCCATGGCCGTCACAGCCTTTCATTTGCAGGCCCGTCCAAGGGTTCGCAGGGCCCAGAGGTGCTCAGTGCTCAATTCCCCAGGTCACTGTTTTCCGGTCACTAGGAGATGTCTTGCGTAGACCTCATTTGCCTTTTCAGGTACTGGCCTTTCAAGATGTTCATTGCCTCTGGATACAACGCGGCATCCCTGATCATCAAGTACATCAAGGGCCCGACCCAGGAGTGCAGTACCTGTAGTTTGTCATTCTCTGACCAAACAAGAAGAAGCGCGGCCAGAATTCAAAGGTTGTAGAAGCCTAATGCGATTGAGTTTCGATTTCCAGCTTCTCCGGCTTCAGGGTCTGCTCCATTGTCAAAACGTATTGTGAATAAAATTGATGCACCATCAATAACTCCAAAAGACTGGAAGTTATGCAAAACTGAATAAAACAGCTTTTATTCACAGTAGAATGAGGCACGTCCATGCTGGTCGAGTGTCCTGAACTGGGGAGGGGCTGTCGAACAGTTACCTTTATAAAGGAGTCTGTGGGTGGAGCCACAGGTACAGTCAGCCAATGGCCGTGCCCCGATAGATAAATATACAGACAGTGGTTTACCACACACAACTTTCAAGATAGAATTCCTTTACATTGCATGCAGACATCTGTATATTTCCACACAAAAGATTTTCTCTGTCATGAACAGAAGTAACGTTTGCACACACATTTAAAGCACATAATCAAAACCTTGGAACCATAAGACCAATCATCCTAAGAATTAGGTTGATGTACTAAAATAAGTAATTTTCACAAAATATTACTGTTTATTAATTTCCTTTTTCATGTTATATTACACATCTTTGGCAAGATTGTGATTTATTTCCCAACTGTAGTTGACCTTGAGAAGGTATTTTTGTGGGCCACCTTCTTGGGTCACTGCACTTTTTGCAGTGAAAGTAAATTGCAGAATGTTATTGCGGTAAACCACTGTTATGCAATGATTGCCTGTTGCTGGCTGGACACGCCTCCCAAGACCGATCCTTTGCATGCTCCCTATTCAACTCTGCCTTGATCAGTCAATGAGGTTGACAGCCATTCCTGTCTATAGTTAATAAAAGTTGAACAATTTCACATCTTCAGCCTTTTGTGATAATTGACGGTGATTCCATTATCCTATCAATAATGAAGTTGCAGTTATGAGGAATTTGAATGAAGGATTCATGTTTATGTTATCTTATGATTTTTCAAATGATTCTGTTCTTCAAATAGCAATATTTTCCTTATAAAAATATATATGAAATGCATGATATCCACTGTCAAATTAATAAATGGTTAATGTACTCAGGAGACTATAGGCATGGGCATCATACTAGTCTAGATAAGCTTGACATTTTAAAAGAATGAATAAAATAAATTTAATGCAATCTTTAAAGGACTATGTGGCGATTGCCTGACATCTTGTCTCTCTGTACAGTCAATAGTCTGGTTCTCATCCTTTGTTAACTATTGACAAATAGTTCTGATATCAGAACTATCTGAACCAGATGAATTCATCGTTGATAATATGTCAATATAACTTGACTGATTTCGAGTCTCCAGCATTCAATTTTCACACATTTTGATCATTTCTTTGAAGGTTGTTTTTTAATGTTTGTTTTAGGCAATTGATATACAATATTTCTTTAATTGGAATCATCTTTCTCACTGAAAATTTCCTTGTGCAATGTCACAGTTTTTCATCTTATTACTCTTGTCAGCATGGACTGTAATGATTTTATGATAGAATGTGGTTAGGTTCAGGAAACTATTGAGGAATGCTTGCACCAATATCCTGGAGTTGAAGTTAACAGCCTTCAAACACCACAACTCACGTCCTTGTGTTAGGAATGTTAGAAAGCTCAACATTTCCCCTTGAACCTCACCATTTTAATGGGGCTGCGTTTCACCATACATGCCAGCATGACTCAATGCAAATCTTACTAAAAGATATTATCATGTTTGTTGAATGCCCGAGCAGAAATAATGCATATTTCTCTATTTCTCTCTCTCTCTCAAAATATATTTTTTCATGCAGGCAGTTTCCCAACAAGAGACATTGTTTTAAAGACAAATCTACAGAACCATTGCTGGGCATCTCCAAGTGAAGGGGCTTTAATGCAGCATTTCTTTCTTGGTATGGGTAGAAATTAACTATCAGTTACTTGCTCTGAAAAATACATAGAATTCATTTCTAAAATTAGATCGGCTTTTCAAGCCAATGGAGCCAAAGAGCTGGAAATAGTTTTGCTAAATTTCAAATCCAAATATTTAAGGTAAGTAACAACAATTAGTTTGTTAATGGACTAAAATTATGAATGTTTCTTTTATTTAGACTGGAATGGCTTTAACCTATGATCCCACCGCTGCAATGCAAAATGGGTGAGTACTTCTTAAGGTGTGGTGTGTGCTTGTTTATATTTAAATTTATTGGCATGTTAGAAGGACCTCCGCTAATCAGCTCTGCTCTTAATGCAGTTCCAAATATATATACAGAGCTGCATACTGACATTAAAGCATTGAGAATGTTGACAGCTGCTTACATTAAGAGTACTAAAATACACAAACATCAACAAATAATGCAGTTATACAAATACTGGGCCTCTTAATAAGTCAAGCAAAAAGACCCCAGTTTTAAGAATCATCGTCATTCTTTTTACTTTAATGATGTAGTGGCCGTGTAGCAGGCCGGACAGGTGCATAGCGCGGTAACGCGAACTGTCGCAGGTGTGGTTCTGCGGACACTGCTTACTCACCTAATGGACCGCACGCGAGAGATATCGAGTGCCGAGGAATGTCACATTGAGTCTCCCGCCAGAAGACACGGGACACTTACAAGGCTAGATTTAAACCTACCGGTCCCGTGGATTGGCAACAATCTCATAATGACATCCCACCTTGTCCCATGGAACCCGGGACATGCAGTATATAAAAGAAGCCTTTAAACCCTGAATAAATCAGTCTTTAGTTGACTAGTCTGGTGTGTGTTTTTGTATTATTTCAGTAGCTCTACCGTAGTAGCCGCTACAATATATACTTTAACTCTCCTGTGGAAGAAAAAGTTTTGAAAAGATTTCTAATATTGGCACATTGGCACATTGTGGCAATACACCATTAGGCAGGTGAACCGGCCCCGCTTGTCACGCACGTGACGGGGCAGCCGGCCAAAATGGTGCCATCATAGGTTTCCTCGGCACTGGGCTCAGAAGCCTGCACTTGGGGACCCACGTGACACCCCAGTGACATCGGGGCTCCCCAGCGTGGTTCTCAGCCAGGTCCGGACTGGGAGTATAAGACCAACCAGGCAGCCTGCAATAAATCAGTTTTGCTCACTGAACTCAACCCGTCTGGTTGTGCAATCCTTCAGTTAGCAGTGTAGCCACCGCTAAAATTAGTGACCCCAACAGGTTCAAATGTCTTTGAACCTAACATGAACAACCCTTCGATCAATGCTATAGCCATCAAGCTTCCTGATTTCTGGGTTCAGGAGCCGGAGACCTGGTTCAGCTACACAGATGCTCAGTTTCACCTCCGCCAGATTTCATCGGATTCAACCAAGTTTTACCATGTGGTCGCCGCCCTGGATCAGGCCACCGCCAAATGAGTGCTGCACCTCGTTCAACACCTACCCACGGAAGATAAGCATGGGATCATCAAGCAGGTGCTCACCGGTTCCCTCAGCCTCTCCAGGTGTCAGTGTGCCACTCGGATGCCGCGCCTCGATGCCTTGGGGGACAGAACTCCAATCGAGTTGATGGACGAGATGCTCGCGCTCATGGGTGATCACACCAACTGCCCACTCTTCAAGCACATCTTCCTCAACCATCTGCCTGAAGACATCCAGGAGAGCTTTGTCGACCCTAGGAAGGATGCGCAAAAGGCTCAGGATCTATGGCTCGAATGATTCCTGGAGGGCTCAACAGTCCAACAGGTTACGAGTCACAGGCATGACCACACCAAGCCTTCCTCTAGCACTGCGGTGAAACACCCGGCCCTTGCAGGGGCCTGAAAGAGCATAGCCAGAAGCAAGTCATCCACTTCAGGCCTCTGCTTCTTGCACCAGTGCTGGGGAGCCAAGGCTCAGAAATGTCATCAGCCCTGCTCGTTCCAGGGAAACAGCCGCTGTTCATGGCTGTGGCGGCTGGCCAAGAACACAGCCTTCTCTACCTGCAGGATTCAGTCAGCGGCCGACGCTTCCTCATTTACACCGGGGCCCAGATCAGCGTCATCCCGGCCACAGCCATCGAGTCCTGGAACCGACCTCGAGGACCTCTCCTCCGTGCAGCAAATTTGACGGAGATCCGAACGTATGGAGACAAGACCGTTCACTTCCAGATTGGCCAGCAGAAGTTCTCGTGGAGGTTCATCATTTCATCCCTTCCAACTGCCATCCTGGGTGTCAACTTCCTCCTCGCCCACGGACTCATGGTCGGCATTCAAGGTAGGCGACTGGTAGATGCCCGTACCTTCCAATCCATTCACCTCAACGCCTCCCGCACAGAGCAGCCGCAGATGGCCACGGTCAGCACGCCCAAAGATGAGTTTCAGCGTATTCTGGACGAGTTCCCATCCCTCCTCAAGCCAAAGTTCTCCGCCATCTCACCACGCCACAGGGTGTTTCATTACATCCCCACCCAAGGCCCACCGGTCCACCCCAAGGCACGCCAGCTCCTGCCGGATAAGATCCAGACAGCAAAGGAAGAGTTCTTGCATCTGCAGGAGCTTGGGATCATTCAACCCTCTGACAGTCCTTGAGCCTCACCACTCCACCTGGTCCCGAAAACCTCTGGCAGCTGGCACCCCTGCAGAGATTATCAACGGCTTAATGACGTAACAGTACCTGACTGTTACCCGATCCCTAACATCCAGGACTTTATGGCCAATCTGCATGGCACGAGGGTATTCTCCAAGGTCAACCTGGTGCATGGGTATCTCCAAATCTCCAGGTCGACCTGGTGCACCCTGAGGACATACCCAAAACAGCCATTATCACCCCCTTCAGCTTGTTCGAGTTCCTACACATGCCGTTCGGGCTCAAGAATGCCGCCCAGACCTTCCAGTGCCTTATGGACACAGTGGGCAGGGTTTTGAATTTCATATTCATTTACCTAGATGACATCCTTGTCGCCAGCAGAGACCGGGCACAACACAAGTCTCACCTGCGCACCCTCTTCTCCCGACTGGCCGACTTCAGCCTAACGATCAATCTGGCCAAGTGCCAGTTCGGGAAAGAGTCCATGCAGTTCCTGGGCCATACCATCACGGCCAAAGTAGCCACATCTGCCACTAAGAAGGTTGCTGCAATCAGGGAGTTCCCACGCCCGGACAACCTCAAGGGGCTACAGGAGTTTGCGGGTATGGTCAATTTCTATAACTGTTTCATTCCAGGGGCTGCGTGCATCATGCACCTGCTCTTCGCCCTCATCATGGCCAAAGACAAGACACTCACCTGGACTCCAGAGGCCAGCAAGGCATTCCAAACCACGAAAGATGCCCTCACGAAGGCTACCCTGCTCATCCACCCACACACCAACCTGCATATGGTGCTCTCCATCAATGCCTCTGCCACAGCCATCGGCGCCGTCCTAGAGCAGCAGGTGAATGGACAGTAGAAACCACTGGCATTCTTTAGCTGACTTCTGAACTCGCCAGAGTGCAAGTATAGCGCTTTCGATCGTGAGTTGCTGGGCATGTACCTGGCGGTGCGTCATTTCCACTATTTCTTGAAGGGGAGGCCTTCCACCATGTTTACTGACCACAACCCCTCACTCAGGCACTCGCTATGGCAAGAGGTGTCTGGTCGGCCCGCCAACAGCGTCACCTCTCCTTCGTGTTAGAGATCAACACCGACATTCGGCACAAGGCGGGGAAAGCGGGTGGACGAGCTGCCTTGGGTGCTCCTGGGCATCCGCTTAACATCCAAAGAAGACCTACAGGGTTCATCAGCCGAGCTGGCCCTACCTGGTGAGTACATCAATGTATCTCACAACCCCCAGCAGTCACCACACGGTCTACTTCCCTGCCTACAGGCCCAGTTGTACATCTTCACACCCCCACCGCCACCCAGACATGTCACATGGGTCTCTTATATCCCCAACGAACTGTACTCCACAGAGTACTTTTTTATCAGGCGGGATCCATCCACAGCACCTCTACAAAGACCATACAAAGGGCCGTACAAAGTCATCCAGCGTTCAGGATCCACTTTCACACTGGACATTGGTGGTAAGAGGGAACTGTTTACGGTGGACAGGTTAAAGCCAGCCCACCTCGACCTCACCGAACCAGTAATTGTGGCCTAACCCAAGAAGCAAGGCTACCTGGTAAAAAAAAGGACATTGGCGCCAGTTCTGGGGGGAGCTATGTGATGGTACGCCATGAGGAAGGCGAACCGGCCCTGCTTGTCATGCACATGGCGGGGCAACCGGCCAAAATGGTACCGTCGGGGGTTTCCTCCCGACCTCGGCACCGGGCTCAGAAGCCCACGCTTGAGGACCCACAAGATGCCCCGGTGACGCCGGGGCCCCCCAGCCATGGGAGTATAAGACCAGCCAGGCAACCTGCAATAAATCAGTTTTTGCTCACTGAACTCAACCCGTCTGGTTGTGCGATCCTTCAGTTAGCCGTGTAGCTACCGCTACAACATATCCATTATGAAACAAATTTCTCTAACACATGCTTGCATACAAAAAGATTTCTTTATTCAGAGCTTTAGTTGGCAGAATTTCATGTTTTAATTCACCTCAATATTTACTCAAATATGGTAATTTCAGAAAAAATGCATTATTTGTCTTTAGGAATTAAAATTACAATTTTTAATTGTACTGCAGTAATAATTCCTCTTTTTTCTTGTGTGTTTGTTAGTTCAGAATGCTTTCAGTGATATCAAAATGAATAGAGTAAAAGTCTATATGGAAAGTATTGATACAAAAATTGATTTTCACATGACTAGATCAGCTTTGGGAGCACATCATTAATGTGGAAAATCCATTTTAAGATTATTTTCCACTATTACAGATAGTTTCAAATTTTTGCAAGTAACAGCTTTTTTTTAATTTGTTTTCACAACATCCAAACTGGTTCCTTAAAAGTATGATTGATATTCAATTATAAAGGGCAGTTCGGAGGTGGTGATTCTGGAGTCTTCAATTTACCTGTCTGTCCAGCATTTTACTTTTGTTTATTTAATTAACTGAATTTAAATTTCCAAATGGTGGGATTTGAACTCATGTCTGAAGGTCATCAGTACATTGATGACGTTGCTTACAAAACCATAAAAGTGCATTTCCATACAGCACACTAATATTATTTTTTTTTCTTTGGCTTGGCTTCGCGGACGAAGATTTATGGAGGGGGTAAAAAGTCCACGTCAGCTGCAGGCTCGTTTGTGGCTGACCAGTCCGATGCGGGACAGGCAGACACGATTGCAGCGGTTGCAAGGGAAAATTGGTTGGTTGGGGTTGGGTGTTGGGTTTTTCCTCCTTTGCCTTTTGTCAGTGAGGTGGGCTCTGCGGTCTTCTTCAAAGGAGGCTGCTGCCCGCCAAACTGTGAGGCGCCAAGATGCACGGTTTGAGGCGTTATCAGCCCACTGGCGGTGGTCAATGTGGCAGGCACCAAGAGATTTCTTTAGGCAGTCCTTGTACCTTTTCTTTGGTGCACCTCTGTCACGGTGGCCAGTGGAGAGCTCGCCATATAATACGATCTTGGGAAGGCGATGGTCCTCCATTCTGGAGACGTGACCCATCCAGCGCAGCTGGATCTTCAGCAGCGTGGACTCGATGCTGTCGACCTCTGCCATCTCGAGTACCTCGACGTTAGGGGTGTGAGCGCTCCAATGGATGTTGAGGATGGAGCGGAGACAACGCTGGTGGAAGCGTTCTAGGAGCCGTAGGTGGTGCCGGTAGAGGACCCATGATTCGGAGCCGAACAGGAGTGTGGGTATGACAACGGCTCTGTATACGCTTATCTTTGTGAGGTTTTTCAGTTGGTTGTTTTTCCAGACTCTTTTGTGTAGTCTTCCAAAGGCGCTATTTGCCTTGGCGAGTCTGTTGTCTATCTCATTGTCGATCCTTGCATCTGATGAAATGGTGCAGCCGAGATAGGTAAACTGGTTGACCGTTTTGAGTTTTGTGTGCCCGATGGAGATGTGGGGGGGCTGGTAGTCATGGTGGGGAGCTGGCTGATGGAGGACCTCAGTTTTCTTCAGGCTGACTTCCAGGCCAAACATTTTGGCAGTTTCCGCAAAGCAGGACGTCAAGCGCTGAAGAGCTGGCTCTGAATGGGCAACTAAAGCGGCATCATCTGCAAAGAGTAGTTCACGGACAAGTTTCTCTTGTGTCTTGGTGTGAGCTTGCAGGCGCCTCAGATTGAAGAGACTGCCATCCGTGCGGTACCGGATGTAAACAGCGTCTTCATTGTTGGGGTCTTTCATGGCTTGGTTCAGCATCATGCTGAAGAAGATTGAAAAGAGGGTTGGTGCGAGAACACAGCCTTGCTTCACGCCATTGTTAATGGAGAAGGGTTCAGAGAGCTCATTGCTGTATCTGACCCGACCTTGTTGGTTTTCGTGCAGTTGGATAATCATGTTGAGGAACTAATATTATATTGTAATATGATACGCCACATATATTGGCGAGAACCCGAGCTGACATGAACACGGCAATCGTGTATCATTTTTAGTTGTGAGAAGTCCGAATTGTCCAAACTTTGACCTGTGTAATTGTAAGCATGTTCCTTCTGAATCAGAAATTCAGCAGATTGCACAAGCCAGAAGGGAAATACCAGGTGCAGTTCTAGCCTAGAGTTTTTTCATATTCTAATATTATGCTTCCTTCCCACAGTTTTTATTCTTCACCATACAGTATCGCAACAAATCGTATGATTGCACAGACATCAATCACACCGTTCATTGCTGCTTCTCCTGTATCAACATATCAGGTAGGAAAAATTTTTCACCATAATTTTATTGGACGTAAATTACTTCTAAGTTTTGTATTTTTTTTTATCTCCAGAAGCTTTTTGATGCTTGCAAATTAGATGTAAATGCTGCAGTTTTATTTAAACAGCTTGAGAGAAGTTGAGTATGTTTAATTATGTTGGAGCTGAGATAACCAAAACCATTATATAAGTTCTCCTGTATGCAAGTCACAGTTGTCATTGTGAAGTGCAGTTTCAATAACCCACAAATCAATTATTTTGTAATCTCTTCCCATACTCTTCTCAATACAATAATCATTTTTGCACTTTTAGTTTCCAAGTTAATAAACTCATTCTTTTTAACTTACTAGGGATTGAAAAAATAGAGTATTTCAGCATTACTTGCTAAATAATATACTTGTAGAGACACCTAATGAAATATTAAAGACAAGAGCATCTTAAAGTGATGTCAAGGGGGCAACATGTCTGAACTTTGAGTTTTAATGTTCCAGCTCCTAATTATCTTCATCATGAACCATATTTCAGATTTCTGTTAGAGTGAGAGCTTACAAATGTCTTGTATGAATTCCATCCTCATATCAAGCTGTTGTTTTAATGGATCATTAAAGCTTCACACATCCAGACCAATATTTATGATCATAAGTAGTATTTTTTTTCCACTGAAACTACTGCATTTTCAGTAGCATCAGTCGTGCCCCTGTCACTAGGAACACAATTTAGTTGATGCAAAATGGCAAGTGGAACAAAGGGAAGAAGAAAAATGAGCTTGACACATTTGAATAAATTTCCTTTGTGTCATGAAAAAGAATATCTTTTTCTTTCTGGAAAGAACAATAATAAGTTGTTCAAATAGAAATATCCTAAGATCAGAAATGCATAAAACTTATTTCATTTCTGGTGCCTTAGCTCTTTGGGAATGAACCAATATAATGTGAGACAATGGAATCTTGACCCAGCCTCTCTAATGCACCCATTTTAACACATAATATGATGCAGCAGTTTACTTGCATACAATTTGTAGTCCTGCATTAATAGAAACTCAACCTGATTAAATGCTGGAATTGCAATGTGAGAATTGGTAAGACGAGAGAAAAATTACACCCGCAATCTAATACTGATCCTGGCAATTTCTGAGAAAGGTTTTCAATCTCTCAATCTTCAAAATTCTTGCATGAGTACCAATGAACTCAGGGAGTGAACAGCATTTTTTACCATTTCCTCTAGGTGTCCACCAATCCTCTGTAAAAAAGACTGAAATTGGGGAAAAAAAACCTTGCACATATTTATTCCTAGATGCAAATGATATTTCTGTATATTAATTTTGAAAGCCAAATGGAAGAGACAAGTCAGTATGGATAATTGACTCAGACACATCATTCAATTTTGTATCATATGCAATATTATTATATTGATGACAGTGGGCAAAGGTTGTCTCCGATGTGCTGTTAAATGAAAACTGCCTCCATTAAAACAATATGTCAATAGAACAAGGGACTTTAATTGTAAGAATTCATTATTCGGTCTTACTAAAGCGAAGCAAAGCAAAGACTATTAGATGAGTACCAAGCATATGTTTACGAAATATTCAATAACTTATTTTGAAATGGATATTTGAGTTCATAGTCTTGGTTATAAAATAAACAATTTAATTTCTTCGCAACCCCTCTTCCTCCACTCATGACTTGACATGGTTCAATCTTGGTAGATTCCTATCCAAAAATAGAAAAGAATGTGAGATCTTGGATAAAGAGTATGGGAAGTTTCTTCTGAGGAACACCCAGAGCTCATAATCGAGAAGACAACATTTGTATCTGGTCACACTTAATGATAGCAAGTCACAGTTTGTAGAGCGCAGTTAATAATTCAAGTCTATGAACTTACAACAGAAACATTTCCCAAGACACTATGTTAAGGTTATGTGCAAAACTCTAAGTTGGGAACTATTTTAATATAAACTCAAGATCTCAACATAAGGAACGAGGAAGAGGAGAAGGTCGCCACGTACCTTAAGCCTGCCCTGCCATTCTGTATGATCATTCTGAACTTTGTTGGCCTCAGCTCTGTGCTAGCTTCCCCATAACCCTCAATTCATCAATCACACAAATATTGATCTATTTCCTCCTGAAATATAGCTTATGATCTAGTTTGCACCACTTTTGAGGGTGGATAATTCCACAGATTCATTACCCCTGAGAGAAGAAACACTGTATCTACTCAGCTCAGTTTTAAAAGATCAGCCCATTATCACAGAATCTATAAGCCATTTGAATAATTTGAACAGCCTAAAAGGTTCTAAGTCATCTGCGGTGTCACTAATACTCATTTATGTTGAGGGGATTCCAGAGATTCTGCCCCTAAAGTTCTATTTGAAAGTTGATTCCAATATGTTGATTATTCTTTAGCCATTCAAAATTTATCATTTACAAGTATTTTCCTTTATTTCTTCACCCAATTCTTGCAATTTAATTTAAACTAATTTTCCACATTTGCTTTTTCTTCACTGTTTTTGTTTTTACATCCATATATGAGGTAGTCTGATCGACACTTTTTGAGGCACATTATTTTAATATTTACGTACAATTCAGCCATTTATTTTTAAAATTCTCCTTCCCAGCATTTGCTGCCCTGTCTCTCTCACACCAATTTTGCCCTTCCATGTTCATGATTCAAACAGCACCACCTCAATGTCACACAGAATTAAATTTTTAAAGGTTCACTATATGTTTGAGCCATTCTTTTATTTTCTATTACTTCATCGCCTTGAAGTGTCAGTATCCCTTTCTGCTGCAACATCAGCACTTATCAGTTGACAACATCAAGTGATCACCTGTTTTATGTACTTTTAGTTGGAATAATTGTTTCCAGTAACATTTATAATGTGGATTTGCAATGTACATTTTAGTTTAGGTTCACCTTTTTGATGTGGACTTAGATGCATGCAAACTCTGATTGAATGTCTCTTCATGATAGTTATATCTGAAATAAACTTAGCAATTTCAATCCTGTTTTTTGATGTAAGATGGAAAGTTTACGATCTGGTACTACTTGCATTGTTCCTCTGTAGCATTTTAACTGGAAGTATAAATAACGTGGGATGTTTTTGACTATAAAGTAGAGCAATTCAGAAAGCTGTACTCAAGGAACCTTTCTCACATTAACACTGCCAGTTAGAGGGTTGCTGCGGTTTATCTTGCTACAAATCTGTAATATAAAGAAAGTGCAAGTTTTGGAGTCCATTTGTTAATCTGACAATGACATCAATATATAACCATATATAACAATTACAGCATAGAAACAGGCCAATTTCGCCCTTCTAGTCCATGCCGAACACTTTCTCCCACCTAACCCCTCTGACCTACACTCAACTCATAACCCTCCATTCCTTTCCCATCCATATACATATCCAACTTCTCCTTAAATGCTAATATCGAGCCTACCTCCACCACTTTGTCTGGAACCTCATTCCACACACCCACCACTCTCTGAATAAAGAAGTCACCCCTTATGTTTCCTCTAAACTCCTGTCCTCTTGCTTGTATCTCCCTCTTTCTAAGGAAAAAGCCTCTCCAGATCAACTCTATCTATACCCCTAATAATTTTAAATACCTCAGTCAAATCCCCTCTCAACTTTCTATACTCCAAAGAATAAAGACCTAACTTATTTAACCTTTCCCTATAATTTAGACCTTATAGCCCCAGCAACATTCTAATAAATCTTCTTTGCACTCTCTCCAATTTGTTGATAACTTTCCTTTCCTTTGGTGACCCAAGTTTGGTGACTCCAAGTTTGGCCTCACCAATGCCTTGTACAATTTTAACATAACATCCCAGCTCCTATACTCAATGTTCTGATTTATAAAGGCCAACATACCATAAGCTTTCTTCACCACCCTATCCACATGTGACTTCATCTTCAGGGAACTATGTACCATTATTCCTAGATCTCTCTGTTCTACTTCACTATTCAATGCCCTGCAATTCACCATGGATGTCCTATTTTGATTAGCCCTACCAAAATGTAGCACATCACATTTACTTGCATTCAACTCTATCTGCCATTTTTCAGCCCACTCTTCTAACTGGCCTAAATCCCTCTACAAGCTCCACCCGTCTTAGTATCATCTTCATGCTTATGAATCCAACTTACCACCCCATCATCCAGATGATTGATGTGCATGACAAATAGTAATGGACGCACTACTGAACACCACTAGTCACCAGCTTCAAATCTGACAGGTATACCACTACTGTCTGGCATCTCCCAGTCAACCATTGTTGAATCCATTTTACAACTTCAATGTTAATACCTAATGATTGAACCCTCCTAACTAACCTTCTCCGAGGAACCTTATAAAAGGCCTAATTAAAGTCCATATATACAACATACACTACCTTACCATCATGAACTTTCCTAGTAACCTCCTCAAAAAATTCAATGTCAAACATGATCTTCCCCTCACAAATCCATGTTGACTGTTTAATCAAACCCTGTCTATCCAAACATTTATATATACCATCTTTAAGAATACTTTCCATTAACTTGTCCACCACTGACATCAAACTTACAGGTCTATAATTGCTAGATTTACTCCTAGCACTTTTTGTAAACAATGGAACTACATGAGCTAACCAATCCTCCGGCACCATTTCCATTACTAATCACATTTTAAATATCTTTGTCAAGGCCCCTACTATTTCTACACTAACCTCCCTCAATGTCCTAGGGAATATCTTGTTAGGACCTGGAGACTTATCCACCTTTATTTTCTTTAAAAGTGCCAGTAGTTCATTTTTTAAAATTATCATCATTTCTATAATTTCCCTACTTCTTTCCCTTACTTTACTAGATCAATATTAATCTCCTTAGTAAATACTGAAGAAAAAATACTGTTCAAATTCTCCCCCATCTCTTTTGGCTCCATGCAGAGCCATCAACTCTCATCCTCTAGGGGACCAATTTTATCCTTCACTATCCTTTTGCTCCTAATATATCTGTAGAAACCCATTGGATTTATTTTCACTTTACTTGGCAAACCAATCTCATATCTCCTCTTAGCCTTTCTAATTTCTTTCTTAAGATTCCTTTTATATTCTTAATATTCCTCTAGCACCTCATTTACTTCATGCTGTCTATACTTTTTGTACACCTCTCTCTTTTTCTGAACCATATTTCCAATAACCCTTGAAAACCAAGGCTCCACAAAACTTTTAACCTTTCCTTTCATCCTAATAGGAATCTATTGTCTCTGTACCCTTAAAATTTCATCTTTGAATGCCCTCCATTTCCTTCTACATCCTTCCTGTAAAACAACTTATCCCAGTCCATACCTTTCAAATCCATTCTCATCTCCTCAAAATTGGCCTTTCTCCAATCAAAAATCTCAATCCTGGTTCCAGACCTATCTTTCTCCTTAGTTATTTTGAAACCAATAGTATTGTAATCACTGGACCCAAAGTGCTCCCCAACACATACCTCCTTCACCTGATCTATCTCATTTCCTAATAGCAGATCCGACACTGCCCCTTCCCTAGTTGGTACCTCTATATATTGATGTAGAAAACTATCCTGAATGCATTTTAACAAACTCCAAACCATCCAGCCCATTTACAGAATGGATGTCCCAGTCAAAATGTGAAAAGTTAAAATTTCCCACAATCATAACCCAGTGTTTACTACAAATATCTGCTATTTCCTTACAAATTTGTTCCTCCATTTCCCTCTCCACATGAGGTGGTCTATAATACACCCCCATAAGTGTTACCATTTATTTCCTACTCCTTAATTCCACCCATAGTGCTTCTCCAGAAAAGACCTCTCGTCTAACCTTCCAAAGTACCGCTGTAATACTCTCCCTAACAATCAATGCAATGCCTCCCCCTCTTGTTCACCCTATTCTATCACATCAGAAGCAACAAAATCCTGGTTATGTTTAGTTGTCATTCATACCCCTCCTGCAGCCATGTTTTACTAATAGCTACTATATCATAATTCCAAATATCTATCTTTATTCTAAGCTCATCTACTTTTCTCACAATGTTCCTAGCATTGAATTAAATACATTTAAGACAACCTCCTTGCTCTCTGTGGATTGCTCTAATGATGCTTAAAACTTCTCTGTCTTCAATTTCATCCTTCTCCCCTCCATCTATTCTTTCACTCTGTTTCCCCTCCCCCTTCACATCTAGTTTAAACCCATCGGAGCCACACTAGCAAACCTACCAGCAAGAATATTTGTCTCTTTCCAGTTAAGATGTAAACCATCCTGCAGGAACAGTTTCCACCTTCCCTGGAATGTTGCCCATTTATCTACAAATCTAAAGCCCTCCCTCCTAAACCATGTTCTCAACCATGTGTTTAGCTGCACTATCTTTCTATTTCTTACCTCACCTGCATGAGGCACTGGTAGCAATCCTGATATTGCTATCCCGGAGGTCCTTCCTTTAACTTAGCTCATTAAACTAACCCTGCATGACCCCCACACCCTTCGTCCACATGTCATTGGTCCCCACATGGACCACACCATCTGGCTGTTCTCCCTTCCCTCTCAGTATACCATGGACTCAATCTGTTACATCCCATATCCTTGCACCAGGGAGGCAACATACCATACGAGATATCCGATCTCCTCCACAGAACCCTCTATCTGTACCTCTAACTAGAGAATCCCCTATCACAATCCCGAGCTTCCTCTTATCCCCTCCTTTCTTAGTCATAGGACCAGACTATGTGCCAGAGACCTGATCACTACAACTCATCCCTAGTATGTTGACCCCCTGAACAGTAGCCAAAGCGGCATACTTATTCTTCAGGGGGATGTCCACTGGAGAACCTTGCTATTACCCTTCCTCCTAACCAAAATCGAACTACCCTCCTCCCAACACTTAAGTATGACATTATCCCTATATCTACTATCTATATTTGTATGTACACTTCAAAATTTCTCAATTTTTGAAGAACTAGATTCCTGAGCTACTGAAAAGTTTGCACAATCCTTGATGGCAAGTTAAAATATATTAATTTCCTACAGTTATTGAAGCTGTGGACTTATTTTTGCTAATCAGGTATATTTTTCACACAGGTTCAGAGTACATCATGGATGCCTCATCAACCATATGTTATGCAACCAGCAGTAAGTTATACCAAAGAACTTTCACAACTTTAATGTATTCTTTGAGTTTTACCAAGAAGCCTTCAACTATTGTGTGTGGTGTGGATGGCCAATGAGTGGATGTATGAACCCAGTAGTTGTATTTATTGCTAATCTTTCCTACAATAACCCATTGATCCTCCACCCCTCACCCACCAACTTCTAATCGAATTTACTCTTCATGTCTGCATAACTCATCATGGGTTTCCTTCAGACTTGCAAGGACGATTATATGCAACTTTTCAATTGTAAAAACATGTTATTGAATTTAAGCCAATAATGCAGTCTTTCAGACTTGCACATCCATTTCCTTGCTGGTTGTAGTTTATCAAAAAATGTATAAGTTAATAGAAGCTAAATAGATATTTTACAGTGCTTAACATCTTCCCATATTAAATGCCTGATACTGAAATTCACAAATGACACAATGTTAATAACAATTAGAATGGCTGTTTAATTAACCAGATCAGTTCATTTAGAGTTCACAATTCCCTCTTTTAATTCATTGTTTAAGGTTTGAAATTTAAAGTTTTGAACCTCACAGAGAAGCCTAGTTAAAAATAACAGGATGCTGTCCCTGTTCTCGTAAGCCTCTGTGGTATTTTCTTTTTGTTGTTCCCTTCCAACTAGGGAAAATGATAGACCTAGCCATATTTCTGTTGTAATTCAGCATCTTTGTATTAAATACTGTCAATTCGCAAATCAAAACGCAGAGTACACCAAATAGTTTTGGAACTCAAACAGGTAGAATGGAGAATTACTTCCAGAAGCATATCTGTTCAGACAGTTGCCTGGAGAGGTGATACTAATCCTCGACTATCAGAAATAGATGCACAGTGGGTAATGCAAGACCAACAATTATTCCCTGTACTCATCCCATGAAGCCAAATAATTTATGAGGATTCTGCTGCACCACACCTATCCTGGAAAAGCAGTCAAATTCCAAAATGATAGTTGAGAATTTTGGAGAGTGGTCCTGAGAGTGTGAAATGATCCTGTGGTTAACTATTTCTTAGTTCTGATGGTAAACACTGGATACCACAGAGGAGAGAATTATGAGGACCCCAGCAAGTTTGTGAGGCAGGTTAATGGCTATTTTCAGTCTGAATTCTTTAATTAATCCTTACCATCTCTCTTTCCTAGACTTCCTTCTGAGATATTATTTGAAACTTTATCCATTTAACAAAGTTGATGATAACCTTTCTCAAATCATTTTCTGATGCTTGACTGAGATTTTATTTGATAACAATCCTATTAGATGACATGGAACATTTTGCTAGATTGAAAGTATAGAGAAGTACAGGTTACATTGGCTGGCTGTGAGAATCTAAAGGTATGTAATGTCTGGTTTGTGGCCAATCATGGTGTAGCTGATTTGGCTCATGGAATGCTAGCCCTGGACAATTGAATCTGCTTTTTTTTTTCCATTTCTGTATCTCTTCCTCTTAGTTGGAGTATCTGCAATTCTCAATGCTGCAATTGCACAGATTGCTCATACCATAGACTAGCTTTATTCTTTGTGACTTTCGGAAAAAGTCCATGATATAGATTGCTTACAAAATAATCCTTTGGAATGAAATACTAAAGTCTGCAAAATGAAATTAAGCCTTCTGTAACAAAATCACATCAGAATAAGAAACAATTAGAATCACAGAAGTTCTGCCCGTGGGTCTATTTTCCTGATGGCTGCCTTCTCCTGAACAGTTACCATGGAACAGCATCACCCATTGTCCTATTTTGAGCATTCGAACTGAGAAAGAGTTATCGAGCTTAATCCCATCTTCCAGCACAAGATCACAGGTTTTGAAGGACACATCTAAGACCTTTTCAAGTGTGATCACATGTTTTGCCTCTGCAATTTCTTCAGACTATGAGCTATCAGGATCAACTCCCTTCTAATCAATCTACCAATTACTTTAAATCTATGCCCCCTGGTTTATGACCTCTCTGCTATGGAAAATAGATCCTTCCACTTTACTCCAGGCTCTCAATGATGTCTCCCCTCAGCCTTCTCTGTTCCAAAGAAAATGCCCATGGTGTACTGTTTTCTTTGTTTGACAACATTCTTCTGAATCTCATCTGCCAACTCACTAATATTCTATAATTTTTCATGTGATTTGGTAACAAGATTAGTGCATAATAATCAAGTTGTGGTCTAAATAAAATTGTATATAATTTTAACCTAACCATCGTACACTTTTTATCCCCCTATGGCTTTGTTGCATTCTCTTGGCCTTTTAATCTCATCTGCTTCCTGTCAGAACATGTGGATGAAGACTACAGATTCTCTGATCCCCACATCATTCAGTGTCTGGTCATTTATTATGTACGGTATTTTGTTGCCTTATTGAGCTGGCCAATTTATACCACGTCATTTCACAGGATTAAATTGCATTTGCTATTTAGTTCAGAAAGCAAGTTAAACATTATTAATGAAAAGTTACATGTGAGCAGCAATATCTACTATACATTGAAGATGAACAAGTTGGAAAAATATTCACAGCAACCATAATACAGGCCGTTTATATCCATTGAAGACATTGGCTTAGAAATTCTGTTGCAATATCCCAGGGTTTTAAGTAAATCATTTAAAAAAAACTTTTTGAAAACTCTCAACTATTATTTCTCAATGTTAGATCCTTGTCCTAATTGTGGCCAGGAAAGTTTCCTCAAGCAATGTGCAGATTGCCTTACCAGGAAAGGGGCTACACTCGGCCTCCTCTTACTTCCTAGGTATGCTGGGAAGCAAGTTGCTTTTGTGTTAGGAGTACTTTGGAACCAGTGACCATATTTCTATTTAAAAATTCTGTTTCAAAGAAGAAATTTTGCATTGAATAATGCAGGACTTGTCCACAAATTAGTCCAAAATTGGGTAAAGGGTTATTTTGATGGCAATAGACAGGGAGTTGTAAAGGTTGATTGAAAAGGCCTGTTAACAGGTTAAGGGGGTGTCTGACAAGTGCGTGGGCATTAAAAAAATGAGGAACAGAGAGTTCAAGGTCAACCAGTTCCTGTTAGAGGGAATGGCAAGGCAGGCAGTATTAGGGAACTGTGCTTGCTGAGGGATGTTGAGGGCCTGTTCAAAACTAAGGAGGTGTAGCAGCAGCTACACTGCTCCTACAATAACACACACAGCCAGATGGGTTGAGCTCAGTGAGCAGACTACTTTATTGCAGGCTGCTGGGCTGCACTTATACTCCCAGCCCGGACCTGGCTGAGAACTGGGCTGGAGGGCGCTGACGTCACCCAGGCGTCACGTGGTCCCCCAGTGCGGGTTTCTGAGCCCCATGCTGGAAGGAAGAGAAACCCCCGACGGAGCCATTTTGGCTGGCTGCCCCGCCGTGTGGCTTACAATTGGGGTCGGTTCACCTGCCTTGTTGTGAGCCGCCACAGAGGCAAATATCAGGAATAGGCAACTGGGATTAATCAAATTCCTTAAGGGATGAAGAAATAGACTTAAGAATGAAATCTTAAGGGCAAAAAATGGACTTGAAATATCCTTGCCAGCTGAGGTAAAGATGAACTCTTGGTTTGGTGTGCAGATAAACGTGTCCTATGAATTTGATTAAGTTTGTTGAAGAGATGACCAAGAGGAATGAGATTGTCTACGTGGACTTAAGCAAGGTCTTTGACAAGTTCCCATATGGTAGGCCAGTCCAAAACATTAGATCATGTAAGATCCTGGATTGGAGTCAGAGGGTGGTTGTGGAAGGATGTTTTTCAGATTGGAGACCTATGATCAGTAGTGCGCCACAGGGATCAATGTTCGGTCTACTGCTATTCGACATATAGATCAGCGACATGGATGAGAATCTAGGTAGCATGATTAGAAAGTTAACAGGTGGTATAATGGAGAGTGAAGAAGATTATTTAAGGTTATGGCATGAGATAGATCAATTGGGAAAGAGAGCAATGGAATTTAACTTGGACAAACGTAAAGTGATGCATTTTGGGAAGTCAAACCAGGGAAAGATGTACATAGTGAATGGTAGTGTCATGGTGAGTTGTTGAACATTAAATGAAGGGCATAATTGCATAGTTTCCTGAAAGTGGCAATATACGTAGACAAGGTGGTGATGAAGGCATATGGCGTAGTGCATCAAGTTGAAAAGTTAGGATGTCATGTTACAACTATTCAAGACCTTGGTGATACCACACCTGGAATATTGCATGCAGATCTGGTTGCTATGAATAGGAAGGATATGATTAAGCTAGGGAGGGTACAGAAAAGATTGACAAGGATATTGCCAGGATTGGACAACTTAAGTTAAAAGGAGAGACTAAATGGGGCTATGTTCCTTGGATCAAAAGAGGCTGAGAGATGACTAGTAGTAATTAAAGTGCCCAATGCCTGAGCTGCTGCCAAAGAGACATAAACAATGTTTTCTCCACCAAATGGAGTTCTGGGTGGACTCGATAAACACCTTCTGAAATCTCCACTCTCCACAATATGAGTGGTATCAAAGAGAGGCCTTTGTGCACAATTGCATGAGTAATTGAGCATCAGCACACATTGCCTTGGCCTCACTCGTCTAGAACATCGAAGCCCCACATTAACATCTGTTTTTATGTACCAAAGAACTCTAAGGCCATTCTTCTCAAGTATAAAATACAAGTCAAACAAATGTATTGTTTAAACTGTTGCACAAGATTTGAATCATCTTTTCAACAGTGACATTACCAGTTGATAGAGTTTAGTGCAATTTCTACCATTACACAGTGCATTTGATGACAAACAAATTCATGAATGCAAAGTTTTTTCCAGAGCAGTTGTCCTGTTAGTTTTCCCTCTGGCTTTGGCTATCATCATTTGAATCCTATGAAGTCACCAGGAAGGAATGAGAAAAGGCCACAGTTAATCTGCTAACTATTTCCACTTTTGGGTGCACACCAGAAGAACTAACAGTACATGAGCACTTTAAGAAGCATGATTTTTAAAAACATCTGTTATATGAAGCTAAACAAAATATAATGGGCATGTAGAGAATTCTCCTCATAAATTCAGTTAGCAAAAGATCATGCAAAGAGATATTTCACACTTTTCATTAAGAAATTTGGCTCAAGTAGGTTTTTAATTGTTGGTTCTGAATTTAACCACAGCATAGACTTTATTAAAAGTGCTCGGATGTTTTTTTACATTTACAAGTTTGGTTCGGATAAAGTTTTAATGCACAGATGTATTGGAGAAACTCAACAGGTCACACAACATCCAGAGGAAGTAAAAGGCAACCAACATTTTGGGCCTGGGCCAACATTTCTGACAAAGAGCTCAGGCCCAAAACATTGGTTACCTCAATTTTTCTCAATTGCTGCATCCATCATTTTAATGAATTGATCAAAACCTTTATCAAAGAAATGGCAGTTGCAAGGCAGTGTATGGAAGTGTGTGATCATGCATTTTGGTGGAAGGAATAAAAGTGTAAACTATTTTCTAAACAGGTAATGAGTTCAGAAATGAGAGGTGCAGTGGGACTTGGGAGTCCTCTCCAAATTCAATGCTAGCATTCAATTCATGAGGGATTGAATATAAAAGTAGAAATATAATCTTGAGGTTTTATAAGTCATTGGTCAAACCACACATGGAGTATTGTGAGAGTTTTGGGCTCCTTATACATAATGAAATATGTATTGGCAAAAAGGAATGTTTAGAGGAGGCTCACTCAAATGATCCCTGGAATGAAATGATTAAAACAATCCCTGGAATGAAATGATTATCATATGAGGAGCACTTTATGGTTCTGAGACTGTACTCTCTGGAGTTCAGAAGAATGAGGAGGATCTCATTGAAACATTCTTTGGGTTGGCTTCGCGGACGAAGATTTATGGAGGGGTAATGTCCACCTCAGCTGCAGGCTCGTTTGTGGCTGACAAGTCCGATGTGGGACAGGCAGACACAGTTGCAGCGGTTGCAAGGGAAAATGGGTTGGTTGGGGTTGGGTGTTGGGTTTGAGGTGGGCTCTGCGGTCTTCTTCAAAGGAGGTTGCTGCCCGTCGAACTGTGAGGTGCCAAGATGCACGGTTTGAGGCGATATCAGCCCACTGGCGGTGGTCAATGTGGCAGGCACCAAGAGATTTCTTTAGGCAGTCCTTGTACCTCTTCTTTGGTGCACCTCTGTCTCTGTGGCCAGTAGAGAGCTCGCCATATAACACGATCTTGGGAAGGCGATGGTCCTCCATTCTGGAGACGTGACCTACCCTGCGCAGTTGGATCTTCATACTGAAAGGCCTGGATAGAGTGGACGTGGTGGGGAACCTGGGTCCAGGCTTATGGTTTAGATGGTGTTAGGTCTGCTTTGTTCATGAATGAGTGAGACAAACACCAGGCTGAGTCGAAATCAGGGTTCTTTGTTCTTTATTACCGGATTGTAACACTTGCGACTAACAAAGTTAGTCGGAGAATGCATTCTGCCGTTATCAGCAAAATGGTGATTTTTTATACCCTTGGATACATGCTTAGAACATCATCATATCATTACTTGTCCAATGACTAAAACTGTTGCTATCCTTTCCCTGCTAGCTTCCTGCCTCTCAATCCATCAATGTCTCTCTTATCTTGTAAGTACAAGGATGCATTTACATCCCGCCACAGCCCTGTACAGGGCAGGGTAACTCCTTACACATTCCCATCTCATGATGTTTTACCTTACAATGGGGAATTACTTAATGTATGTATTCATTTTGCCTTTTGCTTGTTTAAACTCTGTCACTTATACAGATGTTAATAAGTGAAATGCATCTTTTGAATTTTATGTATTTTTTCAAACACCATCAAATCAAGTACTATAAATATTTAGCATCATTAAGCTTTTAAAAATCTTATTTATTCCTCTAATGTAGTAAATACCCTGTGGATCTTTTCTGAATGTTTTTCTTCTTCCTCAATTAGAGCTTTCAAAAAGAAGTTGGGTAGGTAATTGGGAATGTAATTTGACGAACTGCAGGAAAAGATCAGACTAATGGGATTACTTTCTTCAGACCCAAAGTAGACTCAGTGGAAAAAATGATCTATTTCTGTCCCAAAACAACTTTGCACTCTGTCATCGTTTTTTTACACTAAATATCCATCTTCAGCAGTGATAACATTCATCCCATGATCCTAATTTGGACACAAATTAGAAAATCTATCAGGCATTTCAGTGCAGTGCTGAGTGTGCAATGCAGTTTTGGAGATACCATCTTTTAAATGAAATGTTAAATCTGATCTGCTCCTTTACACAAATGTAAAATGTAGCACTCTATTAGAGAAAGCAAGGAGATTGTTCCTGCGCAATATTCATCTCTTGTCCCTTTGTCATTTGTCAGATCTTGATGTGTACAAATAGCTGTCCTGTGTCTGACGTTACCATATTTTTCCTTATTTTGTAGGTCCTTAGCTACTGTTTATGGATTCAGCTGTCTTATTTGAGTTTGGAATAATTTGCAAATTTAACTGAATTTTATTGAATTTATTAATAGTTCATTTTAATTCTGGCTTTTTCTTCATTTACATAGTAATAATAAAATAGGTTTACAAAACTGCTTTTTACTGAGTACTGTCCTTTGAAAGGAGGAGGGAGCCTTCTGTTATGATTTAATAATATTTTTTAAAATTTCCATCGCTGTCCCACTTAATATATAATTTCAGTATCTTATGGCTGGCCTGGCGCCTCCTTGGTGCAGTTATAATAATTACACTAATAAATCAAGAAGCTGGTTTCCAAATTCAATTATAATTGACTGTGTGTATTGTCTACAGTTTAATATGTAAATCCAACAACCAGGGCTGGGCAGGGATTGAAAAGCAAATAGAAAACTGCAGAAATCTGTAGCTCTTCAGAATTCAGTGACAGTAAAACGACAATGGACTAGAGGCTTTAGAAAAAGCAGAGTGGGAAGAAAGGGTAGTTAAGGTAGCACCCCTCTCCACGGATCCTTCCTGCCAGAGAATAATAAAATAACACAGCATGGAAACAGGTCCTTCGATCCATCTTGTCTGTGGTGAACTATTATTCTGCCAAGTCCCATTGACCTGCTCCCAAGCTCTTCAGATCCAGCATTCTCATTTCGTCCGGGTTTCAGCAATTACTTATAATTCTGGCATGTTATTTCTATTTCTCTCAATCCACTGAATATTTCTGCATGCTGAGAGGTTATTGAGCGGTATCCTGAAACCAAGAATATTTTATGTTCTATTTCAGATTCCCAGCATCTGCAGTTGTTTGATTTTTGGCTATGTAAGATCAGTATTTATTATTTATCACCATTTTCTTCCCTCTCTTCCTCCTCCTCCTCTCCTAAAGTTGCAATGTCAGAGCTGGGCTTTGGCTTCTCAGGAGGCCACCCTTCACTCATGAAAATTTGGTGTAATGGTCTGACCATCTGTATGGCCTTACCATATTTCTCCCTAAAATTCTGTATATCAGTCAAAGACTAAGATGTAGGCCAATTCCCTCTCTTTAATTCCCCCAAGCATATCAGGGTTGAAAGGGGCGATATTAAAAGAGAGCCTGGAATTATAGTCATGAGGTACTCTCAGGTTATTGTATTGCTCTACTTAATGATAATGATAAAGCATTTATTATCATATGATTTATTATTACCAATGCACTGAAATTCTTACTTGCTTCAGCTGAAAGGGTAAAGAAAAAAAATGCAACTACAATAAAGTACCTTAAATTCGAGAAGGATAAATGCAAAAAATGGATTTTGGACTTCATGGTGTTGAATATAAGAAAAGGAAAGATCTTCGATATTTTAACTGAGCATTGAAAAGGTTGGTCATGAGTGTTGCCAAACTGGAATACAGCTGCAGAACAAGAGTCCAAGTTTATTATTTGACTCTACATATATAACCAGATGAATCAGCATTTTTATAGGCCATGGTGCATAATTAATACACAGCATATAATAATCACATATATACATAAATACATAGTAGAAAATAAATATATAAAGCTATTTTGGACTAATGTACTTGGTTTCAGGATACCGCTCAATAACCTCTCAGCATGCAGGAAGAGTCTATTTCCCAGCCAGGCAGTCCTGACTTTGATGCTCCTGTACCTCTTTCCTGATGGTAGTAGGCCAAAGTTAATGTATGATGGATGGAAGGGGTCCACAATAATTCTTTTAACCCTTTTTAAGCAATGTTCCTAGTGAATGTCGTCAGTAGAGGAAAGGAAGACCCCTGTGATCTTCTTGGCTATTTTGGTGCCTTCCAGTTTTATGTTCTTTCGCCATCACACCACACAATGATGTCTTTGCTATAAACAAGTAAATAAGCTTGTAGGCAATAAGAGACAAAAGTGCTGAATGCCTAAAATAATATTCCAAATTGGAGAGGACATGGTCAATGTATTGTGTGTGAAATGAAGAGACATTGTTGAGTTCAAACAGAAAACAACAATTTTCTGTTGGAACGTGCACTTTTAAAAATCTTGGGCTCCCGGCCAACCCCGCGCCATGCATAGCTGAAGGAGACATCTTCGCGCTGCCCTAGACTTCCCGAACTAGTTTGATTTCCTCACAGACGAGCCGCCACATGGTTCCCCGCCCACCAGAACCAGTTTTCGAGGCATTAACGCTGGTGTCTCTGTCTCTGCCTTCCAGCAGTGCTTGGGTGGTCACCCTCATTTGCACGCTGGTGGCACTGCTACAGGGCTGTCCAGGTTTAGGTGTGCAGGTTTACGGTGATCAATTGTGAATTTCTCTGGTTTCTCACCTATGTCCAGCACAGAGGATGTGCCATTCTGTTGCAGTACTTTAAATGGACCTTCATAAGACCGTTGCAGGGATGGTCCTTGCTCACCTCTACGCAGAAACACAAATTTGCAGCTATTTAAGTCTCTCAGGATGAAGGATGTGATGCTATATCATGATGTCGGATCCGGGGCCAGTTTGCCGAGCCGCTCCTGTAGTCTATTTAGGAATCAGAGAGAGGCTCCTCTTGTCCTTGGGTTGCTGGTACAAATTCTCCAGGCACGATAAGCGGAGCCCATATCCCATTTCCATTAATGATGACTGGAGATCCTCTTTGGGTGCAGTTCATATATCAAAGAATTTCCTGGGTAGCTCCTCTGCCCAGTCTGGTCCTTGGAGGTGGACCATCAATACAGTCTTTAGGTGCCTGCAGAATATTTCCATTGTAGATGGTATGTTGTGGGATGGACCTGTGTTTGCACAGTCAAGATAGTGTGTCCCATACAGCATAGATAAAATTCAAACCTCTGTTGGAGGTGATGTGGGAGGGAAGACCAAAATGAGACACCCAGGCCAATACAAGGGCCCTGCCATAAGACTCAGTGGAAGAATCTAACAACAGGACTGCTTCTAGCCACCAAGTGTCACAGAGTTACAGAGTGTCACAGTGTTACAGAGTGTCACAGTGTTACAGAGTGTCACAGTGTTACAGAGTGTCACAGAGTTACAGAGTGTCACAGTGTCACAGAGTGTCACAGTGTTACAGAGTGTCACAGAGTTACAGAGTGTCACAGTGTTACAGACTGTCACAGTGTTACAGAGTGTCACAGTGTTACAGAGTGTCACAGTGTTACAGAGTGTCACAGTTTACAGAGTGTCACAGTGTTTCAGAGTGTCACAGTGTTTCAGAGTGTCACAGTGTTTCAGAGTGTCACAGTGTTACAGAGTGTCACAGTGTTACAGAGTGTCACAGAGTTACAGAGTGTCACAGTGTTACAGAGTGTCACAGTGTTACAGAGTGTCACAGAGTTACAGAGTGTCACAGAGTTACAGAGTGTCACAGAGTTACAGCGTGTCACAGAGTTACAGCGTGTCACAGTGTTACAGAGTGTCACAGTGTTTCAGAGTGTCACAGTGTTACAGAGTGTCACAGTGTTACAGAGTGTCACAGTGTTACAGAGTGTCACAGTGTTACAGCGTGTCACAGTGTTACAGAGTGTCACAGTGTTTCAGAGTGTCACAGTGTTACAGAGTGTCACAGTGTTACAGAGTGTCACAGTTTACATAGTGTCAGAGTGTCACAGAGTTACAGAGTGTCACAGTGTTACAGAGTGTCACAGAGTTACAGAGTGTCACAGTGTTACAGAGTGTCACAGTGTCACAGTGTTACAGAGTGTCACAGAGTTACAGAGTGTCACAGAGTGTCAGAGTGTTTCAGAGTGTTACAGAGTGTCACAGTGTTACAGAGTGTCACAGTTTACAGAGTGTCACAGAGTTACAGAGTGTCACAGTGTTACAGAGTATCACAGTGTTACAGAGTGTCACAGTTTACAGAGTGTCACAGAGTTACAGAGTGTCACAGTGTTACAGAGTATCACAGTGTTACAGAGTGTCACAGTTTACAGAGTGTCACAGAGTTACAGAGTGTCACAGTGTTACAGAGTATCACAGTGTTACTGAGTGTCACAGTGTTGCAGTGTCACAGAGTTACAGAGTGTCACAGTGTTACAGAGTGTCACAGTGTTTCAGTGTCACAGTGTCACAGTGTTACAGAGTGTCACAGTGTTACAGAGTGTCACAGTGTTACAGAGTGTCACAGAGTTACAGAGTGACACAGTGTTACAGAGTGTCACAGTGTTAGAGTGTCACAGTGTTACAGAGTGTCACAGTGTTACAGAGTGTCACAGTGTTACAGTGTCACAGTGTTACAGAATGTCACAGTGTTACAGAGTGTCACAGTGTTTCAGAGTGTCACAGTGTTTCAGAGTGTCACAGTGTTACAGAGTGTCACAGTGTTACAGAGTGTCACAGTGTTACAGAGTGTCACAGTTTACATAGTGTCAGAGTGTCACAGAGTTACAGAGTGTCACAGTGTTACAGAGTGTCACAGAGTTACAGAGTGTCACAGTGTTACAGAGTGTCACAGTGTCACAGTGTTACAGAGTGTCACAGTGTTACAGAGTGTCACAGTGTTTCAGAGTGTCACAGTGTTTCAGAGTGTCACAGTGTTACAGAGTGTCACAGTGTTACAGAGTGTCACAGTGTTACAGAGTGTCACAGTGTTACAGAGTGTCACAGTTTACATAGTGTCAGAGTGTCACAGAGTTACAGAGTGTCACAGTGTTACAGAGTGTCACAGAGTTACAGAGTGTCACAGTGTTACAGAGTGTCACAGTGTCACAGTGTTACAGAGTGTCACAGAGTTACAGAGTGTCAGAGTGTTTCAGAGTGTTACAGAGTGTCACAGTTTACAGAGTGTCACAGAGTTACAGAGTGTCACAGTGTTACAGAGTGTCACAGAGTTACAGAGTGTCACAGAGTTACAGAGTGTCACAGTGTTACAGAGTGTCACAGTGTTTCAGTGTCACAGTGTCACAGTGTTACAGAGTGTCACAGTGTTACAGAGTGTCACAGAGTTACAGAGTGACACAGTGTTACAGAGTGTCACAGTGTTAGAGTGTCACAGTGTTACAGAGTGTCACAGTGTTACAGAGTGTCACAGTGTTACAGTGTCACAGTGTTACAGAATGTCACAGTGTTACAGAGTGTCACAGTGTTACAGAGTTACAGAGTGTCACAGAGTTACAGAGTGTCACAGTGTTACAGAGTGTCACAGTGTTACAGAGTGTCACAGAGTTACAGAGTGTCACAGAGTTACAGAGTGTCACAGTGTTACAGAGTGTCACAGTGTTAGAGTGTCACAGTGTTACAGAGTGTCACAGTGTTACAGAGTGTCACAGTGTTACAGTGTCACAGTGTTACAGAATGTCACAGTGTTACAGAGTGTCACAGTGTTACAGAGTTACAGAGTGTCACAGTGTTAGAGTGTCACAGTGTTACAGAGTGTCACAGTGTTACAGAGTGTCACAGTGTTACAGTGTCACAGTGTTACAGAGTGTCACAGTGTTACAGAGTGTCACAGTGTTACAGAGTGTCACAGTGTTACAGAGTGTCACAGTGTTAGAGTGTCACAGTGTTACAGAGTGTCACAGTTTACAGGTTGTCACAGTGTTACAGAGTGTCACAGAGTTACAGAGTGTCACAGAGTGTCAGAGTGTTTCAGAGTGTTACAGAGTGTCACAGTGTTACAGAGTGTCACAGTTTACAGAGTGTCACAGAGTTACAGAGTGTCACAGTGTTACAGAGTATCACAGTGTTACAGAGTGTCACAGTTTACAGAGTGTCACAGAGTTACAGAGTGTCACAGAGTTACAGAGTGTCACAGTGTTACAGAGTGTCACAGTGTTTCAGTGTCACAGTGTCACAGTGTTACAGAGTGTCACAGTGTTACAGAGTGTCACAGTGTTACAGAGTGTCACAGAGTTACAGAGTGACACAGTGTTACAGAGTGTCACAGTGTTAGAGTGTCACAGTGTTACAGAGTGTCACAGTGTTACAGAGTGTCACAGTGTTACAGTGTCACAGTGTTACAGAATGTCACAGTGTTACAGAGTGTCACAGTGTTTCAGAGTGTCACAGTGTTTCAGAGTGTCACAGTGTTACAGAGTGTCACAGTGTTACAGAGTGTCACAGTGTTACAGAGTGTCACAGTTTACATAGTGTCAGAGTGTCACAGAGTTACAGAGTGTCACAGTGTTACAGAGTGTCACAGAGTTACAGAGTGTCACAGTGTTACAGAGTGTCACAGTGTCACAGTGTTACAGAGTGTCACAGTGTTACAGAGTGTCACAGTGTTTCAGAGTGTCACAGTGTTTCAGAGTGTCACAGTGTTACAGAGTGTCACAGTGTTACAGAGTGTCACAGTGTTACAGAGTGTCACAGTGTTACAGAGTGTCACAGTTTACATAGTGTCAGAGTGTCACAGAGTTACAGAGTGTCACAGTGTTACAGAGTGTCACAGAGTTACAGAGTGTCACAGTGTTACAGAGTGTCACAGTGTCACAGTGTTACAGAGTGTCACAGAGTTACAGAGTGTCAGAGTGTTTCAGAGTGTTACAGAGTGTCACAGTTTACAGAGTGTCACAGAGTTACAGAGTGTCACAGTGTTACAGAGTGTCACAGAGTTACAGAGTGTCACAGAGTTACAGAGTGTCACAGTGTTACAGAGTGTCACAGTGTTTCAGTGTCACAGTGTCACAGTGTTACAGAGTGTCACAGTGTTACAGAGTGTCACAGAGTTACAGAGTGACACAGTGTTACAGAGTGTCACAGTGTTAGAGTGTCACAGTGTTACAGAGTGTCACAGTGTTACAGAGTGTCACAGTGTTACAGTGTCACAGTGTTACAGAATGTCACAGTGTTACAGAGTGTCACAGTGTTACAGAGTTACAGAGTGTCACAGAGTTACAGAGTGTCACAGTGTTACAGAGTGTCACAGTGTTACAGAGTGTCACAGAGTTACAGAGTGTCACAGAGTTACAGAGTGTCACAGTGTTACAGAGTGTCACAGTGTTAGAGTGTCACAGTGTTACAGAGTGTCACAGTGTTACAGAGTGTCACAGTGTTACAGTGTCACAGTGTTACAGAATGTCACAGTGTTACAGAGTGTCACAGTGTTACAGAGTTACAGAGTGTCACAGTGTTAGAGTGTCACAGTGTTACAGAGTGTCACAGTGTTACAGAGTGTCACAGTGTTACAGTGTCACAGTGTTACAGAGTGTCACAGTGTTACAGAGTGTCACAGTGTTACAGAGTGTCACAGTGTTACAGAGTGTCACAGTGTTAGAGTGTCACAGTGTTACAGAGTGTCACAGTTTACAGGTTGTCACAGTGTTACAGAGTGTCACAGAGTTACAGAGTGTCACAGTGTTACAGAGTGTCACAGTGTTTCAGAGTGTCACAGTGTTACAGAGTGTCACAGTGTTACAGAGTGTCACAGTTTACAGAGTGTCACAGAGTTACAGAGTGTCACAGTGTTACAGAGTGTCACAGTGTTACAGAGTGTCACAGAGTTACAGAGTGTTACAGAGTGTCACAGTGTTACAGAGTGTCACAGAGTTACAGAGTGTCACAGAGTTACAGAGTGTCACATTGTTACAGAGTGTCACATTGTTACAGAGTGTCACAGTGTCACAGAGTGTCACAGTGTTACAGAGTGTCACTGAGTTACAGAGTGCCACAGAGTTACAGAGTGTCACAGAGTTACAGAGTGTCACAGTTTACAGAGTGTCACAGAGTTACAGAGTGTCACAGAGTTACAGAGTGTCACAGTGTTACAGAGTGTCACAGTGTTACAGAGTGTCACAGAGTACAGAGTGTCACAGAGTTACAGAGTGTCACAGTGTTACAGAGTGTCACAGAGTTAGAGTGTCACAGTGTTACAGAGTGTCACAGTGTTACAGAGTGTCACAGAGTTACAGAGTGTCACAGAGTTACAGAGTGTCACAGTGTTACAGAGTGTCACAGTGTTAGAGTGTCACAGTGTTACTGAGTGTCACAGTTTACAGATTGTCACAGTGTTACAGAGTGTCACAGTGTTACAGAGTGTCACAGTTTACATAGTGTCAGAGTGTCACAGAGTTACAGAGTGTCACAGTGTTACAGAGTGTCACAGAGTTACAGAGTGTCACAGAGTTACAGAGTGTCACAGAGTTACAGAGTGTCACAGTGTTACAGAGTGTCACAGTGTCACAGTGTTACAGAGTGTTACAGTGTTACAGAGTGTCACAGTTTACAGAGTGTCACAGAGTTACAGAGTGTCACAGAGTTACAGAGTGTCACAGAGTTACAGAGTGTCACAGTGTTACAGAGTGTCACAGTGTTACAGTGTCACAGTGTCACAGAATGTCACAGTGTTACAGAGTGTCACAGTGTTACAGAGTTACAGAGTGCCACAGAGTTACAGAGTGTCACAGTGTTACAGAGTTACAGAGTGTCACAGAGTGTCACAGAGTTACAGAGTGTCACAGAGTTACAGAGTGTCACAGTGTTACAGAGTTACAGAGTGTCACAGAGTTACAGAGTGTCACAGTGTTACAGAGTGTCACAGTGTTACAGTGTCACAGTGTTACAGAATGTCACAGTGTTACAGAGTGTCACAGTGTTACAGAGTTACAGAGTGTCACAGAGTTACAGAGTGTCACAGTTTACAGAGTGTCACAGAGTTACAGTGTCACAGTGTTACAGAATGTCACAGAGTTACAGAGTGTCAGTTTACAGAGTGTCACAGTGTTACAGAGTGTCACAGTTTACAGAGTGTCACAGTGTTACAGTGTCACAGTGTTACAGAGTGTCACAGTGTTACAGAGTGTCACAGTGTTTCAGAGTGTCACAGTGTTTCAGAGTGTCACAGTGTTACAGTGTCACAGTGTTACAGAGTGTCACAGTGTTACAGAGTGTCACAGAGTTACAGAGTGTCACAGTGTTTCAGAGTGTCACAGTGTTTCAGAGTGTCACAGTGTTTCAGAGTGTCACAGTGTTACAGAGTGTCACAGTGTTACAGAGTGTCACAGTGTTACAGAGTGTCACAGTTTACAGAGTGTCACAGAGTTACAGAGTGTCACAGTGTTACAGAGTGTCACAGTGTTACAGAGTGTCACAGAGTTACAGAGTGTCACAGTGTTACAGAGTGTCACAGTGTTACAGAGTGTCACAGAGTTACAGAGTGTCACAGAGTTACAGAGTGTCACATTGTTACATAGTGTCACATTGTTACAGAGTGTCA
Source organism: Narcine bancroftii (assembly GCF_036971445.1). Taxonomy (NCBI): domain Eukaryota; kingdom Metazoa; phylum Chordata; class Chondrichthyes; order Torpediniformes; family Narcinidae; genus Narcine; species Narcine bancroftii. The sequence goes on from NC_091469.1 coordinate 418,632,994, forward strand.
CAGTGTCACAGAGTGTCACAATGTCACAGAGTGTCACTGAGTTACAGAGTGCCACAGAGTTACAGAGTGTCACAGAGTTACAGAGTGTCACAGTTTACAGAGTGTCACAGAGTTACAGAGTGTCACAGTGTTACAGAGTGTCACAGTGTTACAGAGTGTCACAGAGTACAGAGTGTCACAGAGTTACAGAGTGTCACAGTGTTACAGAGTGTCACAGTGTTAGAGTGTCACAGTGTTACAGAGTGTCACAGTGTTACAGAGTGTCACAGAGTTACAGAGTGTCACAGAGTTACAGAGTGTCACAGTGTTACAGAGTGTCACAGTGTTAGAGTGTCACAGTGTTACTGAGTGTCACAGTTTACAGATTGTCACAGTGTTACAGAGTGTCACAGTGTTACAGAGTGTCACAGTTTACATAGTGTCAGAGTGTCACAGAGTTACAGAGTGTCACAGTGTTACAGAGTGTCACAGAGTTACAGAGTGTCACAGTGTTACAGAGTGTCACAGTGTTACAGAGTGTCACAGTGTCACAGTGTTACAGAGTGTCACAGTGTTACAGTGTTACAGAGTGTCACAGTTTACAGAGTGTCACAGAGTTACAGAGTGTCACAGAGTTACAGAGTGTCACAGAGTTACAGAGTGTCACAGTGTTACAGAGTGTCACAGTGTTACAGAGTGTCACAGTGTTACAGAGTGTCACAGTGTTAGAGTGTCACAGAGTTACAGAGTGTCACAGTGTTACAGAGTGTCACAGTGTTAGAGTGTCACAGAGTTACAGAGTGTCACAGTTTACAGATTGTCACAGTGTTACAGATTGTCACAGAGTTACAGAGTGTCACAGTGTTACAGAGTGTCACAGTGTTAGAGTGTCACAGTGTTACAGAGTGTCACTGTTTACAGATTGTCACAATGTTACAGATTGTCACAGAGTTACAGAGTGTCACAGTGTTACAGAGTGTCACAGTGTTACAGTGTCACAGTGTTACAGTGTTACAGAGTGTCACAGTGTTACAGAGTGTCACAGTGTTACAGAGTGTCACAGTTTACATAGTGTCAGAGTGTCACAGAGTTACAGAGTGTCACAGTGTTACAGAGTGTCACAGTTTACATAGTGTCAGAGTGTCACAGAGTTACAGAGTGTCACAGTGTTACAGAGTGTCACAGTGTTACAGAGTGTCACAGTTTACATAGTGTCAGAGTGTCACAGAGTTACAGAGTCACAGAGTTACAGAGTCACAGTGTGACAGAGTGTCACAGTTTACAGAGTGTCACAGTGTTACAGAGTGTCACAGTTTACATAGTGTCAGAGTGTCACAGAGTTACAGAGTGTCACAGTGTTACAGAGTGTCACAGTGTTACAGAGTGTCACAGTTTACATAGTGTCAGAGTGTCACAGAGTTACAGAGTCACAGAGTTACAGAGTGTCACAGTGTTACAGAGTGTCACAGTGTTACAGAGTGTCACAGTGTCACAGTGTTACAGAGTGTCACAGTGTTACAGTGTTACAGAGTGTCACAGTTTACAGAGTGTCACAGAGTTACAGAGTGTCACAGAGTTACAGAGTGTCACAGAGTTACAGAGTGTCACAGTGTTACAGAGTGTCACAGTGTTACAGAGTGTCACAGTGTTACAGAGTGTCACAGTGTTAGAGTGTCACAGAGTTACAGAGTGTCACAGTGTTACAGAGTGTCACAGTGTTAGAGTGTCACAGAGTTACAGAGTGTCACGGTTTACAGATTGTCACAGTGTTACAGATTGTCACAGAGTTACAGAGTGTCACAGTGTTACAGAGTGTCACAGTGTTAGAGTGTCACAGTGTTACAGAGTGTCACTGTTTACAGATTGTCACAATGTTACAGATTGTCACAGAGTTACAGAGTGTCACAGTGTTACAGAGTGTCACAGTGTTACAGTGTCACAGTGTTACAGTGTTACAGAGTGTCACAGTGTTACAGTGTTACAGGGTGTCACAGTGTTACAGAGTGTCACAGTTTACATAGTGTCAGAGTGTCACAGAGTTACAGAGTGTCACAGTGTTACAGAGTGTCACAGTTTACATAGTGTCACAGTGTTACAGAGTGTCACAGTGTTACAGAGTGTCACAGTGTTACAGAGTGTCACAGTGTTAGAGTGTCACAGTGTTACAGAGTGTCACAGTTTACAGGTTGTCACAGTGTTACAGAGTGTCACAGAGTTACAGAGTGTCACAGTTTACAGGTTGTCACAGTGTTACAGAGTGTCACAGAGTTACAGAGTGTCACAGTGTTACAGAGTGTCACAGTGTTTCAGAGTGTCACAGTGTTACAGAGTGTCACAGTGTTACAGAGTGTCACAGTTTACAGAGTGTCACAGAGTTACAGAGTGTCACAGTGTTACAGAGTGTCACAGTGTTACAGAGTGTCACAGAGTTACAGAGTGTTACAGAGTGTCACAGTGTTACAGAGTGTCACAGAGTTACAGAGTGTCACAGAGTTACAGAGTGTCACATTGTTACAGAGTGTCACATTGTTACAGAGTGTCACAGTGTCACAGAGTGTCACAGTGTTACAGAGTGTCACTGAGTTACAGAGTGCCACAGAGTTACAGAGTGTCACAGAGTTACAGAGTGTCACAGTTTACAGAGTGTCACAGAGTTACAGAGTGTCACAGAGTTACAGAGTGTCACAGTGTTACAGAGTGTCACAGTGTTACAGAGTGTCACAGAGTACAGAGTGTCACAGAGTTACAGAGTGTCACAGTGTTACAGAGTGTCACAGAGTTAGAGTGTCACAGTGTTACAGAGTGTCACAGTGTTACAGAGTGTCACAGAGTTACAGAGTGTCACAGAGTTACAGAGTGTCACAGTGTTACAGAGTGTCACAGTGTTAGAGTGTCACAGTGTTACTGAGTGTCACAGTTTACAGATTGTCACAGTGTTACAGAGTGTCACAGTGTTACAGAGTGTCACAGTTTACATAGTGTCAGAGTGTCACAGAGTTACAGAGTGTCACAGTGTTACAGAGTGTCACAGAGTTACAGAGTGTCACAGAGTTACAGAGTGTCACAGTGTTACAGAGTGTCACAGTGTCACAGTGTTACAGAGTGTTACAGTGTTACAGAGTGTCACAGTTTACAGAGTGTCACAGAGTTACAGAGTGTCACAGAGTTACAGAGTGTCACAGAGTTACAGAGTGTCACAGTGTTACAGAGTGTCACAGTGTTACAGAGTGTCACAGTGTTACAGTGTCACAGTGTCACAGAATGTCACAGTGTTACAGAGTGTCACAGTGTTACAGAGTTACAGAGTGCCACAGAGTTACAGAGTGTCACAGTGTTACAGAGTTACAGAGTGTCACAGAGTTACAGAGTGTCACAGAGTTACAGAGTGTCACAGAGTTACAGAGTGTCACAGTGTTACAGAGTTACAGAGTGTCACAGAGTTACAGAGTGTCACAGTGTTACAGAGTGTCACAGTGTTACAGTGTCACAGTGTTACAGAATGTCACAGTGTTACAGAGTGTCACAGTGTTACAGAGTTACAGAGTGTCACAGAGTTACAGAGTGTCACAGTTTACAGAGTGTCACAGAGTTACAGTGTCACAGTGTTACAGAATGTCACAGAGTTACAGAGTGTCAGTTTACAGAGTGTCACAGTGTTACAGAGTGTCACAGTTTACAGAGTGTCACAGTGTTACAGTGTCACAGTGTTACAGAGTGTCACAGTGTTACAGAGTGTCACAGTGTTTCAGAGTGTCACAGTGTTTCAGAGTGTCACAGTGTTACAGTGTCACAGTGTTACAGAGTGTCACAGTGTTACAGAGTGTCACAGAGTTACAGAGTGTCACAGTGTTTCAGAGTGTCACAGTGTTTCAGAGTGTCACAGTGTTTCAGAGTGTCACAGTGTTACAGAGTGTCACAGTGTTACAGAGTGTCACAGTGTTACAGAGTGTCACAGTTTACAGAGTGTCACAGAGTTACAGAGTGTCACAGTGTTACAGAGTGTCACAGTGTTACAGAGTGTCACAGAGTTACAGAGTGTCACAGTGTTACAGAGTGTCACAGTGTTACAGAGTGTCACAGAGTTACAGAGTGTCACAGAGTTACAGAGTGTCACATTGTTACATAGTGTCACATTGTTACAGAGTGTCACAGTGTCACAGAGTGTCACAATGTCACAGAGTGTCACTGAGTTACAGAGTGCCACAGAGTTACAGAGTGTCACAGAGTTACAGAGTGTCACAGTTTACAGAGTGTCACAGAGTTACAGAGTGTCACAGTGTTACAGAGTGTCACAGTGTTACAGAGTGTCACAGAGTACAGAGTGTCACAGAGTTACAGAGTGTCACAGTGTTACAGAGTGTCACAGTGTTAGAGTGTCACAGTGTTACAGAGTGTCACAGTGTTACAGAGTGTCACAGAGTTACAGAGTGTCACAGAGTTACAGAGTGTCACAGTGTTACAGAGTGTCACAGTGTTAGAGTGTCACAGTGTTACTGAGTGTCACAGTTTACAGATTGTCACAGTGTTACAGAGTGTCACAGTGTTACAGAGTGTCACAGTTTACATAGTGTCAGAGTGTCACAGAGTTACAGAGTGTCACAGTGTTACAGAGTGTCACAGAGTTACAGAGTGTCACAGTGTTACAGAGTGTCACAGTGTTACAGAGTGTCACAGTGTCACAGTGTTACAGAGTGTCACAGTGTTACAGTGTTACAGAGTGTCACAGTTTACAGAGTGTCACAGAGTTACAGAGTGTCACAGAGTTACAGAGTGTCACAGAGTTACAGAGTGTCACAGTGTTACAGAGTGTCACAGTGTTACAGAGTGTCACAGTGTTACAGAGTGTCACAGTGTTAGAGTGTCACAGAGTTACAGAGTGTCACAGTGTTACAGAGTGTCACAGTGTTAGAGTGTCACAGAGTTACAGAGTGTCACAGTTTACAGATTGTCACAGTGTTACAGATTGTCACAGAGTTACAGAGTGTCACAGTGTTACAGAGTGTCACAGTGTTAGAGTGTCACAGTGTTACAGAGTGTCACTGTTTACAGATTGTCACAATGTTACAGATTGTCACAGAGTTACAGAGTGTCACAGTGTTACAGAGTGTCACAGTGTTACAGTGTCACAGTGTTACAGAGTGTCACAGTGTTACAGAGTGTCACAGTGTTACAGAGTGTCACAGTTTACATAGTGTCAGAGTGTCACAGAGTTACAGAGTGTCACAGTGTTACAGAGTGTCACAGTTTACATAGTGTCAGAGTGTCACAGAGTTACAGAGTGTCACAGTGTTACAGAGTGTCACAGTGTTACAGAGTGTCACAGTTTACATAGTGTCAGAGTGTCACAGAGTTACAGAGTCACAGAGTTACAGAGTCACAGTGTGACAGAGTGTCACAGTTTACAGAGTGTCACAGTGTTACAGAGTGTCACAGTTTACATAGTGTCAGAGTGTCACAGAGTTACAGAGTGTCACAGTGTTACAGAGTGTCACAGTGTTACAGAGTGTCACAGTTTACATAGTGTCAGAGTGTCACAGAGTTACAGAGTCACAGAGTTACAGAGTGTCACAGTGTTACAGAGTGTCACAGTGTTACAGAGTGTCACAGTGTCACAGTGTTACAGAGTGTCACAGTGTTACAGTGTTACAGAGTGTCACAGTTTACAGAGTGTCACAGAGTTACAGAGTGTCACAGAGTTACAGAGTGTCACAGAGTTACAGAGTGTCACAGTGTTACAGAGTGTCACAGTGTTACAGAGTGTCACAGTGTTACAGAGTGTCACAGTGTTAGAGTGTCACAGAGTTACAGAGTGTCACAGTGTTACAGAGTGTCACAGTGTTAGAGTGTCACAGAGTTACAGAGTGTCACGGTTTACAGATTGTCACAGTGTTACAGATTGTCACAGAGTTACAGAGTGTCACAGTGTTACAGAGTGTCACAGTGTTAGAGTGTCACAGTGTTACAGAGTGTCACTGTTTACAGATTGTCACAATGTTACAGATTGTCACAGAGTTACAGAGTGTCACAGTGTTACAGAGTGTCACAGTGTTACAGTGTCACAGTGTTACAGTGTTACAGAGTGTCACAGTGTTACAGTGTTACAGGGTGTCACAGTGTTACAGAGTGTCACAGTTTACATAGTGTCAGAGTGTCACAGAGTTACAGAGTGTCACAGTGTTACAGAGTGTCACAGTTTACATAGTGTCAGAGTGTCACAGAGTTACAGAGTGTCACAGTGTTACAGAGTGTCACAGTGTTACAGAGTGTCACAGTTTACATAGTGTCAGAGTGTCACAGAGGTACAGAGTCACAGAGTTACAGAGTCACAGTGTGACAGAGTGTCACAGTTTACAGAGTGTCACAGTGTTACAGAGTGTCACAGTTTACATAGTGTCAGAGTGTCACAGAGTTACAGAGTGTCACAGTGTTACAGAGTGTCACAGTGTTACAGAGTGTCACAGTTTACATAGTGTCAGAGTGTCACAGAGTTACAGAGTCACAGAGTTACAGAGTCACAGTGTGACAGAGTGTCACAGTTTACAGAGTGTAACAGTGTTACAGAGTGTCACAGTGTTACAGTGTTACAGTGTCACAGAGTTACAGAGTGTCACAGTGTTACTGAGTGTCACAGTGTTGCAGTGTCACAGAGTTACAGAGTGTCACAGTGTTACAGAGTGTCACAGTGTTACAGAGTGTCACAGAGTTACAGAGTGTCACAGAGTTACAGAGTGTCACATTGTTACAGCGTGTCACATTGTTACAGAGTGTCACAGTGTCACAGAGTGTCACAGTGTTACAGAGTGTCACTGAGTTACAGAGTGCCACAGAGTTACAGAGTGTCACAGAGTTACAGAGTGTCACAGTTTACAGAGTGTCACAGTTTACAGAGTGTCACAGAGTTACAGAGTGTCACAGAGTTACAGAGTGTCACAGTGTTACTGAGTGTCACAGTTTACAGATTGTCACAGTGTTACAGAGTGTCACAGTGTTACAGAGTGTCACAGTTTACATAGTGTCAGAGTGTCACAGAGTTACAGAGTGTCACAGTGTTACAGAGTGTCACAGAGTTACAGAGTGTCACAGAGTTACAGAGTGTCACAGTGTTACAGAGTGTCACAGTGTTACAGAGTGTCACAGTTTACATAGTGTCAGAGTGTCACAGAGTTACAGAGTGTCACAGAGTTACAGAGTGTCACAGAGTTACAGAGTGTCACAGTGTTACAGAGTGTCACAGTTTACAGAGTGTCACAGAGTTACAGAGTGTCACAGTGTTACAGTGTCACAGTGTTACAGAATGTCACAGTGTTACAGAGTGTCACAGTGTTACAGAGTGCCACAGAGTTACAGAGTGTCACAGTGTTACAGAGTTACAGAGTGTCACAGAGTTACAGAGTGTCACAGAGTTACAGAGTGTCACAGAGTTACAGAGTGTCACAGTGTTACAGAGTTACAGAGTGTCACAGAGTTACAGAGTGTCACAGTGTTACAGAGTGTCACAGTGTTACAGTGTCACAGTGTTACAGAATGTCACAGTGTTACAGAGTGTCACAGTGTTACAGAGTTACAGAGTGTCACAGAGTTACAGAGTGTCACAGTTTACAGAGTGTCACAGAGTTACAGTGTCACAGTGTTACAGAATGTCACAGAGTTACAGAGTGTCAGTTTACAGAGTGTCACAGTGTTACAGAGTGTCACAGTGTTACAGAGTGTCACAGTGTCACAGTGTTACAGAGTGTCACAGTGTTACAGTGTTACAGAGTGTCACAGTTTACAGAGTGTCACAGAGTTACAGAGTGTCACAGAGTTACAGAGTGTCACAGAGTTACAGAGTGTCACAGTGTTACAGAGTGTCACAGTGTTACAGAGTGTCACAGTGTTACAGAGTGTCACAGTGTTAGAGTGTCACAGAGTTACAGAGTGTCACAGTGTTACAGAGTGTCACAGTGTTAGAGTGTCACAGAGTTACAGAGTGTCACAGTTTACAGATTGTCACAGTGTTACAGATTGTCACAGAGTTACAGAGTGTCACAGTGTTACAGAGTGTCACAGTGTTAGAGTGTCACAGTGTTACAGAGTGTCACTGTTTACAGATTGTCACAAAGTTACAGATTGTCACAGAGTTACAGAGTGTCACAGTGTTAGAGTGTCACAGTGTTACTGAGTGTCACAGTTTACAGATTGTCACAGTGTTACAGAGTGTCACAGTGTTACAGAGTTACAGAGTGTCACAGAGTTACAGAGTGTCACAGTGTTACAGAGTGTCACAGAGTTACAGAGTGTCACAGAGTTACAGAGTGTCACAGAGTTACAGAGTGTCACAGAGTTACAGAGTGTCACAGTGTTACAGAGTGTCACAGTGTTAGAGTGTCACAGTGTTACAGAGTGTCACAGTGTTACAGAGTGTCACAGTGTTACAGTGTTACAGAATGTCACAGTGTTACAGAGTGTCACAGTGTTACAGAGTTACAGAGTGTCACAGTGTTAGAGTGTCACAGTGTTACAGAGTGTCACAGTGTTACAGAGTGTCACAGTGTTACAGAGTGTCACAGTGTTACAGAGTGTCACAGTTTACATAGTGTCAGAGTGTCACAGAGTTACAGAGTCACAGAGTTACAGAGTCACAGTGTGACAGAGTGTCACAGTTTACAGAGTGTCACAGTGTTACAGAGTGTCACAGTTTACATAGTGTCAGAGTGTCACAGAGTTACAGAGTGTCACAGTGTTACAGAGTGTCACAGTGTTACAGAGTGTCACAGTTTACATAGTGTCAGAGTGTCACAGAGTTACAGAGTCACAGAGTTACAGAGTCACAGTGTGACAGAGTGTCACAGTTTACAGAGTGTCACAGTGTTACAGTGTTACAGTGTCACAGAGTTACAGAGTGTCACAGTGTTACTGAGTGTCACAGTGTTGCAGTGTCACAGTGTTACAGAGTGTCACAGTGTTACAGAGTGTCACAGTGTTACAGAGTGTCACAGTGTTACAGAGTGTCACAGTTTACATAGTGTCAGAGTGTCACAGAGTTACAGAGTGTCACAGTGTTACAGAGTGTCACAGTGTTACAGAGTGTCACAGAGTTACAGAGTGTCACAGAGTTACAGAGTGTCACAGTGTTACAGAGTGTCACAGTTTATAGAGTGTCACAGAGTTACAGAGTGTCACAGTGTTACAGAGTGTCACAGTGTTACAGAGTGTCACAGAGTTACAGAGTGTCACAGTGTTACAGAGTGTCACAGTGTTACAGAGTGTCACAGAGTTACAGAGTGTCACAGAGTTACAGAGTGTCACATTGTTACAGAGTGTCACATTGTTACAGAGTGTCACATTGTTACAGAGTGTCACAGTGTCACAGAGTGTCACAGTGTTACAGAGTGTCACTGAGTTACAGAGTGCCACAGAGTTACAGAGTGTCACAGAGTTACAGAGTGTCACAGTTTACAGAGTGTCACAGAGTTACAGAGTGTCACAGAGTTACAGAGTGTCACAGTGTTACAGAGTGTCACAGTGTTACAGAGTGTCACAGAGTACAGAGTGTCACAGAGTTACAGAGTGTCACAGTGTTACAGAGTGTCACAGTGTTAGAGTGTCACAGTGTTACAGAGTGTCACAGTGTTACAGAGTGTCACAGAGTTACAGAGTGTCACAGAGTTACAGAGTGTCACAGTGTTACAGAGTGTCACAGTGTTAGAGTGTCACAGTGTTACTGAGTGTCACAGTTTACAGATTGTCACAGTGTTACAGAGTGTCACAGTGTTACAGAGTGTCACAGTTTACATAGTGTCAGAGTGTCACAGAGTTACAGAGTGTCACAGTGTTACAGAGTGTCACAGAGTTACAGAGTGTCACAGAGTTACAGAGTGTCACAGTGTTACAGAGTGTCACAGTGTTACAGAGTGTCACAGTGTCACAGTGTTACAGAGTGTCACAGTGTTACAGTGTTACAGAGTGTCACAGTTTACAGAGTGTCACAGAGTTACAGAGTGTCACAGAGTTACAGAGTGTCACAGAGTTACAGAGTGTCACAGTGTTACAGAGTGTCACAGTGTTACAGAGTGTCACAGTGTTACAGTGTCACAGTGTTACAGAATGTCACAGTGTTACAGAGTGTCACAGTGTTACAGAGTTACAGAGTGTCACAGAGTTACAGAGTGTCACAGTGTTACAGAGTTACAGAGTGTCACAGAGTTACAGAGTGTCACAGAGTTACAGAGTGTCACAGTGTTACAGAGTTACAGAGTGTCACAGAGTTACAGAGTGTCACAGTCTTACAGAGTGTCACAGTGTTACAGTGTCACAGTGTTACAGAATGTCACAGTGTTACAGAGTGTCACAGTGTTACAGAGTTACAGAGTGTCACAGTGTTACAGAGTGTCACAGTTTACAGAGTGTCACAGAGTTACAGTGTCACAGTGTTACAGAATGTCACAGAGTTACAGAGTGTCAGTTTACAGAGTGTCACAGTGTTACAGAGTGTCACAGTTTACAGAGTGTCACAGTGTTACAGTGTCACAGTGTTACAGAGTGTCACAGTGTTTTAGAGTGTCACAGTGTTTCAGAGTGTCACAGTGTTACAGTGTGTCACAGTGTTACAGTGTCACATTGTTACAGAGTGTCACAGTGTTACAGAGTGTCACAGAGTTACAGAGTGTCACAGTGTTTCAGAGTGTCACAGTGTTTCAGAGTGTCACAGTGTTACAGAGTGTCACAGTGTTACAGAGTGTCACAGTGTTACAGAGTGTCACAGTTTACAGAGTGTCACAGAGTTACAGAGTGTCACAGTGTTACAGAGTGTCACAGTGCTACAGAGTGTCACAGAGTTACAGAGTGTCACAGTGTTACAGAGTGTCACAGTGTTACAGAGTGTCACAGAGTTACAGAGTGTCACAGAGTTACAGAGTGTCACATTGTTACAGAGTGTCACATTGTTACAGAGTGTCACAGTGTCACAGTGTTACAGAGTGTCACTGAGTTACAGAGTGCCACAGAGTTACAGAGTGTCACAGAGTTACAGTGTGTCACAGTTTACAGAGTGTCACAGAGTTACAGAGTGTCACAGAGTTACAGAGTGTCACAGAGTTACAGAGTGTCACAGTGTTACAGAGTGTCACAGTGTTACAGAGTGTCACAGAGTACAGAGTGTCACAGAGTTACAGAGTGTCACAGTGTTACAGAGTGTCACAGTGTTAGAGTGTCACAGTGTTACAGAGTGTCACAGTGTTACAGAGTGTCACAGAGTTACAGAGTGTCACAGAGTTACAGAGTGTCACAGTGTTACAGAGTGTCACAGTGTTAGAGTGTCACAGTGTTACTGAGTGTCACAGTTTACAGATTGTCACAGTGTTACAGAGTGTCACAGTGTTACAGAGTGTCACAGTGTTACAGAGTGTCACAGTGTTACAGAGTGTCACAGTGTTACAGAGTGTCACAGTGTCACAGTGTTACAGAGTGTCACAGTGTTACAGTGTTACAGAGTGTCACAGAGTTACAGAGTTTCACAGTGTTACAGAGTGTCACAGAGTTACAGAGTGTCACAGTGTTACAGAGTGTCACAGTGTTGCAGAGTGTCACAGTGTCACAGTGTTACAGAGTGTCACAGTGTCACAGTGTTACAGAGTGTCACAGTTTACAGAGTGTCACAGAGTTACAGAGTGTCACAGAGTTACAGAGTGTCACAGAGTTACAGAGTGTCACAGTGTTACAGAGTGTCACAGTGTTACAGAGTGTCACAGTGTTACAGAGTGTCACAGTGTTAGAGTGTCACAGAGTTACAGAGTGTCACAGTGTTACAGAGTGTCACTGTGTTAGAGTGTCACAGAGTTACAGAGTGTCACAGTTTACAGATTGTCACAGTGTTACAGATTGTCACAGAGTTACAGAGTGTCACAGTGTTACAGAGTGTCACAGTGTTAGAGTGTCACAGTGTTACAGAGTGTCACAGTTTACAGATTGTCACAGTGTTACAGATTGTCACAGAGTTACAGAGTGTCACAGTGTTACAGAGTGTCACAGTGTTACAGAGTGTCACAGTGTTACAGTGTTACAGAGTGTCACAGTGTTACAGTGTTACAGTGTTACAGAGTGTCACAGTGTTACAGAGTGTCACAGTTTACATAGTGTCAGAGTGTCACAGAGTTACAGAGTGTCACAGTGTTACAGAGTGTCACAGAGTTACAGAGTGTCACAGTGTTACAGAGTGTCACAGTTTACATAGTGTCAGAGTGTCACAGAGTTACAGAGTGTGACAGTGTTACAGAGTGTCACAGTGTTACAGAGTGTCACAGTGTTACAGTGTCACAGTTTACATAGTGTCAGAGTGTCACAGAGTTACAGAGTCACAGAGTTACAGAGTCACAGTGTGACAGAGTGTCACAATTTACAGAGTGTCACAGTGTTACAGAGTGTCACAGTGTTACAGTGTTACAGTGTCACAGTGTTACAGAGTGTCACAGTTTACATAGTGTCAAAGTGTCACAGAGTTACAGAGTGTCACAGTGTTACTGAGTGTCACAGTGTTGCAGTGTCACAGTGTTACAGAGTGTCACAGTGTTACAGAGTGTCACAGTGTTACAGAGTGTCACAGTGTTACAGAGTGTCACAGTGTTACAGAGTGTCACAGTTTACATAGTGTCAGAGTGTCACAGAGTTACAGAGTGTCACAGTGTTACAGAGTGTCACAGTGTTACAGAGTGTCACAGAGTTACAGAGTGTCACAGAGTTACAGAGTGTCACATTGTTACAGAGTGTCACATTGTTACAGAGTGTCACAGTGTCACAGAGTGTCACAGTGTTACAGAGTGTCACTGAGTTACAGAGTGCCACAGAGTTACAGAGTGTCACAGAGTTACAGAGTGTCACAGTTTACAGAGTGTCACAGAGTTACAGAGTGTCACAGAGTTACAGAGTGTCACAGTGTTACAGAGTGTCACAGTGTTACAGAGTGTCACAGAGTACAGAGTGTCACAGAGTTACAGAGTGTCACAGTGTTACAGAGTGTCACAGTGTTAGAGTGTCACAGTGTTACAGAGTGTCACAGTGTTACAGAGTGTCACAGAGTTACAGAGTGTCACAGTGTTACAGAGTGTCACAGTGTTAGAGTGTCACAGTGTTACTGAGTGTCACAGTTTACAGATTGTCACAGTGTTACAGAGTGTCACAGTGTTACAGAGTGTCACAGTTTACATAGTGTCAGAGTGTCACAGAGTGTCACAGTTTACATAGTGTCAGAGTGTCACAGAGTTACAGAGTGTCACAGTGTTACAGAGTGTCACAGTGTTACAGAGTGTCACAGTGTTACAGAGTGTCACAGTTTACATAGTGTCAGAGTGTCACAGAGTTACAGAGTCACAGAGTTACAGAGTCACAGTGTGACAGAGTGTCACAGTTTACAGAGTGTCACAGTGTTACAGTGTTACAGTGTCACAGTGTTACAGAGTGTCACAGTTTACATAGTGTCAAAGTGTCACAGAGTTACAGAGTGTCACAGTGTTACTGAGTGTCACAGTGTTGCAGTGTCACAGTGTTACAGAGTGTCACAGTGTTACAGAGTGTCACAGTGTTACAGAGTGTCACAGTGTTACAGAGTGTCACAGTTTACATAGTGTCAGAGTGTCACAGAGTTACAGAGTCACAGTGTTACAGAGTTACAGAGTTACAGAGTGTCACAGTGTTACAGAGTGTCACAGTGTTACAGTGTTACAGTGTCACAGTGTTACAGAGTTTATGATTTGGTCTTTTGGTCCTTTACAAAGGAGGCAATTTTCCAAAATATTGCAATCTTTGTCATATACTGGAGACTTTTTTAACAACTGATTTTCAATCAATATGGAGTTACAAAACAAACAATATCAAAGCAACATTATAGATATATATAATAAAATATCAAAACTGAACTCCATGTTGATATTCAAAGAAGGAAGAATCTGCACATTACCACAATGATCAAATTCTGCACTATTTTTTTTGTAAATACAAAATTACACACCATGCTGATCCATAAAAGAAAAGTAGGAAACAGAAATAAATGAAATGAAGAAAAAGAGAAAGACCCCTCTCCCCCAAAGGAAAGGGAAGAAACAGAAAGAAAGGTAATTCTCCCATATGATGCAACAAAATCATCTGTTTTCCAAAAGCATTAATTACATACAGAGCTTACTTCTTACCTTAAGGGATAAATGTCTTGACATAGACATCACTGGGGATACTGGAGATAGTGGTATTGGAGACCAGAGGGGGGGGTGATCATCAAAGGTTAACCCCCGTATATCTTAAATATGGGTTCCATATTCTTAAAAACATGTTGTAACAATTTCTGAGGTTGTAAGTAATCTTCTCCAGGGGAACACAACTATGCATTTCTAACTTCCAGGAGGTCAGACTCAGTTGGGAATTAAATTGCACTAGCTTATGCCCTACATGAATTGTATTGCTCATGTTGACCGAACACGGGTCCGAAGTAAGAAATATATTTTTGAGATAAATTTCTTTCTGATCCCCTTTGGCACCAAGGTTTGTATTTCAGTGCATTGTGGTAAGGTCAATGCTGGACCTAATTAATCTCTTAAATAAGATCTTAACTGAAGAGAGCAGAAAAAGGATGTATTTAAATCTCCAATTTTATTTTAATTTGTTCAAATGTCACAAATTCTCCCTGCTCAAAACAATCTTCATTATATTTGATGTCACTCTGAGACCAAGTTTCTAGAATTTTATTATTATTTTTTTTTTAAACTTTATTTATTCATTCAAAAAACAAATAATATATAACATATACAGCAATTAAACATGAACATGAATGATTTTATATATATATTTATATATATATATATATATAGAAAAGAAAAGAAAAGAACCCCCCTTCAGCCAACTCTCCTAAGGAGAGCCATAAAAAAAGAAAAAAGAAGGAATATTAAAAGAAAGTTAAATATACATATTAAAATATAAGCAATATAAATTGAAATGTAAATATTCTGAGAATAACAGCCACTTATTAATAAAAAAATTAGAATTATCATGCAAAACATACATAATTTTTTCCATTATTAAACAATATTTCATCTCATTATGCCATCTATTAATATCAATCATATTTGTATCTTTCCATGTACTAGCAATACATTTTTTCGCTACGGATAAAGCTAAATATACAAAAGCAAGCTGAAATTTATCTAATCCCAAACCTTTCAGAGGTTGCAAACTACCCAATAAAAATACTGTTGGATCTAAAACTATTTTAATCTTATACAGGTATTCTAAAAACAATTGAATTTTCTTCCAAAAAGATTGTATATGTATACATAACCAAAGAGCATGAAAAAAAGTTCCAACCGTATCACCACATCTAAAACACAAGTCTGATTAATGAAAACCATATTTTATTAATTTTTCAGGTGTCAAATATAATCATTGCATAATGTGCATTTATCAATCTAGTTACACTATCATAACAGATATCTAACTAGTCATCTTCAGAAAAAATAAAACCAATATCCACTTCCCATTTAATTTTAGATCTATCCCAACCATTTTTATCCATAACATCCTGTAATATTTGATACATAAATGAAATATAACCCTTCTCTGGTACCTTCATAAGAAAAGTCTCAAATTTAGTCATTTTAGGTAAAATCATATCTCTACTAAACATGCATTTTACCAAAAATCGAATTGGATAATAAAGAAATAAAGAATTCTTATCAATACCAAAATCTTCCCTCATCTGATTAAAAGATTAAAAACTTACCCACTTTAAAACAATCTCCGAAATTTTTCTCACCTTTAAATCTCCAATGCAATAAACTTTGATTATGTATTGAAAAAGAAATAAGTTGATTATTATACAACAGTCAAAGCCAATAATTTACCCCTAGAGCTTATCATTTTATTTTTCTTTATCCATAACTTCATTAAATGTTTTAGTATAGGCACATTATATTGTTGTAACAAATTATTAATTGAATTAATTTATTTTGAGTTAGGAGTATTTTGGGTGTGAGCCCCCATTCCCGCCCCCAAACACCAATTTGGCCATCGAGTTTATTCCAAATTGTAATAATATGTTTTAGTAAAGGGGTTTTCTTTGGACCAGATAGTAATTTAGAATTCCATTTATATACAAAATGTTCTGCTATCTTCTCACCAACCTTATGCGATTCCAATTTTACCCAAGAAGACTTGTCTTCTCCATCAATGAGGGAGGTGATGAACTTCATTTGAGTTACCCAAAAATATTTTTTAAAGTCTGGGAGCTTTAATCCTCCCAGTTCATAATTCTAGGTTAATTTATTGATAGGGACTCTGGGAAACTTACCCTTCCACAGAATCTTCTTAATATGTTTATTTAAATTCTGAAAGAATAGTTGTGGTACTAAAACAGGTAGGCTTTGGAAAATATATTGTAATTTAGGCAATATATTCATTTTAATACAATTGACCCTTCTAATCAAAGTAATTGGAAGAGTTATCCATTTATTTAAATCGTCCTCAATTTTCTTTTTAAAATTTTTTTTAGTTTTCACACTATGAACGATATTAATGAAAATACACACAAACATTTCCCTCTTGAATACACACAGTGCCATTTTCTCCCCTTTTCCCCCCTCCCTTCCCTCCCTCCTTCCCACCCCCCCTCCCTAGCCACTAAACGTTCAACATATACGTTACAATAAACCCATTAAACAATGTCATCACACAATGAAAATAAATAAGAAAATTGTATCATCTACTTTTACACACTGGGTCAGTTCATTTTGTCTTCTTCTCATTCTATCATTTTAAGGGGTGGAGGTCCGTGGTAGGCCCTCTCTGTTGTGTTCCATGTATGGTTTCCAAATTTGTTTGAATATAATGACTTTATTTTATAAATTATATGTTATTTTTTCCAGTGGAATACATTTATTCATTTCCATGTACCATTGCTGTACTCTCAGGCTCTCTTCTGATTTCCAGGTTGACATTATACATTTTTTTGCTACAGCTAAGGATATCATAATAAATCTTTTTTGTGCTTCATCCAATTTGAGGCATAATTCTTTACTTCTTATATTACTTAGAAGAAAGATCTCTGGATTTTTTGGTATGTTGCTTTTTGTGATTTTATTTAATACCTGATTTAGATCTTCCCAAAACTTTTCCACTTTCTCACATTCCCAAATTGCATGTACTGTTGTTCCCGTTTCCTTCTTACAGCGAAAACATCTATCTGATACTGTTGGGTCCCATTTATTTAACTTTTTGGGTGTGATATATAGCCTGTGTAACCAATTATATTGTATCATGCGTAACCTCATGTTTCTTGTAGTTCCAGAGCAGAGCTTTTCCCATTTTCAATTTTATCTTTATGTTTAGATCTTGTTCTACTTTTGTTTGGGTTTACAGCTTATTTCATCATTCTCTTTCTCTTGCAGCTTCATGTACATGTTTGTTATAAATCTTTTAATTATCATTGTGTCTGTAATCACATATTCAAAGCTGCTTCCTTCTGGTAACCTCAGCCTGCTTCCCAATTTGTCCTTTAAGTAGGTTTCCAGTTGGTGGTATGCAAACATTGTACCATGAGTTATACCATATTTGTACTTCATTTGTTCAAAAGATAATAAATTATTTCCCAAAAAACAATTTTCTATTCTTTTGATCCCTTTTCTCTCCCATTCTCTAAAGGAAAGGTTATCTATTGTGAAAGGGATTAACTGATTTTGCGTCAATAATAATTTTGGTAGTTGGTAGTTTGTTTTTTTTCCTTTCTACATGAATCTTCTTCCAAATGTTGAGCAGATGGTGCAGTACTGGTGAACTTCCATGTTGCACCAGTTTTTCATCCCACTTATAAAGTATATGTTCTGGTATCTTCTCCCCTATTTTATCTAGCTCTAACCTGGTCCAATCTGGTTTTTCCCTTGTTTGATAAAAATCTGATAGATAGCTTAATTGTGCTGCTCTATAATAATTCTTAAAGTTTGGTAGCTGTAAGCCCCCTTATTTGTACCTTTCTGTTAATTTATCTAGCGCTATCCTCGGTTTCCCCCCTTTCCATAAGAATTTTCTTATTTTTTTTAGCTCATTGAAGAATTTCTCTGTTAAGGGAATTGGTAATGATTGAAATAGGTATCGTATCCTTGGGAAGATATTCATTTTAATGCAATTTACCCTTCCTATCAGTGTTAGTGGTAAATCTTTCATTGTGTAATTTCTTCATTAATGGCTGATAATTTATCGTCCTCAATTTTCTGAAGCAAGGGAAGATCATTCAACTTATATAAATTCCGTAAGTTATTATCCACCTTAATACCTAAATATTTTATCCCACTAAGCGGCCACTTAAATTGATAGTCTCTTTTAACATGATCATAATACCCACCCATAAGTGGCATAACTTTGCCTTTATCTCAATTAACTTTATAGCCTGAGAAAGTCCTGAAAAATTCCAATTTAGACAACATTCTTTGTCTTGAACTCGCTGGGTCTGTCAGACGTATCAGAACACCATCAGCAAATAGATTAATTTTATGTTCTTCCTGGTAGACAACCTTGTCTACTTGATCTGAACAATAGGAACATTGATGAGATTTGGCCATTAGTGATTACTTTCACTTTAGGTTCATAATATTGAGCTTTAACCAAATTAATAACTACCTCTCCTAGGCCAAATTTTACCAAAACTTTAAATAAATAGTTCTTTTCCAGTCTGTCGAAAGCTTTCTCCACATCTAGGGCCAGAGCGATATTCAGTTCATCTCTTGTTTGTGCCAGATGGATAATACTGAGCAGTCTGCTAACCTTCTCCACAGACTGCCTCTTCTGTACGAAACCCATCTGATCTACATTTATTAATTTAGGCAAATATCTTTGGCTTGGCTTCGCGGACGAAGATTTATGGAGGGGGTAAAAAGTCCACGTCAGCTGCAGACTCGTTTGCGGCTGACAAGTCCGATGCGGGACAGGCAGACACGATTGCAGCGGTTGCAGGGGAAAATTGGTTGGTTGGGGATGGGTGTTGGGTTTTTCCTCCTTTGCCTTTTGTCAGTGAGGTAGGCTCTGCGGTCTTCTTCAAAGGAGGTTGCTGCCCACCAAACTGTGAGGCGCCAAGATGCACGGTTTGAGGCGATATCAGCCCACTGGCGGTGGTCAATGTGGCAGGCACCAAGAGATTTCTTTAGGCAGTCCTTGTACCTTTTCTTTGGTGCACCTCTGTCACGGTGGCCAGTGGAGAGCTCGCCATATAACACGATCTTGGGAAGGCGATGGTCCTCCATTCTGGAGACGTGACCCATCCAGCGCAGCTGGATCTTCAGCAGCGTGGACTCGATGCTGTCGACCTCTGCCATCTCGAGTACTTCGACGTTAGGGATGTAAGCGCTCCAATGGATGTTGAGGATGGAGCGGAGACAACGCTGGTGGAAGCGTTCTAGGAGCCGTAGGTGGTGCCGGTAGAGGACCCATGATTCGGAGCCGAACAGGAGTGTGGGTATACTGCCAATCTATTTGCCAGATTTTTAGCAATGATCTTATCGTCTGTATTCCATAATGATACAGGCCTATAAGATTAAATGCTTTATAAAATTCGAGCCTCCCATGCTGGAGGCTTTTTAAATCCAAACAACACAGTCTAATAATGTTTAATAATCATATATAATTAATTTAAAAAATTTAGTATGTCTATTTGGTATTGGCAATCGAATCTTTCTGTTTCTGCTTTATTACTTTACATTTAACTTGGATTTTTTTGTTATTATCAATGGAACAGTTTGTTTTTATTTTGAATGCTTAATGGAGCTCAATGTATCGACTGAGAACAAATACTGAACTTTCATTGGTTGAGTGAGTAGGTTAAACATTCCACAATAGAAAATAAACGAGGGGTCTAAAAACTTCAATGAAATAAGAATTTGACTAAAATAGTTGAAAACACTGCTACCAATAGAAAAATAAAGGGAAAAGTTTTCCAGTGTGTGCTATGGTCTGAAAATTGGGCTGGTAAAATCTGCAAATTTGAATTGGAGAACAGTTAGGCCATGGAGTGACTTGCATTGAGAATAAGAATTTCAAATCTGACAGACCAGGAACCAATGTTCCGTAGCATGACTTTGGAGTGACACATCGATCTCTTGACTCTTCTTGCTGTTGCCCTCAGTCAAAATCAAAATCTGCAGAAATATTACTTACTGCTTAACTGAAAATAGAGATCTACATTTCATATCCTATTCAATTCCTGCAACAGGAGATGCAGGCAGCAGACTTTTGGATAACTTTGACTTAATGAAGGATTGTGGGCTGGAGAGCCAAACAGTTAGAGAAATTTACTACTTAGTTGTTTTGGTATTACTGGGGTTAAGTTGGAGTGGCAATATTTTGAGCCTGGAAGAAATAATGGACACGATGTAACTTACGAACTTCAATTTTGGTACAGCAAAATCTTAGCTGGCACCAAAGGGATGAGGAACAAGGGAGTACACCACAAGAAAAAATTTATTATGGAACTTTCAGGATGATTTCTTTGCTTCGAGCTGATACCTCACATATGGTGTTTCAACAGTATGGAAGGAGAAGATAGAGAATAGGACGAGTGGTTTGAAATAGAGAAAAGGTATCATGGGGAACTGAAGAATTAAATCTGGAAGGTAGGCATTGAGCATGACATATATTTTGGAATGTTTGATCACATTTAAATTTAACAAACAGAAATTTTTTTGTAACTAATTTCATTTTGTTTTAGTCCCCTGTGATGTTCATGTTTATTTATTCACTTCATTGAAATCAGTAGGTGCCCAATGGCATACCTTTCCATTATCCGATGAGGGTTGGATAGTGGGAGAGGGTAATCTCGTGGGAGAGATTGTACTGCATTTTGAAGATTTTTGCTCCACCCAATGTAATATCTTTCCTGCAATTCCATGGGCTCTCAACTTATTAAGCAGCTTCTTATGCGGCAATTTATCAAAGGCTTTTTGAAAATCCAAATACACAACATCCACATTCTCTTCCTTCTTCATCCAACTTGAGATTACCTCAAAAAATTCCAAAAGGTTGTTCAGGCTGGATCTTCCCTTCATGAAACCATGCTGGCTTGGACCTATAATGTCATACACTGGTGCTGTGGTCTTCTATCTCTGCTTGTATGACAAATACTTAATGGTCTTTGTCCACCCTTATTTTTATAGACCACTCACTGAAAGTCAAGTTTAAGTCTTTGATGAGCATAAGCAAATGGGTAACAGCAATATTAGAGTTAAGTAATTTGGGGTTATGTTCCATTGCTTTAGATTCCCCCATCAAAGGAAATAGTTTCTCTTTTTTCTGTTTGTCATTATATTAAGTATCTCAGTTTTATAATCCAATAATCATCTGTATTCAAGAGAGTCTGTGCAATCTTTCCTAATAATTTAAACTTTTAGACCAGTTTTCATGCAATGATCTGTCAATTTTCCTTGCTCTTTCCATGCAAAGTAGGTGATTGCAAGTGTGGCAGGTGGTGGGTCCCAAGAGAGTGCAGGAGGTGCTTTTGCCCTTGACACTAAATTGTGTAGAAAAACAAATTTGCATAGGATACTGAACATTTACAGAGAGATATAGTTAGGTTAAGTGAGTGGGCAAGGGTCTGGCAGATGAAGTACAATGTTGGTAAATGTGAGGTTAACCATTTTGGAAGAATGGCAAGCGATTGCAGCATGCTGCCATGGAAGGTTTTGGGAGTGCTTGCGCTTGAATTGCAAAAGTTTGATTTAAAGGTGCAGCATGCTATCTGGAAGGCGAATGGAACGTTGTCTTCATTGCTAGAGGGATTGAATTTAAGAGCAGGGAGGTTATGCTGCAACTGTACAAATACTGGTGAGGCCGCATCTGGAGTATTGCATGCGGATCTGGTCTCCTTACTTTTTTTAAATATTTTTTTATTTTTCACACAGTGACCATATCAACCAAAATATGTACAAATGTTTCTCATTAAATTTACACAGTGGCATTTTCTCCCTTTTTCCCCCCTTTCCCTCCCTCCCCTCTTCCCACCCCCCTCCAAAACCCATAAATATTCTGGTCTTCTTACTTGAGGAAGGATGGACTGGCTTTGGAGGTGGTACAGGGGATGTTCATCAGGTTTATTCCAGAGATGAGGGGGTTAGTTTATGAAGGGAGATTGAGTCATCTGGGTCTGTACACACAGAATTTAGAAGAATGAGAGGGCATCTTATAGAAACATATAAAATTATGAATGGCATAGCTAAACTGGAGCTAGGCGAGTTGTTTTTATTGGTGGGGGAGACTAGAACGAGGGAACATAGGAAATTAGGAGTAATTGATTTTCCCACAGGGTGGTGAATCTTTGCCTATTAACGCAATGGCGTCTAACTCAGTAAATATATTTAAGACAAGATTGGATAGATTTTTACATAGTAAAGGAATTAAGGGTTATGTGGAAAAGGCAGGCAGGTGGAGATGAGCCTATCATTAGTTCAGCTATGATCATACTTAATGGTAGAGCAGGCTCGAGTGGTCAGATGGCCTATTCCTGCTCCAATTTTTTTTTAATGTCCTTAAACATTGCCCTTTAGGTCCTTTGAACAATACCTTACATCCATCAGATCTATATGGCTGGATGTCTCAGGGAGAGAAGATTAAATCTTCTCATGGCAACTTTAGTTTCTTCCAATTTTTAATCAACAATCACTTCAATCAGACCAGCATTTCATCATGTTAAAGGCACTATGGTTTAGTTGAAGCAGATTACTTGACTATCGCATTAAATCAAATCATTAATAATAAAATCCCATGAAGGACTGTGATTAGCATTTGGCTTTACTGACTTACTAGTCCACGCTGCTGAAGATCCAGCTGCGCTGGGTGGGTCACGTCTCCAGAATGGAGGACCATCGCCTTCCCAAGATCGTGTTATATGGCGAGCTCTCCACTGGCCACCGTGACAGAGGTGCACCAAAGAAAAGGTACAAGGACTGCCTAAAGAAATCTCTTGGTGCCTGCCACATTGACCACCGCCAGTGGGCTGATATCGCCTCAAACTGTGCATCTTGGCGCCTCACAGTTTGGCGGGCAGCAACCTCCTTTGAAGAAGACCGCAGAGCCCACCTCACTGACAAAAGGCAAAGGAGGAAAAACCCAACACCCAACCCCAACCAACCAATTTTCCCCTGCAGCCGCTGCAACCGTGTCTGCCTGTCCCGCATCGGACTTGTCAGCCACAAACGAGCCTGCAGCTGACGTGGACTTTTACCCCCTCCATAAATCTTCGTCCGCGAAGCCAAGCCAAAGAAAGAAGAAAGGTGTTGAATATCATAGAGATAAAAAAAATATTTAAATAGACCTGAATTTAAGTCATGTTTTTTATTTCTCCCAAATCCCTTTACAACCAATGAAGAAATTTGAAATAATAGTATTTTAGGGTAGATGTTGGCCAGGACAAGAGGGAAAAAAATGTTTGCTCTATTTTAATGCTTGCCTATCTTCAAATTAAAATGATGTTAAGTCACCATGGTGGTATTGAACCCATGATCTTCTGACACTGCAATATAGAAACTACCACTAAAGCAAAATTAATATGAGCAGTTCCAGTTTCAGTAAATCTACATAATTGGCTGTTTGTTGGCTACTGAGAAAAGTTAATGATGAAATAGGTTGAAATTGGATTGAAAAGCTCCCTGGATTTTGTGAAGTCTTAATTTAATTTGAAACTGCAGTCCTGCGCAATGACACAATTAGCCATTTCAATACTATTATTATGCCACACTGACCACATTGTCAGAGCCCTCCTCATGATGGATATGTTTGGTTATTTAATAAGACAAGAGCTGGCAAGTTATGCCATTATTGTCAATGCACTATATATAATTTATTGTGTGAGCTTATTTAATTACTTGAGCAAGATAAACAAACTTTCTAAAAACTAGTTTCAGATTCTGTTTGTTAAAACATTAGTTAGAAGCATTAATAAAATGTAAAACATGAAAGTCTGCAGACACCATGGTTGAAAAAGATACATAACCAATGTTTCGGACTTGAGCCCTTCAAACCTGAAACGTTATCTTTGCTAAATAAAGTACACTGTTTGACCAGCTGCGTTTCTCCAGTGTTGTCTTTTTACTAGCATTAATAACATGTCTTTTCCTTTTGTAATTACGTTGCTCCCTAATAACTAGCATATGCATTCTCTTAGTCGTGCCTGAGATTACTCAAGGACACTGAAATGCACTTACTCATATTGTGGCTGATTATGTATAATGCCAGTATTCTGTATAAAATGTTTGTCTAGAAATTCATCCCTATTTATTAGTAGTAAACAGATCTTTCAATAGTGCATTTCCAATGCAAGGTCTCGATCCGAAACATCAACTATCCCTTTCCCTCCATGGACGCTGATTGACAGGCTGAGTTCCTCTGGCAGTTTTTTTTCCCCCTGCAGTTAATCAAAATTGTGAATTGTACACTACTTTTTATATTTGATTCCATTGAAATTTGGAAGTGGAGTACAATGTACAGCCATAATGTATTGCATTATGGACAAAATTTTATGATGAGGAGATTTATATAAAAAAAAGGGGGATTGTTACTTCAAACACAACTGTTCCTCAGTGATAATCCACTATATAAAACTTGCAGCCGATGGCATTGCTTCAGACATGTGAACAACAGTTGAACTAGTGTGGGTCAATGCTTTGGCTTCTCCACTTGGCATTATTCTCATTCAACAGTTCAGCCTGGAGGAGTTGCTGTGTGTAATACTGAGTGTTTACCCTGTAATGAAATTTCTATTTGGTGACAATCTCAGCAAACAGTTGAAGGATTTGAATGAGCAGCAGAAGGGAAATTGCAGTGGCTACCTAACCTCCAATAATCCTAATTGGAGGCCTTTTGAGTAGTCTTTATGCAGTTTTTCCCTTAGCAGAATCAATTTGAGGAGTAGACACCCATGATCATCTCCCCACTAACCAAATTTAGGACACCACATATAAAGTTTGGGTGGACATGGCAGTTGCTCAATCACACTCTGATAATCCAGAGAAAACTGGATATTATGGGAAAAAATTAGGAGACCCATCTTAAGATTTTATCTGAAATGCCAAGCTGGTTACATTTAGAATATAACATATGTGTTTGCTTTGTCAGAAGATGCAAGCGTGTTCTCCAGAACAGTAAACATCAATATTGTTGCAGTAAATTGAATGTTATTAATTGAGGACCTCCAACCAACTAAACGCATTCAGAGTATTTTGTTAGGATGCTAAGTTCTCAAATCTCAGGCCAGCCTTGAAAAGTTCAGTGAAGGGCTATCTGAGACCATCAAGTGCAATTATTAAAATTCATTGAAGCTTGATTCATGGACCAACAGTGAACTCTCATTGCACTTTTTTTTTGATTTGGCACAGCAACGCGATTATCCTTAAAAGGATAGATTTCTTCCAATCATTTATTATTATTCTCCACCGACATGAGTGTTAACAGGTTAGTGTTAGGCACAGAATCATTGTGCATGACTTGATGAACTGTGTATGGAAACAGTTCTTTCTACCTCCGATATTTTTGTTTCACCACCTGAAAATTTGCTGGCCAGCTGGTTAAATCTAGATATATTCCATAAGGAGAAGTATAAAAACTGCCAATGAAGTATTGCTTCACTGCCTACATTTGATCAAAGCCAAATCATAAAATGCCAGACATACAGTGTATATATTTCTTTCATAACATAATTGGATTTACTGGAACACTTTCATCTATTTTGAGCTATTAAAGTCAGTGGTATGAATCTGTAAAACCAATGCTTAGAGTGTTTACAGCTTTAATGCACTGCTTGAGGTTAATACTGCAGGGTTCACTGATATGCGGTTCCTTGATTTATGAATTAAATTTAACATTTTTAAATTTAGACATACAGCCCTTTCAGCCCACAAGGCAGTGCCGCCCAATTACACTCAAATGACCTACAGCCCCCATTAAATTTCAAATGGTGGGAGGAAACCAGAACATCCAGAGGTAACCCTCGCAGACACAGGGGGAGCACACAAACTCCCTACCGACATTCAAACCCCGGTTCCAATCACTGGTGCGGTGCTAATTGTGCCGCCACATGGTGCTGTTTGAGCCCCCAATTAGTTTCTGTAGATTCTGCATATTTTCTAGAGATGCTACATAAGTGAACAGGTTAATGTGCGCATAATGGATGCCAACTAGAAGTATGCAGGCAAGATAATAATGATAATAGAGACCATGCAGTGCTAAATTTGGCAGCAGAACTCCTGTCTTAGAGTTCAGTGTCGTAGCACACATAGATTTAGACAGAGGAATATCCACTACTGCCAGTTAAAGGATGATCAACCACCTACACGTAAGTTGCTGGGTTTTTTTGTTGCTTCGAACAGCTCAATGCAGAATAGAGTTAAGCCCATTTTCATTAAGAGTTAAATGAGCACTTACCTGCATGCAATGAAAATTCTGTCCCAACTCTCTCTTGCCTGTTATGTTTCAAAATATCTGTAACTTGAATGCTTACACAGTCCCCCTCCCAACGAATATAGTCCATATGAATGTGAGACAAAGTTTGTACCCTCTGGGCCAATGTCAAGGCCACTAGTATTATCAGCCTATGTGACAGGCTACGTAAATCCAAACTGGAAGTTGGTGATAGTAGCCTTAGATAATCCAAAACCATTTTTATGTCCCAAATTTCCTTATATCGGGGTACCGGAGGATGCAAATGGAACGCTCCTTTCATAAATCTTTTCATAAACTTCTGACCATGCCATCCGCCGCCTTCTGCTGCTCATTCAAATCCTTCAACTGTTTGCTGAGATTGTCACCAAATAGAAATTTCATTACAGGTTTAGATGGTCTGCACAAATGAGCATAATCTTACATTTAGGTCACACTTGATCAGCTCCTTCCTGAAGGCATTCAGTTCATAGTTTGCATGGGATAACAGCCTTGAGTGTCTTGTTGGGTCTCTGCTAAATTGTGTGAGGGCATTTGTGCGAATGCAGTGATATCTTTAACCAGTGACCCCTATAGTCCTTGCAATTTCATGTCTTTTGCCCTTGTGGGGACCTTCAAATTGTCCCATATCGCAGGGTTTACCTTGTGCACCTCCAACAGAGGGCAGGGGTACTTCTTGATGGATTCTTTTAGTACTGTTTCTTGAAAAGCATTCGACGCCATATAAGTTACTGATCCTGCAATATCATCCTCTAGTGGCAGGCCGATACCCTTCGGTACTGCAAACATCCCGCGGCAATAGCCGGTATATTCTCCTCCTGACTGACCTGAGCAGTGTATGGGGATTTAGGTGACTCAGGCTCCATTACTGGCCCTCCATCATCTTCTCATGTATAATCATAAATGTTCTCCCCCTGCTCCCTGCTCTGATGGCCTAGGAAACCTGCTCACCATGGCCATCGCTAGTTCCTCCAATTTGCCCAGATGACTTAAAATTTCCTCGCTGGTCAAAGCTTCTGCTCTCTGACAGGCCTTTCTCTCGGGCCCCGATCTAGCGGATGCTTGTCGTGCAGAGACCACGTCCTTCTTAGAGCTTTTTCTGAATATTCTCACCCATCGAGTGGGCAGCTTCATTACACATATTAAGTTTGGTTCAGATCTGACCTGCTCTTGTGCGGGGTACTGCCCCTCACTGCCACTTGATATAGTGAGGTCCAATTATCTAATCCAGCAGCATAACAGTATCACTGCTTGCTTTTTGAGGTCCCGGCTTCCACGAAGCCAGGTCGGTGCAGCCAGACCTAGACCCCAATTTCAGTGAAGGTAGATCTCTGTCGCATGATCTCTCCCCCAGCGGAGGTAGATCAGCAACACTGCTATCGTTTGTCAACCCAAACTTCAACGAAGCTAGGTCAATGCAGCCAGCCTTGGGCCCCACCTTCAATAAAGGCAGGCCACTGCTGCCTGATCCCACCCCCAATGGATGTAGATCGGCCTTGCTACTCCTCAGCTGGGACACTCCGCCCGCTGGATTTTTGGTGCTAATGAATCACTACGGGGGCTTTTGTTGGAGTCCTTAACTCCTCAGGCTCTTGCCTCCCTGCCTCTGCCCCAACCCCTCATTAGGACCCGGAAACCTCCTGCCAGTTGTCCCGGACGTTTTCCAATACACCTCTGCCTCCGAAGGGCCTTCCCTCATTGGGACCCAGGAACCTCCCACCAGCAGTTCCTGGAATTTTTACTACTCCCACCCTTCTCTGGAGGGCTTGTTCAGGGGTTTGATTCCATTTTGTGGATCACACTCCTGTGATCTCCCTCAGGGCTTTGCTCCTGCAGGCCCATTAACTTAGTGCTTTTTTGGGATTGCTCTACTGTGATTCCCCACTGATTCAACGCTTTTGCTCCCGCGCCAAAAATGCGTAATACTCCTCGCAAGTCAATGGATGTAATGGTTGCGCATGCGCGGATGGGATCTCACGTTGGCAAACCAACGTACGTTCCGAAGAATAATAGGTTGATTTAATTCTCTTACCAAAATAATTTTCTGGCAGCTGTAATGATCCCTTGATGCAAGTCATTTTAAAATTTTAAGTTTGATTTTGGTTATGATTATTTTAATAGAATGCAGGATTTGTTCTCCAATGTCCAGCAGGTAGTGAAGTTAAAAAGAACCTTTAGTGAGAATTGTAAAATCTCTAATGTTGAAAATAAATGAAAAGAAAGTGGAGACAGGTACTTTTCAATTTTTATAAAGCATCAGATTGAACAAGTTGAATGTCCATGGCTGAGTAGACAATGAAACAAGAGCTGATACATGGGAGTTCTTAATGTTCTTAATGGCCAGCATGGAGATAGTCGGCCAAAGGATCTGTTCCTATGCTCAATGACTCTGAAAACTTTAAATTGTGTGGCAAAGATTTTAGTTGATAATAAAACCTGATAATCGAAGATATGAATGCAGACTTCTGGTGTTGTAAACTACATGAAGCAATAATAACTTTAATGTTAGAAATCTGGAAATTTTTATCATTTTTTCATTCATCCAGTGAGTTGCTGAGTCATGCAGAAAAGGAATGTACCAGATTGAACTCTTGTGCCATGTTTGCTTTTGGTTGAGGACAATTTGGATTACTCGAATAGCAGTTCTCTTGGCCTCAGGGTCCTTGAGAAAATCAGCCAAGCTTCCTGCTTCTGAATGCTAATTCATTATGATAAGAGCCTTGAGTTAAATGATTTATTGTGCGATTATGGAATGTTCATTTTATCTCACAATTTATATTTTGATGCTAAATGGACTTAACTTTTTTAATTGTTCTCCTGGCTCAAAGGACAATGAACTCCAGCCATTCCACAAATTAAATAATGTGAATGCTCTCAAAGTCCCAGTTAAGAACATGGATGCTTTAGATTAAATGGGATCTCTGCAAAAGTGGAACTCCAGAACTAAGTTTAGAGAAACTGTGATATTCTTGATCTCATTCTTGAAAGATTTTATTTTTCATACTTCACTGGATTTGCTTTATGTAATGTGATTGAAAGAATTGTCTGTAAAGATGACTCAGAGTTATCAGAATCAGAATTTCTTGTCAGGAACATGTCATGAAATTTGTTGTTTTGAGGCAAGATCACAGTGCAAACATTTTTATCAATGGTTTTCAAACTACGCCCCCCCCCCCCCAACTCACATTCCACCTCAAGCAATCTTTCTACCATCAGTGCTCTGTGATTAGTAAGGGATTGCTTAAGGTTATATATGAGTGGGAAGGGAAAGGTGAGATCCACTGCTCTAGATCCGATTGTTACTAAAATATTTTGCTTGGGAAAAATTGTCATTGGCCCATTTCCTTTGGAGTTATGAAACCGTACATGTGATGAGTCAATTAGGTATGGTTAAAGCAGTGGTTTTCAAACCGTTTTCTTCCCACTCACCTTCCACCTTAAGCAATTCCTTACTAATCACAGAACACTTATGGTATAGGGATTGCTTTGGGTAGAATATAGGTTTAAGGAGCCAGTTCAAAACCACTAATTTATGTAGAGTGAAACACTGAAGTTTGCAGATACTATATTTGTAGTAAAAATACACCGAAATGCTACAGGAATTCAGCTGTTTTTTCCAGCATCTATAAGAGACAAAGATATATTGGCAATGTTTTGGGCCTGAGCCCTTCTTCAAGAAATAAGCAGAATAAGGCAGAAGCAAGAAATCTATCTCAGAATTCAGACAATGCTGGCTTGGGGAGGAATCCAGTCCAATAAAATGTGTTAATTAGTATGATAAGAGATGAGGTAAGAATTTATCTTGTTTGTGCAAAAGGAGATGGGAGAGACAGAGCTAGGGGAAGGCACTGGAGGAAAAAGGGAGGGGAGTGGATTGGTATGTGTTTTCTGGCAAGAGTGGTTTAAGTAAGTGGATTGCCTTTAAAGGCAAAATTTTGAGAGTGCAAAGTTTGCATGTTCCTGTTAAGATTAAAGGAAAAGTTAACAGGCACAGGGAACCCTGGTTTTCAAGGGATATTGGCAATCTGGTTAAGAAGAAGAGAAAGATATATACGGCAAGTATAGGCCACAAGGACCTAATGAGGTACCAGAAGATTACAAAAAATGCAAGAAAATACTCAGGAAGGAAATCAGGAAGGCAAAAAGAAAACGTGAGGTTGCTTTGGCAATTTTCAATTTTCAACATGACCAAACCCAAAGGGTTTCTACAAGTATATAAAAGTAAAAGGAGAGTAAGAGTCAGAAGTCAACTATGTGAGGAGCCTCATCTAATGGGGGAGATCTTAAACAGTTTTTTTTTTGGATCAGTATTTACTCAGAAAACTGGTATAGTGCACAAGGAAGAAAGGGAAACAAACAGAAGTGTCGTGGAACATATGGAGATTAAGGAAGAGGAGGTGCTTGCTGCCTTACAGCAAATAAAGGTAGATGAATCCCCAGGCTAGATATAATATTCCCTTGGACCTTAAGGGAGACTAGTGTAGAAATTGCAAGGGCCCTGGCAGATATATTCAAAATATCCTTAACCACGGGTGAGGTGCCAGAAGATTGGAAGGTAACTCATTTTGCCCCTATGTTTAATAAAGGCTCCAAAAATAAACCAGGTAATTATAGGCCAGTGAGCCTGACGTTAATAGTAGGTAAATTATTGGAAGGAGTTCTGAAAAATAGGATATACAGGTATTAAGGACAGTCAGCATGGCTTTGTGTGTAGTAGGTCATGTTAAATGAATCGTAGATTTTTTCAAGGAGGTTATCAAGAAGGTAGATGAAGGAAAGGCTGTGGACATTGTCTACTTGGACTTTAGTAAGGCCATGGGAGGTGAGTTCAGAAGGTTAAGACATGAGGCATCCATGGAGAAGTTGTAAACTGGATTCAAAATTGACTGTGTGGGAGAAAACAGAGAGTGGTAGTGGATGGTTGCTTCTCAGACTGGAGACCTGTGAATAGTGGTGTGCCTCAGGGATCTGTGTTGGGACCATTTGTCGTCTATATAATCATCTGGATGATAATATGGTAAATTGGATTAGCAAGTTTGCTGATGACACAAAGATAGGAGGTGTTGTGAACAGTGAGGAAATTTTCAAAGCTTACGGAGGGATCTGGACCAAATGGGAGAATGGGCCAAAAAAATGTCAGATGGAGTTTAATGCAGACAAGTGTGAAGTGGAAGGGCAAACCAAGATAGGACAGTAAACGGTAGGCCACTGAGGAGTTTGGAGGATATGTTATTCCCTGAAGGTAGCTTCGCAGGTGGACAGGGTTGTGAAGAAAGATTTTGGCATCTTAATCTTTATAAATCAAAATATTGAGTATATGAGTTGGGATGTTATGTTGAAGTTTCTTAAGATATTGTTTTATTTTGAATATTTTATTTAATTTTCCATACATGTATCAAAGCTACAAGAAATAGTCATATAACTCTATCAAATCCATTATACATGATGTATTTTATACCCATGAAAAAAACCCAACACCCTTCCCCAAATAACAACCCACAAAAAGCAAAAAGAAAGAAAAAGAAGAGATAGAAGAAAAATAAATTATAATTGCAAGAAAAAAAAGAAAGATACCTGGTTACCAAAATGTCTACACCATTCACTCAATTTTAGTCTTTTCAATATTTATTTATTCCAAGGAGTTAGAGGTTTCACGAGGTTTAAGGAAAACCCTTTATAAATTTATACCTATAATATACAAATATGAGCACCAAATTAAAAAATATATATATCATATTTATTCCTTAAATTATATCTAATCTTCTCAAGAGTTATACACTATATATTTCTGCATGCCATCTTTCCATTCCTAAATGCGAATCCAATTTCCATGTCACTGCCATATATTTTCTTGCAATTGCTAAAGCAATTTTCACAAATTCACAAATTCCTTTTGATAAAAATTCAGTTTCAGTTTTGGTCTTATCACTAAAATATTATCTAGTAAAAATAACATTTGATCCTGTGGAAATTTAACTCCTGTAACTTGCTAAAAAAAATCCTAATTCTATCCAAAATGGTCTCAATTTTCAACATGACCATATAGAATGTTTAAAAAAAAAAGTACCCATCTCTTGGCTACGTCTAAAACATTGATCTGAAAGATCTCACTTCAATTTATTTAATTTTTGTGGGGTAAGATATAGTTGATAAAAAGTTATACTGAACCAATCTAACATGACACAATTCCATCCAATTTTTCTCCCCATTACTGATATTTACATCTGTTTCCCATCTCTATTGAGATCTATCAATTCTCTGCTTTTGAGTTCCCTTTTGCAATAACATATACATGGCTGAAATAAATTTCTTCACAGATCTATTACAAATCAAAGTTTCTATTTCACTCCTTTTAGACAATAACATTGTTGTTTAAGACATTAGTGAGGCCAAATTTGGAATATTGTGTCCAGAAAGTATAACAATAAAATCAAAAGAGTGCAGAGAAGATTTACTAGGATGTTGCCAGGTCTTCAGGAGTTGAGATGCAGAGAAAGATTAAACAGGTTAGGACTTTATTCCTTGAAGCAAAGAAGAATGAGGGGAGATTTGATAGAGGTTTACAAGATTATGAGAGGTATAGACAGAGTGGATGTGAGTAAGCTTTTTCCACTTAGATTAGGGGAGATAAATACTAGAGGTCATAGTTTTAAAATGAAAGGGGAAAGGTTTAGGGGGAACATTAGGGGAAAGATCTTCTCTCAGAGAGTGGTGGACTGTGGAATGGGCTGCCATCTGATGTAGTGAATGCAGGTTTGACCTTAAGTTTTAGAAATAAATTGTATAGATACATGGCTAGGAGAGGTCTGGAGGATTATGGAATGGGAGCAGGTCAATGGGACTAGAGGAATAATGATCAAAAAAGACTAGAAGGGCCAATTGGCCTATTTTTTGTGTTGTAGTGATCTATGGTTTAACAAAACCAGAGAAATTGATAATAATGCCATCCGGTTGGAGGGTGCCCAGTTGAAAATGAGGTGTTGTTTCTCCAATTTGTGAGTGGTATCAGTCTCACGGTACATAAAACCCCGGACAGAGGGAATAGGATGGAGAATTGAAATGGGTGGCCACTGGGAGATCCACGCTATTGTGGCAGATAGAGTTGAGGTGCTTAACAAACGATCTCCCAGTCTGCGTCCAGTCTCTTGAAATGTAGTGGAGACAACAATGGGAGCACTGGATGCAGTAGATGACCCCTGCAGATTCACAAGTGAAATGTTGCATCACTTAGAAGGACTCTTTGGGGACTTGAATGTTAGTGAGGGAGGTGATATGGGCACAAATGGAGCATCTCCTGCAGTCATAAGTATAAGCCCCAAGGGTATGATTGGTGGGGAGGAAGGAGTGGACAAGGGAGTCATGGAGGGAGCGGTTCCTGTGGAAGGCAAAGAGGGGAGGAGAGTGTAATATGTGTCCAGTGGTGGGATCACATAGTAGGTGTTGGAAATGGTAGTACAGGAGGATATGTTGGATGCGTGGGGCAGTAGGAGAGGACAAGTGGAATCCTGACTTTTTGCATATGGGGATGGAGGGGCCAGGGCAGATGTGTGGGTAATGGAGGAAATGCAGGTGAGTGCTGAGTTGATGGTGATAGAGGGAAAGCCATGTTGGTTGAAGAAGAAGGACACCTCTAATGATCTGGCATGCAAGTCCTCATCCTGAGTGCAGATGCAATGGAGACGGAGGATTTAAGAGAATGAAATTGAATCCTTACAGGGGACAGAATGGGAAGAGGTGCAGTCAAGGTAGCTGTGGGTGTTGGTGGGTTTATGGAAGATATCTGTCGAGAGTTTGTCTTGTGAGATGGAGACAGAGAGATAGAGGAAAGGGAGATTGTTGCTAGAGATGGACCAAATGAATTTGAGATCAGGGTGGAACTTGGTAGCAAAGTGGATGAAGTCAATGAGCTCATCGTGGGTGCACGATGTAGCATCAAAGTAGTCATCGATGTAGCGGGAGAAGGGTTGCGGGGCCTTGCCTGTGTAGGCTTGTAGCATGGATTGCTCCATGTCGTCAACAAAAAGGCAGGCTTAGCTGGGGCCCATTTGGGTACCATGGTTACCCCTTTAACATGGAGAAAGTTGGAAGAGTCAAAGGAGAAATTATTGAGAGTAAAAACAAGTTCTGCAGCTGGAGGAGGGTGCTAGTGGAGGGGGACTGGCTGGGTATGTTGTCCAGGAAGAAACAAAGGGCTTTGAGGCCTTCAGCATGGAGGATGGAGGTGTATAGGGATTGAATTTCCATGGTAAACATGAGGTGAATGAGTTCAGGGAATTGGACATTGTTGAAGTGATGGAGGGCATTTGAAGTGCTCCAGGTGTAGGTGCAGAGGGACTGGACCTGGTGACAAAACAGAGTTGAGGTAAATAGAGACCAATTAGGTGGGGCAGGAGCACACGGACAAGATTGGTCTGCCAGGAAAATTGAGTTTGTGGATCTTGGGTAAGAGGTAGAAATGGGTGGTATATGGTTGAGAAACAATAAGTTTGGATGCCGTGCCAGGGAGGTGACTGGAAAAGACGGTGTGTAGTTTGATGAGATTTGGTAGAGTCCTGTTGGAGGATAAGTAAGAGGAGGTGTCTGAGAGTTGTCGTCTGCTTTCAGCCAGATAGAAGTCAGTGTTCCAGACCACAACAGTGCCACCCTTGTATGCAGGTATGGAGAGAGTGGAGGGCCAAGTGTTGTGCGAAAGAGATTGGAATGAGTGAAGGGAGTTGCAAAGTCAATATGGTTGATGGCATGGTAACAGTTGGAAATATAAAGGTCCAGAGTTGGCAGAAGACCAAAATGAGGTGTCCAGGAGGAGGAAGACATTTTAAAGCAGGAGAATGGATCTGTAGTGGGTGGGGGTTGTGGAAGAAGGCATGGTGACAGGGCCGATGGAAGAATAGTTCAGCATCATACGTGTGCAGAACTCATTAAGTTGTGGGTGAAGGGGGAATGA
This sequence comes from Narcine bancroftii, assembly GCF_036971445.1. Taxonomy (NCBI): domain Eukaryota; kingdom Metazoa; phylum Chordata; class Chondrichthyes; order Torpediniformes; family Narcinidae; genus Narcine; species Narcine bancroftii. Next base: position 418,668,341 of record NC_091469.1, read on the forward strand.
CAATGAAGGCTCTACTGAGGACAGAGTGTTTAGTCTCCGAGAGGGGAAAGTCAGAGGGGATGGTGAAGACCAGGTAGGGTTATAGGGAGGTTCAATGGGGTGGAGGGTGTTGGTGAGGGGAGGAGGATAGGGTGGATCAGGAGGTGGAGGATAGGAAGGGTCCAAGGGAAGAAGGGGAAGGGTTGGGAAAGTCAGGAAGGAGAAACCACCTGAAAAAATAGATGAAAATAGTCCAGAAAGTCAAAGTAAGACAGTGTCTGTGGTTCATTGTTCATTCAGGAATCTAACATCTGTACCTTTTTCCCGTAAGTGAAAGAGTGAAGAGGGCATAGCCTGATAGAGGCTGCTTTCTTAAGACACCACCTCTTGTAGATTAAGTGAATTCTGGTGCCTGTGATGTCGCAGGCCAAGGTAACAACCCTCTGGAATTTTTTCTTGTCCTGAAATTTTGCACCTCTGTACAAAACCAGTGATGCAACCAGCTAGTATGCTTTCCGCGATACACCTGTAGGAGTTTTCAAAAGTCTTCAGTGACATATTGAATCTCCCCAAATTCCTCACAAAATATAGCCACTGGCGAGCCTTTTTCATGACTGCATCAACTTGGAGGCTCCAGGACAGATGTTGACACCCAGGAATTTGAAGATCTTAATTTTCTCCACAGCTGACTTCTTGATGAGGACTAGTTCATATTCTTCTGATTTCCTCCAGAAGGCCACAATCATCTCCTTGGTTTGGCTAACGTTGAGCGCAAGGTTGTTGGTGTGACATCTCTCAATGAGCTGATCTATCTCCTGTCCACTTCCTCAATGCTGTTTGTGATTCTGTCAAAAACTGTGGTGTCATCGGAAAATTTGTAGACAGCAATAAAATTATGCCCAGCCACATAATCAAGAGTGTAGAGTGAGTAGAACAGTGGGTTAAACATGCATCCTTGAGGTGTGCCTGCATTGATTATCAGTGAGGAGAAGACGTTGTTTCCAATTCATATTGATGTCCTTGTGGTGTATACCCACAACACTGTTAGAGAAGGAGCTCCAGGATTTTGACTGAGCGATGGTGAAGGAACATTGATGCATTTCCAAGGTTTGTGGCTTGGAAGCCATGTCCATGTGGTTCCATTCCCATGCTTTTGCTGCTCTAGTCCTTCTTGTTGGTGGACACCGTGGATTTGGAAGGTGCTGTTGAAGGAGCCTTGATGAGTTACTGCAGTGCAAATGCAGATGTTACAAAATAATGCTACTGTGAATTGGTGGTGGAATGATTGAAAGATTATGGTTGGGTGCCTGTCACAAAAGGTTATGAATTATCTGACAAAATAGCCTATTTAAACTTTGTACCAGTTAAGCAGTGAAATAGTACTTGATGCACCTTCCCAGGTACCTAAAACACAGAACAACATAATAAAAAAGAGATATAAGGAAAAAGAAAAACAAATAAATTATAGTTCAGCTTCACAAATAAGCAATAGTCAATGGGAAAAAAAATGTTGGTGGGTTCTGTCTAAGGGCTCTTGGTGAGTTGCTGTAGTGCATCTTGTAGATGAATAATTGTGGATGTAGTGCCTATTAAGTGGGATGCTATGTCCTGTATGGTGTTGAACTTCTTGAGTGTTGTTGAAGTTCCAGAGTTTTGGTAGGAGAAATAAACAGGTAAGTAATTTTCTAAATGGGGAGAAAATTGAAAATTCCCAGATGTAAAGGGACCTAGGAGTCCTTGTGCAGGATACCCTGAGGGTAAACTTTCAGGTTGAGTCGGCAGTGAAGAATGCTGACATTTGTTTCAAGAGGAATAGAATACAAGAGCAAGGATGTGATGTTGAGGCTTTATAAGTCACTGGTGAGATCTCACTTGAAGTATTGTGAGCAATTTTGGGCTCCTCATTTAAGAAAGGATGTGCTGACATTGGAGGGGGTTCAGAGGAGGTTAAAGAGGATGATTCCAAGAATGGAATATGAGGAATGTTTGATGGCTCTTGGACTGTAGTCATTGAAATTTAGGGAGGGGGGGGTCTCACTGAAACATTTTGAGTGTTAAAAGGCATGGACAAAGTAGATGTAGAAAGGTTGTTTCCCACAGTGGGAGAGTCTAGAGTCTGTGGTTTTCAAACTGCACTTCTAAACTCACATTCTACCTTAAGCAATCTCTATGCCATAGGGGCTCTGTGATTAGTAAGGGATTGCTTAAGGTAGTACGAGGGTGGAAAGAAAAAAAATTTAAAACCATTATTTTAATCTTATCTAATTGACTCGTTATTTGCAGAGTTTCAGAACTCCAAAGGAAATGGGCTAATGACAATTTTTTTCTCAGGCAAAATATTTCAGTAACAATTAGCTCTAGAGTAGTGGTTCTCAACCTTCCTTTCCCACTCACATACCTAAGCAATCCCTTTCTAATCACAGAACACTTATAGTACCTGTATAGGGATTGCCTAAGGTGGAATGTGAGTTTAGGGGAGAGTTTGAAAACCATTTGTCTAGGACACAATTTCAGGATTGAAGGACATCCTCTTAGAACAAAGATGCAGAGGAATTTCTTTAGCAAGAAGGTGCTGAAACTGTGGATTTTTTTGCCACAGGCAATTGTGGAGCCCAAGTCTTTGAATGTATTTAAGGGAGAGATTGCTAGGCAAAAAGGCTGAGTGGGAAAATGGATCAGCTCATGAGTGAATGGTAGAGCAGACTCAATGGGCTGAATAGCCTATTTCTCCTTCCATGTTTTATGGTCTTTAGTCTTATCTAGGCAAATAGAAAGCATTCCATCATTTTCCTGGTTTGGACCTTGTATAGGATGGTCAGGAAAGTTAGGAAATGAGCTACTCATTGCACGATTCCTTGCCTTGGGCCTCCTCTTATAGTTATGTTGTGTACATGGTGACTCCAATTCAATTTCTGGTCACTAATCGCCGCCATCCCCCCCCCCCTACCATTCCTCACAAGAATTTTGAAGTGAAAGATTCAGTTCTATCTTCCCTTTGTGACCACATGAGTTTCCTTTGGGTGCTCCAGTTTTCTTTATAACCCAAAGATCTGCTGGCAGATTAATTGGCTACAGTAAGTTAATTGGTAATGGTAAAAAGAACCAAAAGGTGAATTATGAAGATGTTTGAGAGAGAATAATGTGCAGAGGTATAAGGAAATGTGAGATGGAACAAAATTAAGAAGATTGTTCCCTTAGCACCTGACATGGCTTGGATAGGGTGACTGGCCATCTTCTATCTTATCAGGATAAGTTGCAATACAGATGTTTGTAAAGTATCTGTCTCACATTCATGGAAAATGTGTGATCTCAGCCAATGGAATAACCACGCTTGGTTATAATCAAAACTCAAATGTCTTATGGTGAAGGGTAAAGCATGTTCATCTTAGCAGAGCTCACTGGAGAAACCCACTGTATAATAGAGGCCAGATATGGAAGCAGAAAACTGCATTGATGTACTTGCATTGAATCCCTTTGTTAGCAGAGTGAAATTATCCAGGTGCGTTTGTGTGAATGTTAAATGTGTCGACGTGGCATCAGAATGTGTCAGCATATTTCACTTTGGCACGTACATATTATGATGCTACTTTGAACTCTGAAATAAAACTGCTGCCATGCTGAGCTGCTTCAACACATTGACATGATCAACAAGGGGTGTTGCAAAGCTGTTAGGACATTCAGGAAAGGTGCCTGCTGCTGCCTGATGAAAGGCTATTAAAATTATATTTACCATCATCATAAACTGTGTAAATCCCTCTTTCAAGGATTACAGCTACTGCAAGAAGGAAAATATAGCCGAAGACTGAAAAGAATTGAAATGATTTACTAAGTAAATCTCAGTTTGGATATTGTGAATTATTTGAGGCACAGACTACCTTGCGTATCTGTGTTACCTTCTTTATTCTGAGTATTCCATTACCTTTGTTAAAAATATCTTAAGTTTCCAGTGAATGTTATCGAAGATAATCATTTCAGTCTTCTGCTACATTTTCCTTCAGTAGAAAATCCTAAAGCAGTAATAGACATAGCAGCACTTAGGACAAAGTAGAAATTTCAGTAAAAATAAGCAATATTTGATTTGAAGCAATAGCGGGGTTAACAATGGTAATAGAATTTGGTAACAGCAATGAATAAGAAAATAAGTTAATATGATTCTCAATACAATGTATAGCAGTGTTTATCATTTAACATCATCTTTAGGAGAGAGACAAAGGTGGAAATGTATATATACTGTTGTCTGAGGAACAAGAAATGTTAAAACCAGAATCCTGCACTTCACCTCATTCCTTGTTTCCTCTCCTCTGCTGGGCTCAAATAATAGCAAATCAATGAGGTGCACTTAAACATATGATACTTCCCATTTTGTTAATATAGAGCATAGAACATTATAGCACTGTACAGCCCCTTTGGCCCTTGATGTTGTGCTGACCTATATATTCCCAGCAAAAATACTGAACCCACTCTCCCTCATAACCCTCTATTTTCTTTCATCTATGTGCCCGACTAAGGGTCTCTTAAATGCGCTTAATGTTTCAGCCTCCAACACCACCCCTGGCAAGGCATTCCAGGCACCCACAAACTCTGAGTAAAAAAATAACTTGCCCCTGATGTCCCTCCTAAACTTTCCTCCCTTCACTTTGTACAGATATCCTCTGGTGTTTGCTCTTCCTGCTCTGGGAAAAAAGGTGCTGGCTGTCCACCTTATCTATACCACTCAGAATCTTGTAGACCTCAATTAAGACTCCTCTCATCCTTCTCAGAATCAGAATTTATTGTTATGCTCAAGTCATAAAGTTTGTGGTTTTGCAGCAGCATTCATAGAGAAAACGTTCAGATAAACTATCTTACAACAATAAATTTTTTTTAAAGTGCTCAAAAAGTAAGGAGGTGTCTTTGGTTCATTGATTATTCAGTGGGGAAGAAGCTGTCCTTGTGCCACTGAGTGTTTGTCGTTGAGCTCCTGTATCTTTTTCCCAATGGTAACAGAGTGAAGAAGGTATGGCCTGGGTGGCGGGGGTCTTGGAGGTTAGAGGCTGCTTTTTTAAGATTGCGCCTCTTGTCAATGCCCTCAATGGAGTGAAGTCTGGTGCCTGTGATGTCGCAGGCCAAGTTAACAACACTTTGGAACTTTTTTCTTGTCCTGAGAGTTGGCGCCTCTATACCAGTCAGTATCCAACCAGCTAGAATGCTCTCTGCGGGATGTGGTACACCTGTAGAAGTTTTCAAGAGTCTTTGATTACATACCTAATCTCCTCAAAATACCTCACAGGGTATAGCTACTGGCAAGTCTTCTTCATGATTGCATAAACATGGAAGCTCTAGGACAGATCCTCAGAGATGTTGTCACCTTGATCCTTTCCACTACTGAGCCTTCGATGAAGACTGGGTCATGTATACCCTGACGTCCTCATGAAGCACAATCATCTCCTTGGTTTTGCTAATATGGACTGCAAGGTTGTTGGCATGACATCACTCTATGACAGGGGTGTCAAACTCAAATTCACGTAGTGCCAAAATTAAAAACTTGGACTAATTCGACGGCCAAACTAAATATTTATTGAAAATTTTCAACAGCATCTGCATGTTTTCTCTTCTTTCAACATATGTAATGTTAAACTTTAGGATATAACTTTAGGAGGATAATGTTACAGGTCAGGAGTAGGTAGCTCAAGTTCACTCTTTGCTTGACCTGAGGGAAACATATTTGGTCCCTGTGGAGATGTAGTCAGCATTCACAGGCTGTGTCCATTTTGGCCTGCATCAGGACTCAGCATTTCCTGCTCACTCCTCAGGCTCTAGGCCTCTATTCACCCTCGACCCACCATCCCTCTACCTGACCAGTCCTTTACCCAACCTCTACTCACCCCTCACTCCACTCGCTCTGCCTCTACCCACCCCATCCTATACACGCCCCTCTACTGCCTCTCCCCTCAACCTATTCCTCCCTCTACCCGTCTCTCACCCTCTAATCACCCCTCCCCTACTCACCCTGCCCCTCGCCTTTTACCTCTTCGCTATCCACCCCTCCTTCTACTCATCCCTCCCTCTAACTGCCCCTCGCACCACCATAACTTCCCCTGCCCATTACTCCTCACCTACACCCTCTGCCCACCCCGGTTTACCCACCCACTCAGGCCCAGCGCACTGCCGATCAGTCTTTGTGGAACAGCGGGGGCCGTGTGCAGCCTGCCATGTCCGTCGCGCCGACAGGAAATCACAGGCGCTCGCCAATCCGCCGCACCGCTCGACAGGTGGGAGAAGTGACTGGTTGTGCGGGGAGCCTTCCAACTGGCTTGCCGGCTGATGACATTGACAGACTTCTCGTGTTACAATTTTGTTTTCCCTGTTCTCAAAGTTTGCACGGTCAACCTGCAACACTCTTGCTCCCTCCGCGTCCCGTGGATCTGATGCCTGGGTGTTGTTAGGATTCCCAGCAGAAGGTTTGTGGAATTTTACCATTCTGGATTCCTTTTTGAGAATATTCTGGCCATCTTTTAAGGGGGGTGGTTTTAGGGGGGAGGGGATAGTTAGGGGGTGGGGAAGGATGTGCAATGAAGGGGGAGGATGGTGGGGGTGACATTACCAAAAAACAGCGTCAGCTCTCGCTGCAGGGCGGGTCACCTCTAATACATTTTTTAAATGATCTTGCGGGCCAAATATAATTAGGGCCAGAGTTTGACATGTGTGCTCTATGAGCTGATCTATCTCCCTCCTGTACACTTCCTCATTGCCCTTTGTGATTCTGCTGACAACTGTAGTGTCATCAGAAAATTGTGCCTGGCCACACAGTCGAGGGTGTATAATAAGTAGAGCAGTGGCCTAAGCACGTATCCTTGAGGTGCACCTGTGTTGATAATCAATAAGGAAGAGACGTTGTTTCCAATTCATACTGACCATGGTCTTCTGATGAGGACATCAAGGATCCAGTTGAGGAAGTGGGCACAGAGCCCCAGAGTTTGTAGCTTCATGACCTAGGGATGACTGAGGGAATAATGGTATTGAAGGCTGAGCTGTAGTCAATGAAGAGCAGACGTATGTATGAATCATTGTTTTTGAGGTGATCCAGAGCTGAATGGAGAGCCAGCGATATTGTGTCTTCGCTCCAGAGAAAAGTCCGAGCTCTGCCCATCTTGCTTCATAAGACATTTTCTAATCCAGGCAACATCCTGGTATATCTCCTCTGTACCCTCTCTATAGCTTCCATATTATTCCGAAAATAAGGTGGCCAGAACTGAACATGATACTGTAATTATGGTCTCACCAGAGATTTGTAATGTTGAAACATGACCTCTCGACTCTTGAACTCAATTCCCCTATTAATGAAGCCCAACATCCCATTGGCGTTCTTAAATATCCTACCTACCTGCATGGCAATCTTGAGGAATAGATGGATTTGGATCCCAAGGTCCCTCTGTTCCTCCACACTGTTAAGTATCCGATCACTAACCCTGTACTCAGCCTTCTGGTTTGACCTTCCAAAATGCATCACCTGGCACTTATCCGGATTTAACTCCATCTGCTATTTTTCTGATCAACTCTGCATCCTGTAAATTTGTAAAATATGACAACCTTCAACATTATCCACAACTCCTCTAACCTTCTTATCATCCACAAATTTATTGACCCATCCTTCTGCTTCTTCATCTAGGTTATTTATAAAAATCACAAAGAGTAGGGGTACCAGACCGACTAGTCACTGATCTCCAGGCAAAATACTTTGCAGCCATTACTACTCTCTACTTTCTACATGCAAGCCAATTTTTAATCCACCCAGCCAACATTCAAGGTTTTTGTATTATTTCTCAGCCTTAAAGACTCAAATCTACTTTTAATTGTCAGCTTAGTAATGCAAAGTATTTAAAATGTTTTAATTTAATATTTTATATTTAGACATACAACATGGTAACAGGCGTTTTCGGCTCGTGAGCACTGCAGCACAATTACACCCATTAACCTAAAATCCCAGGTATGTTTTGAATGGCAGAAGGAAACCAGAGCTCCTGGGGAAAACCCACATATACATGAGGAGAATGTACGAACACCTTACAGAAAGCACAGGATTCAAACACTGGTCCAGATCGCTAGTGCTGTAATGGCATCATAGGCATATCTAGGGTATGGCAGCTAGGGCACATGCCCTGGGCGCCACTTGCAGACGGGCACCACTGTCCTCACCTTGCCCACTCCATATCCATAACCCAACAATGAATCTCCATCCCAGGAGTGCAGTGCTGCCAGGGCTAACTTGAGCACCCTGGAGCACTGCTCTGGCACCTCACCAGGCCACTTCAGGGCCGCTCCGCCATCTTGCTCAATGCGGGATCAATAGGCAAAATGGCTGTCTTCCTTACCCATAATCCCTCACACAGCTGAAACTGTTCTGCCAGTGACCTCTGAGAAAGTGCCCAATACACACGCAGCCGATCTTCAAATCTACCCCAATTGTGCGTGGAAACCACCTAACTGCCACCTTTATGTACAATTTTTTTTTTAAGTGGGGGGGGCACAATCTCAGTGCTTGCCATAGGTGCTATTTTACATAGATACACCATAGCATTGTGCTAATGGTTATGTCAACTGTGCCTTATCAGCAACTATTAAGCAATACTCACCTACACTGGTGACTGTTTTGGATCTTGCCAAGGCTCCTAATCCTGTGAAAGTCTTGCCCAATGATAATCAGAGAGTGTAGTTCAGAGATGTGAGTGATTACTCTTGTCATTCACACCATTTGACCAAGTGTGGAATTGGATTCCTGGTAAAACTGAACTCAATGAGCATAAAGAGAATGACACTCCAATGGTTGGAGCTATACATCACACGGGAGGGGTAGTGGGGGTGGTGGGGGAATTGTAATTGTTGGAGGTCAGTCATTCTGGCTCCAGATCATTATTCACGAGTTCCTCAGAGTACTATCCTATGTCCAATTATGTCTAGATACTCATTGCATAATAGGTGAGAAATGAAGATACAATAGCTCAACAATATTCAATTCTATTTGCAATCCTAAACAAATGAAGTATCCAATGCCTGAAGTAAGATTTAAATTCTGGCATGGACTAATTAGTAGAAATCAACATTTCTGCTACAAAGTGGCAGACAATAACTATTGAGAGTCCAAGCATTGCCAGTGCTGCATTCTCCCAACATTAACATCTTGGAGATATCACCTTTGATCAGAACTGCAACAGGACCAGAAGTACTTGGCTACTTGAAAAGATTAGAGGCTGGGTATCCTTTAAGGAGTGACTTGAAACCTAATATCGCAAAGATTTTTCTCAAGATAAAAGTCATGTCAAGAGGTGACTAAAGAAATTTATTTATGGTTGTGGATTTTAGTTTGATAGATCCCTCAAGGTAGGCTCATTCAGAAGGTCATGATCCATGCAACCTTGGCTGCTTGTATTCTGAATTAGCTTGCTTGCAGAAGGCAGACAGGGTAGTAGATGGAATGTAACTAGTGGAATTTCACGGGGATCTGTTCTGGGACCCCCCCTACCCCTCTCTTTGTGATTTTATAAATTACTTGGAAAAAAAGAAGGAACGGTGGTCAGTAAGTTTTCAGGTGGCACAAAAGTTGGAGGTGTTGTGGATAGTGTAGAACAGCCATTCTCAATGGGGATCATACCCTCGGTGACCACAACATGTTTAAGAGGGGGCACAGACTGAAATCATAAAAAAAATTATGTTTTTTCATGTGGTTGGTATGAGAGAAGTACAGAAGAAACCAACTAAATAAATGCTTCACAGAGAAGGGGACAGATAAACTTTGAGCAGAGTCCAAAGAAAGCCATAGCCAAAATAAGGTTGAGAATGGCTGGTGTAGAAGGTTGTTGTAGGTTAAAATAGGACAAAGACAAGATCCAGAGTTGGGTGGAAAAATGGCAGATGGAGTTCAATCCTGATAACTGTGAAGTGATGCCAATTGGACAGTCCAAATTAAAGGTGGAGTACATGGATAAAGGCAGGATTTTTAACAGTATGGAGGATCAGATGGATCTTAGGGTGGTTAAGAAGGTGCATGGTGTGTTGGCCTTCATTAGTTGGAGATTGAGTTCAAGTGCCCTGAGGTAAAGTTACAGTTCGATAAGTATTAACTCACATTTGGAATATTGCTTTCAGTTCTGGTCAAGTTCAGGTTTATTATCATCTGACTATACAGACACAACCTGGCAAAACAGCTTTTTTCCAGACCAAAGATCCAAAAACAAATTTTTTTTTTAGCGCTGACATGACATCACAGTTGAAGAAACTCACCACCTGACTTGCCTATGTGGGACTCTCTTGCTCTGTTGGCACCAGTTTGGTAGCAATAAAGATCTGTGGTACAAAACAAAACCTTTGCTTCTGGCTGGGAAGATATCAAATGGAACTGGGTCCAAATCTTCAGCATCGGCTGCAGGCCGGAGTCAACGACGGCAACTCAATTCACAACATCGAGTGTAGTGCCATTCGGATCAAAGAATTGCCTCGGGCTCCCAGGCAGGAGCGGGGACCATAGTCGGGGTCCGGCAGCAGTGGGGAGGTGTCGGGGATCGGCAGTAGAAAAAGACAAAAACTATTGTTAATGAGGCAGATGACACTGGAGGAAATATTTTTAAAAGCCCTCGATGAAAATTTTTAGTGTCTCGTGCTGCATTTATCTTCATTTGTCAACAGAGATCAAGTTTTTAAGTGCTAAACATTATACATGTGAATTTTCCACTTGTCACATCATGTCGATACTCAAAAAGCCTGCCGCTGTTTGTTGCTGCTATTTAACCACTGATGCAGGTATTCTGCTGATGCTACTGTGCTACTTAGTTCCATTCTTCCAAAATCTGGAAAAAAAAATCCGAAAACATTTGGTCCCTTGCATTTCAGATACTGGGTACTGTACTGTAGTAAGATTCATTTTGATATCAACACTGCTCTTTGCAATCTCCCAATCCAAACAATCACTCCCTTCTGCCCAACAGTATCTTCAAGAACATCTTCTTTCTTTATTGGAGGAATATAAAACTGGTATCACAATTTTTTTCATTACGCGGTTTATTTGCTTAAGTTTCTGACATAAGCCATAAATTCTGATATTGGGCTGAGAGAGTCTACCTGGAAATAGGCCCCACCTTTGTTTCTGGAGAAAATACAGTGCCAGTTATCCTTACTAAATAAAGGAAAAGTTAAAGTATATGAAAGTAACAAAAATGACCAGAGTTAAAACCCTGAATTTATTAGATTGCACTTAATTCAAATTAGGCCTTGCACTTGTTTCTGGAACAATTTTGCCATTGGGAATTCTTAAATCTTCCATAAGATCTTATTTGCCTGTCAGAAGGTAAAATACAGCCAGCCACAACAGCAATTGCAAGTACAATAATATGAAGCAGGTAACAGTGAGTGGTCAGCAGTATTTTGCCAAAACTTAAGCAAAATATGATAATGTAAAATATATACTTACCTAAAAATGCTAGTTAATCCATCTAGCATTATTCACAGATACAGTAAAATTGATAGATTTTTTTTATTTTTAATGTAATTTTATAAAATATTAAAAAAATCAGGTAGAAAATTAACAATTAATAATAAAAATGCAGATGCATACTAATATCAAAGAATACTTCAAAAATATAGATGTATGCATAGGGATGGCATCTATGCAAAATAGCACCTATGGCAGGGGTGGCCAATGCGTCAGAATAAACGGTGACAAGGAGGTCTCACGAGGGATGGCCTTGGTGGCTGCCATGTTGTATTTGGTGTTGTATAATTGGGAGTGAATGATAGGACGAGGAAGGAGGATGGATGCACCGGTTGTGGAAGAAACAGGTTCCTTAAATGTCTGGAGCAAAGCCACTTAAAGATACTAAGATACCCATGTAACCTGAGAGTATTGAAAGCTCACAAAATGGCAATGTTTTGCTCTCAAAGCATATTCAAAAATAATTTAAGTTTCTAGGTTACGGATAACAAAGTGAGTCTGGAAAATATGCAGTTGAATTATTAAGATGACATGTTTAAAATAATATTCCCAAATTAGAAGCTGTTTTCTGATGCTGCTGTTCTTTTGGGGTTAGTCTACATTGACACTTGCTATATATAAATAGAGAGGTTTAAAGCTAGCTCCGAAGGATTTCAAAGTGGTTCTGGGGGACATTTTTCACATGAATGTTGGTTATATATGAAACAAACTATCAGCAGAAGTAGTGGAACCAGGAAAAATAAAAGACAGTTGGATAGGTTCGTGGATAGAAATAATTTAGAGTAATATGGGCCATTGTTCAAAAAGGAAACTTGGTCAGTATGTACATGTTGGTCTGAATGGCCTATTTCCATGTTGTGTAGCTCCATAACTATAATTCAAAGATGATAATTGTTAATAAATAGCAGGAGTAATGTGTAAAAAAAAGTTATTACAGATAACTCACCTTTAATCACTCTGAAAGATGTCAATTTTTTTAGGTGCCAGTAGATAACTGTGGGAATTACAATACTGGTACCTACACAAACCTACCTCATCCCAACCTTTGCACTTCTTTAACTGCATTTTCCTCTGTCACATGATATTTTACACAACCTGCTGTACATAAGAATGGATTAATTTATGGATACCATGCAAAACCAGGTTTTTTTTTACTGTATCTCAGTAGACATGACAATAATGAACAATTCAAACAATTGCAAAAATAATTCTCATTTTCCATGAGAAGAAAGGTGATTTGAATAAAGCTGAGGTTGGAAGTGAACTGCATTCATTATTCAGACAGAACATGTAGACTGTCTGCACAGCTATGCTGTTGCCAACAAGAATTTTTATTTTGCTGTATATCATTAAAAGATAAAACTAGTCTCCTTTGACCTGGTGAGCAATTCAGATCAATTTCTGCCAGAAGTAGCTGGCCTCCCTTGGAGAACTATAATTGATAAACCACACATGCAGATCCAGTCACTGCAGGGATCAAAGTCCGCATAATTTCCATCATCTTCACCAGATTTCTTCCCCTCCCTTCCAATTTCAGCATTTTGAAAGGACCCTTCCACCAATATTCTCTCTCTATCTACTAACCACTCACTTTCCCCCTTTTCGCACCACTTTCCCATGAAAGTGCAGGATATTTAAAATCTACTTTTTTTTTAACCTTGTCCCGGCCCACTATTGCAATCAGTCCTTCCAGTAGTAACAGTACTTTTTTGCTCTTCTTCCCTTCTAAATAATTATTTTATGTTTCATGAACATTCTGTAACATATCTGGAAATGTACATAAAATGATTTTGTTCAAGAACAGAATTTTTGTTTTACATTATGAATGCAACATTACACAATAGTTAGAAGTTTACAACTGGTTCACGACTATTCTGATGTACATTAGGATTACAAACATCCTCGATAAAGCATAAAGTATTCACTTAACCTGATAGCTGGTATCTTCATGAATAACAATTAAATATTGAAGGAAATTTTGCTATAATAACTAATTTTTTCATTGAGTACTGTAGCTTGCTGCGCCCAGAGCTATCGGCTGATGATTTTTCCAGACAACCCGCTGAAATAACAATACAATAAGCATTACAGAAAATGTTAGCGTAGCGGTCAGCACAACGCTCTTACAGCACCACCAAATCCAGTGCAGTCCACTGAAAATTAACATGCATCCTCATAACTCTGGCATTCAATGTTGTTCAAGGCTTGGAAAATGTCAATTTTTTAATATAATTTTAATTTCATTTTGTTTTCTAATCCTTTCTTCATCTCTTAACATTCTCCGGTGTCTGGTTCAACATTGAATTCACCCACTCAGGTTGACCTTCTCATTGATAAAATAATTATGTCTTACACTGTTTTAATTGAACTTTTTTCTCTGTAGCACTGCAGTCTGCATTTTGGTTTACCTGTTAACTTTCCTGGGTAGCTTGCAAAACAAAGTTTTCAACTGTATCTCGGTACAATGTATGTGACAATGAACAATTCAATGAATTTTCTTTGAAGGCCTTGCATTGTGTACTTCTGAAGTCTTTAGTCAGATTGGTTTGGGGTGATACAAGTCCCAGATATCTGATTGCCACCTTTCTGAGGTAGTTGACTTGCACTTCTAGTAATTTGCTATTAACACCTAAAATCCAATTAATTGGAGGTAAATCTTGTTACCAGTGGAGGCCACTGCATCAAATTCTGAGACATTATTTCCATACAATAATTACAGTAAAGGAATGGAGCTATTATAAAAGATCAGTCTGATTTTAAATTAGACATAATGGTTCTAAAAACAGTAAAAACCTTGGTATCCGGCACATTAGGGATGTTAGATGGAGGAAAAATGTATCTTCCTGTTGGTTGAGACTTACTCTTATAACTACCAGTAACTAATACACCTGCATTAAGAATAAACAGTTTAAAAGACAAAAGACAGAAACACTATACTATTACTTACACTGAACAAACTTCACTTGTATGAATATATTCTGTGAACTTTAAAGCATTTTACTTTGTTTTCAGTCATATTTTTGAAAACAATTAAACGTCACTGTATCTGCAGGTCTCCCCCCACCCCCCCCCCCACCCCCCCCACCCCACCTCAATGGATCTGCCGAAAGATGAACAATAACATTATATATTTTATATTCTTCTTCTTTGGCTTGGCTTCGCATACGAAGATTTATGGAGGGGTAATGTCCACGTCAGCTGCAGGCTCGTTTGTGGCTGACAAGTCCAATGCGGGACAGACAGGCACGGTTGCAGCAGTTGCAAGGGAAAATTGGTTGGTTGGGGTTGGGTGTTGGGTTTTTCCTCCTTTGTCTTTTGTCAGTGAGGTGGGCTCTGCGGTCTCCTTCAAAGGAGGTTGCTGCCCGCCGAACTGTGAGGCGCCAAGATGCACGGTTTGAGGCAATATCAGCCCACTGGCGGTGGTCAATGTGGCAGGCACCAAGAGATTTCTTTAGGCAGTCCTTGTACCTCTTCTTTGGTGCACCTCTGTCACGGTGGCCAGTGGAGAGCTCGCCATATAACACGATCTTGGGAAGGCGATGGTCCTCCATTCTGGAGACGTGACCTACCCAGCGCAGTTGGATCTTCAGCAGCGTGGATTCGATGCTGTCGGCCTCTGCCATCTAGAGTACTTCGATGTTAGGGATGAAGTCGCTCCAATGAATGTTGAGGATGGAGCGGAGACAACGCTGGTGGAAGCGTTCTAGGAGCCGTAGGTGATGCCGGTAGAGGACCCATGATTCGGAGCTGAACAGAAGTGTGGGTATGACAATGGTTCTGTATACGCCAATCTTTGTGAGGTTTTTCAGTTGGTTGTTTTTCCAGACTCTTTTGTGTAGTCTTCCAAAGGCCACCCCACAAAATTTACAGATAAAGTCTCTGACTGGGGTGACTCTTACTAAACAGGAACAGGAGACACTTTAAAAGAGTTACTCCAACGGTGAGAGGCATCAACCAGCTTTTCATCCTGAGCAATTTTACCTAAACTTTATTAACCAGCTGCTATGAGCAAAGCACTTCTGCTGGCTGAATATTTGCTCCCATCTTCACCAAAGGTTTGTGTGTTACTTCAGAGAACATTTACTTTTATAATTTTAAACATGTAGTTTTACCTATAATCTTATTATTTATTCATTATTTTCCTCCTTTTTTTTTCCAGTTGCTTGAGACTGCCAGTTGCTTGAATGCCAAGGGTTTTACTGTTTAAACCCAAGAGTATTTTACTTTGATGGTAGTTTGTTTTGGTTCCTTTTTTTTTTGCTGATAGATACTTACGATTCAGATGCAAATCATCCTTTTATAAATTATTTTCTTTTGTTTATTTATTATTTCACTGTGAACTACTACAATAACAATATATACATTCATCATTAAAATATACACAGTGACATTTTTCTCCTTTTTCCTACCACCCTCCCTATCCCATAACATAAAGTAAAAGAAAAATATGAAAAATAAATAAACAATAATCGTATCGTCTTAAATTTTAAGTATTTGTTGATTATTATTATCTATTAATTCCTTTTACAATAGACAATTTATTTTTTAGAGAAATGGATAGAAAAGGAATTAAAAGAATAAAAGATTGCTTTTTGGGAAATAATTTATTAAGATTTGAACAGTTAAAAGACAAATACAGAATATCACATAGCACAATATTTTCATACTATCAGTTAAAAACTTATTTAGAAGAAAAACTGGAAACAAGCTTAAGATTACGTGAAAATAGCTACTATGAATACTTACTTACAGACACAGCGATAGTGAAAAAAATTATTTCAAATATGTACAGAAAATTGCAATACAAGGAAAATGACAAAACAGTGTACAAACCTAAACAAGGTTGGGAAAAAGATTTAAAAATATGAATAAACAACAAAACACAGGAGAAATTATGCACAGGAACCATGAATAATACAATAAATACTCGATTTCATATGATACAATATAATTGGCTGCATAGATTATATGTGACACCACAAAAGTTTTTTTTTTAAATTGGAATCCAACCATGTCAGACAGATGTTTCTGTTATAAACAAGAAATTGAAAAAAATATTACTTGCAATTTGGACATGTACAAAAGTAAAAAAATTTGGGGAAATTTCAACTTAATATTAAATAAAATTACATAAAATAAGATACCAAAAGATCCAGAAATCTTCCTGTTAAAACAACATAAAAGACAAAGAATTAGGCCTAATTCTCAAAAAAACTCAAAAAAGATTTACTATGATTGTACTCGCAGCAGCAAAAGAATGCATAATGACAACTTGGAAACGGAAGCAACCTTAAAAATACAACAATGGTGAGGGAAATGTTTGTATGTACTTTGGTTGATATGGTTCACAGTGTGAAAAATAAAAAAAAATTTAAAAAAATACAACAATGGTACATAGAAATGGACAAGTGTATTCCATCAGAAAAAATTACCTACAATCTAAAAGATAAATATACTTTATTTGAACAAATTTGGAAACCATACAAAGAGTATACTAGAAACCACCAATTTCAAACCTCCACCCTTTTACAAATTCTTGACACACAAGAAAACAGGAGACTATACCTGCAGGTTTTTATCATCAGCTGATCAACAGCAAATTGATTCTCAGAATCAATAGTATTTGTAAATGTCTAATAGCATTTATAAGGAGTACATTTTTATTTTTGCAGCTTTGTTGCAAAATGTTTTCAACTGAATTGCTGGATTTCTTTCAGGGTGCTGTGATAACGCCCACAATGGACCACACCATGTCCATGCAGCCAGCCAGTATGATGGGACCCTTGACACAGCAGATGAATCACCTGTCACTGGGCACAGCAGGAACAGTGAGTACTCAATATGTCAAGCAGCTTCAACTTGAAATGTTTTATCTTAAACATAACATGCCAACAATCTTAATTTGATGAATATTATGAGAAATGGTGCTACACAGAAATAACATTCCAGGGAGAAGTTTATTAATTACTGTAAAGGCACAAAAATAAAATTACGGATGCTAAAATCTTAAGCAAATATTGAGAAGCTGGAGGGTCTCAGTGGATCAGACATCATCAATGGAGAGAAATGGACAATCTAGGTTTGAGGTGAAACACAAAATCTGTTGATGATGCTGTGATTGTTATAAAAACACACAGACATGGTGGGTGAACTCAGCTTGTCCTGCAGTGTCCATAGGAGCTAACGATATATTACTGACGCTTTGGGCCTGAGCCCTTCATTCAACGAATAAGCAAAGAACAGGAAGGCATCAGAATAAAAACTGAAAACTGGATGAGGGAGGATTCCTGACTAACAAAAGATATTAATTGGAAGGTGTTAAAAGGTGTTCATCTAGGTTTGAGTTTAGGATTATTTTTCCAGTTTATGAACTATATTTTGCTCTAGGTATTAATGGTTACATTGATATTATGATTAGTCTCAATTTTTCCTCACCGTGCGATATGTCTGTGATAGTACAGATCTATCACCAATGTATATAGTGTATATAGTTACAGTATCTAGACTGTGCTTACAGCGATTGGTTGAGAGCTTAGCCATGCCTACTGTCTGGGCCTTAAAGGGCTGTGTCCCTAGCCAGGTCGGATCATTCTGGACTGGTCGGCCACCTGTGAAGAGCTCCTGTCTTTTGCTAATAAAAGCTTTGGTTTGGATCAACAAGTCTTTGATTCTTTTGACGAGCTCTACAATGGCCAACAAGCAGAACAAGCTAAGATCCAA
The DNA here is from genome assembly GCF_036971445.1 of Narcine bancroftii. NCBI lineage: Eukaryota > Metazoa > Chordata > Chondrichthyes > Torpediniformes > Narcinidae > Narcine > Narcine bancroftii. Next base: position 418,686,501 of record NC_091469.1, read on the forward strand.
CTTAACGTAACATTAATTCAAAAGAGCACCTTTTAACATAAATGAATGTCTCAGGATACTTCAGAGAGCTATTACAATTGTGGCCAAAAGGTTAAATTTTAGATTTTTAAAATATTTTTATTAATTTTAATTAGAAAGCAGTAAAAAACATAAAAATACAAAATGCAATTGTGGAGTGTTCTGTATAAATAACAGATTAAATTTTTAAAAATGAAGATATAGAAATCATAAGACATAATCCACAATTCATAAACATATTAATAATTTTATTCCAATTAAAGAGAAATCCAAACCCCATTCCTACTTTATCAATGTAGTATGATAATAAGCATACTGAATACTTCAAATGAAAACAGAGAGAAAAAAAGTCAAGCATTATATTATATTAAAGACTACGAAAATGACTCATAAGTGCTCCCCACAGCACTTGAAATCTTATTCCTGAATTATTAATTGAATAATGAACAAATCTTTTCTAAGTTTAAACATGACAATGTCTCTCAGCCACTGAGCTTGAGTGGGCAGGGCAGCATCCTTCCATCGAAGTAATATCACTCGCCTAGCAAAAAGAGAAGCAAAGGATAGTGTTTGACATTTAACTGAAGTCAAAAGAACATAATCTCTTCCCATTGTTCTATAAAGAGCATCCAAAGGATTTGATTCTAAATTTATGTTAAGAATTAAAGATAAAGTATGGAAAATATTTCTCCAGTATTTTTTCAGACTAGGTCAAGTCCAGAACATATGAATTAAAGAAGCTTCCCCTCTCTTACATCTATCTCTGCAAGAATTTATATCCGAATAAAAATGAGATAATTTAGCTTTGGACATTTGCGCACTATGTACAACTTTAAATTGTAGTAAACAATGATGAGCACATAATGATGAGTTATTGACCAAGTTAAAAAAAATTAAATCCCAAACTTCATCTGGTATTGAAAGTTTTATTCCTGTTCCCAGGCATTTTTAAATTTTAAATAACAGGGCCTGTCATAAATATATGAACTTATCATAAATAATAGATATTAAACTTTACAAGAGCGTTGCAAACTTAAAAAAAATCATCCACAAAGGTCACATTAGAGTTCCAGAGAAATCAGAAATATGAGATTGAAGGAAATACATAATTTGCAAATAACTAAAGAAATGAGTATTGGGTAAATTAAATTTTTCAGAGAGTTGTTCAAATGACACAAAGCTGTTATCCTAAGAGATAGTCATGTAAAGAATGTTGGAAAATATGATGGGATAAAATAGGACTCCCATATTCTTACAGAATGCTTAACAATAGGATTATCAATTAACTTTGTTGAAAGAAGTGGAAGTTATGATCAAGTTGGTACTAAATTGGAAATAATTTTAGCATGATTCAGTTTCATTACTTACCCACAATGGACGGTGACCAAAATGTAAGGAAACGTATATTGACCGCCCAAAAATAAAATGGAGGTAATGCCATACCTCCATTTCTTTTAGATTTTTGCAGATGTACTTTATTTAAGCAAAGGTTTTTAACCCTTCTATATATAGAAAATATAGTTGATTTGAGCGAATCAAAAAATGAGTTAGGATAAAAATTGGTATTGTTTGAAAAAGATAAAAATTTGGGTAAAATATTCATTTTAATGGAATTAATATAGCCAACCAAAGATATAAACAAAGGTTATATTGTGTTAAAGACTTTTACACTTGCTTTAACAAAGGAGCAGTGTGAAGAGAGCATGGCCTGGGTGGTGAAGTTCCTTGATGATTGAGGCTGCTTTCTTGAGACACCACCTCTTGTAGATGTCCTTAATGGAGTGAAGACTAATAGCCATGAAGGCAACTCTCTGTAGCCTTTTCCTGCCCTGTCATACCAGACAGTCAGAATGCTCTCCGCGGTATGCCTGACAAGGCAAGAGTTTTTGGTGACATCTCCTCAAACTCCTCACAAAGTGTAGCTGCTGCCAGCCTTCTTCATGATTGCATCAACATAATGACTGCAAGTTGTATGTTGACCAGACCAAGAAAATAATGCATATTGTATCATCATAGAGCATTGGTGAGCTCAAGGGGTGGGGGGGGGGGTGGGGGGGTGGTGGGTTAAAATAATCAAGAAGAAAAGTTTCATGGAGTATTCCCACTGTCCACAACAACTTGACACTGAGCCTACAAAGGAGTCATTATCTATGTTTTTGCTCATTGCTGTAGATTTTAAAAAGGATCTGAAAGAGAGAAAGCAGATTGATGCTAACAAAGAATTTAGTGAGGAAATTCCCTATCTTAGGGCCAAGACATTGCCGTGGAGATGATCTTAAGGAATAGATGGAGGGGCAAGAGTAAGAGCGGACTGCAGTTTTTTGATAAGTTGGAGAAGATTACAGAGGGATCCAACCTGGTTGGCAAATAAAGTGTTGAGTGAATTGAACCTGACAGCAGAGTTTTGAATTTGATCAAACTTTTTTTTTGGTGGAGGTGGAAGGTGGATTGAGACATTGAGTCTGAAAGTACAGTAAGAGACTGGATGAGGGATATGCAGCAAATGAGTTGAAGCATGGATGAAGACAGCTGATTTTACAAAAAGCAAATATAAAAGAGGGAGGTCTGGCTGATGCATGGAGATTTTGTGGTTCCTGAAGTTGTTCATGATTGGACGCGCCAATGGGTTCATTAGCAAAATGTGTTGGCTATTGTTTGCTTTGAGTGTGAGTAGTAGAAGAATAATGGTGGAGCTGTGGGTATGCATGAGTGAATGGGTTACTGGGAAATTATGGAAAGTCAGCACAGACTTCCTTGAGTGAAATCCCATCCTTCTTTGTCATGATGCCATATGAACAGCAGAATTATCTAATTATATGAGATAACTGATCAACAAAAAGAAAATGGCATGAATGAAATTAAACTGATTAATTATTGTATTGTGAGCATCAAGTTCAGATTTATACATGGCAATGCATACATCTCTGACAATAACATTCTTTTTCTATCATAGCACTGGCAGTTGACTCTCTTTTCAGAGAGTTGTTTTAAGTAATTTCAACAAGATGGTCAGACAATCCTACAGTAGTGAATTCACAACCTGGTTTGTGATAGAACCACAGTGAAAACAGGGTTAAACAACTCTTTTAAAAGGTGGTTAACTATTCTGAAATTCTACCTGATTTTATATGGACCTGGAACACTCATGAAAGGGGTAATTAGTGTTCTCTAATTGGGGTATTTTTGATGGTAAATTTTTCTTTTTAAAATTAAAACACTAATTAATATATGAACATCTGTGATTTTAGCTATCAATTTAACTCAAACTTGATGTATTTTTGTGTTGTAAATAAATACCTTGGCCTTTCTCTGGAGACGAATATATTAAGCCACACAGGTCATCTTATTGGCTCCACCATATTGGAAGTGTTTGTGATTTTCCCCTGCTCACCACCTGAGATGTAGAGAAAACAGAATCAAGTTCAAGTCTATTGTCACATATGCCAAAGGTGCAGTGATAGAGAATTTTTTGCAAGCAGAGCAGTAAACATTTCACACAGACAAATAAGACAGGACAAAAGTGCAGAGTTAGAGAGAGAGAGATCAATTGGTTTAGAGAAACAACATAAATTTGACTGGAGTCTGATAATGGTGAGAAAAACATGTCTTTGAATCTGGCGGTATGTGATCGCATACTCGTAAAGTTTCTACCTCCCAGGAGCAGGATGAAGAAAGTGCCTCAGAGGTGGGATGAGTCTTTTAGTAAGTTAGCTGTTTTTCCAAGGCAGCAGTTGTTCATGGCATCGAAGGAGTGGAGGGCAAGTTTTATGTGATGGCCTGAGCCACATTCACAACCATTTGCAGTTTCTTGTGACCTTGGGTGGAGCAGTTTCCATATCATTCAGTGTAGAGGCGATTCGGAAATAAAGGTGACATTGAAAATTTTTTCAGAAGCCTGTAATTATGAACTGCAATACAAAAACATGCTGGAGAAACTCAGCAGGGCACACAGTCAACGTTTTGGGCGTGAACCCTTGAGAATTTATTATTTGCTCAGGTCAGTGATAAATGGAGTTGAGCATTACCAGTTGAAGAATGACATTGCTGGCATATTTCAGCAATGATTATGGCATAGGGTTGATGTGTTCACTTGCTGCTGAGGGAGTAACTCTATTTACAGAACTTCTGGTCCTAAAACAACCAGGGTCATTCAGATCCTCATCTAGTAATGATGTTTCTAACTCTGCTCCTTGCCTCAAAATGTCCATGTCCACACTGTTCCTCATTCACAAATGGGATAAGAGATTAAAAAAGGAGCAAAAGCAGGTCATTAGGCCCTTCAATTACAAACACAATGCTAGAAAAACTTAGCAGGTCAAACAGTGTCCTTTACATAGCAAAGATAAAAGTACATAAGCCTTTCATTAGGTATGGAAAAATGTTGACAGGCATCTGAATAAAAAGGTGGGGGGGCATGGGGGAGGAGCACAGTCCCAAAGGCAGGAGGTGATAGTTGGAGAAGGGAGGCAGGGCACAGCAGCAAGCAAGGGGAGGAGGGATGGCTGGGAGAATAGGGATGGAAGGGGGTGGAGAGCTGAGGGAAAAGAAAGTGGGTTAGCAGAAACTGGAGAAGTCAATGTTAATGCCATTTGGCCCTTTACCATTCAACACAATCATGCCTACATCTCTCTCCCCTTCTTAAATATATTCATCAAGTTAGTCTCCACAGACCTTTGTGGTAAAGAATCAGAATTTATTATCATGAACAAAGTCATGAAATTTGTTGTTTTGCAACAGCATCACAGTGTAAGCATTTATATAAACCAATCTTACAACAATAAATAAAAACAGTACATGAAAAGTCAAGGTAAAGTTCGTAGATCATTCAGGAATCTGATGGCAGTGGGGAAGAAGGTGTCCTTGTGCCACTGAGTGCTCGTCTTTAGCCTCCTGTACCTTTTTCCTGATGGTAACAGAGTGGCCTGGGTGGTGATATTCCTTGAGGATAAAGGCTGCTTTCTTAAGACACCACCTCTTGTAGGTGTCCTCGATCGAGTGCAGTCTGGTGCCCATGATGTTGCAGGCCATGTTAGTAACCCTATGAAGTTTTTTTTTTCTTATCCTGAGCATTGGCACCTCCGTACCAGTAATGCAGCCAGCCAGGATGCTCTCCACGGTCCACCTGTAGAAGTTTTCGAGAGACTTCTGTGACATACCAAATCTCCTCAAACACCTCAAAAAGTATAGCTGTAGGAGAACCTTCTTCATGATTGCATCAACATGGATTCTCCAGGACATATCCTCAAAGATGTTGACAGCCAGGAATTTAAAGTTCTTGATCATCTCCACTACTGAGCCTTCAATGAGGATTGGATTGTGTTCCCCTGACATCCACAATCTTCTCCTTGGTTTTGCTAACAATGAGTGTAAGGTGGTTGTTGTTGTTGTGCCCCCACTCAATGAGCTGATTTATCTCCATCCTGTACACTTCCACATTGCAGTTCATGATTCTGCTGACAACTGTGTTGTCATTGGCAAATTTGTAGATGGCATTGGAATTAAGCTTGGCCACACAGTCTTGGGTGTATAATGAATAGAGAGTGGACTAAGCACATATCCTTGAGGTGCATCTGTGATGATAATCAGTAAGGAGGAGATGTTTTTATCAACTTGTACTGACTATAATCTTCTGATGAGGAAGTCAAGGATCCTGTTGCAGAGGCCCAGGGTTTGGAGTTTCTTGACCAGCACTGAGGGAATAATAGTGTTGAATGCTCAGCTGTAGTCTTTAAAGAGCAGCTTTATGTATGAGTTGCTGTTTTTGAGGTGATCCAGAGCTGAGTGGAGAGCCAGCAATATTGCATCTGCTGTGGAGTGATTGTGATGATAGGCAAATTGCAGTGAGTCTCGTCCTTTGCTTAGGAACATGTTGATTCTGGCCATGACCAACCTCTCAAAACATTTTATCACAGTAGAAGTTAATGCTACTGGGCCATAGTCATTGAGGCAGCTCACACGGCTCTTCTTGGGCACCAGGATGGTTGATGCACTTTTGAAGCTGGTGGAATCCTGTGACTGCAGCAATGAGAGGTTTAAAATGTCCTTGAGCACTCCAGCTGGTTGGCTGGCACAGATTTTTAGTACCCTACCAGGTTCGCTGTCAGGGCCAGATGCCTCATGAGGGTTCACCCTCTTGAATGATGTTTAGCCTCAGAGACAGATATCACAGGGTCCTCAGCCTTTTCAGAGATTCTAGTAGGTACTGTTGGGTTCTCCTTCTCAAAGCAGGCATAGAAGGTGTTCAGCTCATCGGGGAATGAAGCATTACAGCTATCTATGGTGTTCGCCTTCGCTTTATAGGCTGTAATGGCCTACGCTCCCTGCCATAGCTGGCAGTTCTGTCTCCAGCTTCCTCTGAAATTGCCACTTTGCTTTAGAGATAGCACTTCCTGCAGAAGGCTTGGACTTCTTGTAGAGATCTGGATCCCCAGCCTTAAACAACCTTGATCTCACCCTCAGCAGGTTGCAAATCCTCTGATTCATCCAAGGCTTCTGGTTGGGGACACCCAGCACATGCACGTGGGTGCATACTCGTCCACACAAGTCTTGATGAAGTCATTGACACATATTTCATATTCATTCAAGTCTAAGGATAAGTTCTTGAACATGATCCAGTCCACCGATTCAAAGCAGTCCTGCAGATGTCTTGCAGAGATTTCTAGTTCTAGATACAACCATGCATCCATCTTGTCAAACTCTGTCCATATCAATGAAATGTCCTCTCATTCTTCTAAACTCTGGTCCACTCAGGCCTAATCCACTCATTTTGGTGAAAATGTTGCCTTCCCCTCTGGAAAGTGTATACTTTATTAAAACTGACAATATGGCACATGCTCCATCTGCTAAGGTCTCACTGAGACTCAATTATAATCATAGAATGAGCATGTCCACTCTGCTAATAGTTGATGATCCATTATTGCAATGATGAGGTTGCTCTTCTCAGAATCCAGCAATTAGAATATTAGAGAAGCCTAGCTTTGTGTCAAACAATAGCCATGCACCTGTGAATTATAAATGTACTCTATGAGAATAAATGGGGTTGAATTCAAGTGGGAGCCATTTCCAGCTATGATCCAAACCCTTTTCCAACCAGTGCACCTTCTAAATCTAAAGGGAGGTTAATACCAAATTACAGAGCAGGCATATGGTCTATGGAAAAGTTTGGAAGATTATCTTTAAATCTGTCTTCCCAAAAAAATAAGGTAGAATGCATGTACGTGTGGTTAGCTGAAGAGTTGCTCTGTGTGACAAATGAAGTGAAATATCTACATTGGACTCTGGTCATACTCACACAATGTCATTTTGGCACTATTTCTTAGAATCACAAGACACAGAAACACTGTGGACTTATTTCCTAAAATGCTTAATTGCTTTGGTCTGAGTGCTGAAAGGAATCTACCGGCCAACCATTTCTCTCACCTATGCAAATTTTAGTTGATTCTGAAAATTTGAAATTAATGGACAACTGGTTGTATCATTTACATTTTCACTAATCTTTCTGAAACTGATATTTTTACATCTACATTTCCATGTGAACAGGTATTTCACATTTTAGTAATTAACAGTTTTATCGGGGCAGTGTGACTAGTCAACCCAATATGCAAATATTTTCATAATTATCATTTCCTTCTTGTCTCCATTAATATTCTTTAATTCTGTTAGGGTGAGATTTTATTTGGATGAGCCAGCAAGAATAATATGATGCATCTCATTTCCAATTATTATGCCGATCTAACATTAATGAATGTGGCACTGCCACAGTCCTGTTCACACAAGTAAGCACGCCCTTTTACTTTTTCTCATTTCTCATTTGTGAAATGGAAGCTGCGCCATTTCATTACAAAATCCAATCCATCAGAGACTGCATTTTGGTGATAGATCCCTGGAAATGTAGACACAGATATCCCAGCAGTGTGTATTATGGGATTGTGAACATGTCGTTGACTAAATAGGATGGCAATTGCTCAGTGGATGGGATGAGAGAGACAGCAGCGCAGGGCAATAGGCCAGCCAACCATCATGTGGCCAAATATTGCTAACATTGAGATGACTTTTGATTTTTTTTAAAACCGTTAAGCTATACAAAGGAAGGATCGATGTAAAAGTAATTATTTCTATAGCACTCAAAATAGTTTAAATAAAAAGATGGTCACAATTTTTTTTTAATGTTGGTTTATTTTTGAGGTTTAGCAGAACCATTCAATAAAAACCCAACTGGTCCATTTACACCAGTTTTCTCCGGGTTCCCCTGCTGAAGATTGGGCAAGTAATCTGAGGAATCCCACAGAAATTCAAAGTTGAGGTTATATTGAATGAAATATTTATATTCGCCAAGGTTATAACTGGCAATTGAAGACAGTGTTGAACATAATCAAATTGCTCCAAATCTGGATAGGAAGATGTTAATTCTGCTTCAAGATCAGAAGTAACTGTTGTTTACATGCTGTGAGTTGAGTTGTTGTGAGTTATATCCTATGCAGGATCTCGACCATCTCTCTGCTTCCACATATGCTTCCTGACCCGTTGAGTTCCTTCAACTGTTTACTTTCTTCATTGGTTAAGAGATAAAGAGCTGGGAATCCATGGGAGGCCACTGATTCCAGGTGTTAATCCTAGTTCATTGCCAAACAGGTTCCCCGACAACCATAAGGCTTTTTGAAGTGCAAATGAGCAGTTCAATTTAAGGTTCAAGCAAGGGCTGTCCTATTTTTATCTGGCTCGCTGACATGCAATGACAATATTCCATCTTCCATCCTCCTCTCAGAAAGTAGTTCAGAACACAAAAAGTGATTATATATCTGCACTCCCATGATAACTGACTCAAAAAAGATTCCCAACCTGAAAAATTGACTGACAATTTGTCTTCATGGATGAACGACTGACTCCCTCTAGCTTCTCATTGTGTGTTCTTATTTACTGACTTAACTGATCTCTCTGAGAGCAGCAGTAATCCACAGTTATTAGCCTCAATATTGTTGCACTAGTAATCCTGGTTCAAGGCAAAAGATGGATGAGATTGACTTGACTGCATTAGACAGCAAAATAGCTTGCAAACACTTCTGAATGACTTAATGAAGAACTGTCACTTCAATGAAGTAGTGTACCACCTTTAAAACTAAGTAATAGGAGGAGAAAATCTAATTATGTCCCTGAAAGCAATAATAAAGAACCGCATAAACAGAAATAAAATTTCTCTAATTTTGCTTGAAGGTTGCAGCCCCATCCATAATCTGGGAATTTAGGTTACTGATGAAAGTTGAGACTTTCAGTGATAGAGGATATTTAGAACTTGAACTACAAGTTCCATGTACTTTATAATTCAATGAACAAATATGGTAATTTATAAAGCAGAGCTCCATATTCTTTCAGCATTTTCTCCTGGTCTTGTTTTGACTTACTGATCAAGCAGAGGGACCATTAGTTTGAGAGGCAACGTTGGGCTGCATTTTTGATGTTGTGTTGTGCAACTTACAAAGTTCTTAAGTAATTTAAGTTTGGGCATTAGACAAATTTAGATTCTCACCTCCTAATATGGAAGCCAGGGATATGCATTTTGTGAGGGGTTTAAAGATTGGAACTGCATGCCAGCAGTCACTGAACAGGACACAATATACAAAACTGGATTGGCATTATTAAGCAAAGCAAATTATATCTTTTCACAGTCAGGATACATCATTTTCACTATGTCCTTTCAATTCCTTTCTCAGATCTTATCATTGTTCGTATGATACTTTTACATTGTCCAAATGCTATGACCAGTAACCTAGAATTATTTTTGATTGATTTCTTCTCAGTATAGTGTCCATTAAAGGTCTAAAGCCAAAATTAGAGTGCATACTTATTTTGCTATATGTAATAAAATAAATCATACCTGTTACTTTTAGAACTCTGCAGAAATCCATTATTTGGAACTCCCACTTTTTTTCCACTCACCAGCTTGGTTAGCAAACATTTTTCTTGGGTTCAGCCCAGCAGAAATGCTCTCCAATCCTGAATGTCAAAGGGAAAAATACCAGACTTGAAAATAATGCAGAGTTTTCCAATCTTAAATGCAGTAGAAAAGATTTTGAACTGATTGAGCTAGTCACCTGAGTGCCTCTGAGCGAGTTTCAGATCCAAAATGGCAGAGTCCTCAAAGTTGAAACATAAAGATTAAATGGCTTGGCCTAGAATTTTCTCAAACCTTATCATGTCAACCATTTACTGTATCAGACATAATTGAATCAGCCATTTAGGAAGGAAAGGTTTTTCCTCACATATTGCGAGAAGTGTCGGTAAGACTGTCACAGCACTGCACTTGTTCAGAATCCTCAATGATTTACATGTTAGATGTGCAGATGATCCGATAATGGAAACATTGGACTTTTGAGATACACTATTGGTCCACAATTTTCTTCACAATTTTTCTTATTTTCTTTCGCTGCCTGACCTATTTAATATTAACGATATTAAATGTACATTTTGAAGGGTGGGAGGAAACCAGAGCACCAGAGGAAACCACACAGACATGTGTGAATGTACAAACTCCTGACAGACAGTGCCAGTTTGAACCCAGGACGCTGGCGCTGTCACAGTGTTGTGCTAACCGTTATGTTAACTGTGCCACCCGATGTAAGAATCCTCTGCATATTTTATTTAATATCGTTAAGTAACTTGTTTTCTTGCCAAATTGAGAGTTAATAATGAATCTGCTTTTTACTGATTTATGCTTTTCTCAGTGCTAATATTTATCACAAGTTTTTAAGACAATATTGAAACAATAACTTCAAATGAAAATTAAAATAAATATAAGTTTGCCAATAATCCATGGAAATAATTGCAAAACTTTAAGTTTGTTTAACGTGAATTTGCTGGCTTGTCATCTACACAGCAATTGCAACAGAGAGACCCACTTAAGGAAAATCCAGTGAGATTACATCTCCCGATACTGTGTTATCAAAGCCCTTCTCGCCCCTACCATCTTGGTGAAATTTCACACTGATTCAAAACACCAAGGTATTTTTACTTCCAAAAGAATTTTACTAGTGGTTAGTTGTTCACCTGAGAACAAATGTTAAGAGAAAATTTGAGAGAGGAGTACAATATTGCATCTGGTTTATAAGGTTTCGAAGGAAGCTGTTCCAATTAGCATGTGGTTCAAGAACTAGGGTCAACAAGAGATTCAGCAGAAATCCAAGGAATTTTTACATAATATAAAATTGGTTGTGGTGTGAAATTCACTGCATGAAAAGGTTGTTAAAACAGAAGGGAGGCGAAAGAGGTTGCAGGTACTAGAATCTAAAACAGAACATGGGAAGAATTCAGTGGCTCAAGCAGTATTTGTGAAGTGCAAGTTAATGCTTCAGATCAAGAGCCTGTGTTAGGAATGATGGGGCACAGGAAAGATGACCAGTATATAGCAGTATGTAGGGAGGTGCGATAAGGCTGGTAGGCAGCAGGTGGAACCAGAGAGCGAGGGGATGGAAGGGACAAAGAAAGAAATATTTGTGTGTGAGAGAGAGAGAGGAAACAAGTATGAGCACGTTGGGGGGCGGTTCACCTGAAATTAGAGCATTCAATATTTACACTTTCAATGTCAGATGACCCATACCCCCAAGTACTCTTCTTGCACACACACTTACCTATACACAACGTTCTTTCCCCTTTAACAGCCTGAATAAAAGTACAGGGAGCAGCACCAATCACTACAGTTGGCCTTTTTCAATCTTATTTTTGGAGCCTTTGACTCTATCAGTCACACTCTTTTCATAATGGCTTCCACTGAAATATTTTGCATTTGCTTTATGATGGCATGCAATACGTGATCCAAAATATATTTCAACAGAGCCAAATTGAACACCAGATTCAAACAAGGCTACACCATTGCTGCCACACTTTTCTCAATCTTTATTGCTGTAACTACTTGCAGAAGTTAAACTAATCTTCAAAACTGATGGGAAACTATTACAAAATCTTTCCAACTACCCTCCAGCAGAAAGCTCACTCTAAACTTGGATGTCTAGCTGCAATATGCAGAGGATTCTTACATCGGGTGGCACAGTTAACATAACGGTTAGCACAATGCTGTGACAGCGCCAGCGTCCTGGGTTCAAACTGGCACTGTCTGTCAGGAGTTTGTACGTTCACACATCAGTTCACACATGTCTGTGTGGTTTCCTCTGGTGCTCTGGTTTCCTCCCACCCTTCAAAATGTACATGGGTTATAGGTTAATTGGGTGTAATGGATGGTACAGGCTTGTGGGTCAGAAGGCCATTACCATGCAGTATGTCTAAATTTTTTTTTAATTAAAAATTTGCAAAGACTTAGAGAATTAGTCCAAAGCATCATTTACTCATTCACACCTGCATGAGAGGTGTGAGCCCTAACTCATGGAAAAAGACACAGGAAATCTACATTAGACTCAACATACATAAAACAAAGGTTCTCAGCCAATTTGCTCCTGCTGCACAATATGGCCCTTTCCCACATTGTGGAAGAAAACTCTCAGCAAAAGCAGACATAAATGAAGGCAATGTTGAATTTCATCAATGCACAACTTTTAGTCATTTGAAAAAATGGTGTTTGAAAGTCATGTCAGATCTGGCGCTAAACAATGGTCATTGGCACATACCATATGAAAATGGTCCTTTTCGCCCACTGTTTCTGCACCATCTATGAAATATCCAAATCTCTGAATTTCTTATCTTTTGGCCTTTGACTTGGCATTTCAAGTGTGCTTCCAAATACAGTAAAATCCCCATTATCTGAAATTCAAGCAAGTGTCAGCCTCAAGCAACCAGCAAAAAATTAGCACCCCCTAGTGGTTAGTTCACCAATCACTCAACACACAACATCAAGCAACAGGCAAAATCTCTTATCTGGCATCTACCAATCCCCATAGGTGCCAGATACCAAGGTTTTTTATTGTACTTTGAAATGTTGTAAAAGTACCTGCCTCCAACCACACTTTCAGGAAATCTATTCCAGATTGCAAATAAAAACATCTGGATGATTTCCTGCCGCTACGCCCCTGGTCTAACATGGAACAGAGATTCCCGACCTCCAAGATGCAACAATGCCTTGGCGTACATTTAACAGGTATCTTTAGCTACTTGAAAAATATCACCATTGCTATTTTCAAAAAAAAAATCTTTCAAGTCCACTCGAAGGACAAGCAAACCAATGCCAGTACGCACTCCCTGACAGCATTGCCGGCACTTCATTCCAAGCTTTGCTAAAGGAAATGATTAACAGGCAGACAAAGAAAAGGACTCAAGAATGTGCCCAAAGTATCCAAGAAGTAAGTGCCACATGGCTCTTGGGTGTCACTTGCCCATGAACATTCAAAGTTGAGACAGAACATTTTGGATGGTTTTGAGAGCCTCAAATCCATGCACACAGAAACCCTATGTAAATGGCAGGAACCTCACAAACTACCTACTTACCCACATTACCAGGCAGGACCAGCCTTACTGGATTTCACTTCAGAACCCACAGAAGCAAATTATTGCCAATCCTGAGAGATCGTCTATGATGAAGAATACTGCCCTGACATGGAAGCAATTAGACTAATGAGGAAGATTGTTTAGAACCCTCAAAACAGATGCTTTAACTTGGTTAAGTTGAAAGTTTCATTTAGGCTGACCTTTGCTAATGTAAATTTAAACATAAAGAATGCAATGGCAAATCGAATGCCAACAGGAAGTAATTACAACAAATTTGAACCTGTGCTGGCCAATTATACCCAAATTAACTTACAACCTCATACATTTTGGAGGGTGGGAGTAAATCGGAGCACCCAGGGAAAACTTGCACAGGCATGGGAGAATGTAAACTCCTTACAAAGAGCATCGGATTCAAACCCAGGTGTAATAGCATGGCACTAACCGCTACACTTACCGTGCTTCTGAGAATGGATACTGCTGGCAAGCCCAGCATTTGTTGCCTGTCCTAAATTGCTCTTGAACTGAGGAGGGAGTTGGGTGTCAACCATATGGGAAAAGATGGCAGATTTCCTTCCCAAAAGGACTTGGGTTTTCATAACATTCCAGTAAGTCAAATGGCTACCATTATTAAGGCTAGAATTTTAATTTCAGCTTTATTAAGTTACTTGAAATTAAATTCTCCAGTTGTAGTAGAAATCATACATGTACACTGAGATCAAGAATCTAGAACTCTTATCTACTTATCCAATAAATTATCTGTTTTTTTCATCAGATCATTTTAATTTGGACATACAATCCTCCCAATGCCCAAGATTTAATAATGACAATATATCTAAAAACAAGGCCAGAGAAACTCAGCAGGTCAAACAGTGCACTTTATTTCTTTGGCTTGGCTTCGCGGACGAAGATTTATGGAGGGGGTAAAAAGTCCACGTCAGCTGCAGGCTCGTTTGTGGCTGACAAGTCCGATGCGGGACAGGCAGACACGATTGCAGCGGTTGCAGGGGAAAATTGGTTGGTTGGGGTTGGGTGTTGGGTTTTTCCTCCTTTGCCTTTTGTCAGTGAGGTGGGCTCTGCGGTCTTCTTCAAAGGAGGTTGCTGCCCGCCAAACTGTGAGGCGCCAAGATGCACGGTTTGAGGCGTTATCAGCCCACTGGCGGTGGTCAATGTGGCAGGCACCAAGAGATTTCTTTAGGCAGTCCTTGTACCTTTTCTTTGGTGCACCTCTGTCACGGTGGCCAGTGGAGAGCTCGCCATATAACACGATCTTGGGAAGGCGATGGTCCTCCACTTTATATAGCGGGGATAAAGATACATAATCAACGTTTCAGACATGACCCCAGGATATAGATATGAAAAAATGTCTACAGGTGTCTGAACAAAATGATTGGGGGAGGAGCAGGTCCCAAAGGCAGGAGGTAAATCTGAAATGACTGCCTTCTTCCACAAACGTGGCTTCACATCCACCACCATCAGACTTCATCCACATCTCCTCCACTTCCCGCTCATCTGCCTCTAGATACAACAAACATAGAATTCCCTTCAACCTCACCTACCAGCCCACCAGCCTTCGCATCCAACGCATTATCCTCTGTAATTTCTGCCACTAACAACATAATCTCACCACTAGACACATCTTCCCCTTTCCTTCTCACTCTGTCTTCTGTAGGGAATGCTCCCTCCATGACTCCCGTGTGCACTTATCCCTCCCCACCACTCGCACACCCACCCCAGCACCTTCTCCTGTGGCTGCAGGAAATGCCACACCTCCTCCCTCACCACAATTCAGAGCCCCAAATAATCCTTTAAAGTGAAGCAACACTTCACATGTATCCATGGGCGTGATCTACTGCATCCAGTGCTCCCTTTGAGGCCTTCTCTACATTGGAGAGACTGGGTGCAGACTGAGAGATGGTTTCACTGAGCACCTTCACTCTGTCCACATCAGTGACAGGGATATCCCAGTGGCCAACCATTTCAATTCTGCATCCCACTCCCATACTCAAATGTCTGTCCATGGCCTCATCTCACAAAGACATCCATAAACTGGAGGAACAACACTTGATTTTCCTTCTGGGCAGTCTCCAACTGGATGACATTAACATCGACTTCACCCCTTCCATCTCTATTTACAGAGCCATCCCTCCTCCACCTGCTTGCTGCTGTGCCCTCCCTCCCTTACATATCTATTACCTCCTCCCTTTCGAATCATGCTCCTCCCCCCCTACCATTTTGTTAGGATGTCTGCTGACATTTTTCCATATCTTGATGAAGGGCCAAGCCCAAAATACTGGTTAGGTGTCTTTATCTCTGCTACATAAAGAACAGTGTTGGACCTGTTGAGTTTCTCCAGCTTTGAGTTTTTATTTCAATCACAATGTCTGCAGACTTTTGCATTTTACTACTACAATACATCTAAAAATGGGAGAATATATTTTGTATGCAGGTTTATCCAGACAATAAGTGCCTCCATCACCCAACTATTAACTTACACATTGCTACTTTTTAAAATGTAAATTTAGAGGAACAGCACAAAAACAGGCCTTCTGGCCCACAAGCCCACACCACTCAAATACACCCATGTGACCACAGAACCATAGAATATTACAGGACAGAAACAGGCTTTGATGCTAGTCTGTACAGAAGTATTATTTTTATACACTTCATCTCTGATGACACTCTTCCCATTCTCGATCTCCCTGTCTCCATCTCGGGAGACAAACTCTCACTAGACATTTTCTACAAACCCGCCAACTCCCACAGCTACCTTGATTACACTTCTTCACACTTCCTCCCCTGTAAAGATCCTATTCCTCTCTCTTAATTCCTCCAACTCTGTTGCACGTGTTCCCAGGATGAGGTCTTCCACTGTAGATCATCTGAGATGCTCTCTTCCTTCAATAAATATTGCTTCCCCTCTACCACCATCAATTCAACTCTTACCCACAACTCCTCCACTTCCCACATACCTGCCTTGGCTCCCTCTGCCCCTAGACGTAACCGGGACGGTATTCCCTTTGTTCTCACCTACCACCCCACCAATCTCTACATCCAACGTATTATCTACCGTAGTTTCCATGGAAGGTCATGGAAACTCAAGTGGATAATATGTTGGATGTGGAGATTGGTGGAGTGGTAGGTGAGAACAACAGCATCTTCCCCTTTCCTCCACTCTCCATGTGCAGGGGCCATTCCCTCTGTGACTTCCTCGTCCACTCATTCCTTCCCGTTGATCGCATCCTTGGTACCTACCCCTGTGACTGCAGGAAGTACAACACATGCCCATACCTCCGCCCTCACCACCATTCAGGGCCACAAACAATCCTTCCAAGTGAAGCCACACTTGGAATTTCCCAGCAGCCTTCCATTTCAATTCCATGTCACACTCATGCACCATCATATCTGTCCATGGCCTCATGCACTGCCAAACCAAGGCCTCCTGTAAATTGGAGGAGCAATGCTTAATATTCTGCCTGGGCACTCTCCTATCAGTAGGCATTAGTATCAAATTATCCGATTTCCATTAGGCCACTTCCCTATCTTCTTTCCTCCACCTTGCCATCCCCTTCCATCTCCATTCAGAGAGCTATCCCCTCAGGCACTTGCCTGCATTTTGCTCATACCTTGATGTAAGGGCTCGGGCTCAAAATATTGGTTATGTATTGATCTTTTCAACATAGTGAATACTGGATGACTTGTTGAGTTTCCCCAGCATTTTTAACAAACTATTATTTTGTCTCATCCCACTGACTTGCACCGAGTCCATCTCTCTCTTATCTATGTACTCATTCCAATTTTTCCCCTTAAACATTTCCCCTTTCACTCTTCACCAATGCCATTTGGCTTGTATTTCACCGAACCTGATTAGAAAAAGCCTACTTGCATTTACTCCAGTAGTTCTCAAACTTTTTCTTTCCACTTACATACAATTGTAAGTATTCCCTATGCCATAGGGGCTCTGTGATTAGTAAGGGATTGCTTAAGGTGGTATGTGGGTGGGAAGAGAAAGGTTTGAAAACCAGTTTTAATCATCCCTAATTGACTCCAAAGGAAATGGGCCAATGACAATTTTTCTCAAGCAAAATATTTCAGTAACAATTGGGTCTAGAGTAGTGATTCTCAACCTTCCCTTCCCACCCACATACCGACTTAAGCAATCCTTTACTAATCACTGATGACATAGGGATTACTTCAAGTGGTTTGTGAGTGGAAAGAGAAAGGTTGAGAACCATTGCTCTATACCCATCATAGTTTTGTATTCCTCTATCAAATTTCCCCTCATTCTTCTTTATCCAGGGAATAAAGTCCTAATCTATTTAACCTTACCCTGTAACTCAATTTCTCAAGTCCCAACAACATCCCAGTGAAGCTTTTATGCACTCTGTCAATCTTATTGATATCTTTCCTGTGATTAGGTGACTAAAATTGCACACAATACTCCAAATTTGACCTCACCAATGTCTTATAAAACTTTATCATAATAATATTACAACTTAATACTTTGAATTAATGAAGGCCAATGTGCCACAAGCTCTCTTTATGCCCCTATCAACCTGTTACACCACTTTCAGGGCATAATGTATTCCCAGATCCTTCTGTTCGATCTCATTCCTCAGTGCCGTACCACTTACTGTATCCATCCTTTCTTGGTTTGTCATTCCAAAGAGCAACACCTCACACTTGTCTCCTTTAAATTTAGATGGTCCAGATCCCTCTGCAAAATTTGAAAGTCATCCTCGCTGTCCATTACACCTCCAATCTTTGTGTCATCTGCAAGCTTACTGATGGGGCAATATGGTTAGCATTGCTGTTAGCACAGTGCTGTTATAGCACCACTAATCGGGACCAGGGTTCGAATCCTGCGCTGTCCGTAAGGAGTTTGTACGTTCTCCCCATGTCTGCGTGTGATTTCCCCGGGGGCTCCAGTTTCCTCCCACCCATCAAAACATCCCAGGGGTTATAGGTTAATTAAGTGGGCAGCATGGGCTCGTGGACTAAAAGGGCCTGTTACGATGCTAAATTTACATTTAAAATTTAAAATAATTGATATAGATGACAAACAACAATGGATCCAGCACTGATCCTTGAGGCACAACACTAGTCACAGGCCTTTTGTCAAAGAGGCAATCATCCACTACCACTCTCTGGGTTCTCCCATAAAGCCAATGTCGAATTCAGTTCACTACCTCGCCATGAACACTGAGTGGCTAAATCTTCTTGACTAACATCCCATGTGGGATCTGTCCATGTAGACAACATCCACAGCATTTCCTTCATCACTTTCCTGACATCCTTCTCGAAAAACTGTACAAGATTTGTTAAATAAGACCTACCAAATATCTTCCATTAATTCACACACTACTGACAACAGGCTCACTGGCCTATAATTTCCTGGGTTATTTTTGGAGTCTTTTTTAAACTATGGAACAACATGTGCTACCCTCCAATCTTCCGGCTCCTCACCCATGGCAAAGGTTATTTTAAATATATCTGCAGTGCCCTTGCAATTTCTACCCTATCTCCCTCAAGGCTGGGGACTTAATCACTCTTATTTGCTTTAAGACAGCAAGCACCTTCTCCTCTTTCATCTGTTTTGGTTCCATTACCTCGCTGTCTGTTTTCCTTACTTCCCAGGACCCTGTGCCAATTTCCTCAGTAAATATAGATGCAAAAAAAATTTTAAATCTCCCACATCTCTTCTGGCTCTATAGATAGCCAACCAATTTAATCCCTTACTATCTGTTTTGCTCTTAATATATCTGTAGAAGCCCCTAGGATTTTCCTGCACTTTGTCTGTCAAAGCAACCTCATCCTCTTTTAGCCTTCCTGATTTCCATCTTCAGTTTTTTCCCGTATTTTCTATACCCCTCAAGTACCTCATTTGCTCCTTGTTACCAATACCTGTCATACATGTCTCTCTTTTTCTTACTGAGATTCCCAATATCCCTTGGAAACAACATTCCTTATGCCTGTTATCTTTTTCTTTCTTTGGCTTGGCTTCGCGGACGAAGGTTTATATACAAACTCTGCATTTCACCTTTGAGGGCTTCCCACTTCCCAAGCACATCCTTGCCAGAAAACAACCTATTCCAATCCATGCTTTCTCATTTCCTCAGAGTTAGCCTTTCTCCAATTTACAATTTCAACCTGAGGCCCAGACCTATCCTTATCCATAATTTTATTGAAACTAATGGCATTATGATCACTGGACCCAAAGTGTTCCCCTACACATACTCCTGTCACCTGTTCTGTCTCATTCCCTTACAGTTGATCCAGAATCTCTAGTTGGTGCCTCAATATATTAATTTTGAAAACTTTCCTGAACACATTTGACAAACTCCAAACCATCCAGCCCTTTTACAGTATGGGAACCATAGTCAATATATGGAAAGTTAAAATCACCATATATAGCAACTTTATGTTTCCTTCAGTGGTCTACTATGTCTCTGCAGATTTGCTCCTCCAATTCTCGCTGACTATTGGGTGGTCTATAATACAATCCCATTAATGTGCTCATACCTTTGCCATTTTTCAGATCCATCCATATAGTCTCAGTAGACAAGCCCTCTTATCTGTCCTGTCTGAGCACAGATGTGATCTTTTCCCTGACAAGCATTCTTCCCCCTTTTATCCCTCACACTCGATTGCATGTGAAACAATAGAATCCTGGAACATTGAGCTGCCAATCCTTCCCATCCTGCAACAGTTTCACTAATGGTCGCAATGTCATAATTCTGCGTGCCCATACACACTCTAAGCTCGTCTGCCTTTCCTACAATACTTGTTGCATTAAAATAGATGCACCTGAGAACGTTATTTGCACCACATACCACACTTTGATTTCTGTTATGAACATTACAAGATTCAAGATATTGTCATGTCCAGAAAATTAGTTTCCCTTTGTTTGCCTCCTAGAGACACAGATAGTGGAACCAACACAAGGGGAGAGGAAAAAATAAATCACTAATTGCAGCACACACATCTGTGTCTCTTCTCAAAGCTTACTATGGAGCCCTTGATTTTTTTTTTCGTGTAGTGTTCTGGGATAGTTAAAAGTAGGACCCCTGAGGAATCAATACAATAATTCCGTGTTGAGCCACAGGATATGGATAAGGTTATATGGGTTTCAAGGGAAAGGGATCAAAGGGCCTGGTTCCATGCTGTGTGACTATGATTCTGAAGAAGCAAGATCAGGGTCAGACAATCAATCAACTATTCAATAAGATCATGGCTGTCCAAATCTTGGCTTCACCATCACTTTCTCCCCAATCTCTTGACTTCCTTATGGTTCAAATATCAATGACTTATGTACCTTGAATATATTCAATGTTTCCACAGTTCTCAAGGGCAGAGAATTCCAAACAATCACAAACTTCTGAAGAAAAAAAAATCTAAAAGATTGTGTTGTCTGTCTGATACATTTACAAACATAGATAAACATTGTATGTTGTGAGGTTGTCTTCCAATTATACAGATCCCAATTTCTAATTTTCCACTGATTTTGATAAATTCTTGCAACATTCTCATTTTTGCAAATGTATTTTTATCATTCATTCTTTGATAAAAGCAGGAAAAGTTCAAATAATACTCTGTATTTTTGCAGTACATGACTGCTGCAGCACCTATGCAAGGGACCTACATTCCCCAGTACACTCCTGTGCCTCCAGCAGCTGTCCCTGTTGAAGTAAGTACATGGATCTATTCCTGATTATGTGTGCCTTGATTGTGCAATTATTCTGACACAATAATTTGAGAATATTAAAAAATGTGATCAATTTTATTACATAATAAATAATCCCAAATCTTTCCCAGGCAAATGAGATACAAATGTTTATTATTGATTGGATGAATAATCCTACTTGAAGTAAGATTGATCATTAGAAACACAGAAATATTTGATGAACTCAGCAGGTCTTTCAGCATCCATAGGAGGTAAAGATATGTAACCAACGATTCCGGGCTGAGCCCTTCTTTAAGGTATGGGAAGAAGCAGGCAACTCCTGAATAAAAGAAATTGCAGCGGGTGGAGTTTAGACTAAGGACACAAGGTGATAATTGGGTATGGAGAAGAGGCCAGGAGAGGAAATATGAGAATTGATAGGGGAAGGGTATGGTTTTTCTGTGAATGCAGTGCTGGGTTAAGGGAGGGGAAAGGGAATGAGAGAGAGAGAGAGAGAGAGAGAGAGAGCTACAGAAAGTGAAATGTAGGGCTTGGGGCTGGCTATCTGAAAACAGTTGGAACATGCTAGATGGAATATAAGGTGTTGTGCCTCCAATTTCTGGGTGGTTTGTTTGGCAGTGCATGATACCATGAACAGGCATGTCATCATGACAGGGAATTGAAATGGGTAGCCACTGGGAGATCCCTGCTATGGCGGCAGACATTGAAGCAATGCCCCAGTCTGCAGCAGCACAATGGGTGCATCAGATGCAGAAGATGACCCCTGCAGATTCACAAGTGAAGTGTTACTTTACTTGGAAGGACTGTTTGGAGCCCAAATAGTGGTGAGAGAGGAGAAATAGGCACAGATGGAGCATCTCTTATGGTCTCAGAGGTGGGTGCCAAGGGGGCAATTGGTAGGAAGGAAGGAGTAGGTGAGGGAGTCACAGAGGGAGCGGTTCCTGTGGAAGGTGGAGAGGGGAGGAGCATAGAAGGTGTGCTAATGTTGGAATCATATAGAAGTTGGCGGAAATAGCAGAGAACAATAGGTTGGATGTGGAAGCTGGTGGAATTGTACGTGAAGACAAGGGGAATCCTGTCCTTGTTGTGAGTGGAGATGGGGGGTGTCTGGGCAGATGTGCAGGTAATGGAGAATATCCAGGTGAGGGCCGAATTGATGGTGGTAGAAGGGAAGCCAAGTTGTTTGAAGAAAGAGGACATCTCTGATGATCTGGCATGGAAGACCTTGTCTTGGCAACAAAGAAGAGGAATTGAGAGAAAGGAATGGAATTCTTACAGGGGTCAAGATGTGAAGAGGTATAGTCGAAGTATATGGGAGTTGGTGGGTTTGTAGAAGATATCTCTCAAGAGCTTGTTCCCCGAGATGGCAACAGAGAGATCAAGAAAAGAAAGAGTGTTGTCAGAGATGGACCGAGTGTATTTGATGTCTAGGTGGAAGTTGGTAGCAAAGTTGACAAAGTCACTAAACTCATCATGAGTGAATGAGGCAGCACTAAAGTAGCTGCCAATTAAGAAATGTTGAGGAGCTTTGCCTGTGTAGGCTTGCCATATGGATTGCTTCACGTAGCCAACAAAAAGGCAGACATAGATGGGGCCCATGTGGGTACCTCATTGACTTGGAGAAAGTGGGATGAGTCAAAAGAGTTATTGAGGGTGAGGACAATTTCTGCCAGCCAGAGGAAGTTGATGGTGGAGGGGGACTGGTTGGGTCTTTTGAGAAAGAAATGAAGGACTCTAATGCCTTTGATATGGGAGATGAAGGTGTATAGTGATTCAATGTACGTGGTAAAGATGAAGTGGTCAAGTTCAACAAAGATTTCCAGCCTAGCTCATGCAGAGATTAACTTATTTGCAGTCTCAATTGGAAAGCTCACACATTCTTGGGATTGCTGCTATTGTTGTACAAGATACAAGTACAACATCCTGGCCTACCTGGAAAATTATGCCCCATACACCAGGCTGTTGTTCACTGACTTCAGCTTGGGATTTAATATAACCATACCCCAGAGGCTGGTGGAGAAGCTGCCCTTGCTGGGACTCAACACCCCTCTCTGTAACTGGATTCTGGACTTCCTAACAGAAAGCCCACAGTTCATCCGGGGCACTGGGCACTGGCACACCTCAGGGCTGTGTGTTCAGTCCAGTCCTTTTCACAATATTAACCCATGACTGCAATGCAGGATCCAGCTCCAACAGTGTCATCAAGTTTGCAAATGACACGACAATAGTTGGCCTCGTCAGCAATGAGGAGTGGCATTACAGAGAAGAGGTGGAAATTCTTGTGAAATGGTGCAAGAGTAATACCTGTGTCTCAACAAGAGAAAGGAGGTGATTGTAAACTTTAGAAAGACCAAGGATGACTATCCTCCACTTCACATCAATAACTCAGAAGTGGAGAAAGTAGAGAGAACCAAGTTCCTCGGAGTTCACTTACAAAGACTCCTATCCTGGACACACATGTCCTCATTTGTCATGAAGGTGCCACAGCAACTCTACTTCCTTAGAAGCCTGAGGTGTGCAAAGCTACCGGCCACCATTCTGTCAAATTTCTACCAGGAGCCCGATCAAGAGAATCTTGGCCAGCTGCATCACAGTGTGGTAAGAGATGTTAGTAAAGCACCGGATTGGAGGTCAATACACAGGACCATAAAAGTGGCAAAGAGGGTCACTGGGGTCTCCCTTCCGCTATCAATGTGATTTACTGGGGTTATTATCTAAAGAGGACTTGCAAATTCAATCAGAACCCCTACCATCCAGCACGAAGCATCTTCCAGTTACTCCCTTCCAGAAAGAGATGCAGAAGTATGAGAGCCTCAACCACCAGGCAGAGGAACAGCTTCTTTCCACAGGCGCTTGACTGCTGAATGCCTAATGAATTTCTAAAACAACTCACTGATACTCCTCCATTTGTTGCCAATATTTATTT
Organism: Narcine bancroftii; assembly: GCF_036971445.1. NCBI lineage: Eukaryota > Metazoa > Chordata > Chondrichthyes > Torpediniformes > Narcinidae > Narcine > Narcine bancroftii. Next base: position 418,710,551 of record NC_091469.1, read on the forward strand.
TAAATAGATGTTTAACTGTATTGTACTTATCTGGATGTGTGTTATATCTGTATGTGCGGTTGCACTGTTAACCAAAGAACACTGCTTCGTCAGGTTTTACTGGTACAGTTGGATGAAAAATGAACTTTAACTTGATATATGGGAAAGTCACAGTTAGGGATTGTTCTGCCCCTCCTGGAAATATTCCACCACTTCGTGCAAACATCCAGAATCAGTGTCCTTGGAATAAGCTAAGGCTTTTGTGCAGGGCTGTAATTTTTTTTCCATTTAAATACAGGATCGACTATTCAGTACATCTGTGACAACTCTGCTCCTCCATCCTTCTGCCCTAGTTCTTCTATTTTCCTAATGTCTCTCCTTTTCTTTTCAGAGCCACCTATCTTCCAACCTACTTTAACTCCGTCTGTACCCTAAACCTATAGACCTTTTCACATTGCAGTGTAAAATGAAGATTCCCAGAAATTTTCCCAGGAATCCTCCCATGAACCTGCGGTGTTAAAAGGTCAGCCCAGGAATTTTAAACGTAGGTAGGGCATGGACCTGGGTAATTTTCTCAGACCACCCTCTCCCTGCAATGTGAAAAGGCAAATGGCCAAACAGGGGAAGCCTTATGATTCCAGTGCGTGTGTGCTGTATCACGTCGGCATTTAAAATTAAAAGATTAATAACTCCTGACAATAGCGACGTCAACAAAATGCAGGATGAATGGCATCCTTGTTAACCATACCCCTCATGCAGATGGAACCACTCTGTATTTCCCTGAGTGGTTCCAGCTGCATGAGGAATTATGGGAAACGATATTGGCCATTCATCCTGCATTGTACCGCCGTCACAATGTGTTAGTGTGGTGTGGGCGACTGACCAACTGATGGACGGCAAGGGAGGGAGCGACCAACAGGCGGAGGGTGAACTTACTCTTATTCCTGTGAATGTGTAACGTGTCATCTGTTGGGGGCGGGATCCCCTAAATAGCCGAGTATGGCAAATTCCTGGGAATTTGGACTGCGGTGTGAAAGGCCTCGAAGGTCCAGCATTCCCAGGAATTTCACTGGGTCCAAGTACGGTCACCGTTTACCTGCAGTGTGAAAACAGCTTGTGCTTTCTCTCATAACCTCACCAGCACAAGATTCCCCTTCACCCTACTGCGAGTACCTCCCCTCTATTTAAGTAAGATAGTAAGATTATGGCAACCCCTCCCTCCCGATAAAGCTTAGTTAAAGGTCAATTTATCATACTGAATGGCAGAGCAAGCATGGGGGGGGAGAAGAAGAGAGATACTTGAATAGACTGCACCTGCTTTTATTCCTATGCATCGTCTGTCCATATCTCTATTAGTGTCCTTGGGCTCATCCCATCCAGACAGGGTCATTACTATAAGTATAGACAATCTTTTTACCATATCTTCCTTATCAATTCTAATGTCATCCATTATCTCTTCTACCTCTCAATCTGCAGAAATTTTGACAGCAATATTGATAAAGGCCAGCATAAAGTAGTCATCCACTATCCAGCTATGATCTCTAAAATACCTTCTTTATTCTCTCTCTTTCTCTCTCTCTCTCTCTCTCTCTCTCTCTCTCTCTCTCTCTCTCAGGCACCTTCGGCTTTTACTTTGTTACTTTTCACCCTTGTGGGGTAATTCTAGAAACAGTTAATGTTACAAGTCTATGACCTTTACTGAAAAAAAATCTAGTGTGGTGTTGTGCACTCACGTTGATCACCTGAAATTTCTGCCCAGTATGTTTATCCATTTCACAAGAATTATTTATTATTTCATTTAAAATAACTTTAATTCTCTCCTGTTAAGTTTATTTTATCCTGTGTGAGGGAGCCCATCTCACTGTCATTCATGTTCTGACACCAGAAATTCCGATAATATCCTGCTTTCTCATGCCTTTCTGAACAATGTTTAAGATACCTCAATAATATATTCATTTATTTTTACTCTTCAAAGATTACTGGTAATTTTATTTTTGTCCATTGATAGGTTCACCGAGAAAATTGTGATTACATTTTATTGAAAGCAGCTCGGAACAATTGTTAATGGAATTTAACCGATATTGCATTTAAAAAGCTGTAAAGGATAGTAGTCAATGCTAAAGAACCAAAGTTGTACTTCTATTGGAAAATAGAACAAATACACAATAGAATCATATATTTTAAAAAGAACAGAAATTAGTTATGAATTTAAATTAAATAAAACTGATCAAAAATAAAATTATTCAACTAAGGCTACACTAATGAATGAGCATGAAGCATTTTGAACCAAGGATGAGGCTGTAGTTTTATTTCCAGGCTTGCCATAAATAAAAGACAAATGGCATCAGCGCCTACACAGACATCAATGACAAACCAAGGATTATTTTGATTTTGGAAAATTCAATATAAATCATGAGAGGTGCCAACATGCTGCTATGATTTCACTTGTTTTACACTTCTATGGAAGTGCAAATGAGCACTGACAGGGTGGAGATATTTTTCTAGGGGAGTCTGGACGTTTATGGATAAAGGGCAAAAATTGAAAGGAAATCTGAGGAGTAGGTTTTTGCACACACAGGGTGCTGAATATCTAGAACAAACTGCCAGATCAGATGGTGGAGGCAGATATAATAACATAGAAGCATAGAAGATAGGAGCAGGAGTAGGTCATTTGGCCCTTCGAGCCTGCTCCGCCATTCAATGAGATCATGGCTGATCTTAAAGTTCAGTACCCTGTCCCCGCCTTCTCTCCGTAACTTTTAATACCCTTATACTGAAGAAATATATCTAATTCCCTCTTAAATATATTCAATGAACTTGCCTCTACTGCCCTCTGTGGCAATAAATTCCACAGAATTTACCCTCTGGGTAAAGAAATTCCTCCTCATCTCGGTCCTAAATGGTTTGTCTATTATCCTCGAACAATGGCCCCGGGTTCTGGACTCCCCCACCATTGGAAACATCCCCTCCGCATCCATTCTGTCCAGTCCTGTCAGAATTTTATATGTCTCTATGAGATTCCCTCTCAATCTTCTAAACTCCAGCGAGTACAATCCCAAATTGCGCAATCTTTCCTCATAAGTTATTCCTGCCATTCCAGGTATCACCCTGGTGAATCGCCTTTGCATTCCCTCCATTGCAAGAACATCCCTCCTCAGATAAGGCGACCAAAACTGCACACAATACTCCAGGTGTGGTCTCACCAAGGCTCTGTACAGCTGCAGTAAGGTATCCTTATTCCTATACTCAAACCCTCTTGATATGAAGGCCAACATACCATTTGCCTTTTTAACCGCCTGCTGTACCTGCATGCTCGCCTTCAGTGACTGGTGCACAAGAACCCCTAGGTCTCTCTGCACTTCCCCATCTCCCAATCTATTGCCATTCAAATAGTAATCTGCCCTCCGGTTTATATTTCCAAAGTGGCTAACCTCACATTTATCGACATTGTAGTGCATTTGCCATGTATCTGCCCAGTCCCCCAATTTATCCAAATCAGACCTGACCCCCTCCTTAGTGCACACAACCCCTCCTAGCTTAGTGTCGTCTGCAAATTTGGAGATATTACATCCAATCCACTCATCTAGATCATTAATGTAAATTGTGAACAGCTGGGGTCCCAGTACAGATCCCTGTGGTACCCCACTGGTCACCGCCTGCCACTCAGAAAATGAGTCGTTTATCCCAACTCTCTGTCTTCTATCTGCCAGCCAGTTCTCAATCCACATCAATACCTTGCCCCCAATCCCATGAGCCTTGATTCTGCATGCCAGTCATTTATGTGGGACCTTATTGAAGGAGTTTTGGAAGTCCAGGTACACCACATCTACTGACTCTCCCCCATCTATTTTACCTGTCACCATCTCAAAGAATTCCAATAGATTTGTCAAGCACGATTTACCTTTTGTAAATCCATGTTGACTCTGTCCGATCCCTTCTCTGCTAGTCATATGCTCCGCTATTACATCCTTAATAATGGATTCCATCATTTTGCCCAGTACTGATGTAAGTAAGGATCACCGGCCTATAATTTCCCACTTTTTCTCTACCCCCCCCCCCCCTTTATAAATAGTGGGGTAACATTAGCTACCCTCCAATCCATGGGTACTGATCCTGAGTCTATCAAGTTCTGGAAAATAATTCTTAAAGCATCTGCTATCTGAATGTCCACTTCCTTAAGTACCCTAGGATGTAGATTATCAGACCCTTGGGATTGATCAGCCTTCAATCCCTTCAATTTCCCCAAGACCATGTCCTTAGAGATACTGATTTCTTTCAGCTCCTTCCTTGCATTAGGCTCTATGTTTCCCAACATCTTTGGGAGGTTATTTGTATCCTCTCTTGTGAAAACAGAACTAAAGTAAGAATTTAATTTGTCTGCCATTTCCTTATTCCCCATTAAATATTACCCTGATTCTGACTGCAAGCGACCTACTCTGGGTTTCACCAATCTTTTCCTCTTGACATATCTATAAAAGCTTTTGCAGTGGTTTTTATGTTTGCCGCAAGCTTACTTTCGTAATTTATTTTTGCCCTCTTGATTAATCCCTTTGTCCTCTTTTGCTGCATCTTGAACTGTTCCCAGTCTTCAGATTTGGTACTCTTTTTGGCCAATTGATATGCTCTCTCTTTCGATCTAATGCTGTCTCTAATTTCCCTTGTTATCCACGGTTGAGTCACTTTTTTTGGTTTATTTTTATGCCAAACCAATATAAACAATTTCTGCAATTCTTCCATTAGGTCACTGAATGCTTTCCATTGTCTATCCACCGTCAACCCCCCCATAAACACCACCCAATCAATCTTACTCAACTCCCGTCTCATACCATCATAATTCCCTTTATTTAAATTCAGGACCTTAGTCTTGGTTTTAATTTCTTCACTCTCCATGTCGAGTGAGAATTCAATCATATTGTGATCGCTCCTACCCAAAGGGCCTCGTACAACAAGATTGCTGATTAGCCCCTTTTCATTGCATAATACCCAATCTAAAATGGCCTGCTCCCGAGTTGGTTCCTCGACATATTGGTCTATATAACCGTCCCGTAAACATTCAAGGAATTCCTCCTCCTCAGTATTTTTACTAATTTGGCTAGTCCAATCTATATGTAAATTAAAGTCTCCCATGATGACAGCTGTTCCCTTATTGCATGCTTCTCTAATTTCTCTTTTTATGCCTTCCCTCACCTCTACATTACTATTTGGAGGCCTATATACCACCCCCACCTACGTTTTCCGCCCCTTGCTATTCCTCAGTTCTACCCAAGTATGAAAGGCATTTGGACAGGTACTTGAATAGGATAGATGTGGAGGGATGTGTCAAATGCAAACAAAATAGAATAGCATATTTGGGTATCATGGTTAACATGGACCATTTCTTTGTGTCCCTCATTCATTTGTGAGGGGAAGAATGCTATCTCTTCCTTTGCAGAAAGTGATTCTCTTGAAGTTTCGTAGTGGACTGTCACCATACTGGAGGTGAGTAGTAGTCTCAACAAATTTGCTTCCTTCCTAACTTCAGGGTGTTGTTGCTGATACCTCCCCACAGACGGTAGCGCCTTCATCGCAGGAAGCCAGTGGCCAACAACAGCAGATACCCGTGGAAACAACCAATGACCATGCACCTACCTATTCTTACCAACAAGCTAAGTAAGTAATCCTTTAAGTGTTAGTGCATTCATGAAAAGGAAAAATGAATTAGTAAAGGATCTAATAAATTGAAAAAGAAACATTCTGCTTTAGTTAATGACTTTCACTTGCCCTGATGTAACCCTTCAATCCACAATCTATCGTTAATCAATATCACAGCTGACAAAATAAATTGAATGGTCAGCAGCAAACATTTTTGACTATTCACAGAGATAGGTGTCTGGCAAGAGCAGCTCTTAGTCATCTAAGGCACTTGTGTTGGACCACATTTACTCAAGACTGGTGGCAGATAATAGACCAGAATATGTAGGTATGGCAGACTTCCTTCCCTGAAGAATATGAGTAAACCAGATAGGGTTTCACTTGGTTTATCTCTAGCAACCCTCTCCCCTTTCTCGACCTCTCTGTCTCCACCTTGGGAGACAAACTCTTGACAGACATCTTCTCTAAACCCACAGCTATCTCGACTACAACTCTTCACACCCTGTCCCCATAAGGATTCCATTCCTTTCTCTGTCTCCATCACATCTGCTCCCCGGATGAGTCTCCCATACCAGATCATCAGAGTTGTCCTGATTATTCTAAAAATGTGGCTTTCACTCTACCACCATCAACTCACCCCTCACCCACATATCCTCCATTACCCACATATCTCCTCTGCCCCCCTCGACCCCCACATGTAAGGAGGAAAGGATTCCCCTTGTCCTCACCTACCACCCCACCAGCTTTCTCATCCAACATGTCATCCTCCACCATTTCCGCCACCTACTTCGTGATTGCACCACCAGACACATCTTCCTTTCCCCCCACCTCTCTGTCTTCCGCAGGGATGGCTCCCTCTGTAACTCCTTAGTCCACTCTTCCCTGCCCACCATCACTCCCTTGAGATCTACTTCTGTTATGCAGGAGGCGCTGTACATGCACCCAGCACCTCCTCTCCCACCACCATTTGGGGTCCCAAACTGTCCTTCCAAGTGAAACAATACTTCACATGAATCTGCAGGGGTCAGCTACTGCATCCGGTGCTCCCATAATGGTCTCCTTTACATCAGAGTGACTGGGCTCAGATGGGAATATCGCTTTCTTCACCACCTTAGCTTTGTCCGCTGCAATAGCAGGGATCTCCAGGTGGGAGCCTATTTTAATTCCCTGCCCTATTACCATCCCAACATATCTGTCCATGGTCTCATGCAATGCCAGATGGAGACCACCTGCAAATTGGAGGAATAGCAACTCATCTTCCGACTGGGCACCGTCCAACTGGAGGGCACTTCTACAGTTTCTGATATCCCCCTGCCCCCCCCAATCTATCCCCCTTACTCATTTCCTCCAACTGCCTTTCTCTCTTTCTAATTTCCCATCATCTCTGCATTCACAGAGCCACCCCTTCCCCTGATCAATTCTCACCTTTTCTCTCCTGTCCTCCTATCCATATCCCTTTGTCCGTTGGCCTGTGTTCCTCCTCTTGCTCTTTCTTTCCTTCTCCCCAGCCTTTTAATTCAGCACCTGCCTTATTTAGAAGAAGGGCTCAGGCCTGAAACGTCAGTTATATATCGTTCACTCCTGTGGACACTGCGAGACCTGCTGAGTTCCTCCAGCATTTCTATGTTTTTACTACCATCACAGTGTCGGTGTTTCATTCCTCGAAAACAATCCAGTAACATTTAATCATCATTATTATTGAAGTATTTTTTTTAATTCCTGAATTTGTCAGTAGATCACTGGACAGATAGTGGGAATAGGCCTGTTGTCTTTTGAGGAATCGTTGGATGCATTTGATTCCCCTAAATTATGAAGGTATGAGAAAGATAATTGAAGTTGAGACCTCATCTAGATCACCGTGAAAAAGACCTAGAACCAGGGACATGATTTCAAATGAAGGATTGGCCATCAAGGTGAAATGTTTTTTTCAGTCTTTGGTGCGCTCTTCCTCCAAGGCCCCTAGGAGGAATATTTTTTAAGGCAGAGATAGATGGATTCTTCAATAAGTGGGAGTCAAATCTGCAATGGCGTTAACCACAATCTTAAATAGTAGAATAGGCTCAAGGGGCAGTGGCCTCATCCTGCTCTTAATTTGTACATTTGGATGTCAGCGTACTGACATTCATACTCAAGACTCTGGATCAATGGTTCAAGACTTCTACTACTCCGCTAGTTTTTGTGTTGTTTCTTTCCATGAATTTATTTAACAAGATTACTGCCAATTTTTGTATTTGTGTCATGTGTGATAGTGAAATTGCTGAATCTAAATAAATGTGGTCGAAAATGTGTGCGCAGTGAAACAACCTACATGATAGTCTATGATGGACAATAGATGCTGATCTTGGCAGAGAAACCATCACCTGTGAACAAATTCAAGATTCCTCTATTGTCACGTAATAAAACAGGTGAAATATTACACTTCAGTCTGTTAGAAGGCAAAGATTCGCCATCAATCAAAATTGCCCGGTGCCCCTTACATTCAGAGAAAGAGAAGCAAAAGAGAGTCCCCCAAGTGTCACTAGTGTCCATGGATTCACCTCCAGCACTCCTGTAGCCTCCACAGCCTTCAGTCCAAACCATTGGCCAACCGAGCTAGAGATCCAAACCTCCAACCTAATCAGGACACCGTCCTGTTGGGTCATCTCCTCTGCTTTTCCTACTTAAATGGTGGAGGGGAGTGGGGGGGGGGGGGTGGAAAGGGTGTGCTCTCTCCATTTCTTGGTGCCGTGCACAAGTCTTCTGCTCCCCCAGAATCTGCAACCCCTCAAGGCTGCTGCCAAACACAGGCACTGCCATCCCACGGTCATAGAATTTAAAAAGAAAACACCATCAGCTCCTTTAACAGACTGTTTAAAGCCTGTCTGGAGCCATTGGTAGATGGACTGGGTGGTAGAACTCTGTGGAGGAGCACCATGTCCCCTTTCCCCTCTCACTGCAGGTCCACCAGTGGCAGAGCTACCATTGCAGCAACTTCTGGAGCGCCGCTATTTTTCCCCCCAAGTACGAGGTAATCTGTAGGTTTGATCTCTACTCCTCAAACTTTTGTTTCTGCTTCGCAGGCTAGAGGTATAATCAGAAGGCCCTGACTTTGAATTTCCTGAATCCAGTACTCCATTGCTCTCATGGCTCTTCTGTGAACAATTACTTTAAGATGTGTTCACAGTAGGTTATTGGGCACATTTTGAACCAAGGGACACAGAAGTTACGTTTCATCTGCTGACATGAGAAATCTATTCAAATTCAGTGATCACACAAGTTGGGTTGGGGGGTGGGAAAAAAAATCACAAGTAAAACCAAGGTTATTTTCATTTACAATGTGCCTGCTTTATTTCATTGCCTTATCCATGGTATGCTATCCAATATTCTTCTCACTTCCACAGACAGTAAACGGGACTGAAAACAGGAATTATGAGCTGAAAATTGCCTTGAACCAGGAAACTTCAGTGAATATGAAGGTGGCTTCCAGTTTGCACAGGCGTCAAATGAATGCTTTTTATTTCCTACCTTACCTGACAAAAAAAAAGTGTTTTTATGTGCTGTGCAAATGGTTCAGTGATGTAGTCTGACAGTTTAATTTTGCTATAAAAGCTTATTTTTAAAAGAGAAAGAAAATCCCATAAGGGAAATTGTTTTGACTTTTCATTCAGATGAACAGGTAAAATATAAATGATTTGTATGTTCAGATAGACTTAGGAACTGTAAAACTGACAAGTTTGGAAGAGGAAGGAAGCTGCAGTGTTTTAGGAAAGTTTAATAGTCTTCCTCTGATATTAAGCTACTCTTTTTTTCATGTCTTTTATTAATTTGTAGGTTTTTCAGAAACGTTTAGCTAAGATTTATCTTGACTCTTAATTGCCTTAATTTTGAAGACGTCAGGCTCTCAAAGCCAGCTGTCAACATTGCGTTAGAAATTCTAGATTGAAATTATGTGCTTGGACCAAGTGGTTGGTGCAAGAATTTGATAAAAGCTTAACTTTATAGGGAGGTAAATGCTAATAAGCTGTACAGGTTAAAACAAAAAAAAAACAAAAAAAAATTTGTTGCTTGACTTCTTTTGCAGAACATGGTTTTATTGATAAAGAATAAGGATGATTGACAAAATCTAAAAAAAAATTGCTGAGACTTTTAATGAATTTTGTCTTAAAGCAGCAGAAACTGACAATTTGCAGAAGGCAGAAAGCATTTTGTGATTTGAAAAACTACTGTACAAAATACAGTATCGCTTTAGGCAGATTGTTTTATTTACAAAGCGTAATTGCTAGCAACAGAATTAGTGCTTTATATTTGCAATCTTTTTTATTAGCTTAATTTTTTTTAGTCTGCTTTGCTTGTCACCTTGCAGATGCAACTAAAGAGTAAAAGGTGCGAACTAGATAAATAGGAGCTTATGGTTAAAAAGAAATCAAAGCGCAAAAGCAATAGATTGAAGAAATTGTGGACAATTTCTGTAGTCTTTAATTTTCATAGTTGTGGATCAAATGCAGCCTAAGGATGGCCTATTTTATACCAAAGATGAAGTGACACCCTAAAGCAGTCAAGAAGCTAGAGATTTTTTCTGTTGTTTTTTTAAATCTTTATTTGACCTACATGGCCGGACCAGTTATTACTTTATTTCCTTTAAACTTTTCTTCCACTGGTTACTCTCTATAACACATACACAGTAAGAATGTTTATCTAAAAACATTGGTGGTGCACTGGTTTTGGGGGTTGGGGGGGTGGGGGGTAGAGTAGGGGAGCGGGGATCCATGTACATCCAAGGGAGGATTAATTCTGTAAAATATCAATTTTTTTCTGTCCTGACTTTGGCCTTAACACTTATTTGTAAATGTGCATTATGTGTTATCTTTGCAAAGTTTATTACTTTTTCAGTCTTCCTTCATACTTTATGCATCTGGATAGCCCATTTATCTACCTCAGTCTATGCCATCTCCCATTGTGCTGAGCAGCTATTATCCAGCATTTGGCAAAGCTTCAGTTCCCCCATGCTACCTGCCCAGCCTTTTTATGTGCCCAGCGTTTCTTGTGTGCAGATTGCCTCAGTGGGGCAGTGATGAAGGTACACATCAGGTCTTTAGCAGCCTCTAAAAAGCTGCTGTATGCCCAGGCTTGAAGATTTTGTGACTTCATCATGCAGGCAATTATAGAAGATAGAATGGTCACTGCCCCAGTGGCTTGTCACTTTTATACTTACTACAAACAAAATCAGATATTAAAAAATTCAATGCATTTTTGTAAGTTAATGGTATGACTTTGTGTTGGAGCTATACTGATAGTATGTTTACTGTCAAATCACACCAGATAATACTCCATTTTTGAATTGGAATAGGAAATCATTTTAGTGTGGAAAAGATATTGATATCTTTGATATTTGTGTGGTATCACATGGAACCTAATGGAAATATACTGTACAAATTATGAAAATGAATTTCCCTTTGCAAATCATAAACATTGCCCCTAGAACATGCCACTGTTGTTATTTAGCAATTCAGTAGGCACTGCATTTATTTCATGGTGGGTTCCAATGCAAAATTTATGATAAAGAGAGCGAACATATGTGGGTTAAGAGTAGTTCTGATTATTAACATTCTGGATATGGTATTGTAATTAAAATAATTACTCTTTTCCTCCTGATTTAGAGAAAGATTTACTGACAATCAGGTTTTTGAAGCGAGGGGGAAAATCAGGAGGAAAAGAGTTGATGCGGTAGGGCCTATGATTAATGTGTAGGAAATGGGGTTCATGGCAGAACCAAAGAAGGAAGTGTCTGTAAGTGACCAACAAGCAATTCGCCTCTCAAAGATGCAAAATATGTGCCTGCTCTCATCACAAGCCTGAAATAATGTCAAATGAATGGATTTAAACAATGTATTGTTACATTTTAAACGCAAATTCAGACTTTTCAGAATGTGATTTCTCAAGAATTTTACGACTTGTTCAATAGTGTCCAATTTATCTTCTTTGCGAAATTTAAGTCTTGATCATTAAATCCAATTAAATTAATATTTTACAAAACTTCATATAGGATAGATCAAATATATGGAAAGTAAGAGTGTATTTGCTTTAATAATTTCAAAATGTTTTCTCACATTTGAGTGTTTAATTGTTCCTTGTTTTGAACATTTTCTGATGCTATATTAACATATAATTTTAAGGGTCTACTTGATGGTTAGTTAAAATCACCATTAGGCCCCTCGCATACTCTGCAACAATCCCCACTATCTGTTTAAAGATTCCTCTCCAAAATTACTCAACAAAATTAGCAAAGCATAAATTGGCAATAATCAACTTAGTTTTTCAATGTCATGTTAAGGGTAAATCACAAGTTATTTTCTTTCTGACCTCCCTCAATGGAGGTGGCAGTGGAAGCAGTATTCCCTGTCCTGATTCCTGTGTAGCTAGCCACGTGCACTTCTGATCACTGTCACACTCCCTACACAGCAGCTTCTGCTGGCTCAGCTTAATCCACAACAAATTAGGACGGCAAGGATGGCGTAGTAGTTAGCGCAATGCTGTTACAGTGCCAGCAATTTGGACTGGGGTACGAATCCCACACTGTCTGTAAGGAGTTTGTACATTCTCCCTGTGTCTGCATGTGTTTACTCTGGGGGCTCCGGTTTCCATCCACCCACCCATCAAAATGTACTGGGAGTTGTAGGTCAATTGGGTGGCATGGGCTCATGGGCTGAAAAGGCCTTTTACCATGCTATATATTTAAATTTTAAAAAACTAAAGTTGATGGCCTGCCCAATTTGAATTTTCTGTAAACATTTAGTCCAGAAACAGACCCAAGTAAACGTTCCATCTATTTCTTTAAAGAAGATAATGTTGGAACATTTGAAAGGTGTGTAATTTTTGTTGAAATCAGGTATGCAGTAGTAATATATATAACATATTTCCCTAAAAGGAACTGGATGGTGTTTCATTGTCCCATTTTTGAATGCCAGATATTATGACAGGCTGAATATACTGGAACCACACAGTACATCACTGAAATATACAAGTCTAAATTACATGTCTATTGAAAACAGCATCACGTTCAATTCTTCTAAGTTTTTAAACAAATCTTTTGCTAGTGAGAGACTAGATGTTGAATTTTTGACAATTGATTTTTTCTTGATTATGCAATGGTGTTTTGGACCATTATTACTCAAACTGAGATGGATATAATGGTAGCCCAATGAGATGGAATGAGTGCAATATTATAATTTATCATTTTACACTTTCCCCCACTGGGTTATGCAAGGACTTGACTAATGTGTAATTTCCTTCGAGGGAGTTGATTTTAAACGTAACTGAAGGAAATGTGCTAGAATTTATCTTTATTGAACAATAAGTCCTTGCAATCATTTTGACCAAGAGTCCATACGAAATGTGACTCCACAGAATTAAATTGCCTGAACTGTATATTTCAGGGTTAAGGAGTTACTTTTTGATGTTAAAGATACATAATTAATGTATCACTTCTATTCAACGTGAAGCTAGATCACTGCTTGATGGATAATCCATTGGATAGCCTATTTAGACAGGTCTGTACTGTAAATATTAATATAGTATCAGCAATTCCAATTTTTAAAAACAAATTGGCTTTTGGCGGACCAGCATGGTGCGTCAGTCTGAATTTCCAAATATGGATGTTTGATAAACAATAGTGCTGCTAACCAATCATGAAATTTTATTTTATAGTGTATACATAAATGTGTTTATGCCAGAGAGACACTATTGCCTTTGAGGCTCTTCAAAGCACTTATCCCCAAATTTGTATCTAATTAGTGTAGAGATATTTGTATTATTATTGGTATTCTTGTTTTTCATCAATGTTAAGAGAATAGAATTCACAGAGGAATGCTAATAAAACATTGTATTGCTTCAAACAATTTGCACACAAGACATGCACATCAAATTAGCTTTAACATTTTTGTTTGCTCTGGCAGTTTCTATTTAGTGTTATCACGGGGTCATTTCTGCTAGTAATCCTCCAGTTCAAGTGTCAATGTTACATCCACAGAAAGCTTTAAACAACAAAATTTTAACATTTCTGATGGAAAACCCATCCAAGTTGCCTTTTTGTTAATAACCGAAGTGCCCAGTGATGGTTAATTTTTTCAATCATATTTGATTGATTCAAATATAGCACGAGCTTGAACTTGAGATTTAGCTCACAGATACTTAAGCCAGATAGCTGAGATTCTGCCAAGGTTCAAGGTGGAGTCCTATAAAATATTTCCAGATTGACTTGGCACGTTTGACTGACAAGAGTGGCTCCCAAGAAGGCTCACGTTTCTTTAACATAGGCTGTGTTAAATAACTGGAATGTGAAATTTAATTTCCAACTGTGGGTGTAATATCAACACTGACTGTCCAGCTGTGGCATGGTGACTGGAGAAGGGCCCAGTCTGAGATCCTTATGAAAGTACATTGACATACCAGTTGATAACTTTGCTAAATTAGTACACACAGATGTTGAGACTGCTCTGTATATCAATTCAAATCTATGCTGCTTTGTTCAGACACATCGTTTATAATAACCTCACAGGAAAAATGTTTTTCTGTCTTTTCAAATTCTGGCAGCAGAGGTCAGATCAAAATACAAATTTAACCTTCTAAGTTCTTTATTTTTTTCTAAATACACTTCCACTGCAGTTTTTGCTTGTTCTCAATATAAAAACAGACTGATAATTGGATGATAAATATTTTACTCAATTACAAACTAATGAAATTTAAACTCTGAAAAGAATCTTGCAGTGATAGAGCTAAACTTATTGTCCTAAACGAAATTAAGATTTAATCAAAAATAGTTTGCTAGGCAAATAAAATGTCTGCCAGGACAATCGATAAATAAACTAGAAAAATACACTTCCTTTGGAAGCAAGTTGTAGTAATTTTCATTTTGGAGGCACCAGCTGATTTTGAGATGATCCCAGTCTATGAATATTTAGTCAAGAAAACAAGACAAAACGTATTGGTAATAATGCTCCTCACATCCAAGTAGTGTGTTTTCATGTTGCTCATTATCGTGTAGGAAAAGCTACAGAACTTGGAGGGTTAAATGCCATTCCCTTCTGCCTGGTATTGATTTTTATTTTTCATTTGTTTCAAACCTACACAGGGAAACTCTGTAACCTGGTCCCAAGCCAGGATTGTTTCACCAGTCTTTAAATTATGAAACTTTTTTTTAATTTATGAAGACCTTTTTTGTACAGATTTTTTCATTTAAAAGAAACTCATAGAGATGTCTATAAGATCAAGAAAGTTAATTTTTTAAACTTGTGTTTCAGTTGTGCCACAGACATGCTGGACATCACTTTGTCCAGCAGTTCTTTCATTATCTGTTTGCTCCTGGAAATTTACGTAGATCAGTGGATGTTAGGTTTAAAATTCTGTTTTCTTTGAAGAAGCTTTCAATAAAAAAGAAATCTTTAAAAAAAAGTGTTTCTGTGTGTTTTTCTTGTATTCTTAAATATTACAAGGTTTCGTTCTGTCCCGTACACAAAAACACAAAATGTAGTTGCTTTTGTTTACCCTTTGCCTGTGTAATGAATAGAAAAAGAAGCAAAAGCATCCCTTCAGAGACATTGAGTATCCATGGATCCTGCCAAATCCTGTGTTCCCATAGCCTCCCTAACCACATGGCCTTCCGCCTGTTCCAGCAGTGGGTCCAAGCTCCAGACAGCCTCTGATTCCAAACCAGTGATACAATTAGGAAGCTGTCAGCAGCCCAAGGCCCTTTAGAAGCCCTACTCACCATCAACAAGCTCAGGAATTCCTGCCTCAAGATCTAGATTGTGCCTGTGAGTAAGTCACTGGTCTGCTGTTGTCGTCTCCTATCCTGTAGGATCCTCTCTCTGCTGGGTGGAGGGGGTTGTTCTTCCCACTCTAGTGCCTTGCGTCCATCCACAACTTCTCGGGAGCCCATAAACCTTGTGGTCTGGGCATGGGCATCGCCATCTGGGGAAAGGACCTCCATGGGTTCTCTAATATTAAAAAAGCTGCAAATTGGGTTCTACAAGCAGTTTAAATATTTAGAGGGCTGTTGGGCAAGACAACATGGCAGTAGGACCTTGTGGATAACTTCTATTCCTGCTCAAGAAGAATTTTCACCTTGCCTGCTATTGAGAACTCATTTTTCAATCTTTTCTTGGACCTTTAAGTGTAATGTCCTTTTCCTCTAATTAATTTAACTCTAACTGAATAGGCTTGCTGAAAATGCCATCTTCATTTGAGTGGCTTTGTGCAACTCTCAAATGCTAAATTTATAAGCTACATAAAATTCACCAAGTCTTGCTGATTCTTTATGGACCTAACAAATAGATTGGAAGAATCTGGTTTGCACCTACAATCACTTCATGGTTTAATTTAGCTCTAAAATATGGTCATCTTTTTTTAAATATTTTTTTTATTTTTCACACTATGAACCATACTAACCAAAATACACACACATTTCCTTCTTGAATATACACTATCATTTTCTCCCTTTTATCCCCCCCTCCCTCCTCAACCCCCCTCCCCACCCACTCAACGTTCAACCTATATGATACATTAAACCCATTAAACAATGTCATCACACAATGAAAATAAACAAGAAATTTGTGTCTTCTACTTTTACATACTGGGTCAGTTCATTTTGTCTTCTTCTCCTGTCATTTTAGGTGGTGGAGGTCCATGGTAGGACTTCTCTGTTGGGTTCCATGTACGGTTCCCAAATTTGTTTGAATACTGTGATGTTATTTCTTAAATTATATCTTATTGTTTCCAATGGAATACATTTATTCATTTCTATGTACCAGTGCTGTATTCTCAGGCTATTTTCTAATTTCCAGGTTGACATAATGCATTTTTTTGCTACAGCTAAGGCTATCATAATAAATCTTTTTTGTGCTCCATCCAAATCGACTCCAAGTTCTTTACTTCGTATATTACTTAGAAGAAAGATCTCTGGATTTTTTGGTATGTTGCTTTTTGTGATTTTATTTAATACCTGGTTTAGATCTTCCCATAACTTTTCCACTTTCTCACATGCCCAAATTGCATGTACTGTTGTTCCCATTTCCTTCTTACAACGAAAACATCTGTCTGATACTGTTGGGTCCCATTTACTTAACGGTCATCTTTGATGTTTTTTTCCACATCATACTTCCACTTCAAGACTAGGCAGTTCATTTTCTATGTTTTGCCAAAGGACAACACTTTCAAGATTTTAATTGACTTGTTAATTTTCTCCACATTTTCAAAAGCCAAAAAATAACCAAATTCAAGTTTCTGCCTCTCTCCATTATTCTTACTTATTTTATTTTGCATTCAATTTTTTTTTAATGCTTTGTCCTATAGAATGAGGAATCAGTAACATGTGGCATCCTTTTACAAAATATCAGAGATAATTGATGGATGGCAGCAACTCCTATCAGGTATGAAATCGATCAAGTCCAATTGTCAAGGTCAAATTAGCAAATCCCTCACCAAAAGAATCCTGACTTCCACATCTTTAGTGTTATTTGCAAACTTGCTAATCATGCTACATACAATTTCATCTGAAATGAATAGATGACAAAGTGCAATGCGCCCAGCACTGAACCCTATGGCCACTAGTCATAGGCCTCCAGTCTAAAATGTAACCTTCCACCATCACCACCTGGCTTTCTTCCATAAAGCCTATTTTCTATCCATTCTGCAATCTCATGTGGCCTAACCTGCCAGAGCAGTCTACTGTGCAGACCCTTATCAAATGTCTTGCTGAAATACATATACATGACATCCACAGTTTTCATCTACCTTCTTGGTCACATCTTCAGAACTCAATCAAATTTGAGAGAAATGACCTCCCACTTACAAAACTGTGCTATCTCCTTGTCCATCTAAGTATATATGCACATCAGAATACCCTCTACAAAATGGCCAATCACAAATGTCAAGCTTTTTCCTGCAGCTCTTCTTGAATCGAGGCACATCATTTGCCACCCTCCAGTCTTATAATACCTTACCTGTACTTAAGGATGACCCATAAATCTCAGCCAGGGTACCTGCAATTTTATTTCTACCTTCCCACAAAGTCCTGGATGTATTTGATGAGGCCCAGAAGATTTGTCTACCCTCATAAGCATCAGCTATAATACTGACTGTTCTCAAGGCACTACCATTGAGTACCCAGTTTCCCCAGTCCTCAAGTCTTACTCCACAGTTAAAACAGAGAAGTGCTCATTGAGAACTTTGCTCATATCCTGAGGCTTCACAAACAGTTGATCCTGAGAATTACCGAAAGCAAGTCCAATTGATCTTTTTTCCCTTATGCACTAAGGCAGGGATGGTCAAACTTGCTTAGCATGAGAGCCTCATACGAGAGCTGCTATACATGAAAAAATATTACATACACGTTTTTACTATTATATGCATATTTTGTTACAAAATCTTTATGTAAATATTAAGATATACATATGTAATAATATTTATTGATGTATGTAGCTTTTAAACTGCTCCTTTGTATTAATTTCATTAATCAAAGAGTAAACATATCCATACCAAATTTTTCAAAATCATGATTGATTTTCTATGGAAATTTCTGCCGAAGGAAGCAGGAGAGGCTGTCTCATTAAGTATATTTAAGATACAGTAAGATAGCCTTTGATATAAAAAGGGATTTAAGGGATATGGGGGAAAGGCAGAGCTGGGTTGATGGCCACATCACCTGTAATATCACTGAACCAGGCTGGGCAGGCCGAATGGATGACTCTGCTCCTGTTTCTGATGTGTTTTCTTCGGGAACACTGCTGCCACTGGTCTCTGAAGATACCTACACCATTGCAGTCCACAGCCAAGTACACGATGTGGGAAGCAACCCAATGCAAAGCTGCCTCCAGCGGCAGGGTGAGGCCATGGGTCCCGCAGCTCTGTTCCTCCCTGTCCTACCCTTCGCTCCCCTCTTTCCAGTCAGTGGTGGGATGGGAGGAGCAGCTGCTGGGGTATGTAATTGTCTAACCTCTGTGCTGACTGGTGTTAACTCTCCATTCAGAGAGGCCAGAGCATCCCTATGGCCACTGACAGGATCGGCTCCATTCTGCCTTCGTGCTGGTTGAGGTCTTCATTAGAGACCCCCTCCAGCCTCTCCTCCCCACATCCATCATCTTGCTTTCGACCTGCCAGTGTGCCTGCCTTGGACAGGCTCCCTGCTTCTGGGGCAGGCCATGGCTCATTGGAGATCTTCTGGTCCAGCCCCGGCTTCCTGACCTCTGCAGCCACTTCCTGCAGACGACCTTTGCCCACCCTCCAACAGCCCAGCCCATGTGCTGCTCGCACCGCTCCTCTGCAGAGGCAGTTTCTCTTACCTCTCCTTGTCGTGTAGTCTGGGCTGTAACCATCCCAGGACCCCCTGATTTGGCTGCAGGGATTTGGAGTGCCCCGGGGCTTTGGGAGCATCGGTATCTCCTCCAGACAACATATTTCCTCAAACCACACTGTATGTCAACACGCTGCATGTGGCTCGCAAGCCAGTTTGGCCACCCCTGCACTAAGTGGGGGATATCTGAAGATCTATCCTGAAGCCATTATGCTGATGCAATCATGGGGAAGGCTTGCCAGCAACTATACTTCATTAGGAGTTTATGGAGATTTGGTACATCACCAAAGACTTATTGCAATTTTCTACAGGTAAACTGTGGGGAGCATTCCAGAGAGAAATGCAATGCACAAGACAGAGGGCTGTAAACTCAGCCAGCGCTATCATGGGCATTAGTTTTTTTTAGACATATAGCAAGGTAACAGGCCAAGAGTCCATGCCACCCAATTTACCTACACCCCCAGTATGTTTTGAATGGTGGGAGGAAACCGGAGCCTCCAGGGAAAACCCATGCAGACATGGGGAGAAAGTACATACTCCTTACAGAAAGCACAGGGTTTGAGCCCGGGTCCGGATAGCTGACACTGTAATGGTGTTGCGCTGACCACTACAAAAAACATGCTGCCCCTTCACTCTATAAGTTTTCACTCTATTAACTACATCTTTAAAAGGCGATGTCTCAAGAAAGCAGCCTCTTTCTTCAAGGACCCTCACCACCCAGACCATGCCCTTTTCTCACTGCTGCCATCAGGAAGTAGGAGCAGGAGTCTAAAGAGGCACACTCAACATTACAAAAACAAATTCTACCCCCTGCCATCATATTCCTGGACAGACAATGAACTACCTCACTTTTAAAAAAAATCTTTTTTGTTCTAATTATTTATTTTTAAAATTGTATTTATGGATCGCCAGTTTATAGCAATATTGCACGTGTAATACACAATATTGCTGCTGCAAAACATCAAATCACTTCACATATGTCATGACAATAAACCAGATTCTGATTGTAATACAATCTTTTGGGATTGACCTGAAAGATATCTTATAGAGCTGTCTCCGATCCATTTTTTTTTAAGCTTGATCCTTAGGTCCTGAAGGTTCACCAGTAATACACTTGATTCCAGTTACTTATATTTACCCCATGCTTCCTTCTTGCTCTTCATTAGAACTGGAATTTCCCTCCATATCCAATTAAACCGTTTATTACTTTATTTTGTGTTACATAGTCTGATAGTATAAAGGAGCTTGGCTAAGAATTATAGAAGGATAAAATCATATTGACACCTGTATTCTCATAGGATGCTTGATGGAAACCAATGCTGCATTGATTGTACCATGAATGGATACAATACAACGAAACCCCCATTTTCAGGGATGCCAGAAATGTAAATTTTCTGATTGACTGAAACTCACTCTTCCAATTCCTAATACACCTGTATTAAGAAGACACTGTTTAAAAAAAAGAGTGCAAAATGTAAAGTAATTTGAAACAAAAATCTGTATTGTTGTCTTTAATTATGTAAAGTTCACTTTAATCAAGTAATTCCTGTAGCTTTCACAATTTAAATTGGAACGCCGGTCGCTGGCACTGTAATGGTGTTGTCCAATATGCCGCCATCATAATTAAACCCCCCCCCCCAAGTTAACAGATAAAACTTTACTAATATACTTAATTCTTGAAGTGACTTCTTTCCTTTATGGTCATTCGGAGGATCAGAAAATGTTGTTGTTGTCTGACTTATTCAAACAAATTTGTACTAAAGTTGAGTTGAATTTTCCAATGTTTATTAAATGATATTAAGCAGTGTTGACATTATTATCATCATCTGTAACATTGGCATTTACATTGGCTAGGAGCATCCAAATATATTAAACAACATTCAGAAAGACACAAATAGAACTGCTTGCAAATTTGATATCCCTTTTAATCCTTACAATACTAATAAAGGTATAGACTCTTATTAGGCAGAGATTGGAAGACACTTTAGGAGAGCTGCCCCAGTGGTGAGAGGCATTGACTGGCTCTTCATCTTGGGTACCCCCATTTTATTCAAAAACAACTTTATTGAAACTTTATTCAAACAGCTGCTAAAGGGAGGGCATAACCTAGGTGCTCCGCTGGCTGAATGATTACTCCCAAGGGGTTGTATGTTGCTTCAGAGAACCTCTACATTTATTAAAAACTTTATTTATTCATATTTATTTTCTAAAAAGTGTATTTATTTATTCCCTTGATTCTTTTTGCCAGTTATTCAAGTTTTTGGTTAATTGCATGCCAGATAATGAGGATTTCAGTGCATTTTGAAGTGAAATCGTGCTTGGCAGATGTACGCACTGCATACTTGAATGGATGCAGGTGCAATCTTGCCCTTTAATCCATGTCCAGTGGTATGGTCTGGTCTACAAAAACAATAGTGCAAAGACCCTAGCTTTGACAGCTGTTGAAACTGTAAGTCATTTTCACTATCACATCCAAATTTCTAACATTCAGACATTTACAAACTACTAAAATTGAATTGGTTAAGAAGATAAATAAAATATTTACAAATAATTATCACCATATAAATAATCATACATTAGTTGCCCAAGAAATTGGTTTGTACTTGCTAAAATTTAGAAGAATAAAAGGGGATCTTTTAGAAAAGTATAAAATTATGAAGACAGATGTAGGTAAGATGTTTCCATTGGTGGGGGTGACTATAACTTGAGGGCATTGCCTCAAGATTCAGGGTGGTAGATTGAGAATGGAGATGAGAAGGGACTGCTTTTTCCCAGAGGGTGTTGAATCTGTGGAATTCACTGCCCATTGAAGCAGTGAAGGTTACTTCAGTAAATATATTTAAGACAAGGTTGGATAGATTTTTACATAGTAAGGGGAATAAGGAATATAAGGAAGAGGCAAGTAGGTAGAGATAAGCCTATCATCAGATCAGCCATGGTCTCATTAAATGGTGGAGCAGGCTTGACAGACCAGATGACCTATTCCTGCTCCTATTTCTTATGTTCTTATGTAAATATCCTGCCCACCTGCACTGACCATTTATATCTTTCTATAATAATGCCATATCCTCTATAGCTTGTTCAGTGAAATACCTATCTAGATATCTCTTAAATGTTCTTACTGTTCCTGCCTCCATCAACTCCCCTGGCAGCCCAATCCAAGTACCAACTACACTTTGTGTGAAAAATACATTCAGATTCCCTTTCAACCTCCTCTCTCTCTCACTTTAAACCTATAGCCTCATAATTTAGACACCTCTGTCATAGGAAACAGGTACTGGCTATCTATGCCTCTCATAATATACATCTCTCAGCTTCCTTCACACCAGGAAAAAGTGACCTCCACTTGGGTGGCATGGTTAGCGTAGCTTTTAGTGCAATGCCATTATAGCATTAGCAACCTGGGATTGAATCCGGCGTGGTCTGTCTGGAGTTTTCATGTTCTCCCTGTGACAGTGTGGGTTTCCTCCAAGTGCTCCGGTTTCCTCCCACGTTCCAAAGCTGTGCAGTGTAAGTTGATTGGTCATATAGGTAATTGGGTGGCTTGGGTGTGTGGGCCAGAAGGGCCTGTTACCATGCTGTATCTCTAAATTAAAGTGAATTAAAATTAAATTATACAATCTGTCCTGATAACTCAAACTCTTTTATTCAAATATCATTCTTGTGAATCTTTTCTGCAGCCTTTCCAACTTAATCACACCCTTTCTATCATGTGCCAAACACTATACTCCAAGTGCAATCTTACCAATGCTTTGTACAACTGTAACATTAAACTAGAGCTATTATATTCAATGCTTTGCCAATGTCATATATTTTCTTCACCACTCTATGGTCCCATTTTCAAACAATTATGTTTTTGTATCCCAAGAACTCTCTGCACAATAACACTCCCCAGTGTTCTGCTATTCACTGCGTACATCCTGTCCTGGTTTAACTTCAAAATGCATCATTTCACACTTGCCAACTTAAATTCCATCTGCCATTCTTTTGCCCACTTTCCCAATTGTGTTGTGACCTTAGCCAAGCTTCTTCAAATTATTTGAAGAAGTAACCAAGAAGATGGATGAGTACAAGGCAGTAGATGTTAGCTACATGGACTTCAGCAAGGCCTTTGATAAGGTCCTGTGTGATATGCTGATCAAATCACATGGATCCAGGATAAGCTGGCCAATTGAATTTAGAGGTGGATTGATGGTAGGAGGGTGGCAGTGGAGGGCTATTATACAGATTAGAGGGCTCTCACCAACGGTGTCACCAAAGGGATTGCAGCTTGCTCCACTGTTGTTTATTGACTGTATTGACAACTTAGTTGATGATGTAGTTAGCATGGTTAACAAGTTAGAGAATAATACCAAAATTGGTGGTTTAGTGGACTGTGAAAATTATCCAAGTTTACAACAGGATCTAGGTCAACTGGAAAAGTGAGGCAAGGAATTTAACAAGGTGTCCTTTAGTAGGTTAAACCAAGGTAGGATTTACAAAGTAAATGGTGCAGTCCAATAAAAGTGACACAAGAAGACAGGGTGGTGAACAAGATATTTAGTATTCAATTTACATCTTTAAATTTAGATATCCAGCACAGTAACAGGCCCTTTCAGCCCATGAGTCGTGCTGCCCAATTACACTCAATTGACCTATAACCCCAGTAAGATTTTTTTTAAAGGGTGGGAGGAAATCAGAGCACTCCGAGGAAACTACGCAGACATGGGAAGAATGTATAAACTCCTTGCAGACAGCAAGAAGCAGGAACTGAGTACAGGAGCAAGGATGTCATGCACAAGAATTTGGTGAGACTGCAGTTGAAGTATTGCAGGCATCCAGCTATAGGAAAGATATTATTAAGCTGGAAATGGCACAGAAGAGATTCATAAAAATGTTCCAGGACTGATAGGCTTGAATTATAAAGTGAAGTTTTTTTCCCCTGGAGCATTATGATTCTAAGGGGTGGGGGGTGGGGGTTGTAGAAACATTTTAAGCTTTATAAAATTATGAGGAGCATAGATACATACTGAAATGTATGTTCGCAACATTACCAGGGACGTCTTTTAATTGGGTGTAAATTGGGGAGCACGGATTCTTGGGTCGAAATGGCCTGTTACCGTGCTGTTTGTCTAAATTTTTTAAAATTTATAAAGTAAATGCTTATAGTTTTTTCTTTGTTGCTAAATAGGAAAATTCAATAAATCTATGGCTTTATTCACTGATTATGATATCATAAATTTTGGTGATGAGTGCAAACTTACTAATGATGCCACCTGTCTTCTCAGATGAATTATAAATGAATACACAAGAACAAAGGATCCTGCACCAATGCCTGCTGATCACGGGCTTCCAATCTGAAAACAAACTATTCACAAATCCCATCTCCTGCGCCTTCCCCAGATTGCATTTTAAAGTACTGACTGATTTTAAATTGAAGATTACACAGAAACATTTTTTTCAAAAACATTGTTTCAACATTTAGTTGGAAAACCAAGCAATTCTGAGTGCTGCATGTGCCCAGATAGCTAATTTGTCCGAGAGCAGAAAGTGAACCACACTTGGATGAAAATAAATTACTACAAATTTGGGTAAAATTCAATTGAATCTCCAACATTTGTGCAGTGGAAAGTGTGCTGACCAGCTGCATCATGGCCTGGTGTGGGGAAAGCAAAAAGCCCTGCAAAAGGGAGTGGACATAGCCCAGTACATTATGGGCAAAACTCTCTCCACCATCAAGGGAATCTACGCAGAACACTGGTGTCAGAGAACAGCAGCAATCATCAAGGATCCACACTGTCTAATTACATATCACCACACACACTACCCAGGACACGCTGTTCTCATCGCTGTCATCAGAAAAGAGGTGTAGGTGCCAGAAGACTCACACCACCAGGTTCAGGAACAGTTGCTCCCCCTCCACCATCAGACTCCTCAACAGCAGCTCAATCAAAGACTCATTGCACATTATTTATTATTGAATCATGTTTTTTCCTGTATTGCACAGTTTCCATTTCTTTCTTTACATTTCTCTCTTTTGCAATCATAACTTTCCTTAAGTACAGTTTATTTTTTGTACTACCAATAATTAGAAATTCTGCCTGGTCCACAGGAAAATAATTTCAGGTTGGTATGTGATGATATGTTTGTTTTCTGACAATAAATCTGAACTTTGATGTATTGAAGTATCCTATGGACATAACTAGGATGAAATGTTGGATGATCAAGGCTAAACTAGATTTGTGATGCTTATGCAAGTGCCCATTTGGGTCTCTACTGTGATTGCTGCCTGTCAAAAAGGAGTCTGTGAAATAAACCAGAGACTGCAAATTCTGGAATCCGAAGCTAAACACAATCTGTTGGGGGAGGTCAGTAGGTCAAGCAGAATCAGTGAGAGAAAAATGGTTGATGTTTCAGTCCTAAATTCTTCAACAGATCTAAGGAAAGTTAATATAGATGCCAGTGAAACAAGGACAAGGTGGGAGAGATTAAATAGGGGCACCACATGGGATTAGTGAACAATGCAGAGGTGAAATACAAGTCTTTGACTTTCACTTTTATGTCAGTCTTCTATCCCTGTAAACAGTGTTTCACCCAGAGGTCTCGTGAAAGAAAAATGCAACTATGCAATCCTATTAGTTTCTTGCTATGTAAGTGGTGGGTGTCACATTTGTGGCCCGAAATGTGAAATTGGTAACACCATCAACACATGATTTACCTGTTGAACATCAGCGTGTCTTTATTTCTCTGCTTCCATTATTCCACCATTTTGTGCCTGCATACAACTCTCGCATGCCCTCTCACTTCCGGTCAGATTAATACCTCAACCTCTATCTGCATACATCTCATGCATATTCATCATCATGACATCCCTCCTTTCACCAGAAATAAACTTTATATCTTTATGTGTCTTAACCTTTCAATCTAAGTGTATATTTCGTATGAATATCACCGAACATAATACATTGCTGTGTTTCTTTCTGTTTAAATGCAAACACTTTAACACTATCAATAGCATTTTTCTGCCTTCAAACCAACAAAAGCAACATCAAATTCCCTCTGCACAAAATGTAACGTAACTATGTTATAACCAAATGTAATATAATGGCTCAACATTTCTCCTGTAGTTAGACTAATACAATGGTTACCTCATATGCAAAATGTACACGTTTAAAATTATACATTTTTTTTTCATTTAATACCAAATAGTCGACCAAAACAAAAATGCAATTCTTACAGCACTCATACCTGTACTTTATGATGTATTTATCAAAATCACTGTCCAAATGTTCCCCTTATCATTCCTCTTCCTGCATCAAAATACTTTTGATTGTTGGTTACTGCCACTGATGGTCCAAAGTCAAACCACGTCAAGTATAAAATAAATGTTGGGCGAACAGTTTTCTTTTTCTAATAACGCTAAACACAACAAAACAGCAATGATCCAGGTAATCATAGCACAACTTCGCAAAGGTCTCTTTCTCGGAATTCGTGATGGTTTCTTTCCTGACCTCCACATATACGCATTCACTGTGTGTTTCACAAGGGCAACATTCGGCGTACACCCTTTTCATTATTTCTCTTTTTTTTTCACAACCATCACACATTTCCACTTTTCCTTGGTGTGTATCATTACTGCGCTTCCACCGAATCAATGCACTTTTTTTTTCTTCATTGAAACTCATTCCAACTATCACAAACTTTCACTTTCATGATAATGCGGGCACGATTAGAAAAATGGCACAAAATCTTCATATCGCTTAGGTGGTTTCCTGTCCCGTCTCAGCCTTCCTGAAATGCTACTGTCGTGACTTGGTTGCTTACCCTCAGCACCGGAAACACTGCTCGCTACAGCCTCTGGTGTTTCTGGTACTCTGACCACTTCATCGGGAAAACTGGTAACTACCTCTGGAACGTCGCCTGGTCCCTCAGGTTGAGCAACTCGTACTGGATTTCCAACCACTTCACTCGATGCTGCTCTGGATTGGTACTTTTTGACACCAGACACGTTTCTTTTGTAGAGGACTCCAGCTGGAGACCTGACTGTCACCATACTGCCGCTTCTGGATACAACAGTGTAGGATTGATGGTAATAAGGTGTATCTAGCTTACCACCACTCTCTTGCCTCACAAGAACATTATCTCCGGGCATGATGTCTGAGTACCTGGCCCCACATCTCGAGTCTGCATCCAACTTTGCTGCCCCCTTCTTTTCAGCATCATAGTCCCTCATCTCCTGGTCGTCCCTGATTTCCTTCAGTTTGGGCATTTTTGTGCGGATTTTCCTCCCGAAGAGTACTTCTGCTGGACTTTTTCCTGTGGTTGCATGAGGGATTGCCCGATAGACAGCTACATAGGATAGCAATGCTTCTCTCCAGTTCTGTCCTTCTGCATGAGCGATCCGTGTCGTTTTTCGATGGACTGATTTTGTCTCTCTACTTCTCCGTTGGCTTGCGGCCATTTAGGAGTTATTTTGTGATGGTGGATGCCTGCGGTCCTCATATATTCAGCAAATGTCTCTGAGATGAACCGTGGACCATTGTCAGAGTATAGCGTTACAGGCAATCCATGTCTCGCGAAGATCTCTGCCAATGCTTGTATCATTTTTTCAGTGGTCGTTGACCTCATCACAGAGTACTCATAGTATCTGGTGTAGTAGTCCACCACTACCATGATTAACTCGCCAGTTGGTAAAGGTCCGAGAAAATCAATCGATCCATGGTCCTGTCGGGAGTTGCTTACTCCGGATCGGCTCTGGGGGATTACTCCTACTTGTGAGTTGACACCCATGGCAGGTTTTGACGAATTTCTCCGCATCTTTATCACAGTCTGGCCACCATACTTTACTCCTGAGGTTTTGCTTCGTACCAACAACACCTAGGTGTCCTTCATGAGCTAATGATACGATCTTTGGTCTCAATCTCTGTGGTATCACCAATCTACAACCCCTCAACACACACTGCCCAATGCAACAAAGTTCGTCTCTAATGGGAACATATGCCTTGTGAGTGCACTTGTCCCATTGTCCACTTTGGATACATTCTCTAACTTCCATAAGTTCTGGGTCATGTTCGGACTCTCTCTCGACTTCCCTTGTTGTCACAGCTCCCAGTGTCGACTGGATCGCTATGAAGCATACAAAGCTCTCTGCTTCTGTCCCCAGTTCTGACTTGGATTGTGGGCATCCATCTTTCAACAATCTGGACAGCGGATCAGCAATGTTCGCTTTCCCAGCAATGTGCACTACTCTGTACTTGTACGGTTGGAGTCTGAGCACCCATCGTTCTATCCTGGCACACGGTTTGGACCTGGCAGCGTAGATCACCTCCAATGGTTTATGGTCCGTGATGAGTTTAAATTCAATGCCATACAAATATGCATGGAATCTTTCGCAGGCCCATACAAGTCCGAGTGCTTCTTTCTCTGTCTGAGAATATCTCCTTTCAACGTCTGTCAAAGATCTGCTGGCATAGGCAATGATTCTTGGTCCCTCATCATGCGTCTGGACCAACACGCCTCCTAAACCAACAGGGCTAGCATCCGCTATGACTTTGGTTGGTGCATCCGGATCATAATACCCAAGAGTATCGGCATTCGTCAGACTTTGTTTCAGAGCTGTGAATGCTTCCTTCTGCTCAGGGCCAAAATGGAATGGTACACCTTTCTTGGTTAGTTTCCTCAGTGGTTCTGCCAGTGTAGCAAAATTAGGGATGAACTTTGCACAATAATTGACCAATCCCAAGAAACTCCTCATCTCCGTTGCATTCTGGGGTTCACATGTATCGGCAATAGCTTTCACCTTGGCATCAGCTGGGCTCAGTCCTTCCCGTGTAAGCCTGTGTCCCATGAAGTCCATCTCTGAGACACCGAACTGGCACTTGTCTCCATTCACAGTAAGGCCTGCCCCCTGTAGTCTGGATAGCACAAGCCTCAACCGTCTGTCATGCTCTTCCTGTGTAGCCGCATGGACTATGATGTCATCAGAAATGTTGGCGACTCCAGGAATGCCTTGAATCACTCGATGGATTTTGTACTTGTAGATCTCAGGAGCTGCATTGATGCCGAACGATAGCCTCTTGTACCGGTACAATCCACAGTGAGTCATAAATGTTGTCACGTCTCTGGATTCTGGGTCCATCTCTAGTTGATGATAGCCCCATTTTAAATCAATTTTTGAGAACACCTGACTGGTTGTTAACTCCTGGAGTACTTTTTCTACTGTTGGTATGGGGTGTCGTTCTTGAATTATAGCTTCATTGGCCATCCTCATATCAACACACAGTCTCATGTCACCATTTGGTTTGGGCACAATCACTACTGGGCTGACCCATTGCATTGAATGTTCTACAGGTTCAATAATGTCTTGCTCAATCAACTCTTTGATTTTGGCCTCGACTTTCCCATGAAGTCCAAATGGGGTTCTGCGCATTGGTTGCGCCTTGGGTTTTACTGTTTTGTCCACTGCTAGCTTTAGTTGTCGACCTTTCAGCTTTCCTACTCCCTGGAAAACTGCGGGGAATTCTTGCTTCATATCCTCGTATGACTGAACTGAATTGACTCGAGCTCCAATATGAAGTATTGCCAGATCTTGCGCCGTGCGTCTACTCAGCAATGGTTCTCCCCTCTCGTCTATGACAACAAACTCTGCTTCGGTGTGCTTGTCACCAGCTTCAACAGTCGCAGTGAAACATTCAATGGTCTGCAATGGCTTGGTTGCTGTCTATAGATACAGTTTCTTTGAACACTTCTTTGACGTACAAATTATCTTTTTTTTAAATTTCTCCCATAAGTGTCGGTCAATTACATTACTGTCACTGCCTGAGTCTACAATGACCGGAACTGTCACACGACCAATTATCACTGGGACTTTCTCATGATGGTCATCATTCAATGTAAACTGACAGTATTTCTGCCCATCCTGGTTGTCATCATCATCGTCACTTTCTGGGTCACCTTCTATATGGCGAATAGTGCCTTGCTTTCTCTGTCCATAATTGCCTTTCTTTCCAGGAAACTTTCCTTTCCCCCAAGCTTTGCCCTTAGAAGCTGTACTCTTCCCATTCTGGTTTGCATTTGACTTGCTTTTGCACTTCTTTGCAAAGTGGACTTTACCTCCACACTTTCTACAAACTTTGCCTTATGCTGGGCAGCATGGGTCTTTTCCAAAATGACCTCTGTCTCCACATCTGTAACACTCCAAGTCACGTGTCGGCTTATTTCTTGGCTGGCTATGGCTATGTGAGAGCCTATTTACTTGTTTTTTTTTAAA
Organism: Narcine bancroftii; assembly: GCF_036971445.1. Taxonomy (NCBI): domain Eukaryota; kingdom Metazoa; phylum Chordata; class Chondrichthyes; order Torpediniformes; family Narcinidae; genus Narcine; species Narcine bancroftii. The sequence continues at coordinate 418,740,733 of NC_091469.1, forward strand.
TTTTTTATTTTTCACACCATAAATCACAATAGCCATGATATACACTTTTTCTTTTTCACACATTTACAGTGACTTTTTCTCCCCCCCCCCTCCCTCCTCCCAAGCCACCCCCCCACCCCCCCCCCCTCTCATCCATTTTAGGTATACAATCTAGGTTGCATTAATTCAGTCAGACAATGTTGTCATTCAACAAAGATACACCAGAAATTCTACAGAGTCCATTCTTTTCTTTCCTTCTCCTTCCATCAACTTAGGTAATGTTTGTCCCCGGTAGGTTTTCGCTATTGTATTTAATGTAAGGCTCCCATACTTCTTCGAATATTTCAATATTATTTCTTAAACTATATGTTATTTTTTCTAATGGAATACATTTATTCATTTCTATATACCATTGTTGTATTTTCAAATTATCTTCCAATTTCCAGGTTGACATAATACATTTTTTTGCTACGGCTAGGGCTATCTTAACAAATCTTTTTTGTGCATCCTCCAAATCAATTCCAAATTCTTTGTTTTTTATGTTACTTAGGAGAAAGATCTCTGGATTCTTTGGTATATTGTTTTCTGTTATTTTATTTAATATCTGATTGAGATCATCCCAAAATTTTTCTACTCTCTCATATGTCCAGATTGCATGAATTGTTGTTCCCATTTCTTTTTTACATCGAAAACATCTATCAGATACTGTGGGTCCCATTTATTTAACTTTTGCGGTGTAATGTATAGTCTGTGTAACCAATTATATTGTATCATACGTAGCCTCGTATTTATTGTATTTCTCATCGTTCCAGAACATAATTTCTCCCATGTTTCCTTTTTTATCTTTATATTTAAATCTTGTTCCCATTTTTGTTTAGTTTTACCATTTGTTTCCTCATTCTCCTTTTCTTGCAGTTTAATATACATATTTGTTATAAATCTTTTGATTAACATTGTATCTGTAATCACATATTCAAGGTTACTTCCCTCTGGTAAACTCAGATTGCTTCCTAATTTATCCTTCAAGTAGGATCTCAGTTGGTAATATGCCAGCGCTGTATCTCCAGTTATATTGTACTTATCTCTCATTTGTTCACTTGTTGACCAACTTTGTCTTTACTGGGCTGGCTTGAGTTGTCTTTCAGTTTCATGGTATAAAATTGCCCCTCAACAGCCTCTAATGCAGCAGCAATTGCTAAAGCATTGGTAAGTTTCAACTCACCCCCTTTTTCCAGCAATCGCCTTCTGAGTTTGTCTGATCTGCAGTGCTGCACGACTTGATCCAATAACTGGTTGTCCAAATCAGCTGCCTCGTCAATGCATCCAACAGCCAGTTGTCGCAATCTCGTCACGTACTGGGCGACCGTTTCCCCATCTTCCTGTTTTGTTTTGTGAAACAAATGGCGTTGAAATATGGCATTCGGTGTCACTAAATAGTGTGCATTCAATGCATCTACAGCTTTCTGGTATTCCTCCTTCCTTCCAGTATTCGAAAGCATCTTAAAAGTTTCCCGAACTGCAGGTCCTGCAGTGAAGAGAAGTAACGCCCTCCGCTGCGCTTTCTGCTCCCCCATACTCCCATCGAGAAATAGGCCACGACTGTCTGCGTAAGCTTCGAACTCTTCAAGCCATGCCTTCCACTTCACGCTTACAGTGCTTGCATTGCCCGTCGGGTCAAAATGAGGAACACCACGAAGTGCTAGAAATTCAGCTCCAGTGACTGCCATGATGAAACGTTCCAGTCAAAGCCACAGATTCAAAATCCAAAATGTTTCTCCTCGTCGCCAATGTCACATTTGTGGCCCGAAATGTGAAATTGATAACACCATCAACACATGATTTACCTGTTGAACATCAGCATGTCTTTATTTCTCTGCTTCCATTATTCCACCATTTTTCGCCTGCATACAACACTCGCATGCCCTCTCACTTCCAGTCAGGTTAATACCTCTGTGGTATACATCTCATGCATATTCATTATCATGACAGTCCCCAATAATTACAATGAGGGGAACGATAGGCTTTATTGAACAGACCCAGATCCAAACTAGGCAAGTGCAGGAAAGGGAGAGGTGACCTGACCTTTATGGCCTGGGTCCCAGGGGAGGAATCCAGGTAAGAGTGTCATCAGAGGACGGGCCAGCCCAAGCCAATTAGCACACACAATCCATACAATTACACTCACCCCCTCTTTTTAAACAGCAACCCCCCCCCCCCCTTTTACACAATGAGAGGGGAGAGAAAAATATTTTGCTAGAGGTTTAGCCACACCGGCAACTTCTTCCTTCTGCAGGACCGCCGGAGGGTCCGAGCTCTGCTGTTTGGGAGGGGAAGCGATCTGGGGGGGGACAGGGGAGGGAACAGTCTGGGTCGAGGTGATGCTTGAGAGCTCATGGGAGGAAGGGGGATTTGATGCTTCCCGGAGGACCGACTCCTGGAGAGAGGCATCAGGGGGCTCGACCTCCAGTATTGCGTTCCCGTCCGTGGGATGGGCTGTGGCAGGCAGGGCGGTTTCGGGATCCACGGCCCTCGCCAGGTCTCAGATAGGCACAGGGCGTCTGGGGGATCATTGAGTTTACCTGGTCAGTACAAGATGTCATAATTATAGGTAGAGAGCTCGATCCTCCACCTAAGAATCTTGTCATTCTTGATTTTACCCCGCTGTTTAGTATTAAACATGAAAGCAATGGCCATCTGATCTGTTAACAAGGTAAAATGTTTATCGACCAGGTAATGATGCCAGTGGCGCACCGCCTCAATGATCATTTGGGCCTCCTTCTCAACTGAGGAGTGACGTACCTCAGGCCCATGCAGGGTGCGGGAGAAAAAAGCTACTGCCTGCCTGCCTGGTTAAAAGTGGCGGCCAGTGCAAAATTGGAGGCATCGCTCTCCACCTGAAATGGGATGGACTTGTCCACAGCATGTATTGTGGCCTTTGTGATGTCTCCTCGGATCTGGTAGAATGCAGCTTGGGCTTGTGCCGATAATGAGAAAGTTGTGGACTTAATCAGGGGGTGGGCTTTATCGGCATAATTGGGCACTCATTGTGCATAATAGGAAAACAGCCCGAGGCACCTTTTCAGCACCTTTAGGATGTTTGGAGCTGGGAGCTCCATAAGGGGTCGCATACAGTTGGGGTCCGGGGCAATGACACCATATGCCACGACACAACCGAAAAGGGCCAGACGCTCTGTGCTGAACACACACTTGTCCTTATTATACGTTAAGTTGAGAGACTTGACCGTAGGCAAGAACTTTGCGAGGTTCGCGTTGTGGTCCTGCTGGTCATGGCCGCAGATGGTGACATTGTCAATGTATGGGAACATCACCATCAGCTTGTGCTCCTCTACCATCCGATCCATGATCCTCTGAAAAGCAGAGACACCGTTAGTAACACCGAAAGGCACCCCCAAGAAATGAAAAATCTACCATCGGCCTCAAAACCCGTATAGAGCCACTCACTTGGGCGAAGGATGAGTTGATGATAGGCCGACTTGAGGTCAATGGTCGAGAAGACTCTGTATTGTGCAACCTTATTGACCAAGTCGGCTATCCGGGGTAGAGGGTACGCATCCAACTGGGTGAAGTGGTTGATGGTTTGGGTGTAGTCAACCACTATCCGGGGCTTGCCCGCCCCTCTGACAATGAGGACCTGTGCCCTCCAGGGGCTAGAGCTAGGGGCTATGATCCCCTCTGCCAAGAGTTACTGAACCTCAGCCCGGTTGAATGCCATATCCTCTGTGCTGTAGCGCCTACTCTTGGTGGTGATTGGTTTACAGTCCGGTGTGAGGTTCGCGAATAGTGATGGAGGGACCACCCACAGGGTGGTGAGGCTGCAGGATGGTGCAGGATCGATTGGGGGGGGGGGGTCCATGAGCTGCAGGTTGTAAATGGTGAGTGGAGGTTGGGGCTCCCCAAATGCCATTGTCATGCTCCTGAACTGACTCTGGAAGTCAAGGCCCAGGAGGATCGGTGCACAGAGCTGGGGCATGACCAACAACAAGAAATCATTATAACACTAACCCCCCCCCCCCCTCCCCCAACCATCAGAGATGCCACACAATACCCTCAGATACCAGTTTGCTGGTCTTTTGCCGCCATTGACAGACCCAGTCATCGACCAGATGGATATCGAGGGTCTACAGGCCATCTCGGATGGATAAAACTTTCAGTACTGTCACTATTGAGGAGGCAGTTCGATTTGTGCCCCTTCATCTTGATTGGCATCATGGAGTACGTGATTGGGTAAGGGCTGGCTTTGTCCAAGGTGATCAATGCCAGGACGGGTGTGTCTTCTTCATCATCGGTGGGGAGGCCTGACACCCAAGATGGCGGCTTCCACATTGACCACACTGCTAACGCCAGTGAAGAAGGCGGAAATAATATCGTCGGGGGCGGAAGTGATGTCGCTGGTGAGGGTTGCTGCTGTGCAGAGGATGGCAGCCGGGGTGGTTAAAATGGTGTTCGCCTTGTCGCGCACGCTGTCAGCACCAGAAGCTCCTCGGCCATACTGAGATGGGGCTCTGGACCTGCAAACACATTGGTAGTGGCCCTTTTTCCCACAGCTCGAGTAGGTAGCTCCTTTTGCGGGGCAGAGACATCGCGGATGTCTTGCCTGCCCTCAGAAGTTGCACCTTGACGATCCCAGCATTACTGCAGCTGCAGTCGGGTCGGCCATCCCCGACGCTGACACTCAGGATGGCGGCCCTCATGGTGGCGCTTACTTCTGCCCGCGATCGACTCTGCGTGACGCTGGGCCGAGTCTAAGGTTCTGGCCAGTTGGATCTCCAGTTTCAGTGGGCGTTGATCCTCCTCAAGGAGATATTGCCGGATATAATCCGACCTCAACCCCAACACACAAGCGTCCTGGACCAGGTCTTTCACACACTGGGCCTCCAGCACATAGATCGTGGGTTTCCACAAACAGTCTTTTTCCAGTGTGATCAGGCCTCAAACAAACTCTTCTACCAACTCACCAGGCTGCTGTTTTCTGGACGACAGGAGGTAGCGGGAGTAGACCTCGTTGATTTTGGGTTTGTATAGCGCCTATAGCTCAGCCATCACGTCTATGTAGGCCATGCAGCTTCTGATGGCCTGGAAAGCCCTCTGGCCAACTCTTGCCTGAAGGAATTTCAGCCTCTTCTGATCCGAATCAACAATTCCAGCAGCGGCCTCCAGGAAGTTAATGAAGCAATTGACCCACTGCTCGAAGAGTTCAGATCCACCCGGGTCTTAGCGTTCCACCTCTAGCTGATCGGGGGCGCAGCAACTTCTCCGTTACTGGAGACATTAAAATTTATATACAATAAATTGTTGGGCATTATCAGTTGCCCCAATAATTACAATGACAAAGACTGAGGGGAACAATAGACTTTATTGTAGGGAAGACTTGAACTGGCCCGGATCCAAACTAGGGAAGTGCAGGGAAGGGAGAGGTGGCCGACCTTTATGCCCTGGGTCCTAGGGGAGGAGTCCAGGTAAGAGTGTCATCAGGGGGCGGGCCAGACCAAGCCAATTAGCATACACAATCCACCCCATTACAATAGGTTTTGTTAAAATTAATAATCAAAATCATGATTAATAATTTAAGAAATTATTTCCACATTTGAGAAGGAAAAATATAACACCTCTCTCTCTGAAAATGGATTCTGGACTTCCTAATGGAAAGATCACAGTCTGTCTGGTTGGTAGTAAAACTTTGAGCACCATCACGCTGAGCACTGGCGCACCTCAGGGCTGTGTGCTCAGACTGCTCCTGTTCACGCTACTGTCTCATGACTGCATCATCAGATCCAGCTCCAGCAGTGTCATCAAGTTTGCAGATAATACAATAGTAGATGCCCTCAGCATCAACAATGATGAAACGCACTACAGCGAAGAGGTGGAAAATCTTATGAAATGGTGCAAAAGAAATAATCAGTCTCAATGTGGACAAGACAAAGGAAATTCTCAGGAGGACCAGAAACGATCAGCCTCCACAACACATCTGTAGTAGAGAGTGGAGTGCACGAAGTTCCTTGGAGTTCACTTAACTAGTGAGCTATCGAGGACACTCAACATCTCTTCACTTGTCAGGTAGACGCAACAGTGACTGCACCTCTGAGAAGACTAAACTGGGCAAGGCTACCAGTCACCATTATTTCAACCTTCTATAGGAGAATCAAGAGCTTACTGGCCTATTGTGTGGTATGGCTGCTGCAGAGAAATGGATCAGAGGTCAATCCACAGGACCATAAAAAGTGGCAGAGAGGATCAAAAACATCTCCCTCCCTCCCCCAATCCAATCGAGATAAATCTACTGGAATCGTTAGCTGAAGAAAGCACACAAAATCATTAAAGACCCCTTCCACCTTTCTCACAGCATCTTTCAGCTGTTCCCATCAAGAAAGAGACAAAAAAGTATCAGAGCCAGTACCATCAGGCTGAGAATCAGCTTTTCCCCACAGGCACTGAGAATGTTGAATGACCAAAGGAACTGCTTGTGAAGGAACCACTATTAATACTTATTGTATGTGTATGGCTGGCCTGCCCCTTGCTGATTGCACCTGTAGTTCCTCCCCTTTGATTCTTGATTCCCCTAATATAGGAGGCAATGCCATAACCCCTCCCCCAGAACAAGTTCAGGTCTTGGGTCAGTAGCATGAGACGTGCCTTCTGTTTATGGTAATAAAAGTCAGATGACTTCTAGCCTTTGGAGTTTTTGATAGTGCATCAATTTTATTACTATATTTTTTTGTAGTGGACGTTGCTGAGACCAGAGAGGCTAAAAATCGGCCCGTGATCTGACAACTTTCAGGCTATGCTGCTTCAACGTGTTTCTGCAGGCCTCCACCATGATTGTCCAATCCGACTCAGATAAGCAGCACTTACTGTTCTCGTGGGTCGGGCACTGCATTTACCTGATGGTCAGAGACTGTGAAACATTCAACAAAGCAATGGACATTCTGAAAGGCCAGTACTTGGCCCAGGTGAATGAAGTCTCCACCAAGCACGTCCTAGCCACGCGCAAGCAGCAACCAGGGGAGTAGGTCAATGATTACCTTTAAGTCCTAAGAGACCTCTCATGGGCCTGTGGTTGCAAGGCCATATCAGTAGAAGATTACACAGAGGAGCTGATCCAAGATGCCTGTGTTGCAGGAATCAGATCAGATTATATTCACCAGCAACTGCTAGAACAAGGTGAGCTGAACTACCATTGAACTACCTAAAATTCTGGAAGTAGCACTCTGCAACGTGGACTCCTTCTCGACCGACAACACGGCTGCCACGTGGGGAACATGGGTGCCGTCATCTTGGCATGCAGCATTGCAGGTCACCCCATGCTCCGACATGACTATGGCCACCACTGCCGGCGAACACCTGAAATGTTACTTATGCTGCAAGAAAAAGTATCCCATGATGCACTGCCTGGTGAAGGATGTGGACTATTCCAGCTGCAGGAAGAAGGAACACTATGCGAAAGTCTGCAAATCCAAGCAACCTCCTAACCCAAGCACCGCAATGTGTGGACACTAGTGGCTGCCGCCATCTTGGACGCCATCACTTCCGACGAGCAACAAAGGCATCAGGTGGAGAATGATGCATTCAACTTAGCCCTGGACACCACACTTAACCAGACAGGCAGACCCATAGCATTTTTCTCCCACACTCTCCAAGACCCCAAGATCTTGCACTCCTCCTTCGAGAAGGAGGGCTAGGACATTGTTGAATGGTACAGCACTGGAGGCACTATCTTGCTGGCAAACGGTTTACCATGCTGAATGACCAACGTGCAGTCACTTTCATGTTCAATAACAAGCAGCAGAGTAAAATCAAGAACAAGATTCTGAGGTGGAGAATCAAACTCTCCACCTACAACTATGATATCTTGTATCAGCCCAGAAAGCTCAACGAGCCTTCAGATGTCCTGTCCCAAGGGACTTGCACCAGTGTACAGATAGATCATTTACAAGCCCTCCACAATGACCTCTGTCACCCCAGGGGACCAGGTTCTTCCATTTCGTCAAAGCCCACAACCTTCCCTATTCGGTTACGGATAATTTGAGACTTGATTGGAATCCTTTTTCATGGTTAGCTGGTACATTTGGGGGATTGGGCCACAATATTCTCCATCGGTTGCTCGCATTATTGCTTATTTTTGTGATTATTATAGTTTTAGTTTCTCTTTTTCGCTCCTTCTGTACTCAAATGCTTGTAAGGTCCTATAAGTGACAGGATGCGACCAAGGTCTGGATGATACAAAGGTTAGAGGAGTTGTGGATGGTGCTGAAATTGGTCATGGTTTACAAAAGAATATAGACAAGATACTGTCCTGGGTAAACTTGTACCTCTCACTTTGTTCGTTTTAGATTGGTCACAGTGTTCGAGCTACCGAAAGAAAACAGACACACACACCGAGAGCACTTCAGTTTATACAAGTCTTTATTACTAAATCTAAAGCTGAATTCAAACTACAGTTTGCAAGCCCTTCCAAATTATACTTATCAACGCCTGGACTGGTCCCAACTGGCGAAGCGAGGCAATGACCGCACACTTGTAGTAGGTTGTCGGGGCGCCGGTAGCAGCTTCTCCACCTCCCCTGACCGGGACGTTAGCTGGACTCTAGAAGTTCATCTTCTAGCTGAGAGACGTTTCCACCCCTCAGAGAGTCTCAAACTTCAGCAGTGGGACCATGGCTTATATTACCCAAAAGCTGTTTACTCATAGCCTATCTCTTTGAATAAATGATTTAATTATCTTCAAGATCTCCTGACAGTCTGCCACCAACAAAAGACATCTGCATCCTGGGCCTCATGGTGTAATTTAGATTATGTCTTCTGATGCAACTGCATCCCTTCTTGCATAAGCTGGTCTAAATCCTCCATTACAGATGCAGAGTTGGGCAGAAAAGCGGCAGATGGAGTTCAATTCAGATAAGCATGAAGTGAGGATTTTGGCAGGTAAAACCAGAAGGCTGAGTACAAGGTTAATGGTCAGTTACTTAACAGTGTGGAGGAACAGAGGGACCCAGTAGTCCAAATACATACATCTCTCAAGGTTGCCGCTCAAGTTGTTAGGATAGTTAAGAAGGCCTGGGGTTCATTAATAGAGGGATTGAGTTCAAGAGAAGAGAGGTCATGTTGCAACTCTACAAATCTCTGGTATGACCACACTTAGAGTATTGTGTTCAGTTCAGGTCACCTCATTATTGGAAGGATGTGAAGGATGTGGACAGGGTAGAGAGGAGATTTACCAGCATGTTGTCTGGATTGCAAAACATGTCTCATGAAGCAAGGTTAGCAGAGCTCGGATTTTTCTCTTTCGAGCAAAAAAGGATGAGAGGAGACTTAATCGAGGTCTACAAGATACTGAGAGGCATAGAGAGCCAGCACCATTTTCCCAGGGCAAGAATAGCAAACACCAGAGGATATATGTACAAAGTGAAGGGAGGAAAGTTTAGGGGAGACATCAGGGGCAAGTTTTTTTTTAAAGCACAGAGTTGTGAGTGCCTGGAATGCCTTGCCAGGGTGGTGGTGGAGGTTGAAACATTAGGGATATTTGAGAGATTCTTACACAGGCACAATGGATAAAAGAAAATTATTGGGTTATGAGCTAGAAAGGGTTTACTATATTTGGTAGGCATATATAGGTCAGCATAACATCGATGGTTTAAGGTCCTGTACTGTGCTGTAATGTTGTATGCTCTACCTTAGATAGGGGCCCCAAACCAGTTGCAATTCTCCATTGACCAATACCTTGTAAAGCCTTAGCTGTATGTCTTTTGCCATTCTATTTTAGTCTTCTCAGAATGAATGCTAACATTGCATTTGCCTTCCTTACTACTGACTCAACTTGCAAGTTAACCTTTAGAGAATCCTACACTGGGTCTCCCAAATCCATTTATACCCATTTACTGCATATTTCCCCATTTAGAAAATAGTATTCTTTATTCCTTCTACCAATGTGCATGACCACACACTTCCCTATGTTGTATTCCATCTGCCATTTTGCCCATTCTCCCAACCTATCCAAGTCCTTCTGTAATGACCTATTTCTTCAACACTATCTCACCCATTATTCACAAAATTGACCACAAATCCATAGATTTTGTTATCTAAATCAGTCCTGACACTGGACCCTCCACTAGTTTCTGGCAACCAGCCAGAAAATGCCCCTTTCCCAAACTTTGCCTTTCACCAGTCAGCTAATTTTCTGTCCATACTAGTACCGCTACCATAATAGCATGGATTCCTATCATGTTTACCAGAGTCTTGTGAGGCCCCTTGTCAGACCTGAAAATCCAAGTAAATAAAATCCCTCGACTCTATTCTACTCATTAGTTTAAATTTTAAATTTAAATTCAAAATCTTACATTTTAAATAATTATAAATTCCTCAAAGAACTCCAATAGATTTGTCAGAGAGGATTTCCTTGAAGGAAACCATGCTGACTTTGCAATGTAGTTCGCACACAATTGTCACCTTGTTCACTCCCTTCCCTCTCCCTTCTCTGTCACCTTGCCCCCAGCTCTGCACAGGCAAACCCCACTCCCCTCCTCATCTTCCCCTCTCCCCTCCTTCCTCCACTCCCTGTCCCTGCTCGACATTCTTCTCCCCTTCACCCCTCCCCCTCTCACCCTTTCCCCTCTCCACTCTTCCCCTCCCCAAACAGTTCTCACATTTCCTCTCTCCCGTCTTCCTGTCCACATCCAATTAACGCTCATGTTTGTTGGTTTATGAGTCTCCCCAACCTTTAATTCAGGTGTCTACCTGTTTTTATTTACTCACACCTTGAAGAAGGGCTCACATCTGAAACATTGGTTATATATAGTATTTTTACCTCCTATGGATGCTGTGATACCTGCCGAGTTTCTCCAGCACTTCTGTGTTTTTACTTTTTTCCCTAAAATGCTTATACAATTCCTTTTGATTTACTTGATTATTACCACGTACGCACACAAGGCAGTTTCTGATCATGGATGCTCTTTGCAAAAAAAAATGCTTTACTTACATCTACTCAAAGTCTGTACTCCTGATTTTAAAATGAGTTGTTATTGAATCTATGTACCCTGTCAAAACTTGTGATGACCTTCTGTGCTTTTCCCAAATCTTCTCACAACCTCTTCTCCAGAGGGATCAGTCCCTCTCTACAGCCTTCACATCCTGCCTAAAGTGAAAGGTGTGAATGCAATACTATGCTCGACATTCACACCAGGTTGAAATTAACTTTTTTGCTATTTGACTTGATTCCTCTATTTATGATCAATGTGCATTGTTAACTATTTTCTCAACATTCAATGCTACTTTTAAAATGCATCATAGATAAGCACAAGTTCCCCCCCCCCCCACCCCCCCACCCGCCACAACCCCACCCTATGGAACTGTGCTATTTAGTCTATATAGTGGTCCTTTTTCATTTTTCCACCAAATTAAATCACCTCACACTTCTTCCTCTGTATTCAATTTCATTTGTCACCTATTTGTTTATTCATTTAGGCAATACATCCTTGCATCCGATTACAATTCCATTTATTTGATCACAATTGCACTATATCTTTATGTCACAATTTTATTTGAGATGCAGGTCAATAGCGACCTCTAGGATGGTAATAGAGGAAACCAGTAACAGAAATCCCACTGAGGACGTGACTTTAAACCATAGATTATTACATAACTGAAAACAGACCCTTTGGGCCTTGTAGTCTGTAATTGGAGCAACCACACCTCATCTTCCATCTGGGCACCCTCCAAACAGATGTCATTAACATCTTAGACACTATTAGATGGGGAGAGGTGCTTAGCTTTCCTCTAGTTCACTCTCTCTCTCTCGGTCCTCTGTTTTTCCTCTGTCTCCTTTCACAGAGCCAAAATTGATTTTCACTTCTCTTATCATATCCAATTTACACCTTTTGTCTTTTGGTCTCTACTCCTCCTCCTCCTCCTCCTCCTATTCTTCCCCCTTTCTTTCCCCAGCCTTTAATTTAGACACCTGCCTTTCTTTTAACTCATACCTTGAGGAACGGCTCAGGTCCAAAATATTAGTAATACATCTTTATCTCTTATGCATGCTAGGAGACCAGCTGAGTTCCTCCAGCATCTCTGTGTTTTGACTACAATTGCAGTGTCTTCAGACTTTCATTTTGCACTCAAACTATTATTCGGCCTAGTCCCACAGAATTGCACCCAGTCCATATTTCTGCATACACCTCCCATCTATGTACCTATCCAAATTTTTATTAAATGTTAAAATTGAACCTGCATTCACCACTTCAGCTGACAACTCCTTTCATTCTCCCACCCCTCTTGTGTGAAGAAACCCTAATGTTCCCACAAAACCTGGTTTACTAAATATTTCACCTAACTTCAGTGGAAAACGCCTATTTGAATTTATCTATACCCATCGTAATTTTGTATTACTCTGTCAAATCTCCCCTATTCCTCTACACTCCATGGAATACATTTCTAACCTTTCCTGAAGTCCCAGCAACATCCTAGAAAACCTTCTCTGCACTCTTTCAATCTTATTGATATATTTCCTGTAGTTAGGTGACCATTACTGCACACAATTCTCCAAAGATGGCCTCACTAATATTTTATACAAGTTTACCATAACATCCCAACTCTGACACTCAATACCTTGATTTATGAACCTATCTACCTGTGACGCCACTTTCAGTCCATTATGTGTTTATTTGCAGATCCCTCTGTTCTACCGCACACCGTAGTGTCTTATTATTTACCTTAGTTTGTCCTTCCAAAATGCAACACCTCACACTTGTCTGCATTAAATTCTACCTTCCCTTTTTTAGCCCATTTTTTCAGCTGGTCCAGATCCCTCTGCAAGCTTTAAAAGCTTTCCTCACTGGCCAATACAACTCTAATCTATGCATTCTCTGCAAATTTGCTGATGCAATTCAGTACATTATCATCCAGACCATCGATATTGATGTCAAACAAAAATGGACCCAGCACCAATCCCTGAAGCACACCACCACTCACCAACCATATATAACCATATAACAGGTTACAGCATGGAAACAGGTCATATCGGCCCTTCGAATCTGCGCTGGTTCACTTGAACAATTCCACTAGTTCCCCCCTCCCACTCTCCACCCATAACCCTCCAACCCCCTCATATCCATGTACATATCTAACCTTCTCTTAAATGACAGAAAGGACCCTGCTGCAACTATGTCCTCTGGAAGATCATTCTATTCTGCCACCACTCTCTGAGTGAAGAAGCATCCTCTAACATTTCTCCTAAAGTTTTGCCCCCTTATCCTTAACTTATGCCCTCTTGCTCCAATCTCCCCTGCCCTCAGATAGGCAATCATCCACCAGTAACCTCTAGTTTCTCCTGTCCAGCCATTGTCTAATCCAGTTCACTACTTCACCATGAATACCTAGCTTCTAAGTCTTCTTGACTAACCTCTCATGTGGGACATTCCACAGGCCTTACTAAAGTGCATGTACATAACATCTATAGCCTTTCCTTCATCAACTTTCTTGGTAACCTCCTTGAAAAATAAGTTTCGTTAAACATATCCTACCACACACAAAACCATGTTGACTATTATTGACTATCAGAATACTTGTTTATCCAATATTTTGGAACACCTTCCAATAAATTAACTACTACCAATGTCAGGTTCACAAGGCTATAATTTCCTAGGTTATTATTGGAATTTTTTTTAAACAATGGAACAACATGAGCTACTCTCCAATCATCCAGAACTTCACCTGTGGCTAAAGACATATTAAATATTTCTGCCAGAATCCCGGCAATTTCTAATGTGCCCCCCTCAAGGTCCAAGGGGATATCTTGTCAGGCCTTGGGGATTTATATACCTTTATTCTCTTTAGGACAGCAAGCACCTCTCCTCTTTAATCTGTGTAGGTTCCATGACCTTCCTGCTTATTTGTCCCACTTCCCAAGACTTTGTGCCGGTTTCCTAAGTAAATACAGATGCAAAAAAAAACATTTAAAATCTCCCCATCTCTTCTGGCTCCATAAATCGCCAATCACTCTGATCTTCAAGAGGAACAATTTTGTCAAATACTATCCTTTTGTTCTTAATATCCCTTTAGAAGTCCTTTGGATCTTCCCTCACTTTGTCTGTCAGAGCAACCTCATCTTCTTTCAGCTCTCCTGATTTCCCCCTTCAGAATTTCTCTTGCATTTTTTTAAGTCCTCAAGCACCTCATTTACTCCTTGTTGCTTCTCTCTGCTTCTTCTACTTAACCAGATTCACAATACCTCTCAAAAATCAATGTCCCTTATGCCTGTTAACTTTCCATTTAATCCTTACAGGAACATACAAACTCTGTACTCTCAGAATTTCACTTTTGAAGACATTCCACTTACCAAGCATATCCTTGCCAGGAAACAACCTAGCCAAATCTACACTTTCTAGATCCTTTTTTTAAAATTTCCTCAAAATTGGTCTTTTTTCAATTTAGTATCCTTATACATAATTATCTTGAAACTAATGCCATTATGTTCTCTGCCCCAAAGTTTTTCACTACACATACTTCAGTCATCTCCCTGTCTTGTCCAGTATTGCAATCTCAAGTTTATACCTCAATATATTAATTTTGAAAACTTTACTGAACACATTTGATAAACCACAAGTCATCTAGCCTTTTACAGTATGGAAGCCCTTGCCAATGAGTGGAAAGTTAAAGTCACCAATTATCACATCCCCTTGCAAATTTGCTCTTCCAATTCTTGCTGACTATTGGGTAGTCCATAATGCACCCTCTATAACACACCCTCTATAATACAGAAGCATGTGTAGGAGGAATTTTGGGTGCTATGATCATAATGCTACAAGTTTCAAGATAATTATTAATAAGGATGCATTCATACCTTTCCCATTCCTCACGTCTACCCATATAGCCTCAGTAGACGAGCCCTCTTGTCTGTCCTGTCTGAGCGCACCTGATGAGCAAAACCACTCCTCCCGCTCGACCTGGTCTGAAACAATAGAATCCTATAACATTCAGCTACCAGTCCTGAACCTTCTGCAACCAAGTTTCACTAATGGCCACAATGGCATAATTTTTTTTCTACATGCCAATCCAAGCTTGTCTACCTTTCCTACAATACTCGTTGCATTGAAATAAATGTACCTGAGAACATTATTTCCACCATGCAAAATCCTTTGATTTCTGTCTCTAGATGCAGCATTATCACAATCTTTTTCCTCATCCACTACATTATCTGCTCTGGTACTCTGGTTCTCATCCTCTGCAAATTTAGTTCAAATCCACCCTCCCCCACTCCCGGAGTGGTGCAGCAAACCTTATTTAAACCTTTCCTAGAATCCTCCAATTAGAGTATAACCAGTTATCTGGAATCCAAACAACCAGCAGCCTCAAGCAACAGGAAAAATGGAAAGGGGAAAAAAAACATGGAAGTTTAAAATTGGTGCACTTTAATGTTAGTTAACCAATCACACAACACGCAATCTCAACCAACCAGAAAATTCACTTCCAGCCTCTGCATACCAATCCCTATAGGTCCCAGATACCAGGGGTTTTACTGTATCTACTATTTCTCTGTCAACTGTCTGCTGGAAGCCAAAGGCCTTCAAGAGCCAGGCTATCACTAAGACCGAGGTTTGAAATGTGACGTGAGGGCCAGAATCCAAACAAGACTGAAGCGCAGGGGCCTGAAATCTCCCCTTCCATATTAATGGTGAATGTTAGGTCACTAGAGAATAAAATTGATGGCCTGAGGTCAAGGCTGCTTTTTCAGACATAGGTGACACAAATCTCAGTTGTTTGCTGCACCAAGACCTGGCTAACATTAGACACTGCTATCTTACTAGAGGGTTTCACCATTCACAGACTGGATCTGAACTCAGATTCTAGAAAAGGAAGAGGGTGTGTAGGGTGCTTTTTCGTTAATACTGGATGGTGCACGGATGTTTGGTTTATGTCAACCTCCTCTCTACTGCCATAGAGCAAATCTCGATTAAATGCAAACCCTTCAATCTATCCCCGAGAGTTATCATCAGTGATTCTCACTGGAATTTATACCCTCCCGATGCCCATTATAAACAAGCACTTGCAGAGCTGCATGCTGGGGTAGGTAAGCAAGAGATAGCCCAGCCTCATGCATGACAAATCTCAGTCAGCGACTTTAACCAGGCCTGTCTCAAGAAAATCCTGTCCAACTACCACCAGCATGTAACCTGCTGTACCTGCACACTCGATTACCACCACACCAAGATAAGGAAGACCTACCATTTTTCCTAAGACCACATTTTAGGAAGTCAGATCATATGGCTGTACTCCTTCTGCCTTCATACAGACAGAGCCTAAAAAAGAGGCTCTGGATATGGATGACACTTTCTTTATTCTAATATATCCTAATTTCAGAGCATCATCTTCCAAAGTGTGAGCTGTGATATCCCAAATTTCAATCTCTTTAATCCAACAAATCAAATTCTGAGGTTGTTACTTTATGTAGTTTGAATTCATTGATAGAACGGAAAATCATTTTGCTAACTTTGCATTCAGACTTTCATAATGATAAATAACAAAGCATTTACTGTATAATGATACAAAGATATATAGAGATAGAAAACATATATAAAGATACAAAAAACTTTAAAGAGATACACAATTCAAAATTTCTCGTGCTCATGTTTCCTTCACATCTAATAGAATGTAAGAGCAAACGGTTAGCCTGGGCAGATATTATGACATATTACAGCATAGTCACCATGATAACACTACAAACAATAGTTCTCTATTGTTATAAAATTAACTAAGAATCAAAAACACAAGGTTCTAACCTTTACACTGGAGATCAGGACAGCTAGAAGGTGGTCACAGGAGGCTGAAGAAGGGTTACAGGACTTCCTCGAGTCAGAGAATTCAAGGACTCAGCTGAGAATCTGAACAATTACATCAGGGCTGTCACAAACTTTATCAAAATAGCTGTGGATGAGTGTGTCCCCTCCAAATTGTTCAGAGTTTTCCCCAACCAGAAGCCCTGGATGAAAAATGGAACCTGCTATCAGCCAGATCACAGGCTTTCAAGTTCAGAGATCCTGCAAAAAGCTATTCCCCAGTCAAAGTGGAGTTTCCAAATGAAAATGGAAACTTTGAAAGAAAACCACCAGCTATGACAAGGCCTAAATGACATAACTTCCTACAAAATCTAATGTGATACAGTAGGAGATGGCATAGCTTCACTCCCAGACAAATTCAATTCCTTCTACACCCAATTTGAACTTAAGAACAAGAAAGAGCCACCACTGCACACCCCCATGCTCCATGATGATCCGCTCCTGTCTGTATCAGAGGATGATGTACAGGCTGCCTTCAGGGGTGCAAATCCAAGGAAAGTGTCCTATCCAGATGGAGTACCCGACTGAGAATTACAAATCTGTGTTGACCAATTTACTAACATATTCACAGATATCTTCAACATCTCACCCTGGCAGAACGTAGTACCAAAATGTATCAATCGTACTGGTGCCCAAGAAGAATGTAGTAACCTGCCTAAATGACTATCAACCAGTGGCACACACATCAACAGTGAAGAGTTTTGAAAGACTAATGTTGAAGCATATCAGCCCCTGTCTGAGTGGCGACATCGTTCTGTTACAATTCACCTATCGTAGTAACAGGTCTGCGATGGATGCCATCTACACAAAGTTGAGGAACACTTAGACAATAAAGATGCATTCATCAGGATGGTCTTCATCTACTACAGTTTGGGATTTAATACCATCATCCCCTCAAAACTAATCAGCAAACTCCAAGGCCTCGGACTCAACACCCCATGTGTAATTGGATCCTGGATTTCCTCACCTTCAGACCACAGTCAGTGAGAATTGGTGAGAACATCTCCTCCACAATCTCAATCAGCACTGAAGCACCATGGGGCCGCATTGTTATCCCCCTGCCCTACTTCCTTTAAACCTATGACTATGTGCCTCAGTACGACAACCACACCGTCTATAAATTTGCTGACGATACCATGACAGTGGGTTGTATAAAAAGAGGCAATAAATCAACATACTGGAGAGAGATTGAAAACTTGACCAAATTGTGCACCACCAACAACCTCGCATTTAATGTCACTAAAACCGAGGAGCTGATTGTAGATTGCAGGAAGGGAAAACCAGAGGTGTACAATCTATTGATTATTGGGGGATCATAGGTGGAGAGGGTGAGCAAATTTAATTTATTGGGAGTCACTATCTCAGAGGATCTTTCCTGGGGGACCCCCCACCCCCCAATACACTAATGGCATCATGAAGAAACCACCTCAATGCCTCTACTTCCTCAGGAGTTTGTGGTGGTTTCGTCTGGGATCGTAAATCCTGGCTAATTTCTACAGATGTGTAGTGGAAAGTGTGCTGACCGGCTGCACCAGGATCTGGTATGGGGGCACCAATAATCCTAAGAGTAAAGTTCTGCAAAAGGTTGTGGACAAAGCCCAGGTGCTCAAATACCCCAATTATCCTACAACCCCCATAAATTTTGAAGGCTGGGAGGAAACAGGAGCACTCACAGAAAAGCCAAGCAGACACAGGAAGAAAATTATTACCGACAGCAATGGATTCGAACCCTGGTCACTGCCGATGTAATAGTGTTGCGTTACATGCTACACTAACCCTGCTGCCAGATCCCTTCTCAACCCTTGGAAGTTAGCTGCCAATTTAGAAATTCTATCTTATATTTTTACTTACCCTGTTCTATCATTGATTTAAACTTTGTGATCTGATAATGATTCCCAACCAGGTGCTCTCACAGCAACAGTTGCTCCATTTCTTCCACCTTATTCCCAAAACTGCAAAAAAATGCATTATGGGCTAAAATTTACTGAAGGTAATTCTCCTATGTCATCTCAGATAGTCTTGCTCTTTTTGCCCAAGTCTAACATTGTTGCACTCAACAATATCCCCCAATATTGCAGGGGGAACTAGCTCTTCCAGTGCATGATTAACAGAAGTCAAAAACACAATGCTGGAGAAACTTAGCAGGTCAAACAGGGTCCTTTATATAGCAAATGTAAAAATAGATAAACAACATTTCAGGCTTGAGCCCTTTAACATGGTATCATACCTCGATAAAGGGCTCATGCCAGAAATGCCGGTTATGTATTTTTACCTTTACTCTATAAAGGACACCATTTGACATGCTGTTTCTCTCCAGAATTGTGTATTTATTTCAACAATGGTATCTACAGATTATCAGGTTTTAATTCGTGATTAACAGAAGACCAGTTGCAGATACGACAAGTAATTAGGAAAGCTAACTGAATGTTATCATTTATTGCTCAAGGAATTATCAATGAAAGTAGAACAGGAGGTTGTCCTTTATATAGTAAAGGTTGATGTTCAATCTAAATCTTGTCAGCAGCAATTGTCTGGGAGCAGTCTTTAAAAACACACTGCCAACATAACATACATACGGACAAAGAGGAATTGCAGGAAATCACTAAAATTATTTTAGCCGTTTTAAATTTTGCTTATGGATGAAAAGGAAAAGAAATACATCTTAGAAGATTTTCTGAAGCCGGTGTCAGAGTATAATTAAAACAATCAACACAGAATATGAAAATGCATACAATGAAGTGATTTAATGAACTATAACTTATTGTTTTTATGATCTTTCCAATAATTATTGTTTTGTAGCCACTGAAAACGCAGTGGTGGCTGAAGAACGTGAATTAACGACACACAGTTGCAGGTAAATCAGAACTTGTTTACTCGAGTCACGCGCGTATTCTTTTAAAAACACTGAACCGTGCACCATGCCATGACGTTATGCCGTCCCGTGCCAGTTTGCCAGATTTCAGAGTTGTAGTCTATCTATGGCTCCAACTGTTTTTCCCACTGGACCAAGATTACCACAATTAATGACAATAAATTTTCCACGCATCATCTGTCTGGGAGACCAACTGTGTTGGTGAAGACACTTTAGTTTAGTTTTCATGCGAAGAAGGTTGCCATGAGCAATATTAATTCTGTGGATGTGTTTTCTTGATGATAGCTATGCTGATATGTTAACAAGCCAGACTGCATTGGTCCAACTCTCATGTGGTGAATCAAAAGAAGATGGCGGCACACAAGGTGGCAGCCACTTTGGCTCCTCACAACAGTGAAATCTCCAACCCTTTACGTCCGATCTATGATCAGGAAATAGTCGTGAAAATAAATAGTACGAATTGGATTGGTAAGATACGGAGTAATCTAGTGAAGCAGGGAGCACAGACTACAGAAAAAGGCAGAGCGGATCACAAGAGACACATGAGAGGCCATCAAAAAGTGCTGTTGAAGAAGGCAGATACATGGAATGCAGGCCAGCATCAGGGTTAGACTGAGATTTACCCCTTTCAGACCCACACGCCCGATGATCTTGCATGCAAATGTAAGGTCAGTGAAGAAGAAAATGGATTACCTGAGACTGAATCTGAACCAGAGAGAACTTCAGGGCTGCTGTGCTCTGGTGATTACAGAAACATGGCTCCAGGATTCCACACCAAACTCAGCGATTCAACTGGATGGCTTAGTGCAGATAGAAACGCTACCACTTCTATCAAGACTCGAACTGGTGCTATACATCAGCAAGAACAGGTGCACAAATTTTTCTGTTGTAAAGACCTTCTGCTTAGCAGAGACAGTGTGCCTGATAGTGAAATTCAGACCCTTCTACCTGCCTAGGGAATTCTCAGCCACGCTGATTGCTACAAATTACGTTCAACCTTCAATTAATGAGAGTAAAGCCATGCAGGAACTTTATGTGAAGTTCAGATGGGATTGTAGCTGGCGCCTTCAATCATGCCAACCTGAAAACAGTAATACCATAGTTTCAACAGTATGTCAACTTCACTACCAGAGGAGAGAACACCCTGCATCTGGTGTATATCAATATCCCTGGTGCACACAAGGCTACCCCCTCATCCCAATCTTGGTTACTCACATCACATAACCATTCTGCTAACCCCGGCTTACAGACTGCTGGCAAAGCAGTCTAAGCCAGATTGTAGGGTGATCAGATGTGACCGGGAGTCGGGGTGAGGCACAGTAACACTACAAAACTGCTTTGAAACCACAGACTGGAGCTATTTTAGGGAGATGACCACCTTCAATGGTCATGTAAACATCAAGGATGTCACAGAGATCAAATGCTTCACATTCAGGGCTAACCAGAAACCATAATTTGATGCAGAGCTCATGATGCTGCCTTCAGGACAGAAGACAAGATGGCACTAAGATCAGCCATGGCTGGATTCTCCTGTGCAATCCAGAAGGAAAAGTGTGGGTACATACAGAAAATCCGTAGACAGCTGAGCGACCCCCATACACAGCATCTTTCAGCTACACCCATCAGGAAAGACATACAAGTGTATCAGAGCAAGTGCCACCAGGCTGAGAAACAGCTTCTTCCCATGGGCAGTGAGAATTCTAACAATCCGAGACTCTACTATTTATTAAACAATATTTATTAATTTTTATATTCATATATTTATCCTGCATATCTATGGCTTGTATGTCTGTATGTTTGCATGTTTTGCACTGATAACCAGAGAATGCCATTTCATCTGGATGTACTTGTTCAATTGGATGATAAATAAACTTGGAACTTGAACTGGTGGACACAAATGTCTGCACTTGCCGGAGTCTCATTTGCTAACTGCCTGCACCCTGGACTCCAGTGGAGTGGACCAACTCATAATTAGGCCTCAGTAAGTGAATTTCAGCAGCTCTGACACTAGCAAGCAGCTTGGAAAGTTATCTCTGATATTCTCTTCTTTCTCTTTGGCTTGGCTTCGCGGACGAAGATTTATGGAGGGGGTAAAAAGTCCACGTCAGCTGCAGGCTCGTTTGTGCCTGACAAGTCCGATGCGGGACAGGCAGACACGGTTGCAGCGGCTGCAGGGGAAAATTGGTTGGTTGGGGTTGGGTGTTGGGTTTTTCCTCCTTTGCCTTTTGTCAGTGAGGTGGGCTCTGCGGTCTTCTTCAAAGGAGGTTGCTGCCCGCCAAACTGTGAGGCGCCAAGATGCACGGTTTGAGGCGTTATCAGCCCACTGGCGGTGGTCAATGTGGCAGGCACCAAGAGATTTCTTTAGGCAGTCCTTGTACCTCTTCTTTGGTGCACCTCTGTCACGGTGGCCAGTGGAGAGCTCGCCATATAACACGATCTTGGGAAGGCGATGGTCCTCCATTCTGGAGACGTGACCTACCCAGCGCAGTTGGATCTTCAGCAGCGTGGATTCGATGCTGTCGGCCTCTGCCATCTCGAGTACTTCGATGTTAGGGATGAAGTCGCTCCAATGAATGTTGAGGATGGAGCGGAGACAACGCTGGTGGAAGCGTTCTAGGAGCCGTAGGTGATGCCGGTAGAGGACCCATGATTCAAAGCCGAACAGGAGTGTGGGTATGACAACGGCTCTGTATACGCTAATCTTTGTGAGGTTTTTCAGTTGGTTGTTTTTCCAGACTCTTTTGTGTAGTCTTCCAAAGGCACTATTTGCCTTGGCGAGTCTGTTGTCCATCTCGTTGTCGATCCTTGCATCCGATGAAATGGTGCAGCCGAGATAGGTAAACTGGTTGACCGTTTTGAGTTTTTATTAAAAGTTATTAAAAGTCCATAACAATCAAACTGAAATCTATCCACACAAAAGTATTCAAATTAAGAGAACATCATAATTGTAATCAAGTTAACTTAAAAGTATTAAAATGAGTTAAATAAAGAAAACATACTTGTTTAAAAATGTAATGGATTTCCCCTTTGCCTCCTGACACACAGACCTACAAACCTAACTGAAATTTGGAGGTTATGTACAATCTTGCACCAGTTAGGCTTGAGCAGAATCTGACAGGCTCTTTCTCCATCAGAATGGAGAGGAAATCCAGCAACACTGAGGTTAATGCCTAGCCCCATTTCAAAGTGGTGAAAATGGCATTCCAAATTTGCATAATTCTGGACTTTTGCTTTTATCCCAGCAGATACTGAGAACTCTGGGACATATGGTCACTCTAGAAAATGAATACAAGCAATTACAATCAATACATTAAATGCAAACCAGCTCAATGTGCCATAAAAATCCATTTATGAATTGAGTCTGAGTTACGAGATTAAGTGCAATCAGCAATCGAGAGGCAAACTGAGCTCAATATTGAGCTAGTTGTAGGATGTGCATTTTGTTCAGCAGTGCGGCTGGAGCTGCTGTAATGCAGTGCTACTATTAGTGTGGACCCATGGAGAGCAGGAAGCGGAGACACAGCACTCCCGTGGGGTCCAACTCCCTAGTCCGACTACCATTGGCTTAATGCAGGCCTGTTAAAGGAGCCAACAGTGGTTTTTATTTAAAATCCCAAGACCATAGGGTCTGCACCCAAGTTGGCGTACACACAATCGGCAATAGCCACAAGGGGTTCAGACTCCGGGGAAGCAGAGGACTAGCGCAGGGTACCAGGAAATGGGCAAACTACTTCCTATCTGAGAAAGAGAAGCAAAGACGATGACCCGTGGGATGGTGACCACGGCGGTGGACCAGTGAGGGGTTCTGCGCTTGAAGGACCCACACAGGCTGTTGGTAACTTAAGGAGAGGAACCTATGCATGATGAGGATTGCTGGAGACTGCATTCAAGGGATTCGCACCAGGTTGTGATCTGCAGGCGACTGGCTCAAAACTGGCTGAATTGGTACCAGATGTAATGATAGAGTGCTAGTGATCCTCCTGACCACTAGAGGGAGTTGGTGACTAGTTTGACCAGGCTCAGTTGGATTCAAGATGGATGCCTCCATATGTTCTTTAGCTAATAAAGTATAGTTGCTTTAAAAGAACCCAGATTTCTTTATTACAATTAAAGAAACATCACGTGGTACCAGGAGTGTAAGAAACACCAGGAGTGTGAATCAGTTGATAACATCAGTTGACAGCAGCAGAGAAATGAAAAGTGTAAAAGGCTCCTGACACTGTAAATTGCACTGGAAATGTCAACCACAAGTGAAAGTTTTTGAAACAATGATTCATGCCGTACCTTCAAGCCATTGAACTCGATAGCAAACCTGATGCACGAATGATTGCACTGCTACTTGTGATGTAATATTTTGGAGATGATTTTTGGGAGATAAATTGGTAAAATTAGAGTAGGTTACATATATACACACACTTTAAAGCGGATGTTATTTTAAATACTGAAGAATTCATATTCAATGACTTTACAGAAACTATGGAGAATGCTATGCACATTTCACAAGTAGGTGCTAATTGAAATGGTGTCATGAAATGAATAGACCATTGTGTTGAAGGAGTCAGGGGGTCTGTGTTGAACATTTTTACAGGACTTCTGACCTTTCTGCAAAGTGCTCACTCAAAGGTCATTGAGAGGTTTGTTTACCTAAACAAACAAATGGGAGCAGAAGACCAACTCCTATTGTTTGCTGGAGAAGGAGGGGAGCTTTGCAAGTGAGAGGGAGGGGGAGGGAAAGAGGGGGAAAGTGCTATCTGTCTGATGTTTCTCTTGGAATAAGTGGAACAGAAAGGAACTCTGTGCTAGCCTGAAAGAAATAGGTTATCATCTAGAGAACCCTGATGGGGCAAGTTTCATCAGCAAGACATTGAGGTGACTAATGGTGGTACCTCAGTTGTGGAAATCCTGGAGCAACAAATCTCTCTTTGCAAACCTACAAAGAACCTTCCTGAGCAGTAAACATTTACCTTTCGAGCAGCAAAGCCTGGTGAACTTTGTAAATGTTAAATTCTGTGCACAGTATAAGAATTGCCTGCAACCAGTGAACTTGGAAGAATGAGAAGTGAGATTGAACTGTGAGCCAAAGAACTTTTCTTAAATTTACACACACATTACATACATGTGCACTTAGAATTAGAAGAGGGTTAAGTTGGGTTAGTTAAGTTAATAGAGATAAGTTAAAGTTTGATTCTGTTTTCATGTTTAAAGATAATTGAAAACAACTTTTGTTTAAGTAACTATTTGTCTTGGTGAATGTCTATTGCTGCTGGCAGGACCTCAAGTACTAGAGATTTTCAATACATTTTTTTGCTATGGCAAGTTCAACAAGGTTAATTGAGATGTTTGATGAACACTATTCACCAAAGGAAAAAAATGAAATGATCGAGAGGAACATGCTGCAGGGATAGAGCTTTGATACTTTTTTTTTAATGGATTTGAAATTAAAAGCAAGAACATGCAATTTTGGATTGCTGCAATATTCAATGATCCATGATCAAACTGTGTATGGGATTATCGATATGAATATAAGAAAGAGTTTTCTGCAAGACGCAGAACTTACCTTAGCTGGAGCTGTGAAGATAAACCACACCAGTGAATTAGCTCGGCAGCACGTGAAAAAGTTTGGTGAGAGTGCAAAAGCCAGTGAAAACGAAGGCATAACCACAGCCATAGTGTTGGGACACACACACATAAACAAAAAAATTAGATATAGGAAACAACACAAAGATGGAGAGATATTCAAGTGCAAACAATGTAGCAACATGCACCAAAACAACGGCCAACATATGGAAAAGTCTGTAATAACTGCAAAGGGAGAATCGCTATGCAAAGCAATGTTTTTCCAAAGGGAAACAAAACAGAAGTGAAAGCATGCACACTGTACACACTATAGAAGAAACTGAACTCAGTGATAGATTTTTGTGGGCATGGTAATACAGAAAGATTCTAAACCAACAGACACCGAACATCCAAGCGTGAACAGAGTCAAGTAGGACAAGTGGATAGTGTGATTGCATATAAATGAAATAAATATTCCTTTCAAGCCGAACACAGGGGCAAAGGTCAATCTGATCCGTGAGTGCAACATCAGGGCAACGATAAAGCCATACATCCATGAAAATCTTGTACAGCTCAAAGCCTACAATGGACAGGTGAAAGTTAAAGATAAAGAGCACCACCTCAGGTTCACTACTTGGTGACAGAGCATGTAAAAACTGAAGTCTAGTCAAGAAGGTGTACCACATCAACCGTGTCAATGCACGGAACAGTGTAGAGGAAATATTGGATCAATTTCCAGACATATTCAAGGGGCTTGAAGTTCTACCATTCACCTGTAAGACACAGTTAAAGGAGCCAATAGTGCATGCCCGGAGGTGGGTTTCAGCACCATTAAAAGAAAAGCTGAAGCAGGATCTCTACTGAATGACGTCACTAAGAATCATAAAGAAAGTGGAGGAGCCTTCAGAATGGGTGAATTCAATTGTGTGTGTCAAAAAGAAGAAGGAAGCGTGGACTCAAAAGACTTGAATGTGAACATAAAGAGGGAACATTGTCAGATTCTGACCTGGGATTAAATTACAAGTGAGATGACTGGTTCAAAGTTTTTCACTAAATTGTATGCATCCCAGGGCTTCTGGCAAATAAAACTGCATGAAGGTAGCACAAAATACTGTACATTTAATACACCACTTGGCCGATACTCCTGTCTGTGGATGCCTTTTGGAATTTTCTCAGCTCTGGAAGTGTTCCACAGGACAATGGAGCACATCACAGAAGGCATAAATTGGGTACGTGTGTACATAACATGATCCTCTGGGGATCCTCACAAAAACAACACAATGAGAGGCTCATCAAAGTGCTACAATGTATATAGAAGTATGGATTAAATTTAAACAGAGAAAAATTGTCATTTGGTGTGAAGGAAATCATCTTTCTGGGAGATAAATGGTCAAAGGCAGGTGTGGAGCCAGGCAAGAGCAAGGTGAAAGCAATTTTAGAGATGCCCAGTCCCACTTACAAAAAAAGGCACATTGAGAGAACTGGTAAAGATCAATTTCATTGGTAAATTCATTCCAAACCTGTCTTCCAAAACAATGTACATCAGGAAGTTATTTCAGGACCAATGTGAATTCAAGTGGGCAGCCAACCACAGGAAGAATGGGGATGACTGAAGACCATTCTAACTACAGAACCAGTACTTTTGATGTTCTTTGACGCATCCAGAAAGACAAAAATAACTATGGACGCTTCAAAAGATGGAATAGGTGCCTTACTACTTCAGGCTGTGGGAGGAGGCCAGTAGCACACGCTACTGATGTCAACATCTAAATGTCAATATACACAGATCAAGAAAGAGAGTCTAGGTCTGATCTATGGACTCGAGAAATTCCACAGTTATGCATATTGGTCCACCAAACTTTGAAGTAGAGACAGACCACAGGCCATTAATTGTGATAATTAAGAAAAATCTCAGCGAAATGTCACCAAGAATCCAAAGTCTGATGATGAAGCTACAAAGTTATCACTTTGAGTTGGTGTTTTGAATTGGTGTTCACACCAGGGAAACTTATTGTGTTAGTTGATGTGTTCGATTAAACATCTCAAAGAAAGGGGGTGTAATTATAGAGTGCTAGTGATCCTCCTAACCACTAGAGGGAGTAGGAGACTAGTTTGTTCCAGGCTCATTTGGATTCAAGATGGATGCTTCCACACGGTCATGAGTGAGTTCTTTAGCTAATAAAGTATAGTTGTTTTAAAAGAACCCAAGTTTCTTTATTACAATAAAAGAAACATACACCAGGTATTGGAACTGGGATGTGAGAAGGTGCCTAGGATGCTGAAAGGTTCATAATCATATCAGAGGTACAAAATCCGGAGCTCGGGTTGCCAATGGTTTGGACTGGACTCTGTGTGGCTGCAGAGGCTTGCGGAAGCACTCGAAGCAAATCTATGGACACTCAGTGACTCTGGGGGAGGGGGGGAGGGGACTCTCTTTTGCTTCTCTTTCTTTGACTGTAAGAGGCACTTCAGGTCATTTCAGCTGATGGCGAATCTTGCAGCTGACAAAAAGCAATTTTAATTAATATGACACTTTTTATTACATGACAATAAATGGAATCTTGATCTTTTCAAGTTTGTACACAAACTTCTACACAAATGCACTGCCAAGCCTTGAATTCAAATCTTGATTTTAAAAATACATTATTTTAAGAGTGAGTTGATATTAATGATACAGCCAATGTGGGTTTAATCACAAAAACAAATGTTTTTAAGTCATTATATCAGATTACACCCATGAGTTATGTGATTTTAAATTGCTAAAAATAACCTTTTAAAAATTAGATATCTTATTATTAAGATATTGTAGTCTGTATTTGTTTAAAGTGTGTTCAAAGACTTTCCAAAGCTACATCCATTGGTGTTCTTGCACCCAAAAGGGCCAACATATTTCAGAACCTTTTCATGGGCCTGTCATTAGAAAATCCTATGGGTGACTCCCAAGCTTTGTAGGAAGGCTGGCTTTTCACAAGGGAACTAGCATAACAAGGATTTGTGATCAGCTTTTTTTTCCCCCTTGGACATTCCACAACTTGCCTGAGGCTATTTGTGCCAAAACAACAGTGAAATGGAGGGGAAATTTTAGCACCTGTCTGCTCAACAGAAATACCAACCTTAGCACACTGTAATTGCTCTATGTGTTCTTGTGTTTTTATGCAAAACAGCCATCGCAGCATTGAAGAAGTTACTATTTTGCACAACCCATCAGGTGGCAACCAGCTAAGAAGGGAGATAGATTACACAATGTTTTCAGCATTCTCACTAAATAAAGAATGTCACAAAACTATTGACCACCGCCAATGGGCTGATATCGCCTCAAACCGTGCATCTTGGTGCCTCACAGTTTGGCGGGCAGCAACCTCCTTTGAAGAAGACCGCAGAGCCCACCTCACTGACAAAAGACAAAGGAGGAAAAACCCAACACCCAACCCCAACCCACCAATTTTCCCCTGCAACCGTGTCTGCCTGTCCCGCATCGGACTTGTCAGCCACAAACGAGCCTGCAGCTGACGTGGACTTTTACCCCCTCCATAAATCTTCGTCCGCGAAGCCAAGCCAAAGAATTCATATTTGACAGAAAGTCATGAATTAGAAAATGTAAATGACTCTGTAATTTACAAATATTCTTTTATGTAATTTGAATGAAGAATTATAGTATAGTAAAAGGGGAAAAGTTAATCAGTTCTATTTGCTATATATCATACAGAAAATTATTGAAATAGTGTTTTATAACTTTGCACTTGACCAAGTACTGGTTTGCAGGGTAAAATTAACATTGAAGAAATGTGCACAACTTTGTTGTACAATGAAATATACAGTAAATGTGAATGTGGATCTGCACCATGACTACTGCAAAAGTCTGTCGACATTTGGAATAACTTACCAGGCAATTCCATTGATCCTCAGAGAAAATAGTATTTTTTTCTTTCAGAATGAAGAGTGGGAGCAGTTCTATTTTATGTAATTGCGTTCAGCCGATACCGTGTCAGAGTTGAAATGATCTGAATACAAAGAATTAATTATGTTTTTACAAAAAAACATCTGTTTGCCCAAATTTATAGAAAAAAAAACAAGTAAAGCCTTTATTCAGTAATTTACAATTTATTGGATGAAACTGAATGCATTATTGCAGTAGATGAATGCTGGGTAGACAGGCTTTCAGTGGAAGATTGTGAGAGAATGTTAAAAAAGCAATTCTCATGCACAGATTTCAGAGCTATCAAACAGGTTTAAAAAATGAGCACCTCACTGGGAACTAGCAAATGCCACCTCAAGTGCAGAGTGATGGAACCTTTTTTTACAAAGTTAGCCCAGTATATTAAAAGGGAAAGTGTTAACCAGTTCTATTTGAATACATATTATGGAGAAATAGTCCAGATGGAAGAGAGAGATGTTTGACTATATTGGGAGTAAAAGTCTGCTTTGTGGCTATGATTTCCTTCCAAATTATCTCACTTTACAGTTTACTGATGTAAAAACCCAGACTGTACAGTATTCAGACAACTTTATCTAATTCCTGCATGCAAGAGAGACAGAAGGAAGCCAAGGACACACCTTTGTAAGGATTAGCAACCTCATATACTTTAGAGAGATGAAAGCAGAGGTGCTGCTTCCATCTCTAATAGGGTTATACTCTTCACTGGAATTCATCACTGACCAGTCCATCACACATTCCACAACAAAAGCACAGAATACACATTTCAAGATAAAATTTACAAACTAGACTATGCCATACCAATCAAGAAAAATCCTTTCTACGTATTCTTGGTGCCTCTTCCAGTGCTTTTGGCTGCTCTGGTGCTCTGACAATGTCCCTTCCCAGTGGCTACAGCATGGGCAGTGGAAGTGCCTGAAGATGGACTTGGAGAGAGACCTTAAGAAGCTCTGGGTCTAGAAAACCCAGCTGCCTACTTCACCGTTCTGGGTTGGGCTGGCTGACAGCCACATGAAAAAAGGCAGGAACATAGAAAAGGCCTACCGACCTTGATTCCTGTGCTAAACAAGATGCCAAATTCAACTAAATTTCTTCTGCCTCTATTCCCTGCACATTCACAAGTCAACCTATCTAGAAGCCTCAGTACTACAGTATCCGTGAGTCCTTTCCAGGGATCAATCACTCTGTGTAAAAATAATTGTCATACACATCTCCTTTAAACTTACCCCCTCTCACCTTAAATAGAAATCCTCTAGTGTGTGGCATTTTCAACCTGGAAAAAGGATTCTGATGGTCTCCTCCATTTACGCTTTTCATAATTTTATAAAATTATTGCATGTCTGCCCACTTCGTCTGATGCTCCAGAGAATACAGGCTTGAATCAGACAGTATCTAGGCAATGCCAACCCAAACCCTCTGCTTCTACCCCTCTGTCCCACCCCTCAATTTCTACCCATCTATGCCAACCTCTCAGTTTCTACCCCTCCATTCCACCCCTTCATGGGAGAGGAGCAGAGAGGGGGGGTTGGCGGAGTGGGGGGGGGAGAAAACTTTCAAATGTTGCTGCATTCTTTCTGGAATGGTATGTTCAGATTACTCACAATACTCCTCATGTGGCCTCACCAAAGATTTGTATAGATGCAGCACCATTTCCTTGCTCTTGCAGGTAATGTCATGATCAATTAAGGTGGGCATATTGTGAAAGTGCAATACTGGAAAAATTCAACAAGTTAAACAGTGTATTTTTTACAGCAAGGATAAAGATACATAACCAACATTTGCCTTGAGCCCTTCATTAAGCTCAAAATGTTGTTTATATATCATTTAATTTGTTATATAAAGTACCTGCTGAGTTTCTCCAGCATTATGATTTTACTTCAACCATGGTGTCTGTAGACCGTATTTTACTTCTGAAGGCAAGCATATTATATGCCATTTTTACCACCTTACATGTATGTCCACTTTTAGAGAGCTATACACTTAGAACCCCAGTTGCTGCTGCTATTAAGAGTCCTGCCATTGACTGTGTATTTCCCCCTTACATTTAATCTCCAAAATGTGAAACATTTTACACTTGTCCTAATTAAACTCCATCTGCCCTTTCCCTGCTCATCCTCCACAACTCTACTAATATTTATGTCATCTTCAAACTTACTATCTACTTTTTCATACATTTTTTATTAATTTTAAAATACAGTATAGTAAGGGGCCCTTCCAGCTCACAAGGCAGTGCTGCCCAATTACACCTAATTAATCTACAACCTTATACATTTTGAAGGGTGGGAGGAAACCCATGCAGACACGGGGAGAACATACAAACTCCTTGCAGACGGTGTCGGATTAGAACTAGCTAGCACTGTAACAGCGAAGTGCTAATCACTACACTAACCGTGCTGCCCCAAACAACACAACAGAAATCCCAACACTGATCGCTGCAGAACACCACTTGTAATGGACCCTCCACCCATAATAACACATTTCCACCACTACCCAGTCTTCTTAGGGCCAGCCCATTCCAGACTATCAGTTCACCCTGGATCCCTTCAGCCTACCATGAAGGACCTTGTCCAATGCCTTACTTGTCCATGTAGACAATATCCATTGCCCTACCCTCATCTACCATCTTTGTAACCTCCTCAAAAAATTCCTTGGCATTGAACACAAACAGGTTTTGAGTGCTTCAAAAATTGGGCATTTAAATCCAACCTTTTCCATAACCTGGTTTATCATACTCCTCAGTAGATTACACTACCTGAACATCTCCTCTGGGACCTGATACACTTGGTCCAATCTTGGGAGATACCATATGAGAAAATGGAAAGGTTTAAAAATAAATGGATAAAGTACAAATATACATAGTTTCAGAAGCAAAATTAAAAACTAGTTAGTATTTAGATTGAAATTACCACATAAAAATTCCTTCTGTTCATTCCATATACTAAGGTCATTACGTCTTTTGACATTCTCCTTGGCAGGCTGCAGATTTTCTCACAAGTTATACAAAATTGTGACATATTTTAGCATTAATTCATCTGTCAAATTGTTTTAACCCAGGCTAGCATTCAAAAATGTGAAGGCCAAAGCAAAATCAAAACATCTCTTGTGGGAGAATGCTGTACAACATCTTAATAATTTAAGGCAAACTAAGTGACTTGAAGAAAAGCCAGGACAAATACTTCTCCAAAAAGGTGCTTCTGATGATGGGACACTCTGGGTCAGATTGAGATAGGCTTTGGAGCAGAGAAAGCAAAATTGACTGAGGAAATCACAAATTCCAAATGGTGCCTCCTGGTTCTCTTTCCTGGACCATAAAGCCAAAAGGAGTCAGCATATCCTCAGCTAATTGCATTTTGCATGTAATGCCCAGGCTGTCCTTTGTCACTATGCAGATATAAACCTCCATCATTCAAGGCTATAAAGTTGTACAACACAGAACAGGCCCTTCAGTCCCCTATTTCTATGCCAGCTACTTATTATCTGGGCTAACCCCATTTATTTGCATCAGGTTCTTAGCCTTCTCTGCCTTGGGAATTCAATGTCATGTGAGTATCTGCCTCCATCACATCCACAGGCAGCACATTCCAGACCTCTGCTGTTCTGTCCCCATCATAAATCTCATGCACCTCTATTCAGACATCTCTTGTTCTCCTCTGCTCAAGGGAAAGCAAACCCATTTATTCTTTCCTTTAACAGAAATACTCCAATCCAGGTAAAAGGTGGCAATGCAGATAGACAGGGAGGTGAAATAGGAATTTGGCACTCTTGAGGGCATTGATTACAGAGTCTACAGATGGTGCCTGACCCACTGAATTTCTCCAGCAGTTCATTATTTTAAATCCAGATTCCAGCATCCGCAGTTTCTTGTGTCTCCTATTGGCTATAAGCCCACCCTCAGCTGGACATAATGATGCCCACGTCATGATGTCACCCTTTCATATATATATAACCCTGTGTTTCAGTAGCCATGTTAGTCTAATAGAAGTAAAGCATCATGTCTCTGAGTCTTAATTGTATGAGTGCATGCACAACATCTCCTCAACTTAGACATGAATGTGGATCACAAGCATCCAAGAACAGCACTGATCAGAGTTGCAATCAGAAAAGCATCTCTACACCACTATCTTCTATTACAAAGCCAATTTTGTATTCAGTTTGCCAACCAGCCATGGAAAGCATGGAGTCTAACCTTTCAGTTCCAGATATCAAAGACTCCATTTAATTAAGATAAAGGTAATCAAGGTTCAACTAAAACCCCTCCACCTGGCACATATCCTTTGCAGACAGAGGAATTACTTTCTCCCCTTCCAAACTGCCTTCCTTAATTAACCTTGCCAATGGAACAGGAATTTTGATGAGGGAGTAGCCCTCAGACAAATTTATGAAAGACCTGAAGATAAAGGAGCAGCCTCTTCATTCCTTTGTGCCTGTCCATCATTCAATAAAATTATCGGATATCTTTTATATCAGTGCCACTTTCTTCTACTAACTCCATTATCAATAGTCCCGCTGCTTAATATTTCTGTTTATTAAAAGTGAACAAAGTAGAGTATTCAAGCAAATAGTCTTTTTAATAACAAACAACACTCAGCTAACAACATTGGTGGAAATAATAATGTTACAAATTTTGCAGAGTTTTAAATGCACATACATCTGATGTTATACAAGTAATCAATTTACAGGTATATACAGTTAAAGTCTATAGTATCTTAATTAAGCACAAAGCACTATTATGGACCAGGAAAAGCATGGAGCGGAGACACGGTACTTTTCAACAGATTTGTGATTTAACGATCCTAAATGTACTGTACAGCCTTTAAAACAGCCTGTTTAAATGCTGATTTTATTTATTTTCAAAAGCTTCTACAAATCACAGAAGTCCAAGCCCAAAATGGTGGCACCCACACTTGGGAGTGAACCATGAGAGCTTCTGGACTTCAGAAAATCAATGGACCAGTGCAAGTCACTAGAAGTGGGAGAACAGCTGAGAAGGAAAAGCTGAGTGACAACTCAACAGGGAAGGTGACTGAGGCAGAAGACCAATTATGGATTCAGCACCTGAAGGACCCACAGAGCCTCCTGGCTGCTGGTGACTGGGAATCAGATGCCAGGATTGGATTTTGAGAAGGTGCCAAGGGCTGAAGTCTCAGAAACTGAAAGCTTCTTCATTGTATTGGAGGTTCAGATCTGCGAGTTTGGGTCTGCCAATCGAGCAAACCACAGACTCACGTGTCTCTGGAGACAAATTTAAATGTAAAAGTTCAGATTTATTATCAGAGTACATTCTTGACATTACAAACAATCCTCAGATTCTTTTTCCTGCGGACAAGACAGAATGATTACTTATTGGTAGTGCAAAAAACTGTTCTCAAGAAGATATATCTACATGTAAACAAAATGTAGAGAGAAAAAAAAATCAATAAAGTGCAAAAGTCAGGGTCCTCAATGAGTCTCTGATTGAGTTTGTTGCTGAGGAATCTGATGCTGGAGGGGCAGCAGCTGTTCCTGAACCTGGTGGTGAGAGTTATGGCAGCAGCAAGAACAGAGCATGTGCTGGGTGGTGTGGATCCTTAATGATTGCTTCTTCTCTCCTATGGCAATATTGCTGTAGATGTTCTCGATGGTGGGGAGGATTGTGCCTTTGATGTATTGATGTATGTGTGTACTACCTTGTGCAGGGTTTTCTGCTCAGGGATACTGGTGCCCCCATTTCAGGCCATGATGCAGTTGACATGTGTTTCTTCGGCATGCAAAATGATGAATTTTATGTATTATTATATTGTATTTTAGAACATGACAGTAAAGGAAACTTGAAGTTTCTAATCACATCAACCAAATTACAACTTAAACAATTCAAAGTGTGCAATACTCATGCTGATAAATTTAAGCAATGATTTCTCCAAAAGGTTCAGATAAGAAATTTCACATTGTATATTAACATGCAATTTTGACTCTACCTCACCAGGAACAGTTTGTCACATACATTTCTCAACAGCAACTGGAATTTAGACTAATATCTCATTAACTGCTTCAGCAAGTGCACCATACAGACCAATATCTCCAAAATAAAAACACTCAACTCATGGATACCCATACATAAAAAATGATCTCCCATAAATAATATTAAATGGAAAAGACCAATTCATACAACTTGTTTCTCATTTCTCTGCACTTTTAAAAGCATTGTCATATACCTTGTACAATGTACCTATGCACCAAAATTTTTACTTATTACAGCTGAACAGATATTGTGGTTTGTTTAAAAAATGTGTATCTTAAAATTACATACACATGCAGTGTACAACAGTGGTCAAGTGGGAAAAGGTTTGTGAGGTGTGGAGGAAATATTAGCATTAGAAATGAATTCTTACCAAGTCCAAGATTTCAATTCACTGAAGGGCTTTACATGGTGAATTGTTTTCAATGCAAGAAGTATTGTAGGAAAGGGAGGCAAGCTTAAAGCATAGATTTGGACGTGGAATTATGTGATTATGGGCATGAGTGTAACTTGGTTGCAGGAGGAGCAGGACAAGCAGCTTAATGTTCCAGTCTTCCATTGTTTCAGATGCAATAGAGAGGAAGTGATGGAGGGGGAGGAGTGGCATTGCTCATCAGGGAAACTATCACAGCTGTGCTCAGGCAGAACAGATCAGAGGGCTCATCTTCTGAGGCAATATGAACAGAACTGATGAATGGGAAAGGTATGACCACACTCTTGGGGTTGTAATCGACTGCCCAATAGTCAGAGAGAATTAGAGGAGCAAATTTGTAGAGAGATAGCAGAAAAATGCAGGAAACAAGGTTGTGATAACAGTGGATTTTATCTTTCCACATATTGATTGGGACTCTCATACTTTAAAAGGGCTGGATGGCTTGGAGTTGGGCACATGTGTTCAGGAAAGTTTTCTAAATCAATAGAGGTACCAACTGGAGAGAGTGCAATACTGGATCTCCTATTAGGGAATGAGACAGGACAGGTAATAGAAGTATGTGTAGGGGAACATTTTTAGTCCAGTGATCATAATGCCATTAGTTTCAAGTTAATTATGGAGAAGAATAGGTCTGAGCCTCAGGGTGAGATTCTAAATTGGAGAAAGGCCAATTTTGAGGAAATGAGAAAGGATCTAGAATGCATGGACTGGGATAATTTGTTTTCAAACAAGGATGTGCGAGGTAAGTGGAGGACCTTCTAATATGAGATTTTGAGAGTACAGGGATTGTCCGTTCCTATCAAGATTTAAGGTCAGGTTTACAAGCATAGCAAACTGTGGTTTTCAAGGGATATTAATGATCTGGTCCAGAAGAAGAGAGAGGTGAATAACAGGTAAAGGCAACATGGAACAAATAAGGTACATGAGGAGTATATTAAAAAAATGCAAGAAATATATCAGGAAGGCTAAAAGAAGACATGAAGTTATTTTTGCAGATAATGTGAAGGAAAATCTTAAGGAATTCTAAAGTTATATAAAGAGCAAAAAGTTAGTAAGGTGTTAAATGGGTCCACTTGAACATCAGAGTAGTCAGCTATGTATGGAGTCAGAAGAGATGGGAGAAATCTTAAATTTATTTTTGCATCAGAATTTACTCAAGAAACTGGCACAGAGTCTAGGGAAATAAGGAAAACAAGCAGTGACATCATGGAACCTATACAGATTAAAGAGGAGGAATTGCTTGCTGTCTTACAGTAAATAAGGGTAGATAAATCCCAAGGGTCCAACAAGATATTCCCTTGGACCTTGAGGGAAGTTAGTGTAGATATTGTGGGAGCATTGGCAGAAATATTTAAATTGTCCTTGGGCATGGGTGAAGTGCTGGAGGATTGGAGGGTAGCTCATGTTGTTCCATTGTTTAAAAGTGGCTCCAAAAGTAACCCTGGAAATTATAGGCAAATGAGCCTGATGTCAGAAGTAGTTAAACTACTAGAAGGTGTTCTAAGAGATTAGATATACAAGTATTTGGAGAGTCATTAGGGATAGTCATTAAAGGTTTGACTTTGGAAGGTCATACTTAAACAATCTTCGAAGAGGTTACCAGGAATGTTGATGAAGGAAAGGCTGTGGATGTTGTCTACAAGGTCCCACATAAGAGAAGGAAGGTTCAGAAGTTTGGTGTTCATGGTGAAGCAGTAAACTGGATTTGGCATTGGCTATATGGGAGAAGCCAGAGAGTAGTGGTGGATGATTGCTTCTCGGACTGGAGACCTGTGACTAGTGGTGTGCCTCAGATATTGGTGCTATTTATATCAATGATTTTGGATGATAATGTGGTCAATTGGATCAGCAAGTTTGCAGATGAACAAACATTAGAGGCCCAGTGGACAGTGAGGAAGGCTTTCAAAGCTTGCAGAGAGATCTGGACCAACTGGAAAAATGGGCTGAAAAGAAGGCAGATGGAATTTAATGCAGACAAGTGTGAGTGTTGCATTTTTGAAGGACAAATCAAGGTGGGACACACACAGTAAATGGTAGGGCACTGAGGAATGCGGTAGGACAGATGGATCTGGAAATACAGATGGATAATTTCCTGAAAGTAATGTCACAGGTAGATAGGGTTATAAAGGGAAAATTTGGCATATTGGCCTCCATAAATCAAAGTATTGTGTATAGAAGTTGGAATGTTCTAGTAAAGTTGTGCAAGATATTAGTGAGGCCAAATTTGGAGTATTATGTGCAGTTTTGGTTACCTAACTACAGAAAATATATCAATAAGATAGAAAAGTACGCAGAGAAGATTTACTAGGATGTTGCCTGGAACTGAGTTACAGGGAAAGGTTAAACAGGTTAGGACTTTATTCCCTATTCCCTGGAGCATAGAAAATGAGAGGAGATTTGATAGATATTTAAAATTATCAAGGTATAGACTAGGGTGGCTATTTCAACCTTACCAAAATGGAAGATATGCAGGGTCAACAACAGAAACTCTCTTGGGGGGGGGGGGGGAGTGCTGTTGTCACACTTCCCCCTCATCGCACATGAGTGCAAGAAAAAACATGGCCATGCATGCTTCGTTTAATGGGCAAGTGCCTTTCTGTCACTTAATTTTTCCTCTATTTAGGGGTGTAGTGCCTAAATGGAGGGCAAATGAACTCCAGACGGAGGAGAGTGGGCTCAAAAGCAGGAATGACTTGCCTAAAACCAGACATTTGGCCACCCTAGTATAGACAGAGTAAAAGAGGGGAGGCTTTTTCCACTGAGGGTAGGTGAGATACCAACCAGAGGTAAAAGGGGAAAAGCTTCGAGCGAGCATTAGGGGGAACTTCTCCACACAGGGATTAGTGGGAGTGTGCAATGAGCTGCCAGTTGAAGTGGTGAATGCAGGCTCAGTTTTAACATTCAAGAAGAATTTGGACAGGTACGTGGATGGGAGAGGTATGAAGGGATATGTACTGGGTGCAGGTCGGTGGGATAAGGCAAAATAATAGTTTGACTAGAAGGGCTGCCGGGTCTGTTTCTGTGTGTAATGTTCAGAGGTTCTAAATACAGAAATAAAATGTTGGAAATAATTGATCAGGCAGCATATATTGGAAAAGAGATAGGTTAACATATCCAGGCATACTCACACCAGATAGTGGTGATAAAAGATCATCAACACCCACCATCAACTGTCTCTGCAGGTACTGCCTGATTTGACCAGTTGTTTTTAGGATCCTACACTTGGAGGGTATAGATTGTTTCAAGCAATGAACAATGAACCATTTTTTGAAAGATAAATCCAGATTATAAAAAGGCTGTTTGACATTAACTCAAAGGAGATTATTTAAAGTTTTTATGCCAGGAAGAGCCGGCCCTATGAGGCCCTTCTCTTACCTAATCCACTTGGGAGCTGCAGAAGGACAAAAAATAGACATGTAGCAAAATTCCACAATGGTGGAGGGAATAAAACTGCAAAGTTTAAAATGTGTATTTACTCAAGAGAGCAGGAGGCTGATGCAGTCCAGAAGTTTGAAAAAAAACCATGTGGTGTCATAAGAAGATGAACAAGTGAGTGGTTGGTGAACTCTGTCTAAATTACAATTATAAAGCAAAAAGAGTACAATTAAAATTGGTAACTAACAATATTATTGTGAGAAATAGAGGTACCTTCACAGAAATTGCTCGAGACAAAAATTGAGAACAAAGAACATTTATTATACAACAATGCAAAGTTGAGTGCTTTCCCCTTACCCTGGGAATATACACACACACTGGGGCTCACGCAAATTTTATACAGTTTATTTCAGTATAGAAGTACCCTCCCCCTTACATTCTTCTGCCTCCTGGATGAGTTTGGCATTGGGTAATCCTGTCTGCCTACGTGCTGTTTCTGTGAACTTGGAGGACCAGGGGGTATCCTGTCGGTGTCCCATCATGTCATTGTCCTCATTGTCCTTATTCACAAACCTGCCTTTTTTCTTATTCACACCTTCCCGACACTCAGGGGCTACTAACTTTTCTTATATGCAGAACTTGCTAATTCTGTCTAAAAGGCTAGAAGACCCTTATCTTATTCAGACTAATTCTACTTCCTACATTCTAATATCTTTCTTTTCTTTGGCTTGGCTTCGTGGACGAAGATTTATGGAGGGGGTAAATGTCCACGTCAGCTGCAGGCTCGTTTGTGGCTGACAAGTCCGATGCGGGACAGGCAGACACGGTTACAGCGGTTGCAGGGAAAAATTGGTTGGTTGGGGTTGGGTGTTGGGTTTTTCCTCCTTTGCCTTTTGTCAGTGAGGTGGGCTCTGCGGTCTTCTTCAAAGGAGGTTGCTGCCCGCCGAACTGTGAGGCACCAAGATGCACGATTTGAGGCGATGTCAGCCCACTGGCGGTGGTCAATTGGCAAGCACCAAAAGATTTCTTTAAGCAGTCCTTGTACCTTTTCTTTGGTGCACCTCTGTCACGGTGGCCAGTGGAGAGCTCGCCATATAACACGATCTTGGGAAGGCGAAGGTCCTCCATTCTGGAGACGTGACCCACCCAGCGCAGCTGGATCTTCAGCAGCGTGGACTCGATGCTGTCGACCTCTGCCATCTCGAGTACTTCAACGTTAGGGATGAAAGTGCTCCAATGAATGTTGAGGATGGAGCAGAGACAACGCTGATGGAAGCGTTCTAGGAGCCGTAGGTGATGCCGGTAGAGGACCCATGATTCGGAGCCGAACAGGAGTGTGGGTATGACAACGGCTCTGTATACGCTTATCTTTGTGAGGTTTTTCAGTTGGTTGTTTTTCCAGACTCATTTGTGTAGTCTTCCAAAGGCGCTATTTGCCTTGGTGAGTCTGTTGTCTATCTCGTTGTCGATCCTTGCATTTGATGAAATGGTGCAGCCGAGATAGGTAAACTGGTTGACCGTTTTGAGTTTTGTGTGCCCGATGGAGATGTGGGGGGGCTGGTAGTCATGGTGGGGAGCTGGCTGATGGGGGACCTCAGTTTTCTTCAGGCTGACTTCCAGGCCAAACATTTTGGCAGTTTCCGCAAAACAGGACGTCAAGCGCTGAAGAGCTGGCTCTGAATGGGCAACTAAAGCGGCATCGTCTGCAAAGAGTAGTTCACGGACAAGTTTCTCTTGTGTCTTGGTGTGAGCTTGCAGGCCCCTCAGATTGAAGAGACTGGCATCCGTGCGGAACCGGATGTAAACAGCGTCTTCATTGTTGAGGTCTTTCATGGCTTGGTTCAGCATCATGCTGAAGAAGATTGAAAAGAGGGTTGGTGCGAGAACACAGCCTTGTTTCACGCCATTGTTAATGGAGAAGGGTTCAGAGAGCTCATTGCTGTATCTGACCCGACCTTGTTGGTTTTCGTGCAGTTGGATAATCATGTTGAGGAACTTTGGGGGGCATCCGATGCGCTCTAGTATTTGCCAAAGCCCTTTCCTGCTCACGGTGTCGAAGGCTTTGGTGAGGTCAACAAAGGTGATGTAGAGTCCTTTGTTTTGTTCTCTGCACTTTTCTTGGAGCTGTCTGAGGGCAAAGACCATGTCAGTAGTTCCTCTGTTTGCGCGAAAGCCGCACTGTGATTCTGGGAGAATATTCTCGGGGACACTAGGTATTATTCTATTTAGGAGAATCCTAGCGAAGATTTTGCCTGCAATGGAGAGTAGCGTGATTCCCCTGTAGTTTGAGCAGTCTGATTTCTCGCCTTTGTTTTTGTACAGGTTGATGATGGTGGCATCACGAAGGTCCTGAGGCAGTTTTCCTTGGTCCCAACAAAGCTTGAAAAACTCATGCAGTTTGACATGCAGAGTTTTGCCACCAGCCTTCCAGACCTCTGGGGGGGATTCCATCCATACCTGCTGCTTTGCCACTTTTCAGTTGTTCGATTGCCTTATATGTCTCATCCTGGGTGAGGACCTCATCCAGCTCTTGCCTTAGGGGCTGTTGAGGGAGCTGGAGCAGGGCGGAATCTTGGACTGAGCGGTTGGCACTGAAGAGAGATTGGAAGTGTTCTAACCATCGGTTGAGGATGGAGATCTTGTCGCTGAGGAGGACTTTGCCATCTGAGCTGCGCAGCAGGCTTTGGACTTGGGGTGAGGGGCCGTACACAGCCTTTAGAGCCTCGTAGAAACCCCTGAAGTCGCCAATGTCCACGCTGAGCTGGGTTCGCTTGGCGAGGCTAGTCCACCACTCATTTTGGATCTATCTTTATCCTTATCCTATTCATACTGGCTTTATTCATTACACATATATCCATACTAGTTTCCTCATATTAGTTTTACTCATCTCTCACATTATCAACTGGACTTTAAAAAAAAACCCTCCTAAAATCTGATTGAGTAACAAGCTCATTGAATGGCTATGTGAAACGTGGGATTGGCAGAGCAGATGCACCGAATGGAGGTCAATGAGATAGAAGGCACAAACCTTAAGGTTTGAAGTAGATTAAACTTCAGCGATTGTAATACATCAGAGATGGTGAGGTTGTTTCTTCTAATGGAGTTATTCCAGAATCTAAGGGTGCAGTCCCGTGATTAAAGCTTGCCTGTTTAAGACTGAGATGATGATAAATGTCTTCTCTCACACTCTTCTTGATATTTGGTATCCTCGACTGCATAAAGCTGAGTGCCAAGTCATTTTGGATAGGCAAGTCAAGAGTCGAGATGGATTCTTAGAGGTTTTAAGTATCAGACAAGAAAATGAAGCTGTCCACATTAGCCATGAAGGAGTGGGCTCGAAGAATGAATTGTATTTTGAACTCTAACTCCTCAATAACCATGGATTTGGTGTGGAGCTTTCTAACCTTGAGTGAACAAGGTGAAGCTGAAGGAACCCAGCGATCAGGCAGCATTGATTGATAGAAACAACGCTTAACACGTCGGGCTGTCAACCCGCGCAGTTTACTGCCCATTTCTGTCCGTGTGTGGACACTGCGTGGCCCGCTGAGTTTCGGCATTATTGTGTTGTTGGGCACTGCAAGGACAAAGACTGAAGGGAACAATAGGCTTTATTGTACATAAGTTTGGAGCTGGCCCGGATCCAAGCTAGGGAAGTGCTGGGAAGGGAGAGGTGGCTCGACCTTTAGGGCCTGGGTCCTCTAATCATGCAGTCCAGGGGAGAGTGTCATCGTGGGGCGGGCCAGCCCGAGCCTTTACCAGCCAACGAGTACATATAATCCATACCATTTTTATTAGAAGTTTCTTCACAGGCCTGCCTTGTTCCACCAGATCGGCTACAGTTCTGCCTTTCCAACCTAAACCAACAGGTGGCAGCAAGTGTTTGAACTTTGATTCACCATTGAAAGAGGGGTGAGAAACAGCCCGTGCTGAACTCTAGTTCTCTTGAGACATCCGTCGATTGATTTCGGTCTCCGTCGTTGAGGTGTGCACGTTGTCAAGGTGCAATTAAGTTGAGGCTGAATTTTCTGGGACCTCGTAAGCAGACGGTGGCCAAGTGGTGAGTGCCAAGGCTCGAAGAGCGCAGCGACTGCAGACGGAGTCGCACCTCCTCCCTCGCCTTGGTCCGGCTGCGGTGCGGTGGGACGTGCGGGGATGGGGCGGTGACGTGCCGGGAACTCCGCGCTGGGACCAACTCTCGGCCTTTCCATCGCTGCTCTCGTGTCTGGAGCGGTCTGGCATCTGTTCTGCCCCTGCGGACACGAGAGGCGCGACTGCGGAGATGGCTTGGAAGCGCTGAAAGTGAGCTGTAAATACTGCTGGCAAGTTGCAATTTCCAGTGGGTGGAGTGGATTCATGAAAATCGCGGGAACACTGAGGTCGTGGTGACACCCGTGCTTGGCAATCGAATTGAAGCGGCTTCTGTTTCAATGCTGCTCGCTGTAGACCATGTTCAAATACGTCCCAGCTGCTCTCCTCTCATTTAAAAGTCTCCGCTTGCATTCATCTAAATACTTCAACCTGCGAGAGTCGAGCCCCTCTTCAATTCTCTGCCCAACCACTCCACCAATTGGCAGTTTCATCCTTTACATATGCAGACTAAATGTTAACGGGAGTGAGAATGCTCTACTTTTCATACAATGCAACCACTGATTGCCCCCTGGTCCAAATGGAGAGCCAGCACATTGTGTTCTGATGAAACCAAACTCCGCCTGGGCGAGGAGAGATTGGAGAGAGCAGGAACTTGCAGACCCTTCTTCAACTTCTCAAACTGCCAACTTCGTAGAATGCTGCCATCATGATAAATGTTATTGGTGCCAAGGCTGGGGGGGAAACACCTCGTTATTACTGTTCAATATGAATTCAATTAATATATTAAACTTTTAATTGTGTGTTGGGACGCATTCTGTTGATTGCATTGTAAGCACATAAATATCAGAGCAAGAGTTGGCCCTTTGGCCACCTCTGATCTATACGGTGATCAAAACTGTACCCCATATCCCTGGTCATAACCTGGTTTTATAAAATGCAATTAAAGCAGTTTTCCTCTTGTAATAAGGCTAATCATATCGTTTCCCTTCATAATTATTAGCTGCACCTGCTTTAGGTGACAGACAGTCCTTCTGAATTCTAACATTTCCCAATCTGTCACTGTTTAACAGAACCAGGCACTTCGGCTCACTGAGTTGCTGCCAACCATCAACCACCTACTTACACTAATCCTATATTAATCCCTTTCTCAAGTTCAAATTTATTATCTGATTGAACCTATACAACCTGACAAAACAGTGTCTCTCTGGACAAAAACACACAAAATCCAGTGTACATAAATAATCAAAATAAATCTATAAATATTTGGGATGATTGTCTGCGTTACAGGATACTGTATCAATCTCACATCCTGTGGGAAGAAGCTATTTCCCAGCCTGGCAGTCCAGACTTTTGATGCTCCTGTGCTACCTTCTTGATGGTAGTGGATGGTAGTGGATGATGCAAGGGGTCTTCTGTGATTCCTTGTGTCCTCTTTAGACAATGCTTCCAATAAATTAGATCAGTAGAGGAAAGGGAGATCTCAGTGGCAATTTTAATGATCTTTTGTATAGACTAATGTTCTGATGCTTTGCAGCGACCATACCGCTCAATGATCCAGTCAGACAGGACACTCCCAATGTCCTGTAAAAGTTTGTCAATATGGAGGCCAATAGCCTTGTCCTCCTCAGCCTTCTTAGGAAGTGTCGGTGTTGCAATGCCTTCCTGACTAATGAGGAGTTGTTGTTCATCCAGAATAGATTGTTCCTTATATTCACTCCAAGGAACTTTATGCTCACCACTTTTTCCACCAAAGAATCATTGACATTTAGTAGAGAAGTCCTTTGTCTTGTCCACGTTGAGACGCAGGTGGTTGTTCTTGCATAACTTTGCAACCATTCAACCTCCTCTCTGTAGTCCAACTTGTCATTG
Organism: Narcine bancroftii; assembly: GCF_036971445.1. NCBI lineage: Eukaryota > Metazoa > Chordata > Chondrichthyes > Torpediniformes > Narcinidae > Narcine > Narcine bancroftii. The sequence goes on from NC_091469.1 coordinate 418,785,675, forward strand.
TTGCTGGTGAGGCTAACAACTGTTAAATCATTCACAAATTTGATGATTCTATTAGAACAGAATCTGGTAGTACAAGTCATGTTTCAGCAGGTGAACATTAGCCCTGAGGTGTGTCAGTGCTTAGTATGATGGGGTTCAAAGTTTTGCTGCCAAAAAGAAGTCCAAAATCCAGTTGCAGAGAGGGGTGTTGAGGATAGTTTATCTACCATCCTCTGAGTTATTATTGTGTTAAACACTGAGCTAAAGTCAATGTATTAAAGCCTGGGATATGAGGCATGATTCCCTAGGTGGATCAGAACAAAATAGAGGGTCAGAGCATCATCTATGGACAGGTTTGGACGGTAATCAAATTGGAGCAAGCCCAATGTTACAAAAAAGATGTGCTTTGATGTGTTTATCACCAGCCTCTCAAAGCACTACATGATCATAGACATCAGTGCTGCTTGGCAGTAGTCATTTAGTCCAGTTACCATCACTTTTTTGGGCACTGGGATGATGGTGGCTCCCTTGAAATCTGTGGGACAAAGGACTGCTGCAGTGTAAGGTTTAAGATGTCCGTTAAGATCTCCATCACCTGGACTACACAGCCCTTCAGCATCTAGCCAGGTATGTTATCTTAACCTGCTGCTTTATGTGAGTTCACCCCGGATAGGATCTTCCTCACTTCAGCCGCAGCTACATAGGGTGTCTGTTCTTCATGGAGAAACAAGGCTTTCTTTGATGTAACCTTGTTTTTCTCATCAAACCATGCATAGAAGATATTCAACCCTGTCAAAAAGATAGACGTCATTGTCACTGACCCAGAAGGTTGACTTATCGTCAGTTACGGTTTGAATACCCTGTCACGTGTACCTTGTGTTGTTATTGTCACACAGGGGTCTGTGGATTCTCTGTGTATACCCAAGCTTTGCCTTCCTGATGCATGCAAGAATTCAGCCCTTGCAGATCTTAATTCCATCTTGTCTCTTGACCTGAAAGCAGCGTCACAAGCTCTGAGTAATGCACGAACCTCCATGATTAGCCATGATTTTTGATTTACCCTGGCTGTATAGCTTTTGATCATTGTGGCATCCTCAATACACTTGCTTATGTAACTAGTCTCTGTGCCCATATTCTCATTGACATGATCATGTAGATGGCTGTCTCCATGAATGCACTCCAATCCAGGGTTTCAAAATAGTCTTGCAATGATGCTGTGGCTTCCTCTGGCCAAATCCTGATCTCCCTGTGAACTGGTTTGATTTGTTCTACCAGTGGGCTGTATCCACCAATTTACAGGATGAGTATCCAAGGTGGGGACAAAGGACAGCCTTGTATGCTCCAGGCCAGGGACATTTGTGTAGATCAGATCCAAGATATCCTCTCCCCGATTGAAAAGTTGACATGTTGTTGGAACATCGGCAGGAGGGTTTTTAAATTGATGTGATTGAAGTCACCGGCAATAATCATGCAGCCTGAACTTCACAGATGACGCTCTTTGAATGCTTGCCCATTATCAACATTATAATCAGCATGGACTGGTGTGATTAGAGTGGCTGTAAATTCTCTGGGTAAATACAATATTAAGAGTTCTATCTCTGGTGAGCCTTTACTACAGAAACACTAGTTGTTGTTGATGTAGTGCTCGATTTCCCTCCTCAGGTCTTACCAGAAGCAGCTGCATTTCTGTATGCCTGAAAGGAGATAAGGCCTTCTGCTGGATAAGCCAATCTGGAGTGGATTTTTATTCTACGATATTATCATTAGCTCCCTCCCATTCTACCACTCACCCACATACTCAGGGCAGTTTTACTGTGACTATTTAACTTCCCAATCATCGTGACTTTGGGATGTGGGAGAATATCAGAACACCTGGAGGAAATCAACACAGTCACAAGGAAGAGATGTAAACTGTATACAGCAGCACGCGAAGTCAGGATTGAACCAGGATCTTTAATACCATGAGGTGTGATAATCAGGCCCTGCGATTTATCATCTTTCACTCCCATTAATTCTTCTACCTCTTTATTTCACTATTAATTTATAATGACTAATTTTTTTTTAAAGTTCTTCTTTTCATTAGATATCATGTCCTCAAGTATTTCTGGAAAGTTAACTATGTCCCCTCTTCCATGAAGGTAGAACCAAAGTGTTTATTTAATTGCCTTGCCAGTCCTTTGGTTCCACACTAAATTCTACTATATCAGCGTAAATTCAGTCATGTCATGTTCCTCTATTTTTTCTTGAACATTAAAAATTTATCAAAAGAGATGTACACATTTTTATTTTTATGATAATGGAAGAATGAAGATTAATTTATTTACTCTAAGAATAGATATTTGCAGATAAAAGAATAAACAAACACTACTGTTGCCCTGCTGATTAACCATATTAGACTGAGAGTTGTGATTAATAGGCTTTAATCGCCATAAAACATCAGCACATCTCACATTTTGCTGGCCCGGTTCCAAGACATGTACTGAGGGAAGGATTTGGGTGTCACAGCCTTTATAAGGATTCTGAGGGGAGGAGTCACAGGTGCATGGGGCAGGCCACCCCATATTGTACATTCATACAGAGAGTGTCAATAGCTATACAGTGGTTCCACCACATTCACCCCTTTTTAAAACTGAGTCCGGCGGGGTGAAGTGCATCAACGACCTTTATGGACTCAGCCTGTTCAGGGGCAGGCCGGGAGTCTGGTGGCTGCGGAGGGGTTGTGGGGGGGGGGGGGTTCAGGGATAATAGGACCGTGGGGTTGCTTGGTCCGTGGTTGAGGTGGGGTAACGGGTGGAATTAGTGGGGCCAGGTGGCCAGTTATGTCACCTGTAGTTGTGGGTGGAGGTACTGATTGGTTAGTCGAGGGGTCCCCTGCATGCACCAGGTCCCAGATGGAAACCGTGTCTTGCTGCCCATCCTGATACTCCATGTAAGGGTACTGGGGGGTTTGCATGGAGGAGGTGGACTTCTCAACCAGGGGGTCAGTCTTGTGGCTCCTGGTATGCCTCCAGTACAGAGCAACGCCAGGGATCATCAGCCAGGACAGTAGTGTGGTTCCTGATGCCAACTTGCTGGGGTAGGAAAACAGCCTTTCATATGGAGTAGGATTAGTAGCGGTACAGAGGAGGGACATGGTAGCATGGAGTGCCCAGGGAGGACTTCTTGCCATTGGACAACAGACAGGCCTTTAGACCTGAGGGCTAGGAAGATTGCCTTCCAAACAGTGGTGTTCTCCTTTTCTACCTGGCCATAGCCTTGGGGGGGGGGGGGTTATAGCTCATGGTCTTGCTCGTGGCTATGCCCTTGGTCAGCAGGTGCTAGCATAACTCCTCACTCATAAACAAGGATCTCCAGAACTGTGGATATAGCAGGGTTATTTGAACAGAGTAAACAGGTTGTAAAGTGATTTGATGACTGTGGTCACAGGGGATGGTGAATGGGAAGAGTGAATATTCATCAATAATATTGAGTATTCCAATTGGTGGAGAGGAAAGGGCTCTTAAAGACAATACTCAGGTATTCGAAAGGGTGGGTGGCTTTAATCAGGTGAGTTTTCTCTGGCTGGTAGAATTTGGGTTTGCTTTCGGTGCAGACCAGGCAACTGCGGGTCAGTTCTCTGATGTCCTCATCTGAGTAAGGGAGGATGCAAGTTCTAATGAAGTGGTAGAACCTGGCGATCCTGTGGTGGCAGACGTTGTTGTGGAGAGCTTGGAGATGGTTTAACTGCGCATTGACACATGTTGCTTGGGATGAGCATCGGGGGGCTCGTTGAGCTTCCCAGGCCAGTACATGATCACGTATGTGGATAGCTCAGTTCTTTACCTCAGGATCTTGTCATTCTTAATCTTTCCCCGCTGTTTGTTATTGAACATAAAAATGACTGCATGTTGGTCAGTCAGCAGGATGAAAGGTTTGCCGACTAGGTAGTGCCTCCAGTGGCACCCAGCTTCCTCTATGGCTTGGGCCTCCTTCTCGATAACTGAGTGCTAGATTTTGGGGCCCTGAGAGTATGGGGACAAAAATGCCACGGGCCTATCTGCCTGGTTTAAAGTGGCTACCAGGACAAAGTTGGATGCATCGCTCTGTACCTGAAATGGGATGCATTGCTGCCCTGGCGATATCACCCATGATGCATGTGAACACTGCTTGGGTTCTTGCTGACTGGGGGGGGGGATGGGAGGCAAGGCAAGGTGGTTGTTTTCACCACAGGGTGGGCTTTGTATAATTAGGGACCTACTGGGCGTAGTAGGAAAGTAACTCTAAGCACCTTTTCAGGGCCTTGAAGTTGTGGGGGAGTGGAAGTTCCAGCAGGGGATGCAAACAATCAGGATCAGGCCCAATGACACCATTCTCCATCATGCAACTGAGGATAGCCAGATGTGAAGTGCTGAACATGCAATTCTTCTGGTTATACGTGACATTGACACTTCTGGCCATCTGGAGAAATTTTGATAGAGTGTAGTGATCCTGCTGGTCATGGTCGCAGATAGCCACATTTTCCAGATAATTGATGACTATCCAGTCCATCTCCCTCTGGAAGTCAGAGACTCCATTGGTTAAACAGAAGGAGATCTGGAAAAAATGGAGGAGGTGGATGTCTGCCTTGAAGGCAGTGCATGGGCTGAACTCCGGGCGGATCGGGAGTTGGTGGTAAACCGACTTGAGGTCGATGGTTGAGAATTCATAGTAATGGGTGATCTCGTTCACCACGTCGGCAATGTGGAGAAAGGGGTAGGCATCCAGTTGGGTAAATCACTTTATGATCTGACTAGTCTATGACCGTGTGGTGTTTCTCTCCGCTCTTAACTACCAGCACCTGTGCTCTCCAAGGGCTAGTGCTGTGTTCGATGATCCCTTCAGCCATGTTATTTAATTTCTGCTTTAGTGAAGGCCCTATCCCTGTGGCTGTATCAGCTGCTCTTGGTCATGACAGGCAGGGGTGAGGTTATCGAACAGGGGCTGCGGTGGGACCTGGAGGGTAGGCAGGCTGCAGGAGGGGAGAGGAGGGGAGGGCAGGTAGTTTAAAAATTGATAGTTGCAGATCGTGAAGTGGGGGGGGGGGGGTGCATCAAAATTCATTTGGACGCTCTTGAGTTGGTACTGAAAGTCCAGTCTCAGTATGACTAGAGTGCAGAGTAGTGGCATAATAAGTTTAAAATTCTTGTATTTGGTGCCACGCATAGTCAACGTCATGGTGCAGCTGCTGTGGATCTCGGCCGAGTAGGATTTGGAGGCTGTTGTAACTGTGCCCAAAATGTTTGGGCTGCATGCGTAGCTGAGGAATCCAACTCCCACTTTGAGTTTACTCAGAGAATTAACAACAAACACACCCGAACTCTCTTTACTTTTTTTTTTCAAAAAATGGAGTGAGCTATTTGTAGAAATTTACACAAGCTTGACTTCAAGGTGCAAGACAGTCTCGTGAGCCATTCAGTTGATTGATGGCTCCAATGGTAACACCCACTCCTGGCAACTGTGGGTCGCTCTTATTAGGGCATCTTAGCACATCTCCCTTCAGAGCTGTATTACTCAGACTTGGCTCTACTTGGAAAAGCTTTACTTGTTTGCAAACTCTTTATGAAGTTCGTACGGGTTCCCGTAGTGCAGCAGGTAAAATCTCGTTTTCCTGCGATAGTTGTGCTTGGTTGGTCACTGGTTTCTATAGTTCAAAAGTCTCCATCAGAGCATCCAAGCTGAGTTGCTCTGATGTCTCAGCAAGGTTACATTCGGTTGGTTGCAACTGGTTGGGATGTCTAATCCAACCTGCATATGCTAGAGAACCTCCCCAATCTTCCTCAGGATTCTCCCAGCTGCCACTCATCTGACTTCACCCTTTAGTCTCACACCAGCACATGTTGTCCATCCTGAAACATTATTTGTTTTGATCCATGCTGGTGTTTGAACTGTATTTCCACATCCAAATCTCTGCGTCCAGGTTCTGACTTTTGTGGGAAAATAACTTCAAATGGTGCTCTAATTTTCTTACCGAAGATGTTTTCGGCAGGCAAAGTGCCACCAGGAGTTTGTGGGTTTGGAGTGATCCTTTAATTTAACAAGAATGTCTGCAGAATCTCCTCCATTGGACCCTCCCGTTGGCTTTGTGTTGAGCCTGTTTGAACGTATCCACAAAGCGTTCTACCTGACCATTGGAGGACTGTGGATGGTATGGAGGTGAATGAATATGAGTGATGCCATATTGTTTGCAGACTTGTGTCTGTCTTGAATTGTGTCCCATTGTCTGAAACTAATGTTGCAGGAGTACCAAAATGATTGAATATGGACTTGAGTTCCATAATTGTAGCTGATACTACTTTGATCTCCGGCCATTTGGGTAGGCTTCCACTATGATTAGATAGTACTCCCCATTAATTCGTCCTCCTTAGTCTATATGAAGGTGATTCCATGGCCCGCTTGGATGTGGCCAGGAATGTAAATTTGTCTTGACAGGGAATTTTGCAACCAAGGTACATTGGATACATGACCATGTCAGTTGTTCAATCTGGTCATCCATCAGAGGCCAATAAACAGCTTTGTGCAAGTGCTTTTCCTCGATTTGTTCCAGGATGTCCCCTGTGAAACTGTTTTAGGATTGCTGAGTTTGTGGTATCACAATTCTTTCTGCAAACAAAAGACAGCCATTAGAGATTGTTAATGATTCTCGTCTTTTAAAAAATGCCTGAATTTCCATTCTTGGACAAGTTTTTGGCCACCCTGTACGATGGTAACACATTATCTCTTGAAGAATGTCATCTTCACTTGTTGCTTGTCTGACACTTTCTGCTGTAACCGGCAGTGAGATAATAACATTTTTAAATATCTGATTGGCCTCTGCCTCTACAGAAAGTTCCGCGACAAGAATATCTTCCACCTGTTTCTTGTTCACTAACGAGTTGCGACAATGCATCAGCTTCTCTGATACTTGTAGTTGGCAGGTATTTAATTTTGCAATTATACCCAAGAAGCATAGTTGCCCATCTTTGCAGTTGGTTCTCCGTGTAAATTGAAATTCCTTTCTTTGAACCAAATACTGCTAATATTGGCTTGTGATCTGTCAGAAGAGTGAATTGCTGTTCATAGAACATTTTATGCAATTTCTTCATTGTAAAAAAAATTGCTAGAGTCTTCTTTTCAATTTATCCATGGTTACACTCTGCGGTGGTTAGAGAGTGTGCTGAGTGTGCTATGGTCTGTTGATTCCCATCTGGGAATATGTGAAAAATGACTGCACCCACCCCAGACTGTGATGTATCAGAAGCTACAACAATCTCCAAGTTTGGATCGTAGTGGGTCAAAAGAAGGTTTGAATTTAGCATTGTCTTAATTTGATTAAACAACAATTGGTCCAATTCCATTTGCTACCCTGTGTAAGAAGTTTGTTGAGTGGATCACAGAGTTTATGCATCTCCAGCAGAAATGAACTATAATGACTAATAAAACCCAAGAATGAACGTAGCGTGATCATATCTATAGGTGTAGGCATGTACCTGACAGTATCAGTGTTTTGTTGTTCTGGCCACCGTCTATGTTCGTCAATGATGAAATCCAGATATTTCCCTCACCTCATGAAAAATGTGCATTTTTCTAGATGCACTCAAAAAACATAGTCTCTGACGCAATCAAGACGATCAAGCAATTCTTGAGTGTGTGCTCCCATTACCAGGGTATCATCTGCAACTCCTAGAACACCATTCAGCATTGTGTCTATGATCTGTTGAAAGATAGTTGGAGAAGTCTTCACTCCGAATGGTAGACGTGTGTATCTGAACAGTTCTCGATGCATGTTGATGGTGAGCAATTCTCTGGATTCAGCATCAACCTCTATCTGTAGATATGCCTCTGCTAAGTCGATCTTCACAAAGCATTTGCCACCATTCAGCTTCATGAAAAGGTCATCAGGCAATGACAGTGGGTATTGATGGATGTCCAATGCTGCATTCAGACCAGTTGAAAAATCAGCACACAGATGTATGGATCCATTCGATTTCTTCAACACCATGATAGGTGCAGCCCATGATGAATAGTTAACCTGTTCAATTACTTCTTCAAATTGCAGCCATTCCAATTATTGCTCCACTTCTTGCAGTGCTGCGTATGGGACGGGTCGTTTTGGCTTGGCAGAAGACAGAATTTCGCCTTCATTTTAGTGCACCTTCGGAAAATACAGTTGAAAGGCATTGCTTTAACTATACCAGCCACTCTTGTGCTGTATTTGTCACTGTTGGACAAATATCATTAAGTGGGCGGTCCAGTAGGTTCAACCTTTTGATCCAGTCAAGGCCTATGAGATCGAGGTTAAGACATTTTACCAAATAATATGATCCATTTCCTTCTGCACCGTTAAAGCTGACGAAACAGTCAACTTTGCTTAGCAACTCCAGGATCCCCCCCCCCACCCCAGAAGTGTTCCGTGTCGTGTTTTCGGTTGGAGTTGCCTCTGGCTGACCAATCTGTTTCCACCTCTTCTTTGATATTGGGGTAATGTCAAACCCTGTATCAATTTGAAGCCTCACTGGGATGCCATTAATGTGCACTTTCACATACTTCCTGCATTTGGCATTTGCCACCTTGAAAGTCGCTTTGATTGGTTTCACTTTTGTGCATGAAACTAAGTTATTAGGTGTTTTCCATCTGCCAGTTCTACAGCATTTTGCTTTATGTCCCTGCTGTTGGCAATTACTGCAGCTCTCGGCAGTCACGAGCGTAGTGCCACTCATTGCAATTCCAACAGGTGTTGGTCAATTTGGCTGGGCAGGCCTAGCTTTTATTTGATCTAGTGGGGTTTGCTGGCTTTACTGTCTGGACACTGCTTGAAGATGGGTGTGCTGCTTCCACAATTTTACTATTGTGTTTTAAATTAATTAAGCACCATCTCAGACTCCTGCTCAGTCTTTGCCAGCAACCACGTTCTGAGGTCTGCATCTTGGTGCAGCTGCATTCCCGCTACAGAGACGAGCCACTTGAACTGGTCTTCAGTCAGTGTAGAGAATTTAAAATGCTTGCACCTTTGATTTACCTTACTTGTGTATGCCACGAAATCTTCGGTAGCTTTCTTGGTCGTTTTTAAACCGAATGTTGAACAGTGATGTTTGTTCACTGAATATTTCTGCCATTGTATTTCCCTGAAACTGAGCTCCTTTGAAAGTTTTGGCAGAATAAAGTTTATGTAGCACTTGTGTTTTCGAATGCCTAACTTCCTCAACAACAGCCTAATTTTCCATGCCTCAATGAACTTGGAAAAGTCTATTGAAAACTAGTCTTCACACTTTTTTTTCCAAGTTTCAGAAGTGCATGACTCTGAATCATAATTAAATTCATTGATAGAGTTCATTAATATGTCTGCAGAATTTATTTTAACTGCAGGTTCACCTTCCTCAATGATTGAAGCTCCAATGGATATTTTTGCTGCCAGCTGGTCCATTAGCTTCACTTGTATCAGTTCAAAACTCTCTTGCTGTCATTTGAGGTCAGTCTTGAGCTGTTCCATTGTTACTGATATTTTTCTTCATCCTCATTGCCAAAATACGTTGTAACTGTGCCCAAAATGTTTGGGCTGCAAGCGTAGCTGAGGAATCTAACTCCCACTTTGAGTTTACTCAGAGAATTAATGACAGACATACCCAAATACTCTTTACTTCCCTTTTCAAAAAATGGAGTGAGCTACTTATAGAAATTTACACAATCTTGACTTCAATCTTGACAGTCTCATGAGCCATTCAGTTGATTGGTGGCTCCAGTGGTAGTATCCTCTCCAGGCGACTGTGGGTTGCTCTGATTAGGGCATCTTAGCAGAGGCCAGGGCAACTTTACACTTTGCTGGAGTCACTGTGAAGGACTGGTGCTGTACAGTGCCAGGGTGAATTAAGTTCTCCGTGCTCCCAGTTTCAATAGACAGTTTGTGAAGCCAGTGTTTACCTCGATGTCACTCATGGCCCTGGCTAGCTGATGTGGGCTGTCCTGGTCCAGGCCACTGTCTGGCCACTGTCTGATTCCCTGCTGTAGTACTGGTTCGGAGGCACCCCCCCCCCCCCCAAGATGGCTGCCCCCATGCCGCACACGCAGTGCTGCTCCTCACTGCTGGAAGTGACATTGGAAGTGATGCCATCCTGGTTTGCTGTTCCCATGGTCCCACCGAGCTGTACCCCGTGACCGGAAATGGTGCCAGAAGTGACGAAGTCCAAGAAGGCAGTGGCTGCCGGTTGCACGTGGCACTGCTGGAGGAAGGTTTGGACCTACGTACCTTCCTCTAGTATCTCTTCTGCAAGCGGAATATGTCATGTTTCAGGTCTGGCAGCTCTTATGAGGATGTTTAGTATGGCCACAGAAGTAACACCTCAGGAGCTCGATGGCAGTGGTGACCTGGGACCCCACGTCCCAAGATGGTGGCACCCTTGCTCCCCACGTGGTGGCCGCATTTCCAGAAGAGAAAACCTCCGCAATTAGCTACACTGACTCGAGCAATTTGGCCAGGTCTATGGCTCTCTGCAGGCTTCGATCACCTTTTTCCAGGAGCCTCTGTCGGATGTCATCAGACTTGAATCCAGCCACACATGAATCTCATATCAGTTCTTCTAAGTGGATGGCAGCAGAGACATCTCTGCAGCAGCAGACTCGTCCCAGCTCCCACAGGACCTGCATGTATTCGTCCATCAACTCACCAGGCGCTTGTCTATGACTGCCCAGAAGGTACCTGACATAGATGACATTTGTTGGGGTCCAATACTGTCTCTGCAGGAGTTCCATAGTGACCAAGTTAGTATTGTGGTGGCCAACCAGTGCAAAGCATAGGTCCCATTTATTTTACTCACTCTACATGTCATTGTGTCTCATGAATGCATTGAGACAGTGTTGCCATTGATCAAATTTGATGGAGGCCTCTGGGTCTTTGGGGTCGGTGTCCAGTTTATCCGCACGTATTGTCTTGTCCATGGCACAAAAATTATAGTGATTAAATTGTTGCCTTATCAATTAACTACATTTAGCTGAGAGTTGTGATTAATAGGCTTTAATCACCATAAAACATCAGCGTGTCTCACATGTTGCTGGCCCAGTTCCAAGGCAGGTACTGAGGGAGGAGTTTGGGCATAACAGCCTTTATGGGGATTCTGAGGGGAGGAGTCACAGGTACAGGGATAGGGTAGCCCATACAATACATTCATACAGGCAGTACCAATAGCTATACAGTGGTTCCACCACAACCACTAAATGCAAACTGTGGGTAGGTAACAGAGTTACCAGTGTCCTTTGGGGTTAACTTAATCAAAAGGAAAAAACAGTAGCACGAAGCAGAAAACAGGCCAGTTAAGTTGATAGGTTGAAAAGCTGTCTCCACTTTTGTGGATGCTGACTGATCTGCCCTATATTTCCTGTTGAGTACTTTCTTATTTGCCATATATTTATGAGGAAACCATTTGTAGTCATAAACGCCTTCATTTACAGTCTATCATTCCCTCTAACAATTTTAATCAAAGACGTGCACGATTAACTCTGTGTCTCTTAGCGAAGAATTGCTTCTATGCCGTCACCTTGTATAAGTGAAATCCATATGATTCACTCTGAGGAAAAATGTTTCTAAGAGCAACATAGAACAAACCATGTGAAAGAATTTTAAACTTACACTGACTGAATACTGCAGATAGAAATGGGTTGTTCTAAAAAATGTAATACGTAGAACCATACAACATTACTGCACAGAAAACAGGCCCTTCAACCCTTCTAGTCTGTGATGAACTGTTATTCTGCTTCATGCCAACTGACCTGCACCCAGTCCATAGGGATCCATACCCCTCCCATCCGTATACCTGTCCAAAGTTTTCTTAAATGTTAGAATAAAGCCTGCATTCACTATTTCAGCTGGCAGCTTGTTCCACACTACAACTACTCTCAAAATGAAGAAGTTCCCTCTAATTTTCCTGCTAAACTTTTCCCCTTTCACCCTTAACTCACTTCCTCTGGTTTGCATCTCACTTAACCTCAGTTGAAAAAGCGTACTTTCATTTATTCACTCTATCTTTACCCCTCATAATTTTAAACACCTCTATCAAATCTCCCCGTATTCTTCTACGCTCCAGGGAATAAAGCCCTAACCTGTTTAACCTTTCTCTGTAACTCAGGTCCTGAAGTTCCAGCAACGTCCTAGAAAATCTTGTCTGCACTCGTTCAATTTAATTGATATCTTACCTGTAGTTAGGTGAACAAAACCACACACAATACTCCAAATTTGCTCTAACTAATGTCTTTACAACTTAACTATAACATCCCAACTCCTAAATTCAATACTTTGATTTATGAAGGCCAATATGTCAAAAGCTGTCTTTACAACTCTACTTACCTGTGACACCACTTTCAGGGAATTATCTATCTATATTCCCAGATCCCTCTGTTCTATCACACTCCTCAGTGCCCTACCATTAACCATGTATGTCTTTTCTTGTTTTGTCCTTCCAAACTGCAACACCTCACACTTGTCTTCATTAAATTTCATCTGCTATTTTTCAGCCAATTTTTTTTCCAGCTGGTCCAGATCCCTCTGAAAGATTTGGAAACTTCTCTCACAGTCCACAACACCTCTAATCTTAGTGTTATCTGCAAATTTTCTGATCCAATTGACCACATTATCATCCAGATCATTGATATAAATAACACCGATATCTGAGGCACAGGCCTCCAATCTGAGAAGCAATCATCCACCACTACTCTCTGGCTTCTCCTATAAAGCCAATGTTGAATTCAGTTTACCATATTCCATGAATACCGAACTTCTGAACCTTCCTGACTAACCTCCCATGTGAAAACTTGTCAAAGTTCTTACTAAAGTCCACATAGACAACATCCACAGCCTTTCCTTCGTCATCTTTCCTGGTAATCTCCTCGAAAACTGAGATTGGTTGAACACGACCTACCATACACAAGGCCATGTTGACTGTCCATTATTAATCCCTAGCTATCTAAATACTTGTATATCCAATCTCTTGGTTTAGTTTCAGAGCCTTTTTTTTAAAACAATGTAACAATGTGATCTAATCTTCAATCTTCTGGCACCACATCTGTGGCTAAGGACATTTTGAGTATTTCTGCCAGAGCCCCAACAATCTCTACACTAGTATCCCTCAATATCTGAGGGAATATCTTGTCAGGCCCTGGGCATTTATCTAACCTTGTTTGGTTTAAGACAGCAAGCACTTCCTTCTCTTTAATATGTACAAGTTCCATGACCTCACTGCCTGTTTTCCTTACTTCCCTTGACTTTGTGCCAGTATCCATAGTAAATGCTGATCCAAAAACCCCATTTAAGATCTCTCCTATCTCTTCTGGCTCATACATTGCTGCCTTCAACGATCAAGTGGTTAGCTCAGTTAACATGAGGTTAGCGCAAAGTTATTACTGTGCCAGCTATGGGGACCGGGGTTTTAATCCCATACTGTCTGTAAGGAGTTTGTACGTTCTCCCCATGTCTGCATGGGTTTCCTCTGGGGTCTCTGCTTTCTTCCCTCAGTTCAAAAAGTACTGGGGGTTATAGATTAATTGGAGGTGGTTGGGTGGCATGGGCTCATGGGTCAAAATGCCCTATTACCGTGCTATATGTCTAAACTTTAAATTCAAGGGGAGCAAATTTTTTCCCTTACTATCCTTTTGGTCTTGATATACTGAAGGTGTAGAAACCCTTAAGATTTTCCTTCACATTGTCTGCCAAAGCCTTCCTGATTTCATCATTATTTTTTTTTCTTGCATTTTTTATAGCCCATAAGTAGCTCATTTGCTTCTTGTTGCCTATACTTGTTAAACACCTCTCTCTTCTGAACCAGATCCCCAATATCCCTTGAAAACCAAGGTTCCCTATGCCTGTTAACTTTGCCTTTAATCCTGTCAGGAGCGTACTCTGGACTCGATAAATTTCACCATTTATCTACCACGTCCTTGCGGGAAAACAACTTTTTCCCACGTGCAATGAACTATTAATACTAACCATCTGATACTCTCATATTCATGAAACAATATTAATTTATATATTTGTATAGATAAATACTTGCCCTGCATATGTATCGTTTTGTTTCTGTGTGTTATGTATGGTGGTGTGTCTGTGTGTTTTGCACAAAGAACTAGAGAACACCATTTTATTGGGTTGTATTTGTGTGCAACCAGATGACAATAAGATTGACTTTTCATATTCTTAGTGTCATATTCCTATATACTGTACATTTAATTATGAAACATGGTATTGGTAACCATTTATTTTATCACATAGCATCTTTGCCACTGTCTACTCCTCATTATAGTTGTCATAAAGGCAACATGCATTGGGGTGATATTCTGTTTTTGCAGCAAGGATCTGACTAGAAGGGCTTTTCTCACCATCAGCTACTCGGTCACTGTGCTTGTTAGTGAGTTCTTGCAGTGAGGCATCCTGACAGATGATCTGGACTGGCTGTTAGGGAACCACCACACACAGTATCTTTCAAATTCTTGTCCCTCAGTGACTGCAGTATGAAGTTAAACAAGAAAGTCTGCAGATGCTGCTATCTGTAATATAATCTATGCTGACCACTGCCTGAAGAACTTGTGATCAAAAATGTTTACCGAAGAAATTTTTCCACAAGGGATGGATAACCTAGAAATGTCCAACTGACTGGAACATTGCATAGCAACGGGGCTAAACCCATCTTGCGCAACACATGAGACAGGAAGAAACTTAGTACATGAAGTCCTTGTACCTTGGTTTCATGAACAGCCTGATGTAGCCATATGTGAAGGTGGTCATCAGGATGAGGGAGACTTTGGATATGTACAAATAGGATAAAAATTCCTTGGCTTTGCTGTGATTTTAAATATGGGGAATCCTTGCATTCATGACTTCTGCTCATGACCACATTGAACCACTGGTTAAGAGTCACTATGCATAGTTTTATTTATGATGTTTAGGAAGATTTAGAATTGCCCTCCTACACATTAGTCGCATGTGTTCATTTCATGTACAACTTCTCCCCACAGTTGTTATTATTCCATCTCTCGCAAAACAGTGAATCCACAATATTTATCCCCGTGTAAGAGGCTTTTGACTTTCATTTCTAGGTTGTTCACTCACACGTGAACAGTCTCCGCTGCCTTCTGTAGTGCACAACAGTGATGCTGAACAGATTCTAACTCTTTATTTTTCTGTGCACCTTGTTAGCCTAATTCTCCTGCAATTTTGTACGGGTCTCTCAAGAGAGACACCATAAGCCAAACAGGTCCCTCCATGACTCCCTTCTGTCTCTGGAAATCCTGATTCTCAAGGAGGGACGCCACATGGGGATCCAGCCTGTCGATCAAGTCATGCCACCAAACAGCTGAACCCCTGGCAGTTGTCAGTCCAGCCCAGGATTTTATATTCCAACGCTAGTGTTCTTTTATGAGCTGTGGGTCATGTTCTGCTATCCCTGTTTGTGAGCAGTAAACAATAACGCGTGGGTCCAACAGGACACCTACATGCACACTCGTTAGCACAATTTTCCACATGGTTAATACTCCATGTGTGTCCAACTGAAACTCTTTAAATGCTGCTCACAGTCGCAAGTGTTTGGGAAAGTATCAGGTTCAGTGGGTTCACAGAGAGACAAGTCTGAATACAAGGGTTACAATCAAAGGTCGCTTTATTGAACACATGGGAGATAACAGGGAAGACGTCAAATGAAACTTAATTATTCTACCCCTAAACAACTATATAGACCTTTACATTGACCTAGATTGGACTCTGATACCAGTGGCCACTTATCTTCTACACGCTCGTGCACATGTACACACTTCACAGACAGAGACTTTCAAACACACTCCCATGTTCCAATATCAACTGTGGTGCAGCTCTCTGCAAACACTGATCTTTTGCAGCATGACAGCTCAGCCTAAGTGTCATACACACCTTACCCATGACTCTTCCAGTGATGTCCACAGTAGGGACCTAGCTTGGACCATGAGGCAGAGAGAAAGAAATGTTCTATGCTTTGATGTTTTATACCATTATGAGCTAGGCATCTAGCCACTGATGACCCTAAGTATTTTAAATGAGCCAACAGCAAAGTGTGCACTAATGGGTGGCCAGAGTTCAACCTTGATTGGCAGGTGGTGCAACTTTTGAATAAGTTTCAGACAGGGAGGACACGTGACCTTCCGCAATCCACAATGTTCCGGACAGAGAGGCCACATGTCCTCCACAATCTACATATAACATCCTTCTACTAATGACAGATTCCAGCATTTCTCCCCATCCACTGATGCCAGGTTAATTTGGTCCATGCCTCCTGATTTTTCTCTTTCCTTCCTTTCTTAAAATGCAGGATTTCATTTTCTGCCTTCCAATCTGTGGGGACCATTCTAGGATCTGTGGAAGTTTGGAAGAATGCATTTCACCATCCCCATAATCAACTCCTTCAAAATCTTAGGATGCAAACCCACTAATTTCTCCACTAGGTTTTTTTTTAAACCAATCCCACTTTTTTTTCAAATCTTCATTCACTCCAGACGTTTTCCACTATTTTCTGGAAGTTTTCTGCCTTTTTCCTGTGATTAAAGACACCAAAAAATGTTGAATTGAGTGGCAATTTCCTATTAGCCAACATAACTTCTGAGTAGGCAAAGAATAGCTGGAGGGACTCATTAGGTCAGACAGCATCCATCTTAGTCTTGATGAAGGGTTCAGACCCCAAAAAAGTGGATGACCATTTCTACCCATGGATGCTGTCTGACCTGCTGTGTTCCTGTGCTAGTCTGTGTCTACTGAAGATTCCAGCATCTGCAGCTTTTGTGTTTTTCTATCATTTCTAGTGTTCAAATTCTAGGGGGAACACCTTAACATTTCCTTAAGCTTTCCTTCTTGCATAAAAACAACTAAGAGTAGACATTCTTGCAGTTGTTTTTATGTTTCTGGTTGGATTACCCCAGTGTTATTCTTCCCATTTCTTTATCAATTGTCTGGCCCTCCTTTGGTGAACTCTGTCCAGACATTAAATAGAGAAGATCAGGTACCTTGTTTCAGGTGTTTACCGCCATGACATAAGGAGGAGTTTTCCTACTATCCCTGGCCAAAGTTATCCGGTATTGGATGTGTTGCACGACCGTTTATGGGAATTTGCAGCGTGTAAATTGGCAGAATACCACTCAAAATGGTGATTCCGTGAAAGGAGATCAGTAAATTTAAGTATTTCCCACAGATACATTTGAAATCACAATTTCTATCAATAATTGCAATTGATCATTGTCAGAAACACAAATTCTCACAAATGAGTCTCTTTAAGATCTGTGACACCACAAGCTTTATTCTCAAGTCTGCAGAGTTGGACTCAACCTGCTTCTTGCCAAGTCGAGCCCTGATACATACAGTGCATTGTTTTTTATACAATTTGCTTGTCCTTCGGCATCTCCACTACACTGCTTTAATTGGTTAGTTTTTGCAGAATCATCCTGATTACTGTTAGTCACGCACACCACGATCATTCATGACCTCTGCTCACACCAAATTCTGTTTTTCACTCTTTATCAATCTTTGGCTCCTGCATGTCTCTCTGTAGTTAAATCTGTTTTAGTCTGTTGTAACATTTTCCAGCTAAACTCTAGTGGTTAGCCCCCTTTTATGACTAATCATCACATTTTAACTTAAACCCTTTTTAACCCAAATTCTCCATCTATAACAATCATGAAAACGGGCTTTATTTGAATAAAGTTACGTTCTAGTTTAGAGTGTGCGTGCTTCCCGGAATAGAATTGTTACAGTGTTCACAAATTGGGGTTGTGTTGGGCACCGTCCTTAAAACTAAGCTTTTGGAAATGTAACGTTGCGGCTCCGACACGGGTGTTAACTTGATCACTGTATTTGGTAATGCAATAATATCTTTACGGAGTCGGTCCTGAAAGCTTTTTAGAATTCATCAACCGTTTTGTCTGGTTTTCATTAATTGAATGGAAGAGGAAAGGATGATTTAAATTCTGCCTGTCCAAAATTATATTAGTGAACACTATCCATATTGAGAAAAGGCTTTCTCCTTAATTGCACAGCTATTAATTCTAGAATAAAACGGTGAGGTTGAATAAATCTGATTGAGTTGATGGAGCAGATCAATAAGCGTAGTACTGTATTCCAGAGCGGACCTTTCTCCGGAAGACTGACAAGCTCCGACGCCTGGTAAGAGCCCTTCTCCTTTAGACTTAACCGACCAATTATCAAGGAAATCAAGACCGATGAATGCGCTCTGGGATTTCCCGAGTAAAGCCCCGTGTTTACACGGTCCAGATCAATTTGTTGCAGGAAGGGCTGTTTGATCCAAAGACTCAGCATTAGGAAGGAAGGGCCGGTATCTGTCGTTGCATTGCCGAAAATCAATAGAGGTAATGGAGGCAAATACAATCAAATCCTGCAACTGTTAGAAAAGATGATGAATTAACTTAGAGAACATTCAGCTCCGGTATCTGTCCCATATTCTTGAAGCACATTTAGCTTTGGGAATCTCACGCGGAGCATCAACATCGCTTCAGGGTGGTGCCGACCGTCTTTATTTGGTTTAAAACTATCCTTGTGGAGTAAGGCGTGGGATCTTTCCCCTATTTCATGGAGTGACGTTAACGCAGGTTGTTGATTGCTGGTATAGTGGGATAGCTGATTCGAAAGATGCAATGCGATCTGCTAAGGTGCTGAGACATTCTTGATTGCTTGTCAGCGCCCAGACTCGAGGGAAACTAGTCGACTTGAGGCATTTCTGCTTCGTATTACTTTCTTTGACGGCAAGAAAAAAAAACCCCTGCATTTTGCATTCAAAGTAGAACTACATCTATGAAGACCTCACCCGATATTGTCCCAGCCGCCTGGATAATTTAGGCCATATGCGTCAGTAGAGGGTGAATTAATTGGATTGGCATTGAATTTGCAGACTGAGCAATGGGATCCTAACAAAGAGGGACTTTGAGATCGAGCCCACAGAATTAAATGATCGAAACAGGCAAGTATTGTGGAATAAAAAGTTCCATAAAACAATTGTATGGCTCTTTAAAAACCGCTATCGTTTGCTTATTCAAATTGTAATCTAACGTTTCACCTAAATCCATAATCCATGCTCACAGCGGTTCTCAACCTTTTCCTCTCCACTCACCTCATGGACTCGTTATGTGCACGGTTTCAGAACTCCAAAGGAAATGGGCCAATGACAATTTTTCTGAAGCAAAATATTTCAGTAACAATTGAGTTTAGTGGAGTGATTCTTCCCACCCCCATACCGCACCTGAAGTAATTCCTGACAGAGCCCCGCTGGCATGGGGATAACAAAGTGGGAAGTGAGTGGAAAGAACAAGGTTGAGAACCGCTGTATGGACAGGCTGAATGGGTTGTCAATTCCCATTGCCACAATCTGAGAAGTTGCACGGGGATTTTAAATGCTTCAATCTACGCGATCTTGAAGAAAATAAAGTAAAATAGAACACCAACAGAAAAAAAATCGAAAGGGCGTCCACCTCGAAATGTTTTGTCATTTTTTAAGGAACCAACGAGAATTCGGAGTTGACAGGAATACAATAATTTGTATTAGAGTTCGAGTTAGCAGAATATGCTGTTTTAGAGAATAAACATTTGTAAGTTTTTTTTTTGAAGATGACTAGAAGGCCAATCTGTATTGGAGTTAAGATTAGCATGCTCGATATGTTTTATTGGGATTGGTTTATAGTATGCGGTATTGATAGAGGAGACATTTATAATGGTGAATGGGGGTGCTATCTACACTATCTGCATGAGAGAGATAACTATTAGGGCTCCTTACGAAACGGTGATAAATTGTAAATTGATGCGGCTTATACTGGGGTTGTAATGTACTGGGGTTGTAATGTACTGGGGTTGTAATGTACTGGGGTTGTAATGTACTGGGGTTGTAATGTACTGGGGTTGTAATGTACTGGGGTTGTAATGTACTGGGGTTGTAATGTACTGGGGTTAGTGTTGAGAGGTCAGAAATCTGACTGGTATTTTCATTCCTGGTGATTGGGGTTTTGAAAAATAAACCTTTTAAAATTCGCAATAAAATGGCAGGTGTACATTTTCAGTATTACGTTTTACAACCAGGGAATGATTTGAAGATATTTGATCCAAATGTTAAGATGGAGCGGAGAGGGTGGTGGTGGGAGTGATATTATTAGAAGTCATAAACTGAAAACTACTATCGCGTGTCATCAAAGACTCAAGTGAGTTTGAAGTGATGAACATCCTAACCTTCAAATTGTATTGAAACTTGGGCCATTAATGCCCTTTGTGAGTGAGAGTTAAGGTCTTCAAATGTCCATGCTCCCCGGCAAATCGGGTCTATTGATCAGCTTCAAGCAATAACGTGCGATGCCACTGTCTAATGTCCGCGATGGGGCTTGTGTTGTAAAAGTAGCTGATTACTTTCTGGATAAATATAGCCGGTGTGCGGTAAGGAAGAGATTTAATGGGAAATGCTCGGCATTCTTCTTCAAAAGGCAACAGCGACACCAGCGTCAGGTTTGAACAGCAGCCGAGCCGGGATGTTCCCAATCGCTTTAGGACTTGTGCTCCAGTTCTTTTTCTACCATGCGTTGGCTGAATCTACCTTCTTGGACAAAGCTTTCTCATTGCAAGCAGGTACAGCGCATTATTTATTCCGCCATCCCTCCTCTTTTGCATGCAGCCCTGTATAAAACGCATGCCAACAACAGTTTGCGTAACTGAGTGAAATCGACACCGGCTAAAATTGTCCTAATTAATGCGGAGAAATCTGGTCCCACCCGATTACCGACCTGGCGTGGATTAGCAGGTTAAAACATTTGCATGGCCCAGTGTTAGATTTCTAATATTGTAAACTGGCCGTGTGTCTTTATGTTCATTCTATTTTGGTCGCCTCACCAGGATCCAAACGTAAATCTTTCTAAAAATACAGCAGGTCTCTTCCTTATTGCTATAGGACTCCAATCGGATGTAAGAGGGTAAACATCAGCTGGTTCTGTACATATCACATATTCAGTCAGGTCTCCTGAAATAACTTGTTCAGCCTGCAAGACTTTACGGGAAACTATTTCTAAATGTTTGCTGGTGTTACCTTAGAAACTACCATGCTAGAGGGATATACGTTTGTTTAGTTCGCGTTATAAAGCATAGCAACTGAGAAGGTGTCGAAGAACCAATTTTGTTTGAATACTATTCCGGAGCAGGCAGGCTGGTGTTAAAGTAAAGGGTAATTCCATGAAAGATTCTGGGTTCCAGTTCCAGTTTATTTGGTGATGGAACATTTATTGCGATTCTTAAGAAGGCAGCCCCCGTCGAGGTTTGAAATGTTTTGTGCGCAGTGAACTGGCACTGGATGAATAAAAAACATTAAAACAAGAGGCTGTTCTTGGCCACTCCAACTCCGATGAAACGCGCCAAAGACGAATGGATGTGGAATCAAATCCCACCAAAGGATGCGAGCAGAATAACAGTGCAGGATATTTTCTTTTTGCAGAGATGATAGACTCACCATCACACGATCATTTATTTTTTTTTAATAAATGCACCGAAAGAGTCATTTGCTGAAACTGACAAAATGTGACTAAAATTAAATAGTAGATTTTAATGTTAGTGCAAAAAAAAAGGATCTTCTGGGAGTTTTTGCCAAATAAATTTGAAGGTGACAGGACAAGATAACAAAATAATTAATACCATACCTGATTGAATAAATCAAAACATTGAGGACAGTTGCCAGATAGTTGAACGTTAACATACATGATTCTGTCTTTGCGCTAGACTTCTTTGCAGCCCTGGACACCATCATTTAGAAAGGTAAAAGATTTCGCAGAATTTGGACTGATTTCGAGTTGAAATGTAGAGAATTTTGTGAAAAGACTGGAGAAGTTGGGGTGTTTTCCTCGGAGCACAGAAGACAAGTAGGGGATTTGATCTATGTATTTAAATTCATATAGAATGTACACAAATACAAAACATTTTTTAAAAAAACTTTTTCACCAGAGATTATGGTCCTAATTTGATTCAAGCAAAAGGCTCAGAGGCTACATGTAAGAAATTTTCTTGTGGAATTTGTGGTTAGGATTGGTATTGCTCTAGATATGAAAGAAAGGAATTCAATAAGAGTCTTCAATGGGTGTTATTAAGTAGATGATATAATGAGATGTGATTTTGTATACCTTTGGGGGAAAAAAAATTACATATAGTTTAAGGAATTGAGTTGAAATTTTGTATAGAATTTGGAAACCATATATGGATTTTATGGATAGTTTTACGACCACTTCCTCTATCTTATTCACTCCTCTTAGTTAGTAATTTTTAATAACAATTAATGATTGTATATGCTAATATTATTTGTATATTAAATGGTAGGTGTTTCTTTTTCCTTTTTTTACTTTTGGGTGGGGTGGATGTGGAGAAAAATATAAAAGTATTTTTTGTATCTTTGGCTATGGATATTTATTAATCAAAGACCGCAGAGCCCACCTCACTGACAAAAGACAAAGGAGGAAAAACCCAACCCCAACCAACCAATTTTCCCCTGCAACCGCTGCAACCGTGTCTGCCTGTCCCGCATCGGACTTGTCAGCCACAAACGAGCCTGCAGCTGACGTGGACATTTACCCCTCCATAAATCTTCGTCCGTGAAGCCAAGCCAAAGAAGATTTATTAATGTTTTATTTTTTTCCTATAATGATGCAAACAAATTTTTTTTTAGAAAAAGAGTCTTCAAAGGGAAATTGGATAAACATTTTAAGGGAGTTGAAGTGCAGGATTTGTGAAAGAGCAAGTGTGTGGAACCAACTTCATTTTTTTTTTGAAGATATGATATAGAATTGATAGGCCACATAGTTTTCTTCTGTGCTGTGATGTTCTATAATTCCATGATTATGCACCAGGATTTGTTTTCAGCATCCTTAACAACTTCTGAACATAGTGACGGCAATAATAAGGAAAAAAACTGACGAAAGAGTGTTTTAGAATTCCTGATATTATTAGAATAGCTGTGTAAATGTGAATTCTAAAACTGTAACTGAATTCCAGATTATTTGGTTATAACTGTGCATTACTGCTGAACAATGTTCATATTGTTGGATACAAGATAAGCAGAGCTGTAAAATTATGACAAGCTTTGCTAAATCAGACTTGTGACACTCTTTCCATGCACAACTAAGTACACTTACAGATTGAGTAAATAATGACTTACTTTTTGAAATGGGATTAGAGGTTTAGAAACTAGATTTTGTTATGAAATCAGAGAACCCTACACATGTTAAAATTGTACATTAGGCTAATTAATGGTCATTTTGACCTCTGATCTTCATTGTCAGTTGATCTGAACAATGACAAAATTGCATCAACTTGCTTCCTTATTGTTGAGAGTAGAAAACAACAAAGATTCCTCTTCCTGCTATTATTTCCTCTCTCTCTGCCAGATGTCTGTGTACTCAGATTGCACCAGATCAGGTTTATCAGGGTGGGAAATAATCCAAAAACACTGCCTAGCATCATGGGGTGCAAGAAACACTGATACTAGAAGTTAGCTGGCATTTGTAAACTCACATCTGAGCCAAAGTCAAACAATTTCAGGGAAGGACATGACAAGGAAATGTAAGTGAACGGGGAAAACGGCAGAAGTTACCCAGTAGTTGAATCTTAAAGTATAGATAAGAAATATCTGGTCAGGCTGTTCATGGAGTAGTGTCAATAAGCCACTGAACTAATATCTGCTCAGGCAAATGAACACTTGCAGACTAATTGTACTAAAATTATGTGTGGAAATAAAAATGAACCTTTTACACTGAAGATTTGTTTTAGTTGCATTTTCTAATAAGATCAACATTCTGATGCTTTCCTTGAGGCTCATCATTCATATTCATTATGTGACATCTGCTGCTGGCTGACTTGGCTTAGGTACTGACAAGCCAGGATGGAAGTGGGGTGTGGGGGTGATGGAATAGACAGTACTTGAGGATGTGTTAAATATTTCATCTCATTGCATGTAATGTTAATGCTGTTAAATGAAATAATTAACTGGACCTATTTTTATTTCTCTTGGATGTCCATGTTAAATTGTGCATTTCCACATAGGACATTTTCAACAGCACCTCATTCATCATGTCCAATTAAGGACTGAATATACAACATGAAACACTAGGAATGTGTCTGAGACAAATTTATAAAGAGAGTCAGGGTTCACCCAATGCTTTGTAAAAGGCTAATGGTTTGTGCTGTCACATGAGCCTCAGGATACAAAGCGAAAAACACCTATCATGATTATATTCTGTTTGAAATGGGATTAGAGGTTTAGAAACTAGATTTTGTTATGAAATCGGGGAATCGTATACATGTTAAAATTGTACTTTGGGCTAATTAGTGATTATCTGAATGGGAAAATATTTTGTATGCACCATTTTATCCATGAGGTAATTGACTACCACCATTGGGCTGATATTGCCTCAAACCGTGCATCTTGGTGCCTCACAGTTCGGCGGGCAGCAACCTCCTTTGAAGAAGACCGCAGAGCCCACCTCACTGACAAAAGACAAAGGAGGAAAAACCCAACACCCAATCCCAACCAACCAATTTTCCCCTGCAACCGCTGCAACCGTGTCTGCCTGTCCCGCATCGGACTTGTCAGCCACAAACGAGCCTGCAGCTGACGTGGACATTCGTCCGCGAAGCCAAGCCAAAGAAGAAAGAAAGAAAAGAATTGATAGTATTAATTTATACAGGTGGTACCACTGAGAGATATTGGGTCTGTAATCTATGATTGCAAGTGATTTACCTACAATGCCCTCCATAATGTTTGGGACAAAGACACTTTTTTCCTTATTTGTCACATGTGATGAAAGTGCACATTCCAGATTTTATTCATAGTTATTTGTATACATTTTGGTTTGACCATGTTGTAATTACAGCACTTTTTTATACATAGCCACCTCATTTCAGAGCACCATAATATTTGGGTCGTAGCAATAGTATGTATATTAAAGTAGTCATGTTTAGTTGTTTGTTTTTGCCATTGACTGCTTAAAGTCTGTGATTCATAGACATCACCAGGTGCTGATTATCTTCTCTGGTGATGCTCTGCCAGGCCTCTACTGCAACCATCTTCAGCTCCTGCTTGTTTCAGGGGCTTGTTCCCTTAGGTTTTCTCTTCAGCATATGGAAGGCATACTCAATTGGATTTAAATTGGGTGACTGACTTGGTCATTCAAGAATTTCAGTTTTTAAATTTGAAAAACTTATTTGTTGCTTTAGTGGTATGTTTGGGATCATTGTCTTGCTTTAGGGTGATGTGTCGTCCAATGAGTTTGGAGGCATTTGCTCAAACCTGAGAGGAGAAGATGTTTCAATACACTTCAGAATTAATTTGCTACTGCCATCAGCAGTTACATCATCAATGAACACAAGTGTGCCAGTACCTGTGGGAGCCATACGTGTCTAGACCATAAGACCTCCACCACCATGTTTCATAGATGAGATGGTATGCTTCGATCTTGGGCAGTTATTTTATGCCTCTACACTTTGCTCCTGCCAACACTCTGATACAAGTTAATCTTGGTCTCATCTATACACAAGACCTTTTTTTCCTGAATTCTGCAGGCTCTTTTAAATATTTCTTGGCAAAATCTAATCTGACCATCTTGTTCTGTGACTAGTGGTTTTTGTCTTGCAGTGTAGCCTCTGTATTCCTTTTCGTGAAGTCTTCTATGGACAGTAGTCATAGACACATCTGCGCCTGCATCCTGAAGAGTGTTTCTGATCTGTCAGATAGGTGTTTGGGATTTTTCTTCATTATGATGAGAATTCTTCAGTCATCAGCTGTGGAGAATCTTCCTTGGAAACCAGTCCCTTTTCAATTACTAAGATCTCCAATATGGCCTTTCTTCTTGATGATGTTCCAAACAGTTGATTTTGGTCATCCTAAGGTTTGGGTAATATCTCTTATTGTTTTCAGCTTGACAATGGCTTCTTTGACTTTCATTGGTCCTCATGTTGAAAAATAGCAACTACAGACTGCAAATGTGATCAAAGGCTTAGAAGAAAACCTAGCCCTCTTATATCCACTCCAATGAAGCAATTAAACGTTCCTGAGTACTCACAAACACCTGTGAAGCCAAATGTCCCAAACATTATGGTGCCCTGAAATTGGAGATCTATGTATCAAAAATGCTGTAATTTCTACATGGTCAAACCAAAACGTATACAAATTACGTTGAACAATATCTGGAATGTGCACTTTAATCACATGTGAATTGTTTTTTACAAATTTAAAACTGTGGAGCTCAGGGGAAAATAAAGGAAAAAAGTATCTTTGTCCCAACATTACTGAGGGCACTGTGTTTTCCTGTTTAGTGTGATTTTTAGTAAATTCATAGAAGGATACAACATGGAACAGGCCCTTCACTCACCAAGTCCATGCCAACCATCACATCAATCCTTCATTAAGCCTATTTTTTCTCTTTTCCTACACTCTCATCAACTCTTCCACACTGTAGGTGGGCGATAGTGCAACAGAAGCCAATTAATCTGTATTTAAGTATCTCTAATAATAGATCAAATTCTGACAATAACACAACATGAAATGCGAATGACATAATTTATTAAATAATTCCAAGTAAATAACCCAGCAGATTCCTGCATGAAATAAACTTGTACAGTTTGGATTTGATCAGATCTTGGATTATAAATGCATGAAGGTATCTCTTGCCTGTGGCTCAGGATTGTATATCAGAATACATTGAGGAGCAACTAAAAATTGAAAACAGAAATGTCCAATTTTCTAACAACACACTACAAGTATTTCCAATTCATGATAAATGACAAACACGCTTTCTCTAAATGCAGTCAGAAATTTTAACATGCACTTGTGATCAGATTCCAGTCTAAAACCCTTTGAACCTTGTTTCATGTAATGTATGCTAATTGCTTGTGGAGTGATGAGTTTTTAAAAAAAAATCTGGACAGAGATGTTTAAGAACCATATCCACATATTTTATTCTCTCATATGTAAAGGTTCATGGTGCTCTGAAGTTAGCTCTGCCAAACTCAAATTTTGCTAATGTAGAACAGTGTGGCAGAGTACAGACCCTTCTGCAATGATGTTGTAGTGACCTATGTAAACCTAACCCTCTTTCCTTTGCAACCCATTACCCTCCATTTTTTTCACGCATCTATGTGCCTATCTGAGTATTTTTAATTTCACTTTTGTACCAGCTTTACCACCACATCCAGCAATACATTCCAGGTACCCACCACTCTCTGTGTAAAAGACCTACCTCCCCTAAACTCCAGAGAGTTGTTAACTCGGCCTGCGACATCATGGGCACCAGTCTTCATTACATCGAGGACATTTACAAGAGACGGTGTCTTAAGAAACAGTCTGGGTGGTGGGAGTCCTTGAGGATAGAGGCTGCCACCTCTTGCAGATGTCCTGAATAGAGTGAAGTTTGATGCCTGTGATGTTGTAAGCCGAGTTAACAACTCTCCCTTGAGTTTTTTTCCAGTCCTGTGCTTTGGCACCTCTATATTAGACACTGATACAGCCAGCCAGAATGCTCTCCACAGTACACCTGCAGAAATTTTCATGACTCTTCGGTGACGTACTGAATCTCCTCAAATTCCTAATAAAATTTGGCTGCTGACAAGCCACTTTCATGATTGCATCAACATGGAAACCAGGATAGATGCTCAGAGATGTTTATACCCAGGAATTTGAAGTCCTTGACCCTCTCCACTACTGATCCCTCGATGAGGACTGGTTCATGTTCTCCTGATTTTCTTCTGTTAATGTTGAGTGCAAAATTTTTGTTGTGACACCACTCAAGGAGCTAATCCCTCTCCTTCCCGTACAGTTCCTCATTGCTGTCTGTGATTCTGCCAATGACCATGGTGTTATCGGCAAATTGTGCCTAGCCACTCCGTCACTCCAAAGAGAGAAGCCATAACTCACTCAACATTTCTTTATAAGACGTGTTCTCCAGTCCAGGCTGCAAACTGGTAAATACACCTTCTCTATACATTCCATCATCCTTCCTATAATGAGGTCACCAGAACCAAAGACTATGCAATTTGTGGTCTGGCTAGGATTTATAAAGCTGCAACATTACCTCACAGCTCCTGAATTCAGTCTCCTGACTAATGAAGGCCAGTGCACCATGCACCATCACTACCCTATTATCCTGCAGCCTTTCGAGATCTATGAACTTGGTCTGCAATGTACCTCTATTCCTCCACACTGCTAAGAATCTTGCTGTTCACCATGTATTCTGCCTTCAAGTTCAATCTTCCAAGGTACATCACTTCACACTTTTCCAGATTGAACTCCATCCAACTCTGCATCCTGCCTACATCGCATTGAAACTTGACAATCTCCTACACTATCCTCAACACACACCTTTGTGTCATCTGAAAACTTACTGACCCACCCCTCAATTTCTTCACCTAAATTATTTATACAAATCACAAAGAACAGGGAATCCAGAACAAATTCCTGCAGAATACCAACCTCCAGGCAGAAAACACTCCATCTAATACTATTATCTGCCTTCTGTGGCAAGTCCATTCCAAATCCAAGTTTCCATGGATCCCATGCCTCATGACTTTTGGATGAGTCTATCATGGAGGACCCTATCAAATGCCTTACTAAAATTTACATACATGACACTCACCTACCTACTTTCATCAATTTCTCTGGACACCTCTTCAAAAAATTCAATTAAGCTCATGAGGCATGACCTGTGGCTCACAAAGCCATTGTAAAACATAATACTAGAGAAACTCAGCAGGTCAAACTGTGTACTTTGGTTATGTATCTTTGTGTTGCTATATGTTTTGGGCTTGAGCACTTCATCAAAGTATGAAAAAATTTAGGCACCTACATACACAAATTCCCCACCCCACTTTGTTTCTGAGCAGTCCTACCCTCACTCTAGGCATCCTCCTTTTCTTCACATATGTATCCTGCTTGCCAAGGCTTGCCCTAGATCTTTCTTAAGTTTCTTTTTGGCTAGCTTATAATTCTTATGAGCCCTATCTGATTTTCCTTCTTAAACCTTGTGTATTCTTCCTTCTGCATCTTGACTAACAGTTCCACTTTTCTTGTCAGCCATGGTTCCTTTACCCTACCATCCTTTCCCTGTCTCAGTTGGTAAAACCTATCTAGAAGCTCATGAAAGTGGTCCCTAAATTTCTGCTGTGCACTTTCCAAAGAGCATCTATTCCCGATTTACTCTCCAGAGTTCCTGCCTTATACCATCATACATGTACAACACTCAGGGATTTTAACAAAAGCAAAAAGGAGATTGTTTTGCTGCCTCATCTTCTGTACCCAGGATTCTGTTTTTAATAACACAATGATTTATTATTCATTGATTCACGATTTTCAGCATATTCCAAATGCTGCAAAGCACATCATCGCGTTTTAGTTACTAGTTTTGTTTACTTCATGAACATGAGAAATATAAGCAGGAGTACGGTATCTAGAATAGTCCAGTTGAGGAGTGCAGGCAAAGGCCACGGAAAGAAAATGGTATGTTTATATTCATCAATGCTAGAGAGCAAACGGAAAAGAGCTTGCATGGCTTGTGACAAAATTACAAATATCTTTTACACACGTGGTGACTTTATTTCTCCCAGAGTCTCAATTATGGGAGCCCTCTGTTTGGTCATTGTCAAAATATTTTTTTTGCTCTGAATAATTCATAATGCTTGTGTTCAACTTGTAGAGACTATCACAAGATGTTAATTGGGACAAATCCTCATCTCTGTGATATATAAAAAAAACCATCATAGAGCTTTACACCACAATGGACACTTGAAATTTGGAAAATTGAGTAGGACTATTCATGACCTTAGTTATATTGTTGGCTTTCTCTTTCAATATGCCTGGCTGTTCCATTTCCCTTTGAGATATCAACCCACACAATAAATTACTATTGCATTGATATCCTGCTGTAACATAAGCCTCATTAATCAATTTATCCTGAATTGGAGATCATATTAAGTCATCACCTTACCTGCAATGATGTAGATCCTTTTAATGTGCAGTATTCCACTCCATTTAATTCATTGATTCAATGTATCAACCTGTATCATCTCTATCTGTTTAAGGTAAATAACAATTTATTTTGGTTATAGTAGGTAATAAACTTTCTGGATGATTTAAAGAGTCATACAATGTGGAAACAGGCCATTCTGCCATCCCCTCCATGCCAACATGTGGGACCCATCTAGCAAAATCCTAACTTCCAGCACTCTGATTGATATAGGCAATGCTTTCAGTAACTCTGTTTCCACCACTCGGGCAGCATATTCCAGGTTCTCATCACTTTCTGGGTGAAATATGTTCCTCTCAGGTTTCTTTAGATTCCTCTTCCCTTACCCTAAATTTTGTCCCCTCATTTATTCTATCTCTGATATAAGGAATAGTTTCCTCCAATATTCCCTTCTTATCCTCCAACATATCCCTCCTATACTCCTTAAAATACATCACTTATGGCCCCTTATAAGCTCCTCCATTCCTAGAAAAATAAACCCAGCTTCTCCAGTCACCCTCATAACTGAAAAGCTCCATCCCAGACAAAAGCTCGGTAAATGTCCTCTGTATCCGCTCCATTGCTATCGCATCTTTCCTAAAGAGTGTTGACCAGAAGTGCATGCAGTATTTCAGTTGAGTTTTTTTTAAGTTGGAGAATAACTTCCCTGCTCTAGCATTTGATGCCATAACTAATGAAGGCAATATCCCATGTGGCTTTTTAACTGTACTACCTACCTGCACTGTCACCTTCAATAATCTTTGAATTTGTATACAAATCCCTCTGTTCCTCAATACTCCCAAGGACCATTTATGGTATATTATCTAGCCATGGATTAAACTCTATCTGCCATTTCTCAGCCTAGTTCACTCACACATTGATATCACTTTCTAGCTGAAGACTATTTTTCACACTGTCATAACTCCACCAATCTTTGTATCAACTATAATTTCCCTGATCATGACTCCTACATCCATATCTAAACGATTCATGTTGTCAGAAACAGTAAGGGTCCAGCATTGTTCCCTGTAAAACACCACAAGTGTCTGATTACAAAAACAGTTCTCTCCTAACACCCACTGCCTCTTATTTCCGTATCAATTTTGGATCCAATTTACCCTTGGGCCATCATCTTTTGGACCATTCTCCCATATGGGATCTTGTTTAAGGACTTTCTAAATACCATATTAACATAATTCCATCCTCATGAATAATCTCACAGCTTCAAAACATTCAATCAGACTGGTCAATCAACCTTGACAAAGCCATGCTGGCTATTTCTAATTAGTCCCTGTCTTTTCAAGTGAACATTAATCCAGTCCCTTACAATTTTTCCAATAACTTCCCTATTACTAATGTTGGGCTCACAGGTCTATAATTGGCTTTGCTCTGCTGCCCTTAAAATGGGACACCACATTTGCCATCCACCAGGCGTGTTTCAGGAAGATTCAAGGGTAGGTGAAGAATACAGTTGCATTTGGAGAAAATGAAGAAAAAATATTTCTAGAACCAAAAACATGACTGTAAGGGGTTTTGAAGGCAGAGTAGAAGTGTGAAAGCAGAAGTCGCTTCATAAAATAACATGTGGGGCCTGAGCCTTTACTTTGAACACAGATTGAGTTGGAGCCAAATCATGAAGAGTTTTGAAAACATAATTGAATTTTAAAATTAGAAAGCTATGCACAGAGACACATTCAAAAAGGTAGGTAGGTCATAGAAGTGTGGAGCATTGCACATATCCTGGTTTGAAAACATTAATAAATAAAATTTAGAAAAGAAAAATACTGTAATATGGAACCAATGATATCAATCCCAAATAGCTTGATAGGATTATCTGACAGGAAATTTTATTGTGCTTTGGAGAAACTGTACTTTTATTGCACAAAATGGTCATTATATAGCATTCTTTTTAAACCTCAGTATTTGATGGCATACAAGACCCCTCCCAGGGAATATTAAGATTATTTTTAGTGTATTTACGGGTAAATGTCTCTCAATTCCTCAACACACCTGCACAAGCCACTATAAAACTCATCAAAATAAAGCAGTTGAATTTCACACAACAGATCAGAATCATAGTGTTCACTTTTAATACCTTATGGAGCCTCTTCCAGCAACCAACACCATGCTCCTTCAGCATCCTTGCAGCGACTATGCTCCTTTGGTCACCCATGGCTCCTTACCTCTCTGCCAAAGCAACAGCATGGCCACAACATTGTCTCACCACCAGACAAGGTGCACACCACCCAGCGTAGCGACCAGCTCATCTGCCACAAGGCCCAGGTCAGGCTTCTGCTTTTTTCCGGCAACATTCCGCGCACAGTGCACGCCGCACAGAGGGTCCGCCAGGAAACGGCAGCCAGAGAATAGTAGGAGCCACACACAGGGTCTGCTGGGAAACTTTGGCTGGTGAACAGGAGCCACGCAGCGCCCAGTGTCTGCCGGGAAACTGCAGCCGGTGAACAGGAGCTGCGACATGGTAAGGACATTTCAACTTTGCATATATGACCCAGGAGAAATTTTTGAGACAATTTTGTGAAAAAAAAATGTGGGTCTTGTATACTGTCAAGTATGGTAGATCTTCTGTCAGTGATTTGACACCAATCACTTGTTACACATTCTCAGCTGAGTGCTTTTCTTTTGGTTGATCTTTTTGACTGGAATCCACATCCAGGGGATTAACAGTTGTATCATTTGTACTCTTTTTATCATGTAGTTCTGCATGATGGACCAAATTTCTTTGTAATGTGAAATGATGTTGATAGATTATCCACTAATAAAATCAAAGTAAGACGCAACATAAGTTTCCATTTACAATTAAATAATAATGTGAAACAATTTTTTTTAAAATTTTTTATTTTTCACACTATAAACCACATTGATCAAGATACATACATTTTTCTTTTCAAATATATACAGTGTCGTTTTCTCCCCCCCCTCCCTCCTCCCATCCCTCCCTCCCCACCTCCCCTGATGAATATAGGAGCAGCCCTATTCCTTTAATAAATATTTTAAAAGTGTGATATACTGTTGAATAAGTTTCATTTCTTAAAAAAATCCTAGATGATTTATGTCAGTTTATATGTTGTTGTAGCAACTAGCATCTGCATATTTATTTTTCTTCTCAAAAGAATATGCTACCATGGGTATTACATGGAGTTAAAAAAAAAGCAATGAGGTAGCATCTATGGTTAACATTTTATTACTAATGACCTTTCATCGGAAACAGGGAATCATAATTTCAGTGGAACAAAAAGGGCATACACAGAAAGGTCAGAGACTCATCGACTGTTTCTCCACAGATGCTACTTGGTTTGTCAGATATTTCCAGCATTTTTATCTTTATTTCGTATTTCCAGCGTTTGAATTCTTTTTATTGTAAAGAACTGTACTCTTTGGAATTGTCCAGTTCACAAATGTTCTTAACCCTTTCCACTGCCGACTCCTCGATGAGGACTGGCTCGTGTTCTCCTGATTTCCTCCTCCTGAAGTCCACAGTCAGTTTTTTGGTTTTGCTAACTTTGGGCGGCATGGATTCATGGGCTGAAATGTCCAAATTACCTCATGACTCTTCAACTCAATCCCATGATTAGTGAAATCCAGCATACCATTAGCCTTCTTTAACTGTCCTACCAACCTGCATGACATCTTTAAGAGATCTATGGATTTGGACTCCTAGGTTCCTCTATTCATCCACACTATTAAGTATCCTACCATTAACTATGCTCTCTGCCTTCAAGTTTGACGATTATCTGGTTAAAATCCATTTGCCACTTTTCCATCCACCTCTGCATCCTGTCTATTTCCCGTTGTAACCTACGACAGCCTTTAACACTACCCACAACACCTCAAACCTTCGTATCATCTGCATATCTACTGACCCAACCCTCTCCTTCTTCATCGAGGTCATTTATCAAAATCACTAAGAGCAGGGGTCCCAGAACAGATCCCTGCAGAACTCCACTAGTCACTGACCTCCAGGCAGAATACTTTCCATTTATTACTACTCTCTGCATTCTATAGGCCAGCCAATTCTGTATCCACACAGCCAAAGTCCTTTGCCTCATGACTTTCTGAACGAATCTCCTATGGGAGACATTGTCAAATGCCTTACTAAAATCCATACACATCACACCTACTGCCCTACCTTCATAAATTTATTTTGTTACTTCCTCAAAAAAAGTCCAATTAGGCTTGTGACACATGACCTACCCTCACAAAGTCATGCTGACTATACCTGAGAAGTCTGTACTTCTCTAAATGGTTGTAAATCCTGTTATTAAGAATCTTCACCCATAGTTTTCCCACCATTGATGTAAGACACACTGGTCTATAATTTCTTGGATTCTCCCTATTACCTTTTTTTTAAACAAGGGTACCATATTTCCAATTCTCCAATCCTTCAGCACCTCCCCTATGGACAAGGAGGACCAGATAATGTTGATCTGTCGCATTGTCAGATGACAATAAACTTGACTTGAATTGAAGATCATCGCCAACACTCCAGCAATCTCTTCCCTCCCTTCCCAGTGCAACCTGGAGTATATCTCATCTGGTTCAGGTAGCTTATAATTTATAATGTTTTTAAGAAGATCCACCAGTTCCTCTGCTGAAGTTGGCATGGTTTCCTTCAGGGTAGATCTTGCCTGACACATCTGTTCAAGTTATTTGAAGAAGCAATGAGTAGGACAGACAAAAACAAGATAGGAGTCCATGGAATTACAGAACAGGAGCCCACCTCACTGACAAAAGGCAAAGGAGGAAAAACCCAACACCCAACCCCAACCAACCAATTTTCCCTTGCAACCGCTGCAATCGTGTCTGCCTGTCCCGCATCGGACTGGTCAGCCACAAACGAGCCTGCAGCTGACGTGGACTTTTTACCCCCTCCATAAATCTTCGTCCGCGAAGCCAAGCCAAAGACAAGACTAATATTGATAGAAAATTGGCAGACTGGTAGAAGGCAAACTGTGGGAGTAAAGGCAAGATGACAGTTTGGCAGAGACTATGCTCTAATATTTTATGGTTTAATACAAAAAAGTGCAGGATAAACTCAGAAGGCCATTCAAAGAAAACAAAGATGCATTACCAACATTTCGGGCCTGAGTCCTTATATGAGCAAAAGAGAGGAGGGAAAAAGGGGCAGGTGGAGGATAACAAGCAAGGCGTTATGAGGATATGGGTAGGAGAACAAATTTTAAAAAATCTGAGGTGATAGGGGAATGGAGAGGGAAAGACAAAAGGATAGGGTAAGAGAGGAGCAGTGGAGGGGCCAATTAGAAATCAGAGAAGTAGATGTTAATGCCATCCAATTGGAGATTTCCCAGGCAGAATATTAGGTGTTGTTCCTCCAGTTTGCCTGTGAGCTCTGGCAGTCCACGAGACCACAGACATGTCAGTGTGGGAATGGCATGCGGAATTGAAATAGTTAGCCATTGAAAGGTCCCTGCTATTGCAGTGGACAGAGTGAAGTTGTTCAACAAAACAATCTCACAGTCTGCATACAGTCTCTCCTTTATGGAGGATACCACAATGGGAGCAATGGATACAGTAGATGACCCCTGCAGAGTCACTAGTGAAGTGATGCTTCACTTGGAAGGACTGTTTTGGGCCTCGAATGGTGGTAAGAGAGGAGGTGTGAGCACAAATGTAGCAGTTCTTGCTGTCACAGGATAGATATGAAATGGGTGATTATTAGGACAGGGTGAAAGTACAAGGGAGTCACAGAAGGGAATAGTCCCCGTGGAAGGCAGAGAGGGGAGAAGGGAAGATGTCTGTTGGTAGAATCACATTGCATGTGGCAAAAATTGGAAAGGATAATCGGTTGGATGTGGAGAATGGTGGGTGTGGACAATGGAAATCCTGTCTTTGTTGCATATAGGGGCAGAGGGGGCTAGGGTAGATGTACAGGAAATAAAAGAGATGTGGGTAAGGGCTGAGTTGTTGGTGGTAGAGAAGAAACTACATTTCTTTGAAGGAGGACATCTCGGATGATCTAGAATGGAAAACCTCATCCTGGGAGTAGATGAGATGGAGACGGTGGAATTGAGAGAAAGGAATAGAATCTTTATGGGAGACAGGGTAACTGTGGGAGTTGGTGCATTTGTAAAAAAAAAATGTAGAAAGAGATGGAGACACAGAGATCGAGAAAGGGTAGTGTTGGTAGAGATGGACCAAGTAAATTTGAGGTTGGAGTAAAAATTAGCAAAATGGATAATGTTGGCCAGCTCATTATGGGTGCATGAGGCAGCAAAGATTTAGCAGAGGAAGAGTTGAGGAGCCTTGCCTGTGTAGGCTTGTAGCATGGATTGCTCTACATAGCCATTAAAACGGCTGGTATAGGCTTTCAGGCCTTTGGTATGGGCAATAGAGAAGTGTAGATGTTAGACGTCCATGGTGAAAATGAGGGGGTCAAGTTTAGAGAACTGGAAGTCGTGAATTGATGCAGGGGGCATATGAGGTATCACTGGTTTAGGTGCGGGGGGGGTGAGAAAAATGGAGTAAAAGTAAGATGGTATCAGTTTGGTGGGTCAGAGCATGCAGAAACAATGGGTCTACTGGGATAATTTAGTTTGTGGATCTTAGAGAGGTGGTAGAACCAGGCAATGCGAGGTTGGAAAATAAAGTGATTAGATGTTTTGGGAGGGAGATTACGGGAAGTGATAAGGCCAGAGATGGGCGTGAGATGGTTTGATGTTTTTTTTGATGGGGGGTGGGTTCTGCTCAACTAAGATGAGGTATCTGAGAGCTATCATCTGGCTTTGGCAAGATAAAGGTCAGAGTGCCAGACCAAAACAACACCACCCTTGCCTGTGGGTTTGATTGTGAGTTTGGGATTGGTGTGGAGTGAGTGGAAGTCAGAGCATTCTGTCATGATGAGACTGGAATAAGTGTGTATGTTTCTAAAGGAGGCCATTTCTGGCTGGCTGCCATTGATTAGTTGTGTATTGCAGGGTTTGGTGTTAAGATGTTTACATTTCACCCTGCATGTTAATGATTTAGTTGATGGAATTGATCATTTTGTGGCCAAGATTGTGGTTGATATGGACTAGATTGAGGAGCAGATAGTGTTGAAGAAGTAGAGAGTTTGCAGAGGGACTTGGAGAGTTTGGAGAATGGGAAAATAAGTGGCAGATGGAATATAACATGGGGAAATTTATGATCATGCACTTTGGTAAATTGAATAAAGAAATAGACTATTTCTAAATTGGGAGAGAATTCAGAAAGCAAGGGTCTAAGGGGACTTAGGAGTCCTTGTGCAGGATTCCCTGTACTTGCATGTTGAGTTGGTAGTAAGGAGGGATGATATTATTTATTTGAAGAGGCCTACAATATAAAGTCAAAGGTGCATGCTGAAGCTTTCTTTACAAGCCATTGGTTAGACCACATTTGAAGTATTTTGAGCCCCATATCCAAGGAAGGATACATTGTAATTGGAGAGGGTCCAGAGGACCTTTATGTGAATGATCCCAGGGAAGAGAGAGTTAACCTATCAGGAATGTTTGATGGCTCTGGAATTGTACTCACTGGAGTTTAGTAGTTTCTTATTAAAATATACAGAATATTGAAAGGTCCAGAAAGAATGGACATGGAGAGATGTTTCCACTGGTAGGAGAGTCAGGGACCAGAAGGCACAGCCTCAAGATGAAAGGACTTTCCTTTAGAACCTAGATAAGGAGAAGCTTCTTCAGCCAGAGGGTAGTGAAACTACGGAATTTGTTCCCAAGTCATTGGGTACAGTAAGAGTGTTAAAGATTATGAGGAGAATTAGGATGACAGAAAAAGTACTTGAACCATGATTTGAATGGTGGAGTATAACCATAAAACCACTTACTGCACAGAACAGGCCAGTTCGGCTAGTTCGGCCCTACTAGTCCATGCCGTAACAAATCCCCACCCTCCTAGTCCCACTGACCAACACCCGGTCCATACCCGTCCAGTCCTCTCCTCTCCATGTAACTATCCAGTCTTTCCTTAAATGTAACCAATGATCCCGCCTCAACCACGTCTGCCGAAAGCTCATTCCACATCCCTACCACCCTTTGCGTAAAGAAATTTCCCCTCATGTTCCCCTTATAATTTTCCCCTTTCAATCTTAAACCATGCCCTCTAGTTTGAATCTCCCCCACTCTTAATTGAAAAAGCCTATCCACATTTACTCTGTCTGTCCCTTTTAAAATCTTAAACACCTCTATCAAGTCCCCCCTCAATCTTCTACGCTCCAGAGAAAAAAGTCCTAGTCTGCACAACCTTTCCCTATAATTCAAACCTTGAAATCTTGTCAACATTCTCGTGAACCTTCTCTGCACTCTCTCTATTTTGTTTATATCTTTCCTATAATTTGGTGACCAAAACTGTACACAGTACTCCAAATTTCGCCTCACCAATACCTTGTACAATTTCATCATAACCTCCCTACTCTTGAATTCAATACTCCGATTTATGAAGGCCAACATTCCAAATGGCTTCTTCACCACACCATCTACCTGAGTATCAGCCTTAATGGTACTATTTACCATAACTCCTAAATCCATTTGTTGCTCTGCACATCTCAATAGCCTACCATTTAATGCATATGACCTATTTAGATTTGCCTTTCCAAAATGTAACACCTCACACTTATCTGTATTAAATTCCATCAGACATTTCTCAGCCCACACCTCCAGCCTTCCTAAATCACCTTTTAATCTACGGTAATCTTTCTCGCTGTCCACAACACCACCAATCTTTGTATCATCCGCAAACTTGCTTATCCAATTCTCCACCCCTACTTGCAGATTGTTAATATATATAACAAACAATAGTGGACCCAGGACCGATCCCTGAGGAACTCCACTAGTCACCGGCCTCCAATTGGACAAACAATTTTCTACCACTACTCTCTGACACCTCCCATCCAACCATTGCTGAATCCATTTCACTACCTCCTTATTTACACCTAATGCCTCCACCTTTTTTCCTAACCTCCAGTGGGGAACTTTGTCAAAACCTTTACTAAAGTCTAAATAGACAACATCCACAGCTTTCCCTTCATCAACCTTTTTTGTAACCCCCTCGAAAAACTCAATCAGGTTTGTCAAGGATGATCTACCCCTGACAAAACCATGCTGATTACTCCCTATCAATCCCTGTACCTCCAAATATTTGTAAATACCATCCCTCAGAACACTTTCCATCAACTTGCCCACCACAGACATCAGACTCACGGGCCTATAATTCCCAGGTTTACATTTGGACCCCTTCTTAAACAGTGGAACCACATGCGCCATCCTCCAATCCTTTGGCACTACCCCCGTGGCCAGTGACATCCTAAATATCTCTGTTAATGGCCCCACTATCTGTCCACAAGCCTCCCTGAGTGTCCTTGAGAATATTTTGTTCAGTCCCGGAGATTTATCCACCTTTATTTTTTTTCAACACAGCCATCATTACGTCCTCGGTTATCCTTATATGCTTCATGACCTCCCCACTATTTTTCTTCAACTGGTTCAATATTTTTTTCCCTCGTGAATACTGAGGCAAAGAAATCATTCAAAATTTCCCCCATTTCCTCTGACTTCTCACTCAGCCTACCCTCGCTATCTACAAGGGGTCCAATTTTATCCCTCACTAATCTTTTACTTTTAATGTACCTATAGAAACCCTTTGGATTTATTTTTACTCTGTCTGCCAAAGCCTCTTCGTGCCTTTTTTTTGGCCTTTCTAATTTCTTTCTTAAGATTCCTTCTACACTCCTTGTAGTCCTCCTTCAAATTCTCAGCTCCCTGCTCTTTATACCCCTTTTTCTCCTAACCAAATTTCCAATATTCCTCAAAAATCAACCCTCCCTATGACTTCCAGCCTTTCCTTTGATCTTCACTGGGACATATGTACTCTGTATCCTCAAAATTTCTTTTTTGAATATCCTCCATTTTTCATTTACATCCTTACCTGAAAATATCCTCTCCCACTCAATACTCCCCAAATCCCTTCTTATTCCTTCGAAATTTGCTCTTCTCCAATCCAGAACCTCAACTTTAGGCCCCTCCTTGCTCTTCCCTAAAACTACCCTAAAACTAACAGAGTTATGATCACTAGACCCAATTTGTTCTCCAACATTAATGTCCGATACCTGACCTGCTCGTTCCCTAACAGGAGATCCAGTATTACACTGTCCCGAGTCGGTTCTTCTACTAATTGATTTAGAAAACAATCTTGAACACATTTAACGAGCTCTAGCCCATCCAGCCCTCTAACTGTATGGGTATCCCAATCAATGTGAGGGAAGTTAAAATCTCCCATGATCACTACTTTATGATGCTTGATGATACCTGATATATATGATACCTTATTATACTTGATGGCCTGAATGGTCTAAGGCTGCTCCTAGTCTAAACCTCAGTGAGAATTGCCGTTCATCGAATACCATGGATGAGGCATCATTCAAGCAGGCACTGAACCACCTGAGTGTTGTTGGAGTTGCATTTATCCTGGCAAGTTGGAAGTATTCCGTCACATACCTTGTAACCAGAGGAAAGGCTTTGGCACGTCAGGGTCGAATCACTCAACAAACCTCAGATATTCTCTTAAATTGCATGATCTCTTGAATTTCATTGAAAATGGTTTTCTGGTTGCACTGCAGTGAAAAAAGAAACTGGTAACAGTGACATTGGAATGTGCAAAGTGTGAATCAAAGGATTGGATTTCTGCAAACAATAATCCCTGCAGATATGATGGGTCAATGCGCATGACAACCTGTCATTGCAGCCTATCTCTGCTTCACATTTTAAAAATGATTCAACAACCTGACTTTAACTAAAGTATTTAAGTTTTGAAATTTTTAATAAGAAAATTAGCTTGTCCATTTTGCTTATAAATGTCATTGAATATTTTGAATAGTAATCTGAAGATTTCTATGAATTGAATTGACAGCTTGGCTAATTATTTATAGGACAAGAATGGCTTTAAAATTTCCATTGTCGTTTTGCATTGTCCTGTCCAAATTCTTGACATTGTTATTCCTGAAAAGAGGAATATTGATGTTGTAAAATTTATCATGGAAAGGTGCGGTTAATTAATATTTTCTCCTCAATGCAGCACTTTCACCAATGGAACACAAAAAGAGAAGCATTAACAAGTGCCGTCTTCTGACTCCTCCACCACCCCCGATGTTTCCGCCACCTTTCTTCACAGATACCAACAATCTTGTGAGTACTGTTAAGTTCCTCAATGGCATATCTACTCTATCATTCTTCCTGATTACATGATGGCTGGTTTCCCCCAGTTGCACTGTTAGTGTTTGCAGTGTGTTTCATCATGTTCATCAAAACCACGTTCATTGAAATCACTGCAACAAATTTTAATAATAAATGTTACCACTTATCAAGTAAATAATCAGTACAAAAATAAGTTATCCAACCTTACCCAGAACTGTTTCATGATGTCCTTCTTTGAAATAGAAACACAAATGCTGGAAATACTTAGCAAATCAGGCAGCATCTATGGGGATAAAAAAAAAAACAGAATGAATGCTCCAGGATGATGCCTTTCATCTAATTTTCTGAGTAATTTAACTTTTTTTAATTTAACTTTTTTTTTTAATTTATTTCAGTGATACAGTGTGGTAACTGGCCCTTCTGCACCATGAACCTGCACTGTCCAATAACACCCATTTCTGGCATTTTCTGGTTTTATTTCAGATTTTCAGCCTCTGTAGTTTTTTTGCTTTACCTGATTTACCTGTTTTTGTTTGTTTTTTCTTTTCTCAGCAAGAAGTAGATTTGAATAACTTACCCTTGGAAATAAAGCCAACTGAACTTTCGTGTAAAATAACAGGTATAATTGGTCCCCCTGGGCCTTCAGGTCCCCAGGTAAGACTTAATAGACAGTTTGGGGTGAACAAGGCCATAAAAATATCAAAGCTCAGCAGATGTATTGTGAGAGTGCATACATGACATCACGTACAACCCTGAGATTCTTTATGCTGTGGACCAGGCAGAATTTCTACTTACTGGTAACTGTAAAGTGAACTCTAGGAAAAAAGATTTGTGTGTGTAAAAAAAAAAAAAAAAAAAGAGACGTAAACAAAATACAAACTGCAATACAGAAAAAAAATTCAGTCATAAAAATAATGTGCAAAGTAAGAGCCTTTAAATGAGTCACTGATTGAGTCTGTTATTTAGGAGTCCGAGGATGGAGTGGTAGAAACTATTCCTGAACTTGGAATAGTTTGAGTCTTATGGCAGCATTGAGAACAGAGCACCTCTTGAGTGGTGTGGGTCCTTGATGTTTGCTGCTACTCTCTAACAGCAGTGTTCTATGCAGATTTTTTTACCTGTGATGTAATGGACGGTGTCCACTACCTTTTGCAGGGCTTTCCATCCAATTTCTTTGTCTAAATTTGGATTATTTTAAAGAAACCCAAAGCGCAATCACTTGATTCCATCATTACTCAACAAGCCACACCTCATCTCAACCACCTCCATATATTTCCTTAAGGCTTTGTTGCTTTATATCTTGTATTTTTCTCAGATTAATTT
This sequence comes from Narcine bancroftii, assembly GCF_036971445.1. Taxonomy (NCBI): domain Eukaryota; kingdom Metazoa; phylum Chordata; class Chondrichthyes; order Torpediniformes; family Narcinidae; genus Narcine; species Narcine bancroftii. The sequence goes on from NC_091469.1 coordinate 418,828,175, forward strand.
TATTGAATAAACCAATAAATGTCAGCCAAATGAAATGGTGCTTTTGTTCCAAATAAGATCTGGAGGGGTTAGCTAGATTTGGGTTATAGGATGTGTAAAGTGCTACATTGAGCTATCATATAATATTATATGAATTTTTTTTTGGTTTTGAATCAATATTACATTAAAATGTAAGTAGTTGAGAAGCTGAAAGTGTGTTCCACAGTGCCAAAATTGATGGCTTTCAGTAGATCTACTTTTAAATGATCAAAATGCAAAGGATCCAGATTTGAGTTAAAGTTAAAAATAAATGAATCTATTTCCTTTTGTCAAAATTATTCAGTACTCTTTAAAGACACATCTACAGAGTAATTTTATGATTATGCTCACTATGTTAATTACTTTTGTAAATTAATTTTTGGAGATGAATTGGGAATAGTTGCATCTGACAGATATAACAAAAAAAATGACTAGCTTTAATAATAAATAGTCTTGTGAAAACAAGCATTTTATATACTTGTGTAATCTGTTAATTTTTTTGCATCAAATTTTTGGGTCAAATTTGGAGGGGGGGTTGACTTTTACACAAGTCATATTCTTGAGTGTAGTAAGTACCTGCATCATTCAAAGCATCAGGAGCTTGGATGGCCAGGACTGGGTGGTGAGTCCACCAGGGGTGCAGTGCTGCCAGAGTTCACCAGAGCGCCACTCCAGCACCTCAGGGGACAGCTCCAGGCTCCGGCATCTCCTTGATGCTGTTTTGATGAGCTCCAGCGCCTAAAAAATTACCACTCCACACCTGGAGTCCACGTTCGGGACATTGAGAGCTCAGATGGGCAGCCAACTGGGACCTAGGAGAGAGTCTGTGGCCGGGGCATCGGGAACTCAGATGCATGAGTGGTCAAGGCTGAGGAGAGATTCTGTAGCTGGGACATTGGGAACAGGCAGTCAGGGCAAGGATCTGCAATCAGAGTTTCAGGAACTCGGATGGGCGGGTGGCTGGGGTGAGGATCTGCACTCAGGGTGCTGGGAGCTCGGATATGCAGTGGTCGAGGCAGCAGAAGCTCACATGGCCCAGCAGTCGCGGCGTCGGGAGCTGAGATGGGCATGTGGTCAGTGCCAAAAAGAGGGGGATTGACCTTTAAACGGCTCATACAAAAATGCAATTTTTGGGCCAAAAAATAGAAGGACGGGTGGGTTTGACTATTGCACGTGACCAATGATTACATGAGTGTATATGTATGTTTACGTTTGATGTATCCAATGAAGAATCTAGGGAGAGATTTTTTTTTATCCTGGTTCATTTAATTCATACTTGGAGTAAATGCATATGAGTATGGCAGCTCCACACAATCTATTCTATGGAGATCAATGAGTCCCAAAATCCCAATCTTGAGAACAGCCAGTGGCCAAATATCTTTAAAATTAACAAATCAGGTTAAATTTCTCTGCTGACCTGAAAGGTGTACATGCTAGAGAAAACAAGATAGACTGCATATACTAGAAAACTGGAGCAACACACAAATGCTGGAGGAACTCAGCACGTTACTGTGATGGAATATTTGTAGGTGTATTTGGGAGATAAATTGGTAAAATTAGAGTAGGTTAGATACATACACATACTTTAAAACAGATCTTGTTTGAAATATTGAAAGAATTCATATTCAGTAACTTTACAGATACTATGAAGAATGTTGTGCACATTTCACAACGAGGTGCTAATTGAAATGACTTCATTAAAGCAACAAGCAGGAGATACTCTGGCTGTTAAAAGCTCTTTGCAAGGGTTTTTTATGGAGTGCACAGAAAGGTCACTCTTAGGTTTTTGTTTATCTAAAGACAACAGCTTGACCAAGAAGACAAACTCCTATTTTTTGCTGGAGAAGGTCAGGAGTTTTGCAAGTGAGAGAGTTACATGGGCTATCTGGCAGTTGGAGAGGGAGAGAGAGACAGAGACAGAGAGCTGAAACAAGCAGGAGAAGTTGGTTGGAACTGAAACAAATTCTACAGCGGCAGATGAGCGGCAGAGTGCTATCTGACGGATGTTTCTCTTGGAATAAGTAGAACAGAAAGGAATTCTGTGCTAGCCTGAAAGAAATAGGTTATCATCTGGAGAACCAGATGATAACTGGGCAAGTTTCATCAGCAAGACAGTGAGGTGACTAATGGTGGTACCTCAGTTGTGATAATCCTGGAACAACAAAAATCTCTCTGCAAACCCTATGAGAACCTTCCTGAGCAGTAAACATTTACCTTTCGAGCACCAAAGCCTGGTGAACTTTATACATGTTAAATTCTGTGCACAGTATAAGAATTGCCTGCATCCAGAGAACTCGGAGAAATGAGAAGTGAGATTGGACTGCGAAGCAAATAACTTTTCTTCACTTTACACACATATCACATACACATGCATTTAGAATTAGAAGGGGGGTTAAGTTAATAGAGATAAGTTAAAATTTGATTCTGTTTTCATGTTTAAAGATAATTAAAAACAACTTTTGTTTAAGTTGCTACTTGTCTTGGTGAATGTCTATTGCTGCTGGGTTTTGGGGTCCTTTGGGCTCGTAACATTAGGCAGTATCCACAGAAGGCAAAAGATAGTCTAATGCAAAGAATTTCAGCCAGAAATGCCATTATATTTTGCCTTCAGTGCTGCTTGACCCATTGAGTTCCTCCAACATTTTCTGTGATATTTAATGATATAAATATTAATAAATAAATATAATTAGAAAATAAATACTAGTTGTCCACCGATTCTTGAATGACTTCCCAATGTAGAGTTCCCAAAGAGGAATTTCTTTTCATGCCATGCTTATGTTAGAGGACAATAATTTATGGCTTATTTATTTTTATGTAACATAAATTAGATTTTTTTCATATTTATTTGAAGGAATTATTTGCCTATAAACATTTGAAACCCAGTTAAATTTGTTGTGTACATTTATGGGAAAATGTTTCACTATGTAATAATAGTTTGTTGATTCAAAAATACTTTACTCAGGTACCCCATCTGCATCTAATAGCCTGAATATGCAGGGGATTGTCTGATCTCGGAAGTTAAGCAGGCACAGGACTGATGGTGCTGTAGGTTTCTGTGAGGGGCAATTGACAAAGTGGTGATTCCCTGTCTGCCTTACAGTGACAAAAGATAAAGAATTTCATGTATGTAACAGTCTAAATGTAGTATTACATGACAGTAATGGAACCTTTACCCTTTGCATTTATAGTAGAAACCACCTGATTGTCTTAGAATGTAATTATGCTCATCTACCATAGCATCTCTCATGCAACTTCTTCAATGAACCTCTGTTTCCCTGCTTGCTGCATTACTAAGAGTGTTATTATTTAACTGCAATGAAAAATATCATGGTTCATGACATTTTCATTTGAAAATGAGTTGAAAACATCAATTTCGATATCCATAATGAATTGGCTTTATGACCCTCCCGTAGCAGTATCCTTCTCATGCTGCATAAAAAGTGAATCCATAAAATAAGGATGTATAGAGTTGGGTGTAATATTTTAAAGTGGGTAAAGGCACTTTACCCTCACTGACAAAAGGCAAAGGAGGAAAAACCCAACACCCAACCCCAACCAACCAATTTTCCCCTGCAACCGCTGCAACCGTATCTGCCTGTCCCGCATCGGACTTGTCAGCCACAAACGAGCCTGCAGCTGACGTGGACTTTTACCCCCTCCATAAATCTTCGTCCGCGAAGCCAAGCCAAAGAAAGGATTAGTTAATTAATAGTAGGGAAAAATGAGCATTTCTCTGGTTGGTAATCAGTAGTGAGCGGAGTGCGGCAGAGGCCAGTGCTAGCCCCACACTGTGCACAGCATATGTTAATGATGCAGATACAGAATTACTTCAAAGTGGCATCACATACAATTAGGGTCATAGAGAGCATTTGGCACATTGGCCTTAGTAAATTAAAATAGTGAGGATATGAGAGATTGAAAAAGAGATCATGAGTTAAGAGTTAAGGGGGAAAAGTTTAGAAGTAACATGAGGGGGAACTTCTTCACTCAGAGAATGGTATCTGTATGGAATGAGCTTTCGGGAGAAGTAGTAGTGGCAGGGTCCATTTTGTAATTTAAGGAAAAATTGGATAGGTATCTGGATGGGAGGGGAATGGAAGGTTATGGGCAAGGTTCAGGTAGGTGGGACTAGAGGAGAGTACTTGGTTCAGTGCAGACTAGAAGGGCCGAGATGGCCTGTTTCCCTGCTGTAATTGTTATATGGTTATATAGTATGGCTAGGTTAAATGCAAACAGGTTTTTTCCACCGAGGATGGGCAAGACATGACTGAGAGAACGTGGACTAAGGGTGAAAGGTGAAATGTTTAAGGGGAACATTAAGGCAAACTTCTTCACTCAGAGGTAATGAAACTGCCAACTGGATGCGGCTTTGATTTTGACATTTAAGAGAAATTTGGAAAGGTACATGGATGGGATCAGTATGGAGTGCACGCTGATGGGAACAGGTAGAAAAATAGTTTGGCATGGACTGAATAATCCAAAGGGCCTGATTCTGTGCTACAGTGTTCCATGGTTCTATAATTTAGTGACTGAGAGCAGTGTATCTTTGCCTGCTGATGATACTAAGTTGAGTAGAAAAGCAAATTGTGCAGAGGATCCCAAGTGGCTGCACAGATATATGAATCAGTTGAGTGAGTTGGCAAGGGTCTGGCAGATGGAGTAGAATGTTGGCAAATACAAGGAAGAAGAAAATAGTAGATCCGATTATTATTTAAATGGTGAAAGATTGAGGCCTGTTGTGGTGCAGAGGAACTTGGGAATGCTTATGCATGAATCACAAAAAGTTAGTTGGCAGGTGCAGAAAGTAATCAAGAACACTAATGAATGTTGGCCATGGGCAGAGGAATTTAATTAATGAGCAGGGAGGATCTGCTGTACATCTACAGTGCATGCAGTTCTACTTTCCTTAACTGGAGGAAGGATATACAGTACTGGCTTTGGAGGTGGTTCACCAGGTTGATGCAAGATATGATGGAGATAGCCTCTGAGAAGAGATTGAGTCGTCTTGGACTGTACTCACCAGAGTTCAGAAGAAAGACCAAAGATCTTGTTGGAAATATAAAATTATTAAAGGGATAGCTAAGGTAGAGGGAGGGAAGTTATTTCCTCTGGTAGGTGAGACTAGAACTAGGGAACGTAGCCTCAAGATACAGGCAGTAGAGTTAGAGATGAAGAAGAACTTTTATTTTCAAGAAAATAATGCATTTTGTGAAATTCTCTGCCCAAGAAAGCACTAAGACTGCCTAAAAAAAAAAGTACTTCAGACTAGATTAGATAGAATTTTTTCCATAGTAGGGGAATTAAAGGGTTTTGGGGAAAGGTAGATTGGTGGAGGCAAGTCAACTCAAACAGCAGTAATAACAAATAAACAACAGTGTAGGGAATAGTGTTGCAATAAATCAAGTAGTGCAGAGAATAGAGAAAAATACAGTCTAAAAACAGCATAGGGGTATCATCTTTTGCCAGTGAGAAATCTATTTAAGAGTCTGCTAACAGAAGGAAATAATCTGTCCTTGAAGCTTCTACCCAATGGAATATGACCAGGGTGGAGTGGGTTCATTGTCATGTGAGCACCTTTCCCAAAACAGCACAAGTAGAGGCAGTCAATGGAAAGTCCTTTTCAGACTGGCTAACCAGTAAATTGGCCGTTCAGTGAACTGGATAAGGAAGCTGTTTTTTGCCTTTCACACTGAACCACTGTTAACCAGTTCTCTGTGTCTTTTCACACTCATCACAAGGTATACCTGAGGATAGGGGAGTCTATCCTCCACCGGTGATGTCTGAGTGCCGCATTGAGTGATGGTGGAACTGCCCTAAATCCTAATCAATGTATTTGATATTGTACTTAAACAAAATTAATCATGCCGAATTATAATATAATTAAGCATTATATACAGCACACTATGAGCCCTTCAGCCCTCTGGTTGTTGTGCCGACCTATATAAACCTTTATTAATTTTTTAAAAGACAGTGCAAAAGTAGAGCCCCACAATTTATAAAGTCCGCGGGAAAATGCTAGCAGCAATAGCCCACAATTTTAAAGACTGTAGGAAAGAGCAATGGCGGACCTGCCCTCCCAGAATTTCATGCAGAATGGAAAGGGCTGTATGTACGGAGCACTCACGGAGGGGGTTCTCTCTCGCTTGCTCCCTTTCATGTTCTCTCCTGCTTTCTCTCTCCCTCTTGCATGTGTTCTCTCTCCCCTCTCTCCCTCTCTCCCACTGTGACTTTCTCATGGCCTTTTAAAAATTTATGTAGGTTGGCAAAGTTTTTAATCTTTTGTATCCGTCACATTCCTGCATCATGCAAAAATGTCATTAATGTGTCACTACTTTGCCCCTGGATAGACCATACCTCTTTCACACTGGGCTAATCGGCACGCAGGTGTCGGTTGATGCTGGAGATGATGCAACCTACCTAGGCAGTCCATCCCCAGTGTGATTTGACACCTGTGTGCCAATTAAGGATCTTACACACTGGACCCTTAACCTGTATGTTGGCCGTCAGTTACTAGGACAAGATGTCAGTGTGAAAGGGGCTGAAAAGTGCTTGATTTTCGTGATGGCCTAAATTGCATTTTGAACTCTCTGCAGTTTCTTGCGGTCTTGGGCAGAGCAGTTCCTGTACCAAGCTGTGAAACAGTCAGATATATAATCATGTCAAACCTGCAACTTAAACTGAGAAGCATTTGGTGAAATTTCTAGAGTAAAGCAAAATAACCTGAAAATTGTAGTTATAATGTAAATCAAGTCTAGAACCTCGAACAGTACAAGACAGTACAGGCCCTTCAGACCACAATGTTCTGCCTCTCACATAACCTTTTAAGTTCATCCATATGTTTGTCCAGTAGATTCTTGAATTTCACCAATATACCAGCCTGCACCACTGTCCTAGGTAGTGCATTTCATGCACCAACCACTCTCTGGTTAATAAACCTTCCTCTAATATCTCCCTTGAACTTCCCACCCATTAGCTTAAAACCATGCCATCTTTATTAATGACTTAGTTGAGGGGATAGAGGGATGGGTAGGCAATGATGGAGGTATAGAAGATATTAAGGTGAATATAGATAGAGTGGACAGGTACTCTATCTATCTATATTCACCTTAATATCTTCTATACCTCCATCATTGTCTCCTCTCATCCTCCTTCTCTCTAAAGAGTAAAGCCCTAACTCCCTTAATCTCTGCTCATAATGCATACTCTCTAAACATCCTGGTAAATATTCTTTGCACCCTCTTCCTATAATGAGATGACCAGAACTGGACACAGTACTCCAAGTGAGATCTAACCATCGTTTTGTAGAGCTGCATCAGTACCTTGTGGCTCTTAAACTCAATCTCTCTTATGAAAAGCTAATACTCCATAAGCTTTCTTAACTACTCTATCTACCTGTGAGGCTACTTTCAGGGAACTGTGGACATGGGCCCTCAGATCCCTCTTCTCCTCCACACAACCAAGAATCCTGCCATTCACTCTGCCTCAGAGTTTGTCCTTCCAAAGTGTACAACCTCGCACTTCTTCGAATTGAACTCCATCTGCCATTTCTCAGCTCAGCTCTGCATCCTATCAATATTCCCTCTGAAATCTTCTCCACCATCCACAACACCACCATTCTTTATGTCGTCTGAAAACTTGCCTACCCATCCCTCTATCCCCTCAACTAAGTCATTAATAAAAATCACAAAAAGCAGAGGTCCCAGAACTGAAATCTTGTGGGGCACCACTAGTCACAGCCCTCCAATCTAAAAGTACTCCCTCCACCACAATCCTCTGCTTTCTTCAAACAAGCCAATTCTGAATTCACATGGCCAAGCTTCCCTGTATCCCATGCCATCTGACTTAAGCCTACCATGAGGAACCATGCCAAATGCCTTACTAAAATCCATGTCGACCATATCCACAGCACCACCCTCATCAATATGTCTGGTCACCTCCTCAAAGAATTCTATCAGACTTGTGAGACATAATCTGCCCTTCACAAAGCCATTGCTGACTGTCCCTTATCAAACCATGATTTTCTAAGTGCGCATAGATCCTATCTCTAAGAATCCTTGCCAACAGTTTGCCCACCAAAGATGTAAGGATCACTGGTCTATAATTACCTGAACTTTACCTACTATCTTTTTTGAACAAGGGGACAATATTTGCTACCCTCCAATCCTCCAGAACCATTCCCGTGGATAATGAGGACCCAAAGATCCTAGCCAGAAGCTCAGCAATCTCCTCCCTCGCCTGGGAATATTCTGTCAGGCCCCAGGGACTTGTCATGGAAGTGATCTTATTTCTGGTCTTCCATCTTTTATTTTCTACCATATTGCTTCACCTATAATCTTTTACAGACTCTGTGTTCTCAACACAACTCACTGCTATGCTTTATCTTGCATTATCAGCAAGTTGGTATGCATTTCATCCTGTCTGTTCATCTGAGTTATTATTATGTGTTTATAAATAGCTGATGGTCGAATAACAAACCATTGGGCACCCCACTCATTATCTCTAAAGCTAGTTTATTTCTACTCTTTTTCTTCTATTACCCACCCTTTACTATTCTCCCTCAAGTTGTGAGCCATGATGTAATAAATTTTTATTTTACAAAATTGTTCTTTGAAACTCCAGTTGTACTGTTCCACTGGTCCATCTCTTAGCATCCAACTACTGTAATTACATCCTCAGAAATCTATTAGATTTCTCAAAGACCATTTCCCACAAAGCATTCAGTTAAAATACAACTATTTTAATCTGGTGATTAGGCATTCCTTCACCAAACCACATGCTGCCTTCCATGGGGCTCTGTCTCAAATATTAGGAATAAGTTTTAGCTCAGCTGTCGTGATATAGATGGGAAATGGAAAAATTAAAATAGTTTGATTGAATATGATAGCTACATAGTTGTAGAAGCTTAAGTGAGAAGGTAAATATATGGCAAATGGAGTAAATTTCCACTTTGGCAGGAAAAATAGCAAGGGAGCATCTGACCTAACCTATGAGAGAATGCAGTTCTGAGATGCTGAGCAGCCTGCGCGCCCCAGTGCATTATTTGCAAAGTATTGGTGTGAAAGTAGATGTTATTGTTTAATGCTGTGCAATTGAGTATAAAAACAAAGCAAAAAACGTACCACTGGAGGAAGTCAGCAGATCAGATAGCAAATGTGGAAGCAAAGTGATGGACAATATTCTAGATCGAAACCTTGGATCAATTAAAACATGAACTCTTTCCACAAATGTTGCCTGTTTTGTTGAGTGTTTCCAGCATTTTCTGCTTTTAGATTAATACCTAGAACAGGGCAAGGCTATGTTATGAGGAAAAATTGGATGAGCTTGATTTGTATTCACTGGAGTTTAGAGGAGTGAGAGGGGACCTGATTCAAGCATTTAAGATCACTGATGGCTTTTCACAGTTTGGATATTGAGATGACATTTCCTCTGGGAGGAAAATGTAAACTAGGAGTCATTGTTTAAAAAAAAGGAGTTGCTTGTTGAAGGCAGAGATGAACCATTTTTTCTCTCTCTGAGGCTTGAGAATATTTGGAGGGGTAGAAATGGAATATTTGAAAATATTTTTAAGGCAGCGATGGATATAATTTTGCGAGGCAAGAGTGAATAATTACTGCTAATAGACACAAATGCAGAGTTGAAGTTAAGCCATGATATTAAATAGCAGAGCAAGCTTGAGGTGCCGAGTGGCCTACTCCTGTTTTTAATTCATATGTTCGCGTGTCCCTTTATCCTCATATCTCTTTTAGTTTTAATATGATTTTATTGAAAATACTCAGCTATATCTTCATCCCTTTATAATTTCACAATTGTCCACCATTTAATAAGATCTGCATGAAAGCAACTTTTTAAATTCAGTGTTAAATGCACAAGATTGCCAAATTTGCAGTCACATTGTAGATATGACCTGCGTTAGCTCTTTATTTTACATAAATGTTCTTCAGCAAGAACCAAAATAACTTATGACAGAAAAATCTGATAGGCAATTTTTAAAAAAATGCATATAAAACATACAGAAAAAACTAAAGATCTTAAAACATAGTCAATCAGAAAATCTAATATAATAGTGACTGAATAAACAATTCCTTCAAAATTATTTTTTTCTATTTTCTTGATCACCATAGAAGATTAACTTTCAAAGTTTTAAAGTATCCTGGATTCATTTTTTAAAAATCAGTTTTAAATTATATAATCCAGAAGGATAGAAATCAATTTTGGCAAGTAGCATGACCATGTGACTTTCCTCAAACCATTACTTTAATAGAGGGAATTGCCTAAAACATAATTAGCTTTTTCTAGCAATTCCATGGAGAACACCAACTGTGCTGCTCCTCACATATCAGCTAGAGCCTGACATCCACTGTAGAGCAGAGATCAGGGAAGTTGAAAGTCAGATGCTGGCAGACTCTATTTTGTATCCAGTCCCTCATGGCTAGTGTATGAAGAGCAGCTCTAATTAATGTGATTGGAATTCAAATCCTTAGCTCAAGTAAAGTGATTTTTTTCCCTTAATTTTGCTGAATTGTGATGTTTTAAATTAGTTTTTATCACTTAATTCTTCTTGTAAATATATGTAATGATTTGTTTTTAACTATTTAACTTTTTTAAATTATGGAAATACCAGTAGTTTTAATTGAATTTGAATGTTTTAGATCAGTTAAAAATGGTTTTGAGAAACACCAAAACTGCTGGTGCTTCAATCTTCAGCAAACAATGAGAATCTGGAAGAATTCAGTGAGATGGATGGAATTAGACAGTCATCTTTGACTGGCCATTTTTACCCATGGAAGCTACCTGACCTGCAGCTCATTGTTTGCTTAAATAGGATTTTAACATCAATAAGTTATCTGAAAGGATTCAGAGCAGAGTCCCAGGTTCTGTCATCGGAGGCCAGTCATTGCACTTAAAGCTATTGCAATTTCTAAATGTTGTAAATGAGTTGATTTATCATTATTTATTTATCTGTTGAGATCGAGGCACTCCAGCCTAGAACAGCATTTATTGCCAATCCCTAAGTGTCCTTTAGGATGTGATGGCTAGACATCTTCTTGAGCTGCTGCAATGCACTTTGGAAAAGCAAGTTTCATGAGACGATGAAGGAATAGCAATGTACTTCCAAGTTGGACAGTAAGGAGCATGCAGGTGTCTAACTTTCGCCTTCATGGTGGTAGATGTCACAAGTTTAGGAAGTGCTTCAGAATAGTGTAACTGCAAAGTGCCCAGTTCACATTTGCTGAGATGTTATGGGATTGTTTTCCCTGATGCTGTAACATTAATGAACAGTCAAAGGTGTCAATCAGACTGAAAAATTCGTAGAAAGCAACCAGGAAGTAAAAGCATTGGTTACAATTAAACTGTATCATTTTACAAATTACAGAATAAAAATTGGTTCTTGCAATTGGGATCAAGGTGGGAAATTAAATATTACAAATATTATTTCTTGTGTATCTAAAGTTTATTGATGATTACATTAAAATCTGTGGAATGTCTCTCGTGGAAAAGAGACTATAGTAATAATAAGCTTATCATAAATTAGGGTTTTGACATGGGAATGTTGTTCTACTGAAATTATGAATTATCCTCCAATCAAAATCTCACTTTCATCTCACTGCATTTTTAATGGTTGCAACAAGAAAAGTTTGTCTGATTTTGAATTCAACATTAGATCACTTTTGTGTACATCTGTGATGACTGCGACAATGCAGTTCATCGAGTATGTCGATTCCAAATCCACAAGATGTACGGACTCTGTAGATAAGCCAGTATCTACGCAGAGAGGAATCAACTTCACACCTCATTGATAACTTGTCAGATGAATGATATTTTCTCCCTTTATTTTTAGAATTTCAGCAACTGTAGAATGTTTGTACAGTTCCGATGTTAGTGTCAGTTTGCAATGTGGTAGAATTTAGCCCTTTTTTGAATCTATTAAATGCAAGGAATGGTAACAAGCAGTGGATACAATTTTTTTTGTTCAATGCATGCATGTTCTTGTATTGATCATTAAATGTATAGATCTATGAATTTCAAGGAACCCTGACTGTTTTATTTCATTTACAATTGCAAACTACGGACTATGTTTCATTAAGCGTTATGAGATTTCTTTGCTGTGAATGAATAAATCCAAATATTACTTGTATTGCAAGCTTGGAGGGCAATCTCCAAGTGATGGTGCCCCTCTGATTTTGCTGTCCATGCCCTTTTAACTGGTAGAGGTCATGGATTTGGAAGGTTCTGTCTAAGGACTGACTAATTATGTTGCTATGAATTCTATAATGTTAAAGTTTAGTTATAAAACATATTTTTGTTTCAAATAAAGATGCTTTAGTGTCAGTGAAAAAGAATTGAAAACTTTACAAAGTCAGTGCTCATAAGTGCGACTTAATTAATGACCATTACATATGTGGGAGGAAACAGGAGCACTAGGAGAAAACCCACATAGACACGGGAGAAAGTACAAACTCCTTACAGATAGCACCTGCTTCAAAGTCATGTCTCTGGTGCTGGAATATCCTTGTGTTGAGAGATCATGCCTCATCAATTTGATTGAGTTTTTTTAGGAAATGGCAGGAATAATGTGAACAAGGCAGTAGATAAGTTGACATCACCTTTGGCAATTCACAAAACAAAATGCCTAAACCAGATGTTCATAAATCAAGAATGAAATGGGAATCGGATTTGGATAAGAAGATTGATGAAAATGTTTGGAGAAATCTGTGTCAATATAGTATGACAAAAGTAATAAACGTACGTTATAGATTAGTGCAATATAACTTTTTACATCAATTGTATTTGACTCCGCATAAATTGAAAAACTTTCAACTTAGTTCTTCAGATTTATGTTTTAGATGTGGCCAAGAAGTAGGTACTTTTCTTCATTTGACGTGGATCTGTCCTAAGGTTAAGAGTTTTTGGTTGCAAATTAAATCATTTTTGGAATGGATATTAAAAGTGAAATTACCTTTTGACCTATTGTTGTTTTTATTAGGAGATATTAAGTTGACAGCTTTAAGATTGAGATTGACTATGTATCAAATTGAATTTTTGCTTTTGTCCCTGGGTATTTCTAAGTGTTTAGCTATTTCATGGAAATCTGACTCTGTTTTAGGTATGAAAAAATGGCATAATGAAATGAAAGCTTGTATTCCTTTAGAAAAGATTACATATAATTTAAGAGATAAATATTTTTTCTTTACTAAAGTTTGGAGCCCTTATTTGAAAACTATTGGTGTTAAAATTTGATCTCTTGGTTCACTCTGATAGGTGCCACCGTTCTTGCAGCCAAAAAGTTTAAATGTGATTGAAGTCGATGATAGGGAGTCGGGAGGATATTGGTAGGGGGGTGGGGGGGGGTTGGGTTTTGTCTGTATTAATATGTGGTAACTAATATTATGTTGTGATTTTAAATAAAGTATTTAAAAAAACTTTGGCAGGGTCCTGCAGGGTCCAGGGTAAGCTGGCCATTTAGCTTGTTGATCAAAGTCAGAGAGTGGTAGGGAGGGTCATTACTCAGTGGTCCATTGCAGGGTCCCCTGTTGTTTCTCATCTATATTAATAACTTGGAAGAATGGTTAGCAAGTTTTGATGACACCAAAATTAGTGGTGTGGTGGACAGGGAAGAAGGTTATTTAAAATGACAACTGGGTCAGGTGACCTGGAAAAGTGGCCTAAAGAATGGCAGAAGGAATTTAGCTCTGACAAGTGTGAGGTGCTGAATCTTGTTAGATGAAACCAGACGGCGCTTGCACGACAAATGTTGGGGCCCTGGGAAATGCTGTAGGGCAGATAAACTGCAAGAAAGTAGTGAGACATGTAGACAAGGTGGTGAAGGTGTTTGGCACACGTGATTTCATCGGTCAGGGCACGGAGTAGGTTGTGTAAGGTAAAACATCATGAGATGGGAATGTGTAGGGAGTTACCCTGTACAGGGCAGTAACAAGAAGGGGAGGTGTCCTTGTACTCCTGTTAGGTAAAACATCATGAGATGGGAATGTACAGGGCTGTAACAAGATGTAAATGCATCCTTGTACTTACAAGATAAGAGAGACATTGATGGATTGAGAGGCAGGAAGCTAGCAGGGAAAGGATAGCAACAGTTTTAGTCATTGGACAAGTAATGATATGATGATGTTCTAAGCATGTATCCAAGGGTATAAAAAATCACCATTTTGCTGATAACGGCAGAATGCATTCTCCGACTAACATGTTTAGTCGCAAGTGTTACAATCCGGTAATAAAGAACAAAGAACCCTGATTTCGACTCAGCCTGGTGTTTGTCTCACTCATTCATGAACAAAGCAGACCTAACAATTGTCATGTTGCAACTGTACAAGACTTTGATGAGACCGCACTTGGAGTATTGTATGCAGTTCTGGTCAGCCTCATCCTCTGGTAGATTCACCTGCAAGTGGTATTTTGGCAAATAGAAAAGTGGCATCCATTTGGTTCTGTCAAAATAAAAAGCACTGAGTTCAGCTTTTTCAAAAGCTGAGTCAATGAGGCTAATGTGTGCATCTGTACAACACGAAGTAGCTGCCAATATGCAGATTGTGCATCCACGTACACAACTTTGCAGGTCATTAACACACAGAATAAGCAGGCCAAAATATTCACACTGGCACATTTCTGAGGATGGACAGGAACCAGAACTAGGAACTGAATCCATATTCTTCTGAATTCTGGCTGTGAAATTCCCTTCAGTAAGAAATGGGTTAATCAAATATGCAGTGATAGACTGATTCTGTTTCAAACTTAATTCCCCATTAAAAGAGAAAATAATTCTCATGTTAATGTTTCCTTAAAAATACCCACACAAAACTTCAGGTGTACTTTGCGTATGTGAACATTTGCTTTCTCTTGGGATCAGGACCTTCCTTCGTTTAGCTGTACAACTGTCATCTTCATTTCCTCCAAAATATACAGATATAGAAGCCATGAAATTATGGCTATTCATGGAAATGAGATTAAAGGAGTTGAAGATGCATTCTGCTGAAAGATGCATCAGTATTTCCAGAAATTTGATACATTTAAAGGGCAATAAACGCCATCATATCTGTAACCACTGCCACATTCATCTGTCACAAAGTGCTAAAGCTTTCTTTCTGATGAGTTCACATTCATTTTTTTTATATATAAGAATATTGACAATTCTAATGTAATTATAAGTTACAGAGCTATAAATTCAACTGATTGATCTGGCAAAGTTGAATGCACAATTGTGACATCTGAGATGTGCCATTTACCTTTGTTTTAACAACAGGGTCCACAAGGAATTCAAGGGATTATGGGTCCAAAAGGAGAGATTGTAAGTCTATGTGGTTTTCTACCTTGAATTTGCTCTGCTCATTATTTGTGGTTTACATTATAAGTGACAAAACCATCATTTTGCAAACCCTGCAAGAAATAGGTGTCAATCAAATGTGTTTCTGTTCCTTTCAGGGAGAAATCGGAAGGCCAGGAAGAAAAGTAAGGCCAGGTTGACTACAGTACATTTCACCGGTTATTGCAGTCTCAATATAATTGATTAAACATGATCTCACATAAAATATACTTGATGATGCATTGCTGGTATCAAATGGAACCTGGAAAGCTATTTCCTTCTAATGTATAAAGGGAAGTGGTAACAGACTTTCTGTTATTGGTTTTGCTCCATATTTCATTTTCACCTATTTTTAGTTTGTCTTAAAAAATCAAATCAGATTGAGTTTCCAGGAACTGAGTTGCCCGCATTTTTTCCACACAAGAAACTAACTCTGAACCCTCATGTCTCAATGACTTTTGTGATTTTACCATGAAGCCATTTGATTTGTGTTCAACTGCATTAACACCAGAATGTTTCATTGTGTTTGCCTCAGAGCAAATGGAAGTGAATTGTTGGGTTTATCATTGCACTTTTTGCTTTGTAAAATGCATGTTCTGGCAGAGCCAATTATTGCTGACCGATGGTTGGTTCAAAAATTGAGTGTGTTCTCTCAAAGTTTTCAATGTCTGTGCTATTAACTTATGTCAATGAAGAATGCTGGAATCCTGACTGATATGTAAACATTGATTTTCAAGGGCAGACCAGGTGTACGAGGCCCCCGGGGAATGCCAGGACTTCCTGGCTCTCTAGGACCAATTGGGCCCAAGGTAAGGAAAGCGAGCTGTTCATTGCCATGAAGAATCGTGCAAACACACACACAAATTTATGAAGAATGGAAAAAATGTCAAATCAAATTATTAATCTGGTTAATTCTACAAGGTGCAATGCCACCTTTCAGATTCATGTTAAATGTTGACCTTGAGATGAAAGGTGGATTTCAAAGCTGTAACTTAAGAAAAGGGAATCTCTTGACATCATACACCATGAGCAAAGCCTTCTGTTTGTTATTCCAGATGACCGGAGGGTCATTCAGCATGGAATCAAGCCTTCCAGTTTAATAATGAGTCCCACATACCATGAAGTATCCATTTTTACTAATTCCCTTTTATTCTCACATTCTCATCAATTTCTCCCAGATTATTCCTCTCATCAAAAATGGCTAATCAATCTATCAACTGGCATGTCTTTGGAATATGGGAGGAAACCCATGCAGATTCAAATTTAGATTTTTTTTATTATTGACTTGCCTACCAAGGCACATTGTAAAGCTTTCTTTCGGATGTCAAAGCTAGCAAATAGTCACAACGCTATGGCACCATTTTGTAAAATAAAGGGGAACCATAAAGGAAAGAAAAAGACATTCCTTCAGAGACAGTGAATGATCAAGAATCACACTGCCTTCTCTGATTATAGCCACCTCCACCTCTCTAGCTGCCTAACTCCATCGCAGCCTCTCAACCCTTAATTCCGATTCCTGGAGCCAATCCTTTTGCCCGACTGGTGTAGACTGAAGTCACAACTTTCTACATCCAGCTCAGACATGCCAGGATGAAAAGGTGTCTCCACAACAGCAGGGCACAGAGACCAACCAGCCAAAAATAATTGTACACATGGTCGACATAGACCAGAAGAACAAAGTAGCAGTGGAAATCCTGCAGCTGCTAATGCACCAGGCCAGAGGAGAACCATCCAGCAATATGGCAGTCACAGAGAGAACATACAAATTCCACATAGGCAGCATCCGAGGATTGAACCCAGGTCACTGGAGTTGAGAGGCAATAGTTCTACTAACAATGTTTCTGTTCCACTCACTTCATTCAACGTAGATTTAAACCACATTATCTACACTGAGTACAGAATGTTATTGAATATTATTTGCCTGACGGAGAGACAATGTGGCATGGTTATTCACAGCTCATGTGGAGGGAGTAATTAATAGAAAACGGTGTAGGAGGGAGTAAAATTGCATGACCATATGCTGTCTCACTATTAATATGAATTAAAAGCTAATTAAATACTATGCTATTTCCAAATGTTAACAAGAATATGTTACATATTACATTTAGAATGTAACATACATGAAATTATTTATTTTGTCTACTGTAAGGCAGACAGAGAGTCTCCATTTTGTCCAACGCTCCTCACAGAAACCTACAGCGATCTCCCCTCCAAGCGCTGACCAGTCCTGAGCTTGCTTAGCTTCTGAGGTCAGACAATTTCGGCATATTCAGGCTGTTAACAAGGGGTGGTGATGGGGATGGGGAAGGAGTTATATTTATAATTTTAAAAATATTTTAATCTGGGTAGCAGCAGATGAACCAGCATCGTGTACAATAAAGCATCATAAACAAATGATTGAACGGGTTCATTTTTCCTTATTATTTTCGAGGAATGACAAGACTTGTAGTTCACAAATGGCAATGAACTGCTTACTGCCAAAAATTAGATGTCCATCCTATACAGGTGAGGTAACAGGGAGACAGAGCCTGCATAGTTCAGATACGTACATAATTTAAGAGCATGGTATATACACAGATCTCCCACTTAATTTAGGTTCTTGGTGTAAAATACCCTCAAATAACATCCATTAATGGGACAGTTATGGACACCCCTGAAAACACTGATTCCTGTGGGGCTCAGGGGAGCATGAGCCAGGTACTACATCCTTGGTACGACCAAAATCTTCTGGGGTTTGTCTTCCTCAATTGAAGATCCCAGTTCTATCTCAATTGTGCTGAGCAGTTGAATGATCTTCCTTCCAACTAACTCCAATGATGGTCAGAAAGATGAGAAATCTGCCTGTTGGTGCACATTCAGTAATGGCATTTCTCTAAAATTATTCAAATATTCCCCAATCACAAAAAAATGTTAGCCAGTGATGCCAGTGCTGAAATCCATTCTCATAATGTTTCTAGACACGACACATTTAACAGTTCAAGCCCTAGAATTTTAAATTTTAATGCAACTTATATATAATTCATCACACTCTTTCATACAAATACTATTTAACTAATGATTATATCATTTTCTTTAAATAAAGTAAGAACAGAATTGGCAATGAATTATTATTTGCAGTTCCCCAGATATATTGTTAAGACTTGTTTCAATTCAAATCAATGAATTGTATAAATTATGGCTCATTCTGTTTCCTATTTTCAGGGTGAAAAGGGTGATGCTGGATTCATCGGATTGCCAGGTGCAAGAGGACCAATGGGCCCCAAGGTCTATAATTTTCACTTCCCGTTTGTATCTTATGCCAGAACGCTCAGCTTACTGTCCATGAAGCCTGTTTCTGCAGAAGGGGACATTTGATTTATTTTGTTGTCAGGTCGAAGCCTGCTGACTTTTCTCTAATTTTTATTACAAAAGATTATTCTTGAGATCAGGCTGTTACTTCCTGTGAACCATGTGTGTGTGAACCATGTGTTCATGTAAAGATATTTTGGATACTGGACAAACATCTCAGCAGACAGTGTAGTTTAAATGTTACAGTAGAAGTCCAAAAATCCAGACTGCTCGGAGATGAAGTCAGTCTGGATTTTCAGATTTTCTGGATTCTTGGGCAATACTTTTAAAATTCAAATCTAAGGAGGAATAAAGAGCAGATGAACGGGTAAATTTTGATAGTTTATTCATTAGCAAATACAGCGTGCTTCATTTATTGGAACGAATAGTTTTAAAGAAAGAGTCAACACTTGACAAAAATGTAAACATAAAATGTTTTCACACTATAAAAAGAGTGAGTAATGCTTGAAAATATGTTTTAAAAATAAATACAAAAGAAAGCATGTTATTTCATGCAAATTAATTATTTTTAGTTAACAAAACATTTTCACATAAAATTTAAAGTACAAAAACACATATTTATTCATTCATTTTCGCGACTTCTGTTGCATCTGCTGCATGGCTTGTGGATGGAACACTTGCAACTTCTACTGCATTTGGTGCACTGCTTGATGTCTTTGCTTTCTTTAAATACTTTGGTCACTTATTGCACATGCACACAAAAGCCTAATAAATTTTAAAAGTGTGGGTGTTTCAAAAAGTCCAGATTCTCGATTGGTCGAGATTTCTGGAATCTGGATTTTCTACTGTAGTGAAAATTACATCCAGAATTCAGAAGAGCTGTTACTAAGGTCGTTCCCAGCATATCTATTATTTCTCCAAATGTAATCCTAATCTAGCGGGAAGATGTATGTTTTTCTTTATATTTCAAGGTTTCATAATTGTCACATACATAAATTTGTTTACTTTTGTTTCCTTGTAAAGTCACACAAAGATGCGTCACTAGTTCAGTGTCCCCATCAAGAAGAACGAGAGAAGCTAAAGACCATCCCTTCGGAGATACTGAGTATGCATGGATCCCACCACCTCCTCCGATGCCACTCTCTTGCTTCCTTTAAACTCTGTAGAAACTAGATCTCCTGTCTGTTCCAGCACTGAATCCAAGTTCTGGGCATCCAGTGCATCCTCTTCTGCCAATGCTTTTAAATCTCCAAATACGATTCGGAAGCTTTTAATGTCCAAGGGCCTTCTGGAGTCCAACTCACCATCAGGACCTGGTTCCCACGAGCCATTCTCAAGCAGCTAAAAGGCAACCTGTAACCTGGTGTGAGTCCTTTGGCCACCAAGTCCCTCAATGAACTACTTCTCCTCAGTGGGGTTGTGCTCCCCTGTTCTGGTGCTGTGCGCTGCTCCCCCTGAGCCCACAGCCTTTGTGATCTGGGCTGCCAAGCATGGATGACACATCTTGGATGTGGATCTCTGAGGGTTCTAAACACCTCTGGCCCTGTTTTCTGGGCTGTTTAAACCAGTACAATTACAAATCTCAAATCCTAATGAGTGGCTTCCATATTTCAAATTGCACTGCTCTATTTTACTATTTGTATGACAATTTCAATTTGGCATGGGGAATGGAATTGTGCTCCCCATTGCAGAAGATGTTGTTAGCGTCTTCCATGTCCTTGAACAATGATAAAATTCCTACAAAAGAATTAATGAGCTCGAGTAGAATTCTTAAAAGGGGGGGTAAAATCTGTCCTAATACTATATTAGTGTTTAATTATAAAATATAGTACACTACAGCACAGTATGGGCCCTTTGGCCCTAGATGTTGTACTGACCCATATATTCTACCAAAAATATACTAAACCCTTCCTACTTCATAACCTATTTTTCTTTCATCCATTCGCCAGTCAAAGAGTCTCTTAAATGCCTCTAGTGTTTCCACCACCCCCACCCCTGGCAAGGCATTCCAGACACCCTAAACTCTCTGTGTATTTAAAAAAATTATCCGTGATGTCTCCCCTAAACTTTCCTCCCTTAATTTTGTACACATGTCCTCTGGTGTTTGCTATTCCTGCCCTGGAAAAAAGCCACTGGCTTTCTATCTATGCCTCTCAGAATCTTGTAGACCTCTGTTAAGTCTCCTTTCATCCTTCTACAACACTCCAAAGAGAAAAGTCTCAGTTCAGCCCTTGTCTCATGTCTTATTTTCCAATCAACGTAATATCCTGGTAAATCACCTCTGCAGCCTCTCCATAGCTTCTACATCATTCTTATAAGGTGACCAGAAGAGAACACAATATGCTAAGTGTGGTCGCACCAGAGATTTGTTGAGTTGCAACATGACCTCTGAACTCTTGAATTCAATTCTTTGACTTATGAAGCCCAGCATCTCATAGGGCTTCTCAACTACCCTATCAACCTGTGTGGGAAATTTGAGGGTTGTATAGATTTGGACCCCAAGTCTCTTCTGTTCTTCCACACTGTTAAGTATCTGCCAATTAACCCTGTACTCAGCCTTCAGGTTTGACCTACCAAAATCCATCATTTCACACTTATCTGGAGTGAATGCCATCTGCTACATTTATGCCCAACTTTGCATCCGATCTATATCCTGTTGTAACCTACGACGTCCTTCAAAATTATCCACAACTCCTCCAACCTTCGTATTATCTATAAACATAAACTCATCATTTGCAATATTTGATTTTCAGTCCATATTATTATTTTGAATTTTTTTAAATAAATGCTTTTCATTCATTTATGAAAATAGGTTATTTGACTTGCTGATTGTTCCCAATATTTTTGTTTCTTTCAGATTTCTAGTATCTTCAGTTATTTTTTTATTTTTTTAATTTTCATTTAACCACTTCTGTGCAATAAATCATTATTAATTAAAAATAAACTTATTCAGGAAAGAAATGTGTTTGTTTGGATGGGATGTACATTAGCTGGGTGGGAAATGGATTAAGGGGAGGGAAGAAGGGGATAAGAAGATTATTCTGACCTTCAAACTATTTCAAGTAATGTTCCCGTGGGATCTGCATAGAGGGTGCAGCTTTTCATTGCATGACTTGGGTTGTATTTGGAAGAAAGAACTTCATATCCACATTTGCAGATGAAAGAAAATTCAACAAAACTGTAATTGTGTAAAGAAAAGCAGAATGTTACAAAGAGACAAAGTGATTAAAGAAGAGAAAAATCTATGTCATAAATATTTCAATTTGCATTGTTTTGTCCCCCACTTTCAGTCTGAGAGACTAATAGCCATAGAACAGCATTAACTTGCATGTGGAGATCACTGAAAGCTAGAAGCCATCACAATAGAGGGCTGTGATGAAATGGTACTTTACAGAAATTAAGTCATATAATGACTTTGGAGGACTGCAGTCTTGTTAGGATAGATGGTTAAGGTTTTGTGTGGTGGATGTCCCATGGAAAATCTGCCTATGTATGTCAATGGAGATTGGGTGAAAAAAATCTATAGCAGAAGAATGCAAATCCATTCACTGAAGATGAGATAACTAATTGGATTTTTATTATGTTTTCTAGGGTTTGACTGGACAAAAAGGTGACAAGGTTAGTAAATTATTTAGGTCATATATTTATACTTCAGACGAATGATTAAAAATAGTGTATCTGAACCAAACAAATTTGGTGCAGCCAGAGACCATTGCCAATGTGGTTCAACAAAGCTGCCTTTGAATAAACAATCACCAACATATTACCTATGCCACCATAGGAGCCAACTTAGTGGACCACTGCTACATCACCATCAAGAAGGCCTTCCACCCCATCATATGTCCGCAATTCCGCAAGTCTGATCACCTGGCTGTACCTTGACTCTCGGCATACAAGCAGAGACTGAGGACTACATTATCATTGGTGAAGCTGGTGACAGTATGGTTGAGGGAGGTGGAAGAGCGCCGATAGGACTGCTTTGAAACGGTGGGCTGGAGCATATTCAAGAACTCATCTTCAAGCTTGAATGAATATGCCACAGCTGTCACCGACTTCATCAGGTCCTGTGTGCATGTTTTGAAATATTGTTCATGGCCAGAATTAATGCATACCTAAGTAAAAGGTCTGGACCCACTGTAATTTTCTTATAGCAACAAGTGCTCCACTCTGATGCAATCTCACTGTCTTGCCACTCAGCCCTGGATCACCTAGACAATAGCAACACATACATAAGGTTGCTTTTCATTGATTGCAGCTCAGCTTTCAACAACATCACACCCTCAGTACTGGTCAGCAAGCTTCAAAGCATAGCCCTTTTTATCTCCCTCTGCAACTAAAACTTTGACTTCCTCATTGGAACATGGCCCAATGTTCTTGCTCATCAGAAGACAGCAATCAGTGTGAAGGATGTATGCTTAGCCCACTGCTCTATTCACACTACACCCATGACTGTATGGGTAGGCACAATTCAAATGGCAACTACAAATTTGCCAATGACACCAAGTTCATTGGCAGAATCACAGATTCTGTGAAGAAGTGTACGGGAGTGAGATAGATCCGCTAGTTAAGTGGTGTCACAATACCTTTGCATTCAGCATTAGCAAAACTAAGGAACTGATTTTGGACCTCAGGAAGGGGAAACCCAGTGAACAAAAACCAGTTCTCATCGAGGGGGTCAGCAGTGGAAAGAGTAAATAAAAAACCTTCAAATTCCTGGGAGTCAACATCTTTGATGATCTATCCTGGGGCCTTCATCTCAGTGCAATCATGAAGAAGGATCACCAGCGGCTATATTTTGTTGGGAGTTTGAGGAGATTTGTATGTCACAAAGACTTGTAAATTTCTACAGGTGTATTGCAGAAAACCTTCTGACTGGTTGCATCCCTGTTTGGTATTGAGGTGCCAATGCACAGGACAGGAAAAGGTTACAGACAGTTGTGAATTCAACCAGTGCCACCATGGGTGTTAGTCTTCACTCCATTGAGGACATTTTCTTGAAGTATCTCAAAAAAACAGTCTCTGTCCTCAAGAACCCTACAACCCAGGCCATCCCTTTTCTCCATCAGGAAAGAGGTACAGGAGCCTGAAAAAGAATACCCAACAGTACAAAAGCAGCTTCTTTCACTCACCCATCAGATTTCTGAATGGACAATGAATCTTTGGACACAAACCTTACTTTTTCTTTTATTTTGCACTAATTTATTTACTTTAAAAAAAATGTAATTTACAGCATTTTTTGCACCCATAATGCTGCCACAAAACAACGAATTCCATGACACACAAGATAGGGAATGGAATCTGGAGTTGGATGACACATTTAGAAGGCAAGAGCAGATCGAGTTCATGGCATTCCCAGGAGGGAAGGTGAGCAGCCAGATGGTATGGTCCACATAGGAACCAATAGCAAGGGAAGGAAGGGTGATGAGGCACTGCAAAGATAGGTCAGGGAGTTAGGTGCTAACAAGGACAAGACCTCTAGGGTTGTCATCTCAGGCTTGCTACCCTTGCCACGTGCCAGTGAGATTAGAAATAGGAGGATAATGCAGCTTAACACATGTCTAAAGACGTGCACAGAGAGGGCTTAATGTTTCTGGATCACTGGGGTCTTTTCTAGGGAAGGTGGGACATGTTCCGACGGGACGGTGTGGATCTGAACTGGAGGGGGCTTATATCCTTGCAGGAAATTTTCCTAGTACTTGTCTGGGGGTTTCAACTAGATTTGCAGGGGAATGGGAACAGAGTGCTAGAACAGATAGGGGGTAGAGGAGGAAAAAGATGAGGGGCAAATTGCATGCAGCTTCTAAATTCAAAGGGTTGTACATGGTGGAAAAGGTGCATCTATTTCAATGCAAGAAGTATTGTAGGAAAGGCATATGAACTGAGTGTGTACATTGGCATGTGGAATTATGACATTGTGGCCATAAATAAAACTTGGTTGCAGGAGGGGCAGGACTGCCAGCTCAATGTTCCTGGCTTCCATTATTTCAGACCCGATAGAACGAGGGGATGCAGGGATGAAATTAGGAAGAGTGGCATTTCTTGTCAGGGAAAATATCACAGCTGTGCTCAGACAGGACAAACCAGAGGGCTTGTTTAACTAAATTATATGGGTGGAGCTGAGGAACTGAAAGTTATGACCTCACTCATGGGGTGGTAATAAAGACCATTAAAGTCAATAAGAATTGGAGGAGCAAATCCATAGAGAGATAGCAGACAGCTGCAGGAAACACAAGGTTGTGATAGAAGGAGATGTTAACGTTCCACATGTTGACTGGGGTTCCCATAATATAAAAGGGCTAGATGGCTTGGAGTTTATCCATGTGTTCAGGAAAGTTTTCTAAATTAATATGTAGAGGTACCAACTAGAGCGAGTGCAATACTGGATCTCTTATTAGGGAATGAGCCAGGACAGGTGACAGAAGTATGTGTAGGGCAACATTTTGTGATAGCCGTGCTCCTGTCAAGACACTAAAAGTACAACCAAGCCATGCAGAACAACACACATAGAATTTATTTGAGTCCAATGGGTAGACAAGGTCACCTCACTAATACTGATGGATCTCATTCAAAGAATTCATTCAGAAAGTACAATATTTAAGGCATTTTCTTGCATACAAAGTTGATAACATTTCTTTGAACTCTTTGTTACAAGCTTATGTTTTACATCTTACATATCTTTCTAAAGACAGAAATGGTTTGACATCAATCATTTATTCTCATGTACAAGTCATAATTAAGAGACATCCTTGTATATAGACAGAAATTACAGAAGTCTGGAAGGGCTGCTCCCAGTACACATCGACATCCATTCCCTTTCTGCCTGATTTCTGGTATTTAATTAACGCATGTAAAGGATAGTTCATACTAATCTTGTCATTAAAGTTAACAATGGTAGCCAAAACTTCTGAGCAGAAACAATATCAGGCTGGGCTGGTGCCATTAGTGTTACTATAGCCTTTGACAAATCACATTGCATCTGACAGGTGGTAGTAGTAGACTGTACTTGGATATGAAGTCAATTTATGAATGGAAGCCTGATGGACAAGAAGTTGTGTTAGAGACATTATGCATTCTATTACTCTGAGATGACTTGGGCATGTGATGATTGATTCTAATTTCCTGCCTAGAAGGTTTTCTTGCCTGAAACTTGTGCCTTTCCCAACCTGACTTTATTTGTGTTACTGAGTTAACTCTATGCTGGTTTTCTTATAATCACTATTTGTAGCTATCTTATAAATGCAAACTTCTACAATTTTGGGTCTAATGATCATAAAGCCATTAGTTTCAAGTTAATTGTGGAGAAGGATATGTCGGGGCCTCAGGGTGAGATTCTAAATTGGAGAAAGGTTAATTTTGAGGAAATGAGAAAGGACCTAGAAAGTGCGGATTGGGATAAGTTATTTTCTGGCAAGGATGTGGTAGGTAAGTGGAAAACCTGCAAAGGTGAAATTTTGAGACTACAGAGTGTGTATGGCCCGGTCAGGAATAAAGGCAAAGTTAACAGACATAGAGAACCTTGGTTTTCAAGGGATATTGGGGATCTGAAGAAGAGAGAGGTATATAGCAGGTATAGGCAACACGGAGCAAATCAAGTGCTTGAGGAGTATAAAAATGCAAGGACAAACTTATGAAGGAAATCAGGAAGGCATAAAGAAGACTTGAGATTGCCTTGACCAACAATGTGAAGGACAGTCTAAAGGGTTTCCACAGGTATATACAGAGCAAAAGGATAGTAAGGGATAAAATTGATCCCCTTGAAGATCAGAGTGGTCAGCTTTATTTGGAGCCAGAATAGATGGGGGAGTTATTAAATAGATTTTTGCATCAGTCTACACTCAGAAAACTGGCATAGAATTGTGGAAAGTAAGGAAAATAGGCAATGAGGTCATGGATCCTATACCGATTAAAGAGGAGGAGGTGCTTGCTGTCTTAAAGCAAATAAGAATGGATAAATCCCTAGGGCCTGACAAGATATTCCCTGGGACATTTAAGGAAGACTAATATAGAAATTGCACAAGCTCTGGGAGAAAGATTTAAAATCTCCTTACCCACGGGTTTTGTGCCAGAGGATTGGAGAATAGCTCATGTTCCGTTGTTTAAAAAACACTCCAAAAGTAACCCTGGAAATTATAAGCTTGTGAGCCTGATGTCAGTAGTAGTTAAATTAATGGAAGATGCTCTAAGGCAGTGGTTCCCAACCTTTTTCCTTCCACTTTAAATATTCCCTATGCCATAGGTGCTTTGTGATTAGTAAGGGATTGCTTAAGGTGGTATGTGGGTGTACCTAATTGGCTTGTTATGTGCATGGTTTCATAACTCCAAAGGAAATGGTCTAATGACAATTTGTCATGAGCAAAATATTTCAGTAACAATTGGGTCAAAAGCAGTGATTCTCAGCCTTCCCTTCCCACTCACATACCACCTTAAGCAATCCCTTACTAATCACAGAGCACCAATAGCATTGCGATTAATTAAAGTGGTATGTGAGTGGAAAGAAAAAGGTTGGGAACCACTGCTCTAAGGGATCAGATATACCATATATGTGGTTGTATAGGACAACTTGTATATAGGATGACCCAAGAATTTCCATCTAAAATGTTGATTTTGAGCGATGCATTTTGGACAAGACAAAATCTGGTGCTTACCACTGATCAGTGGATGTTGTTAAAAGCAAATCACAATATTTTAATAAGAAATAATAATTTAAAGGCTTAAATTTAATTTGTATAATTTAAAATAAACCACTGTCATCTCCTGTATCAAGCCATTTAAAACTTGTACAGAGCCAACAGTAGTTGGACCGGGAGGATGGACCCTGCAGAAGAGTGCTGAGACATTGCAAATAACTAATGGGGCATGCGCGAGGTTGTGTCAGAGCTGGCAGGAAGATAGCGGCGATGTTGAGACCGTCACTGGGGAGAAATTTTAGATCCTTTGTATAGGACAATCTGATTTTAAGTTGAAATTTTAAAGTTTGGAATATCTTATATAATGGGAGATACAGTACAAGTATTTGCATAGCCAGCCACTGATTAGGGGATAGTCAACGTGGCTTTGTGCGTGGTAGGTCATGTTTAATCAATCTTATAAAATTTTTAGACGAGGTTAACAGGAAAGTTGATGAAGAAAAGGCTGTGGATGTTGTCTACATGAACTTTAGTAAGGCCTTTGACAAGGTCCCAAATGGGAGGTTAATCAGGAAGGTTCTGATGCTCGGTATTCATGGTGAGGTAGTAAACTGGATTCAACTTTGTTTATATGGAAGAAGCCAGAGAGTGGTAATAGATGATTGCTTCTCAGACTGGAGGCCTGTGACTAGTGGTGTGCCTCAGGGATTGGTGCTGGGACCATATTAATGATAGAACCATGGAACACTATAGCACAGAAAACAGGCAATTCAGCCCTTCTAGTCTGTGCTGAAACATCATTCTGCTAGTCCCACTGACCTGTACCCATTCTATAACCCTCCATACCTCTCTCATCCACATATCTATGCAATTTATTCTTAAAATTTAACCATGTCAGATGGCAGCTTGTTCCACAATCCCACCATTCTTTGAGTAAATAAGTTCCCCCTAAAACTTTCCCCTTTCACCCTAAAGCCATGTCCTCTTGCATTTATCTCTCCTAATCTTAGTGGAAAGAGACTACTTGCATTTACATGCATCTCCGCTTATTCTTCCACGCACCAAGGAATAACCTGCTTAATCTTTCCGTGAAACTCAACTCCTGAAGACCTGGCAACATTCTAGTAAATCTTCTCTGCACTCTTTCGATCTTACTGTCGTTTGATGGCCAGAACTGCACACAATACTCCAAATTTGGCCTCACCTATGTCTTATACAACCTTAGCATAACATCCCAATGCCTGTACATAATACTTTGATTTATGAAGGCCAAGATGCCAAAAGGTTTCTTCACAACCCTGTCTACATGTGATGCCACTTTCAGGAAATTATGTATCTGCATTCCCAGATCCCTTTGTTTCTCTGCACTCCTCAGTGCCCCACCATTTACTGTGTATGCCCTACATTAGTTTGTCCTTCCAAAATGCAGCACCTTACACTTGTCTGCATTAAATTCCACTGCCATTTTCTGGCCCATTTTTCTAGTTTGTCCAGATCCCTCTGCAAGCTCTGAAAGCCTACTTGCTGTCTACAACACCTCCAATCCTTGTGTCACCAGGAAACTTGCTGATCCAATTTACCACATTATTATCCAGATCATTGATAGAGATAACAAACAACAATCGTCCCAGCAACGATCCCTGAGCGACACCACTAATCACAGGCTTCCAGTCTAGGAGACCAAATATTGTATCCTCTTTCAGTGGTTCCTCTATATATTGATTTAGAAAACTTTCCTGAACACATTTGACAAACTCCAAGCCATCCAGCCCTTTTACAGCATGTCAATATGCTGTGTTAAAATCTACTATCACAACTTTCTGCTCTCTCTCTCTCTACAGATTTGTTCATCCAATTCTCTCTGACTATTGAACAGTCTATAATGCAACCCTATCAGTGTGGTAACACCTTTCCCATTCCTCAAGCCTATCAATTCCATCTGCCATTGTTCAGCCAATTTTTCCAGCTGGTCCATATCCCTCTGCAAGATTCTTCAGCTCCACCCATACAGCCTCTTAGATGAACGCTCTGAGCTGTATTGTCTAAGCACAGCTGTGATATTTTCCCTGACTAGATAATAACGTGGTAAATTAGTTTAGGAAGGCTTTCAAATCTTGCAGAGGGATATGGACCATCTGGAAAAATTGGCTGAAAAATGGCAGATGGAATTTAATGAAGACAAAGTGTGAGGTGTTCTATTTTGGAAGGTCAAGCCAAGAAAGGACATATACAGTAAATGGCAAGGCACTGAGAAATACAGAGGATCAGAAGGATCTAGGAACAGAGAAACATAATTCCCTGAAAGTAGTTGCACAAGTAGATAGGGTTGTAAAGAGAGCTTTTGGCCTTAATAAATCACTTTACTGAGTATATGAGTTGGGAGGCCAAATATGGAGTATTGTGTGCAGTTTTGGTCACTTAACTACAGGAAAGATATCAGAAAGAATGAGAGAAGGTTTACAAGGATGTTGCCTGGATTCAGGAACTGAGTTGCAGGGGAAGGTTAACAGGTTAGGACAGTAGTTCTCAACCTTTTTTTTCCCCCATTCACATACCACCTGAAGTAATCCCTTACTAACCACAGAAAACCTATGTCAGCCTATGCCATAGGTTTTGGGTGGTTAGGAAGGAATTACCTAAAGTGGTATGTGGGTTGGGAAAAATGTTGAGAAGCACTGGGTTAGGACTTTATTCCCTGGAGTGTGAGGGGAGATTTGATAGAGGTATTTAAAGTCATAAGGGTGTAGAGGGAGTAAATGTAGGCTGGCTTTTTTTCATTGACGACAGATGAGATACAAACTAGGGGACATGGGTAAAAGGTGAAAAATTTAGGGGTAACTTGTTCACACTGAGAGTGCTAGGAGTGTGGAACAAGCTGCTAGTTGAAGTAGTGAATACAGGCTCAATTTTAACCTTTAAGAGGAATTTGAGCAGGTTCATGGATAGGAGGGGTATGTAGAGCTGGGTGCAGTTCAGTGGAACTAGGCAGGATAATAGTTCAGCACAGACTAGAAAGGGATTGTTTCTGTGCTGTAATGATCTCTGATTCTATGTTCATGACAATAAATTTTGATTCTTTGCTGGCTTCCATTCTTTGGGACAGGATAAATATTTCAATACTATTTTATTTAACTATCTTTGAAGGCAGGGATTTCTAGGTGCGGGCAAAATTTATTGCTCCTCCATCAAGGCTCACATTTAAGCAGTGGTTGCTTTGGAAAATGCCTTTCTTACATTTGAAAGGAGTTGACACTTCAGGACCTTTGAGGAGAAAACCCTCAAGCAAGGGGCGAGAAAGTGTGTTCCATGTACAGATTGTTATTTTGTTAGTTTTGGTTGTGTTTTCTCTACATAAGACAGGTTGAAAATTCTAACAACGTATGATTTTTGCAGGGTAGAATTGGCGAAAAGGGGCAACAAGGAATCAAAGGTGAAATGGTAAGAACTATTGTCAAATAATCTATATTTTTAGATGATCAGATTAATTACATGCCTGTGAAGTGTCCTTATTTGAGACATCATCATTATACAGTGTAAAATATGCTGTGATTTAACAATTAGAACCGTAAAAGATGAAAGTTCCTCTAACAAGATGATTAATTCTCTAAATCTCCTTTATAATTCAGGGCCTTATGGGTCTTCCTGGAATGCTGGGACAGAAAGTAAGTGCTACCAAAAGATAAATGACAGAATATTATAGCTATTTGGTTTAAATTGCCCATGTTGGTAATCATGATTCACGTTCCACAAGAAGAATGAAATTGGATCTTTGTAAATGCTTCACATCCCTCCAAATACAATGACACAAAGAATCAAAAACTATAGGCAATGAAGAGACAACATTTTTTTAAAAATGACAAGGAAGTGAAAGAAAACAAACAAACACAAGGAAAATACAGCTTTTATGCATTCTAACTATTTCTTCAGTCTTGAAAACAATAAGTAATTTCAAATAGAGCTAGGCTTAGTGAGTAATTTGTAAAAGGCACACAGTAATAATGGAAGCACACAAATGCTGGAGGAACTTGGCCAAAGTCCTTTCAACGCCTTTAGGAGACCAAGATATAGTGCTGATGTTTTGGGCCTGAGCCCTTCTTCAACATGTCCTTGAAGAAAGGCTCAGGCCTGAAATGTCGGCAATATATTCTTGTCTCCTATAGATGCTGAAAAGGCCGGCTTGCTACAATCACACTGTCTGAAGACTTCCATGTGTTTCACTCATGCAGAAATAGTGTCCATATTAAAATCTCGAAAGGCACGTGGTTCCCACCCATTTAATCCTTTTTGTCATATATTTTTCTCTAGGCTACTCTTGTTAGTTTGCTATTAGTAGCATAATCAGATTGTAAAGCTTATAAATTATATAAGTGGTGTATTCCTAGGTATATTGAGTTTACTGTATTCAGTTAATGGTATCTTGGCACATGTTGTGAAGAGTAAACAAAATACTATGTTGTGGAAACCAAGACTTCCCAGTTTAACTGCACCCTAAAGCCTGACAGATCAAAAGTCATTATGCAAGCAACAATAAAGTCCATAGATGTCGCAGAGACAGAGCAATGCCAAACTTGATCTCCTACATCATTTCTTAAAGTTTAATATGTTGGAGAGGTATTTTCTGACATATCAACTTGTGGCAAATGCTTGTGACGTGCAGATGCTTGCACAGATTTCCTTAGGCCTTGTGTCATTTTTCACACACAGTGCCTGATCTGTCTGCTGCACTGTGCACATGTGCAAGGTGGGCACTCTCCAGTCCAGTAAAATGTGTACCCATTTCCTTCCTCCAGAGCTCCTGTATGTTGTCAGTAAATATGACCTCTCTTTGTTTGGATATTGTTGCTTCTTTCGTGCCTCTGACTTGTTGCATTCATCCAGCTGTTTTAGTATGCAATTATTAATACTGTTCAGATAACCCAGTTCTTGATTCTGTTGCTTTATTGTGGGCCTACCAGATGGGCATCTTATTGCAGCTCCAGGAAATGAATGAAATAAGATTTAATCCTTGCTTGGCTTTTTTTTTTCTTTTTCAATCTTTTTATTAGTTTTAAGATACACAAATTACATAGGTACATATAAAAATAATGATAAAGTAAATTAATATCGATTTACAAATATTGAATAACATATGAACCCATGTTATTAAAAGAAAAGAAAAGAGAGAAAATACATATTTCTAAACTAAAAATCTGGCCTCACCCTAGAGGGGCTGTTGGTCAAGTGAAGAAGTCCACTACTTAATAACAATAGGGTCAAAAAAGACCCCCCAAAAAAATTAATGTACAAGTTTTGAAAATAATTGAGAAAAGAACCCCAAAGTGGAAAAAAAAAGTTAAGATTCATTGCAGTAGTAGACATGCCATCACATCCAACAACCACTGAGTTTGGGGGTGGGGGAGGGGTGAAAGCAGCATCTTTCCATCTCAGGAAAAAGCCACCACATGGGATTGAGATGAAGTCAATGTTAAATCCTTTGGCCCACTCACTCCAAAGATAGGCAACAAAGTGCCAGGAATCAATATCAAAAACTAACGATAAAGTGCAAAATACCCCTTGTCAGGAATCAAAGGGAGAAGGACATAACCAAAACAAATGATACAAAGTACCCTCCTCAGTAATGCATCATTTAGAACAGATGTTCGGATAAAATTTAGCTATCTGAACTTCAGAAAAGTGGGCCTGATGTATTGCTTTAATGAATGTCTAACACAAAGAGAAGATGAATGAACACTTTTCATGGTTGTTGAAAGTCTTGTTTCCATATTTTCTTAATACCACCCAGGAAACTATCCATAGATCTTAAAAAGTAATTCATAAAGTGCTGAAAGGAATCCTTTATGATTAGGTTTAAAATTATATACTTCCTAAATAAGATTAAGATCCAAGTCTTGGGGAAGCTTCAACGTTAAAGAATTTAAGAAGCTCCTAATCTGTAAATAACAAAAAAAATAATGTGTCTGGTTACTTTTTAAAAATTATTTTCCGATAACATCTCCAAAAGTGCAGGGTCAATAGGGTTTTTTTTGTGTGCATATATCATTTTGACTTTTATATGTGACTAAAGAATCTCTTCTGGCTTTAAATGGTTTTGGTTGGCAGTGAATAATGATTGCATTGTGAAAGCTTCTTCATCCTGTACCCCTCACCCCCTCCCCCAATCTTCTGTACACTACACGGATTACATCCATCTGACCTCTTCCACCACCTGTAAAAGATATATTGTCTTGTGATGTTACAACTGTAAGCATCAAACATTTTCAGGGGAGAGAAGTCAGGGTGTGTTGCTATGTTGGAAGACATCCACATTAAAAAAAAATTCCATAAAATGACTCACCAAGTAGACACAGAATGTGAGAAAGAATACTTAAAGGTAAAATCAAATTATTAGGGACAGCTTAGCCTAACATGCTGCTTGAACAGATGAATAAATAATATTAAATTTGAGTATGATTATACAGTTGTCGTTTTGAGAAGCAGTTACACAAAAGTGCTGGAGGAGCTCAACAGGTCGTGCACCAGCTATGGAAAGCAATGGGCTCTTGACATTTTGGGTATGGGATTTCTACATGTAGGATTTTATGAAGCACTTTTCATATAACTGTAGGCAAGAGAGGGTATGCATGTCAGGCAGATTTTGGATTTATCTACTTGAACTTGATTAATCATAAATCCAGAAAACCAACCCTGGGTCAATGCAGAGTGCAGAAAGGCATACTGGGCAGACCAAAGAATGAAGTGTCCACCTTGTAAAACAGTGTTATGGGAGTACAGGCATGCTAAACAGTAATATCAGCCACCGAGAGACCAAGTGATCAGATCAAAATTCTGCAAATAATTAAAATTCTGCATTCCAGCCACACTAAACATGAATGGCTCCAGGCAATTAAATAGTTGAACAGAGGTAGAGGCTTCAATAACATCCACATGTTGAGTGATAGCAAGCCCCAAAATATGATGCTAAGCCTAATATCATGTCCCGCTACAATGCCTCATGGATGATCCATCACAGTGGCCTCCTTTGGATAATTTAATTCACTCCACATGTTATCAAGGGACAGTCAGGAGAATTGGAAATGGTAAAATAGGTCCAATCCAAATATATACTGCTCAATCTACTCTCATTCATCACAAAAATTATGAAGGGTCTCAATAACAAGGGTAACAATTGGCAATGACCCTCCAATAATTTATTCAGCAATGTTCAGTTTAGGTTTTGCCAGGTCTACTCAGATGTTGGTCTCATCACAGCCAAATTCCAAACACGAATTAAAGAGCTGAATTCCAAAGGGGAGGTGAGAGTTATTGTCTTTGACATAAAGGCAGCTTTTGACAATGTGGCATCAAGGAACTTCGGTAAAACTACTGTATAATCAAAGACGTCAAGATTGAGGAGTTTTTAACACACCACAAGAATAAATATCTAAGGAAGATTTTTTTTAAATCTCAAGAGCCTGAAGCTGATAATGAGTGAATAGAGGATGCACCTTAACCCCTGCCACAGAACAAGAACCTAGCAACTCAAACAGGCCAGACCCAAATCTGGGAGATCTGATGATCACCTCACTTGCTTAGTCTATGTGCATATGTCGTTAAATTGAAAACTTGTGCTGAAATGTACGCTGCAAGCAATTCAGTGTATGTTAAAAATGTGCTTTAAATTCCATGAACACCATAGAACATATATTTGCATGGGTTTCTTTTGCATTTCTTCATTGGAATACAAGAAGCAAGAACTTTGTATTGAAATCATTTCACATAAACAAATGCAAAGAAAAGGATGTTAGTTACAGATCCCCATCTAGTGTCATCAGGTGGTAACACAGTAATTGCAAGCATCAAGCTTTTTGGGTTTTTGGGGCATGGTCAAAGATTTGTTGCCAAGATGTGAACAGGCTTATAAACAAAGACATCATCTGTCATGATTCAGCATGAACTCATAGACTGAGTTAAGAACACTCTGTTGGACATATACACAAGTAGAACATGATGTTCCTCCATTGACATAAACTGGCAATGTCCTCAAACTTCTCCCAATGTACACATCCTATTCTGGTTTGGTATTGACACAACAAAGGGGAGCTGGAGGGACTCAAAAAGTTAGGCAGCAACCAAAGAGAGAAATGGACAGTCGTTTGGAATCAGGTTCATTTTTGTCTATTTCCCTCCATGGAAATTGGCAGATCTGCTCATCCTTCAGTTCTTCTGTGTTTGCTCAAGATTCCAGCATCTGCCGTTCTTGCTTTCTTAAAGTTTGGCACAATGGAATTTTGTGAATTTCAAAGGATCATTGTATTCATTGCAGTCTGAAATGCCAGGAGATAGTGTGAAATGATTGGATAATTAAAATTTGAAATTTAAATGTATTCTAATTATAGGAGGAAGGAATCTAAGAATACATAGAATTTTTAAGTATAAAAAATTCCTGCAGATTTTAATGAATTTCTTAATTTGGTAAAGGGGGATGGAAGAGGCAGACATCTAAGAGCATATTTAATGTTTGGAAATAAAATTAATGGTTGATTCCATAGAAAAAGTGGGAGAGAGTGAGAGAAGAAATGTTGAGGAAGAAAATTTATAAAGACAAAATTGAAATTGGCTGTGAAATTCTTCAACAAATGGGAAGGTGTATGAATTCTCTGGTTTGCAGAGGACTAATTAATGTTTGCCCATGGAACTTGCACTCCACAATTCTGAAGCATATATTCATTGTGTATTTTACAGCAGGTTTTGCACACTTCCTACACTGAAACACCTTTCCAAATAAAAGAATTAATGAGTCTGGACCTCAGAGATTTTATGTCAGAGTGTCAGGCGGTAAAGCAGGATCACGTGTCAGGTTGGGTCATTGACATAAGGGGAGGTTGTAGCGTCTGCTATGGCAGCGCTACAGAATCAAGCGACGTTCACATGGTGTGAGGGTGAACCAGTAACTGACTTTATTGTTTGGATTCCTCGTGCTGCGCGCAGGGAAACACCCACTTCTGATGATGTGTGTGTCGGCTTCCGGAAGTGACGTCAGTGCGTCGCAGCATCACTCCCTGACCAGTGGTGCACCATCTGTAAGTGGTGATGTCCCCCGGGCAAGATGCTGTTGACTGTAGGGTTCTCAGGAGTGAGGGGATCCCACGCCATTTTAAGTCGGACAACTGGGATGGTGATTTGGCCTGTCTAACTGGGCGGTTGTTCAGCCCGCTACGCCACCCCCCCCCCATCCCACCAGAATTCCTGCCACCTTCTTGCTAGCATACTGTCTTTGGGCAGCCTCTGCGTCTGATCTGGGGGTCCAAGAGAGGCTGGCCTGAGTCCAGAAATGCTGCCTTGAGGCAGTCGATTGTGAACCTCTCCTGTTGCCTGCCAATGTTCAAAGTAAAAATGACACCGTCCCGCTGCAACACCTTGAATGGACCTTCGTAGGGGCACTGTAGCAGCGTTCTTTGCTCTCCTCTCTGCACAAAAACGCAATCGGTGGACTATAGACCCGTGGGGATATGGCAGGGTGGAGAGCCATGTTGAGAAGGTGGCAGGGGCTTCTATTTACCGCTTCAACCATCAATCACTGGGGGACATCTAGGGCACCATAGGCTGTGGGCCGGGTGGTGAGGGGGGGTGGTTGAAGTGAATATCCCTGGGGATGATAAGTGGGAAGCGTACACCATCTCAGCTGACAAGGCTAGTAGGTCTTTCTTTGGTGCTGTGGGGATGTCTAAGAGAACCTATGGGAGTTCATTCATCCAATTCAGGCCTTGTGGTTGAGTTTTCAAGGCTGCCTTCAGGTGGCGGTGAAAACACTCAACCAGGCCATTTGCCTGAGGATGGTAGGCCACGGCGTGGTGCAACTGGCTGCCGCAGAACTTGGTTAGGTCACCCCAGAGCAAGGAAGTGAACTACGCCCCTCAGTTTGAGGTGATGTGGGTGGGGACTCTGAAACCTGCGACCCAAGTGGACAAGAAAGCTCTGGTGCAAGTCACTATGTCGCATGTGGGTTGGGGTATGGCTTCAGGCCAACAGTCGATTATTGTGAACAGATACCACATACCTTGGCTCATGGGGAGAGGTCAATGTGCACGTGCTCAAATCGGTGCTATGCTGGCTTGAAAGTCTAGAGTGGGGCTTTGGTGTGCCTGTCCATTTTGGTGCTTTGGCACTGCAAACAGGTTTTAGCCCACAGGGTCACATCACGGCGAACGTGTCGGATAACAGGTGGATCGTGAACCTTATGGAGAGGTGGGACAGGCGGTGGGATTTGGTCGAACACTCGCCGTCACCAGATCGTGGGTAGGATGGATCCGGGGAAGCCTGTGGATACATCACACAGTAAGGACAGCCCCCCAGGTGAGGGAAAGAAATCGCTATCCTTCAGGCTGGTGACGGCTGTTCTGTAGACCTGGATGTTTGCAACCTCCGTTTGGTCTTTGGCTAGATGAGCGACGTTGAAACCCCCTGAGGTGACGACGAATGTGGGACTGGATAAGGCGTTGGCCACCACATTGGACTTGCCTGCAACATGGGTGATGTCTGTTGTGCACTCCGAAATGTAGGAGAAGTAGCGCTGTTGTCTCGCTGACCATGGGTCTGAGACTTTGCTGAGTGCGTGGGTAAGTGGTTTGTGGTCTGTAAAGACCCTTCCTTCTAACATGTACTGGAAGTGTCATATTCCCAGGTACAGGCCCAACAGCTCACGGTTGAACGCGCTGTATTTGAGGCCTGGTGTCCAGGGATGTTTGCTGAAGAAGGCCACGAGGTGCCATTGGTCGTCGACCCATTACTCCAACACTGCGCCCACTGCTCTGTCCAACGGGTCCGTTGTAAGGGGGGAGGTAGAATCTTGGTGGGCAAAGAATGTGGCCTCCGCTAGTGCTGCTTTCTGTGGTTTCTGGAGTCTACTGGAGCGTGCTGTCGCTGAGCTTGATGAGGTCAAACAGGGGCTGCATGAGGGTGGCTGCTCCCAGGAGGAAGTGATGATAAAAGTTTACCATCCGCAGGAACTCCTGCAGGCTTTTGACCGTGCTTGGCTTGGAAAAGTTTTGGATGGCTTCTACCTTGTCCGACAGTGGTTTGGCTCCCTCTTGGGGTAATACGGTGTCCCAGGAAATCAATTCTCTCTAGGCCGAACTGGCTCTTGGCTGTATTTACAATGAGTCTGAACTGCTTCAGCCTGTTGAACAGGTGAGTCGGGTGTGTCCTGTGTGTACTGGCATTGGGGCTGGCGATGAGGATGTCATCCAGGTAGACAAAGATGAAGTCAAGGTCCTTTCCAACCACATCCATAAGCCACTGAAAAGTCTGAGCTGCGTTTTTTAGTCCGAACGGCATCTGAAGGAACTCAAAAAGGCTGAAGGGTGTGATGATGGCCATTTTTGGGACATTGCTGAGGTCCTCTGGAATCTGGTGGTATCCCTTGATGAGGTCCACCTTGGAAAAGATCCGGCAGCCCTAGAGCCTCATGGCGAAGTCCTGGACACGTAGGATAGGGTACCTATCTGGGACTGCAGCATTGTTTAGTTGCCTGTAGTCATCACATGGACGCCAGCCGCCAGAGCTTTTCTGTACCCTGTGCAGTGGGGAAGCCCAGGGGCTGTTTGAATGTTGGTCGATCCCCAGCTCCTCCATGGTGGTGAACTCAATCTTGGCTTGCTGGAGTTTGTCTTGTGGGAGGTGCTATGTCCGTGCATATACTGGAGGCCTGGTGGTCTTGATGTGGTGCTCCACGCCATGTGGTGGTTTGGCGTTGTGGAAATTTGGTGCCAGTAGGGCCGGGTACTTGGCCAGTAGGCAGGCATACTCGTTTCGGTCCAAAGCGTGGATTTCTAATGGCAGTAGAAGATGTTGCCGCAGAGTAAGGGGGTATGACGAACGTAGTAGCGTCCACCAAACGGCATCTGGTCACATCCACCAAAAGTTCATGTGCTCTTCCATTGGATAACCGTGTCTGTGCTGTGGATTGTGATCAGACAGGTGCCGTAACTCAGAATGGAGGAGCCGTTGGCTGCCTGTAGAGGGAGACCCTTGGGATTGTGTTTGGTCTTGAAATACGCCCGTATCAACTAGGAAGTCCCTCTTTGTCCGCTGGACCCTGAGGTGCAGTAGGCCTTTATGATCACCTCCATTCTGAGGCCACTATCAGCGGCTGGCCTGCCCATTTCCCATCATTGTGTTTGGCTTGGCAGTGGGATAGGATCACAGGTGGGGGGGAGAGGGGTGCACCACTGGGTGTTTCGGCCCCGCTATAGTGGTAGAAGCAGTATTTTCTCTGTCTAGATGCTCATTGCTGTGGTTGGGTCGCGGCTACTGCTGGTGGGCCCAGCAAAGGTGCTGAAGTGGCGGTGCTGTATGTGGATCAGGCTCTGTTGCAGGGTACGGAAAAGTCTGTCTGCTTCCTTGGCTACCAGGTGTGGGGTGCTGAAATCCATCTCAGAAACTGTCGAGGAAACGTGTACCGGCAGCTTGGAGAAGAACAGGACCTCGAAAAGGAAACAGTTTGTGTGTCCATCTGCTCAGGCCACTATTTTGTGCATGAGCTTGGAGGGGTTTCTATCGCCCAGACCCAACTGAGTTTCAAGGAATCGAGGAGTAAAGGCCGGAATTGCTTGTACTTGCGCTCCATGGGAGGATTTTCCACGAATGAGCTTACTTTGTCTGCGATGGCGGCATCCAGGGCGCTGACGACATACCAGAACTTGATGTCCTCTGAGACAATACCTCTGATGTGCAACTGGGACTCAGCCAGTTGCAGCCAATTCCTGCACTGGTTTGCCCAGAAGGGAGGCAAATGCACACCCACCGCGTTGGTCACAGCTGCTGTGACTAGTATTAGCAGCATCCTGTATTCTGTTACGTTCGAGGTGGGTTCCAAAGACATTGGAACCATCGGGGTCATCACTGTGGCGTCTGCTAGAGCAGCACTACGGAATCAAGAGACATCCACACGGTGCGAGGGTGAACCAGTAACCCTCAGGGAAACCCCCATTTCCAGTGA
The DNA here is from genome assembly GCF_036971445.1 of Narcine bancroftii. NCBI lineage: Eukaryota > Metazoa > Chordata > Chondrichthyes > Torpediniformes > Narcinidae > Narcine > Narcine bancroftii. Next base: position 418,868,400 of record NC_091469.1, read on the forward strand.
CGTGTGCGCTGGCTTCTGGAAGTGATGTCAGTGCATTGCGGTGTCACTCCCTGACCGGTGGTGCACCATCCGGAAGTGGTGATGACTCCTGGGCAACACATGTCGTTAACTGTGGGCTTCTCCTCGGGTGTGAAGGGAGACCTACGCCATTTTGAATCGGACAACTGGGGCGGAAATTCAGCCTGTCTAACTTCTCAATCGCTCGACCTGCTACAAGGTCATAGAGGAGAGTCATACTTGCAACTGAAGGGACTTAGTTCACATTCAAGAATGGGGGCAATTGGCAATTGACAGTGAAATGCCATGTTTGTGAAGAGGAGAAATAAATTGAAAAGCATAAGATACTGCTCCCCTTTAATTAACTAAGGTCAAAATAGCTAGGGAGTCTGAGACCTCCCCCACCATCCATGTTGCTGGCAAATATCCATTCACTCGAAAATAAAATCAACGTCCTAATGACTAGGGGCTACTCTACCAGAGGCAAGTAAGACAAATCTCAGTTGTTTGCTGCACTGAAACCTGCCTAACAGAGAACACACCAGACACCGCTATTCGACCTGACAGTGTCACCATCCATAGACTGGATTGGAACTCGGATTCTGGAAAAGGGAGTGGAGGTGGTGTGTGCTTTTTTTGTTAATAGTAGGTGGTGCACAGACATTGGGGTTATGTCGACCTCCTGCACTACTGCCTTAGAGCAAATCTTGATTAAATACAGATTCTTCTATCTACCATGAGAGTTATCAGTGATTCCAACCCAAGTTTACATCCCTTCTGATGTCGATTACAAGCAGGCACTCGCAGAGCTGCATGATGTGGTCAGTAAGCAAGAATCAGCCCAGCCCAACACACTACAAATCTTAGTGGTGGCCTTAACCAGGCCTGTGTCAAGAAAACCCTGCCTAACTACCACCCATATGTAACCTGCTGTACCTGATCGAGGTACACTCGATCACTGCTACACCAAGATAAGGAAGACGCACCATTCTTTCCCGAGACCACACTTTGACAAATCTGACCACCTGGCAGTGCTCCTTCTGGCTCATACAGACAGAGCCTAAAAAGAGAGGCTCCACCGGTCAGGTCAGGAAGGTGATCACAGGAGGCTGAAGAACAGATACAGGACTTCCTCGAGTCAGCAGATTGGGCAGTGTTCAAGGACTCTGCTGAGAATCTGAACTAGTACACTGAGGCTGTCACATATTTTATCAAAACAGTTGTGGATGAGTGTGTCCCCACCAAATTATTCAGGGTTTTCCCCAACCAGAAGCCCTGAATGAACAATGAAATCTGGAACCTGCTGAGAGCAAGATCACAGGCATTTAAGACTGGAGATCCAGATCAGTACAGCCGGAGCAGGTACGACCTGCAGAAAGCTATCTCCTTGGTGAAGTGGAGATTCTGGATGAAAATGGAAACAATAAGGGGCACCCGACAGCTATGGCAGGGTCTAAATGCAAAAACCTATTACAAAACCAAATCCAATAAAGTAGCAGATGGCAACGCTTCTCTCGTAGAGGAATTCAATGCCTTCTATCCCCAATTTGATGACAGTAATAGCAGAGAACTACTCCTCCACACCCCCACATCCCCTAATGATTCCATCCTGCCGCATCTGAGGATGACGTACGTGCTGCCTTCAGAAGAATGAATCCAAGGAAAACATCTGGCCTGCATGGAGAACCTGGCCGAGTATTAAAGATCTGTGCTGACTATCTTCAATATCTTCAATATCTCACTCCAGCAGGGTGTGGTACCCATCTGTTTCAAACAGGTGTCAATCTGTTGAGAGCAGAAACCTGCCTTAATAACTATCGACCAGTAGCACTTACATCAACAGTGATGATGTATTTTGAAAGGCTGATGATGATGATCTATATCAGCTCCTGTCTGAGTGGTGACATGGATTTATTCCAATTTGCCTATCGTGGTAACAGGCCAAATCAGATGCCATCTCATTGATTCTACACAAAGCCCTGGAACACCTGGACAGCAAAGATGTATACATCCGGATGCTCTTTATCAACTACAGTTTGGCATTCAACACTATCATCCCCTCAAAACTGATCAACAAACTCCAAGATTTGAGAGTCAACACCCCGCTGTGTAATTCAGTACTGGATTTCTTCATCCCCAGACCACAATCCGTGAAGATTAGTAAGTCCTCTCCACAATTTACATCCGTACCAGAGCACCACAGGGCTGTGTTCTTAGCCCCCTGCTCTACTCAATTTACACCTATGACTGTGTAGCTTGGGATGACAATAACACCATCTATTAATTTGCCGACAATTCCATGGTAGTCAATTGTGTGAAAGAATGGGAGGAGTCAGCATACAGGATGGAGATTGAAAACTTGGCTGAATGGTGCATCAACGACTTTGCACTCAATGTCACCAAAACTAAGGAGCTGATTGTTGATTTTAGGAAGGAAAGCCAGAGGTTTACGATCCAGTGATCTTGGGTGATCAGAGGTGGAGAGGGTGAGAAAATTTAAGTTCTTGGGAGTCACTATCTTGAAGGATCTTTCCTGGACCCAACACATGGCATCGTGAAGAAAGCACATCAGATCTTCTACTTCCTCAGGAGTTTGTGGAGATTTGACATGACACCAGAAACCCTGGCAAATTTCTACAAAGGTGTGGTGAAAAGTGTGCTGATCAGTGATATTATGGTCTGGTGTGGGAACACCAATACCCTTGAGCATAAAGGCCTCCAAAAGGCAGTGGACACAGCCTAAGATATCACAGGCAAAACCCTCTCCACGATTGAGTATGTCTACAGGAAGACTGTCATTGGAGGGCAACAGCAATCATAAAAGACCGCCCAGCATCATCAAGCCCAAAATGTCAGTTCTGTATCTTTACCTTTGCTACATAAAGGACACTTGTTGACCTGCTGAGCTTCTCCAGCATTTTGTGTTTTTACTTCAACAACCATGGTGTCTACAGACTTTTGTGATTTACTTATCAACACGCAGCACATGCTCTGTTCTCGATGCTACCATCAGGAAAGAGCTATAGGTGCCACCAGGTTTAGGAACAGCTGCTACCCCTCCACCATCAGACTCCTCAACAATGAACTCAATCAGGGACTCATTTAAGGACTCTTACTTGGGCACTTTATTGATTTTTCTTTTGTTCTCTCTGTATTGCATAGCCAGTTAGTTTACATTCGTTATCTGTTCACAGTTCTTTTATTTGTTTACATGTTTACGCTGTGTACAGTTTATTTTTTGCACTACCAATTAGTGGTAATTCTGCCACGTCCACAGGTAAAAAGGAATCTCAGGACTGTATATGATGTCATGTATGTACTCTGACAATAAATCTGAAATCTGATTTTGTAAATATTATAGATTTCTCATTTTCATCTTGTTCCCCACAGTATACATAGTCTGCACTTGTGCAACGATAAAATATATAAGCGATGAGGAATGTTTGGCACTGCGTTGAATGGCACTGTGCATGATGCCGTACCTCCACGTATTAATGTGCCAGCTCTTGGAGGATCCTGAAGGAAAAGTAGCAAGCTCTACAATAAGTCCTGATGAAGAGTTTCAGCTCTATAAAGTTGGCCATTCTTTATCTTCCATTGATGTTGCTTGGCCCACAAGTTACTCCAATAGTGTTTGCACTCTGCACTAAGATCCTGATTTTCTATTTAAAAAAAACTTTTTCATTGGACTTCAAGCACATAACAATATGGATATCACACTACATAATAGAGTTTCTTGGTCACCATCTTTTAATTAACCTTCATCCCCTGTACGTTTTGAAGTGTGGGAGGAAACCAGAGAAGTCAGAGGAAATACATGCAGATAGGGGGAGAGCATAGAAACTTCTTACAGTGTCGAATTTGAACCTGGGCCACTGACACTGTAAAGGCATTGCACTAACTGCTTTACTAACCATGCTGCCCTTTTAAAGATATAATGGGCAAGTATAAACCAACTTACACATGCAAATTTTTTTTAACATTGGCAATAGGAAAACTGTTTTATCCAAGGTGGACAGAGGAAAATGTAAATGGGATGTTAATTTTTTTCTGGTGCTATTAGATGAAGGAGATATATTGGGCAGACATTGGAAGCAAATGGGAAAAGGGTTTAGAATGGATTCATGAAAGTTGAGATGCAGAATTAGAAAAGTATGTAAGTAAGGTTAAAATTGGATGAAGCATTATGCATGATTTACAGTAATATGTACTTTTCATTGTTCACAAGAAACTGGATATTGGATACCTTTAAGGGAAAGATGAGTAAAAATAAAATTTTAGATGTCAGTGAGGTTAAAGAAGACAGAAAGTGACTATTAGAATAAATTCTGAGGGAGATGAAGGAAGAAATTATTCATGCATTAGAAATCTGATCCCTTTGCTCTGTAAACTATGGATATGGGCTCCAAGTTTCAAGATTTGCCACTGCAGTATCCAGTTTTAAAAGGGCAGTGAGAGCTGATCTGATTAATTACAGAACAGTTACCATGATGTCTCTGGTAAGAAATTTATAACATCGCCTATAATGAAATTACCACCAAAGCGCAGATTGTGAGGTAAAGTGGCAGTGAAACGTTTGGTGTTCACTGTTGATTGTGAATAGTAAACCAGGCAGCAATTTCTAACCATCTCATGTGAGCACGTAAGCTGCTGTTGTAATTGTCCTGATCTGTAAGCTTTGCAGTAACTTTATCTCATCCAATGTTTTCAATATGGAGGGCCAAGAGTTTACTGTACTCATGTAATAGTTGACGACTAAAAATCTTCAGAAAATTTCAGGGCACATCTAGAACCATGAGGTGCATTTTCAATAAGTCTTAATTACTGTAAAATTATATCTCTGGCACCAAAAATGAACTTTATCAGACAAGGAGACTCAGATGTAAGGAGTCTCATGAATTGCACAACCCCACTAAAGTAGGATTACTTTGGAATTATTAAGAGAATTTTTTAAAAAATTGAAACTAAGATCATTTTTGTTCACATTGCATATTTGTGTACGGTTTCCAATATCTACATTTAGCATGGTCAAGATAGACCAAGAAGACTGGTTCTGTGCAATCGTCATCGTGGCTATCCCTCATAGTTGAGGATGATGGCCTTCGTTCCATTGATCTACCATATTTATGGGGTCTCGGGTGGCTTATCAGGTCATTCCAGATGGCAGATTGGGCTTTGGTAGTTGCTGCCTCTCTTTCCATTTTCTTCTCTTTTCTTCTAATTCTGCTCATCTGTTGGCTTTGAAAGTTGCTGTTCTTTCTCAGATGATGGTTTGCCAGAGTTTCCCGTCCTTGGCATTGGTTTCCCAATTGTTAATGTTGATATTACATTTCTTCATGTTGGCTTTTAAGGTGTCTTTAAATCTTTTTGTCCCCCTCTTTTACGAATTCCTTCTTTAAGGTGAGAGTAGAGGTTTTGTTTCGGCAAACGCTCGTGCTATACAACTCTATGCCTAAATATTTACAAATACCATTCTTTTTTTTAAGGGAGAAATGGGTCCAAAGGGAGTATCGGGAGCCCCTGGACATAGAGGACCTGTTGGTAGACCTGGCAAGAGAGGAAAAACTGTAAGAGCAATTTTCACTTTGATATGTTAAAATATTTCTTCCTTTTAGATTTTCAATGGTGGTTTGCAGTTAATACCTGGAGACAGACAAATAGTTATCAGAAATGATGGCAAGCTAATAATAGGACTTATTTAAAAACTATCCAAATGATAATGATGATGAGTTTATTGTCATACACATTGTACAATGAACATTTTCCTGAAATTCTTACTTGCTGCAGCCGAATAGGTACTTGTGCAAAAAAAATCTGTAATAGTAAACTAATTGAATTAAATTAAAAGTGCCAATAAGTATTTACAATGATCCTAGTGTGAAAAAAAAAAGACTCACAATAGAGCAGACAGTCCATGATTCGTGTACTAAGGGGAAGAGACTTGGAAATAAACTGTTCTTAAACCTAGATGTGCTGGATTTCAGACATTTGTACCTTCTGCCTGAAGGTAGCATAGAAGAGATTGTGACCAGGGTGATGAGGGTCCTTTATAATGTTGGCTGCCTTCTTAAGGCTGTGCCTCATGTAGATGTCTGCAATGGAATGGAGGCAGAGCCATTAATGGATGTAGCTACCTTCTCCAGCCTTCTGCATTCCTGGGCACTTGAATTGCCAAACCAGGCTGCGATGCAACATGTCGGTGTACTTTTCATAGGGCATCTAGAGAAATTTGTTAGAGTATCTGATGATAAAGACATCATTTGGTGTCAAATGAAGGTGTGTAGGATGTTGTGAATGTTTAGGGTGATAGTCGATCTCCCTGTTGAGTGGGAGTTCCATTTCCTGATTAGTTTCTTAATTGTGAAATATGGAAACTAAACATCATGGCATGGAACACCATTAAATTTGAATAGTAAAATGGTTGTGAATTAGGGCATTAGATCGCAGATGATGCCAAACATGAATAGTAATATTCAGTAGGTTACAGAAGAAAAGAAAAATCTAAGTTCATGAGTTGTAAAGTTTTAAGGCCACCATTACAGTAGAAGACAATGTGATGTTTTGATTTCAACTCAATGTCCAATGGGCATGATAAGAGCTTTCAATGTATGCTCTGCGTCATCCATTACCAGGATGGAATGAAAAAGCCTGCATAGACTTGAGCATGAAAGTACTAAATTTTCAATTTGCAAAGTTGGTTGTTACCAGGCAGCTCTAATTTCTTTAGTTACATTGTTTTTTTGTGAATGAAGTCACACCTTTCAAGTAGTGGAGGAGACAAACATCTTCCAGAGAATTCAAAAATAATTCATTGCATGTAGTGTGGTCTGGTATTGTGGAATCATAAGAAAGATCTTTGTGTTTGCAGAACACCACCAACATTTGAGTAATTTAAGTACTGATGCAAATAATATTTGACTAAATGTTTCATTTAATATGGAAATGGGAGGTGTGAGAATTACTGACAACTGAGAGGGGACTTGATAGAGGTATTTAAAATTATGAAAGGAATAGATAGACTAGACATAAATAGACTCTTTCCCCTGAGCGCAGGGGAGGCTGAAACAAGAGGCCATGAGTTAAGGGTAAGGGGGCAACACTTTAGGAGAAATATTAGAGGTGGCTTTTTCACTCAGCGAGTGGTGGCAGAATGGAATGATCTTCCAAATGAGATAGTTGCGGCAGGGTCCATTCTGTCATTTAAGAGAAGGTTGGATGTGTACGTGGAGGAGAGGGGGTTGGAGATTTATTGGCGGAGAGTGGGAGGTTTGAGCTAGTGGAGTTGTTCTAGTGAACTGGTGAGGACTCGAAAGGCCAACATGGCCTGTTTCCGCTCCGTAAATGGTTATATGGTTATTTATCATAATTGCTTTGGCTATCAATGTGAAATTACTTTTTGTACTATAAACATTTTGAGTCCATTTAAAATTCTCACTGGAAACAATTTCCCATTGTGGTATACAAAGTATAAATCATATCCTAGGTGGAGGTAAGGTCATGGATAGACTTTTTCAACAGTTATATCTCAGGTTTTACTAATAAATTTTGCCTTTAGAATGTTCCATTGCAAGGCAATCTTAATGTAATATTATATGATTTCTAATTTTATCACCATGGCACCATATTAAAATCATATTTATTCATTTTCTGGGGAAGGCCATTTATTGCCCATTCTTAATTACCTTTGAGAAAATGGTAATGACTTGTCTTCTTGAACATCCTTCTGATGATTTATCCAGAGGGCTATTGGAGAGAGAGCGGGGGGTGGGGGGGGGGGTGATAACAGAATTTATACACAGTAATGACAAAGAACCCATGATGTATTTTCATGTCACTATTGTTATTTAACTTAAAGGGGAATCTGAAGGCAGAGGTATTGCCCTGCACCTGTGACCCTGCCCCCTTCAGCGATAGCTTTTGTGGGGTTTGGAAGTGTGATCAATGTTTGGCCTAATCTCCAACAAGAAGCCAAAAGAGACGCAAGGCAAAGCATCCCATTTGACTGGGAGTTCATCTATCACCTAAACATTCAATCCCTCTACGACCAGCACATACTAACTCCACCGTGCAAATGTAAATTATTTGATATTATAGGAATACTATTCTCCCCTGCAAGTCTTGTCAAAGCCCAATATACTTCCAGCTGCAGTCTTCGAATGTTATTTGACTCCTTAATATAGGAGCTCAGTATAACATAGTTGACTAATGCTTTCACTAATTCTGGAGAAAGAAAGTTCCTATGTCTATTTTAAACCATTAGCCAATAACTGTACAATTGAGTCATCATCTGGACTTAGTATTCCATTGCAGCATGTGCTCTTAGATTCTTGCCATAGACTAATTTTATAACTCCTATTCAAAAGAGAGGTTGCTGAATTTCTATTTTCATATTTTATTTCTAATATTCTTTGACAGATTTATCAACAAAAATAGCTATTTGACATGGCTTAGTCTTCAGCTGACTGGAGCCAGAGTTTAGACCGATTAAGGTTAATTATTGCATGTCTTAATGCTGTATTACGTATCTTATTTCTTCCTTGGTGAAACCAAGGGAAAATATTGTAGGGGGAAATAAGAAAAAGATGTTTAATGCTATATACACTAATGGCTATTTTAAAATTATTGCTTTCTCGATGCCCTGATTTAAATGAAGATTTCTTACACACCATGTAGGCTGCTTTGAATTTTTTTTTAAGGGTAGAGTTAATTTGGATTATGTCAGAGAATCTGTGTTGACTTCACAATGCATGATTAACAAACATCTATTTGACGCTAAAGCAAAATGCACTGAAACTTTGAAATCTCTTCTCATAATCACAGTAATATCTTCCAACCATAACTAAGCAATATTTGACAAGAGCAATGATCATTCTTCAGAATAGAGGAGAGGTGCTCTTGCCTACTGGTACTGGCAACGGTCACACCAAAGGCAGGGAAGCTTGCTGGGAGCCACAGCAGAGCAGAGAGCAGGCACCTTAATTTTCAAACATTGCTCTGTATGCCCTGTTGGACTATAAAGGAGCATGCACAATGAATCAGTAAGCTCTTTTCCAATGCTAAACTGGCAAAGGGATCAGATCACTCTGGAGGTAAGTATGTGTTATATTATTAGTAGTTAATGATAAATGTAAACCATCTTGGTGAATTTCCATTGCTCTCGTCTGTGACATAACAGCATCAAGTAATAGAAAAGGCATCAGTTTTCTCACAACTACTGACTTACAAAGTTTCATAATGATCCACAAGAATCATAGCATCATTTAGATGTTGTAACTAATCAGGTGCATACCACTCTGATCCATGAAATCCTGGTACAACTGTCCAAAGGCGCTGCAAGAAAGACAATCACTGTAGTTAATCTTCATACAGTTGGAAGCATGTGGACACTAACAGCAGTTAGCTCATGATGAGTTGCTTTATTTGTCTTTAAAAGAGATATGCTATATTTCCCAAGCCAATAATAGACAACAGACTCGCCAAGGCAAATAGCGCCTTTGGAAGACTACACAAAAGAGTCTGGAAAAACAACCAACTGAAAAACCTCACAAAGATAAGCGTATACAGAGCCGTTGTCATACCCACACTCCTGTTCGGCTCCGAATCATGGGTCCTCTACCGGCACCACCTACGGCTCCTAGAACGCTTCCACCAGCATTGTCTCCGCTCCATCCTCAACATCCATTGGAGCGCTTTCATCCCTAACGTCGAAGTACTCGAGATGGCAGAGGTCGACAGCATCGAGTCCACGCTGCTGAAGATCCAGCTGCGCTGGATGGGTCACGTCTCCAGAATGGAGGACCATCACCTTCCCAAGATCGTGTTATATGGTGAGCTCTCCACTGGCCACCGTGACAGAGGTGCACCAAAGAAAAGGTACAAGGACTGCCTAAAGAAATCTCTTGGTGCCTGCCACATTGACCACCGCAAGTGGGCTGATAACGCCTCAAACCGTGCATCTTGGCGCCTCACAGTTTGGCGGGCAGCAACCTCCTTTGAAGAAGACCGCAGAGCCCACCTCACTGACAAAAGGCAAAGGAGGAAAAACCCAACACCCAACCCCAACCAACCAATTTTCCCCTGCAACCGCTGCAACCGTGTCTGCCTGTCCCGCATCGGACTTGTCAGCCACAAACGAGCCTGCAGCTGACGTGGACTTTTACCCCCTCCATAAATCTTCGTCCGCGAAGCCAAGCCAAAGAAAAAAAAAAGTATATCAAAGGATTGTGCAAAATTCAAGAACATAAGGAACAGGAGTAGGCCATCTGGCCCTTCGAGTCTGCTCTGCCATTCAATATGATCAGGGTTGATCTGATCTCCCACCTACCTACATTTTCCCCATATCCCTTAAATTCCCTTACTATGTAGAAATCTATCTAACTTTGACTTAAATATATTTACTGAGGTCACTTCCACTGCTTCAATGGGCAGCGAATTCCACAGATTCACTACCCTCTGGGAAAAGCAGTTCCTCCTTAACTTTGTTCTAAATTTACTCCCCTGAATCCTGAGGTTATGTTTCCTAGTTCTGGTCTCCCTTAACAATGGAAACGACTTATACGTTTCAATAAGATCCCCTCTCATAAATTTCCAATGAGAACACTCCCAGTCGACTCAATCTCTCCTCTTAGGCCAATTCCTAGAATCATCCTGGTGAGATTCCTCTGCACCACCACGTCCTCAAATAAGGAGACCAGAACTGTATGCAGTATTCCAGGTGCAGCCTCACCATTACCTTGTACAGCTGCAGCATAACCTCTCTCCTCCTAAATTAAATCCTTCCAGCAATGAAAGCAGACATTCTATTTGCCTTCTTGATAGCCTGCTGTACCTGCAAACCAAAATTTTGCAATTCAAGCACAAGCACTCCAAAGTTCTCTAAAGTTCTTCCGCAGTGCAGCATGCTGCAATCGTTTGCCATTTAAATAATATTTTGATCTTCCATTCTTCCTTCCAAAGTGGATTATTTCACATTTACCAACATTGTAGTCCATCTGCCAGACTTTTGCCCATTCATTTAACCTATCTATATCTCTCTGCTGACTTTCCATTATCCTCTGCACATTTTGCTTTTCCACTCAATTTAGTGTCATCAACAAACTTCGATACACCTCACTCTGTTCCCTCTTCCAGACCATCTATGTATACTGTGAACAGTTGCGGACCCAGCATCTCTGATTGCTAACCAGGAAAACACCCCTGCACCCCAACTCTTTGTTTTCTTTTGGTTAATCAATCCTCTATCCATGCTAATACATCAACATCAATTCTATGCATCCTTATTTTAAGGATGTCTTTTATGCATCACCTTATCAAACACCTTCTGAAAATCCAGTTAAACATCCATCTGCTCCCCTCTCTACCATGCTCGTTATATCCTCAAAGACTCCAGTAAATCTGTCAAACAAGATGAGCCTTTGCCAAATTTATTTTGCATCCTTTTCACTCCAGATGCTTTGTGACTTCTTTAATGATAGCTTTAAGCATTTTTCCATCATTTTACCAACATCATTTTTTGAATAATGGCATGGCATTCACTGTATTCCAATCCACCAGCATCTGCCTAGAGTCCAAAAAATTTTGGTAAATAATCACCAAAGCCCCAACTGTAATTCCTGCCATTTCTTTCAGTGCCTTGGGATGCATTCCATCAGGACCAGGGGATTTATCTACCTTTAGACACTCAAGTTTTCTGAGTATGATCTCTATGATGACAGATATTACATCCAGGTCCTCACTTCCCATCCCATCCATATTATCTGTGTTTGGCATTTTTCAGCATGTGCTGCACCATGAATACCAACACAAAATATTCATTCAAAGCCTCAGCCATTTCCTCATTATCCGCTTTGAAAGTCTTCCACTGTTTTTATCCGTCCTTCCATATAGCTAACATTCCATGTCTACCTGGCCACCTCCTCCCTCATCCCCTTGTAGTTTGCCTTGTTTAGGCATAACACACTTGTTTTAGACCAAACTATGGTACCCTCCATTTGTATTATAAACAATCATACTGTGATCACCCCTTCCAAGAGGATCCTTAACTATAAGATTGATAATTTTACCCATCTCATTGCACAGGACCAGATCCAAGATAGCATGTTACTCTGTTGTAGGTTAGTAACATGCTGTTCAAGAAAGCCATCATGTATATGCATTCTATGAAGTCCTCTTCAGGGTTGCTTTGACCAACCTGATTCACCCAATCTATATCCATGTAAAAGTCCACTACAATAACTGCTGTTCCATCCTTGCATGCCTCCAATATTTCTTAGTTTATTGCCTGTGTTAATTATTATTGGGTCACCTATAGACAACTCCCATTAGTGATTTTGTTTTCTTTACTGTTCCTAATCTCTACCCAAATGGACTCAATATTTTTTTCCTATTGGCCTGATCTTATCTTTAACTAAGAGCATTACTCCACCTCCTTTACCATCCTGCCTGTCCTTCCTTATTACCTGATACCCTTGGATATTTCATTCCCAATCCTCTTCATTCTGCAACCACATTTCCGTAATAGCCACTAAATCATACCCTTTTGGACTAATACAGTATGTGCCACAAGTTCGTGGACTGTGTTTCAAATACTACATGCATTCAGATAAGTGCCATTATACCCATTGTGCTTTTAAAATCCAGTAATCTTTGTCTCTTTTGCACTTGACTTTTACCCTCTCTTACTTTTCTCTTTTTTTAAACTTTTGCTTTAATTTTTCCACTCTTCTCTTTTACATCATCCATCCCTCTCCAAGCTGTTGAACCCACCCCCCTATAATTTAGTTAAAGTACTGTCCACAGGCCCAGTTATGCAATTCACAGGATCAAGGTCCTATTATGATCCCTTTTGAATAGTTCCTTCCTTCCCCAATATTGGTGCCAATGTCCCATGAATAGGAATCTATTTCTCCCACACCATTCCTTGAGCCACACATTTAACTATCTACTCTTCTGGACCCTATGCCAATTTGCATCTGACTCAAGTAGATTACTACCTTTTTGGTTCTGCTTTTTAATTTGGTCCATAGTTCCTCAAATTCTCTTCACAGAACCTCTTTCCTGATACTACCTACATCTTTGAATGACCATGTGGACCATGACAACTAGATCTTTTCCCCTTCCACTGCAAGTTCCTCTGCAGGTCAGATAAGATGTCCTGATCTCAGGCACTAGGCAGGCAAGATTCTATCTCTGTGACAGAGAAATTTTGTTTGCATAACTATACTATACCCAATTACCATTACCTTTCTCTTTTCTCCCCCCCCCCCCCCCACTCTTGAATAGCTTCCTGAACCATGGTGCCATGGTCAGGTTGCTCATCCTTCCTATAGCTCCCACTGTTATCCTCACAAGGAGCATGAATCTCAGATCAGGGGCTAAAGCTCTTCCAGCATTGTCTCTTGGATCTGTTACAGGTTATATTATTATGGTCATGGATAAATAGATCTTTAAAAGAGATAGATTGTGGGCATTTAGTGTAGGTTATTTTATACCGAGACAGAGGTGCACCAAAGAAGAGGTACAAGGACTGCCTAAAGAAATCTCTTGGTGCCTGCCACATTGACCACCGCCAGTGGGCTGATATCGCCTCAAACCGTGCATCTTGGTGCCTCACATTTCGGCGGGCAGCAACCTCCTTTGAAGAAGACCGCAGAGCCCACCTCACTGACAAAAGACAAAGGAGGAAAAACCCAACACCCAACCCCAACCAACCAATTTTCCCTTGCAACCGCTGCAACCGTGTCTGCCTGTCCCGCATCAGACTTGTCAGCCACAAAAGAGCCTGCAGCTGACGTGGACATTACCCCTCCATTAATCTTCGTCCGCGAAGCCAAGCCAAAGAAGAAGGAGAAAAAAGAATTTTACAAACAGAGCACTTCACAAAAGACATCTCATTTAAAACGCAAGAGCTTTGCTGAAGCTAGGCATTGAGGCTCCAGTTGGCTTTGCAAAAGACAATGGAACTGCTTTGAAAGAATTTCAAAAGGAGGTGCGAATTGGAAAAGAATCCAGGCTCCAGTGCTGATAAGATCTTTCAAAAATTGGGTTTGGAGCCTTGGGAGAGGTATTTGGTTTTTACAAGCAGAGAAGAAAAAACAAACAAGATTTTTCTCTTAGAGAGAGAGAAAGAGAGAGAGAGAGAGAGAGAGAGAGAGAAGGCAGTTCTACAGTAGCAGTTTAGGCTACAAAACGGCAAGCTTGAAGGCTTGTTGAAAGACCCCATTTTGAAGACGGGTTGTGAGTTCTGAGTTCAGCCTGTTCAAAACCCTTGTATTCCTTACAAGAGGAAATGGTTGGCTAGTGTTTCTCCGGAAACAAGAGGAACTCTATGGTGACTGAGAAGAAGAGGTTATCATTTGAAAAACCTATAATGGGCCAAATTTCTTTGGCAAGACACTGAAGTGACTGATTGGAGGAAATCATATTGTGCGTGTCTAACAAGCAACAAATTTCTCTCTGAAACCAACAAAAACCTTCCTGAGCAGTAACCATATACCTTTAAGCACCAGAGCCTGGTGAAGATTCATAAATGTTAAATTCTGTGCACAGTATATGAATTGCCTGATACCGGTGAACTTGGAGAAGTGAGAAGTGAATGATTAGACTGTGAAACAAAGAACTTTCCTGAACATATACACATTACATACATGTGCACTTAGAATTAGAAAGGGGTTAAGTTAAGTTAATAGTAATAAGTTAAAGTTTGATCTTGTTATTATGTTTAAAGAAAATTAAAATCAATTTTTGTTTAAGTAACCATTGTCTTGGTGAATTTATATTGCTGCTGGGTTTTGGAGTCCTCTGGGCTCGTAACAGATCCCACAACCTGCCTCACTTGCAGTCACTCCCTCTTGTCCTGTACTATAGGCTGAATTTGAGGCAGCTGTTCCAATGGGTGTGACTGCCTCATGAAGCAGTGTCGAGGTACTTCTCCCCCTCCTGACGTGTCTCTGTGTTTGAAGCTCACATTTCAGGTCATCAATTTTGAACCTGAATTATTCCAGGAACCATCATTATTGCAGATGTAGTCATCTGGAACCAGTACAGGGTTCATCTGCTCCCACATCATGCAGCTACAACACATCACCTGATTCTGCATGTCTACTTTATTTAATTACCTATAAATTTGACTTTTATTTAACCACTACAAACAAAACCTTTACCTGCTCCACACCTGTGCCTCCTCGCCAAAACTTCTTGACCAAAATCTCAATGCCCAACTCCTACACTGGGCCTCTCAAGCCAAGATCTCAATGAGCCACTGCGCAACTCTCACACTGGCCACTCTTCTTGAGCTACCTTTTTTTTTGTAAATTGGCAACGGCTAATTAGCCAATGAAGAATTTAAGAGAACCTACCTCTCCCAGTGCCTTCTAAGCTCACCTTGCTTTTTAAAGTCCTACAAAGTTCAGCTCCCCAAACTCACCAGATACCAAGTTCTACCTCTGTTACGCTCACCTTAAAGTGAATGAATTTGAAGTGTTTCTGTCCTTTTGTTAAATGTGCCAATTATATTTCTTTCACAGGTGATCCCTTGTGTTGTGAATTTTAGCTTGTAATCATGCTTAATAATTTCATACTTTATTTCTGATTGGTATGCAGATGTCTTTTTTTAAGCCAACAGGAGAGATGAAGGGAATGTATTAAAGTTCAATGACCTGTATGCTGAGTTTGTCTTAATATTATCTACAATAGACCAAGATTGTGGCACGTGTTCATGTCAATAAAAACACAATGCTGAAAAAACTTTATAAAGCAAAGATAAAGATGCATATCTAATGTTTTGGGCTTGAACCCTTCATTAAGGTATTAGTAATACATAAGCAGATGCTGCCCATGAAAGCAATTCTGTAATACATGCCATATTGTAAGTAAATAAATTTGTTTTAAAAAAGCATAAAAAAGAAATGTAATACTGTATTTGACATTATTTTGAAGTGTCATCACATGCATTTAGAACTTTTTAAATCGATATTCCAAAAGGTCCTTTGACTCTGCATTATGGTAACTACTTTCTTAATTCTTAGGGACTAAAAGGGGACATTGGTCCACCTGGAATAATGGGACCTTCAGGTCCACCTGGACCATCTGGTCTTCCAGGCCCTCCTGTGATGTCTGCATCAGGTGAGAAGCCCATCCCTACATATGGATGAATGAGAAAGGTGTGCTATTGTTTCAAGGAATGAGAAGATATTGGTACAGATCTGAATAATGGTCATGATAGTGGAATTGCTACAACAACTGTGGGCATAGACAAAATAGTCTGGTATGGTATGGAGGTGCCAACACTGAGGTGAAGAATAAACTCCAGAGGGTTAACTCGGCCTGCGACATCACAGACACCAGACTTCACTCCATTGAGGACATATACATGAGGTGGTGTCTTCTATCCTCAAACCCCCCCCACACCATCCAGGCTATGACCTCTTAACTCTGCTACCATCAGGGAAAAAGGAGCCTAAAGACGAGCACTCAACGGCACAAGGACAGCTTCTTCCCCGCTGCCATCAGATTCTAACGAACCAAAGACACTGCCTTACTTTTCGTGCACTATAATTTTTTTTATATAGTAATGTCATAAGATGGTTATAATATGAATGTTTGCCCTGTGACGCTGCTGCAAAACAACAAATTTCATGACTTGTTCATGATAATAGATTCTGATTCTGAGTCCATTAAACTCCAACTTCCACGAAGTGCTAAAAGAAAATTGTGAAAATGCTGAAAATCTACATTCCTATGAATTACTGACCAGTCAATTAGCTGTGCCTGTCTCACTGTCAAAAGACAGTGGATATTTTGAATTTACACAATGGACCCAAGATGATGTATCTTAGAATTTTGAGTACAAATAACACTAAAGAACCATGTGGCCCTGAAAAATTACCATGTCCAATATGTGGTCTCATTTCCTTTGGTTTTAATTGGAAATCTTAAAAATACTAACATTTACGTTGCTTTTTACTTTATTTTTCTTGTCTTTTTTTTTAATCTTAACCAATTCAGTTGTTTCTTATCTACCCCTTTAGTTTTCTTTCCATTGTTGAATATTAACTGACTTTTTTTTTAATTTAAAGGTCATTTAATGGTTGGACCAAAGGGTGAAAGAGGACTCCCAGGCCCAGTGGGAAGATGTGATTGCAATCTTCCCCAAACAGCGGTCAACCCGTCATACAATAAATTCCAAACTTTGATCAACCCTCCACAAGTCACAGCAGTAAGTATACTTTTAAAGTAGAAATCATAATTTTATGTTTCAAAAATGTTTGATAACGCATCTTGATCCAATCCTTCAATTCAAATTTTGTGTGGAATGCATGTAATTTTCCATTTGTTTGTGTACTTACAAGCGGATTGTTGGTTGCAGGGTAATGTTAAGATGTACCTTTAGTTAAATGCTTTACAGAAAATAAAGATGGGGAAGTTATTCATCATAGGCCTAAAAATAGCCTTTTTTATAATTTTTTTTTTTTAGCTGTACTGCATACTTTAGGGCCACAAATGATTCTGGTCAATAAATATGGAAGTCCAAAAATCCAGATGCCAGAAATCCAGATCACCTGAGAATCCAGACTTTTCGAAAACTCTCAAACTTTTAAAAATTAGCGGGCTCTTGTGTGCATGCATTCATGTGTAAGCAATATAGATGCACAGCAGCAACAGGTGACCGCAGTCAAACTATGACAATGCTAGATTTTTGTGTCCAACTCTTTCTATTTACCATATATAGCATAGGTATTAACAAACTCATAATACTGGATTCTAAAATAGATAAACTTTGTCGTGTGAAGAGAAAAAAGAACACATTGAAATTGAGTGTCAAACTTGAAATAATTAAGAAACTAGAACATGGTGTGAGCAATACTGTTCTAATAATTTCAAGCATTACATACTTTATGTAGTGAAAAAATGTTATGTTCATCGAGTGTTGACTTTATTTTTCTTTAAAACTGCTCGCTTTGATAAATGAAGCATTTTGCATTTGCTAATGAACATTTACCTGTTCATTTCTTTATTTCTCCTTAAATTTTAATTTTAAAATTACTGCTCGAGAATCCAGAAAATCCAGACTGACCCAATGCCAGAGCAGTCTGGATTTTCAGACTTTTCTACCATATGTTAAAGATCACCTCTATATTTTGTCTGCAATTTTAAAAGTTTTCTTGCTACTTCCTTTAATCAGACTATATCTATCCTGGACTATTGAAAAATATTGTAACAAATAAATTATAAAAGTGAAATGCAAAGGGTTTTCTTTTTCCTTTGAGATATTTGTTGTAGACAGTGAAGAAGAGCTGGAGAAGCTGAATACTGAACATGTTCTAGCCTTCCGAAAAGATCAGAAGTCATTGTACTACAGGGACACAGTGGGATGGCTGCCAATTCAGGTTGAGAGATTTTTAACTCCTTTGATTTTTATAGCAGAATTTAAAGGACATTGTAATTAATGTAATTGGACCATTATCCCTTTTTATTTTTCATTGACTTATTAATATTATTAATAATATTATGTTCGTATAATGTAATGGTGAACTACCACAGTTAAAGCAGTCTCCATCTTCTATTGGCACTACTGCTGGACATGCAGTCTGGTTTATTGACTGGACTGTATAAAGATTACAATGAAAACATTAAGATAACTTGATCAGTGTAGGAGAGCATTTCATTGATTATAAATAACATGTTAATATTTTCATCCGTCCACACATTCGCTGCATTTCACCATTTGAAATAGTGACCTTTGTTTTTTTCAACCATTCTGTTTATACTGGTGGAAGGGACAAGATAGAGCCATGTATATTGAGTTCATTTACTTGTGTAATATGCTATCACAAATCATGTAAATGTAACAATGGATTTAAAAAATGGAATTCCTTTGCAAACTGTCCTAATCTTCACAAACATTGACCATGAAAGCTTGCCCAACTTGGTGGATATCACTTACTCCCTTACGTTGGTCAATTAAGATTTCCTGTCACAAACAGAAGAACCCCAGATTATAGTCATCATTCTTGGCTTGGATTATGAAGATACTGGTGCTATTTAACAACTAGAAGGAGAGAACACCAGTAATTTGTCTGTCTCCTGTACTCACTTTCTTCACAAATCTTTCCTTCCACCCTCTTCTGTGCATACAAGATAACAATTACGATTTTCTTCTCCTTCCAAACATTTATTGCTTTTGACAATGTAAAGACCTTGTAATGTGGTAGAGGCCTTGTGCTTTTTTTTAAAAAAAAGTGGAATGCTGTTCTGCACTTTTCAAATGATATTAGCTTAAAATCATTTCTAGACCTTCCAGACAGTCAGTTTACATGGGATTGTTTCAGGCCCTCTTATGTCTGATGGCGAGTGGCACAGGACATTCACATGGAAGCAGGTCTCAGCAACATAGCTGCTGCCTGCTTCTTCTCTGCTTCATGGGGATCAAAGTTACAGTGTTCATGGCCATTGTGTCTCAATCTTATTTCAAATGCATCCTGCTTTAAGAATTTTTCAGTTCGCTCCCATCATCCCACACCCTGTGCTCTTGAGCAATAG
Source organism: Narcine bancroftii (assembly GCF_036971445.1). NCBI lineage: Eukaryota > Metazoa > Chordata > Chondrichthyes > Torpediniformes > Narcinidae > Narcine > Narcine bancroftii. Next base: position 418,887,936 of record NC_091469.1, read on the forward strand.
AATATTGCATTTATGGATAGGCAAGTAGTGGGGATGGGTGGGTTTATTCTTCAGGTACTGGCCTCCACACAGATCCATTTCAATGCCTTTTTTCTTCACCAAGGAACTTTGAAACCCATGCAAAGAAAAAAACAGGTTTTTCTGTGAAAATCACTGAGTAGATAAGTGAGATGCAGAGTGGCAGAATGCTCAGGCCATGTCTTAATTTTTTGGCGATTTTAGTTTATCCTAATTAAGACAGCATCGAGTCCACGCTGCTGAAGATCCAGCTGCGCTGGATGGGTCACGTCTCCAGAATGGAGGACCATCGCCTTCCCAAGATCGTGTTATATGGTGAGCTCTCCACTGGCCACCGTGACAGAGGTGCACCAAAGAAAAAGAAAAGGTACAAGGACTGCCTAAAGAAATCTCTTGGTGCCTGCCACATTGACCACCGCCAGTGGGCTGATAACGCCTCAAACCGTGCATCTTGGCGCCTCACAGTTTGGCGGGCAGCAACCTCCTTTGAAGAAGACCGCAGAGCCCACCTCACTGACAAAAGGCAAAGGAGGAAACACCCAACCCCAACCAACCAATTTTTCCCTGCAACCGCTGCAATCGTGTCTGCCTGTCCCGCATCGGACTTGTCAGCCACAAACGAGCCTGCAGCTGACGTGGACTTTTTACCCCCTCCATAAATCTTCGTCCGCGAAGCCAAGCCAAAGGAAGAATTAAGTCGCACCTCAGACAATGCCACAAGATAATATATGGAAGAATTAATCAGCAAAATGTCTATACAGCTTTCTTAGTTCCCATCCAGAAGATCACAATTTTGTATCTATGAACTGACATTAATTTTGTCATTTTCCATGAAATTAATACAGTAGTGCAGGTTGAAGTAGCTTTTGACATTAAAAAGAAAGGTAAACATTGAAGCAACCTTTTTAATAATTTATCTATAGTTGAGTTGCAAAGTTATACAAAGTATCACATTGTAGACAGACTTTTAGATGTATGATGTACTTACAAAGCGATAGTTATTGAATTTCAATCTGCATTTAAATGACAAATGGCAAGGTGATAAAAGGACAACTTGAAAGTATAAGATCAGTTTTTACAAATTTGCTCTGACAAAATGAGTCTTGATCCATTTGGGATGCGTTTGGAATTTCACCTGGGAAGGCTGTGAGCCTTACAGGATTTCCCATTGATTCTAGAAAAGGGAAATAGAGTGCCCTCCATAATGTGTTGGACAAAATCACTTTTTTTTTCTTTATTTGCCCCTACACTCTACAGTATTAAATTTGTAATCAAACAATTCACATGTAATTAAAGTGAACAATCCAGATTTTATTCAGGGTTGTATATCTTTTGGTTTGACCTCGTAAAAATTACTGCACATTTTAATACATAGTCCCCTCATTTCAGGGCACCATAATATTTGGGACATATTAAAGTAATCATGTTCAGTACTTTGTTGCATATCCCCTGCATCCAATGACTGCTTGAAATCTGTGATTCATAGACGTCACTCACCTGGTGCTGAGTATCTTTTCTGGTGATGTTCTGGCAGGCCTCTACTATAGCAACCTTAAGTTCCTGCTTGTTTCAGAGGCTTTTCCCTTAAATTTTCTCTTCAGCACGTGGAAGGCGTGCTTAATTGAATTTAGATCAAGTGACTGACTTTACCATTCAAGAATTTTCCAGTTTTATGCTTTGAAAAACTCTTTTGTTCCTTTAGTAGTGGCATCATTGTCTTGCTGTAGGATGAAGCTTCATCTGATGAATTTGGAGGCATTTTCTTGAACTTGAGCAGATGAAATGTTTCTATAAACACTAATCAATCAACCATATTAGACAGAGAATTGTGATTAAAAGGCTTTAATCCCCTTAAACATCAGCACACCTCACACGTTGCTGGCCCAGTTCCAAGTCAGGTACTGAGGGAGGAGTTTGGGCATAACAGCCTGTATGGGGATTTCTGAGGGGAGGAGCCACAGGTACAGTGGCGGGCCAGCCAATACAGTGCTAATAGTTGTACCCTTTCTTTTAAAACAAAGTCTGGCAGGTGAAGAGAGGCAATGTCCATTACAGGTTCAGCCTGTCCAAGGGTTCTCATCTGTCATAGGGTTTGCTGTGGCTCAGCTACAGTCTCCTGGGTGGCATCTTGTTTAACAGGCTGTGCCAACGGTGGCCTAGGGGGGTAAATAGGACCATGGGGTTGCTTGTTCTGGGGTACAGTTAGTGGGGCCAGCTGGGCAGGGTTACCATGAAGGGATGTTGATTGGTTGGTCGAGGGGTCCCCTGCATGCGCCAGGTCTCAGATGGAAACCGTGTCCTGCCACCCATCCTGGTACTCCCAGGAAGTGTATTGGGGGTTCATGTGGAGGAGGTGGACCTTCTTGACCTGAGAGTCAATCTTATGGCTCCTGGTATGCCTGTAGAGCAGGATGGGCCTGGGGTCATCAGCCAGGGTGGTAGGATGGTTCCCAATGCCCACTTCCTGGGAAGGAAAAGCGCCTTTCATGTGTTGTCGCATTAGGAGCAGTACAGAGGAGGGACCTGATGGCGTGGAGTGCCTCAGAGATGGGAGATGGGCAGGCCTTTCAGCCTGAGGGCCAGGAGGATTTCCTTCCAGATGGTGGCATTCTCCCTTTCTATCTGGCTGTTCCCCCGATAGTGATAACCCGTGGTTCTGCTCATGGCTATGCTCTTGACCAGCAAGTACTGGTGCAGCACCTCACTCATAAACAAGGATCCCCAGTCACTATGGATATAGCAACGGAATCTGAACAGAGTGAATATGCTGTGTAGTAACTTTATGACTGTGGCTGTGGTCATATCCGGGCAGGGGACAGTGAAAGAGGAGCGGGAGTAATCATCAATGATATTTAGGAAATATACATTCCTGTTGGTGGAGGGAGGGGGCCCTTGAAGTCTATACTCAGGTGTTCGAAAGGGCAGATGACTTTAATCAGGTGAGTTTTGTCTAGTTAGTAGAATTGGGGTGACATGCGGCACAGACCGGCCATCTCTAGGTCAGTTCCCTGATGTCCTCAACCAAGTAAGGGAGATTATGGGCTCTAACAAAGTGGAAGAGCTTGGTGATCCTGGAATAGCAGAGGCTGTTGTGGAGGACTTGGAGGCAGTCCAATTGCGTGTTGGCGCATGTTCCCTGGGATAGGGCATCAGGAGGCTCATTGAACTTTCCAGGTCAGTACAAGAACTTGTAGTTGTAGGTGGACATTTCAATTCTCCACCTCAGGATCTTGTTATTCTTAATTTTTCCCATTGTTTGTTATTGAACATAAAGGCGACTGCACATTGGTCAGTCATCAGCATGAAAGGTTTGCCAGCCAGGTAGTTCCCCCAGTGGCGTCCAGCTTCCATTATGGCCTGGGCCTCTTCCTCGATGACTGAGTGCTGGAGTTCGGGGCCCTGGAGGGTTCGGGGGGAAATAAAATGCCATGGGCCTGCCCACCTAGTTGAGCATGGCAGTCAGAGCAAAGTCAGACACATCACTCTCCACCTGAAAGGGGATGAATTTGACCAATGGCTGCACTGCCTCAACGACGTGAAGAATGAGGATGACAAGTGAGATCTACTCTTCGCTCAGGTCCGCCACCACGTTTTTCAGATGATAAGGGACTGCACTACTTATTCGGCCACAATGGACCTCCTGCAGAGACAGTATCAGACCCTGACGAATGTTACCTATTCCAGGTACTTTCTGGGCAGTTGTAGGCAAGCGACTGGTGAGTCAGTAGATGGGTACATGCGGGTCTTGTGGGAGCTGGGGCGAGCCTGTGGCTACAGAGATGTCTCTGTTGCTGTCCACTCAAGGATCTTTAGGGTCAGTGTCCAGTTTATCTGCCCGTATTGCCTTGTCCATGGCCCAAAATTTAAGGTGATTAAATTGTAGTACTATCAATCAACCACATTAGACAGAGAGCTGTGATTAATAGGCTTTAATCATCTTAAGTCATGAACACATCTCACATGTTGCTGGCCCAGTTCCAAGGCAGGTACTGAGGGAGGAGTGGGGTGTAATAGCCTTTATGGGGATTCTGAGGGGAGGAGGTGCAGGAGGCAGGCCAAACCATAGAGTACATTCTATACAGGCAGTGCTAATAGCTATAAAGTGGTTCCACCACATATACCTCAGAATTCATTTTGCTATTGCCATCAGCAGTTACATTGTCTATGAAGATAAGGGCACCAGTTCCTGTGGCAGTCATACATGTCCAGGCCATAACCATCCCACACCATAATTCATGGATGAGGGTGAATGCTTTGGATCTTGTGCCTTTCCTTTACACCTCCACACTTTGCTCTTGCTATCACTCTGATACAGGGTTCTCTTCTGTTCACAAGACTTTGTTCCGAATACTGCAGGCTCTTTTAAATATTCCTCGACAAACTGTAATCTGGCCTTCCTGATTTTGTGGCTAACTAGTGGTTTGCATTCTGCTCATGAAGTCTTCTGCGGACACAGTAGTCATCGACACCTGCCTCCTGAAGAGTGTTTCTGGTCTGTCGGACAGGCGTTATGGAGATTTTTCATCATTATGATGCTAATTTTTCTGTCATCTGCAGTAGAGGTCTTCCTTGGCCTACCAGTCCCTTTGCGATTACTGAGCTCACCAGTATGCTATTTCTTCCTAATGATGTTCCAAACTGTGGATTTTGGTAATCCTAAGGTTTGGCCGATGTCGATTACTGTTTTTTCCTTCTTTTCAACCTCATTATGGCATCTTTTACTTTCATTGGCACAACTCTGGTCCTCAGTGTTGAAAATGGCAACAAATAACCTTGAATAAAATTTGGAAAGTGTGCTTTAATCATATGGGAATTGTTTGATTACAAATTTAAAACTGTGGAGTACAGGGGCAAATAAAGGATTAGCTCTAAATTTGTCAGTTTCTGTCAGCTGTAATATTAGACATGCTGTAATGACTATAAAATTTTGTAGCCAACTAAATCACAAGAAAAACTGAAGCATACAAGTATCCTAATTTGTGCATATCACTCCATATAGATCTCCCCTACCCAGCAAATACACCAACAGCCAACAGAATTCTGTGGAGATGGAATAGTTCAAGTGGAAAATGGAGAAGAATGTGATGATGGCAACAAGATTGTCACTGATAGCTGCATAAGTAAGTCAACCAACTTCAAATGTAATAAAAAGGTCTATTTCCTGGATCATTCATTTGACTTGAAAACTTGCCCATCAGGTTTTTTTTTTAAATACAGAATTTGTTAAAGGAAAATTCAAGCAGGAGAGCGAGGTTCCAGTCCTGGTCCATCTTTAGAGCTCAGGGTCCACCTTGAGGTAGACCTATTCTCTATCAAGACATGACCCTGGAGATCTGTTAGACAGAAAAGTCAACTGCTGGGCATAATCTGGTGGAAAAACTCAGCAGGTTGACCAGTGGCAATGAGTGAGAAAGAATGGTTGATAATTCAGGCTGGAACCCTTCATCAAGACTCATTGATTTTCTTCCCCCCCCCCCCCGATGATTTCTGTCAAATTGTTGCCAATGGGATGGGGGGGGTGGGAGTGATAAGTTAATGGCATTCACTCCTTTTGAACACTTTACACTTCACTTTGGAAGGACAAACCAAGGTAGGACATACACTGTAAATGATGGGGCATTGAGGTGTGCCGTAGAAGAGAGGAATACAAACACATAATTCCCTGAAAGTTGTGTCGCAAGTAGATAGGGTCGTAAATAGAGTTTTTAGCAAAATGGCCTTCATAAATCAGAGCACCAAGTATGGGAGTTGGAATGTTATGGTAAAGTTCTGTAAGACATCGATGAGGCCAAATTTTGAGTATTGTGTAGCGTTTTGAGTACTGTTCACCTAACTACAGGAAGGATATCAATGAGATTGAACAAGTGCAGAAGTAATTTACAAAAATGCTGCCAAGACAAAGAACCGAGTTACAGGGAAAGGTTGAACAGGTTTGTACTTTATTCCCTGGAGTGCAAAAGAATGAGGGGAGATTTGACAGAGGTGTACAAAATTATGATGGGTATAGATAAGTAAATGCAAGCAGTTTTTTTTCCCCCACTGAAGATAAGTGAAACAAAAACAAGAGGACATAGGATAAGGTGAAAGGGGAAAAAGTTTAATGGGAAGATGACAATAAAAGAATCCTGAAGAATGTAACATGTCTGGCTAGAGATTGATGGGGAGTGGGGGGTAAGAGTTATGAGATAATATGACAGCTTCATAAAACTCTGGTTATACCAAACTTGGAATATTGTGTTCCATTCTGGTCACCTCATTACGGAAGGATGTGGAAGCTGTGGAGATGGTACAGAGGAGTTTACCAGGATGGTCCCTGGATTGGAGAAGGTGTCTTTTGAGGCAAAGTTAACAGAGCTATAGCTTTTCTATTTGGTGCAAAGGGGTGACGTAGTAGAGGTCTACAAGCCTATGAGGCATAGATGCGATGGACAGCTAGCACCATTTTTTTCCCAAGGTGAGAGAAGCAAACACCAGAGGACATGAGGGAGATGTCAGGGATAATGTTTTTACACAGAGAGTAGTGGGTACCTGGAATGCATTGCTAGGGATGGTGGTGGACACTTGTACAATAAGGACATTTAAAAGACTCTTAAACAGGCACATGGATGCAAGAAAAATAGATGGTTATGGAAGTGAGGTAGGGAAGATTTAGTTCGTTGTCTAGGTTTATGTAGCTCAGCACAACATCGAGAGTCAAAGGGCCTGTATTGTGTTATAATGTTCTATCACTGGGGATTATATCAAGCTAAACATTGGGGAAGAATAGTGACAGTGAGATTTGAGTTCACAATCATTGGGGGACAAAGGCCTTGACAAAGCTGCTCCAAGATGGACGCATAGTGCCAAAATTCACAGCCTGGGTCATTCTCAGGCAACTGTCCTGGGAGACAACCATACCTCCTGTCATATCAGAAGCATGGTGAGGACATTTTTTAGATCTTGTGAATCATATAGTGGGTTCCTCATTTTCCTTTAAGTTGAATAATGTTGCACATGAAACAACACAATCTCGAAGCCATATCATTTTAATTACAACCCACTAGAAATATATTTAGTACTTTTCAGTTCTTTCTGGACTCTCCCACTACTGAAAACATCTACTCCACCCACCCTTTTCATTATTTGCATTTTCTGATAATTGTTGCAGACTGCAAACAAGCTTATTGTGGGGATGGATATTTGCAGAGCGGACTTGAAGAATGTGATGGCAAAGATTTTGGTTATTACACCTGCAAAAGCTACCTTCCTGGGTAAGTTTAGCTTACAGTCTCATGACGATCCCCATTAAAGCTATCACCCTGAAGCAATCATGAATCAAGTTCCTTAATGAGCTCTTAAATGGAGCATGTGTTTAATCTTTTTACCAAGAGGTTTCTTTTAATAACTCTTCATTGTATCTTTATTTCTTTTGTCAGAATTTGAAATTAGGAATATTTTCAATTTTGAGACCTGTTAACAGGCCTCTTTCATTAGCTCTCTATAAACACAATGAAAGGTCAACAGGCTGATACAAGTAAATGAAGAAGTGTAATTTAACTATTCCTCAGGTGAAGGTCACCATGAGATTTAGGACCAGTCAGCCCATTGAGTCTACTCCACCATTCGAATAATTGCTGATGTATTTTTCTGTTCAACTCCATTCTCCTGCCTTCTCCCCATGAACTTTGACATCCTTATTCATTAACCAACTGTCACCTCTGCTTTAAATATACCTAATGATGGTCTCCACTGCTGTATGTAGCAACAAATTGCACAGATTCTCCACTCTGGCTGAAGAAATTTCTCCTCATCTCTGTTTTAAAGGAACATCCTTTTATTCTGAGGCTGTACCCTTTGCTCCTGGACTCTCCCACTACTGAAAACATCTACTCCACTCCACCCACCCTTTTCATTATTTGCATAAGATCCCCCTCATACTTAAAAATTCCAGCAAATACAGGCCCAGAGACATCACACACTCCTCATTTGTTAACCCTAAGATCATTCTCAAAAAACCTCCTCTGGACCCTTTCCAACACAAACATACTTCCTTAGATATAGGGCCCAAAACTGCTCGCAATACCAGTCACAGGCAAAGGGCTATTCTTCCTTCACTTCCTCCTCAACTACAATTGGATCGAAAGTGCATTTTGAGTACCTCCTATAAATTTCATGCACTCCAGGATTTCTTTATCCTGCCCATGCATATTTAGCTATGGAAATCAGCGGAGTTGTCCAACTGAGATTATTTTGTGTGGACTACATTTTATACAATCCTTCTTTTGTTTGTTTTAGGTCTTATGGGGAATTGAAGTGCACTTCATATTGTTATATTGACTCCACGGGCTGTCGCTATTTCACATGAATAAAAACAACGGCCTGCTGAAATGCATTTCACTACAATATAGTACGTTCATCTGGTGCTTCACAGAACCAACAGGAGTGGGATGCACATCTCAACCTCCATTCAGTACAACCATAACCAGCAGCTGAAAGGCACTTAGATAGTCAGATTTATTTCAAGTGATTGTCTGGATGAGAATTAGGACCATTGCATTTTGTCTTAAAATCAACACAAAACCGAAGCTGCATAAAGGATGACGTTTGCTTTCTCCCAAGACTCAAGTATATACACACCGATACTGTATTCACTTTTTTGAGAATCATGTCTGAAGACTGTTTATATCAATTCACAATTCTCAGGCAGAAACATAAACAATGAGACATTGTTCTTCAAGAGACTGGTGTCAGTACTACCATACCTCAACTATTCACTGTTAAAGACTACTGTAGTTTTATATTTATGTTTACTCAAGGAGAAAACGGATTGAATCCTTGGATTGTGATAATACAATCAAATAATGAAAATGTCAAAAATTCAGTTACAAAACTGTGAAACGCAATTTACTGCATTTGCATGAAGATATGTACAATGGCTTACAGCAGCACTTTTCCACGCTTTGAATGCTGTAGATCAGCTATCACGCAATAAGGTCTGTATCCTTAAAGAGACCTGTCGAGTGCCAAATCTTGTTTAACATCTCAATGTCTCTGCTCACTAACACCTACTAATGCCATGATCTACCAGATTATCCTTATTGTTGACAACTCACAGCTGAATCTGAACTGTAACACATGGTACATCAAAGAGGTTGAATGGCTATATTAAACACTATATATACTTTACATCTGCCACTACTATAGAGAAGAACGTGTAGTGCTCAATTCTAAACATAATCAAAAAAGATGTTCATTTGAATGTGTTATTTATTCATCAAAATATTCCATAATAGAATTTAGTGTTGGCTACCATCTCCCTACATCTTGTATTTATATTCTCAAACAATGTTTGACGGGTTCAAGTGTTAGTTACAGGTGCAGAAAGGATGCTTCCTTCCTTCACTAGCATTACATTTAGGTGTCCTATATTAGAAAATAAATGCCTCATAATCTGAGCTGGACCCTACCCACTGAGGCAGTACATCAAGTCGATAAAATTAACGAGATGTAGAGGTCACAAGCAATAACTGGCAATAGATGGATAGAGATCTGCCACTTGAAATGTATAGAGAAAGAAGGACAAAGTTAAAGGATGCTGTTTCTTTTACAGAAAATATTGTTATATTTCATGTACCTTGCATGTCCAAAATACTGATCAATATTAATAAAAATATACTTAATTAAGTTGCTGCCTGGTTGCTGCTCATTCAATAGTTGAATGGAACACATGAAAGATTTCATTTTACACTATTGTGCAAATAAAATGTTCATTTTTGGATGAGTTTCCACTGCCTGCTGCACCTCGACAGGCAATTACTCTGAGAGGAAGATGAAATTTGGGGAGAGTGTCTTGTTGGCAGAGATCAAAAGATATGCCCTGGGAGGAGCTTGAGATAGAAAATTGCCTTACAGCACTGATTGGCAATGATGTTCTTAGGACTCTTTTACATATATTGGAATCTAACTCTTGTTCAGACAGCTGGTTGCAGTCAATAGAGAAGGAAATTAGGCCAGATCTCTTTTTCTCATTTGAATTTTTACCTTATGACACTATTTTAAATTAATCCCTTGGCTATACAAGAATGGATTCGTCTCTGGAATAGATCATTACTATTTGAACCACAGAAGACTTGGCAATGACTCATTAAGTGGTTGTACTGTGGAGGGTCGTGGCTGCCATGTGATTACACTGCCCATTACCTGGTCAGAAGACATAACCTGCCAATCAAGGTTTGGCCCCACCCCACCCATCAGTTCACACCTGACCATTGGCCCCCTTCATGTACCTTTGTTCTTGGTCTTAGAAGACTTGGCAATGACTCATTAAGTGGTTGTACTGTGGAGGGTCGTGGCTGCCATGTGATTACACTGCCCATTATCTGGTCAGAAGACATAACCTGCCAATCAAGGTTTGGCCCCACCCCACCCATCAGTTCACACCTGACCATTGGCCCCCTTCATGTACCTTTGTTCTTGGCCTTAGAAGACTTGGCAATGACTCATTAAGTGGTTGTACTGTGGAGGGTCGTGGCTGCCATGTGATTACACTGCCCATTACCTGGTCAGAAGACACATAACCTGCCAATCAAGGTTTGGCCCCACCCCACCCATCAGTTCACACCTGACCATTGGCCCACTTCATGTACCTTCGTACTTGGCCTTAGACCATTGGCCGTTGTAATTGATTAGACCAGTGGTTTTCACCAGAGGGAAGACAGGCAGCTTGGCAGACATTCACCACAGTCTCTCCTCCCACACCCCCCCCCCAGCAGAAGAAGGGTTAAAATCAAAAGGACAGCTGCTAGGAAAGACTGAAGCAAGCAATACATGGATACCATGTTTGGCATTGCGAATACTCTAACAGCCAAAATACGCCAGTATCTAGCAAGCAATCGAAATATAATGAGATGTTTTATGAACATGTCAGCCTATCAGGTTGTTTACGAATTCCAGTGCTTCTTCTCAAATCAGGTGGCTCCTTTGCAGCCTTGGGAACTGGTACAGTTCCTGGGTCTGTAGTGTGGGAAGGACTGACTTCTGGACCTGCTCCAGAATCACCAGCATGAGGCAGTGGAGCCTCAGCATAGCCATCTGAAAGTTTACTAGGGGGTCACAGGCTGGGGGTGGGTGAGCCCAATCTCTCAGGCTCACTCTGAGTAGGGGTGTGAGGAAGGGGCGAACCAGGTGAGGCCAGATCTCTTAGAGGTACAGAGTCAGTACTCCCATCTGGGAATTTAACATGAGTGTAGTTGGGGTTGGTATGCAGTAGCTGAACTGGTTGGACTAGGGGGTCTGTTTTACGCACCTGAGCATGGTTCTTCAGCAGCATGGTTCCAGGCTCAGATAAACAGGCTGGCCAATCTGATTTCCTAGGAAAGGCAAACATACATTCATGAGGTGTTATGACACCATTTTAAATTAATCTGGCAATAAAGTTCTTGATTTTACTTTTGTGTTTAGTACTTAACATGTAGGCTACAGATTTCTGATCAGTGACAAGAGTAAATTTTCTGCCGGCTAGAAAGTGTCCCCAGTAGCGAACAGCTTCAATAATAGCCTGGGCTTCTTTTTCAATGGCAGGATGTTTAAGATCAAGTGCGCGTAACATGCGGGAGAAGAATGCCACAGGTCTGCCCTTTTGATTAAGGGTTCCTGCCAAGGCACAATCTGAGGCATCAGTTTCCACTTGAAATGGGACATCCTCGTTAATGGATGAGAGTGCAGCTTTGGCAATATCAGCTTTAATTCTCTCGAAAGCCTTCAAGGCCATTGGAGAGAGAAGAAAAGGTTTAGTGTCAAACAGAAGGCGTGCCTTCATGGCGTAGTCCCGAACCCATTTGGAGTAGTAGGAAAAGAATTCCATACACCTTTTAAGGTCTTTTGCTGAGTTTGGGGGTGGAAACTTCTTAAAGGGGGCCATTCTTTCCGGGTCGGGGCAGATTTCACCTCTGCAGACAATGTAGCCCAGAATGGGTAGCTCTGTCGTGTTGAACACACATTTGCCCTCGTTAACTGTAAGGTTGAGTTCTTTTTATCTAGATAGGGAAACGTACCCTATAACCAACAATCTTATCCATTTCCCTCTGAAACACGAACACACCATTAGTAAACTCAAAAACTAGTATAACCCCCCATCAATCTCAATAGCCGTATAGGGCCGTTTCCTTTTCTTAATGGAGATTTGGTGATAAGCTGCTTTGAGGTTGATAGTGGAATACATTTTGTATTGCGCTATCTGATTAATCATTTCATTGATGCGTGGCAGGGGTAGGCATCCAGGTTCATGTAACGGCTGATTGTCTGGCTGTAATTAATAGCCAGTCGTCTCTTAGTGTGATTTTTCATGACTACCACTTGGGCCCGCCATGGACTCTTACTAGGTTCAATTACTCCCTCTTTAAGCAGTCTCTGGGTCTCCGCTTTGATAAATTCATGATCCTCTTTGCTGTAAGAACGGCTCAGTGGCAATTGGCTGACACTCAGGGGATAAATCACTGAAAAGGGAAGGAGCTTTGATCTTCAATGCAGACATACCACAGTAACTAGTGCAGGGGTTGGTAAGTGTGGGTAGTGGCCCACTGAAATTTAACACTACACTGTTCATCTGAGATTGAATATCTAACCCCAGTAACACAGGGGCGCAGAGCTCCGGCATAATAAAGAGCCACACATCAGCAAGGCAATGTCCCTGCAAATTTAAAGTAACTTTACACTTGTCCCGTACAGTTTTTGTAAGTTCACTATAAGCCATCGATATATTTCTGTTCGCTGGATATCTCCGCAAATTTAAGGTTCTGGCAACTTTCTTGTGGATGTAGCTGTCAGCACTCCCTGAGTCTATTAGACAATCAAGTCTCACCATTCACCTCCCCCTTCATAGTCAACTATTCCAGTCCGCAACATCCCCCAAGCTTTCCAGTCAATTGAGCTATCACATGGGATCTCACCTCGCTGTCACTTAAGTCGATTCAGCCTGCTCATCTGAAGATTCCCCCTTTTCACTGTTGTCTTCCATTCCTGCAGCTCCAGGACATATTTTCTTGATGCTTCTCTTCTTCTTATCAGTGGGAGTACTTTTCACCTTACACACTTTAGCGAAGTGGCTGAGTTTCCCACAATAGCTGCAGGTAGCAAATCAAGCCGGGCACTTCTGTCTGGGATGCCAGTTCTTATCACAGGAGTAGCATTTTTCAGGAGTTCGCACTTTTCTTTCCTTCGGGGTTCCAGCACTCCTGAATGTTTCCTTTTCGGTTTCTAGCATTTCATTGGACCACATGGCACTTCTCAGTGTTTTGGGTGGAGTGACTGCCCGGTCATAGGTTAAAGGCTCTGTCTCCAGCAGCCTCTGTCGAATGTAACTGGAGTCAATCCCGTTGACAGAAACATCCAGCTTCAAGGCATTGCGGTGTTGTTGCACATTGACTGCCCTGACATCACATTCATTTGCCAGTGAGTCGAGAGCCAGTGCATAGGCAGCATCACTTTCCCCGGGTTTCTGGCGTCTAGTCAGCAACTGGTGTCGAGCAAGCACCACGTTCCGTGGCCCTGCATAGTAAGCAGTCAGACGTCCCCGGGCTATAGCCAGAGTGGTAGCTCCTTGTGTTACAGTGAAAGGGACCTCACCCAGCAGAGAGTTCAGGTGGTCCCACTGTATCACCTCATTAACAATGTTGTTTCGAGGCATGTAGTAATCGATACAAGCAATCCAGTGATTGAAAATTTCTCTGGCCCTTGGGGCAGACTGGTCGATTATCAGCCACTCTGGCTTGAGCGCTGCATCCATTTCTGCTCATAAAATTGAAGTGCCAGTTGATGAAGTAGACGAAGACGATGTGGTCAAACAATAATCATGGCTTTTATTAGCAGAAACTCATGGTACAATAATGAAAGACAATAGATGCATACAGAGTTATACCCAAGGGGAATGTCCTTAACAGTAGAGATAATGCACAGCCAATGTTAGTAGAGCAAGGCTCGCCAGAAGGGAGACAGGCAGCTTTGCAGACATTCACCACATTCAACCTTTCTCTTTCTACTCGTATACCATTTAAAGTATTCCCTATGCCATAGGTACTCTGTGATTAGTAAGGGATTCCTTATGGTGTATGTGGGTGGAAAGAAAAAGGTTGAGAACCACTGGACTAGACCTTGCTAGCACTGAGCCATTAAATACATGTAAATTACCTGGGCTGGACAACCCCACCCCCAGCCTTCCAGAGGTATAAAGGGTGCCACATGTTCTTGGTACTCTCTCTTTGCCATCTTTAAGGAGCCATCCTGCTTCACTCAAGGCTGAGTACTGTGGAACGGTGCTGGAGAATTGTTTGGTGAGGTATGCACTATTATAAGGTTGGGAGCATTTTAATAATGTCCCTAGTAGCATAGGGCCATGCCGACACTGAGTCAAGGTGTGGTGGGTATCATATTGTTTTCCCTTCATTGTATGTACCTAGATTTTCCCATGTGCATTCTGTAAATAAAATTGTTTATTGCTAGACTGCGTTAAGAGTCCTTGCTTTTGAGACCCATCAAATCTGTTTTCTCACTCAACAAATGGCATCGTGAGCAGCTTCTCAAAGATCTTGGCTGAACGCAAACACAGGGAGGGATGTTCTAGAACAGGGGAAAGAAAGCCAGTGCAGGCACAGAAGATAGGATTCCTGGGTGGACCTATGAGAGGGAGGGATATGGGAGCTTGGCCAGCATTTTTTTAGTATATGCAACATTCTGATGACATTGGCCACACTTTCCAGAACCAAATCACTTAAAGCACTTGAACAGAGATGAGATCAGAGGTTGTTACGGATACACTGTGGTTTTGAAGTAAGGCAGGATGTTTTGCAAAAATGAAACTAAAACTGTGTGATGTCACATTACATGATGTCAGAGAACTATATACTGAAGGCAGAGAGACATTTTGAATCAGAAGACAAAAGAAACTTGACATCCTGGAAAGACAGGATTGAGGCAGTAATATCTAGAAAGAGAGGGAGATGCTGTTCTGCATTGTATTATCCTTATCATAGGAGATAAACAACATATATGGTTTTTAAAATCAGTAAGACCACTTCCAACTGCTTTTTTTAAGAAAAGCGAGGCAGCCTCATTTGTGCCCAGAAGATCACCACTCCTGTTTAAGAAATAACTCATCATGAATATCAGAGTTCCGCAACCCTAAAAGATTGGGGAAAACTTGTGAAAACACTCACGAAGAATATCTCTCTGATAGACAGCTCATCAAGAGACTTGTGTGTTTACAGAAATCTGAAGATATAATGTGCTTTATAATTACTTCTGAACGCTGTTTGATGGCAGTCTCTTCAATCTGAGGCGCCTGCAAGCTCACACCAAGACACAAGAGCAACTTGTCCGTGAACTACTCTTTGCAGATGATGCCGCTTTAGTTGCCCATTCAGAGCCAGCTCTTCAGCGCTTGACGTCCTGTTTTGCGGAAACTGCCAAAATGTTTGGCCTGGAAGTCAGCCTGAAGAAAACTGAGGTCCTCCATCAGCCAGCTCCCCACTATGACTACCAGCCCCCCGCCCCCCCACATCTCCATCAGGCACACAAAACTCAAAACGGTCAACCAGTTTACCTATCTCGGCTGCACCATTTCATCAGATGCAAGGATCGATAACGAGATAGACAACAGACTCGCCAAGGCAAATAGCACCTTTGGAAGACTACACAAAAGAGTCTGGAAAAACAACCAACTGAAAAACCTCACAAAGATAAGCGTATACAGAGCCATTGTCATACCCACACTCCTGTTCGGCTCCGAATCATGGGTCCTCTACTGGCATCACCTACGACTCCTAGAACGCTTCCACCAGCGTTGTCTCCGCTACATCCTCAACATTCATTGGAGCGACTTCATCCCTAACATCGAAGTACTCGAGATGGCAGAGGCCGACAGCATCGAATCCACGCTGTTGAAGATCCAACTGCGCTGGGTAGGTCACGTCTCCAGAATGGAGGACCATCGCCTTCCCAAGATCATGTTATATGGCGAGCTCTCCACTGGCCATCGTGTCAGAGGTGCACCAAAGAAGAGGTACAAGGACTGCCTAAAGAAATCTCTTGGGTGCCTGCCACATTGATTACCGTCAGTGGGCTGATATCGCCTCAAACTGTGCATCTTGGCACCTCACAGTTCGCCGGGCAGCAACCTCCTTTGAAGAAGACTGCAGAGCCCACCTCACTGACAAAAGACAAAGGAGAAAAAACCCAACACCCAACCCCAACCAACAAATTTTCCACTGCAACCGCTGCAACGTGTCTGCCTGTCCCGCATCGGACTTGTCAGCCACAAACGAGCCTGCAGCTGACGTGGACATTTACCCCTCCATAAATCTTCGTCCGCGAAGCCAAGCCAAAGAAGGATAATTACTTCTGAACCACAATTTAAAAAGATGCTGAAGTTCAACAAGAAGTTTGAAACTGGACTTTAAAATTGACTTTTCAGACTCAAGTTTAAACTGAAATAGTTCGAGACTTTAACACACACCCACACACATTACATTTGCACATCAGAGTTAAGTTTAGAGAGAAGTTAAAATGTTATGCTATTAATAGTTTAATAAAAACTATTATTTTGAATTTACCATTGTCTGGTGAATTTTCCATTGCTGTTTCTTTGTTAGTACTAATAAGGTTTTTTAGTTCGTAACAGCTGTGTTAAAACAAAATAAAAATGAAACTGAATTGTCAACCTGGAATCAACTTGGGCACAAGGTTTAGACATGGCTAAGTTTCATTTATCTCTGTTAACCTGACAAGTCCCCCACTCATATAAGACATGATATCTAAATTAGGATAGCTATCTACAGACTGGTTAAGCAATAATGCAGTCATCCTCATGGAATCATACTTTACAAGCAGTTTGACAAACTCTTCCTTGGGTACATCCTTACACATTTTATTCTGCTTCTGAATGTACAGTATATAAAACATTTAATGTTCCCAATCAGAGATGAACTGCTTGGTAGGAAAAGGAAGATATAGCTATCTTGCTCAGAAACAAGCCCTTTGGCCCATCTAGTCCATCCATTCCCATTGACCTTCTCTCGAACTATAGCCCTCCCATCCATGCACCTATCCAAATTTCTCTTAAATGTTAAAATAGAACCCACATCCACCACCTCTGCTGGCAGCTTGTTCTACACTCTCACTATCCTTTAAGTGAAAGGGTTCCCTTAATGTTCCCCTTCAATATTTCACCCTTAACCCATGTCCTCTGATTCTTGCCTTACTAAACGACAGTGGAAAAAATCCTGCTTTCATTTACCCTATCTAAAAACCTCATTATTCAGTAAACTTCTAGCAAATCTCCCTACAATGGGTATAAAATCCTAACGCATTCAAACTTTCCCAATAACTCAGCTCCTCAAGTCCCAGCAACATCCTTGTAAATTTTCTCTGCACTCTATCCCTGCAGGACACCACTGGTAATGGGTCTCTGGCCAGAAATAATATCCTCCACCTCTATTCTCTGTCTTCTATAGGCAAGTCAATGATTACTTCACTGTAGATCCAATGCAATTGTATCTGCATCTTCTGGATCAGTGTGTGAATGTCCTTATCCACAGAAAGTTATTTAGTAGGAAAGGAAGAATATTAGGATGGGGATGAAGGGTTATAAAACCCACCCATCAGGTCTGATAACAGAACCAAAGAATCAAATCCTGATGCTGGACTTTAATCCACTCACATTGCTGATCAAAAGGAATTGTGAAGCTGAAATTATCTTAAAGCGAACAACTGATGAACAGAAATGGCCACACCCAACACATGGCAGCTCTGGCTACAGGACTGCTTAGTTGCTATTTTCCATCTTATCTGTTACACACATTGGGTCACTTATCCCAGGAAGGTACTGTACACTCCAAGGTCCTCTTTTGGAGAGCAACTTTATGTACCATACCACAGAGGACACAAAGCACTCATTACCACCCAATAGCAGAAATGTTACTGGAAAATCCCAATGTTGTTTTGGTAAATTATGTGATTACAAGAGTACAGCAGCTAACTCTAACTTCATGGTGCCCAATTGTCTGATCTACTATTCAACGAGATTGGGGGTGATCTCTTTCTAAACTCCATTTTCATATAACCTAACTATTTTACATTTCATGCAGCTTCCACTGCCTGTTCGGGCAGAGGTTTCACTTCAGTTTGTCTTAGTGGTGCTTCCTGGCCTCACTTCTGGATGACTAAACTTTAATTTAAAGGTTATCCTCCTCTTTCTCTGGGATCTCTTACCTAAGGTCCTAATTAGGCTTCTCCCTGATGATCACATTTTCTTTGAACATGTGCATCTCTACTACTCGGCAGCTGACGGAACAAATGGTGAATTAAATTATAATTGGTAAGATAGATGTCAGGAAATCAGCTCATTCCCAGCTGCTCTGTTTAATGTCTATGGATTCACCTGGATTGTTGCTTGCATATGCAAGAAAACAGGCAATTACTTTCAACTTAACTACAGTCTCAGTGCAATAATGCATCAAGAGTCATTCCAGTTATTAAAATACAGTGTTTGTTTAAAAGTGCCGTGTAGAACCCTAAGAGTAAATATTCCACAGGACAACAGAGTACAATTTCTGTTAAAAAAGGAAAGTCTGCAGATGCGGAGATTGTAATGCAATTCACCAAAATGCTGGAGAAACTCAACATTTATAGGAAATAAAGGGTAAGCAACGTTTCAGCCTGAACCCTTTGTCAATGTATGAGCATAAAGTAGGCAGGTGCCTGAATAGAAAGGTGTACGGAGGAAGGGGGGGGAGGGGGCGAGGGGAGAGGAGGAGTATAGGAGGTTAGGTGAAGAAAGCTGAGGAGATAGGGGGAGGGCTGGCTCTCTGAATGGAAAGGAAAGGGAAGGGGAGCTGGAAGAAAGGAGGAAGAGGGAGAGGAAAAGAGAGAATCTCGGGGGAGGGGTTTAAACAGAAAATGGAGGAGACTATGTTATTACCATCTGGTTGGAGATTACTCGGATGTTGAGATTTTAATCTGTGAGGTTTTAATAACGTTTTAATATATCCAAAGCCAATTACTAAAATTGAAAATAATTAAAATTAAAACCTATTTTTAAATAAAGGAGATACCATATATTTCACCATACAAGTTTACTCCCATTTTTCAGCCTAATTTTAATGGTTTATGGTATATCTGGCGTATAAATCAATCCCCATTTTTCGGGCTGTCCAGGACTCCCAGGAACAACCCTTTTCTTTTTTTAAAAACACCCCAATTGCAAGTAATAAAGCTGTAAATTAAGTATGAAAAAAAAACCTTGGCCTACCAGGCAGGAGCGGCGACAGTCCACGGAGTGGGAATGCCAAAATTGTGTTCCTGGCGGGAGCAGGAATCTTGGCCTACTAGGCAGGAGCAGTGACAGCAATCTCAGGGTCCCAGGTAGGAGTGGTTACGGTGGTGCCAGTGGTGGGCCAGTGCTTCCAGCATCGACTTATATACCAAATTGACATGAATTTGTTTTTTGGTGAACTTAATGCCTCATAAGTATATCCAGTGTATAATCAAATCCCCCCCCCCCCCCCCCCCAATTTGTGAGAATTTTTTTTAGGATTTCATGACTTGACATTTACCAAAATATATGATAGTTAAAAACTTTGAACGAACAAACTATCAAACCAAAATAAATTTAAAATAAATATTATTTCCGTTTTCTTCCTTATCTGGAGGTCTATAAGCCTCAGCAGAGGGGTTTCAAGTTATACTCCTGCTTGCATCTGATAGAGGATAAAATTATGATTATCCATCCAAATCATGGAGAACCTCAACAATCTTGACTCTACGTCAGGGTCCCCCATACTTTGAAGACAATCAACCCTTTCAAAGGAACACTTGATTCCTCATTGACCCCAGGTTTGGAATCCCTCCCGATGATATTCTTTGTATGTGGGGGGGTGTGGGGTGGCAGCACATGTAGGGGGGGTTGGGGGGGGGGGACCTCACCCCACCAAGCTAATGCCACCACCCCCAACATAGAAAGAACATACACCTCTTTCTTCTCTGTTCTGTCCACCCTCCCTCATCCTCCCATTCGTTCTCAACTTACTAAAAGGCTGAAGCCAAATACAACATGGCAGACACCAAGGCCAGCTCTCGTGAGAGGTTGGCTACCCCTGATGAGGGCACTATTTTCCATAGATATGCTCCTGCTTTCAACTGCAAATGTTCAATCGATCCTTCACCCCCAGTGTTTATTAACTCCCTTTCAACCCCCAAGCATTTATTGACCCCTTGGATAGTCCCATAGACCTCCAGGAGTTACCACTGACCACTTTGGAGACCCCTGCTCCATCTGTATGCAACAGTAATTCTTATTGATAAGTGTATTGCCTTTTTCAATCAGCAAGGCATCCTTCTGCATTTGGCAAAGTACCTACAAATGTCTGAACTTTACATTAAAAAATATTCTAAAAATTTGGCTTCCCCTCTAACACCATCAACTACTTACCTGCATCTCCACCATTTCCTGCACATCTGCCCTGGGCCCCTCTGCCCCTAGAAGCAACAAAAACAGGATTCCTCTTGCCCTCACCTAACCCCCCCCCACCCCCACTTCCAGCATATTATCCTGTGTAATTTCCGTCAAATAAAACATGATCCCACCACCAGACACATCTTCCTCTCTCCGCCTTTCGTAGTGAGCACTCCCTCCTTGACTTCCTCATCCATTTACCCCTTCCCACTAATCGCCCCCTTGGCAGCTTCACCTTTGATCACAGGAAATGACACACTTTCGCCCATACCTGCACCCTCACCACCATTCATTGGCCTCAAACAGTCCTTCCAAGTTAGGCAACACTTCACCTGTGATCTGTTGGAGTTTTCTACTGAATCTGGTGCTCCCATTGTGGCCTTCTCTACATTGGAGAGACTGGATGCAGACTGGGAGATTGCTATGGAGCACCTTTGTTCTGTCTACATCAATGCCGGGGATCTCCCAGTGGGCAATCATTTCAATTCTGCGCCCCACTCCCATGCTGGTATGTCTGACAAGGGTCTCAAATCACCAAATCAAGGCTGCCTGGAAATTGGAGGAGCAGCACATCGAATTCTTGGGTTTTTGTTACCACTTCCCATTATCCTCTCTTTTCCATCCCTCTGTCTCCTTTCCTCCAGCTCTCCACTGCCTTCCTTCTCCATTCACAGAGTTATCATCCCTCTCTTCCTCTTCCACCTCTTGCCTGTGGGGTCCTCCCCCTCCCCCATTTTATTCAGGTGCCTGCCTATATTTTGCTCATATCTTAATGAAGGGATCAGGCCAAAAACATTTGTTATGTATCTTTATCTTTGCCATATAAAGTACACTGTTTGACCTGCTGAATTTCTCCAGCATTGTGTTTTTACTTCAATCACAACCTGCAGACTTGTGTATTTTACTCTGAACATCATATAACTGAATTCTGGCAGGACCTTGAAACTGCCAAATTCAGTTGGCAGGATTCACTTTCTTACGTTGGCAGTGGTTATATTTTGGGCCTTAGCCATTCACTTTGATTTCAAGAGAATACAATTATCTCAAGGTTTTCTTGAAGTTAATTTAGTTTTGGATTTGGTCAGGGGAATACATGTTCATAATATAAATATTTTTCCAATAATGAAGTACATTTAATTGAATCTCACAACTAGAAATTTCTCATAGTGCCAATAAAATTGCTCAGCTAATTAACAAAAAGATCCATTAGGATTGCATCCTGAAGGTTGTTCAACAGGATTAAAAATGCCTTATTTAACGGCTTAGGAGATGAGCAAATTAATCTGACATGCTAATAAAAATAACAGTTTAAGGCTCATCTATCATGCAATGGACACTGAAATTAAATTTCCTAGTCTCCTGATACGTGACAAAGAGTTAAATTTCCATAAAGTACCTCCATCTCTTTGACAGGTTACAATTCCATTTGTTGGAGACTGGAGCTGCCTTGTGCTGTCAAACAATGCAATTTGCTCAAACAAATTGAAAAATACAAAGACACATTTAAAGATCATGAACTTGTTTAATTCCTTTTATGATCTCAAGACATCCAAAAATATTTTAGATCCAATAATGCGTATTTAAAATTAAAGACATCATTTTAAATCAGCCATAATATTCATCATTGTTTCAGAAACACCAATAATCTCTATTCATTTGAAAGCTTCTTCAAATTTCATTATAGGATTTGAATGTGGACATTATCTGCAAACGAGTTAACCGAGACACACTTGATGTAAATCAGTATTATATTTCCATTGCAATTAATACTGGTTGAGACAGTACAGCAGGACAATGTTAAATTCACTACATATTGATGGGGTGTGGCCATGCAGAGGATCTGAGCAGACGTGTTTTGAAAGAGTTCTCCATAAAAAGTATTAAAAAGATGGGTTGAAAGCTCAAAAAGCAGAATTTCATTGTCAAAAAAGAATAAAACTAGTATTAAATGACCAAAGCAACCAAAAACAAAAACTGAAGAAGCAACAGCTCAGCCAGGAACATCGAGTGAAAGCTTGATGAGGAGCAGCACAGGAGGAGCCTTGCGACCCACTGAACCCAGCAGAGCTGGTGGTATGGGGGTCAGCTCAAAATATAGTCACCATCCTGAAAAAGATGGAAACTCTGTTCACTCGTTTTCCGAGCGTTGAATCAGCGATAAGAGACATATCAGAAACAATATCGGACATTTTAAAAATTATGGTCAAACAAAGAAAAGAATTTGATGAGGTAAAAAGACAACAGCAATCCAAAAACTTAAAATTAAAATATTAAATTATTTACCCAATGATGCTGAGGGTTGATGTCTCAGAAGGTAATCGAGGAATTTTCAAGAATATAGAAGTGGAAGAGTTTTTATGAAAGTTGTGAAGAGATTTGAGCTGCCAGATAAGAAGATCAAAAGGCCATTTTGGAATGGGACTAATTGAAGGATGTATTTTTTTCTATTTTGTAGTAGTGAGCCATCTTGTTTTTGCTGCTGAAAGAAAAATCATTGTTATATTCATGGAGAGCTCTGGGAAGAAAGGAAGGTGGTGAGGAAAGTGGCAGGGTGGGGACCCAATTTAAGGGGGAAAATGGCAATGGGAGAGGAGCAGTTTTAAAAGATTGTGCTAAAGGGAAGGGTTCTTCTTTGGAAGATTCTGCAGGATTTCTTCACGGGCTTCTGGGTTCTATTGTTTCCATCACCGTCAGAGCTAAGGATGTTTGTGTGTTTCTTAAAGTATTATTTTTTAAAATTGAAAAAAAATTGTCATACAATATTTGTTTGAAAAATAGTATAGATAAAACACTAAAGTTTGTTAGTCTTAATATTAATGGGCTAAATGGAATGGTGAAAAGGAAAAGGGTCTTGGCATACCTAAAGAAATTAAAAGTAGATTTAATCTTTATGCAGGAAATGCATCTTACCAAACCAGAACATGATAAATTTAAAAGAATATGGGTAGAACAAATAATATAGTCTTCCTTTGGTTCAAAGGCAAGAGGAGTAGAGAGAAAAGATAAAACTACACAACTAGACACTCCCTTTACAAGAGAAGAAATTGAAAAGTTTCTGGATACCCTCCAGGCTAATAAATCACCGGGGGTGGGGGGGAGAGGGGGTGGGCATGGATTCCCACCTCAGTTTTACAGACAATTTAAAGAATTATTAATTCTCCCTGTTAATGCATGTTCTGGATCAATCAGTTGAAACACAGACCCTCCTGGAATCATTCTCAACCATAATTATTAGTGTTACCAAAAAAAAGGGCACATTAAAAACTTTGTCATGTAGACTAATCTCGCTGTTAAATGCTGATTACGAGATACTAGCAAAAGCATTGGCTAATAGATTAGGACAATATCTACCAAAATTGATACACAGAGACCAGGTAGGATTTTTTTAAAGGAAAACATTCCTCAAATAGTCTAGGAAGATTATTTAATATAATACACATAGCAAAATTCGTATTACAGTCTCCCTGGTCATTGGGGGAAAAAAAAACATTTGACCGTTTGGAATGATCCTTTCTATTTAAAGTATTGGAAAAAATTGGCATAGGCAGAACATTTATAAACTGGATAAAAGCTTTATATCATAAACCACAATGTAAAATTATAACTAATAATCAGATGTCAGCGATGTTGCCCTTGAATAGATTGAGTAGATAGGGATGCCCCTGTCCCCAGTGCTTTTTATTTTAGTGATTGAACCAGTGACGGAGATAATAAGAAGGGAGCCGAATATAAAAGGCTTCAAAGTCAGGAAAGAAGAACACAAAATCCGTCTATTTGCCAATGGTGTACTATTGCACCAATTGGACCTACTAAATCTTTGAAAAAATTTAAAAGGAACATGAGAAAAAATATGGAAGAATATCAGGCTACAAAATAAATACGTCCAAAAGTAAGATGATGCCATTGACACATTTTGAATATGGAAGAAACCAAAAAGGAAGTAAATTTAAATGGAAGATGGATGGAATAAAATATCTTGGAATAGCAACTGACAACAATTTACAAAATCTGTATAATCTAAAGTATGACCTGCAGAAATGGAGAGACTTACCGATTACTCTAGTGAGAAGTGTTAAATGCATCAAAATGAAAGTAATGCCAAGACTGCAGTATTTTTTCCAATCCCTAATTATACAATGATGTAAACATTTCTTTAAATTATTAAACCATCATATTAAACAATTTCTATAAAGTACAAGAATCGCACTGGAAAATCTGGAATGGGACTATGAGCTGGGAGGACTTAGACTTCCAGATTTTTTTAAAAAAAAATGGAGAGGGGAAAGCAAAGGATTTTATCCATAAATAGAGCATCAAATCTTTAGAAAAAAGATAATCCCATTCTAATACATATGATCAGAACGTGGCAAGAAATTAATGAATGTATAGGAAAAAAAAGTAGGGCTTTCAATAAAAGCAGCATTACCTAAAAATGTGTTATTGCCTATTAACATAGGCAATAGAATAGAAAATTCATATTATGACAAAGGCCCAAGATATATTAAAGATTGATATACCGAAGGAACTCGTGTCCTTCGAACAACTAAAACATAAATACAGAGAGCCCAATGGGGCCTTCTTTTGTTTTCTCTAGCTGAGATCATTCGAAAGAGAAAGATGGGACAAACATTGACCCCACCTGAAATTAGTGAAGAGGAACAAACAGTCTGGATGAAGAATACACCTAAATTTATAATAAAAATGTACTATGCTCTCCAGAGCAAAAATGCAAAACCAGGGTTACAGAGATCAAGAGAAAAATTGGGGTTGGATTTGGGTGTGGTGATTTCAGAAAGAAGCTGGTCAGATTGGTGTAAAGACAACATGATGTCAATTATAAATGCAGGGATTATTTAAATTTAATTTTTAACACCAATTATATCTTACCTCATATAAGTTACACTGATCAAAAGCAGAAAAATCAAAGGTGTGTTTCAGATGTGGGATTGAGACAGGAACTTTTCTACATGCTACATGGTCATGCGAGGGGAGGCCATTTTGGCAAGACAAGTTTAACCAGGATAACAGGCGTGGCCTTCATGGGTAGCCTAGAGCTTTATCTACTAGGTAATTTTATGGAAATAAACAACAATTTAAATAAAAATCAAATCTTATTTATAAAACTACCACCGGCAGTAGCGAAAAAAAAATGTATTGTGATCACTCACAAGTCTCACACCCCTCTACTTATAGCACAATGGACTATGGAAATGAACAGCTTTATACCTATGGAAAAAAATCAAATATAATTTAAAGAGTAAATATGACAGTTTTGTAAAGATCTGGCAGCCATACCTGGACCATATAGGGTCCCAAATACAGTAATAATAAAAAGGATTATAAATATTACAATTATACATATCCTAACATGATTTCCCCAGTTGTGTTCTATATATTAAAAAGAAATGTAAACTGTGACATTGTGCGGATATGTATGCATGGAAAGGGGAGGGTGGGAGGGAGGGACTATTTTGTTTTTGTTGATTTTAAGAAAAAGTTTAATCAAAAATAAAATCTTAAAATTATTTTTTACTACATATCCCATTTGCATCAGTTGTTTGTAAATTTCCAAGCTGAAGGAGGCAATTTCCTAATATTTTTGCAACAGACTATTTAACTATTTCATCATGCTTTCTGTCTGTGAAAAGATTACATGCACTTCTGGAGTGAAATAAGATAGATGGGCGTAGGCCACAGCTTTATTAATGGATATGAAAGTGAGAGGCAGAATCCAAAACTTAAAATTGAATAACTCACTTTAGGTATGTCCCTTCTTTTGCCTCTTATGACCACTCAATTTGTTTCCTATGACCTGCTTGGCTATGATCAAGGCATCAAGCCCTGCTGGCGTACTGAAAATCTGTGCCACCAACTAGCGGGAGAGTTACCAGACATTTTCAACTTCTTATTGCTGCAGTCAAAGGTTCCCACCTGCTTCAAAAGGGCATCGATCATCCCGGTACCCAAGAAGAGCAGAGTAAGCTGCCTCAATGACTATCCGCCAATAGCACCAACTTCTACTGTGATGAAATGCTTTGTGAGACTGATCATAGCCAGAATTAACACATAATCTGGACCCACTACAATTCACCTATCATCACGACCGCTCCTCAACAGATGCAGTATTTCTGGCTCACCTCAAAAACAGCAATTCATATATACGGCTGCTCTTCATCGACTACAGCTTGGCCTTCTAATACCTCAGAACTCTTCAAGGAGCTACAAACTCTGGGCCTCTGTACCCCACTCTGCAACTGGATCCTTGAATTCTCATCGGAAGATCACAGTCAGCACAAATTGGAAAAAAAAGTCTCCTGCTCACTGATTATCAGATACTATCAAATAAACAGTCAATTTAAATGGCCACTCAATGGGATGAAATATTTAGGAATTAAAATAAATAATAATATGCATGATTTATATAAATTATGTCCCCTGGTGAGGAAAATCGAAGAGTATTTAAACAGATAGATTGTTCTGCTGGTTATGTTAGTTGATAGAGTCAACTATATTAAATGAATGTGTTGCCGAGTCTTTAATATCTCTTCCAATCACTGCCCATATCATTGCCCCAGAGATTTTTCTCGGGAACAGTAAGGTGACAAGTCTCCATCGAGAAATTAACATGGGATTATGCACTGGAACTGACTGACATGGAAACTGGAGCCAAGAAAGTAAAACAGGGAAAAGAAACAAAAGAAGGGAAACTTTTAGATATTTCTGAATTTACAAAACCCTCAAGTGCATGGAGAATCGAATGGACAAGAGTGGCAAATTGAGCAAAGACCTTGTGAAGAAAATATCTCATCAATTTGACTCAATGAAAGAAACCTTTGACATTTTTCAGAATGCTTTGGATAAAGAGGTCCGAAACTGAAGTTTTAAAACCCACATTGCCCAATTTAGAGTGGATTTGGAGAAAACATTGTTAGTCATCATCAGATTAACGTAGTCAAGATTCTGCAATCAAATAATTTAGTTGAGAGCTCCAAAAATACAAAAAGAAAATGATTGATCTCAAAGGCAGATCACGTAGAAATAATTTGCATTTAATTTTCTTCCCAGAAGGTTTGGAGGACACTGACCCTGTTAAATTCTTTGGTAAAATTGTTTTAGTAACATTTCCTGAATTCTTTGAACAACCACCTTTAATTGACAAAGCCCACAGAATCTTTTGTTTGAAAACTGACCCAAGATCTTGTCATGTGACAAGATCAACTAGAGACTTGATCCTTCAAGAGATCAGAAGAAAGGGGGAAATTAACATTTGAAGGAATCAAATTTTGCTTATTGCAAGACTTTTCCAGAGAAGTATTGGATGAAAGATGTATATATCTTGATCTAATGTCTAACCTTTATGAACTGAAGCTCAGACCTTCACTTCATTTTCCAGTACATTTGCGAGTTTCTCCTCCTTATCTCTTGATAAGGTTGGAAATTATTGGAAGAATACAAATCTTCAAACAATTGAACAGTAAGATTTAAATCTGGTAGTTCCATACATCTTGAAGAATCATCAGTATTAAACAATCTGTAATCTTCAATGGGTTATTAAGTTTGATTGACCTATCATTTATCTGAGCTGTATTTTATAATGTTCTAGAAACAGAGTTATTTAGCTAGTTACAATGAGGAATAGGCTTTGTTGGCTCGTAAAATACTGAACACAAGATGGTTCCTCTTGTTAAAATCCTACATTGTTTTCCTGTGAGAACCATACACTAGTAGATATAGCATTTCTAAATCATTTTTTGGCTTCAATGCCCTTATTTCAATATAAACAAGTATTTTCCACAATTTTAAAAACTTTTATTAGCTTCTTCCTTCTTTATTTTTGAGTTTAATGTCAGGATCTCAGATCTTTACAGTTTTAAATTTTATAAACCTCTCTTTATAAGAGCTTCATTTTGTCTTTTAGTTATACACTGATTAATCCCTTTCTGATGAATGCAAAATGACTCCTTCTAACAAGCCTTCTTTGTTTAAATGCAAACACCTCATGTGATCAAAACACAACATTTATTTTTAAAATTCTGATTTTATTTCCCATACCTTATTACAAGTCTATCTTCTCATTTTTTTTTGTCTTACACTTCTCTTATCAGTATATTTCTTTCTAAGGTATAGCAGCTTTTCATTATTTACTATGATTAGATTTTGTTTGGTATCCTTATGGTGAATTGATTGGCTTTCTTGTTTGTACATTTGTACGGTTTGGCTTTCCTTTTCTCACTTTAAAGTTATGGTCTTAGATTCGTATAGTTTTAAGTTTTAAAACCTTTCTTTTGTGAGAGCTTTATTATGTCTTTTAGAAAGCCTCAGTGAATTCCTTTTTGGTGAAGATAAAATGGCTTCCTTTTTTCTAATCTTAATTTGTTTAAACATTAACACCTCATGTATTTTAGATACAACATTTATAAATTCCTTTTTTGGCATTATTCCCTGCAGTCTGCCATGTTTATATTGATTTGATTGGCTTGTGTTTTGGTTTGAATTCATGGTTTTAGTTTTGTACATCTTTTTGTTTTGTTCTTTCTTGTTAGACTGTTAGAATAACATGGTTTAACCTTTCCTGAATGAATATAAATTGATTGTTATTTGATATTAAAAAGTTTTTTTTTTCTGTTTAAGTATGAGCACTCATGTTATTAAGACAACGTTTATAACTTTCTTTTGGTTTTATATTACATTATATTACACTGTCCTTATGTTACATAATAATAGTTTTGTGGATGAACTTTTTCTGGTTAAATATCAGTACTCTTTTTACTTCTAATTCTGTTTAAACCTGGAAGATGAATTACATATTAATTTCAACAATTATAATTACTTCATTGTTTTCTCTTTCTGTACTAAATGTATATCTTTAGTTCTGTATAGTTTCAAGTTTGAATTTCATTTTTTTATGATTGAAAATTTTATAATCTTTGTTCTGAACAGTTTTAATTAGTTGGTAGATGCTATGGACTTGTGCTTTCTGATTGATAGGCACTTCGATTTAAAATTACTTATTTCAGTTAATATCATTGAGTGTTTATGTTTTTATATGGACACTATGTACCTACTAAATAAAATACTCTATCTTTTATTCTCATGGTACATGATATAAATTCCTGGCTATAAATTGAGGCTTGCTATTTAATTAGCATGCTATCTGGCTGAGTAGTTGCAGTTAGTTTTCAGGGGGTGGAGGTGGGGCTTTTAAATTATTTCTTTTTAAACTGGTCAATCTTGAAGGTTCTTTTTATTATATGTTGAATTCTTTTTGATGGAACATGAGCACATCTCCCCCTGTGATATGGGTTTTTTCCTGCGCAAACAACTATGTAAATTATTTAATTTCAATCTATATAAAAATAATATTTCATTATGGAGGTTAATACACTTAACATAGTCTCTTGGAACCTAAATGGTTTAAATTCTCATATTAAAAGGAGGACACTTCAAAAAAAAAGTTAAGATCACATCATTGTTGTGTGGGAGATCAAGACAGATTTTTCAAATTCTGGTGTGGTTCTCACCATCAATAGCTAAAGTCAGAGGGGTGTCTATTTTTATAGAATCCAAAGTTTCTTTTATGCACTTTAATACCATCACAGTTTCTATTGGAAGATTCTTAATTGTGACAGGTTTATTGGGTTGTCAAAAAATGGTTTGAGTTTCTTTTCATGCACCAAATGTAGATAGAGCTGAATTTTTTTAAAACCTTATTTTCTTCATTGCCAGATCTAAATTAATATAAATTCATTATAGGTGGTGATTTTAACTGCTCTCTTAACCCTTTGATTGATAGATCATCAACTAACCCAATGTTATCTACTAAAGCTGCAACTTGTATTAATTCATTTTTTCCAGAGTTTGGTACAGTTGACATTTGAAGTCACATACCATAAGGATAGGTATTACATTTTTTTTCAAATTTTTACAATAAGTACTCTCAAATTGACTATTTTCTGATTGACAATCATTTGGCCCTTTTTGTTACAAATTGTGAATACGATTCAATTGTAATATCAGATCATGCACATTGGAAATGTCAATGCATCTTCCTGACAGCATGCAAAATTCTTCCCAATGGAGATTCAATGTTACATTATTATGAGATCCTGCTTTTATTAAAGAACAAATTTCACATTTTTTTGAAATAAATATTACCAAGGGAACGTTGAGTTTGATTATATGGGATACGATGAAATCCTTTATTAGAAAACAAATAATTTCTTATTCTGCAGGATAAAGAAAGAAGACTAAAATGGAAATTACTCAGGTTACAAATAGAATTAAAGAAATAGATAAGGTTTTTTGATTACACCTAATGTTGACCTGTATAAAGAAAGGGTATATTTACAGATACAACATGATTTACTTATAACTTATCCATCTAAAATGAAATTTCTTTCATCCACATATACATGGGGACGGATCAGGTAAATTGTTAGCTGGACAACTTGGAGCAGCTACAGTTAAAGGCAAATGTTGAAGATATGTAAAATGGATTATACAGAAATTTTGAATTATGAGGAGATAAATAAAGCCTTTCTGGAATTTTAATCTAACTTAATTTTAATCCAAATAATACTACTTCTATTATTTTTTTAAACAAACATTGCATATTCCTAAGATTTGTGATTTGAATCTATCACAGATGCATATTAATAAAGAGATTATAAAGGCAACACTTTTGCTTCAGGTAATGCTCTTGGATCTGGTGGGTATACAGTTGAGTTTTTCAAAACATTTAAACATTTAAGTCCTTACATGCAAAGTTTTATTGATTCCTTTTCTTCTGGAACTTTGCCTAAAACTTTGTAGGAAGCTTCAATTTCATTAATTCCCAAAAAGAGATAAAGATCTGTCTGAATATATTTCTTAAAGACCAATCTCATTATTAAATATAGTTTTTTAAATTTATAAGATTTTGGCCAATAGATTTGAGAATATATTGCCTAAAATTATCTCTAAAGATCAAACTGTATTTATTAAGGATAGATACTCTGATTTTAATGTGAGAAGATTAATGAACATTATTTATTCCACTCCATCCAAATTACCAGAATATGTTGTTTCACTTGATGCTGAAAAAGCTTTTGACAGAGTGGAATGGCCTTATTTGTTCAAAGTTTTTGGAAAATTTAATTTGGATCCTGGATTTATAACCATATAACAATTACAGCATGGAAACAGGTCATTTTGGCCCTTCTAGTCCACACCAAACTAAATATTCTCCTCTAGCCCTACCTACTTGCACCTGCCCATAATCCTCCATTCCTCTCCCATCCATATACCTATCCAATTTTTCCTTAAATGACAAAATTGACCCTACCACCACCACTTCTCCTGAAAGCTCATTCCACATAGCCACCATTTTCCAAGTAAAGAAGTTCCCCCTCATTTTACTTCTAAACTTTTGCCTCTTAACTCATGACCTCTTATTTCAATCTCTCCTACTCTCAATGGAAAAAGCCTATCCATGTCAACTCTATCTATCCCTCTCATAATCTTAAGTCTATCAAAACCCTCTCAACATTCTATGCTCTGAAAAATAATGACTTAATTTTCTAAATCTTTCTTTAGTAATCTAGATGCTGAAACCAGGTAACATTCGAAAACCTTCTCTGCACGCTCTCTACCTTGTTTATATCCTTCCTATAATGCGGTGACCAGAACTGCGCACAGCACTCTGAATTTGGCTTCACGAATGCCTTGTACAGTCTCAACATCACTTCCTAAGTCCTGTATTCTATGCATTGATTTATAAAGGTCAGCATACTAAAAGCCTTCTTCACCACCCTATCCACATGACATTCTACCTTCAGGGAATGATGCATCATTATTCCTAGATCTTTCTGTTCCATTGCATTCCTCAATACCCTCCCATTTACTATGTATGTCCTGTTTTGATTATTCCTTCGAAAATGAAGAACTTCACACATCAGCATTAAACTCCATCTGCCATCTTTCAGCCCACTCTTCTAAGCAGTCCAAATCCCTCTGTTATCTTTGAAAAACCTTCATTATCCACAATTCCACCTATTTTAGTATCATCTGCATATTTATTAATCCAATTTATTGCCCCATCATCCAGATCATTAATATACATGACAAACAACAATGGTCCCAATACAGATCCCTGAGGCATGCCACTTATCATTAGCCTCTAGCCCAGTGGTTCTCAACATGTTTCTTTTCACTTACATAAGTATTCCCTATGCCATTGGTGCTTTGTGATTAGTAAGGGATTGCTTAAGGTGGTATGTGGGTGGAAAGAAAAAGGTTGAAAACCATTGTTTTAATCCTACTTAAATGACTTTTAATGTGCACAGTTTCATAACTCCCAAGAAAATGGGCCAATGACAATTTTTCTCAAGCAAAATATCTCAGTAACAATTGAGTCTTGAGCAGTAATTCTCAACCTTCCCTTCCCACTCACATATCACCTTAAGCAATCCCTTTCTAATCTCAGAGCACTGGTGACACAAGGAATACTTAAAATGGAATGTGAGTGAAAAGAAAAAGGTTGAGAACCACTGATTTAAATCTCTATTAGGTACTTCTCTCTTTGCATTATCTAAAGTATATAAACAAGATTTTAATCCAGTTATCAGACATACATTAAGGATTTGGTTTCAATTTTGTAAGTTTTTTGATTTAAATAATTTTGTTGTGTCTAGTAACATTTATTCCAATTATTTTTAAGACATCATCTGATCAAGCTTTTTTCCCTATGGAAAGATAAAGGAATAATAATCTTTCTTTATTTGTTTGAAGGAAATTGTTTAATGTCATTTTATCAATTAACTGAAAAGTTTCACTTGTTTAAGACATCTTCTTAGATATTTTCAAATTAGGAGTTTTCTATGCTCTTTTCTGCCAAATTCTCTATTTATGTTTTCAATTACTGTAATTTGATTGATACTCTTCTTCAGTTAAATCCTTCCCGAAAAGGATCGATAGCTAATATTTATAACAGCTTACTTAATTTATGTCCTATATCCAATTTACATCTCATTAACCTACACCCTGGTACATTTTGAACAGTGGGAGG
Organism: Narcine bancroftii; assembly: GCF_036971445.1. Classification (NCBI taxonomy): domain Eukaryota; kingdom Metazoa; phylum Chordata; class Chondrichthyes; order Torpediniformes; family Narcinidae; genus Narcine; species Narcine bancroftii. The sequence continues at coordinate 418,921,481 of NC_091469.1, forward strand.
AAACCAGGGCCGCTGGAGAAAACCCACGTAGACACTGGAGAGCGTACAAACTCCTTATAGACGGTGCAGGATTTGAATCCCGATCTAGTCCGAATCACTGGTGCTGTAAAGGTGTTGTGCTAAATGCTATGCCAACCACGCCATTCTCATTGGAAGGGAAATTTGTGTTTGGTTGCTAGTGCACAGTGGAAGCGAGAATATTTAGCACTGATTGTTCTCTTCCACTGACATCAAGCTTCATTGACTTCACTAGATCAATGTGAGCAGATCAGGGCATGTCAAGAAGTTCAATAAAACAAATCTCAGCTGGATGTCAAGAATCCTCACATAAAATTCTTTAAAATTTTGCACTATTTAGGTACATTACACAAACTGGGAGAAAGTTTGGGATATGCACTTGGGTGTAAGATAGCTGTACTTCAATACTTGAAGAACTATGTACTTTAAATGCCATGGAATTTTCAACTATTATTCAAAGTAAATGACAATGTACAAAAATAAAATTAAAGAAAATATTCAACAGCAATTGTATCCTTTTTCCTCATTCAAAACTCAGTTATATATACTGCATTCAACATTTCAAATGATTTTTACAAGATAAATAAAACAGCAAGTTAAAGTGGAGATTATGTTTTCAACACATCTCCAAATATAGCAAGAGTGCAACTTATGAAAGAACAAGGCATCACTGACAGTAAAGCTTGGATTTTGCTGTTTGGTGGTGCATGCAAAATCAGAAGCTACTCTTAGTTCTATGGAGGAATTAATAAACTGATATCTTCACCGTCATTACAAATTTGTCATTGCATTTTGCAGCTTGGAGAAGGGTCCTTTGGTCCAATTTGTCCATGCCAGCCAAGTTTTTTTTAACCTGAGCTAGTCCCATTAACCTTTCATTTAGTCCATTTCCCTCCAAACCTTTCTTATCCATTATACATTGTAATTGTATCTGCCTCTACATCTTCCTCTGATAGCTCTTTCCACGTATACTCCAACCTCTGTGTGAAAAAAAATGTCCCTCAGGTCCCCTTTAAATATTTCTACTCTCACCTTAAATCCATTTCTTCTAGTTTTAGACCCTACCCTGGAAAGAAAAGACTGTGACCATTTACCTTTATCTATGCCCCTCCTGATTTTATGTACCTCTGTAAGATCCTTCTGCATCTCACGCTCCAGGGAAGAAAGCCACCAGCCTATCCAACCTTTTCTTAGAACTCAAGTTCTCCAGTCCCAGTGACATCATTTGAAATTCTAATCCTTTGAGATTAGTGGTCAGCTCGATAGAATTGTAACTCATCTTATGATGATGAGTCACTTTATTGTCATTGTACTGGTAAACTAGCCAATGAAATCCAATCACCATCGACCAGAAGTTTAAAAATAGTGGAACATACTTTACAATAAAACAGGCAATTAAAACCAACAACAACACTATTCTACAACGATTGTTAAAAAGTACTGATTATATAATGGGAGTTCAGAACCGTGATTCAATGTTCAACATAGTCACAGCTTCGTTAAAAAAAATGCTCTTCTTCAGCCGACTGATGCACGATTGGAGGTTCCTGTAGCATTTGCCCAATGGGAGAAGTGGGAATAGTCTGCGATTTAAATATGTGGCATCTTTGATGATGTTTCTTACCCTGTCCAGACGTTGTTCCCTATGGATGATTTCAATGGAAGGCAATTGGATTCCAATAATCCATTGGGCAGTTTTCACTACCTGCAGGAGTGCCTCGTGATCTTATGCAACACAATTCCCATACCACACCAAAGTACCATACGTTAGCACGCTCTCATTTATGCATCTATATCCAAGTTGTACCTTTTTAATCAGAATCGAAGAATTCAAGAACCAAGAGAGATCTTCAAAAATATGGATCCCAAGGAATTTAAAATTTGATAAATGCTCCACCACCACTCGGGATGCCAGTGTGGCTTCTGGGATGCCTGAACTCCACAATGATCTCCTTAATCTTCTGAGTGTTGAGTGTCAAGTTGTTATTAGTGTACAAGATGGTTGGGTACTGAACCTCATCCCCTTTAATCAGGCTTACCGGCATGATGTCATCTGCGAACATGATTCTTAAATTTGTACTATACGTAGGAATGTAGTTGGAGATAATGAGGAAATACAAAAGGGGGCTCAACACACAATGCTGGGGCATGCCCGTATTCAAGGTAAGAATGCAAGAGAAAATATTGCCTAACTTAACAGACTGAGGTCTGTTAGTTAGGAAGTCCAAAATCCAATTACAAAGGGTTGGGCTGATACCATGCAGACGAAGTTGCAAGAGGAGACAACAATGTTGAAAGCCAAGCTAAAGTTGATGAATAGCATTCCAACATAGGAGTTAGAGCTGTCCAAATGAGTCAAAGCAGAGTGAAATGGCATCCTGTTAGTGTGATAGGCGAATTGATAAGAATCCATAGTGACAGGGAAATAGGATTTCAGATGAGATAAGATCAAGCTCTCAAAACACTTTGTGATGAAGGGATGAGTGCAACTGGATGGTCGTCATTTAGACTCGTAGTGGTCGAGTGTTTCGGCTCAGCCATAATAGTAGCAGTCTTAAAGATCATTGGAACAGACCGTGGGCTAGGGACATGTTGAAAATATCCATTAAAAACCCCAACAACTGTTCGGCACAGGCTCTAAGCACACAGCCAGATATGCCATCCAGATCAGCTGCCACCTCAGGGTGGCCCAATACATCAATGATAGAGATTGAGAGAGGTATTTCATCAGGTAAAAGATCCACCTTGAAAGTGACCTCCCTATTCTATCGGTCAAAGGGAGCATAAAATAGTTAAACTCCTCAGAGAATTTTAGGGAGTCACAACTGGAAGGAGGTGCATTACCAGATGATTGATAATCTGTATGCCCTTATATATTTTTTAGCTGAGAGATTCCCCTCCTTAATTTGGTCCTGGCTGATCTATGAGTTTCCTGGTGACCAGATCTGAAGGCTGAATCTTTGTCATTGGGCAAATGACGAAACTCACTGCTCATCCAGAGGTTTTTTTTGTAAATAGTTTTCTTTTCTTCTGTGATGTCACTCCCTTCACACACCTGTTGATATACTCAAAAACAGAGTTGGTATACGAATCGATATCAACCTGAGAATCTACTTTAGCATGAGCAGCAAACACATTCCAGGCTATTGAAAACGTTGCTGAAGAACTCCCCCTCCCCTCCCCCCTCCAGCCAGATCATAATCGTCTTAGTTGTGGGCTTTCCCCGCTTAATGACTGGGCTGTACTTGGGGATCATAAACATTAAGAGATGGGCAGACTCACCCAAGTGAGGGAGGGTAGTGGTTCTGTAAGTGTCATTTGTATAAACCTGATCTAAGGTTTTATTACCCTTCGTATTACACGTTACATTTTGATGGAATCTTGAAAGCACAATGCGCAAGTTAGTGATTAAATTCTCTAGCCACAATAAAGGTTCCATCTGGATGTAATGTCCGCAACTTGCTGATATCAGCATTGAGGTTTTCATGGCTGCTTTAGCATTTGCATTCAAAGGTATATAAACTGCTACAGCAATTATACATGCAAATTCTCTTGGTAGATAAAAAGGTCAGCATTTAATGATCAGGTACTCCAGAACTGCAGAGCAATGAATGTCAGCAGTGAGAGTTAGTGGACCATAGTCAATTTAAATAGATGCATAACCCACCACCCTTGCTTTTTCCCCCACTGCTGCTGCTATTCTGTCAGCCCTGAAAACCATTTGGCCTTCCAATTCCACCACATTATCTGGTACCCTGCTATTAAGCCATATCCCTGGGAAAACCATTACTTACCATCTGTAAGCTTTCTCTGTGTGAGGACCCAAGTCTTCAATTCATCGTTTGTTCACCAGAGACCAAGCATTAACAAGGAAAATACTTGGTAGCACTGGCCAAAGTGGTTTTAGTCAAAGCATGGCACACAGGCCTCCACGCTTCCCCCGTCGTTACTTATGATCTCGACACTGATGCTGAACCCTTCCGGTCAGGGTGAATCGAACACAAGTCTGTGGTGTCCGTTTAACTCCAGGGGGATTAGATCTATTTTAACTGACCTCTGTGAATGATCCAAACCTGCATCTCTGCAGCTCTGATAAACTTCCAAAAGCACCTGCCCGCTGTAGCTGTAATCCGCACAATTAAATATAGGAAACACACAGAACACAAGCAAGTACTTCAACGCTATTTCCCAAATTCCTGTCAGACACCAAGATAGTGTATGTGCCACCATCTTGTGGTCCCTAGATAGAGAGAACCACATGCTATTTAAAAAGATAATAATTTAGAGATACAGCATGGTAACAACCCCTTCTAGCCCATGACCCCCTCACCAACCAAATACACCATGTGACCAATTAACCCTTGTGATAGTACAGATCTATCACCAATGTACATAGTGTATATAGTTACTGTATCTAGACTGTGCTTATCGCGATTGGCTGAGAGTTAAGCCATGCCTATTGTCTGGGCCTTAAAGGGTTGTGTCCCTAGCCAGGTCGGATCATTCCGGACTGGTCAGCCACCTGTGAAGAGCTCCTGTCTTTTGCTAATTAAAGCCTTGGTTTGGATCAACAAGTCTTTGATTCTTTCGACGAGCTCTACAACCCTCCAACCTCATACATTTTGGGAATGTGGGAGGAAACCAGAACATCTGGAAGAAATCCAAGTGGTCACAGGGACAATGTACAAACTCTTTACAGTCAGTGCCAGATTTGAACCCGTGTTATTGGTGCTGTAATAGCATTGTGCTAACTCTTTGTGGAGCTGTTGAAGCAATATCAATCTCCCATATCAATGGTGATGGTCCAGGAAGTTGCTACATGATGGTAACCACAGCTACACTGGATGGAAGGAAATCCTACTTGTTATCTCCAATGGATTCCGACAAACCCTCTCCCACCACTGCCCATGACTGGAGCCAAAATAAAATGAGAAGCTTGGAGAACAGGAACTTAAGAAGATGCAATCACCATAAATGAAGTCAGCATGGAATTGTCCATGAGTTCGGTGAGGAATTGCATACACAAGGAGAGCCTGTAAACTGCAACATTCAGTTTTTTCTCTGTTCTAAGCAACATTACACAGTTAAACAACATCTTCCAATGGGCCTAGAGGTAGGTAAAATTATGAGAAAACACACATCAGTGTATGCTTTGTGAAGGAAAGGCAATGATAACGGAGTTATTATCATTAACAAAAAATATAATTAAACAAGGAAATAGCTGATAATTTGCCAACTTCAGGTAAACATAAATGTTTAAAAAAAACACACATATCAAAAAATTTGAATCTCAATAGACTTTGAGCCTCACAGAGACTGTAGATGTAACAGGTCTTGAGACTGGCAGTGGAGACAGCGGGAGAAAACTATGATAAAATCTTTTAAAAGTCAAAGTACATTAAGTTTTGATATTTTTCAGTATAAAATGAACATCAAGTAATTAACTACGATTTTAATAGTTAAATTTGCATCATCTACAATTACAGTATGTATTTCCAATTGGAGCATATCTTAACTAACAAGACCAAATCTGAATATTCAAACACTTTAGTCAGGATAAAGTAGTTAACAAAATATCATTATACAAGTGTATGTTTAAGAGATTGTCTTGTCAGTTCCAAAGTATATACAATTACCACAGATTCCCCACTGCTGTCTTCATTATTTCAGGACCAATTACTGGTTGTCACATTTGAACAGTTTGAAGCGGAGTCCATGATTTAATTAATTACTACACCTTAAATTATCTACCTTTTTACCCCACTGTAGTTGCTTTTACGTAACAGAACTGACCTGCTGAATTACCTAAAATGTTTTGGTGGAGGTCACTCTTCATTATTTTATAGCCTACACAGGTGAAAGTTACCACTAAATAAAACCCATTGATCTAATCCTTGCTTGGCAAAATCTTTTGATGACAGCAGTTTCTAAGTTAACAATTCAGGGTGAAAGCTAATTTGTGAAAAAAAATGATAAAATGGGCCTGCTTCAGGGGGAAAAGTGCAACAATATCAATATTAATTATTAATCATACAAAGTATTAAGATTTAGAGCAAAAATAATTCAAATTAAGAATTTCCTTTTTAACTGTAGTCTTTTCCAGAATATTATTATTGGAGTGGGAACTTGAACATTATTTCTCAATCCAACACTGAGGGATAAGATTAGCCACACTGACAGCCCTATCATTCTGATACAAAATGATCAGAGAATCTGATAAAATATAAACAGTAAGATCATTCTGATGAAGGTTTTTTTTCCTGAAACATAAACTTTGTTTCTCTTACCTGACCTGCTGAGCATTTCCTTCATGTTTTGTTTTTATTTTAGTCTTCCAGCAACTGCATAACTTTTGATTTTTAGAGAATTATTTCAAATATTATATTAGTTCATCTAAATTTGCCATTACATTTCTGTTATGTGATCATGTTACTCAATCCAATTTGAACTTTTATTTGTTTTTAATAGCTAGAAAGTTGTGTTGGTGGTTGAGAGCAGACTGAGGTGGGTGATGTCTGAGGCTACTCAATGAAGAAAATATTGAATGTGATAATTCTGAAGATTCAATTTGAAGTAGGTGATGAAAATAGAACTTTCATCCCTCTCTAATTGATCAAGCTCATTTACTCTGGAAAGTTAAAGGTATAACATGCTTTTCAGATTTATTTTTGGATAACTCTTTCATGTCATTTGAACAATTATCCATGAAATATGATTTACCTCGATCTCATTTCTTTCGATATTTGCAGATTAGGAGTTTCTTAGTTTCGACTTTACCCTCTTTTCCCAATCGGGAGACTACGACTGTTTTAGAGGATATACTATATTCAAAATTCCCTCCAAAAGGTGTGATATCTAAATTATATAATATAATTACAAAAATAAATTCTGGGACTTTTGAAAAGTTTAAAAATGATTGGGAAAGAGAACTCAACCTTCATATTTCTAATGAAAATTGGAATAAAATTCTGCGACTGGTAAACTCTTCTTCTCTATGTGCAAAACATTCACTAATACAGTTTAAAGTTGTTCATAGAGCTCATATGTCTAAAGATAAACTCCATCGCTTTTATTCTCATATCGATCCTATATGTGATAAATGTCAATTGGAAATAGCTTCCCTTACACATATGTTTTGGCCCTGTCCCTCTTTACAGAATTATTGGAAGGAAATTTTTTCCATTATATCTACTGTTTTGAATATTGATTTACAACCACATCCCATTACTGCAATTTTTGGATTACCTATGATAGATTTGACTTATTTATCTCTTCCTGCGGATCGTATGATTGCTTTTCTTACACTAATGGCTAGAAGATCTATACTATTAAATTGGAAAGAGGTAAATCCTCCCACTGTTTTCCAATGGTTTACCCAAACTATACTATGTTTAAATTTAGAGAAAATTAGAAACTCTGTCTATGAATCCCCTTCTAAGTTTGAGTTAACCTGGCAACCATTTATTCAATATTTTCATTTGTGGTGAGTTGATCTGGCTCTGTTTTCTTTCTATGATTATGTATGATAATTGGGCTGTAAGATGAGATCGGAGTGATCGGCGTGGTTTAGCTATATCTGTAGGTTTTTTTTTTAAGTTTTTTTTAATTCAGATTTGTTTTTTCTTCTTTTTTGGGTTTTTTTTTCTCTTTTTTCATATATTGTTATTAATTATATCTTTTTTTTTAGAGATAGTTCACACCCTAAACTGATCAAAAAAAATTTTTTATGATATATTTTTATTCTGTAATATTACTATGTATTACTTACTATGTATTTTTTTTATATCTCTTTGAACTGTATGTGTTTATAAATTATAATAATAATAAAAAGATTTAAAAAGAAAGAAAAGAAAATAGAACTGCAGACTGAATTATAAAGAATGTTACACTGGGTGCCTGGAAATTTATCTTTGGATAAGGTAGACACCCAGTACCTTTTTCTTAGGGCAGGAATAGCAAACACCAGAGGATATCTGTACAAAGTGAAAGGAGGAAAATTTAGCAGAAACTTAAGAGGCAAGTTATTTTTTTAGATATACAGAGAGTTGTGGGTACCTGGAATGCTTTGCCAGTGATAGTGGTGGAGGCTGAAACATTAGGGACATTTAAGAGAGTTCTTGACAGGAAAGAAAAATAGAGGTTATGAGACTGGAAGGGTTTAGCTTTTTTTGGTAGGAATATTTAGGTCGGCACAATATCAAGGGCCTGTACTGTGCTGTAGTGTTCTGTTCTCAGGTAGTGTTCTCAGGAAGAGATTCTGTGGAGAATTCAATAATTAAGGTCTTGGTTGAAAAGATGGGCTTTATTTAAAAAAAAGCTTAAAGGAAGTAATATGGTGGAACCGGCTTATGTTGGGTAAATGTGAAGCAGTATGAGGGAGCATGGAAAGGCAGAGGGCCAGAATGTGTTGGAGTTTGGAGAGGATTTTTTAATTCAAATTATTTATCTGGTGTGGGTTTATTCATGGAGCAATGGTCAACAATATAGTCATGGACTTAACCAGTCAAGGGCTGAGCCATCAAAATGATGGGTCCCATTGGCAGCAGTATATTTCATGTGACATGGACTTTGTGTATCCGAAGGGCCTACTCCATGCTCTATGGCTATATGACTCTAAGAATGATTCATCCCACAGGTAGCTTGGTTGTGTATTAACAATTCAGGATTTATTGTGAAATCTTCTTAAGGTTGATGACTCCCAGTTGATGAGACTTGTAATCACAAAATATTGTGTTCTATGTTCGAACATTATTGTTTAAAGTCTGTAGAAAACCTCTGATCATAGGTATATTTCGGACCTCCCTCTGAACTTATACTCACTGTGATTGACTGCATAGTAAAGATGTTAAAATGCATAAATGCTGCATGTGATCACCTCAGCAAAGCTGTACTGAAATGAATCTTGCTTCAATATTCTGCTTCTATTGGTTGTTTCCTAACCAAAGAACAACAGTTTTAAAATCCTGTCTACCATATGTATTATTTTCAAAAGCAACAGATGAAAACTATCAAGTTTTGCAATAGATAATCCAAGTCAACCAGCCATGCAGTACGATGGGGATTAAAACAGAATTTTGATCCAATGGCAGTGAGTTCAAGTCCCAGCTGTTGAATTGTGGTCGGTACATAACTGTTAATATTTTTTTAAGGTCTGGTCTGAATACTTGTCCTTGTCATGAGCAGTCTGATCTACAGGTCATTCCTGCTGTACGATGAATGGACAATAAGTGGGACTGTGTGTCTGATATGTTAAGATCAAAGGAACAAAGTCTGCACTTAGATAAAGGTTTTAGCAGCAGTAGTAGTGAATTCTCTTCTCTCTCTCCCTTTGGCTTGGCGGACGAAGATTTATGGAGGGGTAATGTCCACGTCAGCTGCAGGCTTGTTTGTGGCTGACAAGTCCGATGCAGGACAGGCAGACACGGTTGCAGCGGAAAATTGATTGGTTGGGGTTGGGTGTTGGGTTTTTCCTCCTTTGTCTTTTGTCAGTGAGGTGGGCTCTGTGGTCTTCTTCAAAGGAGGTTACTGCCTGCCGAACTGTGAGGCGCCAAGATGCATGGTTTGAGGCAATATCAGCCCACTGGCAGTGGTCAATGTGGCAGGCACCAAGAGATTTCTTTAGGCATTCCTTGTACCTCTTCTTTGGTGCACCTCTGTCACGGTGGCCAGTGGAGAGCTCACCATATAACACGATCTTGGGAAGGCGATGGTCCTCCATTCTGGAGACGTGACCTACCCAGATCTTCAGCAGCGTGGATTCGATGCTGTCGGCCTCTGTCATCTCGAGTACTTCGATGTTAGGGATGAAGTCGCTCCAATGAATGTTAAGGATGGAGCAGAGACAACGCTGGTGGAAGCGTTCTAGGAGCCGTAGGTGATGCCGGTAGAGGACCCATAATTCAGAGCCGAACAGGAGTGTGGGTATGACAATGGCTCTGTATACGCTAATCTTTGTGAGGTTTTTCAGTTGGTTGTTTTTCCAGACTCTTTTGTGTAGTCTTCCAAAGGCGCTATTTGTCTTGGCGAGTCTGTTGTCTATCTCGATGTCGATCTTTGCATCCGATGAAATGGTGCAGCCGAGATAGGTAAACCGGTTGACCATTTTGAGTTCAGTGTGCCCGATGGAGATGTGGGGGGGCTGGTAGTCATGGTGAGGAGCTGGCTGATGGAGGACCTCAGTTTTCTTCAGGCTGACTTCCAGGCCAAACATTTTGGCAGTTTCCACAAAACAGGACATCTTGCGCTGAAGAGCTGGCTCTGAATGGGCAACTAAAGCAGCATCGTCTGCAAAGAGTAGTTCACGGACAAGTTGCTCTTGTGTCTTGGTGTGAGCTTGCAGGCGCCTCAGATTGAAGAGACTGCCATCCATGCGGTACCGGATGTAAACAGCGTCTTCATTGTTGAGGTCTTTCATGGCTTCTTTCAGCATCATGCTGAAGAAGATTGAAAAGAGGGTTGGTGTGAGAACGCAGCCTTGCTTCACGCCATTGTTAATGGAGAGGGGTTCAGAGAGCTCATTGCTGTATCTGACCCGACCTTGTTGGTTTTCGTGCAGTTGGATAACCATGTTGAGGAACTTTGGGGGGCATCCGAGGCGCTCTAGTATTTGCCAAAGCCCTTTCCTGCTCACGGTGTCAAAGTCTTTGGTGAGGTCAACAAAGGTGATGTAGAGTCCTTTGTTTTGTTCTCTGCACTTTTCTTGGAGCTGTCTGAGGGCAAAGACCATGTCAGTAGTTCCTCTGTTTGCACGAGAGCCACACTGTGATTCTGGGAGAACATTCTCGGCGACACTAGGTATTATTCTATTTAGGAGAATCCTAGCGAAGATTTTGCCTGCAATGGAGAGCAGCGTGATTCCCCTGTAATTTGAGCATTCTGATTTCTCGCCTTTGTTTTGGTACAGGGTGATGATGATGGCATCACGAAGGTCCTGAGGCAGCTTTCCTTGGTCCCAGCAGAGCTTGAAAAACTCATGCAGTTTGGCATGCAGAGTTTTGCCGCCAGCCTTCCAGACCTCTGGGGGGATTCCATCATACCTGCTGCTTTGCCACTTTTCAGTTGTTCAATTGCCTTATATGATCTCAGGATAACAAGGTTATGGCTCCAGATTAAGAAATAAACAACAAGGAATGGGAATGAAATTAATGACCAGGGCAAGGTGAAGGCTAAATACTCTGATTTCAATCTCAGTGCAATTATAGATTACTGTGGCTGAACATTATTTCCCTTCATAAATAAACCTATTTATTTACAGGGGCCAGCAGCTAGATGAAAAAAATCAGCAGAGAAGATTCACAAAGGTTGATTGAAATATCCATTCAGACAGGATACAATACTTGCATTTGGTAGGTCATGTAGTCAAGTCGTTTATTTGTCATTTGACTGTACAAGTACAACCCTACGAAACAGCATTCTCCAGTCCTCAGTGCAAAAACACGAGACACACATCTAGGCATAAAACACGTACAGACAAATAATGCATTTGCAGGACAAGTATTATATCTATAAAAATAATTAAATAAATTGTTTTGTGCGAATGAGAGCCTTGGATGTTTTTTTTATTGTAAGCAGTTCCTTTGGTTGTTCAGCATTCTCACTGCCCGTGGTGGTGTTGGCTTTGTTATTCCTGTATCTCTTTGACAAAAGCAGCTGAAAGATGCTGTGAGCAGGCTGGAAGTGGTCTTCAATGATTTTGCCCACCCTCTTCAGACAACAATCCCGGTAGATCATGCCAATGGTGGGGGAGGGGGGTGTGGGGATGGAGGAAGACTCCAGTAATCCTCTCTGCCACTCTTATGTCCTGTAGATTGACCTCCGATCCATTTCTCTTAATTCGCAAGGTTAATTTTTGATCTGCAATAGTCTTGATCCCTTGCCACATGCGCCTCACGTTGTTGGTGTCGCACAGCAGCAACTTCTGTGTGTACCCTCGCTTTGCTTTCTGGATGGCACAGTGGAGTTCAGGCCTGGCTGATGTTAGTGACATCCTATCCCCTGTCCTGAAGGCAGCATCATGAGCTGAAAAGGGCCCAGACCTCAGCATCCAACCATGATTTCTGGTTGGCCCTGGTTGTGAAACATTTGATTTCAGTAACATCCTCAATGCACTTACTGATGTTGCCAGTCACTGAGCTTGTGTACTCCTCTATGTTTGCATAACAACTGTAGGGGACCACCTCCTTGAATCAGCTCCACTCAAAGCAGTCTTGCAGCGCTGCTATGGCACACCACCTCCACCCTGGCTATGTCCTGATCTCTGCAAACTGACCTAGTTTGCTTTTTCAGCTGTCTGTATATCGGGATTAGCAGCACAGATATGTGTCCAAGTAACCAAGGTGGAGTCAAGGTGCAGCCTTGTACACACAAGGGATGGTGGTGTACATTTGATCCAAAATGTTTTCTCCCCTAGTGATGAAGTTCACATGCTGTTCAAACCATGGTAAGACCATTTTCAGGTTGGCATGATTGAAGTCACCAACAACAATCATGGTACCATCTCAGTGGTGTGGTGGAACACAGTACTGGGCTGGCCTGTCTTCTGTACCTGTAGCCCCTCTTCATAAGATCCCCTAAAAAATGCCAAGAGCCCTAGTCCCCTCCCTCATACCTGTCTTGGATGTGAGCCAGCAGCATGTAGAGGCACGTCTGGGTCTTCTGATCAATAAAGCCTTTGACTCTTGCTTCAAGTCTACGAGTGGTCATTGATTGTGCCACAATTTATTGATCAAAAATTTTAAAGTGCCATACGCAAGGCAATCTGACTGGAGAAGCTGGAGATCGATCCAAAAGAACCAGAGGCCTCTGTAAAGTTTGATATGTGCTACACTGTTTGAAGGCCTACCTGAAGCGCCACAAGATCACAGTCGATGGTGATCGGTATGACCTGCTCTTCATAGTTGTGAGCCACTGAGTGTACCAATTAATTCACAACTGCACTGGATACGAAGAGGCAATGGCCCTACACCGACACCAGAATGGAGCCCCGAGGAACGCGATGTATGCACATTTCCAGCTTGGCTCCCAATGCCAGGGTCCGGGTGAGTCAGTCGACAATTTTGTGAGGGCCATGCGGGAGCTGGAACGTAACAGCAGCGACCTACCAGGAGGAGCTCATCTGCAATGGGCTAGTTGCTGGATTCTGCTCCCATCAAATACAGGAACAACTCCTGGAGAAAGGCAATCAGTCCCTACAGGAAGTTGAGAAGATGTCCCAAGCAATGGAGACTGCTCAAAAGAATGCAGAGGCCTACTTAGCGGGCCACGTGGCCACCAGGTGTGGAGAATGGGAGGAGCCATCTTGGAACTTTGGGCCCCTGACTGCTGCTGCCACTGGCGAGCACATGAGGTGCAACTACTACAACCAAAGCAAACACTCTCAAAAGTATTGCGTGGCCCAGAGTGCGACCTGCTTGAACTGCTGGAGGAGAGGACACTATGCCAGGGTATGTTGTTCTAAGCCCCACTCTAGCAGTGCTGTGTGCAGATTGTGACCCACATTACCATTTTGGCCTGACCCACTTCCGTCATTATTTCCATTTACTGAGAGCCGAACCTTTGGGCCAAGGGAGCAATGACACGGAGGGACATCATATCCTGCCTCACTACTGGACTCCACCACATGCAATCCATGAGGCGGCCATCTACATGATCTCCTGGGTGGCCATCTTGGTGGCAGCCAACCCAATGACACAACAGCAGGGATTTGGAGAGCAAGCTGACATTGGCTTCCATTGTGCTGGACCAGAGTAGACCACACCAGCTGGGATAGTCGATGATGGACATTGAAGAAAACAGTCACACCACTCACTGGTAGTGAGAGCTTCATACACCCGGGCACAGCCGAACATTATTCCCTGACCGTGTCTCCAGCCAAATGCAAGATAGCACTAGCCTCCAAATCCCTCTATGCAGAAATCAAACAGTGGGGGGCACCAAATATAAGAACTTCAGATTGCAGATGGTGCACACCCATCATACTGGGGCTGCATTTCCAGTGCCAGCTTAAGGGTGTGCTGATGCAGTTTGATGGTCCCCACCCAACCCCTCATTGACAATAATAACCAATTCAGGGACCACCTGGCTGGGCTCCCAATGTGCAGACTGGCCACCTCTGCCTCTACTGTTCCAAAACCTCACCCCAAATTGAAACCTGGGGCCACTAAGAGCAGGCGATACAGCCCCGAGGACAGGGAATTCATTAAGATGGAGGTGGAGCAGCTGCTGGGGGAGGGCATAATAGAACTGAGTAACAATCCCTAGAGGGCGCAAGTACTGGTGGTGAAGAATCGGGAGAAGTACTGGATGGTTATAGACTACAGTTCACCTTACTGGACACTTAACCTTTGCCCCATATAGCTGATGTGGAGAACGAGATCACCGAGTCTAGGGTCTTCTCTACCATAGACCTCAAATTGGTGTACCACCAAATCACAATTCACCCAAAAGACCGGCCGTACAGTGTTTTTTAACGTCAATGGCCAACTCTATCATTTCCTGCAGGTCCCATTCAGCCTCACAAATGGGGTGTCAGTGTTCCAAAGGGAAATGGACCACATGGTGGATGACAATGAACTAAAGGCAACATATCCATATCTGGACAATGCCACCATCTACAGCCATGACCAGAAGGAACACGACGCGAACCTGCAGAAGTTCCTGGCCACCTCAAAGGCCCTCAATCTCACATATAAATAAGAAAAAGTGCATGTTTAGCTCACCAAGTGGCTGGCAATCTGGGATACGTGGTGGATCATGGTGTCATCACCCCCAACCCTAAGTGCACGCGGCCCCTTCTGGAATTACCTCTGCCACAGAACCTCAACTTTTAAAAAGTGCCTGGGGCTCTTCTCATATTATTGCCAATGGATCCCCAACTATGCAGACAAGGCCCAACCCCTGGTGAAAACCATGACCTTTCCCCCATCAGCAGACGCCCATAAGACTTTCAAGGGCATCAGGGATGAGATTGCCAAGGCAGGGATGCATGCCATTAATGAATCTGTCCCATTCCAAGTGGAAAGTTTTGCCTCCAACTTCACTTTGGCCGCCACACTTAACCAAGCAGGCAGGCCAGTGGCAATTTTTTCCTGCACCCTTCAAGGCCCCGAACGCAGGCACTCCACCATCAAGAAAGAGGCACAAGCTATAGTGGAGGTCATGCGCCATTAGAGGCACTACTTGGCTGGGAGACCATTCACGCTGCTGATGGACAAGAGCGCCATCACTTTTATGTTTACCGATAAACAGCAGGGTTAGATCAAAAATGACAATATCATGAGGTGGAGAATTGAGCAGTCCTCCTATAATTATGAGGTCTTGTACTGGCTGGGCAAGCTCAATGAGCCACCAGATGCCCTGACAAGGGGAACCTGCGCTGGGTGCAAGTTGATCACCTCCATGCCCTCCAGAATAGCCTCTGCCACCCAGGGGTCACATGATTCTACCATTTAGTGAAGGCCCGTAATCTCCCCTTCTCAGTGGGAAAGTCAGGGAGCTGACTCGCAATTGCCTGCTTTGTGCAGAATTCAAGCCACAATTTTACAGACTAGAGAGAGCCCATCTCATCAAGGCCACTCGCTCCTTTGAACATCTCAGCATGGACTTCAAGGGGCCTCCCATCCACAAATTGGAACATCTACTTCCTGAGTATTGCGGATGAGTACTCAGGTTTCTCATTCACCATCCCCTGCTCTGACATGACCACATCCACAGTCATTAAATCATTCCACACAGTATTCACTCTGTTCAGGTACCCCAGTTATGTTCATAGCAACTGGGGATCCACCTTCATGAGTGAGGAGTTGTAGCAATACTTCCTTTCCAGGGGCATAGCTACAAGCAGAACCACCAGCCACAACACCCATGGGCATGGGCAGGTGGAGAGGGAGAATGGTACAGTCACAAAGGCAATCCATTTGGCCCTCAAATCAAAAGGAATGCCTATATCCTAGTGGCAAGATGTCCTTCCAGAAGTGCTGCATGCCACCAGGTCCCTACTTTGCCCAGCAACTAGCACAACACCACATGAAAAATTTTTCTCCTTCCCTTGTAGGTCAGCGTCGGGAACCATTCTGCCGGTCTGGTTGATGACCCCAGGGCCGATGCTTCTTCAGATCTACATTAGAACATACAAGGCAGACTCACTGGTCGAGGAAGTGCACCTCCTGCATACAAATTCCCAGTATTCACTGGTAAGTTACCCGGACAGATGGAATGATTCAGCATGAATCTGGGACTTGGTGCGAGTGTGGGCCCCAGCATGGGAGGTGCACCCGATACCCCCAGGCAAAGACAAGTTGGATTCAGGGATCATCCTGACAGACGAAGTAGTGATCCCACCTCCAACATGGCCCCCCCCACCCAGTGTTCCCTCTCACTGTTACAAATTCTCCACCCCTTACAGACCCAGTAGACCCAGACACTGTTCAGCCCTCCAACACCCAGCTGAGTGAACAAGCTGTGATGAATCTGTGTCATGCTGTTGTTCTGTGTTCTGCTGGAACCAACAGTATTTCAGAGATCTCAGCACTGAATAAAACCACCGGAGCAGCTGAACCTTTGAATTGTATGGATTACAAGACCCATGCTGATGGACATTGCCCCGCATTACCCCGCTGTACTTCATTCAAAAAAGGCAGGGTGGCCCGCCTTCTGCACCTGTAGCTCCTCCCCACAAGATCTCCTAATAAAGGCTGAGCCCTAGTCTCCTCCCTCATACCTGCCTTGATCATGAGCCAGCAGCATGTAGAGGCATGTTGCGTCTTCTGATCAATAAAGCCTTTGACTCTTGCTTCGTGTTTGCAAGGGGTCATTGATTGTATTACAGGTGGAAAGTTTTGGGTTTGAAGATGGCACCATAAAGCTCCTTTGTGGCTTCACCCTCATTAGTTGGTCAGAACATTGACTAAGGCAATCAGCGTGGCTAAGAATTTTCTGGGCAGGTAGGAAGGTCTGGATTTCATCAGTAGGAACTCTATCTCTGCTGAGGAGAAAGTTTTCACAACTGAGACATTGATGTACCCGTTCTTGATGACGTAAATGCACAGGCTCCCACCTTGAGTCTTGCCAGAGCAGCAGTATCTGTCTGCTACGAAGGAGGTAAAGCCATCCAGCTAGATCACTGAGTGTGGAATGGTGTCCTGGAACCATGTTTCTGTAATCACCATAGCACAGCAGCCCAGCAGTTCTCTCTGGTTCAGATGCAGCCTCAGGTCATCCATTTTCTTCACCTCCAATCTTAAATATAAGAGCAAGATAATCAAGAGTGCGGATCTGAAGGGCTTAAATCTCAGTCTAACCCTGATGCTGGCCTGTTTTCAACTTTTTTTCCTTCTTCAGCAGCGCTTCCAATACCCTCCCATGCAATAATGATCTTAAAATGATTCAGAAGTGAAGCTGAAACTAAACAACAAGACTAGATAAAATTAATTTGATTATTTTTATCTTGATGCACCCTCAGCCCGATAAAGGATTGACTTGGAATGAGGAAAGTCTGCTCCTAACATGTTAGTTTTCCTTCGAGCAGGTGCACAGTAAACAGAAGTTTTCCAGCTGGTTTTACCTTAGCTTCGAATGTTGAGAAAAAGCCTGATCTCTCATATTAATTATTTCCAGATTAGTGATTGACCTTGGTGACTTGAAATGGAAAATATCTTTTCTAGTTTTTATTTTTTGCCATGCAAATCTTCATTTAAATTAGGCAAAAAAAAATATTTATTCTTTTCTAATTAATGGAGAGGAAGGGAGCTGAAATATAGATATGGCAATAATTAAATACAAATTGTTTATTCTGTACTCATTTTATTTCCAATGTTTAATATGGTAATGTATATTAACAATTAAAATAATAAATATAATCTTCATGATTTCCAGGCCTAAAGATTCATTATAGAGCAAATTTAAATGTTAATTTGAAATTCTGAGCCTATAATTATTGTCCTGCCTGAAGAGTGCGCAAAACAAGTTTTTCACTGTATCTCAGTGCACAAGACAATTTAGTAAAAACACAATGCTGGAGAAACTCAACAGGCCAAACTGTGTACTTTATATAGCAAAGAGAATATATACATAGTCAATGTTTCAGGCCTGAGCCTTTCATCAAGGTATGGAAAATATCAGCAGGCATCCGAACCAAAAGGCAAGGGGAGGTAGATCATGGTCCCAAAGGCAGGAGATAATAGGTGGAGAGGGAGGGAGGGCACAGCAGCAAGCTGTGCTGTGCAGTAAGGGGGAGGAGGGATGGCTAGGTGAATAGAGAAGGAAGGGGGTGGAGAGCTGAGGGAAAGAAAACAAAGCGATGGGAAGAGAGGGAAAATGGTGAAAGGTTAGCAGAAACCAGAGAAACCATCCAGCTGGGGATCGTCCAGATGCAAAATCAAGTGTTTTAAGAACAAATTCAAATTTAAAATTTAAAAAATATTGCCTCATCTTAGTCTTGATTTTTTTTTTTAAACAAAAGCCCCTTATTTTTAAACAATGATACTTAGTTCTGGAATCTCCCATAAGGGAAACATCCTCCCTACTCTTTTTCAAATCCCTCAGGATCTTGTATGCTTCAATAAAATCCTCTCTCACTTTTAAAAAGTTCAGAGAATACAAGCCTCCGTTGTTCAAGTTTTCCTCACAAATGAAGCAACTATTCTTTGAAAATCTTCCAATATCTTAACATCTTTCCTTAAATAAGGAGATCAGTTGTGTACTTCAGATGTGCTCTCAACAATACTCTACTTTCTGGCCTATGTTTATTAATTTAGGCAATAATTTAGTGACTCGGTTCTCCAATATTTTAGCCATTATTTTATAATCTGCATTCGGTAATGAAATAGGTCCATAAGAAAAGGTTTTCAAAGGATCTCTGTCTTATTTTGGTATCAAAATAATTATTGCTGTTGAAAAAATCTGGAAGCAGTTCCATATGCTTGATCCCACATTTCCATGAAAATAGGAATCAATTCACCCTTAAAATCTTTATAAAATTTAGGTGGAAAACCATCCTCCCTCAGATCTATGACTTTGTAATGAACTTATTGCTTCCTTTACCTCTAATTATGTAATTTATGCACTTATTTCTATTTTTTCTTGCACATTTAGTGTGGGTTAATTTATCTTTGATAAGTATCTATCTATTTTATTATCTTTTAAATACTCCAAGTTATATAGTTTAGAATAAAATTTTTTTAAAGTTTAATTTATTTCAAGGTTTTTAACTAATGACATTTGAATTGTTTTTAACTGCATTAATTGTTCTGGAGGCCTGCCAAGAATTCAATTGCTATCCAAGCATTTTGTGTGCTCATTTACCCAATTCATAATATCTCCTTTGTTTATTTTTAGCTATAGAGCCACTGGCTGAAATAATTAAGAGTGATTTAAAAATTGAGGGGTTCAAAGATCTTCATGAGGAGCATAAAATTAGTTTATTTGCAGATGATGTTTTGATCTATTTGACTGAACCCGAGGCCTCCTTACATAAACTATATTTAAATTTGAAAGAATACGATAAGATTTTAGGTTACAAAGTAAATTGTGATAAAAGTGAAGTTATGCCCCTTACACAAGGAGATTATACACTTTGTCAAAGAAATACCCAATTTAAATGGCTAAAGGAAGCAATTAAATATTTAGAGATTCAGATAGATAATTTAAATAATTTATACAAACTGAATTATTTACCATGGCTTAAAAAAAATTGAAGAAGATTTGAAAAAATGGATGACTTTGCCAATAACATTAGTAGGTAGGGTAAATTGTATTAAGATGAATACCTTTCCGCAGATACGATACCTTTTTCAAATTTTACTCATATTGTTACCACAAAAATTCTTTCAAGAATTAAATAAACATATCAGAAAATTTATTTGGAAAGGCAAAATGTCAAGAGTATCTATAGAAAAAATAACATTGAAGTACAAATTGGAAGGTTTACAACTTCCTAACTTTAAGAATTATTATCAATAGCTCATTTGAGGTTTCTTACTTCTTTATTTGAGGGATCAGGAAACCCAGCATGGGTCAAAATAGAGATAGACAAAATATGAGAGAAATCAAAGGAAATTTATTTATAAATGGGATTCAAAGATCATAACTGGTGTAAGGAGGCACCTTTTCTTAAACACTTGATTACCATTTGGAACAAGTAATGAAATAGGAACAAAAGGAAGAATATCACCTAAAACAATTTTGATTCAAAATAACCTTGTACCTTTTACTAAAGATAACTCTTTTTTAAAATGTCTAGCTTCAAATTGGTATTAAAATGTAGAATATTGTTATGAACAAGGTAAATTGATGTTGTTTCAACAGTTAATAAATAAATATGAAATTACCCAAAATACACTTTTTTGCTATCTTCAATTGAGAGGATATTTGCAGGAAAAATTACATTCATCAATGTACTTACTTGCTTGTAGTGAGTTGGAGGTTCTTATTAGGAGAGGTTACATTAAGAAATTTCTGCAATGTATCTTTTATTACAAGCAGACATTATTAAAAAGGGAATACATGAATCTAGAGAGAAATTTGAGGTTGATTTAAATATTATAATTGATGAGAAAAGATGGGCAGAACTCTGTCAAGACTATGACAAACCTTATAAATGTTAGATACAGTTTAGTTCAATATAAATATTTACACAATTATATTTAACATGGAAAAAAATTGCACAAAATGAAATCAGATTTATTAGATATGATGAAGAAATAGGACCCTTTTTGCACTCTATGTGGTCATGTTCTAAAGTTAGAACTTTTTGGATGGATTTAGGAGTTTTTAGGACAGATTATTGGTATTGTTATTCCACAAATCCAGATTTATTTTTGTTGGGGAATATAGAAGGAACAAGATCTCAATTAAAACTATAATTTTATCTAGTCAAATTTATCAAAATCACTTTAGCGATAGCAAGGAAGTTCATTGCAATGACTTGGAAATCAGATGCATATTTGGGTATGGAAAGATGGCATTTGAAATTCAAAATTGTATATCTTTGGAAAAAATTATATAATTTGAGAAATAAGTATTCAACTTCTGTACAAACTTGGAGCCCATATTGCAAAGTTTAGGGTTAAATATGTAAAAATATATTTCTGGTCTCTTAAGTCCTGTACTAATCTTCTTCCCTCAAGTCATTTAATATAAATAAGATCCCAGCATGACAGTTAATCCTTTGTGCAATCCAGATTAATATTATTTTTCTTTATTCTTTATAATTCTTTTATATAACAATATATTGTATCTATTATTATTATAAATTTTATAGTGGAGGGGGATAAGAGGGAGGGGAGGGCAGGCAAGGGGAAGAGGTTAATACCATGTAATCACTGCAATTTCTAAATTTAATTAAATATTGACTTTGTACAATTATAATTACATGGATGGAAAATTTTAAATAAAATATTACAAAAAAAGCTCCATTTTAAATTTGGTTTCCCTTTGTCTCCTTTCCAAGCCTTATTGCCTGTTCTCGGATTTTGCTGAGGAGCAAATATGATCATTTAATTCTGGGAAGTTCTTTATCGGATCAGATCGGTAAGATTTTGTGTAGTTTAAACCTACTGAAGCAGGGAACACAGACCGCTGTAAACTACGGAGCGGATCACAGGAGACATCGGAAGCGCTGCTGGAGAAGATCATTGTTCTAAAAATTTATTAAAGAATCAAATTAATATTTGATTCACTATCAAAGCCTGGGGATTAGTAAAAGCACATTGAACCATGAGCAAGCTCGGAGATGAGTGACCATGTGACTGGTGCCCTTCAGAGGACTCAGTGTGATGTTTTTTCTCTTTCCCATAATAGGTTGCACCCAAACCTCAGCATTAAGTTTTCTGCAGCTTCACTTGCAGTGATTTATTTAGATACCTGAACAGCTCATTTAAAGTTGCAACAAAAAAAATCTCAGAAACAAACTAGGAAGTGAAAATAATGAATTATTTAAGCAAACCAATGAAACAATTTGAAGAGAACAAAATACAAATCCAGTCATGTTCATGATTTAAAATAGGATTTAAATAACAAACTTTTTTTACTACTTTAAAATCCATGTGAACTTGAAACCATTACCTTAATGGGATGATAATCCAAACATTTAATTTATTTAGGGTCAGAAAAATTGTTTTGCAACAATTGTGGCTCAAAGCAACATTAATAATAAGCAACACTTTTTAAAAAATGCTCAACATATAACCATCTAACATTTACAGCACAGAAACAGGTTAGTTTGGCCCTTCTAGTCCATGCTGAACACTTTCTCTCACCTGGTCCCAATGACCTGCACCAAACCCATAACCTCGACACCTCTCTCGTCCATATACTTATCCAACTTTCCCTTAAATATTAAAATCGAACCTGCATCTACCAATTCAGCCGGAAGCTCATTCCACACTCCCACCATGCTCTGAGTGAAGAAATCCCCCTAAACTTTTCCCCTTCAATCTCAATCCATGACCTCTTATTTGAATCTTTCCCACTCTCAATGGTAAAGGTTTGTCCACATTGACTCTATCTGCTCAGTGTTTAATGCAAGAATGGTTTTTACATAGTTTGTGTTCCATGTACTCCTTTTTTATAACCTAAGAAATACTGCAAATATAATGAAAGACCCATCATATCCAGACACACTTTTTTTAAACATCCTTCCATTGGAGAGAAAGCTTGTGAAATGATATACCAATAGGCTTAATGATAGTTTCTTCCCTGCAGCCATCAGGCTCCTGAATGAACCCTATAGTGGTGCTCTCCTGGTAACTAACCTTTCATTGAAATCCTCCAGTCTGTAAATTGTGCTCTTCACATGGTTGTATGTAATGCTAGAAATAATCTGTTGCTCTGTTTGTAGAAAAACCCTTCTCATTATAGGAGGTATTTTGTGATCAACAAATGAACCATTAAAACCAATGTTCTCATTAATTTATGGATCAAACATTGGTTGATCATAATAAGGCCTAATTTAAACCAGACAAAACCGTCTTATCTTCGGTCCAGGCACTTTGCAATCCTTTGAATTTTCCAACTTCATGATTTCCAATAATCGTGCTCATGTCCCTGTTGCTTGAAAATGTTTTGGTCAGCCCACATTCTCCTTATTACCTGATATTTTAAAATGTCTCTGTATAGCCTTTAATCTTACACCTCACTCCTAACCCAGCCCTGTTTTGAAAACTGTAAACATTTCACTCCCCACCCCATCCCCCAGTTTTTAGAAAGGATCCCTGACCAAAAATGTTAGCCATTTTCTCTTTCTACGGATGTTTATTGACTTACTGAGTTTGTAATGATTATGAGTTTATTCTCATAAACACTATTCAATGTGTATATGCCCAAAATCTTTACTATCTTGTGCCAAACAGGCATTTATATAAAAAAACTAATAACCTAAATTAATTAAATTAAAAGAGCCACTAAATATGATAGATGATATATTCACAGTAATCCTAATGCAAAAAGATACTTGCAATAGTGCAGAGCGTCCATGATTGGTGAACCAAGGGGAGGATCAAGAGTCTGATAGCTGGTGGAAGAAACTGTTCTTGAACCTAGAGGTGCTGGTTTTCTGGCTTCTGTACCATCTGCCTGAAGAAAGAGAAGAGATTGTGATCAGGGTGGTGAGGATCCTTTTATGATGTTGGGTGCCTTCTTGAGGCAGCACCACACATAGATGTCTTCAGTAGATGGGAGGACAGAGCTTGTGATGGATTTATCTGCGATTGCTACCTTCTGCAGCATTCCTGGGAACTTATATTGCTGAACCAAGCAAGAAAGCAGCCAGTCAGTGTATGTTATACAGTGCATCTTTGGAAGTTTGATTGGGTTGTTCTAGAATTTCTGCTGTTGTATTTCAGTATCTGTTAGTTATGGAGAACCAGATACATCACGATTGCACCAACCATTTTCACACCATTCCTCCCCTGACTCATTTTATTCTCCCCAGATTCCTGTCAACTTTCTGTACTCCACCACTCATGTGCACCCTCGGGATAATTTATAGTCACTAATTAATCTACCAACATGTTGATGTTTGCATGCGAGAGGAAATTGGGAGTGCCCAGAGGAAACCCATATGGTTACAGGGAGAATGTTTAAACTGCCCACTGACAGCACGAGGAGATAGAATTAATTCCAGGCTGTGGTTCCCGTATCATGTCACTGTGCCAGATGATTGTTATCTGTAATTGGAGACATGAGAGGCTACAGATGCTGGAGTCTGGAGCAAAAATAAGAAGCTGTTGTATTAGCACAGCAGGGCAGGCAGCATCTGTGAAGGGAAATGAATGGTTGATATTGTGAGTTGAGATCCTACAACTGGACTAAAGAGTATTGATGCAAGGTCTCAACCCTAAATGTCAACCATTCCTTTCTCTCCAGTTATTGCCTGACCCACTGAGTTCTTTCAGCAGATTTATTTATTTTTTTAAAG
The DNA here is from genome assembly GCF_036971445.1 of Narcine bancroftii. Lineage (NCBI taxonomy): Eukaryota > Metazoa > Chordata > Chondrichthyes > Torpediniformes > Narcinidae > Narcine > Narcine bancroftii. The sequence goes on from NC_091469.1 coordinate 418,945,911, forward strand.
TTATCTGCAATAGCTTAGCAGTTCTACTTTCAGGAATGCTTATAGGTATAGGCCCCACCATTTGGTTCTCTGGGAGGTAATGTCAGAAAAGTCAGAGAAAATAAAATAATGGTAATTCACCATGAAGCATTATTTTGGTTAACATTATGTCTTTTGATTGATTGATGAATCTGATATCAGGTCTTGGGAGTGTGTGAAATAGCATTGAGCAAATATCAGTAGGTCTATTACATGAGGGAAATTATCTAAACATATTTGTTCTGAAAATGAATTCTCAATAGAGTATAATTGAGCAGCGATCCTAAATATGCCAGAAATAGCAAAAAAAATGTTTAATCTTACATGTATTTGGAATGATTCAATCTGCTCTGAAAGGAAAATTAACTTTTGACCTGTTGGCCTTGAACAGTAACAAAAATCAGAATGTAGAGCCAGCTGGTGTATGTAGAAGACTATTCTTGTGTAAAGTTTAGGAAGGTGTTGTATATTAGAGTCCCAGTTTGAAATGTCATATGACTGACTGTAAAATGAAGTTACTGTGGAAAGGAGAAGCTCCGAGTTACATTGATGTACAGCAGCTTATTTGCAGGAAGAGGGCTGGGTACCAGCTGTTAAGTGAAACCAAGTGGAAAATTGTGACCTATAGGAAACTATGCGAGGCACGCTGCTCTCAGATGAGTTCAAATGAGCTGACAGTATGAGCATGAACAGATGCTAAATCAGTTTAAATATTTTTGGCCAAATGCCTCAGTCATGAATGTTGCCTTCAATAAACCCCAGAACAAATCAATGGCTCACATCACTGGGTCTTCTAAAACACGTAGTTCATTCAACAAATGAAAAGCAAAAAAAAAACTGCAGATGCTGGTAATCTAAACTCAGTAAACAGTCAGGATATTAATCAGTTTGGAGAAAAAGAGGAATTCTACTTTGTGGGTTAACAGCTCAAGTCAATGATCCAAAAGATAAATTTTTGCTTTCCTTCTTCAGACACTGCCTGACCTGTTGAATATTCCCAGATTTTTCTGTTTTTTGTTTGGATTTTAAAATTATACGATTAGCATCAATTTCCAGTTAGTGTATGGGAATATGCACTCAAAATATTAAATGACAAAATACTTCAAAGTATTTTGTCATTTAATATTTTGGGTGCATTTCCTATATGCTAACTGGAAGTTAGTACTAATAACATTTTAAAAACAAGCCCATCTTAAAGAAAGAAAACAAAAGAGCACATAAAAACCAGTGAAATGGTTGGGTCAACATGATGGCACAGGAAGTGCCACCTGCCTCATATTTCTAATGAACTGGGTTCAGTCCTCGCCTTCAGCGCTGTCTTAGCAACTTAAGCCTGAACAACTTTCACAGGTACTCACGTTGGGCAGAAGATTCATGAGTGTGAGATCACACATCAGCAAACTCAAGAACAGTTCCTTTCCTGCTGCTGCCAGACTCCTAAATGAAACGCACAATAGTAAGATAACATTGCCTTGCTCTGTTCTAACTGATCTTTCTCTGTAATGTTGTACTTGTGTTTCATTTGCTTCACCTTAGCATGGGTTGATTTGTGGGCTGCAAAACAAACTTCTTCACTCTACCTTGCTACATGTGACAATAAGCTTCATCTTGAACTCTGTATCTCTATTAATATCATACAGAAGCTCTGGTTTCCTCCTACATCCATATGATGTGCCATATGGTAGGATAAGTAACAACTATACATTGCCCTGAGTATGCAGATGAGTGGGGTTAGGGTGGGATTACTGTAAGTGGGTGCTTCATATTCAGTGTGGACTCAGTGGGCACAAGAGCCTGTTTCCTGTTAGATCTCGGATTCAAGCCTAGGAGATGGTTAAATGACAGATGTTCTGTTATTAGCAGCGTAAAGAGGATACATACAAAGAGCAGCCCCAGTGAACACCTGGCTAGTAGAGGTCGGGGTGGAATGAGACAGATATGAAAGGAAAAATGCAAAACTGGCAAAGCTAAGCAGGTGTCAGCACTGAAGCACTAGGACCACAGATGAAGGATTTTGATCTGAAAATGCCCTCCATGGATGCTGCCTGATCCACTGAGCTCTCCCTACAGTTTATTGTTTTGCTTTAGCAGCTGAGGGGCAGGTAGACTGTGATCTCAATAAATCACATTTCTGTGTGGTTTCAGATTGAATTTCATTGGGAAACTGCAGTATTCATCTTAAATTTGGTGATTTTACTGCTGGGTCCTCTATGCATCTGATGGTCTAACCACAGATGGGCCATGTCAGGATGTCACTTCCACAAACTTTGCATTGCACTACAGGTACAATGTCTGCTTCACTAAAGCTGCTAGGGTATAATCCAACCTATGATGTCTGACATCAATCCTTTCTGTTGTGGCTTTCTGCCTACTGTAAATAAGGCCAGGTTTACACAGTTTTCTGGGAGCTTCAGCACTGTTTATTCATTGTTTCAGTCCTCTTGTGAGGTTCTGCATCCACCATTACACAGGCATCACATAGGCTGCCCGCCTCACTCTAGGTTCAGTGTTCCAATGTTTCAACATGAAAGCCCCCGGGCACACTTCTAGTGGTTTTAAAATAAAAGACTTGCTAATAGCAGCATTAAACATTATACTTATCACATCACCTGGTTAGTCCACCTGTCCCTCCACCAAATCGCAAACTCATCCTCCCTTCATCAGACATCAAACTCAATGCTCCACATTAAATCAATACCCTGATTCATCCCTTGAGGTCACAACGCCAACCTAAAGCTCCACTACAGTGCCCCATGACCTGTACCTTTATCATTGTTCCCACTCCACAATCAGACAATATATGCAGAAAAGGCCTTTGAGGCCAATCATTGTGCAAAACCTATTGTGTTCAAAACTTATGACTGGGGTGCCATGAATGACATAACAACAACTTCTTATGCAGATCATTCAGATTGAGGATGACTTCCTTCCACTCTGGCTTTGGGGGAATTCTGAATTGAGTTATGAGGAAAATATTGAAACATTGACTATTCCTCTGGATGGTGGGTAGATAGCCCGTCAGGTGATGCGCTCTTTCTATTGCTTAATTATTGATAAATTATCATTAGGAAAAAAGTTGAACAGGTCTGAGTATGTTGTACACAGAAACAAGAGGGAGGGAAGAGAGAAAAATAGCACCCCATTCATTGAAATAACTAAACCTGAACCAGGTTTTGTTGCATATAGAACTTCAGTAAAATAAATTATTTTTTATTGATCCATGAGAGAAAGCCATAAAATCCACTAATTTATTTTTATGAATTAGAATGACTGGCAGCTGTAATGTCAGAATAGTGTGATTGTTTCTTTTCTCTAGTGTTGCCTTGTTTTGTGTGGTGTACAAGGAACAAGGCACAGATGCTATTCCCAGTGTTGTTAAAAGATTAATATTTCAGTATTTCCAAATAGTTACAATATTGATCCTGGCTAGAAATAAAATAATTCATATTTTAAAACCATAAAATATCTTGTATAATGTTTTGAAACATCAAACAAATCAACAGAATCCTCCACAAGTAGTTTCAAATTAACTTAATTACCAACTCCCAAATGAAGTAGTTTTTGGAGCAAATCTCAAATGCATTGAGATTCCTCAGTTACCCTTCTCAAACACCAATTGTCTACTGTACTGAAAACATGGCAGAATGCAGGGGCTCCATGAAGGACTATAAACAAAAAGATCAGCACCCAAATCCCATTGATTGTGCAATTGACAGCCTCACTTGGACCATGCCAATGAAGGACACCTGACAATTGTGGGCAGGGCCTAAATGTCATTTCCTCCTACAAAACCAAATCCAGTGCAGTAGGGGCCAGCAAAGCTTCACTCCAGATGAACTTGAGGCCTTCTATGCCAAATTCGAAAACAGAACATGGGACACTACAGCTCTCAAATTTGTGCTGACCCACATGTTCCTTTAAAAAATGACTCCCCCCCCCTCCCCTGCCTTGTAACCCTTCATTCTACTTCCATCCATGTGCCTGTCTAAGGGTCTCTTAAATGACCATTATCTTTCACTGTTGATAATCATGAGTCTCACAGAACAAGAAAGAACCACCAATATTGTAACCTCCATATCCCCAGATGATCCCATCCTGTCCATATCTGAGGATGACATGTGGTCCACCTTCAGGAGAGTGAATCCAAGGAAAGCATCTGGTCCGGACTGAGTACCTGGCCAAGTATTAAAAACTGCTCTAAAAGACTTGGCACAGTATTTACAGGTATCTTCAACATCTCACTCCAGCAGGGCATGGGTATCCACCTGTTTCAAACGTACCAGACCAAAGAAACGTGCTAACCTGACTACCAACCAGTGGCACTCACATCAACACTTGATGTAGTGTTTTGAAAGGCTGGTGTTGAAGCATTTCAGCCCTTGCCTGAGCGGTGACATGGATCTGTTCCAATTCATTTAGGGTAGCAACAGGTCTATGACAGATGCCATACAAAGCCTTGGAACACCTGGACAGCAAAGATACAAACATCAGGATGCTCTTTTTTGACTACAGTTTGGCATTCAACACCATCATCCACTCAAAATTGATCAGCAAACTCCAAGACCTGGGACTCAACACCCCACTGTGTAATTGGATCCTGGATTTCCTCACTTCCGGACCACAATCAGTGAGGATTGGTAAGAACATCTCCTCCACAATCTCCATCAGTACTGGAGCACCACAGGACTGTGTTCCTAGCACACTAATCTACTCACTGTAGACAGATTACTGTGTGGTTCAGTACAGCAATAACATTACAAATTTGCTGACGATACCATAGTAGTGGGTTGTATAAAACGGGGCAATGAGTCAGCATACAGGAAGGAAATTGTAAACAGCTGAATATTTCACTTTCAACAACATTGCACTCAAATGTCACCAAAACCAAGGAGCTGATTGTTGACTTCAAGAAGGCAAAACAAGAGATGCATGATCCATTGACCATTGGCGGATCAGAGGTGGAGAGGGTGAGCAAATTTAAGTTCTTGGGAGTCACTATCTCGGAGGATCTTTCTTGGACCCAACACACAAATCACATGAAGAAAGCACGTCAGTGCCTCTACTTCCTCAGAAGTTTACCACAAGACTTGCAACACCAGGTTCAGGAACAGCCAGAGTTTTGAAAACTTGGTCAGTGGGGTGGGGGGGTGGGTGATGTTGCCCACCTGCCTACCATGATCCTCCTCTGTGTGCCACCATCTCCCTTTCCCCTCCCTCCAGCATGACAGACAAATGGAGGCTAGTGATGGTAGATGCTAGTGCTGTGTTTGGGGGGGGGCACAATATCCCATTTTGGGGGATTAATACCCGTGAATGCTCCCCCTTGGCACCAACCCTGGGTATAGCTGCTACCACACCACCATCAGACTCAACAACAAAGTGATCATATATTTTGGTGTATGTCTACCGGCAGATAGGTTGACCCACCACCCCCCCCCCCCCACTCTTTTTTGACTCATTTTAATGGTTTTATGTTATATCCGGTGTACAAGTCAACCCCCATTTTTTGGGCTGTCTGGGCCTCCCAGGAACAACCCAACATTTTTTAAAACACCCCAATCACAAGTAACAAAGCTATTAATAAGTAAGTTAAAAAAATAACCTCAGCCTACTAGACAGGGGCAGTGACAGCCCACGGAGCTGTAGCGGTGACATCGTGCTTCCAGTGGGAGCAGGAATCTTGGCCTACCAGGCCGGAGCAGCGATGGCCACCTCAGGGTCCCAGGTATGACTGGTTGTAGTGGTGCCCAGCAGTGGGGAGGTGTCAGAGAGCTGCGGCACCAACGGCGAGGAGGTGACAAATTGACATCAATCTGTTTCTTTCTCAGCGAATTTAAGGTCTCAAAGTTTATCTGCGTATAAGTTGACCCACCCCCACTTTGAGTTTTTTTTTAGGGTTTCACAACTACTTATACGCCAAAATATATGGTAATCAGGGACTCATTTAAGGACTCATTGATTTTTTTCTCTCTATATCGGACAGTTTTTTTTTTAACATTTCTTTATTTGTTTACATATGTACGTTGAGTAGTTTCTTTGCACTACCAATAAGTGGCAATTCTGCCTCACCTGCAGGAAAAGGAATCTCAGGGTTGTATGTGATGTTATGCATGTACTCTGATTTGCAAGTCTGAAATCTGATAAAGAAATAATGTCATTTCAATCAAGTAATTCCAAAATATACTTTCTTTACAGCTTCTAAACCATTTACTATTTTGAGTAAAATTTTGTGAATTTCCAGACAGTAAGCTAGAAGCAGGTATTCTCCTCCTGGGAATAAAGGAAGGAGAGAGGTAAATGACTCAGAACAATACATCAACTTTCTTTCCCTGTGAGTAAGGAAAGCAAAATACTGACAATCATGGAGGGAACTGAATAAAATTGCAGAAATGTTGGAGGAACTTGGTAGGTCTCACAGCATCCATAGGAGGCAAACCTATATTCTGTAAATGACATTTTGTGCCTGAGTCCTTTTCAAGGTATGAAACAGTATATGTTATATAAAAGGTATAGATTATATAGCTTTATCTTCTAAGGACTCTGTGGAGACCTGCTGTGTTTCTCCAGCATTTGTGTTTTTACTGCAACCACCACGTCGGCAGACTTTTGAGTTTCTCAACGGAATAAAGTTGAACGTACTTAAAATTTAACGAATGCGTACCTGATATTTATCAATGGTAAGCTATAATCCCCTTTCCATTATCCATAAATTTGTGAATTGCAAAAGCTGTTATCATTATTATTCACTTTACGGAAAGAGAATGGTAGGGTCTACGTGGGTGCTGACCTGACAGTTCTACTACACCTCTTTTTTCCATTACTTAATAGGCAACTTGGTGAGGTAATTTTTAGGACAAAAACCACTGATATTTTCTGATCCCTTTATAAACATCATTCCCTCGTCTTTAATACAATGGCCCTCCCGTCTGCTGACTGGAGAAACTGTATAGCTTGTAACCTCAGCACCAAGATCATCTGTTTCTATATTCCATTTGGGGAACTTGGAAACATTACCGTGTAAGCTAGAATCATTGGGATTTTGAAACAGCAGATTATCAGCATTTAACTGTATTTTGGGAATCAAATGGCACTGAGATACAAGAAAAACCATAGTCCCAATGAATGGTGAAGAACTGTTCTACCCTTGTAAGACCTGATCAAGAGGAGCTAGAGACACCAACATTTCAGCAAATCGAAAGAGAACGGCCAAATATTCTTTCACTTATGTAAAGTGATTCATGTTTTTTTTTTTAAATTGTATTACCAAAGCAATGAGTTTTGAGTTGTTTTGTGATGTCCTTCTGCATCACCTTGAAAATGGTGGTCCTCTATCTGGAGTGAGGACAGAATTCATTAACAAAAAATAAATAAATATAGATTTTAAACAAGATAACTGAATGAGAAATGAAACTGGAGGAAGACACTATTACCAAGCACTTCTTTGTCACTGAAATTGATGCCATCAGTCCTCCAAGACTTAAATTACTTGTTCCTCAGAAAATGGAAAGAAACATCCAAAATATAAAAAAAATCACTGAGGCTATTTAAAGACACTGAACAGTGAAGCCACACAGACCTAGGGTGTAGGAAAACTTTGGAGAGGTAACTGTTCCAAGTTTGGACAGTAGTGGGAGCTCCACGATTGGTTTCAGTGTCCAGCAACCATAATTTATTGTGACCTCAAGGACAAACAGGAATGGAATTGTCCTGGAGTTTTTCAGAAAGCAATGATAACACTGCAATTAACACAGGAGAAAAATAGAGTTAAAACAAATTTTTTTTTTTAAATTATGATGTAGTGGATCTTTGGTTTTTCCTCCCCATGTTCTGGAATCTAGGTTATTGAGTATATTTGAGATGAAGATGAATAGATTTTTGAATTTTAAGGGAATTAAGGCCCCACCTTTTGCAAGGCTTTCCGCTCACATGTATTGGTGCCCCTATACCAGGCGATATAATGCAGCCAGTCAGCATACTTTCCACTACACATTTGTAAAGGTTTGCCATGGTTTACCATGTATTCTGCAGTGGATTTAGTTTCTATTTTCTTTGATTGATTTTTCAATTGTAGAAATATTGGACATGGGAAAACATGTTTGATAATCAAGAAGCATTCAATCCATTAATGACTTTTGATGAAAGGTCACTGAGCTACAATCTTAACCATATCCCCTCTCCAAAGGTATTGCCAGACTCGCTGTTTATATCGTCTTTTATGCTTTTACTCCAGATTTTCATCATCTTCAGCTTATTGCTTTTACAATTCAATAATGGAGAAGTTCAGCACAATGTGACAACAAACCACATAAGAACACAGGAGCTGGAGGACATGGATGACTTTACTGATGCATGATGGTAACCAAAATCAAAATCCACAGAAGCAACAAGATGTCAATGCAACCGTGTAAATTACATTGAAATGAGAAATGACATTACCTGAATTACTGGAAAGTAAGTTGTTGGGTATCAACCTGCCCTCTGCTGGACATCATATCACCCACGTCATGATGTCCCCCTTCCATATATATAGCTACTGACACACAGGGTTATACATGTTAGTCTAATAGAAGTAAAGGATGAGAAAGCATCACGTCTCAGAGTCTTAATTGTGTGAGTACATAAACAACAGTGGTGACGAGGAATAAAACCCCTACACATACTCCATGCACCAACCATGATAAGGAAAACAACAGAAGGTAGAAAAGAACTACCTAACAACCACAACAAATTCCCAACAACAGATCAAGGTGAAAGCACAGAGGGAAAGTTCGGGGAATTCAACGAAATAGAACTATGTAGAACAGTTTAGCCACTACTGCGTAGCCCCCAATATTGTGGAAGGTCCAGTAAACCACAAACATGCCCTCTTCCTCAGTATAATGGGCAGCAAAACATTCGACCTCCTTAAGACCTTACTGGCCCCGGAGGATCCAGGGAAGAAGACATTCAATGAATTATGCACAGCTCTAAGGAACCACTTAAGCCCCAAACCACCAGTTATGGCAGAAAGGCAATGATTCTATGAAAGGAGACAAGGACCAAGAGAAACAGTAAGTGAAAATGTGGCATCATTGTGTAAACTGGCAGAGCACTGTCATTTCAAAGTTTCTAAATCAGGCACTGTGAGAAAGATTAGTGATGGGGCTGGCAAATCACCAAGCAAGGCAAAAAATATTAGCAATAAAGATGTTACATTACAAATTACATACAGGGATACCTGCAGCTCTGAAATGGGAGATAAAAACTTGGATGTGGGTCAACCAGACCTACTGGTCAGGAGGTCTTCCCATCAACAATGTTTCCGTTGTGGAAAATACAACCACCAACCAGAAAACTGTTTCTTCAAAAATTCTAAATGCAGCCATTGCAAAACAGAAGGTCATATCAAAGCTAAACATCCACTTCTAAAGCACAGGCAGTCTGCAAATAAGCAGGCAGCTAAAGTCAAAACAATTGCAGAGAGAGGGAGGGAGAGGGAGGCAACCTAGCAATGACGATAACAGCCCAATGGCTGACCTTCAAGCTCCTGGAATTTCAGCTCCTGAGATATTACACATCCGTGGAATAAATGGAGGAAACACAGCAATCTTTATACAGCTAAAAATAAATGGACACCAACCCTGAAGATGGAGTTAGACACAGGGGCAGAGGTATCCCTAATCCCGATACATGTAAAGGAACACTTGCTACCACGCCTCCCGGTAAAAACAACAGAAATAACTCTTAAGATCTGTTGCAGGAATCAGAATCAAAGTGTTTGGAAAATGTACGGTCCAAGTACAATACAAACAATGGCAATCAAAAGAACTCTCTCTCTCTCTACAGCGTAGATACCCAGGGACCAGCACTTTTTGGAAGAAACCGGCTACAGCACATTGCCCTAGACTTGATGAAAAATTGGTTCAAAACTAAATATAAACCACAGACACCTCCCAGCCAGAACTCGACCAAATCCTCAACAACCACGCAGTGGTTTTCCAACAAGAATTAGGGAAAATCAAATGTGTTCAAGCAAAACAGTAATTAAAAGATCATGCAGAATCAGAATTATTCAAAGCCAGAACAGTCCCATTTGCTAAGAAAGGGAAAATTGAGGCTGAATTAAACAGACTAAAATATGAAGGCATATTAGAACCAATACAATACAGCGATTGGGCAGTGTCCATCGTACCCATACAAAAAGCAAACGGTGAAATTCACATTTGCGGCAATTACAAAGTCACCATCAATCCATCACTCAAAAATACCTGAACATCCCATGCCCAAGACAGAAGAATTGTTCCAAGCGCTAAACAGAGGGCAAAAATTCACAAAACTAGATTTGTCACAAGCATACCAAGAAAAATCAAGGGAATATGTGACAATCAATACCCATCTGGGACTATTCACCTCTACACACGCACTTTAGGGAATTACAGCAACACCTATCATTTTTCAAGCAACAATGGACAGATTATAACATGGATTCTCAGTTGGGTGTTACCTAGATAATATCACGGGCCGAAACGACAGTTAACACTTACAAAACCTTGAAAAGGTTTTAACCAGACTACTACAGGCTAATATATGATTATGAAAGGACAAATGCATGGAATTACTCCTTCCTAGGACTTGTAAATCACTACCAAAAACACATGTCTACACTATGCAGTCTGCTGAACTAGTGACTTAAGAAAGATCAAACATGGTATTGGAACACAGAGCCCAAATACACAGTCGATCAACTAAAGGAAATATTAATGTCAACAAATAAGGAGCTGATCCACTATGACCCTAATAAATAAATTACATTATTATTACATTCAGAATTGGAATTTCCCAATAAACTGTAAACTGCCAAAGATACATGTTTGAACAACTAAAAATGCACCAGACATTTATTAAAAGTGCAATGTTTTATTAAATAAGTATAAAATATATCTATATACAGTATGTACACAGTCCATTTCTCAGTTAAATAGACTTTAGTGGCTGTAATTGCAAAGTACAATGTCTATTTACTGCATTAGAGACAATTCTACAAACTAGATCAAGTCAAATTAGCTCAGTCACCCAGGTGGCAACATGGGTTCAATAATATATTAGCCCAAAATAGCACTGACAACTTCTCAGCATTCAGCAATTATTTTTAAAATGTGCACAACAGGATTCCCTAGGACATTCATTTACAACAAAATCTTTTTCCTCGAATAAGGTTTTAAGCCAAAATTAAACGCACTGCCACAAGTCAGTGTTTTGTGAAAGTCACTCTGTTCAGTTTGCAGAACAAAATATTACTTTGTTTGATACTTATTTAATCCTTTTATTTAATAAGATGCAATACTGCTTTCAGCTGTGATCACTTCATTCCAGAAACACTCCAGAGCCATTTAATCTGGAATAACTAAAATGGGTAAATGTAATTAATAGTTCCTTAGATTAGTATGTAGAACTAAGCCAAAGCAAATCCCCTGTGTAATGCTCAATCAAAATATCACAGGTGCTTTGCTATTACATTCTGAAGGTTCCCCCCCCCCCCCCCCACCCGCCCCCATCCTAAATAAAGTTCAGTGGAACACTCCATAAATCATATTTGAACCAATCTGCATTATGGCTGTGTGGATGTTATGGAGAGAATAATTTTACTCATCGTAAACCATGTTAATTTGATTCATTATTCATTGGCTTGGGTTGACAGGATCTATGTTAAGGCAAGTCCTCATGAATACCTGCACATCTTAATTTTTTTTCAAATGCCAACATAGATTGGATTTTGTTCTTATTTGTAAACAGCAGAATGATTTTTGCACATTTCAGGAGTTTATAAATTTACACCTAAGAGAATGCAATGGATTTTAATTATTTTAATGATTAATTTAACAAATATCTATTATAAACAATGTTTCAAATCCCTTGGCCTTTATTTGTAAATATTTGGGGACTTAATGACTAATTTTGTCATAATTATTTTGTTACATAAAGACATGTTTGAATGTAAACAAGATCCCATAATTAAGCCATTATCCTTTGACAAAACATTTTGATTTGTGTGGTAGAAATGTCTTAGTTGTCTATTTTTGTAGTATGCATCTCCAATTTTTGTAATTTGCCCAAATACAGTTCAATGGGCTAATAATACATAAACAAATAATTTTCTGTACATTTCATTTGTGGGATTAGAGCATCTCAGAAAGGTCAAATTTGTTCTTTTTCAGTTGCATTCTGTTGATTTATTGTTATACAACTTCATCAGATTCTAAACTATATTCTTCATACAGAGCGTCCAAGATTTCTATTTGCTTTCCCATGGCTGGAAGATACCGGCTTAACTCTCTTTGCATCCCTTCATAGAAGGCCTCCTTCTGTTCATCTCCTTCATTTATAGCAAGGGCTGCCATAAAAGCTTCATAAAATGGAGCAGCTCTCAATGCCAACTGCAAGTTTGAGAATAAATTAATTGCATCAACTTCCATCTTGTTTTGGAGAAAACAATTTTTAAATGCAGTGGATGTATATCCAAAATAAACTTACTGCAAAGACACCTCTAACAACCCAACCATGGTATTGCCGTAAAGTTCTACCATATGAAGTATCTGTTCAAAAGGAAAAAAATAAATTACGAAAGAAACAAGATGCAAAAACATTTATCAGCCACAGTAAAATCCATGGTATTTGGCACCTATAGGGACTGGTAGATGCCAGATTAGTATATTTTCGGTTACTTGAGGATTACTCTTACAATATACAGCTGCTTTAAGAATTATCAGTTTAAAAGACAAAAATACTATACTTACATTGAACAAACTTCACTTGCATGAATATATAAACCTTAAAGCATTTCACTTTATTTTCAGTCAAATTCTTTGAAAATATTTAATCATCGCCGCATCTGCATCTTCCCCTCCATGGAACTGCCCAAAAGATGAACAATTATAGTTATTTAATTTCCCTCCCCCCTCTCAAGTTTACAGATAAAGCCTCTGACCAGGGTGACTCCTTCCAAGCAGGGATAAAGACACACTTTAAGAGTCATCTCAACAGCAAGCAGCATCAACCAGCTCTTCATTCTGGACGACGCCATTTTATTCAATTATAATTTTATTCAAACAGCTGCTATGAGCAAAGCACGGCCACTGGCTGACTTCACCAAAGATTTGTGTTACCTCAAAAAATGTTTACAATTTTAAACTTGTGGTGGGTTTTTTTTAAAACCTATTATTTTACTCTCACTTATTTTAATGTTTAAAAGTTTATTTTCCTTTATATATTTGCCAGTTGTTCGAGGGTGCTGGTTACTTGAATTCCAGATACCAGGGAATCTACTGTGTTTCTAATTGCAGAAAATATTACCAAATTCAAATGATAAAATTTGACTTAAAGGCTGGAAAATTACAAATTCACAAATACGCTATTTATAACTCACATAGTCTCAGAAAAGTAGCCAACATATTAAGACTCATTCCATTTTGGCCACACACTCTTCATATCCCATATCAGGAAGAAAATTCACAAGATCACAGATCACCAGTTTCAAGTCTCATTTCTTTCCTGTTTATCAGATTCCTGAATGCACTTCAAAATATCAAAAGTATGTTTTACTCTTTACCAAATGATGTCTCTCCAACTCTGCACTTCTGTATAAGCATGAGATACATGATGGGTCTGCTCATAAAACTTGAAATATTCACTGCTCCTTTTGCACTTCCAGGTGATTTATCAGAAAGAGCCAAGCTATTCATTAAAAAAAATACATTACAGAAATTCAACTATCACTGGATTGAGGTCAGAAAAAGTGCAGCACAAAAAGGTTGATCTGAATAAATTCACAATCACAGGTTAACAAATCTAGATCTATAATTTTGTGCTTATTTGGAAGACAGGGACTTGTCCATCTTAATTCTCTTCAAAAGACCAAGCACCTTCTCAAATGCTCCAACACATTAGCATCCTCCACACTGCTCATCCACCATGTCTTCTTTGGTGAATACTGATTTCAAAGTGCTCACATAGACTCCAAGCACAAATTTCCTTCTTTATCCTTGAGTGGTGCTATTCCTCTCCATTATTTTCTTGTAAGACAATGGAAGGAGCTTCTTTTATTGTGTCATAGTCATGTACTTGCATGGGCCGAGAGTAGAGCCAGTTGTCACTAGTGACATATCCAGATAATGCACGAGAAAGGTAATGCACGTGTATGAGTGTTGACGCTGGTAACGCATTCAGGGCAACATGCAAGAGAGGTAACGCGCATACGGGGGCCAGAGAGAGGAGCGTGAACAGCATGGTTGTCCACGCATATGCACAGGGTCACATGAGGAGATTAGAAGCATCGCAGTCAATTGCATGGTGGAAAGCCAATGAAAAGGGCAGGGAGCTGGAAAGAAGAGCTTTGTTCTTATTTTTGATATAAGAGGGTGCCATTTTTTGCGCATAAAGAGCATGTTCTTTTAATTGTGTGCATAGTGTTTAACTTACGGCCACTACAATAGCAAAGAAAATTTGTTGTAGTACATTTTTTCAATTGTACATAATGTACAGAATTGTACATACAATAAATAATGTATTGGTGATGCATCAGGGTGCAAATGAAACAAAATCCCCCGTCTGAAATTATATGGAGAATGGGATAGGCCATCATAATGGAGAAGACCAAGACAATACATGAAAGATACTTCTTTAGCAGGCTATTATATAGCTAATGTGCAAGCAAGTCTCCAGCAGCTCACTTGAAGAAATCTATCAGACTCCAAGTCAAACCTGGTTTAATTCTTAATTTTTTCTGTAACTGGTTGATGTAATTGTGGATCTTATGAGATAAGTTCAGTTAGGAATTAACCACACTGTTATAAGTCTAGAATCACAAAGGGGATAGTCTTTTAAGGATGACAACATTCCTCCCTCAAAATGAAGCAGATAGGTTTTTAACCCATTTTGGTAGTTACAAACCACATTAATTTTCAATACAGATTAGATTAACCCACAGTTATTGTAGTAGGATTTGAACGCTCTTCTCAATATTCTCTAGTAGTCACAATGCTACTGAATCCAGTGCTACTTCCTATTGGATTCCTTGCTGAAGGAAAATAAATCTTGGCTCTTTAATCCAATCACACCAATAGTTTATACTTGAAAGAGTATTTGAGTAAAGAATGGTCCATGGACCACTGATCAGACCAAAATAAGCCCCATCATTTTTAGTTGAGATGAATCTGATTTGCAGCAAAATTTCAAATGGGATTTATTGACTTATTTTCTGCAAAACAATTCAGCATCATTATCTTTGAATAACTGAAAGATGTATTGGAAGTGAACCAATGGACTGAAGAGATTAGCAGACAACATTGTTCCAACAGAGTTCCATGCAAGCAGATAGGAACTCTTCAAAAGACAGAAATTCTGCAGTTATTCAGGTCAACTTTTAACCCAGTACACCAACACCAAATGAATTGGTCAGTTATTGCTCTTTGTTTGATGCTGTTGAAGCAAATGGTTGTTCTGAGAGCAGTATACAGAGGACACCACAAACAATAACTCACAGGCTATTCTAAGAAATTTAATGTGCTACACAAATGTATATTCTTTCTTTCTTGTTCATTATTTGTTAGCATTCCCCAACACAATGTGGACATTGCATAGAAGAAAAGATGACAATCCCATCTAGTTTGTCAACTCATACTCACTTAATGCTTTCTGGATATCCTTTTCTCCATTATTTACTTCTTCCAGAAATCCTTTCAGAAATTTCAATCCTCTGTCGTAAACATACAAAAGGGAAAAATTATTTTTTTCCAGATTGATTTATATGCATTTTTTGTTTTAAACAGTGTTCCTTTAATACTTAAAAATTATTTTAAATTTCATTGCTAAAGGCAACATTGAAAGCTGAATGTGGAAAAAATACACACTTAAAAAAAGTGGTACAATCTCCAAGATGTCAAATTCTCAATGTACAAAGACTATGATCAAAGCAATCACTTCAGAGTTAACCAAAAACTTTGAAGCAAAAATAATCAGAGGTGATGCAAGGATTTATTTTACGCAGCTCATGAACTGAAGGCAGATTCAATAAATTTAAAAAGGGCATTTGCCTAATATTTCAAGATTCAAGATTTTTTTTATTGTCACGTGTTCTTTGGCTTGGCTTCGCAGACGAAGATTTATGGAGGGGTAATGTCCACGTCAGCTGCAGGCTCGTTTGTGGCTGACAAGTCCGATGCGGGACAGGCAGACACGGTTGCAGCGGAAAATTGGTTGGTTGGGGTTGGGTGTTGGGTTTTTTTTCCTTTGTCTTTTGTCAATGAGGTGGGCCCTGCGGTCTTCTTCAAAGGAGGTTGCTGCCCGCCGAACTGTGAGGCGCCAAGATACACGGTTTGAGGTGATATCAGCCCACTGGCGATGGTCAATGTGGAGGCACCAAGAGATTTCTTTAGGCAGTCCTTGTACCTCTTCTTTGGTGCACCTCTGTCTCGGTGGCCAGTGGAGAGCTCGCCATATAACACGAGTTAATATCCATGATATACTTCAACTTGTTTATGCCATAAAGTGAAGCAAGAGACACCATGAGCAGTGCTGGGAGCCCTAACAAAAAGAGAAAGAGAAGCAAATGAGCGTCTCTTCAGAGACACTGGGTGTCCACGGATTCACTTCTAGCACTCCCACAGCTTCTGCAGTTGCACAAATACCTGTTCAACCATTGGCAGCCCGAACTTCAGATCCAAATTTCCAACACAATCAGGAAACCATCAGTATCAGAGGCCCTTCAGGAATTCTTCTTGCCCTTAGCACCCTTGTGAATCCAGGTTCCAATAACTGGTTCCCATGAGCCAAACTCCAGCAGCCTGTGGATCCTTCAACTGCAAGTCGTCAGCAGCCCACAGTCTGTGCGAGTCCTTTGACCTCAAGTCGCTAACAGCCTGCAGCTTGAGTGGGTCCTTCAGCCACTGAGCCTGCGACTGTGGTCATCTTCCTGTGGGGTCATATCCCATGCTTTCCTTCTCAACAGGAAAGGGAAGGGTGGGGTATTCTTCTTGTTTCTGGTGTCGTGACGGCCTGCTGCTCCCCCGGAATCTGCCGTCCCTCGTGGCACACTGTATAGCACAGGTGCAGCATTCTGTGGCATAGATCTCCATGGTTTCAAGATTTTTTAAAAAACACCAGTTCTTCTAACAGGCTGTTCAAAGCCTATATGAAACCATCTGCTTTGGGACTGGGCTGTAGGACTCTGTGGAATAGTGCTGTATCTCTGCGCTCCTCTTTCTTGGGTCTGCCCTAGTGGCAGCAATGGCTTTTTTTTTTACATTTACCAATATTTAAAGAAACAGATAAACAAATGTGCATAGGGGTGGCATAACACTATCACATCACCAACGACCCAAGTTCAAATTTGGCACGGTACATAAGGAATTTGTACATTCTCCGCGTGTCTGTGTGGGTTTCCTCCCACTGCCCAAAAAAAGTATGGGGTTGTAGATTATTGGGTGTAATCAGATGGCACAGGTTTAAATGGCCAGAATTGGCTTCTTCTGTGCTGCAAAAATTAAAAAAAATATATATATAAAAGATATTTAGTATTACAGAGTTAGGGTATGATCTAAATGAATAATCTGGAAGGGCATGTTTCCAAAACTCACCTCCAAGGGAATTTAAAATTTTCAAAAATATCTTTTTCACTTGGCACCAATCTTGAAGCTAAAATATTCAGTGGTGAAATATTGTATATTAAGTGTCAAAAGTCAGCATAATTCAACAGAAGTCACCAACTAAGTCCTTATGACATTGCCACGTTACCAACACATATTAACTTCAGTGTGTGACACTAACGTAGTGATTGTGTCGTGTTCATGAGAAGGGCACTAAAGGTATGCATTCATTCACAATGCTTGTTTATTGGAGCCATTTAGGTGTGAAACTTTGAAATTTCTCTTCCATCAAATTTTAGAATCTGACATAACTTTGATCAGGGCCTCCTAATCTAGATATCAAGCATGTGTGCAGCAGTAGCTACAGGGTAGGTGTCCCATGTACTAACTGGCAGAATGATGCAATATCATGCCTTGGTGATGAATTATCAGAGATTAAATCAATGCCATTACCTCCCTTTGGTTTCAATCAACTGCTCCACAACCCCCTCATCCTACTTTCTGTGTCATCTGCCTTTTTCTTGCATTCCATCTTCAATTTTCTTTCTGTGTATTTCTACAATTCCTGTAAAATCGAATCCCTCTCTTCCACCTCTGCTGCATCCTTTCAATTCCCATGGTCTTTTGCACTGCTGGATTTGATTACTGCCTTCTGTCCAGCAGGGGTGATAGTCAAGACCAGTATTATTGGAAGCAGACTCAGAAAATGGGCTCATCCAGCATATTGGTCACTTGACAGAGTGAGCTGAAGAGATTTCAGAGTCTGTGTAGGTCAGGGCAAGGGGCAAATTAGCATGCATTCGATGTGTATAGATTATAAACTGGAGTACATGAAAAACAATTCTACATCTTTAACACCAGTACAAATCAATATCTTCAGGAAAAAAAGGATTAGGGGTTTGACAGAAGGGTGTGGAATGGTGGAACAGTAGAGATAAAGTCCATGTTTCAACACAACAGCAAAATCCTGCCTTGCAATACATATTGTATACTAGAACACCTGGGGGTAGAAATGAATAAGCAGCAAATAATTCTTTTTACTGATATTCTGTCAAAAACATCTTTTTAAAAGCAAATAATAACTAAATTAAAATAGCTTAACGATGGAAGTTCAGTACAAATACTGAAGTCCATAAACATGAACCCCTGATTCAAACCAACACCATTTAAAAATAAATCAACTGCTGAGGTAGAAACTTTCCATGGGCTGGGCAAAAAAAATAAAAATGATCACTTGGAGACAATGAACAACTGAAATTGGTGGAACTGAATATTGAGAAAATCAAGGAGCATTAATGGGCATGTGTGAAACAATTGGGAGTAGGATTGCTCTCAAGACAGGGATATCTTTATGGGACAAATGGCTTCCCTCAGGTCATTACAAAATTCATGCTTTAGAAAATAGTCCATTTGGCCCCTCTAGTCTGTGCCTAAACATCATTCTGCTAATCCCACTGACCTGTACCCATTCCATAACTCTCCCAACCTCTCCCATCCATGTACTGTTAGGTCTGCTTTGTTCATGAATGAGTGAGACAAACACCAGGCTGAGTCGAAATCAGGGTTCTTTGTTCTTTATTACCGGATTGTAACACTTGCGACTAACCATGTTAGTCGGAGAATGCATTCTGCCGTTATCAGCAAAATGGTGATTTTTTATACCCTTGGATATGTGCTTAGAACATCATCATATCATTACTTGTCCAATGACTAAAACTGTTGCTATCCTTTCCCTGCTAGCTTCCTGCCTCTCAATCCATCAATGTCTCTCTTATCTTGTAAGTACAAGGATGCATTCACATCTTGTTACAGCCCTGTACATTCCCATCTCATGATGTTTTACCTAACAGGAGTACAAGGACACCTCCCCTTCTTGTTACTGCCCTGTACAGGGTAACTCCCTACACATTCCCATCTCATGATGTTTTACCTTACAGTACCTATCCAATTTATTCTTACAAACCTCCATCAAGTCTTCCCTCATTCTTCTTCATTCTGAGGAGTATAGTCCTAACCCATTTAATTTTTCATGGTAACTCAATCCTGAAGACTGGCAACATCTTAGTAGACCTTCTCTGCATTCTTTCCAACTTACTGATATTTTTCCTGCTGCTGGGTGACCAGAATTGCACCCAATATTCTAAGTGCGGCCTCACCAATGACTTGAATAACTGCTTCGACGTTCCATGGAATAAAGTCCTAACCTGTCCGATCTTTCCCTGTAATTCAACTCCTTAAGACCAGACAACATCCTAGTAAATCTTCTCTGCACTCTTTCAATCTTACTGATATCCTTCCTGTAATTTGGTAACCAGAACTGCACACAATACTTCAAATTTGGCCTCACCAATGTCTTGTATAACATCACCATAACATCCCAACTCCTGTACTCAATACTTTGATTTATCAACACCATGATGCCAAAAGCTTTCTTTACAAACCTGTCTACCTGTTACAGCACTATTTCAATGTTTTGAAGAGATCACAAGTAGGAGTGCAGGAGAGATGCAGTGAATGTTGTATATTTGGACTTACAAAAGGCCTTTGATAAGGTGCCGCATGCACAGCTGCTAAACAAGATGAGAACCCATGGAATTGTAGAAAGAATACTAGATGGCTGGTCAGCAGAAAACAGAAGGTAGAATACAGGGATCCTATTCTGGTTTGCTACTGGTTATCAGTGGTATTCTGCAAGGATTGGTGTTGAGCACACTTCTTTTTACATTGTATATAAATGATTTGGATTATGGCATATATGGCTTTGTGTTTAAATTTGCAGACGATACCAAAATTGGAGGCAGGGGAGGTGGTGTTGAGGATACCAAAAAGCTGCAGAAAGACTTGAACAGATTAGGAAAATGGGCAAAGAGCTGGCGGATGAAATACAATGTTGGAAAGTGTATGGTCACGTACTTTAGTAGAAGAAATAGACGGGCAGACTATTGTTTAGATGGGGAGAAAAACCCAAATTCTGAGGTGCAAAGGGACTGGGAGTCCTCATGCAGGATTCCCTAAAGGTTAACCTCCAGGTTGAGTCAATAGTGAAGCCAGCGAATGGAAAGTTGGCATTCATTCTAGAGGGATAATGTTCAAGAGCAGGGATGTAACGTTGAGACTTTATAAAGCTCTGGCGACACTTGTTTTGGAGTGATGTATATAGTTTTGGGTGCCGTATTTGAATTTAAAAAATGCTGGTGTTGGAGAGGGTTCAAAGAAGATTGACTAGAATGATAGCAGGAATTAAAGGGTTAGTATATGAGGAACAATTGCTGGCTCTTTGACTGTACTCGTTGAAGTACAGAAGGATGACGGGGACCTCAGAGGATTTCAAACATTGAAAGGCCTTGAGAGAGTAGATGTGGCAAGGGTGTTTCCCATGGAAGGGGATTCTCAGACAAGAGGGCATAATTTCAGGATAAAAGGGTGTCAATTCAAAACAGATGCAGAATATTTTCTTTTTTCAGAGGATTGGGAGTCTGTGGAACTTGATGCCACAGGTAGTTGTGCAAGCGAGATCATTGGATGTATTTAAGGCAGAGATTGACAAGTATTTGATTAGTCAAGGCATCAAGGGTTACAGGAAGAAAAAAATCAAGGAGCGGGGCTGAGTGACTAGATGGATCAGCTCATGATTAGAAAGGCAGAGCAGACTTGATAGGCCAATGGGTCTACAACTGCTCCTATATCTTGTGATTAAGCACATTGGTCACCTGTTAAATATATTAGACCTGCCATTTTCAATAGGGGGCCTTATGGCCTTCCTGGGGGCCAGCAAATTTAAGGGGAGTCACAGCCTGAAATAAGAAGTTATTTTTTTATGTAGTCAATAGAGGTAGAAGCAACAAACCAAACTTGACTGCTTCACAGGGAAAAGGGCCCATAAACTTTGAGCAGTTTTAAGGGGGCCAAGCCAAAAAGTTGAGAATGGCTATATTTAACATCTTAGTATGTTTCTCTCCATTTTATGCAAGTACAAGAGAAACATATTATTCACCACTCTTCCATAAATTCTACTCCAGGCTGTTTTAAACTGAAGAGGAAATACTGGCCCTTTCTTTCCTCATCATTCTCCAATCTTCCTTGGCTACAGATGCAGTGACAAAGGATTTCAAAATTGCTAAATGGACAATTTTGATTTAATAAGAAAAATAACTAAAGGCTAGTTAGCTTAACAACAGTGGTAAGTAAATTATTGGAAATAATGCTGAATGGGTCTATTATTCAAAGAGACACAGAAAAACACTGGAAGCCAGCTTGGGTTTGTTAAAGGATAACCATGTCTGACTAAGGTGAATTAAGGTTGATAAACATAATGTATATAATGGAATTGTAGGAAGAAACTTGACGAAGTCCACATGGGAGATTAATCAGGAAACTAAAACCCAACTGGATCCAAGGGTAAGTAACAAGGTAGAATAAAAGTTAGTCCAGTGAAAAAAAGTCTAATGGAAAAAAAAAAGAGCTTGAGTGACCCAAGGACAAAGATTTAACTCGCAGAAGAATAAGAGAAAAAATATTTTTATCTGAAGTCAAAAACACACTGGTTGAAAGGGTAATGGAGCCAGAAAACCTCACCACAGTATTAAGGTTACTGGATGAGCATATGGAAATTTGTAACCTAAAGGCAAGGAAGGAGAGAAAAGAAGTGGGAATAATCCCAAATAGCTTACATTTTGTCTGGTATAGATGAAGTGACCTGAAAGGCCCTTTTCAATGCTGTAGGTATCTATGATTCACAGATTGCTGGATTGAGATCCTGAAGAACATCAAGCATTTATATAGTCCAAACAGGAATCCAAAGATTTTAAAGGAAATGGTAAAAAAAACATTTTATCTATGATGATCAATGACAAAGGTAGCATTGCCACAGCAGATAGCTCCAATGACACAGATTCTCTCCTAACCTCCCGTGTTGTCTGTACGAAGCTTCATACAGACAACACTGTGATTGCATAGGTTTTCCTTCAGTCCTCAAGTTATCTCCCAAATCTCAAAGATGTGTTGCTGGTGGATTAATTGGTTAATGTTAATTACCTTGGAATAAGCAGGTGGGTGGAAAAACAGGTACATTATAGGGAAATAATTCCTTCAGTCCTCAAGTTATCTCCCAAATCTCAAAGATGTGTTGCTGGTGGATTAATTGGTTAATGTTAATTATCCCTGGAATAAGTAGGTGGGTGGAAAAACAGGTACATTATAGGGAAATAAGAGAGGGAATGGAATTAATGAGAATACTCTCCTGTGTAATATAAACATTTATTTAAAAAGTTGCAGCATTGGTCCAAATTATTATCAGAATTTGAATATTCATGAGCCATAGACTGAGTCTCTCTCATTGGAATTCCTGAAGGCAACATTCCATATTACCCTCAGTGCATCCTAGTGGCTTAGCAGTCAAAAATATTTGTTGCAAACATTACCCCACCTTTTATTTATTAATTTATAGCTATCAACAAGTTTCTGGAGTGTGCTTTTGGTAGGGTGGGGTTGCGTAGAAGAAGAAAAAAAATAAAGTGCAGCCAGAATCTCATCATCTGACTGTCTTGCAGTCTTTGATGTAAAGTATGACCAGGCTCACCTACTCAATTGGTCTTGGAATTCCTGAATTTATGGACCATATATCAGGGTTCCCAGAGTTAATAATGACTGGGTACAAAAGGTATGCCATTACTTTAATTATAGGCGATGTTTGGGTGAATTTGATGAAATTAAATTATTTCAAGTGTATGTAGAGCCAAACAATTTTGACTTCGAAATTGGCTGATAGACAGTTCTCAGGAGTGAAACTCTAACATATCCCTCTGGTACAAAGAATTATCCCTTGGATAAGCTCCAGAAAATATACTAATAGCTTACAGATCTGTAAACCAGCACAACCTAATGTCTTGAGGATATGATTGGCCAGAAAAGAACATTTTAGTAAAGAGAATCAAAGCCCATTGACACATACCTCTTCAACCAAAGGAGTGCCTCAGTGGCCGAGTTTCTTACTGTTGCTACTTCTGTTTCCAATTCATGCAGTACTATCTTCTGAAGAGTAGTGAACTTTACAGTATCAGTGATGTATTTCTGGTTTATTTTCTGAAAATTGAAACCCATTATCAAGCAAATGGAAAATTATTTTAAAGCACTAAAAGCCCAAATATTAAATGTAACTAATAATCAAAAGCAGACAACTAGTTCGCACAAGGAGAATGAAACACTTACCTTAATATTACCCACAAAGTCTAATTTAACAGGAGCGAAGACTGTTGGACCAAGTTTATCTGCAAGTGGAAAGAAAAAAAAATACATGGCCAAGTGATATTGGAAATAAATAGAAAAAACTGTACAATTTATTGGATTTCAACATCAGCCCACCTAACCTTTCAACTTATTAATTCTTTTGAAGTCCATGAGAAGTATTTTCCAAAATTAAAACAGTTCAAGATTGTCATCCGACTGTATATGTACACAACCCAATGATATAGAATTTCTTTAGACCACAGTGCACACATACAGAGTTCATAATAATAATCACACTTATGATTTTAGAGAGAGAGAGAGAGAGAGCGCTGTGTCTTCAGCTCATTGAGTCTGCCCTGCAATTCAATCATGAGCTGATCCTCCGGCTTCAAAAATGGCATCAATCAGACTGGTGCCCAAGAAGAGCGCGGTGAACTGGCTCAATGACTATCACCCAATAGCACTCACATCAACTGCAATGAAATGCTTTCAAAAATTGGTCATGGCCAGAATTAATTTGCACCGAAGCAAAGACCTGACCCACTGCAATTTGCCTATCTCCACAATCATTCCATAGCAAATGCAATCTCATTGGCTCTTCACTATGCCCTGGATCACTTGGGCAACTGCAATGCTAACAACAGGCTGCTTTTCATCAATTATAACAAGGCTCACCTGACACCTACTCAATTGGTCTTGGAATTCCTGAATTTATGGACCATACATCAGGGTTCCCAGAGTTAATGATGACTGGGTATAGAAGGTATGTCATTTTTATAACTCAGCTTTCAACACTGTCAAATCCCTCAGTCCTGGTTAACAAGCTTCAAAACCCAGGCCTCTGCACCTCCCTCTGCAATTGGATCCTCGACTTCCTTAGCGGAAGACCAGTTAGTACAGATCAGTAACGTCTCCTCAACACAGTCACACCTCAAGGATACGTACTTAGCACACTGCTCTACTCTCTCTGCACCCATGACTGTGTGGCTGAAAATTTCCCGATGATACCATTGTTGTCAGCAATCATAGATGGCAATGAGGAAACATACAGAAGTGAGATGGATCAGCGGGTTGAGTGGAGTCATAACAACCTTGCACTCAACATCAGTAAAACTCAGGAATTGATTGTGGAAAGCACAAACCAACTCTAATCAAGGAGTCAGTATCAAGGAGTAAGAAACTTCAGATTCCTTGGTGTCAACATCTCTGAATACCTATCCTGGGACCATGTTGTCAATGCAACGATGAAGTTATGACAGTGGCTTATATTTCATTACAAGTTTGAAAAGATTTAGTATGTCAAAGATGTTTGCAAATTTCTATAGGTGTATTGTAGAATTCTGACTGGTTGCATCAGTGTTCGGTATCGTGGTGCCAAAGCATAGGACAGAAACAGGCTATAGAGGTTGTAAACTCAACCAGCACTATCATTGGCATGATGGACATCTTTGAGAGGTGGGGCCTCAGAAATAGCTTCCATCATCAAGGACCCTCACCACCCAGCCCATGTCCTTTTCTCATTGCTACCATCAGGAAGGAGGTACAGGAGCTGGAAGAAACACAATGTTACGAAAACAACTTCTTCCCCTCTGCCATCAGATTCCTGAATGAACAGTGATCCTAAAGACACCATCTCACTCATTTTTTTTGCACCAGTTATTTTTTATAAAATCTTGTATTTATAAATTAGTAATTTATAGTACTGTGATTTCAACCTTGTTCTGCAGAATACTACTGCCGCAAAACAACAAGTTTCATGACAAACTCTATTCTTATTTATTTTCCCACTTAACCCCACTCCTGTTCCCATAACCTTCGATGCCCTGGCTAATCAAAGATCTATCAACCACTGCCTTAAATATACCCAATGACTAGGCCTCCACAACTACCTGTGGCAACAAATTCTAAAGATTCACCACCCTCTGACTAAATTCATTTCTACACAGCTCTGTTCTATGCAGGTGCCCTTCAATCCTGAAGTTGTCCCCTCTTGCTCTAGAGAATAGAACCATGGAAAACAACCTTTCTACATCTGCTCTGTCCATGCTTTTCAAAATTCAAAATTTTTCAAGAAGACCCCCCCCCACCCCTCATTCTCTTAAATTCCAAGAACTGTTGAACATTCCTAATATAACCCTTTCATTCCCAGAATCATTCTTGTGAATCTCCTGTGAACCCTTGCCAACATCGGCACGTCTTTTCTTAAATGAAGAGCCCAAAACTGCTCACAATTCTCCAAGTGAGATCCCACCAGTGCTTTACAAAGCCTAAACATCACATCCCTTCTTTAAGATCCTATCCCTCTTGAAACAAATGCCAGCATTGCAGTTGCCTTCTTCACCACTGAATTTAAATGAGGATCATTTGCACCTTGGAATTTTCCATTTTATCCCATCTTCCCTCCCAAAATTCCATGTGGCAGAGAAAAGGTTGCATGCACGATGCAGTCATGGAGGGGTTTTTCTGCCACATGGCATTCTGGGAAGTCAGATCCACCATCACTTTTCACCCCATGGACTTTATAAATTGTGTGCTATAGCACTACCAACTTTCCCATGCTGTTTAAAAATAGCAATTTATTTCCCTCCCCTCTCTCTCTTCTCCCCCCCCCCCCACCTCCCATTGTGACTTTTCCCATGGCAAAATTTATACCTTTATTTTAATCTTTTCTTCTTTCACTCATGCAAAAACTTGGGTCATTTCTATCCCAGAATGCAACTGCCCATTCTACACTTGCCTGATTGCAACACCAGCATCTGCAGACACCGAGGATTGTATTAGGGGGTTGAGGCCATTTATCCCTGGCGAGAGATGATGTCACCTCACGCCAGCGTGGAGAAGATGTCACCTCACGCCAGCGTGGAGAAGATGTCACCTCACGCCAGCATTAAGATTTTGCTTTCACACTATTGGTCATTAATTCCTAGGACTACTTGCAAGTGTGAAAGGGACCTCTGCTTCCTCCCAATCAGCTAATGCTCTACCATTGCTAATATGTTCCTTGTTACACCAGGGGCTCTTGTAAAGTAACCTCATGTGTGACACCTTGTAAAAGGCCTTCTGAAAATCCAAAATCCACAACATTCCTTGCCTCTCCTTTATCAGGCCTGCTTGTTACTTCAAAGAATTCCAGTAGGTTTGTCAAGCAAAATTTTCCCTTAACGATACCATGCTGGCTTTGGCTCATCTTGTCATGTGCCTCCAAGTACTCAGTGACCTCATACCCTGACAATCAACTCCAACATTTTCCCAACCATTAACATCAGGCTAACTGGTCAATAATTTCCTTTCTGCTGCCATCCTCTCTCCTTGAATGGTGGTATGACACTTACAATTTTCCATTCCTCTGGGACCATGCTGAATCCGTTGATTCTTAAAAGATCATTACTAATGCCTCCACAATCTCTACCACTACTTCTTTCAGAAACAAAGAATAAGATTTATCTGGTCTAGGAGACTTAGACTATTCAGATGGAAATGGTAGCCACACTCACTTCCCTTCCCTGATAACCTTGGACATCTGGCACACTGCTAATCCACAGTGAAGACTGATGCAAAGTACTCATTTAGTTCCTCTGCCACCTCCTTGTCTGCCATTATTATTTCTCCAGCATCACTTTCTAGTGGTCCTAGATCTACTCTCAACTATTTACTCTTTATAAACGAAGAAGTTTTTTGATTCCTTTATATTATTTTCTAGTCTACTGTCATACTTTATTTTTTCCTCCTTACTAATTTTTTAGTTGCCTTCTGCAAGTTTTAAAATTCCCAATCCTCTACCTTCCAGTTAATCTTTGCTTCCTTGAATTCCCTCTCTTTTGCTTTTATGTTGACTTTCTTCCTTTGTCAGCCATTGTTGTAACATTTTTTTCATTTGAATATTTCCTATATATTTATCATGCGCCTTCCTCGTTTCTCAGAAACTCCATTGCTATTCTGCCGCCCCTCCCTATTTGTCCCCCTTCCAATCCACTTGAGCCACTTCCTTTCTCATGCCACTGTAATTCTCTTTACTCCACTAAAATACCGACACATCTGACTTTAGTTTCTCCTTGTTAAATTTCAAATTGAACTCTTATCACTGCCCCTCCCCCCACCCAAGGGTTCCTTTACTTCAAGCTCTCTAATCATCCAATCCAGCCGATCCCCTAGTGGGTTCATCAACAAGCTGCTCTAAAAAGCCACCTTTTTTAAATTTTTTTTTCACACTATAAACCATGCTGACCAAAATACATACAGACATTTTTCTCTTGAATATATAGTGTCATTTTCTCCCCTTCCCCCCCCTCCCCCGCTTTTCATTTATTCAAAGTTCAATCTATAAGATACATTAAACCCGTTAAACAATGTCATCACTTGAGGCATTCTACAAATTCTCTTTCTTGAGATTCAGTCCCAAACTAATTTTCAATATTCTTGCATGTTTAAATCCCCCACGACTACCTGCTGATATTTACTGGTGTATTTGCTGATGGCTTACTCAGTTGCAGGATACTGTTCATCCATCACAGCCTGTGGGGTAAAAAAGCCATTTCATAGCCTGACAGTGGTGATTTACCTGGGGGCAGACAAGGTATTGAAGGCATTTCATTAACAAAATTCTTCAGACCTCAAGTGATATTTTTGGAGCAGCAGGCAAGGAGCATGCAGTATATCAGTTCATTTCACATGGCTTGATCCATATAGATGGTAGGGAATAAAAATCAATACAGAATTATTATTGGAATCAAGCAGATGCTGTATTTATCAGCATCAGAAAAAGATGACATGACAACTGTTTATTATGAAGAAAGGGATTGTGTTTAATAAAGAATTAGTCCATAGATTCTCTCGGTGTGGCCCATCAATGGGGCAAGGGAATATTTTGGGAAATAATTAAAAAGTTGGTTTGAAAAAAATTCATTACGCTGGTGTGAAAGATGCGACTTGGCAGCATTGAAAGTACAACCACCATTGTGGCATTTTCCAAGTAATATCACTTCGTTCTTTTTATTTTCATAACGTCTTTTTGCCCTTCCTACGTTTCTCTGTTGTTTCTCTTATTTTAACTGTTGTTATCCTTGGTTAACACTATAATTTTATTTTTTCTGACCGGTCTGATCATCCATTCAAAATCATCTCATTGGCAACGAGGATTCCAAATTATCACAGCAATCATGTCTCCATCCATACCCCTTTACTTTTTCAGTTCACTGGTGAGTGAGTATTGACAGGGGTGGGGGAGGGGTCCGCCCCAGGCACCAGCCTGAGGGGTTGCAAAAAAAAGGGTAAAATACAGAACATAAAGCACGAGGCTAGCGCAGTTTTGATGAGCTCTCTCTGCTAGAAAGAAATGTCATAAACAGCACTAGTTTTTTCTTAATTGTTTAAATTTTTTTTTAGTCGATATCCTTCCTTTGATTCAATCATTACTTTTATTACATTTTTCAATTCCAAGACATAATAAAATATTGATTAATCTGTTTCAGGGAGCTCGCACTGTTCTATATTCAAAATGAGCCGACCAAGAAAAGAAAAGGTTCATTCATATTCAGTGGAGTTCTAAAAATTTGGGTTTATACCTGCTGTACATGCCTTTTTGCCTATTATGCCAACAGACTTTGACAAATGAATCAATTAAAGGAGACTACTTGAAGCTTATTTGAGGGTAAAACATCAGAATCATGTCAATTCCAAATTGGAATATTTTTAAATCACCGAAAGAGAAGTTTGAATCACTTCCTCATTCACTGCAGTCCTGAATCGTACCCTTGAAGCTAGCTATGAAATTTATTTGCTGATTGCAAAACATGGGAAGAATCATGCGATTGAGAAGGAACTGATTAAACCCATAGTATCATTGCATCTCAAAACAATTCTGCAAAAGGATGACAAAGATGTCCATGCAGTGCCATTGAGTAATAGTACTGTCTGCAACAGAATAGATGACATAGATCAAAATGCTGAAAAACAGCTTATTGAGAAGTTGAAATCACACAAGTTCTTAATACAACTGGATGAATCTACCGTATGGGACAGTGAGGCGCTGTTATTAGCGTACGCGAGATATTGATCAGGAAGTTTCAAGAGATGTTTGTGATTCATTAGAAATAACCACTACTGCAGTTGATATCTATAGCAAGGTCAAAAATTATTTGGATGAAAATGAAATACCAAAGGGAACATTGAATCTTGTGGTGCAGATGGTACACCTGCAATGATGGGTTAAAAAAAACCCAGAATGTTTAAAATTAATGAAGGATGTAAATCCAGACATGTTGGCTATGCATTGTGTTATCCACCATGAAGACTTATTTGCCAAGAAAGTTTCCCCTGTTCTGCACTCATGATCAATGCCATCAAAACTAATGCCAAATATAAACTTCTGTTTAAGCAGTTTTGTCGATAAAAATGCAGAACAAGTGAGATTATTGCTTCACATTGAAGGTGGTTATAAAAAAGAAACTACTTCAAAAGGTTTATGGAACTGTTTGATCTCCTCAGCGAGTTTTTGAAGGGCAAACCTGAAATGATGCTCTTGCTAACAACAGATGGCAAAGCTTATGTGAGTTGCTCGACAGACATTTTTGGGAAACTTAAGTACATTGAACAAGCAACTCCAAGTAGCAAATATGACGCTCGCTGATGCAAAGACAAAGATATTAGGATTCATGACACTTCTAGAATTATGCCAAAGGACTATTTCTGCAAGAAATTTCAGTCAATTCTATTGGTTGAATAAGCGTGAGGTAACTAATGCTGTTGCAAACGTCATTGATGACCACTTGAAAATGTTGGTTACCAACTTCAATAATAGATTTTGTGATTTAAAGGCAGTGGATTTTCCCTGTTGGTTAACTCAGCCATTGCTGGTGGACTTATCTGAAGTTCCAGTGCAATACCAAGAGGAGTTATCGGAGTTGCAACATGATGAATCTGTGAAAACTCTGTTCAAAGTGAAAGGAACCATGATGTGCTGTCTAACGAGATCAAAAAGAAATACCCAAACTTGTCTACTTTAACAAGGGAACTATTGATACATTTTCCTTAGTCTTATTTAGTAGAATGTGGCTTCAGTGCTGTTAGCGATTTCCTACAAGCTAAGAGAAACCAACTGAAAATTACAAAACATGGAGATTTAAGGTTGAAACTAACTAAATTAGTCCCTTAAATCAAAAAATCTGCAGCCAGAGTCAGGGGCAAGGTTCCCACTGAAGTGACAACAATTGTGGTTTTTGAGATAGTTGATATATTGAAGTCATAGTTGAATATGAAACATGTTCCAGTGTATTCCCGACCTTAAATGAATTGAAATACACTTGCAGTAAATGATTTAATTAAAACTTTTTCAATATATAACTTTTCCACTACTGGTGGGGCATATATTTTCTTAAAAAATTAAAATGGGGCCTAGGACAAAAAAGATTGAGAACCACTGTTGCCAGAATGAGCTCTCTGAGTTAATTCCTAAATAACTGTTCCCTATAGAGATGGTGCTGACGGGTGAGCCTAAACGATTGCATAGCTATAGGTAACATGCAGCATAATTCAAGAGAATTTGAGACCCACACAAGTTGCACAGTGCAGGGGCTCCACCAGAATGGTGCCACAAGAAGAAATGTTGTTTGATCTGTTCTCATGTTATGGGTAGCAGCATACATATATTCCCCTGGGTATTGCAGGTCAGAATTAAGAGCCTATGATTACCATTTCTTTGTCAAGATTGCTCAACTGCAACATCACAGTGGACGAGCCTCAATTAAACAGATCATTTGTGCTTCCAGATTGGGAGGGAATGATCATTATTATCCACTGCTTAAAGTCATAAATTAGCAATATGTTCAGGGGCCAAAGTCACTTTTATATTTTTGCCCATTTCCAGATTAAAACAGAATATATAATTTCCTTTACAGCAGACTTTTACATTTGGGCAGTAAGAGTTGCCTCTTTCTCCACAAGAGCAAATTGATCCTGCTTTTCCAATGAGGCCACAATTGGATTGAGCATATGGCATTGTTGGGACTTCTAGCTTTGCAATAGAGCAGAATGCCACCAACTATATTTACCAAGTACTGCAAACACTACATACAAATAAGATAAAGGTTCCATTATTGTCATGTGATACTACATTTGGATTTTTACATGCATGAAATTCTTTTAACTTTGTCTACCGTAAGGAAAACAGGGAATTACCACTTTGTCCAGCGCCCCTCAGAAAAAAAAGATGTATACTGAAATGTACCGCAAATGGAAAGAACTCCACTCCACTCCCTGAACACAGATGATTTGAAATTGTATACAATGAATCATGATCATCATTGCCTGCTCATGAGGAAGCACAACTGGCAAACTTTTACTCCTTATAGAGGAATAATCAAATTCTTGGCGAACAAGGTCTGCTATCAAGACACTCTCTGGAAGTTTGTCTTGATATGCATAGATTCTCTTCATATTTTTTCCTTCACTTGGCACACTTGCAAAATGGCAATAAAAGCACTCATACCTAACAGCAATTGGGTTTTGTCTTGAGGAAAAAGGAAAACTCTTGTTTCTGCCAAACCTTTCCATGAATATTTCACAGACTAGCATGAGATCCAGAAAATCCAAAAGCCCAATTCTTCAAAACAACACTCTGTTAAATTAAGTAGATATTAACCTGACCGTAAATGTCATTCCATTTTAATTGAATTGATGGGGCATTTCCTTGCTACAGTTAAATTTCTGATATTCCTCTAAAGTCAGAGCCAACTTGATTGTTAAATTGTACATTGATGCCATGATCTGCCCAACCTGCAAGCTCCTAACACACAAACCATCAAAGACATTAGAGTCCAATCCAATTTGGTGGCCAGAGTGATTTGTGCTCCACCTATGCACACAAACATTACCTGCCAAATTTGGCACCAAGCAGCAGTCATAATCTAGTGTAAAATGATGGCCTAAGGCTGCAAAGTGAACTTTAAAGTACAGGAGCATCAGATTTAAGTCTTCCAGCTTCTTCCCACAGGCTGCGAGACTGATGAACAGAATCCTCCAACACTGAAAATCATCCAAAATATTTATATGTATATTTAATTTGATTATTTATGTGATCATTATGTACTGTGTATTGCATGTCTCTGTGCATGCACCATAGTATGGAGAGAGGCTGTTTCGTTGGGTTGTACATGTACAATCCGATGATTATAAAATTGAACTTGAAATGATCCAAACCAACTACATGAAGAATGTGAGCATTGCTCATTTGTTGAATAACCACTTCATCTTTCTTATTTCCGAAGCACAACTTTAAAAAATTTACTGTAATACACATTATGCCCTTTTTATAAGGCCCCATATTTAAAGTAACAATATTGATTTATTGGAAACTTCAAGGCCCAGAGATTTATCTACTGATTGCTTGCTTGCATTGTAGTCACCATCTTGTCTTAGCAATGGCCTACATGTTACTAAACTTGCAAGAAAATATCAATGAAAACCGTAATCTAATTTCTGTAGAATTTAGTCTTTATAAGATTAAGCCTATCTCTCTCTCTCTATATATAGCTACAACTTTTCTTTTTCAATAAATGTATACCACTGTAGTTGTTTTCCTTTGCAAAGTTTAGCTGCAGCAAAAAATAATTTCAGTGCCTATATACATATTGTATAATGTACATGATAAATTCATCATTATCAAATTTGTTTTCTAATATGTGTAGCAAATGCAGCTTAATATTCAAAAACACTGAACAGTTCTGAAAACAAATGAACAATTTTAAAAAATATAATGGTAGAATACTGCATGTATGTAAAACTATAGAAATCCTCTACTGTGCAAAAGATATGTACTGTACTAGTAGAAGTGTAATCCAATGTCAAATGGACATTTCAGTGCTTCCACACCATACAAATCTGTTGAACCTAAGTGTTGAACAGTAAACCAAAATAGACCAACAAATCTTTAATTGCAGGCAAGACACAAACAAAAAGAATCCACAAATTTAAATGTGATATTTTGTATTGAGACACGTGATGAGATAAAAATGATTTGGTGGCAAATATAAACAAATTCAAAATTCAGGAATGATTTGTGCACAACTATTTCTAAATATCTGAACAGAATATATTGCCTTTAGTGTTAGATTAGATAATCACCAAAAAAAATAGGATGCAATTTCCTACCTAACACCGGAACTATGGCATAGCAAGATTCCAAAAATGGCAAAGTAGGAATTCCATTGTCTTCTTCAAATTCAATATCATTAAATCTGAAAGCAAAAGCATATGTACTATTGGAAATTATCAAGCATATGAAAAATTAAAATACAAGAAACACTGTGCTCATAAGAAACCTCAAATAAAAAGAGCAATTACATATTGGAGAACACATACAAATTTATATGAACTTTAGCCTTTTATCATCTATTTGGCTTGCAATTACAGTACTTCAATTGTACCTGCAGAAGTCTTTTTGCCCCAATCTATTAAAAAGGGGTCATAATTTTAAGGAACAACTAAAGATGAATACAACTGTTAATTATTCAACACCTACTCAATCCAGAGGAAGGCACTAAATAATTTTTTTTTCCTGGTTAGAGGCAAGTCTCCAAAGAGAATGGTTAAATTTTGGTTTATCTATTTGAGTTTGTTTGTTCTTTATGATTGGCACAGAACCAGTTCGAGATGTACCGAATCATTTGGTGGTTTCTTAGAGATGTATGATCAATGAATGCAAAAGCGGTAATATTATCCTGCAGAATAAGTGTCAAAGAAAAATGCATTTATTTTACTCGAACTGGAAAAACAAGAGTTGACAAACTATCACACTCCATTGTGCTTCTCAACCTGTCATCTTAGAAAACCTGGACTCTCAGAATTTGACCAGTAAAGTCCAATGTGTTGGTTCTTCCACAATAACAAATGTAAATAGCCTCTTCTTTGTAAAGATCATGAATCTGAAATGTTTTCTCACATCTGACCATTAGCAGCCTCTCAGATCATTTGCTCAGCTGTCCAGAAGCACAACTCAAACTGTGTAAATTACCAGTTTTCTTTTAGTTATCGATATCTTAAGAACTTCTATTCATTCTGTTTAACAATTTATAATCTTGGAATTTAAATACAATCAATTTAGTTTAACTAGTGAAACAAGTCAGATGAAGGGAACTAATTGAATGTATAGCTTTATTGAAGATGCCTTTTGAATTAACCATTCCTCTGCCATGTTATTAGTTTTATGAAGTATGGACCAATGTGAAATATAGTTATAAAAATTTAAAGTGATCAACTCCTCCTTAACATTATTATTTTATAATTACCTTGTCTTGCAGAAAAGACAGATTTTGGACTAAAGTTGCTCTTCAGTAATGTCACACATAGGACATGCACCAGAGTTATGAAACAGAAATTTCAGGAGATCATGAGGGAATTCATTTTTGCAAATATGTAGAGCATTTGAGCAACATATTTTGGATGATGTCATATACATATGGTAAAAATTAAAGTCACATACAAACAGACATCAATTCAATCTGTCTTATTATATGTATTTTAAAATAGACATAAGTAATACTTTTTCAAATGCACCATAGAGCCAAAACTAGGATTAGCTTGTATCCATAGGGATCTTTACACATAAAAGAATGAAAGTTCTGATTAGTGAGAGCAGGTAAATATTGTCTGATAATACTTGGTTAGTTTTTGAATAAAAGTATTGTTTTCAATTTTAAATCTCTAGAGCTAAACAATTATAGCTTTACATCTACCAATAAACATATGGAATTCCAGAAAACAATCTGCAAATCTATAAGTTAGTACATAATAATTATATAAAAGAATTTCAGACTGGTAAAAACTGACCCCATATTATATATCATTACTAATCATAGTTTTTTTTAAATCAAGTTTT
Organism: Narcine bancroftii; assembly: GCF_036971445.1. Classification (NCBI taxonomy): domain Eukaryota; kingdom Metazoa; phylum Chordata; class Chondrichthyes; order Torpediniformes; family Narcinidae; genus Narcine; species Narcine bancroftii. The sequence goes on from NC_091469.1 coordinate 418,981,641, forward strand.
TAAAATCAAAGCTAAATTTCAGTCTTCTATTAAAATTAAGAGGTAATACAAAAAAAGAAGCAAACACTTTCAAGAAATGGGGTTTCTCAAACAGAATATTCATACCTTTGATCCATAGTACTGAAAAATGTCTGTATCCCTTCCTTTTCTACATCAGGTACAGGACTTGTACCACCTGGTTCCTCACTGCCCTTGCCAGTCTCATCTTCAGCTGCAGAAGGCTGAAGTTCAATATTCACACTAGAATCCTTTTCAGCTACCTCTGATAATTCAGGGTTATCCATCATCACTGATGAGGGATCAAAAAATAAAATACAAAATTAAGAAATAAAATTAATATGTATTAGAAACTATACAAACCATGCATCAAAATTTGGCACACAAAGCTGTTATTAAAAAAAATAAACTTCTGACATCAGAAGTAGTCTTTTCTGCAGAAATGTCAATTTGTCCAAGATCATTTACTTATTTGCTCCACCATCTTGTAGATATTGCTTTTAACATACTTGCAAATAGCAGCAGTGGGATTCTTGATGGGACCAAGTTTCTCTTGCAAATGTAATATTACTATTCCAAGGCATGGACTTTATAACCTCATGGCAACTGGAAAGACTTTAAAAAAAAATCTGATCAACAAGAAATGCTGTTAAAATTTAACTTGGTGCATTTGTTGAAAACAAAGGCCAGCATTCATAATGGAAGTAGAGCTGTTCAAAGAGTGCACTTTGCTACTGAGTTGCACCATGCTCCACTTATGAATTTGCATACTGTTGTGTTATGAAGTACAGTGCTCTCATTATTCAATCTTACTTGGTGGTTACAAAAGATAATGGGAAAAGACAATACAGTTGTTTACAAGAACAGATTTCTTAGATTGGACAGTGTTCCTTTTGTTGGACTGCTTTAAAGCTTTTTGAAATATTACTGAGGTAAAAATCATTAGGAATGTTCATTTTCTGTAAACTGAGTTGCAAATTATTTTCCCAAATATTATGGCCATTATGATACAGGTATTAGACAAAAATATGCAAAATATACAAAATGTACTTGTTTCCTATTCAATTTACACCACGAATTTGGATTAAAGTTCCAATACCATTAAATGGCTAGATGACTTGCATCCACATTAGATTGCCCACGTGAAATTTAAATTGGTAATTTCTGTACAGACCATTTAACAATTGGCCATGTACTCGCTTAACACTTGAAAATATCAGATGCTTTCGAGAAATACCCAGGAGGACAGATAGAATTTTTTTTTGTTTTGAAAACCACATAAAATTAAAATGTTGAATTTATAATTGGTATGAAAAATAAAGCTCATTGACATATTCACCTTTGGACAGCAATATACTCAAAAGAAACTCATGCATATACTTTGTTACAAGCCCAAAGGACCCCAAAACCCAGCAGCAATAGACATTCACCAAGACCAATGGTTTTTAAAACAAGTTATTTTTAAATCAACCTTAAACATGAAAACAGAATCAAACTTTAACTTCTCTCTATACTTAACTAACCCAAATTAACCCCCTTCTAATTCTAAGTGCACATGTATGTAATGTGTGTGTAAATTTAAGAAAAGTTCTTTGGTTCACAGTTCAATCTCACTTCTTATTCCAAGTTCTCTGGATGCAGGCAATTCTTATACTGTGCACAGAATTTAACATGTATAAAGTTCTCCAGGCTTTGGTGCTCGAAGAACTTTCCGCTCAGGAAGGTTCTTGTAGGGTTTGCAGAGAGAGATTTGTTGTTCCAGGATTTCCACAACTGAGGTTCCACCATTAATCACCTCAATCACTGATGAAACTTGCCCCATCACGGTTTTTCAGATGGTAACCTTTTTCTTTCAGGCCACCACAGAGTTCCGTTCTGTTCCACTTATTCCAAGAGAAACACCAGTTAGACAGCACTTTCAGCCATCCACTGCTCTGGAACTTTGTTTCCAACCAGCTCTCCCTGGCTTGTTTCAGCCGTGACTGTTCAGTCTCTTTTCAGTGTCACACACACTAGCTGAGAGAGCTTGTTAACTCGTCTCTCTCTCTCCAACTGAGACTGCCAGAAAGCCCATGTGACTCTCTCACTTGCAAAACCTCCACCTTCTTCAGCAAACAACAGGAGTTTTTCTCTCTTAGTCAAGCTGTTTTCTTAGATAAACAAAACCTAAGAGTGACCTTTCTGTGAGCACTTAGCAGAAAGGTGCTTGTAGCCAGTTTGTCTTCTCTAAAACAATGGTCTTTCATTTTATGACGCCAGTTCAATTAGAACCTACTTGTGAAATGTGTGACATATTCTCCAGATATCCTGCAATGTTATTGAATATGAATTCTTCAGTCTTTCAAATAAGATGTCTTAAAATGTGTGTATGTATGTAACCCACTAATCTAACAAGTTCCATGTAGATTTTCAGTTATCACACATCACTTCATTTCAAATCCCTCCATAGGCTTTGTTCATTTGATCTATTCCAATTTTTTAATTTGATTTCAATCTTACCCTCTGCATTTTCCCTTTTTGAATTTTCTTGATGCAGATTGTCACTTTCTGACTGTGACTTTTTGCAAGGCTTAATCTTGTGCTCTATTCTCATTGATCCATTCTGACAGTTCTTCAGTTCATTCCTGTGGTAAATATTTTGAAATGAACAAAAAAATTTGTCTGAGCTTAACCAAGTTCCATAGAGAAGCAAATAAAATTAAAAGTAGCCATGGTGTTAGGGAAACAAGGAACAGGTATCAAACACTGAAATTGTCTACATTCTTGAATGAATTAAAAAAGAAATGCACTCAGAGCTCAGCCCAATGAAATAGCAATTTGTTATAATGGAGCTTTTGTATCAGCATAATATTAATAACTAAATATCAATGCAATTAATACATCAGGTTAAAATGAACAAACTGCAAGTCGATCATTGTATATCACTTACAAACTCACTTTCTAGACCGCAATGCCCTTTAAATTATTACCTTTCTCTGCAATTGTAACTGGACACACGGTGCTTAATCTATAAAAATAACAAGAACACAAGAGAGATTATAAATAAGCAATGTTCCCAAATCCTCCAAATTAACAGAAGTCAGTGTTAATAGTGATCAACTTTTGACCACAAAGTTTCAAATATTTATTTCATTTACAGATTATCAACACCATTCATGCACACATCCAACAACAAAATTTTGATACTTGAATTTTTCAGAGGTTAAATGACAAACACCCTATCAATATGCGATCATTTCTACTCCAAAAGTGCAGATGATAAAACATTAATTTGTCCAATTTTTCAACTTTTGTCCCAATTGTATACTTAGTTTTTTGTCTTTCAAATTTAAAGAGAATTCTATATTTATGTGACTTCAGGGAAAAATAAGATTTTCGTTAAAAACCACTGGAAAGTTGAATGATCCTTGAGCCTTTTAATAACTAGAGACATTCACTAAATTTCATAGAAATTTAGGGAACGCCTCTATTTTTTTTTAAAAGGCTAGGTAGTAGCGCACACTGCATTTATCAGAAGCAAAAGCTTGATTTGTCAGAGGGATTAGCCAAGAACTGTAAAATTGAGTAGGGCACGACTTCAAAAGATTAGGGAGCTAAGTCATTTTAATCCAGCTATCTCAGAATGCTGCTTTGACCCTCTACTACAAATTGAATCGGTGCGGACATGTATTTAACCAGTTTCCACCTACAAACAACCAAATCTATTTTTAGCATATTCACCACTGGCCATGTTAAAACAATAAGCTAAAACACATATTTGTGTTATACCCCAGGCTCAGTTGAACCTGGGAAATGACAAATACATTTTTGTCAGAATGCATATTTAACAGTTGTCATGCAATTACATTTCAAAAATTGATATTTTGGAAAATCATAAAGTTTCAGTATTATATTTCGTACAGGTTTTGCATCCTTGCAAATGTTATTAAAAGGTACCGTTTTCTATTATTTGTTAAGGCCCTTTTCATTGGTCTTGGTTAGAAATAAACACAGTTTAACATCAAATTATCAAACTCCTCAGTACAAACCCTTGTGCAATGGTACATAAAAAAGTATAAGCTAATCAAATACTTCTATAATAGTGTAGGATCACTGGGTCTATTTGTTTTCCTGTAGGCTAGTAGATCACAATTGTGAGTAATATCTTACGGCTTTCCCTTTTAAGAAGGAGCCAGGGGCCTTTGCCTCAGTGTTTTGAAACAGAAACACAACTGAAAAGTTTACAGCATTATTATGGGAAGTGTTTTCTTTATAAATTCAGTAAATATACGTTTATAATAAATTTAAAACGATGAAAGCAAATATTGGGATTTCCACGGGGATTAGGGAGATGAGAAGGATTCCCTTGATGGTGTTCAGAAGAATATCATTTGATGTTGGAAACATTCCCCATGGAAAAACCAAAGAACTTTAAAATGCAAGATGCCTAATTCTCTCCTCTTTCTGGATTTTTTTTTTTTTTTTTAAACGTTCCACCTCTTTCGTAAGAGGTAATACACTAATAAAACCAGGTCACAGAAATGTATTAAATCAAGCTATCTTAATCAAAATATTGACCAATAATGAAGAAAATTACTGAACAAATAGTCATCTGATTAATACATTGTTCACAATTTCTGCAACATGACATGCATTCCATCTGAACCTGGCAGAACAAAGTAAACAGATGTACACATTTCAAACTGGTCCAATTCCATATGCGGAGATCACAATATCATTTTTTTTAATATTCGCTACAAACACGTACTCTGCTCGGCTTTATGACAGCCACATGTGGAGAATCTGGTGGCGTAGGCTGCAATAGCTCAGGCCTGAATGAAGCATTTGCAATTTGCATGCATTCTTCCAATGTCTTCATAAAGGTATTGCAAGTAGATCTTAGAACTGTTGCCATGTCAATCTTCAGAATGCAAACAAAAAATAAGGTTACATCTTTGTAATAGAAGAGGGGGTTGCCAGCTGTGTCTACCAACCATAAAGCAATAATAATATTTATCCAAATTCTGAGAAACAAGTCCATATGAAAATCTCAGAAAAGCTATAGAGTTCTCTGCCTCCTTAAGCAATAAAAATTCCCTTGAAAAATCGAAGATTTAATCACAAACATTAGATGAAATAGCCAATTAGATGATATCTAAAATCGAAAGTTGAAGAGTCATCCATTTGAAATTATTCATAGAGTCAGAATCCCACAGCACAGAAGCTAGACATTCATCCCACCTCAACCATGCCAACCACTAATATTGTATTCATCTTCCACGACTAGGCCCACAGCATTCTATGCCTAGGCATTTCAAGTATCTGTCTGAACACTGAAATGAGGTCAATAACCAGCATTCTCTAATTAAGTGTATTCCAAGTACTTACTACTCTCTGGAGAAAGAGATCCTATGAGATCCCCTCCAAATCTGTTAACCCTTAATCTATTTGTTTTAATTTCAATTACAATTGAGGAGTGTTTGATGCTCCAATGTGGCAACCACATACTCCAAATTGATCTAACTAATGTTTAATGAAGCTGTAACACAACTTTCCTATTTTTATTCCCAACAACTCTTCTAATAAAAGCAAGCACGTCATACACCTTTTTTTTAAAACCACGTTATGCCACTTTCAGCAAGCAATAAAGTTGCACCCCAAAATCCTACTATGCATTAGATCATGAGCTGTTCTGGGCTGCACACCTTGGGAAAGATGTACCGAAATGATACCTAGGCTCAAGATTAAGAACTGTATAAATCAGGATTGCATTTTCTGAGACCGAGGAGGTTAAAGGTCAATTAAGGTGAAAATTACAAGGTCGATGAAGAAAAGATTTCCACTGAGGGAATAGACTAAGAATTAAAACCAGGAAGAGCCAGGAAAGATCTGTGACATCCTTTCACAAAAGATTATGGATAGCAGGTTAATTAATTTTACTTTTTTGCTTGGAATATTTTTTTGTTAACAAAATGCATGGAATGAAGCCAAAAGGTAAATGTATGAATTCTGGCCATCTAAACCCCAAGTTCACTAATAACATGCAAGAGAAAAAAAATTAAGAGAATGAATCCTTTTTATAACTGAAATGCATGCTCAAACAATAGTTAGCTTTCTTTGTCAATTGCGGTTCTATTCATCAAACTCTGCCTGTTGGCACAGGGTCTTTTTCCAAGTGGTTTTGGTGTAACTGTAGCCCACGACTCAGTGCCAGTCACTTTTAGACTCTGCCCTTCAGTGGCATAGCTGCTAGTTCATTTGTGGATCCAACCACAGATTACCCTTGTATATTTCATTTATTTCCGTGTCAGGAACACTTCATTCTCTGTCAACTCATTGGGCTGGGACCCAGTGCAAACAAGTCTCAACCTTCTTTCTGTGGGTCCACCACTGCAAGCAAATAGCTGAAGCACTGCAATGGCAACCGCCTCCCACTTGCCAAAACCTAGATCACAGTTCTCTGATCCAAATTAGACACCAATTCCAACGTGTCTCTCTCCTTCTCCCAAATATACACCAAATACCACCATCATTCTTGCTCCAGCCCTCTCTTGCCCTCAACTTTTTTGAGCTAAAAGCACACAAAGGCATTTCAATAGCTCCTGATGCCTTGGTGCTACATAGTTCATCACCAAGTTCTTGTATGTGTGCAACAACAAAATACCAACTTTGAGGCCAAAAGGTTTCACTCGTTGATAAAATGATAAAGATTTTGACACAATTATGAAGTTAATTTCCAAGATTGTCATTGAGACTTTGGGCTGTAAAGACATTCTACTACTTCTCCATGTGCAGCTGACAAATCAGTGCATCAAACAGTGTGGTGCATCAAATGAAACAATCAATTGCCTTCCTGAGAAACAGATTTAAAAGATACGACACCATTATTCAATGAAAAATGTTATCTTCTGCAAACTAGACAAACCTCCTGAACATCTTACCAAAAAAAAAAAATTCTTTGGCATTTGTATAAACTGGCTGTCACATTTCTGCAATATACAATAAGTATTATACTTGAACAGTATTTCCCCAATTGTGAATCATTTTGGCACATTGCATGAATGATTTTTTTTTTTAAAAAGTAATTCATCCATCAAATCAGATAAAAAATTAATGGGAGAATGTGAGAAAAAAGTTAACATTAACTGGATGATCTCTATATTTAAAAAAAAGGACCTTCTGTCGATTTGGTATGTCACTGAAAACTCTCAAAATCTTCTATTTGTTTCTACAGATTTAAAGAACATCCTAGTCTAAACATTGTAAGTGATTAATAGGCACTAAAGTACTTTTCTTTGGTGATCTTTGGAAACCGACTGCTTTCATTGAAGATCCAGAATACTCTTCAACATGATGCAACATTTAATATTAACAGATTAACCAGCAATGAACAACACATACTATTGAGAGACAATGACAATGTACAGTACCTCTAAATTAGTCGACATGGACTGATCAGATTGCATATTCTCTTTTAGGTTATTTACTTGGTGGAGAAGAAGATCACAATACAATCTCAGTTCAGATACCTTCTTTTTCAGACATTCAGTGTTTTCGATAATTTCTTTAAAAGAACAAAGAGAAAATCAGTTTCCACACCACATAATCTGAGTGAGTTTGTTTGAAGTTAATTGGACAATAGAGGATACTGCAAAAACACCACTTGGGTTCAAAATTCTTCCCTGCAAAAAAAAAGAACAGTCGACCAGGAGCTACCTTAGTGTGAAGGCATACTATTCAGCCACCGAAACTTTCAACGCTCAGACAGCATTGACACACAAGCTTCATCAGTGAACAATTAGGAGGAAGTTCTTTTCATTTGGGACTAGATATAGAGATGGAAAAGTACCTTTAAATCAAAGTAAACCAGATCTATCTTGCACTGCATAGTGATCAGTAAAAATTGATAGATTAAACTAAACAATTATCTTTTACTGAATAAGCAGGGCACTTTTAATTATTGACCATCCTAGTTAACTAAAACATTAACTTGCTTTCTTGTTCCAAAGAAGGTGTTCGATCTGCTGGCGTTTCCAGCATTACCTGTTTTTATTTTGTATTTGTAGTATTTTGATTTGTAATGAATACTTCCACCTTTACAATACCATTCATAGTTTCACTCAGGAATGGTTATTGTTGTAAATGGATGCATGGAATATTTTTCAACACAGTAAATTTGAATGTTATTGGTAAAGTAAAATATCTAATCGCCAGATTAAAACTAGCACTTTTTTCCCCAATTTGTACATCAATCCAGAAATAGCATTCATGAGTATCAACTTGCATCAAGTCAAATCATTATAAAATGTATTTTATCCAGACTGCAATTTAATTCACAAGTCTTGTTCAGCAAGGGTAAAGATTTCTTGGTGCTGATCAGTCTCAGAATAGTTGTAGAGTTCTGATAAACATGTCCAATGCATACTATTAATCTTGTATGTGTAAACATTGAAACAAAAGATCTTTGTTTGCATTTTAAACAAAACCAAGTTTTTTTTGTGAAGTGATTCAAGTCCAGTGAGATAAACAGCAAGCCGGAACTAAAAGGGCACAGCAGATAATAGTTTGGTATTTACAAGGATGGCTAATAGATTCCAAATTATAACAGCAATTTTGAAAAAATACTCAAGTCATACATTACAAGTTTGAGGGCAAGGGGTTGGGAATAGAAAAATAAATAGGAGCTAAAAATATGAACAAATATTTCATCGTGTATTTAGCTATCCAGCTCAAACACCAACTATCCACTTTCTCTTTGTTGCCCAAGGACAATGAAGATTTAGCTGCCGTACTAGAAAATTACAGAATGAATTGGAAAGTATTCTCTTCAACTTCCTTCTATCAGCATACAAGAGTCAAATATCTCAATTATCATGTCAGCTTGCACCATTTATTTTTAAAAAATTTAAAAGCAAACTCTTGTCAGGCCCCTGTATCCACCTACTTGTAAAGATTTTCACCTCCTGCTTCGACTATGAAGTGCTGGATAATCTCTGCTCAGCAGCTGTCATAGTTAGTACTGAAGAAGCAGGTATGACTTGCAGTACCATGGCTCTTCACTTCAGAGATTACTTCAAATTGATCTGGTAAAAATTGTTCTTTAAAATTGCACTACTGTCTTAAAAATGAAAAAAACATACCTTTCTCTTTCCTGGTCCTGCTATCTGTCAGGCAAGCCTTGGAGGATCCCAGTGCAACAAGCCATTTCTGTCTCTCACTAACACTCAGAGCCTTCAGATAAAAGTGTTGTTCTCCTGGTATTATTAGTTCTACTCTTGTACTGTCACCAGCATGCACTGAAAGTGAAAGAGAATAGTTCCATCGTTTTTTTTTTGACAATGTATTAACTTGCAGAATATTATATTCCATAAGCACACTAAGAAAACTCCAAGCCATGTTACGAGTTACATTTCATATACTTCTCAAAGTAAATGCAACCATCTTTTCAAGCTCTGTATTTCTGAAATAAGACAAAAACTGGAATATTCAGCATCTAGGGGTGTGGGGGCAGAAAGAGCGCTCATTGTACTATCTTTCAAATGGTGACTTTCTCACACTCTTTCTTGCTCTTCTGCCAAGCCCACACTCACTTTAACCATCTGGCCTCGAAATATTTTTTTTTTGCAAGTGAAGCTTTACGCAGCTCAGGGACTTCAGCAATCAAATCCCAACTGGTGGCAGGATGAGAACCAGTTCGGCCCAAAGGTGCGAAGAAAACACATTTGGGAGCTGGCACTGTCAAAACTAGAAAAGATTTCTGAATGTCCCTAACATTCAAAAACATGCTCAAACCATTTAAAAATTGATTAATTTTTTTTTTTAAAATAATAGCTAAAATATTCAGCATTTAAATAAATCTTTAAGCCTCTTTTGGACAAAATATCAAATTGACCAACTGTAAAAACATTTTCTTTCTAGAAACTTATTCCCTCCACCACTGGCGTGTACCAATTACAAAATATATTGTGGTTACTCTCCTTAACTATTCCAATATCACCTTTCCGACCTGCAACCCCTATCCTAAAAATGACCAGAGCAGCATCCACATAAACACCAGCACCTATAAATTTTCGCTTCATCATGACTGGACTTGCACCCTGGAACGCTCCATCTCATATACAGTAATTGTGTAATTATTATTACTTTAAAAAAAAAACAGGATTGAGTAGCTCAAGAAAATACCTCACTGCCAACTTCACAAGGACAATAATGATGGATAATAACTACAAATTTTACCAGCCTCCAAATATCAATACCAGATGTAACCTGCTTGGTACTGAGATTCTGGAGTGTTGCTGGAATTGCATTCAGACACAAAGAGCAGCTTGAGATGGAACATTTTGCATAATCTCTTGTAAGGATGGAAATATACATGCATTCTAAATATTATAAACAATCCAGCAGATATTTTAAGGAAAATATGCTTTAAAAAATTCAGACCAATACTTTGAAGCTTAATGACTGCAGATTTATTCAATGAGTTACTAAAATTACTTAGCAGTCACAGCCTAAAGCTATTGAAATAGCACACATGTGATCCAGCTTTTCCTTTTACCTGGATGTAGGTGAAGCAAATTGAAATATCTGTCTTAATGCAAGAACAGCTTTATCTGCACTTTCAGGAAGAAAACCAAGATATTTAAGAAAGCATTTTATATCTGCCAAATTTGCCAATTATTCCAAACAAACATCTTGGAAAATGCAAGTTAAATTCAAATATATTAACCTGACACCTCACCTTGTATTTCACACACTGCCATCTTAATGCTGCCTTTGCAGCCTTTCCAGGTGTCCTCCTGAGAATCATAATAGGACAAGATTCCACCAGCCAGAACAAACCAGCGCGGCTGCCATCCTGTTCACAACAAAATATTAAATAACACAGATGCATGACTACAAAGATACATTAAGGTTGTTCAATCAATATTTTTGGATGAAACCACACTGATCAATAGATCCCGGAGGATCTTAAAGGAAATTCCATCTTTTCAATTGGACAAGTGCTTGTATTTTCCATCCCATGCTGTAAAATTATTTTTTTTAACATCATACAGTAAAATGCCCGTTATCAGGAATTCAAGGAACTGGCAGTCTCAAACAACCAGCAAAAAAAAATTGTGGTTAAAAAAAAATTGACACCATCTAGTGGTCAATTTTCCAATCACACACCACGAAATCTCAAGCAACCAGCAAATTCACTTATCCAGCATTTACCCATCCCCCATAGGTGCCAGATACCAGGGGTTTTACTGAAGCATTTTTTAAAATCAGAAGATATTATTAGCAGACAAGTTCTTTGTAATATCTTAAAATGGTTTCAGATTTTATCCATCAAAAACAACTCAATTTCAGCATTGACATTATTCTAGTCTCGCTATTACATAGAAAGTGGATTTTAGCAATATGTGTTATTAAGTAAGATTATATTTGGGTTTGAATTAAGTAGAAAACCTTGACTGGCAGGTAAATGGTATCATTATCCCAGACTCTTCAACGGAAGCCAAAGAATTAATACTGTTATATGTGCATTAGCAATTGGCTTAATAAATAGACTATGTCCATGCAACTGCATCGGGAAACTCAAATCTTTGAAAGTTCACTTTCAAGCCACTGGCTGTTCCTAGCATTGCGTGAGGACTGAACAGTGAAACAATTCCCAATTCCAACTGAAGATGGGTCAAAATTGCTAACTTCTAAAACAGCATTAAAACATTCCTCTACTGGGTCTTTTGACACATTGAACAACACAAACTGTTTTGTTCTGCAAAATCAGCCTGTCAAACCACGTTCAATTTCTGCTCAAAGTTCAGAAGAAAGTAAATAAGCAGAGAAATATACTATAGGAATTCCAGGGTCTCCGTAGAAAATAATGGAGGGTGTCCAAGGCCTTCTAGAAGTATCCAAAATCTTGAAGGGCATAGTAAAGATGAATGTTCATAGTCTTCTTCCCAGGGGAGAGGAGTCAAAAACAAGAGGGCAAGATTTAAACTGAAAAGGGAAAGATTTAAAGGGAACCCAAGGAGAAACTTGGAAATAAAGAGCTGCCAGAGGAAGTGGTAGAGATGGATACAATTTCAGCAAAGACTGACAAGTATGTGGATAGCAAAGATTTAGAAAGGTGCAGTCTAAATGCAGTGAAATAGGACCAGTTCTGATGGGCACCTTGGTTGCCAGAGCAGCAAGGCCTGCTTCCATGTTGCATGGCTCAATGATTCTCTTACTCTACAGTAAGAGTAAAACATAAAAAAATCTGCAGAAACCATGACTGAAGTAAAAACACAATGCTGGAGAAACTCAGCAGGTCAAACTGTGTACTGTATTTAGCAAAGAGAGATACATCACCAACATTTCAGACTTAAGCCCTTCATCAACGTATGAGCAAAATGTAAGCAGGCACCCAAACCCAAAGGCGAACTTCTTCAGGGTAGACATCCCTTGAGAAGAGAGACATTAATGAAGGTTTCCACCGAATATTTTTTGTTAGCTGCCATCCTAACTTTTAACAGGATCAAACTTTAACTTATTACTGTTAACCCCCTTCTAATTCTAAATGCACATGTATGTAATACATGTATAAGTTCAGAAAAGTTCTTTGAGTCACAGTCTAAACTCACTTCTCACTCCTCCAAGTTCACTGGTGTCAGCCAATTCTTATACCGTGCACAGAATTTAACATTGATGAATCTTCACCAGGCTTTGGTGCTTGAAAGGTAAATGGTTCTTGTGATCGATCTTGTTGTTCTAAGTTGTTTGATTCTGAACAAAAATATCACCTAATTTTTTTTTTTGTCTTTGCTATGAAGAAATAGTTCTTTATATCTTAACCTCTACCAAGATGAAAAGTAATGAACCAAACGAGTTACTGATTCGACTTCTTCACTTTATATTTGAGTAGCATTCGTATTCATGCTTTTGACTTCAGGATCTTCAATGGAAATTGCTCTCAATCCCTCAGGATTGAGGCCATTCTTTCTGAGATAGCTTCAGAAATTGAGGTTTGGAAATCCACATTTCCCTTTTCAAAAAAGCTTGAATCTTTAAAGCTCGAGAAGCCCGACCAGTTGGATTGTTAACTGCATTAACATATTGCCATTGCACCTCATTTAAAACCTTATCAATTGCTGTAATTCTGTTAGCTACAAAAGTCCTAAATCTTGTAGATTATTGTTAATGCATTTAAGTACGAAGTACTATTGGTCCAAAAAGTTGAGTCTATTAGTTCCATCTGCAGTTCCCTTTTCAACATTGTGTCCATTTGACTAGCCATAGTAGCTGCTACCAATTTCATTCAAGGAATAGTGGTTGGCCTTAATGGTGCCACCCTTCCTTTGGCCATTACAAATCCATAATGAAACTCATCCTGGTATTACATAATAGTAGACAACTGACAGTTCTATAAACCATCTTCACATGATTCAGCAAAATGATGCAGCTGTGCTGATATCACTTTTCTGAAATTTGAGGGTTTGAAACATCGGTCAACTTTTAAGTCTTCCAACTCAACCATTTTTGTGCATTAGTCAGGTATAACATCATCCCAACCAATTCATTTTCTACATAAATCTTGCAAGGTTTTCTTAGCAATTAGGATAATTAGTGCCAGGATTCCTAAGGGACCATATAATCCAAATAACTATGGAAAGGATCCTCCTTCTGGTAGCAGGTCTGACTTTCAAGGTAATCTTGAACTTGAAGACATCAGATTGACTACGCCAACATACTCTCTGGAGGAAGGTCATCACGTTCTAAATCCGAATCTTTTATTTTTGCTACCTTTTGTACATCTGGTATTTTAGCCAATACAGAAAAATTGTTACTCACCCATTTGGAACACAATACTTTTCAATATATAGTAATTGCCTTCCCTTCTGAAGTAGCAGAAACCATACAGTCATCTACATAAAAGTTATCCACAATAGTGTTTATAGCTTGAAAGCTAATTTGATTCTTATGGTCTTCAACACATTTCCTAAGGGCATAAATTGCGCAGCTTGGTGATGAAGTTCCTCTAAATAAATGCACTGTCATTCTATATTCCAATGCACTCTTATTGTAATCTCCATTAGGCAACAAAAAAAAAAACCATAATAAATCACAGTCTGCTCTTGGTACTTTCACTTGATGAAATATTGTTTCAATGTCTGCAGCAACGACAACAGATTCTTTGCTCCTCATGGCTCTTTGTTGGCTCTTCTTACTTCCTTTGTTGCACCTCCCATTCATCTAAAGCCTGTTTATCCTTAAGTGCCTTTTCCTTTGCAGAAAGAACAGCCATATTAATGCCTTGATGCAGTACTCAAAACCTTGGAACTTGCATTCAAACTTTGATTCTTTTAGTTGCTGCATTTGACACACTATCTTCTGGCTGCATTTCCTCCTGTAAGTAATATGACATTGTGATGTTTACCTTTTCCTAAGGATCAGATACATCTATCAATAGTTCCATTTCTTTGTCATGCTCTTGTGACACTTCATGAACCATTTTCCATCTGATGCCATTTGCTCTTGACTGATCACAGGTTTCTTCTCAGTTGCTAATATCTTCTCTGCTTCTATTGCATCCAACAATCTTTCCATCAGAACTCCTTTGGTTCCATCCATGCTCAAACCGTGCTGTCGCAATTCATCCATGAGCTCCCGAAGCCTCATCTCCATGAAGTAACAGAAGCTGGCAAATCACAGCAGCTTGTCTTCAGTTGATAACCAAGGCCTGGTTCCTCAACCCGGTTCAGACACTAAACCTTTCCTTTGTAGATATCCTGGCACAAAGCAATGATGCGGCTCCTTTAAGAATCTTCATAACCTGATAACCTTCAAATTCTCTGCTATAGCCAGACAGTTGAGAGCAAACTCCTTATCTTCAAGGTCATTTACAAAGCTGTAAGCTGGTTTAGGCTCAATTACAAACTCTGAACATTTCAAAGCTTTCAATGGAATTTTTACATTCAAATACCAATTTAATAACAAATTTCAATCCACAGTCAGAATCTTGATGACAATATGTAGAGACTTATTCTCTTCTGAATGTCGGTATGTTTCATTTAGATTACTGACGCTCACCATGTTCTCTGTTCCATAACGAAATCCAACAATAAGACCAGTTTAATGCTGTTTATTGATGTAAATACAATTTTGAACTGTGTTGCATTTTATCTTTAATAGAATACGGTTTCTTCAGTTGTAGAAACATTGTTAATTACAACTATAATAACATTATTACAATTCTTTGAATTACTTGATAACTTGAAATTGTTAAGATAGTTTGAGATATTTGAGGTTGAGGTCAACAAATATAATCAAAACATGTTCTTACCAACCATCAAACAAGCTTTCTTGCCTGATACACAGCGACAAATTGACTGACCCCTCACATTCTCAAAAAACCCAGACACTCTATGACCTTCACAAAATTGGTAAAAATTCTAAACAAGCAGTACCGTAAATATACTAATACAGAAACTATATAATGTTAGCCTCAACAGGAATTTTTTGATGATATAATGAGCTTGGTAGATAGAGGGGAGCAGATGGGTGTTACCTGGATTTCCAGAAGATGTTCGATAAGCAGCCACATAAAAAGAATGTATAGAGTAGGTGGTGATGTATTAGCATGGATAGAAGATTGGTTAAACAATAGAAAGCAGAGTTGGAATACAGGCATGTTTTTCTGGTTAGCAATCAGTGGTGAGTGGGCTGTATTAGGGGTCAATGCGAGGCCCATAACTGTTCATAATATACATTAACAATCTGGAAGTGGGGACAGAGTGCAGTGTATCCAACTTTGCTGAAGATACCAAACTGAGTGGAAAAGCAAATTGTACAGAGAACATGGAGAGTTTAGAGATATAGATAGGTTAAGTGAGTGGGCAAGTGTCTGGCAGATGGGATACAATGTTGGTAAATGTGAGGTTATCCACTTTGGAAGACAAAAAGGAAAATCAGAGTATTATTTAAATATGTGATTGCAACATGTTGCCATGCATTAGGACTTGGGAGTCCTTGTGCATGAATCACAAAAGGTTGGCTTGCAGGTGCAGCAGTCTATCAAGACAAATGGAATTTTGGCCTTCATTGCTAGAGGGATTAAATTTAGGAGCAGGGAGGTTATACTGCAACTATACAAGGTACTGGTGAGGCCACATCCAGAGTGCTGCATGCAGTTCCAGTCTCCTTATTTGAGGATATACTGGCTTTGGAGGCAGTGCAGAGGACATTCATCAGGTTGATCCTAGATATGAGGGGGTTAGGCTATGAGGAGAGATTGAGTCATCTCGGATGGTACTGGCTGGAATTTAGAAGAATTATGAAAGGCAAAGATAAGAGTAGCTAAATGGTTTCCATTGGTGAGGAGAATAGAAGTAGAGGGGACATAGCCTCAAGATTCAGGGTAGTAGACTTAGGATGGAGATCAGGAGAAACTGCTTTTCATAGAGGGTGTTGAATCTGTGGAATTTGCTGCCCATTGAAGTGGAGGCAACCTAAGTAAATATACTTAAGACAAGGTTGGATTTTTTTAAATACACAGTGCAGGAATTAACGATATAGGGAAAAGGTAGGTAGAGATGAGTCTATCAGATCAGCCATGATCTCATTCAATGGGTGAGCTGGTTTGAGTGACTGGCCTACTCTTGCTCCTGTTTATGTTCTTGTGAAATCAATGACTTGGCCTCAAAATAGCTGACTGCAACAAATTCCATCTGGGTAATGAAATTCTTCCTCGTTTGTCACCGTTTTGACCTACATTTGAATGTAGCTGCTGGAAGTGAAGCTTGGAACCCAGTTTTGTCCTATAGTTTTACCTAAATAGCATCAGAGTGGAATTCAAACAGTTTAAAGTGACAGTCGCAATAAAAGGGTCTCTCATCTTAATACATGTATAATGTGAAATATGGTTTGAAGTTTTATTCGTGCATTTCACATTGTTGCAGGTGAATGTTTGTTTTTTTTAAAAAAAAGCATTTATGTTCAAAACTTGTGTAAGGGATAATGGAATGTGAGGAGTCAAGCAAGTGCTAATTAAGAATGAATTATGATGGGGTGAAGGGATAATGGAATATGAGGAGTCAAGCAAGTGTTAATTAAGAATGAATTATGATGGGTTAAATAAGGGTGAAGTAAGAATGGAATGTGAGGAAGGGTTAAGCAAGTATAATAGAATAGGGGTCTTCAAAAACAGGATAGCAAGTAGATAGATTTAGCAAGTCCTGGGGGTTGATGAATGAATAAGAACAAAGACATGACACTTCCTGGTAAACAAGTTTGCAGAAAGGCACATAAACTGATAAGAAGTTAGAAGACACGTAGGCAGAATTACTTAATGCTAAACCAATCCAGGAGGCAGAAGAATGTTAAGGGGGGAGGGACCTCTGACCTGAAATGGAATGTATAAAAAGTTGGGTAAGCCCCAGTATCTGTGTGTATTCCCAGGGTAAAGGGAAGCACCCAACTTTGCATTGTTGTAAAATAAATATTCTTTGTTCTCAATTTTTGTCTCGAGTGAAATCTGCGAAGGCACCTCTGCTTCTCACACTTGCTTCATCCGATTAAGGACTTTGAAGGAAAACACCAACTTGCTCGCACTTTCTATTTAAATCGCGCAATAAAACTTTAATAATGGGGGGAATTTTTTTTCCCAATAATTGATCTGATCTGTTGGTCCTGAAACGTAAAGGGGGGGGGGGGGGGGGGCGGGAAGAGAGAGAATAGATTTGCTTAGCGCACTTGGAATTGAGGAAAATGAATGGCAACGTTTTCAGAAAACAAGGTGGCATTTCAAAATTCTCAATTAAGCTCATCTCCAACAATTTACAACCAAATTGGGGGGGGGGGGGGGGGGGGGGGGGAGAAAACGACGACAGCTTAAGTTTTCGACAACAGATGCTTCACCAGAGGTTTATGGCCGTTAACAGCCCATCTGCATGTACTGCGTTGCAAGTCCAAGTGCACAATAGACGAGCTCTTACGAAACTCGAATTGAAAATACACAAACAGAACTTTAATTAATTGCTTTAAAAGGTTCTGGCACCGAACTGCTTTGTGCATTGTACATGATATTAGGAAGCAAACCACTCGGAGGGAAAACTGATCTTTTGGTTACAAGAATGTAACACATAAAATGCCATGACAGCAGCACGGGCCTCCAACCATTCACCCGCTCCCCCCTCAAAGACCAGATCACGACGCACGCTTGAAATGAGACAACAAGTTACCACTGAGATAATTGGTCCACTTGTAAAGCATTCCTTCCATGATAGCTGCATAGGAAGCCTGCTATTCTCTCGCAGCCCAGGTCACGCAGCAACGACTGCCACGCCAGGTCGAACCAGAAGCAAGAACGTGACGCTGGCTGATTGACAAGAGCGCGCAGCCATTCATCGAATGCAATGACGCCCATCTCGGACGCGTCACATTCCACGCACAGCCAATGACGAGTTCGCGGACGGGACAAACAAGGCGGTCCCTCGGCCAGTCACCGCTGCAAGAAATCAATGGGGGTTCGCCACTTCGGGAAGGTTTGTGACGTCTTGACGTAGGGAGGGCGAAAGAATTTGGTGACGTTCCGCAACAGTCTCGGAGGGGGCGGGGTATGACGTCAGCAAGAGATCGCGACTGAAAAGTTACAAAGGGAAGAAAGTTGCGAGTGCCACGTCTGCGCGTTGGACGCGAGGTGCTCGGGAAAGTGGCCAGGTATAGAAGGAAAGCAGTATCCTTGGAAAAGATCGCCATGTGTGTTATGTTGATTAATTGTATGAATGTTTTCCAAGCATTCATTTTCACGGTTTTGCTGGATTATGCCAGCAATGCTCTGATACCAGAGGCTGAAGTGAAAATCGACGTGTTGCAAAAGCCTTTTCTCTGTCACCGAAAGACCAAGCAAGGTGACCAATTACTGATACATTTCGCCGGCTACTTTGAGAATGGGACCATGTTTCATTCCAGGTAAGTCACTGAGGATCAAGAAGTTCTAACTTAATATTTCGGAAATGTCCCTGATGTGAGTGCAATAATCCATGAGTAAAATCAATTCAAACCTGATGAAAAAAAAAAACGACAGAGCGATAGAAATAGGCGTGAGTGCCCAGTGTATAACGTTATGGGCAACTAGCGATCACAAATTCTGTCAAATTCTTGAGGAAATAAGATTTCCAGATGAAATTAACTAGTGATTAAAACAAGCTTATAAGATAAAGATTGTGACTGTAACTTGAGTTGTATGTTATTTCATCCGCTTCATAACTTCTAGGTGAAAAGGACATTTATGAATCTGTCATTGGTGTTTTGGCTGATATCCATTGTGAGGTGATCAACTGGAACTGAGAAGCTATCTCATCAAGAAGGAAGAGGAAGATAGGAGCAGAAGAGATCCTCTGGTGTGAGCTGGCTTGCTAATGCAGGGGCAGATCCATGCTGATTGGGGTCCAAAATAAATTCCTTTCCAGCAGTGAGCACATCTCCACCAGTCTCACGAGAATGGTCGGAGCAACAATCTCCTTGGGAGGACAAACAATCCCGATAACTGTTAGAATGGCAGAAAGGGGCATGAACAATAGGAGTCAATTTTCCTCGGACCTCTGCTTCAAGAAGGTTTTGATGGACCTGCAAATCTGAGACAAAGGACATCTACTGCCTCCAGGATGTCATGGTAATAGTCATTTTGATGTGAGCTACAAGACCCCAGCATATTGGCAGAGGATGCTCCGGGAGAATGGGAATGTGGCTCCACTCTCACTCTTAAAGCCACTGCCAGTCTTCACCCTATAAACGCAGAAAGAATGAGTATTAATGATGCACATGTTCAACTCATGTGTGCCACTCATGGACGTGCTCCATTTCCTGGGCTATTACATCGAGGGAGCAGGGACCTGCATGGACATCAAAGACGCACCTGGACTAGCAAATGCCATATGAAGCTGAGAGAGGACAGCAAAATGGCCAATATCTCCCCCCCCCCCCCCACCTCAACTCCACGGTGGTTTATTGGTCTATCTTGGACAGCCCAGGCTGTACTGGAACTGCAACAAAGCTGGGCATGTGGAGGCCCAATGCAGCATCAGCATCTGTAAGAACTGCAAACAGGAAGGCCGCCAGACCAAGAACTGCAGAGAGCAAATACTGTAACCTGCATATGGAAGCTGGCCACCTCCACAGAGCCTGCGCAAAATGTGTCACCACAGGCAATAAGAGGTGAAATAGCCAAACTCACTGTTACGAACAAGATCAGTAACAATGGTAATAACCAAGACAATGTTTTTTTTAAAACAATATTTTTTTATTAATAACATAACACTTCTGACTTAACTCTAAACTTAACCCCACTATGCACAAATGTAAATAAGTGTCTGTGTTAAAACCCAAGCCATTACAGTTTAAAATTCATTCTGAAGAGATCAATTTAAAGTTCAGTTTCAGAAAGCCTTTGTGTTGAAACTCAATCTTTACTGTTGTTCAAAAGCAATGATGGAATAAATGTGAGGCATCAAATTTATTTAAATTGTTACTCAAATGCAACATTGAAGTATTTTAAAACATCAAGTCAGCAGACCTCTTTAAAACTCACAAATTTATTTTGTAAAGTTATTTTCAAGCAATGTTTCTTCATATGAATGATTTTCTCTCTCTTGCATGGAGATTTTAGAATCTCTGTTCTGCATGATAAATCAAAGAAACAGCAAAGTTGCTATTTTCTTCCACAATGATTTCACAAACTCAGACAAGGGTTAAATGAAGGGTTAAGAAAAGGACACTGTTGAACTGCTCTCCTTATCTTAAAGAGACAGTCAGAAGTGGTCTTCCTCATTCAAAAGTCACTTATTCTGTGTTCTCTTTTGACCAGGAGTAACATATAACAGTACCTTTTCTGGTTACTGTATCTTGAATCCTGTCTTCCACAGGATGGTCAACTTCCTTCTGTTTTGAAAAATCTTGATCCAGTAATACCTTTCTCTGAAAATTTTCATCATGTGATGCATGACATAATTTCTTTTTCATTTCTCCAAAAGCATTAAATCATACCAGATGGCCTTTTGAAGTCCTTCCAAAGTTAATTCACATCTATATGCTAAAAGCATCTTCATCCACTTAGAGTCTCTTCAAAAGTATGAATTATGAGCCTATGGACTCTGGCCTGGCTGCAGACAATAGAATTAAAAAGTAGGGTTTTTCAAGGAGGTTACCAGGAAAGTTGATGAAGAAAAGGCTGTAGGTGTTGTCTACATGGACTTTAGTAAGCCCTTTGACAAGGTCCCATGTGGGAGATTAGTCAGGAAGTTTCAGATGCTCAATATTCATGGTGAAGTAGTAAACTGGATTCAACATTAGCTATACAGGAGAAGCCAGAGAGTAGTGGTGGATAATTACTTCTCAGACTGGAAGTCTGTGACTTGTGTGCCCCAGGGATTGGTGCTGCAACCATTGTTGTTTGTGTCCATATCAATGATCTGGATGATAATGTGGTAAATTTGATCAGCAAGTTTGCCAATAACAAAAAATTTGAAGTGTTATGGACAGCAAGGAAGGTTATGAAAACTTGCGGAGGGATCTGGACCAGCTGGAAAAATGGCAGATGGAACTGAATGCAGACAAGTATGAGGTGTTCCATTTTGGAAGGCCAGTTTGGAAAAGGACATGCACAGTAAATGGTAGGGCACTGAGGTGTGTGGTAGAACAGAGGGATCTGGGAATAGTTCCCTGAAAGTGCCGTCACAGGTTATATGGTTATAAAGAGGGCTTTTGGCATATTGGCCTTCATAAATCAAAGTATTGAGTAGAAGAGTTGGGATGTTACAGTAAAATTGTATGACATTGGTGAGGCCAAATTTGGAGTATTATGTGATCTTTTGGTCACCTAACCACAGGAAAGATATCAATAAGATATAAAGAGTGAAGAGTAACAGAATGGTACAAACAAGGTGGTTTGCAGCTACCAAACTTTAAAAATTATTATAGAGCAGCACAATTAAGATATCTATCAGATTTTTATCCGACAAGGGAAAAACCAGTTTGGACCAAGATAGAGCTAGATAAAATAGAGGAGAAGGTACCAAAACATATAAAGTATATATGGGATGAAAAACTGGTGCAATATAGAAGTTCACCAGTACTGCACCATCTGCTCAACATTTGGAAGAAGATTCACGTAGAAAGGTGAAAAAACAAATTACCAACTACCAAAATTATTATTGACACAAAATCAACTAATCCCTTTCATAATAGATAACCTTTTCTTTCGAGAATGAGAGAGAAAAAGGGATCAAAAGAATAGAAAGTTGTTTTTTGGAAAATAATTTATTATCATTTGAACAAATGAAGTACAAATATGGAATAACTCGTGGTACAATGTTTGCATACCACAAACTGAAAACCTACTTAAAGGACAAATTGGGAAGCAGACTGAGATTACCAGAAGGAAGCAGCTTTGAATATGTGATTACAGATGCAATGATAATTAAAAGATTTATAACAAACATGTACATCAAGCTGCAAGAGAAAGAAAATGATGAGATAAGCTATAAACACAAACAAAAGTGGGAAAAAGATATAAACATAAAGATAAAAAATGAAATATGGGAAAAGTTATGCTCCAGAACTATGAGAAATATAATAAATACGAGGTTAAGCATGATACAATATAATTGGTTACACAGGCTATATATCACGCCCCAAAAGTTAAATAAATGGGATCCAATGTTATCAGATAGATGTTTTCGCTGTAAGAAGGAAACGGGAACAACAGTACATGCAATTTGGGCATGTGAGAAAGTGAAAAAGTTTTGGGAAGATCTAAATCAGCTATTAAATAAAATCACAAAAAGCAACATACCAAAAAATCCAGAGATCTTCTAAGTAATATAAGAAGTAAAGAATTAGGTCTCAAACTGGATAAAGCGCAAAAAAAATTTATTATGATAGCCTTAGATGTAGCAAAAAAATGTATAATGTCAACTTGGAAATCAGAAGAGAGCCTGAGAGTGCAGCAATGGTACATAGAAATGAATAAATGTATTCCATTGGAAAAAATAACATACAATTTAAAAAATAAAGTCACATTATTTGAACCAATTTGGGAAACATACATGGAACACCACAGAGTGGGCCTACCGTGGACCTCCACCCCCTAAAATGATAGAATGAGAAGAAGACGAAATGACCTGATCCAGTGTGTAAAAGTAGATGACACAATTTTCTTGTTTATTTTCATTGTGTGATGACATTTTTTAATGGGTTTATTGTATTGTCTCTGTTGAACGTTTAAT
Source organism: Narcine bancroftii (assembly GCF_036971445.1). NCBI lineage: Eukaryota > Metazoa > Chordata > Chondrichthyes > Torpediniformes > Narcinidae > Narcine > Narcine bancroftii. The sequence goes on from NC_091469.1 coordinate 419,004,869, forward strand.
GGGTTTGGAGGGGGGTGTGAAGGAGGGAGGGAAGGGAGGGGGGAAAAGGGGAGAAAATGACACTGTGTATATTCAAGAGGGAAATGTTTGTGTGTATTTTGATTAATATGATTCATAGTGTGAAAAACTTTTTAAAAATTTAAAAAAGAGTGAAGAGAAGATGTACTAGGATGTTGTCTGGACTTCAGGAACTGAGTTACAGAGATAGGTGAAGCAGGTTAGGACTTTATTCCCTGGACTGTAGAAGAATGAGAGGATATTTGATGGAGGTGTTTAAAATTATGAGGGGGATATACAAAGTTAATGTAGATTGGCTTTTTCCACTCAGGGTAGGTGAGATAAAAACCAGGTTAAGGGTGAAAGGGGAAAAAGTTTAGGGGGAAACATGAGGGGGAACATCTTTGCACGGAGAGTGGAGGGAGTGTGGAATGAGCTGCCAGCTGAAATGGTGATTGCAGGCTCAATTTTAACATTTAAGAAGAATTTGGATGGGTACATGGATGGGAGAGATATGGAAGGCTATGGATTTAGGTGCAGATCAATGGGACTAGGCAGAAAAATAGTTCAGCACAGACTAGAAGGGCCTGCCACATTGACCACCGCCAGTGGGCTGATATCACCTCAAACCATGCATCTTGGCGCCTCACAGTTCGGCGGGCAGCAACCTCCTTTGAAGAAGACCGCAGAGCCCACCTCACTGACAAAAGACAAAGGAGGAAAAACCCAACCCCAACCAACCAATTTTCCCTTGCAACCGCTGCAACGGTGTCTGCCTTTCCCACATCGGACTCGTCAGCCACAAACGAGCCTGCAGCTGACGTGGACATTACCCCTCCATAAATCTTCGTCCGCGAAGCCAAGCCAAAGAAAAGAATGTTCTATGGTTCTATTTAAATCACCCTTTGCTCAAGTGCAGTTCAATCTTATTTCCAAAGATCAGAAGTCCAGTAAACTGATCATGATTCCAAGACACTGCTGTATATCTTTCCATTCCACAAATTATTATTTTGTTTAAAACTAATAAGACAACTACAATCTTGAGGACCAGATGAACATGGTTATATTTATGTTGGGGATTCGAGTTCAAAAAGGACATAAATAAGCTCTATTCTTTAGTCTTGGAAGATGAGGTGTAAATGTTGAAATGACTAAAAAAACTTTGTTGGTTAAAGAACAATTATAAATTGTATAAACATATTTTAAGTACAGTAAAAACAAAGTGATTTGATCGGAGAATTTAAAATGGTAATATGCAAAAATGTTGAGACAATGAAACAATTCCTTACAATGCACAAAAGTCCTGGTAGAACTCTTCAGGCCATGCAGCAACCATTAAAGACAGTTCACATTTTGGACTTGAATCAGGCAAACACCCAATTAAGAAGGTGGAATGCAGAAGGAGCATAGGCTAGCAAGTTATAGGTAAATAAAATATAGTTGGGAGGGGGAAGAAGAGAAAGGAGTTGCTACATAAGAGGGGGAAGGAGGCAGAGAAAGATTCTCTCTATTAGGAGAAAGGAAGGGAAGGGTTTGAGAGCTGAAAGAAGAAATTTGTGACTGATGGGAAGTAAAGAAGTCAGAAGGATGGGGGTGGGATTACAGGAAATGCAAGCTTGTTATTGATGTTGTTTGATTGGAGACTGCCAAGATGGAATATAAGGTGTTGATCCTCCAATTTTTGTGTGGTCTCAGGCTGGAAAGTGAGGTCATGGGCAGGCATGTCAGTGTGGCAATGGGATGTGGAATTGAAGTGGTTGACCACTCAAAAGTCTTTGCTGTTCTAGTAGACAATTATTTAATGTGTTAAGGGTAAAAATTGTAATAATAATGAAGGACCTCAATGTCTATCATCCAGTGGCCCCATTTTAGCAACTCTGACAAAGCTGCTCAAGTCTTTAATGATACAACTGTTTTTGTAGCAGGCAGCAAAGAGAATAAAGACCAGAACTAATTCTATTTAACCTCGTCCATATGAATATACTTGTTCCCAATGGATATATCCAGAAGGGCACTCTCAGTCATGATGTGTTCCAGCACTAGCATTTATGACACCTTAAAACAAGCAACAATAAGGTGTCTTTAATAAGGCATTCAGGCCAAAATATCTGTTTTAATGAGTTATTCTACAATTGCCATCAAATTAGTTGACTACTCTGGTTCAGGGAAGAATGTGATGGGCATTCAATGAGTATCACTTCACATCCCTGGAAATGAAATGCCATCTTGCAAAAGCTCTAATATAGGACTAAGTAACACTAAACACTGAAAGAAACATGCAAGAGAGAGAGAGTGATGAGCAGACCCCAGTCAATTGATTACTTCAAAGCTTTTCTTACTACTGTATACATTTGTGAATGATGAACAATTAAACAGCAAACAGGAGGAAAAGGCTGAATTGTATGTAACCTTCTTCAGGCACAAGTGCTATGCAGATGATCCCTCTCCTAAAGTTAAGGTAAAAACAGAATTTTGTCTTCAGCTTTATTCATGCTATTATGAATAAGAAACATATGAGAATGCTGGGAATAGGTAACAATCTGGCTGTAGTCATGAATATTTGCAATCCAGATCTAGTTATAAATCCATCCAGTATAGTCAAAACATGATTTACCCAATATCGCAGTGAAATGCTCAAATGTGCCCTTTTCACAAAAGGTAATAGGAATTGAAGGAATGCTCTGCAATGGTTGGATTCATGACATGAAGAAATAAACAGTTATAGATGTTCAAAATCAATCATTTTAGTTCTGTTACATCATAGTTTATTGATAATGTCCTGAGAAATCAGGGAGTTGGGAGACTCGCGCCAGGCTGCAGACTGCTGGAGACTGGCTCGAACTGGCTGGAGGGGTACCAGGTATTGGAACCAGGATGAGAAGAGATGCCGTGGGGGCTGAAGGCTTCCTGACCATGTCGGAGGTTCGGATCTGGAGCTCGGGTTGCCTTTGATTGGTCTGGACTCTGTGTGGCTGCGGTGGCTGCAGAAGTGGTGGAGGCGAATCTACGGGCACTCGGTGACTCTGGGGGGGGGGGGACTCTCTTTTGCTTCTCTCTCTCTCTGACTGTAAGAACTGTCAAGAGGTGCTTAGGCAATTCTTGCCGATAGCGAGATCTGTCTGCCTTGCAGCAGGGCAAAGACATTTAATGTAATATGACACTGTTTATTCCTATGATAATAAATTGAATCTGAAAATCAGGGCATTATTACCCTTTATCTTAAATTTCTCAGCGATGATACCTGTTATAATATCAGAAGCAGGAGTTGGGGATGAAGGAGCAAGCATGCCAATTGCATTTTTTGGTCAGAATATTGAGTACAGAAGTTAGGGTGTCTTGTTAAAACTGCACAAGTTGTTGGTGAGACAAGAATTGTGCGAACTTACATTTGCCAAACTATACAAAATATGTTACTAAGCAGCAAATTCTGTAGAAAAGATTCATTAAAATATTATTAGATCTGGAGGGCTTGAGTTATAAGGAGAGATTGTATTTTCTTTCCTGGAATATAGGAGGACTTCTTTCTTCTTTCTTTAGCTTGGCTTCGCGGACGAAGATTTATGGAGGGGTAATGTCCACGTCTGCTGCAGGCTCGTTGGTGACTGACAAGTCCGATGCGGTACAGGCAGGCATGGTTGCAAGGGAAAATTGGTTGGTTGGTGTTGGGTGTTGGGTTTTTCCTCCTTTGTCTTTTGTCAGTGAGGTGGGCTCTGCGGTCTTCTTCAAAGGAGGTTGCAGCCCGCCGAACTGTGAGGCGCCAAGATGCACGGTTGGAGGCGATATCAGCCCACTGGGGGTGGTCAATGTGGCAGGCACCAAGAGATTTCTTTAAGCAGTCCTTGTACCTCTTCTTTGGTGCACCTCTGTCTCGGTGGCCAGTGGAATGCTCGCCATAGAACACGATCTTGGGAAGGCGATGGTCCTCCAGTCTGGAGACGTGATCCACCCAGCGCAGTTGGGTCTTCAGCAGCATGGATTCGATGCTTGCGGACTCTGCCAGCTCGAGTACTTTGATGTTGGTGATGAAGTCATTCCAATGAATGTTGAGGATGGAGCGAAGACAGCGCTGATGGAAGCGTTCTAGGAGCCATAGGTGATGCCAGTAGAGGACCCATGTTTCGGAGCCGAACAGGAGCGTGGGTATGACAACGGCTCTCTGTACACGCTGATCTTTGTGTGTTTCTTTAGGTGGTTGTTTTTCCAGACTCTTTTGTGTAGTCTTCCAAAGGCGTTATTTGCCTTGGCGAGTCTGTTGTCTATCTCTTTGTCGATCCTTGCATCAGATGAAATGGTGCAGCCGAGGTAGGTAAACTGGTTGACCGTTTTGAGTTCTGTGTGCCAGTTTTCTTCAGGCTGACTTCCAGGCCAAACATTTTGGCAGTTTCCGCAAAACAGGACGTCATGTGCTGGAGAGATGGCTCTGAATGGGCAACTAAAGCGGCATCGTCTGCAAAGAGTAGTTCACGGACAAGTTACTCTTGTGTCTTGGTGTGAGCTTGCAGGCGCCTCAGATTGAAGAGACTGCCATCCGTGCGGTACCGGATGTATACATTCATCAAGGATATGAATAAAAGCTATGGAGACTTGGTGTTTTCCCAGCCTGTGGGTATCTGAAACCAGAGGATGTAGGTTTAAGGTGAGAGGGGAAAAATTTTAAGGGAACCGGGGTGGGGGGGGGGGGCAACATTTTTCATACAGGCAGTGGAAATGGCTGCTGGAAGAAGTAGTGGCAGCTGCAATTACAACATTTAAAAGGCATTCAGAAAGGTATAGAGATAAGAAAGTTTAAGAGGGGTATGGGTCAAATGCAGATAAATGCAGGTAGCTCAGGTATGCAACTTAGCCAGCATAGATGAGTTGGTCCAAAGGACCTGATTACATTGCTGTATAAGTCTTGACTTTATGACGTTAAGCCGCAAACTGATGAATGATAATGGTCAAGAATCCAGCCACCTATGTTCAGTGGCATTGCCAGTACTGAATGCCCTGCAATCGATGTCCTGTGATCCACCATTGACCAGATATTCAACTGGGCTAGCCACATATGTATTGTGGCTACTGATGCTGGATAGTATCGAGTGGCTTACATTCTGACTCTAAGGTTTGCTAGCATAATGTCAACCACCCAGGTTGAGATGTGTGCTATCTACAAAATACTCTGGAGTTACTTCCAAAGACTTCTTAGTTAGTACCTCCAAAACTCGGGTCTTCCTCCTAAATGAACAAAAGCAGTGATTTGTGGGGATACCACCAACCACATTTCTCTCCAGGTCTCACACTATCTTGACGTGAAAATACATTGCTCCAGCTCAGTCACTTTTGCACTTGAAGGAATGTTTAATACAATATGGATGTCTTTCTGCATATAAAGTTAATTGGGGAAAAAAGTGAAATATTACTGGTAAGTGAAGGAGATTATTCAGTTTATAAAAATATTATTAAGTGGACTGATCAAATTAAATATCTGGGTATAATTTTGAATGTTAATTATCAATCTTTATATAAATTAAATTATGCTCTGTTAATGAAAAAAATTAAAACTGATTTGATTAAATGGAAAGATTTACCTATTAATTTAATGGGTAGGATAAATACAATTAAGATTAATATATTTCTGCGTATGCAATATTTATTTTCAATCTATTCTGTATTTACTTGATAAAATTTTTTTTCGAGATTTGAATAAAATGGTTAGGGAGTTTTTATGGAGGGGTAAATTTTCGAGAGTAGCTTTGAATACATTAACTTGGAAATATGATTTAGGGGGACTACGTTTACCACATTTTCAAAATTATTATGAAGCAGCCCAACTTAAATTTATTAGTTCATTAATGGATTTAGTACAGCCTCCTAGCTGGGCTAAAATTGAGATGGCAAGTATTTCTGAATTTGAAATGTATCAATTTTTGTTTAGATGGAATATAAATTTGTTATAACAATATAATGTGCCTATACTAAAACATTTAACGAAGTTATGGATAAAGAAAAATAAAATGACAGGCTCTAGGGGTAAATTATTGGCTTTGACTCCGTTGTATAATAATCAACTTATTTATTTTTCAATACATAATCAAAGTTTATTGCATTGGAGATTTAAAGGTGTGAAAAATTTGGGAGATTATTTTAAAGAGGGTAAGCTTTTATCTTTTAATCAGATGAGGGAAGGTTTTTGTATTGATAAGAATTCTTTATTTTTTTATTATCAAATTTGATCTTTGGTAAAATGTATGTTTGGTAGAGATATGATTTTACCTAAAATTACTAAATTTGAGACTTTTCTTATGAAGATACCAGAGAAGGGTTATATTTCATCTATGTATCAAATATTACAGGATGGTATGGATAAAAAGGGTTGGGATTGATCTAAAATTAAATGGGAAGCGGATATTGGTTTTATTTTTTCTGAAGATGATAGGTTAGATATCTGTTATGATAGTGTAACTAGATTGATAAATGATTAATTACAATTTTTTTACATCAATTATATTTGACACCTGAAAAAATTTTAAAAATATAGTTTTCATGAATCAAATTTGTGTTTTAGATGTGGTGATACAGTTGAAACTTTTTTTCATGCTGTTTGGTCATGTATACATATACAATCTTTTTGGAAGAAAATTCAATCTTTTTTTAGAATATCTGTATAAGATTAAAATAGTTTTAGATCCAACAGTATTTTTATTGGGTAGTTTGGAACCTCTGAAAGGTTTGGGATTAGATAAGTTTCAGCTTACTTTTGTATATTTAGCTTTATCCGTAGCGAAAAAATGTATTGCTAGTACGTGGAAAGATACAAATATGATTGCTATTAATAGATGGCATAATGAGATGAAATATTGTTTAATAATGGAAAAAATTACGTATGTTTCGCGCGATAATTATAATTTTTTAATTAATAAGTAGTTGTTATACTCAGAATATTTACATTTCAATTTATATTGATTAGATTTTAATATGTATATTTAACTTTTTCTTTAATATTCTTTCTTTTTTCTTTCTTTATGACTCTCCTTAGGAGAGTTGGCTGAAGGGGGTTTATTTTCTTTTTCTTTCTTTTTTTCTATATATTAAAAAAAAGTTCATGTTTATGTTTATGTTTAATTGCTGCATGTCATATATTATTTGTTTTTTGAATGAATAAATAAAGTTTAAAATAAAATACATTGCTGTTGCTTTATTATTTTGATATCCAAGTCCTGAAACTTGTTATCCAACTGCACTCTGAAAGTATCATAGTATCAAATTGGAGTATTTTTTTGAAAAAAGATTTTTTTCTTTTCAAGGGCAGAGAATGATAGCTAATAAATAGTTGGCTTTGGAACAATACCTTCTCTGTTTAAATTAAAAATAAATGAGAAAGTTGTTGAAAGATTATTCATCATACAAAAGAATATAATCCAAAAATAATGTGGTTGCTTGGACAATGGGAACTTTTGAGATTAAGTAGTTTTTGTTTGAGAAATGGATGTCTCCAAACTGCCAAATAATGGAGCTCTGCCATCGAAGTAAGAGCACACATCTGAATGGTTTTCTGTTCAACTTTGTATTTCTGGGATGAATGTAACTTCTTGTATGTTGGTTGTTCTTCAGTTGATGCTACACTTGCTGATGAGTCACTAGCCCCTTTTAAACTGCAGCACCTGGGTGGCACTCCTGGGACCCAGCTGGGATTACTGGGGCAAAGGTGCTGGAATTTAAATTGCAGGGGGATCTACTCATTAAATCGCCAAACTGGTGTGTCCCGCCTCCACAATGATGTGGCACATACTCACCGGAAGTACTGTGACTGTTCAGATGCTGGCTACCAAGTGACGCATGCACGGAAGTATTAACATCACTGGAATAAGCGGTTCAGCCATTTTCATTTTCAAAGCACCTGTGGACGTGACCTAGGTAAGTTTAAGCGAGTTCCCTGAATACTTCTGAGGTAGGTCGGGGGCCTGTTTTGGTTCCGACGGGATTGACCGGGTTGGACCCTCTCTAACTGGGGCATTAACCAGACAAATTGTCCAGTTAACCCCATTTTACACAGCAATTTGAAAGGGCCTACTGAGGTTGTGGTTTTTAAGATTTGCTTCAGCATCTCAGAACAATAAGAGTGTAAGATGCGTCAACTTTTGAAAAAGCTTATACAACAAGTTGTCTTCTTTCACTGCTGAACACAAGATGCTTTTAGTCTTCTGAAAAGGAGAGTTCTGCCCAACATTTATCCTATGACCACTGTTGCAAAATACTAAATATCTGCCATTATCACATTACTTAATGTGGAACCTTTCTCTGCACCATTCAGTTGCTGCATTTAATATATCACAAAAGTGACTACACATCTAAAGTATTTAGGTAACAGTCAAGTTCTTTGGGAAGTTTTGTAAGAAACTCATGTTACTTGCATGGCCTTAAATCTTCCAAATTTATAACTGTTTTCAAAACCACAGTTCTGACTATGTTACTGTGAAGAAATCTTTTGGGATATCTTTCTTTTACTGTGTTATACCAATGTCTTAATCATAGAAAGGTTACATTGTAGTGTGTGCTTTTGCACTATTACCTGTCTTTGCAACAACATTGCATCTACTTATTGAATCTCAAATTTTGGTGCTAGACCAAACGTAGCCAAACTTGCTTAACACAAGAGTCACATTCAATAAACTTCAGATGTTTGAGAGCCACAAGGCATGAAAAAATAGTATGGGTACATACACTTACATACATATTTTGTTACAAAAATTTTATAAATATATGTAATAATATTTATTCATGTATGCAGTTTCAAACTGCTAATTTGTATTAGCTTCATCAAAAAATGCACATATATGTGTGTAATAGATAAAGTTTGTGGACCAATTTTTAGGGTAAAATTTAGGGGATTGAATGTTACACGCATACTATTTTTGACTGCATTGTTTAAGGCAATGAGAGCTCAGATGGAAGGGTAGGTAGCCGGGACCGGGTGTAGTAAGTCTGAATTCTGCACATCGGCAGTTGGCATGGGCAGGCAGCCAGGGCCTAGGCGAGAATCTGAAGTCAGGCACCAGGATGGGAGGGTGGTCATGGCGCCGGGAGCTCAGATGGGAGGGCGGCCATACGACGCCTGTCTCAGCCAACTCATTTCCACGAGCCATACGTTGTATGTTAAAGAGCCGCATGAGGCTCATGAGCCACGGTTTGGCCACCCCTGTACTAGACCTATTTTATTGTATTGCAGTCATGTTAACAATAATGGCCACCCAGTTTGGTTCACACTTGGGATTAAAGAATCACTCAAAGGTTGGGATAAAGGATTACAAGAAATGTGCTCTGGAGAGAAGAGGAAACTAATCATCCCCCCAGCCCTGGCCTATGGAAAAGAAGGAAGAGGTATTGTACCAAGGATTAGCTATTCAGTTGAGGTATATGCATATATTATGTATTATTCTGAAACTCTGTATTAATTCTGAAGATTTAATCTGTAACTACATACAAAACCACTAGCTAATGAAATATTATATCATTGTGATGCTGAATGATATCAGGTGTGATATTGTATGATTCCAAATTCTTTGTGATAACTGCAGAAAACAAATATGGTTTTGCATTACCAAAATGTTGGTGACATGTTCTGATTGTTCTATAAAAATTATTTCAACATGCCTATAATATGACAAATCCTCGGGCAACTATTATGATATTGTTACTTCTTGACCAGTCTTGTACTGGATCCAATATATCTTTGTTTCTAATCAGTAACAGTAAAGCTCAAGAAAAGTCAGTAGTTTGGAATGTACAGTGCAGAAAGCACATAGATATTCAATATTACCAGTCTGCTCTAAAGTCCAGAAAATGCTGAGTTCTCCTTCTTTTAACACCTAATTCCTAATGCTGGCATTATCAAGGTAAATCGGTTTTACAAAGTATCTTGCATGTGTCTTTTTCAGCTGATGTACTCAATGATTGCTAACATGATTTTTAAAAAAAATATTAGTATGTTTACAACTAAATTACTAACAATTTCAAATGTTCTGTTTAACAGCTAATCTGGTCATGTCTATTGAATGAATCCTCCATTACACAGTGGCCTTTGCATGCTGATTTTGGCTGTTATTTTTTTTAACTTGCTGGTAAGGTTGGCTTCAGGTTTATGAAAATAAACAATTGTAGAAAAAAAACTATCACAATGGTGAATGATTGCAAATCACAAGGAGGTACAGCGGACAAAATTCTTTCTCGAGTGTACACGACTGGTGCTATCCAACCTTTGGTCTGATTCAACCTCCTGTTTATGTGAAAACTGCAAAATCCAGATATGGGTGGTATAGTATAAATATAAAGGGTTAAAGATGCAAACAAAATCTCAAACTTTAAATGAAGAAATTATATAGATGCAGAAGTGATGTCTCCTGCCATCCAATAACTTGCCAAAATGCAGTAACTGTTAACTATCCTTCAAAGGGGGAACTCCAAACAAGAGCAATGACCCTGCCTCCAAATTTATTAAGTCTGCTTTCTGCAAAATTTAGAAAATGCTGCTTTCATGAGTGATATAATGAGCAGGTAAAACTTGTATTCTTTTGAAGTTCAGCTAAAAATGAGTCCAATTGTTGCCTTTCAGTATTATTTGTACAATATATATGATCAACTTTAATCCAAGACAGGATTTTTTTGACAATACAAAAACTATCAGCATATTAGTGGTAAATTGACCAGCTCATACCTGGTGAAATAGAAAACAAATGTAGCAGTACATGTTCCTTTGAATTCAGAGTAACACCATTTATTGGCTACTATAGGAGGAACTTTATTCCTTACATAACTATAATTTATAGCAGCATTTGATACTGTCTCTGGGTGCCTAAATTCTCAAATATAATTTTCCACAAAGCTAAATTTAAATGTATTAACTTGATTGTTTATAATAAAAAGTGATTGCCATTAAGATTTATCCTCTTTTGTTGACTCCATGTGTATTATGAGTTCTATTTATCACACAACTATGTTATTGTAAGATGGTTAATAAATGTATCTAAATCCAGTCTTTATGTGGCTGAAATGATGTGGGAATAATTTCTGAAGAATTTTGTAAGCTCATTTCATGAATACATTTTGAATACAAGCAAATGTAATAAATAAGCTATATTTACAGGAAAAATTCCACCTGAAAGCACTCTGATATTTGAAATTGAGCTTCTTGAGATCAAAAATGGCCCAAGGTCTCATGAGTCATTCCAGGAAATGGACCTTAATGATGATTGGAAATTATCAAGACATGAGGTAACTTTTTAATATTCTGTATTTTAAAATAAAAATGGAAAATGTTGGAAATATTCAGCTGGTCAGGCCTCATCTGTGGGAAGAGAAAGAGTAAAGTTTTCATGTAGAAGCAGCCTGATCTGCTGGGTATTTCTCAATTTTAATTTTGCTTCCTGTTAAATGACTTAATCCTGCTCCTTTATTTTAGAATTCCTGTTTTAATTGAATGCATGGTTGAAGAAACTGTCTGCTATTTTACCTTTTCACAAACCTTTCCATGTAGAGCATCAAATATTTGGATGGGTGCTGGAAGAGGGGAAATTTCAATTGGTTCCAATTCTTTTATGTTGTGCTTAGTGGGGGCTGTAAGTCTATTTCTATTTTCTTAATCTACCCTTGGAGCCATAAAACTTCTAGATTTTCATTAAAATGAAATGACAATTTTCCAGGTCACAGAATTACAACAAAAACAACAGTCAACTTGAATTGTTAATTGTTGATTTATGGCAAACCTCCACTGGACAGCAAGAAGACAGCTAGGCAATATTAAAGTGGGTTTGCTCTGTACATCAGCCTTCTTTCCAAATATGCCATCCTTCATTTTAGTAAGCTTAGGCCCAGATACATCAGCTTTTAGCCTTTTATTTGCAGTATTCTTGGCTCACAAGAATTTCAAATGAGAAGGACAATAAGAGGCAATACCAGGGACTCTCAGTCAGGAGAATTATCTTCCTCATGGGTTGGGAGAAATATGATTGACAGTGAGTGGTATTTGTCGAGGCATTAGCCATCTAACAGCTCAAGTAAGAACCTTGCTGGAGTCCAAACGTTGATCAAATTCTGCTTAAAGACAGAATTTTTTTTTAAAAAAGACGTCCTATTATCAACATTTCAGTCAGGAGGCAGGTAGCTGGGTGACTTAAGAGAGAGTGGATGGGAACAAGCAGTCAGCGCAGAACACCCCTCTGGTTGTTCCCCTCAGAGATAAGTATACCATTCTGTATACTGTTGTGGGGGGGTGGGGGAAAAGATGATGACCTACCAGGGACATCATAATGGTCAGGTCTTTGGCTCTTCAGCTCAAAAGGGAAGGAGGGGGGGGGAAGAAGTAGAGAGTGATAGTGATTGGGGATTTGATAGGTGAATAGATAGGAGGTTCTGAAAACAAGGTTGAGGCTCTCAGATGCTATGTTGTCTCCTAGGTGCCATGGTCAGTGATGTCTCTGATCGAGTCCACAGCATTCTCAAGCAGGAGGGTGAGCAGCCAGATGTTGTGGTCCAAGTTGATACCAATAACAGAGTTAGGAGTGGGATGACATCCTGAAGAGGGAATATAGGGAGTTAGGAAGGAAAATGAAAACCAGGACCTAAAGGGTGGCAATCTCAGGATTGCTGCCTGTTCCATGCGCCATTGAGGGTAGGAATAAGAAGTTATGGCAGAAGAATGCATGGGTGAAGAGTTGGTGTAGGGGTTCAGATTTGTATATCATTGGGATCTCTTCTGGGGTATGTATGTCTGACCTGTAGAAAAAGGATGGGGTGCACCTGAACTGGATAGGGACCAATATCCTGGTGGGCAGGTTTGCTAGAGCTGTTGGGGAGGTTTTAAACTGGATGAGAACCAGAATGTGAGTGCAAAGAATAGGGCAAAAGGTAGAAAGGATGATGCAATGTGTGATGAGTTTGTGATGAAGGACAGGCAGGGAAGGAAGAAGCATAAATGTAATCAGTTAGAGGGTTTAAAATGTGTCTATTTTAATGCAAAGAGTATTAGAAATAAAGGGATCATGGATCGGTACATGGAATTACCATGTTGTGGCCATTATGGAGACTTGGCTGGTGGAAGGACAGGGTTGCCTGATGCAGATACTGGGGTTTAGGTGTTTTAAAAGAAATAGGTTGCGAGGTAAGAGGTGGGTGAGTAGCATTACTGGTCAGGGACAGTATCACGGCTGTTGAAAGGGAGGACGCTTTAGAGGAAATGTCTACTGAGTTGGTGTGGGTGGAAGACAGTAATAGGAAGAGAGCTATCACTTCCATGGGAGTAGTCCATTGGCCTCGGGACACCAGGGAATAGATAAGTAGACTAATTTTGGAATGGTGCAGAAATTACAGGGTTGTTGTTATGGGAGACATCAACTTCCCTAATGTGGACTGGCATCTCCTCACTGCAAGACGGATGGTTGGGTCAAAATTTTTCAGGTGCGTCCAAGCAGGATTCCTGACACAATATGTGGAATAACTGACTAGAGGATAGTTCTGGATCTATTACTGGGTAATGAACCTGGTCAGGTGGCAGACCATTTTGGTGAGAGTGACCACAACTCCTTGAGCTTTTGCACAGCTTGTGGACAAGGATAAAAACAGACAAAATGAGAAAATTTTTAATTGGGGAAGGGTTAATTACAATTGGATGAGGCATGAACTAGGGAGAATAAATTGGGAACAGATGTTCAAAGGTTAAAGTGCAGAAATAATGTGGAGGATGTTTGGGGATCACTTTTGCGGGGTCCAGGGTAGGTTTGTCCCACTGAGACAAGGTAAGATAGTAAGAAAAGAGAACCATGGTTGACAAAACAGTTGAGGCAGTTAGTTAAGAGTAAGAAGGAAGCAAAAAAAGAAAGGGATCATGAAAAATATCTGGTAGCCAGGAAAGAACTTAAGAAAGGACTTGGGAGAGTTCAAAGGGGGCATGAGAAAGCCTTGACAAGCAGGATTAAGGAGAACCCAAGGTGTTCTATGTGTACGGTATGTGAAGAACAGAAGGATGACAAGAGTGAAGGTGCCTGGATGTGGAGAAGGTTGTGGAGGTTCTAAATTAATACTTTGCTTCAGAATTCACCAGAGACTAGAACCTTGATCAGGGTGAGGTCAAAATAGAACAGGCTTGTGTGCTGGACCACGTTGAGATCAGGACAAAGGAAGTGCTAGCTCAGTGGTTCTCAACCTTTTTTTCCACTCACATGCAACTTTAAGTAATCCATATGCCATAGGTGCCTGTGATTAGTAAGGAATTGCTTAAGGTGGTATGTGAGTGGGAGGCGAAGGTTGAGAATTACTGCTCTAGACCCAATTGTTACTGAAATATTTTGCTTGAGAAAAATTGTCATTGGTCCATTTCCTTTGAAGTTATAAAACCATGCACATAATGAGTCAATTAGGTATGATTAAACCAGTGGTTTTCAACCTTTTTCTTTCCACCCACATACCACTGTAAGCAAAACCTTATCAATCACAGAGCACCTATGGCATAGGGAATACTTAAAGTGGTTTGTGGGTGGAAAGAAAAACGTTGAGAACCACTGTGCTAGATTTTCTTAAAAACATTAAGATTGAAAGTCCCCAGGGCCAGAGGCTATATGCCCCCAGTTGCTGTGGGAAGGGCATGATATTTACACCCTTCTCTGGTGGCTGCTCTATAGCCAAGGATTGGAGAATGGCAAATATGGTCCCCTTGTTTTTTTTAAAAAAAAAGGTAATAGGATCTTGGGAATTATAGACTGGTGAGTCTTACATCAATGTTGTGCAAACTATTGGAGAGGATTCTCAAGGACAGGATTTATGAGCATTTGGGGAGGTATAGTCTACTCAGGGATTGTCACTATGGCTTTGTGAGGGGAAGGTCATGTCTTTCGGGCCTAACTGAGTTTTTTGAGGAGGTAACAAAAGAAATTGATTTAGTTAGGGCAGTTGATGTGGTCTATATGGATTTTAGTAAGCCATTTGACAAGGTCCCCAAGAGACCTTGTTCTGAAAGTCATGAGACAGGATCCATGGAATGTTGGCTGTGTGGATTAAAAATTGGCTTGCATGTAAAAATAGAGTGTAGTAGCGGATGGAAAGTATTCTGCTTGGATGTTGGCGACTAGCGGAGTTCTGCAAGGATCTGTTCTCAGACCCTTGCTCCTTCCCATTTTTGTGTTGAACTCTTTTAAAGATATGTGAAGCAGAAGGATGGGTCAATAAGTTTGCAAATTACACGAAGGTTGGTGGAGTTGTGGATTGAGTTGAAGGTTGTCATAGAGATTCCAAAAAAAAGATATAGCCAGGATGCAGGGACAGGTGGAAGGGTGAAGGGTGACAGGTGGAGTTCAATCCAGACAAATGTGAGGTAATGCACTTTGGAAGGTCAAACGTGAAGGCTGAGTACAGGGTTAATGATCCTATACAATAGTGTGGAGGAACAGAGGGACCTTGGGGTCCAAATCCATACATCTCTCAAGGTTGGCATGCAGGTTGAAAGCTAGTTAAGAAGGCCTTTGGAATGCTGGGCTTCATTGTTCAGAGAATTGAGTTTAAGAATTGAGAGGTCATGTTGCAAATCTACAAATCTCTGGTGAGATCACACTTAGAGTATTGTATTTCAGGTCTGGTCACCTCATAACAGGAAGAATGTGGAAGCTATGGATATTTACCAGGATGTTGCCTGGTTTGGAAAATAAGTCTAATGAGGCAAGGTGAGCAGAGCTATGACTTTTCTCTTTGGAGCAAAGAAGGATGAGAGGTGACTTAATAGAAGTCTACCAGATTCTGGAGACATAGATAAGGTAGGTAGCCAGCACCTTTTTCCTATGGTGGGAGTAGCAAATACCAAAGGACATCTGTACAAAGTGAAGGGAGGAAAGTTTAGGGGAAACATTAGGGGTAAGTGTTTTTTAAACACAGAGTTTTGGGTGCCTGGAATGCTTGTGGGTTGGTGGTGGAGGGTGAAATTTTAGAGGCATTTAAGAGACTCTTAGACTGGATGAAAGAAAAATAAATGGTAACGAAATTGGAAGGGTTTAGTTTATTTTTAGTAGGAATATATAGGTCAGACAACATCAAGAGGCAAAGGGCCTGTTCTCTGCTGTAATATGCTTTATTCTATTTTTTGGGGAGGAAGGAGTCAAGCATATTGCGCCCCAAATGTTGCTACCATCTACACCTCCTCTCTACCATCTTTCTGGCTCTGTGTTGAACAGGTCACTTAATGCCCCTTTTTTGGAAACTGTCCATTTTTGCATTGTTTTGAAACATTATCATTGTGTTAATTTTATTTGAATTGACATCAGGGATATACCACATTGTAACAGGCCTTTAAGGCCATGCCATCCAAATATATCAATTAACTAACAAAGCCCCTACATATTTGGAGGGTGGGAGGAAATCAGAGCACCCAGGGGAAAGCCATGCAGTCAGATACAAATTCCTTACAGCTAGCACCAGATTTGAACCCAGGTCATTTTTGCTATGCTAACTGGGCTGCCCATTATACATGCCAACATGCACACTCATTAACTTTGCAATTTAAAATGTTTTGTTTTCATTCAATTTCCTGCACCCCACAATTATAACAATCAAGACTTTTTATATCTGAATTTTCTATCATTTAGTTTGCATCTTTGAAAGTTTCTGTCAAATTAACCCTGGACTACATTTGATAATTAGGTGAAAGAGTATCTGCGGGCTGAATTTGACAAATTTGGAGTTGAACAAAATGACACCCATCAGGATCTTATGGTGGATAATATCTTTAAAAATGAAGATGAAGATGAAGATGGATACATTTCTGCCAGAGAATTTACATATAAACATGATGAGCTGTAAATCTATTCACAGTTCTGTTTCCTATCAGCATTTTTGGATTTTGCTTTGTTAATGTTGTAGAAAGAAGAAAGTCACTCCATTACAGTGACCAGATGTATAAAGTGATTAACATAAATGGTTTTGATTACAATAATATGATGAAATATCTAGTAAATGATGTTGAACTCTTTTAAAGATATGTGATTGGTGTTGACTGAAAATTAATCCTGTCTGCATTTTACCAATGAACGTTTTGACATATCTAAAGATAATGCATGTGTATACTGATGTATAAAGAGAGTTATGTATCTTTGTAAAATATACTTACCACCAGTGCTTTTGTGCTTTGTCCCACACCCTTTTGAGCATTACTGACAATCACATTTGATTGATTTGGAGAAACTATTTTTAAATGTTGTAGTTAAGTATGCAGTACTCTTTAGTACACTCCTCCTTGTGGTAATTTGCTGAACAATTTGTCCAAACTTAAATCTACTGCTAAGGGTACTTTTTATTAATTTGCTACTGTCTTTGCCTCCATTGTTTTCAAAATTTAATCCATGTGTTTTTAACTAAATACAGAGCTTTCTGATTGTATTAATATTAATTTAAGTCGTCTTCCCCTGTCCCATACTCCAATTTAAAGTAAGACATTTCATTTATGCACTTGTATAATGATCTTACCAATTTATCCTTTCCCATTTAACAAATCTCAGTTGTTGTTCATAACTTCAGTGTTTTGTGAATACCTTCTACTTAAAAGTTTGTCTCATCATTCGGTGTGGTCTTGGTACTTAAGATGTAGTGTAAAGTGTATTGTACAGTCTGATGAACATTTTTAAGACCTATCATTGCAATTGACCATTTTTTAACCTTTTTAATTTCTTTCCATTGATCAGAAATGTTTATAAACTTCATTAGCTATTTTAAGCATTTGGAGATTGGAAACCATATCTACTCATTTCCAATTGGAGCACAATTTGGTGCTGCTGTAAAATCAAATCTTCTGCATCTGCTTGATTCTGAGAATGAATTAGATGTGTGTGGAATTGTACACAGTTAGTGATAAGAAAATGTCAAAAGCTTTTGATAATATTTTTTAGTAAGAAGCATTGTATTTTTAATTATAGTTCACTGAGATCTGTTTTAACTTATTGAAGAAATGTCATAACGGAGATTGGAATTTAAAAGCAATATACATTTTATCAGTTAATTGAGAAGGATTAACACATTCTAAAATGACTGGTTCTGCATGCCCTGGGACTTCTGAGAGATTCCTGGCACTTAATCTCTGTCTGTTACATAGTCAAAACTTCTGTCTGGCCGTAGTGTTTTTTTTTAAACTAACAAATTAATCCTTCCCTGTCAGTATAAGCTTGATAATACCTTTCAAAACATTAAACTGGCTATGTAATTTCTGTTTAATTTGTATGCAATGAATTATTCAACCTTTGAAAAGAGTACAAGTTTCAAGGGTTTCTTCAATATTTTAAATGTGAGTCAGACAAAAAGTCATTTTCATCACTAACAAATGGAATAGAGTAAAATCACAGCATTTAGTCCACAAAGCTGACTTATTCAGAACTGCTGTTGGAATAAATGCCATCTGAAGATGTTTATATTTCATGAAATCAAATTACACATTCAAATTATTTGAATGGTTTATTAGTGAGGCCTTGATGTAATATTGAGACAAACTTTTTAACCATTATGGTATATTGCTAGATTTTCCCTCCCACTGGTTCTGATAATGAATATGTATGAGATGTACCGGAAGTCACGTGGTATGAGAGAGAGATAAGAGCACAAGCAAGAGAACAAAGGAAACGGGAGAATAAAGACCCAGAGAAGTTTACCTGATAAAACTTGTGTTTAATGTTTTATTAACTTCACATTTCGGGCCACAAATGTGACATTAGCGACGGGGATGAATGAAGCTTGAAGAAAATTAAAGACTAAACAAGATTACAGAGGATTACAGACAACTTCAAGGTGATAAGAATTTTCTCTTTCACTCAGTACTTTTGGGGCTTGAATATTTCCTCATGGCTGGTGCAGACAGTGACTTTCTAACACATAGTGGAATTGCTCATTTTGACCCAACGGGTGATGCAAGCACTGTAAGTGTGAAGTGGAAGGCATGGCTGGAAGAATTTGAATCCTACGCCGACAGTCGTGGCCTATTTCTAGATACCGGTACAGTTGAACAAAGAGCGCAGAGAAGGGCGTTACTTCTTTTCACTGCAGGAGCCGCAGTTCGGGAAACATTTAAGACACTTTTGAATACTGGAAGAAAGGATGAGTACCGGAAAGCGGTAGATGCATTAAATGCACACTATGTAGTGACACCGAATGCTACATTTCAACGCCATTTGTTTCGGAGAACGAGACAAGAAGATGGCCAGACAATTGCTCAGTACGTGACGAGACTACGCCAGCTAGCTGTTGGATGCAATTACAGGCCAGCTGATTTGGACAACCAATTATTGGATCAAGTCGTACAGCACTGCAGATCAGATAAACTCAGAAGACGTCTACTGGAAAGAGGGAGTGAGTTGGAACTCACTGATGCTTTAACCATTGCTGCTGCATTAGAAGCTGTTGAAGGGCAATTTCATACCATGACCCTGAAAGACAACTCAAGCCAGCAAATTAAGAGGCTCTCACATCGCCATAATCAGCCAAGATAAACGTCGACACAGGACGTGGAGTGTTATCGATGTGGAAACCGAGGTCACTTTGGAAAAGACCCATATTGCCCGGCCAAAGGCAAAGTTTGCAGAAAGTGTGGAGGTAAGGACCACTTTGCAAAGAAGTGCAAAAGCAAGTCCAATGCAGACCAGAAGAGGAAGAGTACAACTTCCAAAGGCAAAGCCTGGTGGAAAGGAAAGCATCCTGGAAAGAAAGATACCATTCGCCAGATAGACGGTGACAATGATGATACCCAGGAGGGACAGAGTTGTTACCAATTTACGTTGAATGAGATACATCATGAGAAGGTCCCAGTGATCATTGGTGGAGTGACAGTGCAGGTCATTGTAGACTCAGGCAGTGACAGTAATGTGATTGATCGACATTTATGGGAGAAGTTGAAAAGGAAAAAGAT
This sequence comes from Narcine bancroftii, assembly GCF_036971445.1. Lineage (NCBI taxonomy): Eukaryota > Metazoa > Chordata > Chondrichthyes > Torpediniformes > Narcinidae > Narcine > Narcine bancroftii. The sequence goes on from NC_091469.1 coordinate 419,024,763, forward strand.
CATCTGTACCTCAAAGAAGTGTTCCAAGAAACTGTATCCATACACAGCAACCAAGCCATTGCAGACCATTGGATGTTTTACTGCAACTGTTGAAGCTGGAGATAAGTACACCGAAGCAGAGTTTATGGTCATAGAAGAGAGGGGAGAACCATTGCTGAGTAGAAGCACAGCGCAAGACCTGGCAATACTTCATATTGGAGCTTGTGTCAATTCAATTCAGTCATACGAGGATATGAAGCAAGAATTCCCCGCAGTCTTCCAAGGAGTAGGAAAGCTGAATGGTCGACATTTGAAGCTAGCGGTAGATGAAACGGTCAAACCCAAGGCACAACCAATGCGCCGAACTCCGTTTGGACTTCGTGGGAAAGTCAAAGCCAAAATTAAAGAATTGATGGAACAAGACATTATAGAACCGGTGGAACATTCGACACAATGGGTCAGCCCAGTAGTGATTGTTCCCAAACCAAAGGGTGACATAAGACTATGTGTTGACATGAGAATGGCCAATGAAGCTATAATTAGAGAACGACACCCTATACCAACAGTGGAGGAAATACTTCAAGAACTAACTACCAGTAAGGTATTCTCAAAAATTGATCTGAAATGGGGCTATTATCAATTAGAGCTGGATCCAGGTTCCCGAGATGTAACTACATTTGTGACTCACTGTGGATTGTATCGTTACAAGAGACTATCATTTGGAATTAATGCAGCTTCGGAGATCTACCAGTATGAAATCCATCGAGTGATTCAAGGCATTCCTGGAGTTGCCAACATTTCTGACGATATCATAGTCCATGCACCAATGAAGGAAGAGCATGACAAACAGTTGAGGCGTGTACTATCTAGACTACAGGAGGCAGGCCTTACTGTGAATGGAAACAAGTGCCAGTTCGGTGTGTCAGAAATGGACTTCATGGGACACAGACTTACACGGGAAGGACTAAACCCTGCAGAGGCCAAGGTGAAAGCTATTGAAGAGGCACGTGCACCTCAGAACGCAACAGAGGTGAGGAGTTTCCTGGGATTGGTCAATTTTTGTGCAAACATCATTCCTAATTTCGCTACAGTGGCAGAACCACTAAGGAAACTAACCAGGAAAGGTGTACCATTTCATTTTGGATCTGAGCAGAAGAAAGCGTTCACAGCGCTGAAGCAAAGCCTGACAGATGCAAAAACTCTTGGATATTACGATCCGGCGGCATCAACCAAAGTCATAGCGGATGCCAGCCCGGTTGGTTTAGGAGCCGTGTTGGTCCAGATGCATGATGGAGGACCAAGAATCATTGCCTATGCCAGCAGATCGTTATCAGATGTGGAAAGAAGATACTCTCAGACAGACAAAGAAGCACTCGGACTTGTATGGGCCTGTGAGAGGTTCCATGCATATTTATACGGCATTGAATTTGAACTCATCACAGATCATAAGCCATTAGAGGTGATCTATGCACCTAGATCCAAACCATGCGCCAGAATAGAGAGATGGGTACTCAGACTACAACCCTACAAATATAAAGTAATCTACATTGCAGGGAAAGCAAACATTGCTGATCCGCTGTCCAGATTGGTGAAGGATGGTGGTCCACAATTCAAGTCAGAATTGGGAACAGAAACAGAGAGCTTTGTACGCTTCGTAGCTCTTCAAGCGACACCGAAAGCTGTGACTACGAAGGATGTCGAACGAGAATCCGAACGTGATCCAGAACTCATGGAAGTAAGAGAATGCATACAGAGTGGACAATGGGACAAGTGTACTCACAAGGCTTACATTCCCATTAGAGACGAACTTTGTTGCATCGGACAGTGTGTATTAAGAGGTTGCAGATTGGTGATACTGCAAAGATTGAGACCGAGGATCGTATCCTTAGCGCATGAAGGACACCTAGGTATTGTTGGTACCAAGCAAAACCTCAGCACCAAGGTATTGTGGCCAGGTTGTGATAAAGACGCCGAGAAATTTGTTAAAACTTGTCACAGATGTCAAATCACAAGTAGGAGTAATCCGCCAGAACCGATCCGGAGTACGCAACTTCCGACAGGACCATGGATTGACGTAGCTGTTGATTTTCTTGGACCTTTACCGACGGGTGAATCAATTATGGTAGTGATAGATTACTACAACTGATACTATGAGTACGTGGTGTTGAAGTCCACAACCACTGAAAAAACAATACAAGCGTTAGCAGAGATATTCGCAAGATATGGATTTCCTGTTACATTATACTCTGACAATGGTCCACAATTCATTTCAGAGACATTTGCGGAATACATGAGGACCACAGGAATCCATCATCATAAAGTAACTCCGAAATGGCCGCAAGCCAATGGAGAATTAGAGAGACAAAATCAGTCCATTGAAAAACGATTGAGGATTGCACACGCAGAAGGACAAAATTGGCGAGAAGCATTGCTATCTTATGTGGCTGTCTATCGAGCAACGCCTCTAGCAACCACTGGAAAAAGTCCTGCAGAAGCATTTTTTGGGAGAAAAATCCGCACAAAAATGCCAGAAATAAAGGAAATCCGAGACGACCAGGAGATGGGGGACCACGATGCTGAAAAGAAGGTGCAGCAAAGCTGTACATAGATTCGAAACGTGGAGCCAAGTACTCAGACATCATGCCAGGAGATAATGTTCTCGTGAGGCATGAAACTGGTGGTAACTAGACACACCTTATTACCATCAACCCTATACTGTCGTATCCAGAAGTGGCAGTATCGTGACAGTCAAGTCTCCGACTGGAGTCCTGTATAAGAGAAATGTATCAGGTGTAAAAAGGTACCAGTCCAGAGATACATCGAGTGAAGAGGTTGAAAGGCCAATACGAGATGCTGAAACTGAGAGACCTGATGATGTTCCAGAGGCAGTTACCAGCACTCCTGATGAAGTGACTAGAGCGCCAGAAACACCCGAAGCCGGGGCGAGCAGTATTTCCGACACCGAGAGTGAACAACCGAGAAGCGACGACAATATCGCAGGCAGGCCGAAACGAAACCGGAAAGTGCCCAAACGATACGAAGACTTTGTCCCATAGTTTTAATAAGAACTTTGGGACAGTATTTTAATCTTATATCATAAAGTGCATGTATGAGTGCTGTAGGAAGTAAATTTTATGTAGTTGAGTTATAGTATTACCATTAGTTACGATGTTTGTATGTATCCAAGGGATATTGGTAAGTGAAGGTAAAGTTTATTTCTGATTAAAGGAGGGATGTCATGATAATGAATATGTATGAGATGTACCGGAAGTCACGTGGTATGAGAGAGAGATAAGAGCACAAGCAAGAGAATAAAGACCCAGAGAAGTTTACCTGATAAAACTTGTGTCTAATGTTTTATTAACTTCACATTTCGGGCCTCAAATGTGACACTGTGCACACTGTTTCGCCCTCAGTCGCTGCACATTTCCACTGAGCTTCAGTGTTTACTTCCCAAATCATTCCAACTCATTTCTGATTCCATCATACTATCCAGACCTCTTCAAAGTTATCTCCAAATCAAGGTATTCGTTTGTCGATGCTGCATGCTAATCCATACTATCCACCCTCAAGGTTCTCGAGTTTCATGTTGCTTTTTCTTTGATCTTTGCCTTTAGTTCAATCATCTCTTGCATGTCCTACTCATTCAAATATGTCAATTTATCCTTTTAGTTTTCCCAGTTGACCACCGTCTATCTTTTGGTCAAAAGCTTCCAAAATTCACCTATTTTGTCCACGTCTCTGCCAAGGTCTGTAAATGGCAGAACACACACTGAGCTTCAGTGAATATGTTGATGATAAGTCAAATGTTTCATGTCAGTGAATAAATAAACCTTCAGTAGCCACATACGACCCCTGACTGGATGTCAAGAAGCTCAGAAGGCTTGGGTATCTGTTACCAATGCTTTGCCTCTCCGACCAGATGGCGCTGCTGGGTCAAGCTCCAGCCCACCTTTGGGCACCCAGAATTTTAAAAAAATTACAAAAAGAACGTGCATGTTTCTTGTTGAACAAGAACACGTTGCTGCAATGAAAGCGGGTATTGGCAAATAGAGAATAGAATTCTCAGACACCCTCCCTCCCCGGCCCCTCCTCTTCTGCGTCCGTAACGTTGAGGGAGCACCGCGCTTGCACCGTCTCTCCGCTTCCAGAGGCGCAGCCCACGTGATCGGGAGCCGGCTGCTACTTTGCGCTACAGAGACGAGGAGCTCGGTTCAGGTAGGGGGCAGCGGAATGAAGTGATATTTCCGCCGTGATCCAGTCCGATGATGCAGAGGGGATGGAAGCAGTGATGTGGGCTCTGGCTTCCAGTTGTATAAAGGGAAAGACTCTTCGCTTTGGCTGCGTTTGCTCTGACCCCTGTGTCCGTTAGAAAACGCAGAGTGAAGATGGGCAGGGCGCTGTACAGTGTAAGCTTCATTTATTTTGTATTATTGAAACCAAAAGCGCTTCCAAATGAATGTATTACGGGAGTGAAGAGTGTGGAAAGCTGAGATACTACTGCTTTTCTGCATGATGCGTGCAGAATCGCTTGTTCCAGCAGTATTTGCCTCAGTGCCGATTGCACTGTTCCTCTTCTACCATCTCTTCTCCCAAACGTGCCCCGCCCTTCTGTCCGCTGGATGCTTTGGGCAATTGACCAACAGTTCTTAAGCTGCCAGCCCCATCTTTGTTTCTTTCACTTCTCCTGATTGGCTTTAAATTGCTGTCTTTATATACTTGCATTGATTAAAAGTGTTTGCCAGAATTTAAAATGTTAGGTCGTAATCATCCTCTCAGATTTTGCCACTACCTTTCATTTGTCTGTGAACTGACACTTGGGTGATGAAATCCACTATAAACAGAATGCAGAGTCAACTGCTTCACACCAACAGCAGAGAAAGGTGTTGGCAATAGATTATTTATGAATGCATTACACTCAACCTGTTACATCACGCAGCAACCTGCAATGATGCTTGAATAACAATCATTTGATACATTGTCCAAGCGCATGTAAGAAATGAAGTTTTACATTTTCCTTTGAAGAAACATTTAAAATGTCACAGAGGGTTGAACCCTGAATCACTTCACGTAAATTAATTTCAAACTTGTGGAACTTGTCTTGACTCTCAACTAATTTCGGGAGACTTCCTGACCTACTTTCAGGAAACTATCATGAATGTATTACTGGTGCAATTGCAGAAATGTTTTTTTCATTTACATCATATTTATAAATCTAGTCTTTGGGGGTTGGATGATCTGAAGATCTGTGTTTGGAATCCTGTAGTAAAGACTAAGAAAACTTAAAATAATGAAACAATTGGAGTAAAATATTCACAGAAACTATCTGCCACAAGGTTATGATAGCACAGGTGGAACTTTGTATGTGCAAATGGTTTGTTTTTAATTCTTCCATGCAGAGAGAACAATGTACTAGGCTTCAAACAAACTGCAGATTTCTTGTAATTTGCATAAATTGTTGCATAGTTTGTTAGAAAAAATGTGCTACCTTTTATGACGTCATCCATGTTTGTCAACTGAATATTGCTACTTCTATGTTAAGATTCTGTATCAAAATGTGACATTGAATTTAAGGAAAAATTGAGATAATTATTCCCAAATGAAATTCTGCTGGAAATCTGAAGTGAAATTACAAAGTTCTTGAAATAATTTGGGAGGGCATACAACATTTGTGGAGAGTCCAATAATTTGGGGCAATAACTTGTCTTGAAAACTGAAAGTGTTGCTCATAAAAGCCTTCCCATGCAACCAAGCCTGGAAGCCAGGAGAGATTAGGTGGTGGAGGGGTAATCTTGCAGGATGGTGCTGAGAAAAAGATGTGTTTAAAGGTGATATGAATGGAAAGGAGTTTCAGAAATTATTGAAGCTAATGTTGCATCAAGCCGGCTATAAAGTGTCCATCTGAAAGGAGAGCTAGCTTTGTTTCGCTCAAATTATGTAGAAAGCATGAAACACAACAGTCTCTGTGGATGGTGTTCGATGACTGGAAGTTTGGGGTTATATTTGTTGGCTGAAGAGAGGTGTTTTGAATATCCATGTACATTGCATCTCCTCACTTTAAGGGATGCTCCCCTTCCTCCCTTGCATCCCCCTGGCTCCCCTTCCTCCCTTGCATCCCCCTGGCTCCCCTTCCTCCCTTGGATCCCACTGGCTCCCCTTCCTCCCTTGGATCGCCCCCCCAGGCTCCCTTGGATCCCCCCCCAGGCTCCCTTGGATCCCCCCCCCAGGCTCCCTTGGATCCCCCCCCAGGCTCCCTTGGATCCCCCCCCAGGCTCCCTTGGATCCCCCCCCAGGCTCCCTTGGATCCCCCCCCAGGCTCCCTTGGATCCCCCCCCCAGGCTCCCTTGGATCCCCCCCCAGGCTCCCTTGGATCCCCCCCCAGGCTCCCTTGGATCCCCCCCCAGGCTCCCTTGGATCCCCCCCCAGGCTCCCTTGGATCCCCCCCCAGGCTCCCTTGGATCCCCCCCCAGGCTCCCTTGGATCCCCCCCCAGGCTCCCTTGGATCCCCCCCCCAGGCTCCCTTGGATCCCCCCCCAGGCTCCCTTGGATCCCCCCCCAGGCTCCCTTGGATCCCCCCCCAGGCTCCCTTGGATCCCCCCCCAGGCTCCCTTGGATCCCCCCCCAGGCTCCCTTGGATCCCCCCCCAGGCTCCCTTGGATCCCCCCCCAGGCTCCCTTGGATCCCCCCCCAGGCTCCCTTGGATCCCCCCCCAGGCTCCCTTGGATCCCCCCCCAGGCTCCCTTGGATCCCCCCCCAGGCTCCCTTGGATCCCCCCCCAGGCTCCCTTGGATCCCCCCCCAGGCTCCCTTGGATCCCCCCCCAGGCTCCCTTGGATCCCCCCCCAGGCTCCCTTGGATCCCCCCCCCCCAGGCTCCCTTGGATCCCCCCCCCCCCAGGCTCCCTTGGATCCCCCCCCCCCAGGCTCCCTTGGATCCCCCCCCCCCAGGCTCCCTTGGATCCCCCCCCCCCCCAGGCTCCCTTGGATCCCCCCCCCCAGGCTCCCTTGGATCCCCCCCCAGGCTCCCTTGGATCCCCCCCCAGGCTCCCTTGGATCCCCCCCCAGGCTCCCTTGGATCCCCCCCCAGGCTCCCTTGGATCCCCCCCCAGGTTCCCTTGGATCCCCCCCCAGGCTCCCTTGGATCCCCCCCCAGGCTCCCTTGGATCCCCCCCCAGGCTCCCTTGGATCCCCCCCCAGGCTCCCTTGGATCCCCCCCCAGGCTCCCTTGGATCCCCCCCCAGGCTGCCTTGGATCCCCCCCCAGGCTGCCTTGGATCCCCCCCCAGGCTGCCTTGGATCCCCCCCCAGGCTGCCTTGGATCCCCCCCCAGGCTGCCTTGGATCCCCCCCCAGGCTGCCTTGGATCCCCCCCCAGGCTGCCTTGGATCCCCCCCAGGCTCCCTTGGATCCCCCCCAGGCTCCCTTGGATCCCCCCCAGGCTCCCTTGGATCCCCCCCAGGCTCCCTTGGATCCCCCCCAGGCTCCCTTGGATCCCCCCCAGGCTCCCTTGGATCCCCCCCAGGCTCCCTTGGATCCCCCCCAGGCTCCCTTGGATCCCCCCCAGGCTCCCTTGGATCCCCCCCAGGCTCCCTTGGATCCCCCCCAGGCTCCCTTGGATCCCCCCCAGGCTCCCTTGGATCCCCCCCAGGCTCCCTTGGATCCCCCCCAGGCTCCCTTGGATCCCCCCCAGGCTCCCTTGGATCCCCCCCAGGCTCCCTTGGATCCCCCCCAGGCTCCCTTGGATCCCCCCCAGGCTCCCTTGGATCCCCCCCAGGCTGCCTTGGATCCCCCCCAGGCTCCCTTGGATCCCCCCCAGGCTCCCTTGGATCCCCCCCCAGGCTCCCTTGGATCCCCCCCAGGCTCCCTTGGATCGCCCCCAGGCTCCCTTGGATCCCCCCCAGGCTCCCTTGGATCCCCCCCAGGCTCCCTTGGATCCCCCCCAGGCTCCCTTGGATCCCCCCCAGGCTCCCTTGGATCCCCCCCAGGCTCCCTTGGATCCCCCCCAGGCTCCCTTGGATCCCCCCCAGGCTCCCTTGGATCCCCCCCAGGCTCCCTTGGATCCCCCCCAGGCTCCCTTGGATCCCCCCCAGGCTCCCTTGGATCCCCCCCAGGCTCCCTTGGATCCCCCCCAGGCTCCCTTGGATCCCCCCCAGGCTCCCTTGGATCCCCCCCAGGCTCCCTTGGATCCCCCCCAGGCTCCCTTGGATCCCCCCCAGGCTCCCTTGGATCCCCCCCAGGCTCCCTTGGATCCCCCCCAGGCTCCCTTGGATCCCCCCCCAGGCTCCCTTGGATCCCCCCCAGGCTCCCTTGGATCCCCCCCAGGCTCCCTTGGATCCCCCCCAGGCTCCCTTGGATCCCCCCCAGGCTCCCTTGGATCCCCCCCAGGCTCCCTTGGATCCCCCCCAGGCTCCCTTGGATCCCCCCCAGGCTCCCTTGGATCCCCCCCAGGCTCCCTTGGATCCCCCCCAGGCTCCCTTGGATCCCCCCCAGGCTCCCTTGGATCCCCCCCAGGCTCCCTTGGATCCCCCCCAGGCTCCCTTGGATCCCCCCCAGGCTCCCTTGGATCCCCCCCAGGCTCCCTTGGATCCCCCCCAGGCTCCCTTGGATCCCCCCCAGGCTCCCTTGGATCCCCCCCAGGCTCCCTTGGATCCCCCCCAGGCTCCCTTGGATCCCCCCCAGGCTCCCTTGGATCCCCCCCAGGCTCCCTTGGATCCCCCCCAGGCTCCCCTCCCCCCCCGGCTCCCCTCCCCCCCCGGCTCCCCTCCCCCCCCGGCTCCCCTCCCCCCCCGGCTCCCCTCCCCCCCGGCTCCCCTCCCCCCCCGGCTCCCCTCCCCCCCCGGCTCCCCTCCCCCCCCGGCTCCCCTCCCCCCCGGCTCCCCTCCCCCCCGGCTCCCCTCCCCCCCCCCGGCTCCCCTCCCCCCCCCCGGCTCCCCTCCCCCCCCCGGCTCCCCTCCCCCCCCCCGGCTCCCCTCCCCCCCCCCGGCTCCCCTCCCCCCCCCGGCTCCCCTCCCCCCCCCCGGCTCCCCTCCCCCCCCCGGCTCCCCTCCCCCCCCCGGCTCCCCTCCCCCCCCCCGGCTCCCCTCCCCCCCCCGGCTCCCCTCCCCCCCCCGGCTCCCCTCCCCCCCCCGGCTCCCCTCCCCCCCCCGGCTCCCCTCCCCCCCCCCGGCTCCCCTCCCCCCCCCCGGCTCCCCTCCCCCCCCCCGGCTCCCCTCCCCCCCCCCGGCTCCCCTCCCCCCCCCCGGCTCCCCTCCCCCCCCCCGGCTCCCCTCCCCCCCCCGGCTCCCCTCCTCCCCCGGCATCCCTCTGACCCTCCACCTCCTGATTCACACCACCCTCCACCCCATTAACAGCCCTCTCCAATGCCTGGCTGGTCTTTACTGTCCCCTCTGGCCTCCTCGGTTTCAGAATGTGTGGTCCTCAGTAGAGGCCTCACCTTCATCCCCCTTTATCCCCCTTTCTTCTGAAGTCATGACGCTGAATTCTTCTGCTATTGGCTCCATCTTCTTGCATATTTCTACTATGAGGATTTTCACCCCCACCCCCCACCACCATGACAGACTTCATTTCCCGCCTTAAACCTTTTTCTTCCTCCTCAACATTTAGTTCCAGCTTCTGCCTGCTTTGGACCTTTATATTTTAAACTACTGCCATGACATCAACAGTCTCGATTTCACCACTCCCCTCCCTCATTCTAATCTCACCCTTTGGGAACACTTAGTTTTCAAATATCAAACTGCAGACAAAGATAGCACTATTGTGGTTTGGCGCACTGGTCTGAAGCCAGATGACAACTCCCAGACAACTCTTACTTACCCCTTCAACAGGACCCCACCAAACCTCATCAAATCACTGTCTCATGCACCATCTCTGAAATCCTTTCTGGTCATCTCCCTTCTTTGGCTTCCAAGCTAGTTGTTTCCCAATCTTGCACTGCCCATTTTTACCTCCTACTCGATATCCATAGACCCATAGTTTCCTTATGCTCATGCCCAACCAATCTGGTATCTGCTTATGTCACATCTGTTTTGACCCTCTGATCCAGTCCCTTTCCAACTACATCCATGATACTTCATGTGCCCTCCATTACTTCAACAACTTCTAGTTCCCTGAACTTGACTGCCTTATCTTCACCATGGATATCCAATCACTGCACACCTCCATCTCCATATTCAAAGGCTTCAGAGCAATTCACTTCTTTCTCAACAATAGGACAAACCAATAGCCCTCCATCACCATTCTCCTCTGGCTGGCAGAACTTGTCCTCACCCTCAACAGATTCTCCTTTGATTCATCCCACTATCTACAAGTCCAAAGAGTAACCATGTGTATCTGCAGGGGCCACAGCTATGCCTGCATTTTTTGTTTACTATATGTTACAAGCCTACAGCACAAAGTCTTCTCAACTCTTCCTTTGTTTCATTACCAACTAGTTTAGTGCTGCCTCATGCACCCATGATGAGCACATTAACTATCCTGCAATTTAAAAGGGGCAATTGACTCAGCCATCGCTGTTCAGTCTCTAGTGCCTGTAGTGCCAAATCGATCAGCTTGACGTGATAGAGCAAGTCACTTTCCCAAGTACAGGGACTTGAACAACATCCTGAAGTGCCGTCCTCACTTCACAATAAGTATAATAACATAAGTGAATAAATTGTTGTAGCCTAACTGTTCATGCCAAAAAACAATTTTAATCAATTTTAATATATTTAATTAAAATTATAATAAATTACATGCCACATCCATTGCTAAATGCGAGAGCCGGCGTCAAACAACGGACGCCAAAATGTTCATCGTCAAAATGCGAGCGCCAAAATATCTGATTCCGGTCATAAGCACCCTATTGAATCCCGGCTCTGATACCTGGCTCACATGAGCCAGTGTCTAAAAACCCACACCTAATACTGGTCCCACTACTGCAAGTCACCCACAGCCTGTGTGGGTCTCAGCTGCAGAGCCCCTTGGTCAGACAAGTTATCACACTCTTGGACACCAGTACAATTGAGGCCTGTTTTACACAAATGGATGCCATGCCTTGTCGGACTGAGATATTGAAATTATCATGAAAATATTGGCCAGTTGGTCAGCACAGGTTTTTAGTACTCGGTTGGGTACTCTGTCTGTACTGGATGATTCCCTTGCATTTAGTCTCCTGAAGGCAACTCACATGTCATCTTCACATGCTGACAGTAGAGGAGCATCAGGGGACATGGTGATGCACAGTGGTTCTTCCTAGTTCTGATGATCTAATCAGGTGTAGAAGGCATTGAGCTTGCCTGGGAGGAAAGCTTTGCTCCCTACTACCTTACCAGGTTTGGTTTTGAAGTTGGTTATGACATTTAGTCCCTGCCACAGCTGTTGAGTATCCTTCATTGTTTCCATTATTATCCAGAATCTTCACTTCTTCCAGGAGATGACTTTTCGAAGGTCGTACCTGCTCCTTCTGGAGTGTTCTGGATCTTCGACTTAAATGCCTGTGATCTGGCTTTCAGCATGTTCTAGGCTGCATTGTTCATCCCAAGATTCGGGTTGGGGACATCCACAGCTGTTTCAATAAAGTCCATCATGATCCTGCTGTAATCATTCAGATCCTCAGCTAAACTCCACCCAAATCATTGACTCAAGGCTGTCCTGTAGCTAACTTCAGCCTCCGATGGCTGCCTTCTACCTGTTCTGACGTCAATTATGATTTCTAGTGCATCGGGGTGGGCCATCTTGTTCACTGACCACGTCATGCAGCTCTGCAAGTGCCTGTTTGTCATCTGCATCGGGAGGGATATGAACTCCAGTAATAAGCACGATGAGAACTTTCGTAGTAGATAGAAGGGTCTGCCTTTAATCAAGATTTACTCTAAGGCAGTGGAGCAGGAGGTTATCATAACCCCAACCTCCGGGCACCAGCCGGTATTAACTAAAAAGGGCACACCAACCCCTCTCTCATTGTTGGAATCTGGGTTCCAGTCCAGTCTATGAATAGTGAAGCCAATTGCTTTGCATCTTTAAAGATGTATGCACACAGCACTTTGTACCTTCATACTATTTCTTAGCAATTTTGAAATTGCTTTAAATAGCAGCTGCTGTCGATGAAAATTTAATTAACATTAAAGATGCATGAATTGCTATATTTTTAAAACTCTTCTTCTTCATTGCTTTTTCCTCCCTCAATTAAATTTAAACTTGACCACGTTTAATGCACCCATTTTTGTCTCATTCTCCTTGTACTGCTCATCCTCCGTCTGATTGGTTTGGAAATGCTATTGTTTACCTTGTTTCGTCCTCAGCATCTTATTCCCTCACTTTAACAATATCCACTTGCAATTGTTAATTTTGTTTTGTAATTTGTAAAACAAAGTTGTAAGGGTTTTGCTGATCATTTATTTTCTTAATTTTAGGATGAATAGGGCTCCTTCAAACTCTTGCTTTGTAGTTCTGCCTGATGCAACTGATGCTGCTTCTACGATATTTGGAAAAAATTCAGTAAGGCCAAGCAATGAAGTTCAAGAAGTTATTTATTTACCAGGTACTTCCCATGAGCCAGGATCCAAGGTTCAGGTAAGAAACCATGTATTGTTTTTTTTTCTTAATTGTTGATTATTTTTCGAAGTAATCTTCTTAAAATATTGAATTTCATGTGCTCTACACCTGAACAAAATGTTATCTGTCCTTAGAATAAACTGCATTATATTTTAAAATAATTTATAGAGGTCAACTTATAAATTAAAACCTACTGCCAAACATTGAATATTGTGTTGTTTTATTGAGTTATTGTTTTTGTATCATTTGTTTGTTGTATGTGTTCACCGTTAGGATGTGTGCCCAATTTCTTTGTACTTGTGGAAAGACAATAAAAAGTTATCTTGTATAGAAGACTATCTTGTTTAAGCCTATTATCCTTTAAGTCAGTAGATAAAATTGAACCGAACTGGCAGCTGAATTTTTAAATCTTCACATGATTGATTTGTAATAGTTGTGGTCTTTGTGCTCAACTTTTATAAGAGTTCAAAATATGAGGATCATTGGTTAGCGTTGTTGGATCTTGAACACTGAGCAAAACATCAAACATAAAGTTCTCCCAAGGGATATTTCTAATCTACTAAAAGGTACTTAAAAAATATGGAAGGTGAGCATCATTTCTCTAAAAATGTGAACACTCAACTCATTCCTAACTACTGTTATTGATGATCAGTTATAAGTTGTGGTAAATGCCATTATGCTCTAAATATTGTAGGTGCAATTGTTTAAATAGCAAGAGGACTTCAACATACTTAAAATTTGAGTAAAATTAAGGTTAGGATTAATTTCTTGATTGATCAAATTAGGAGATACTGAAATAACTCAGAATTGACTTGTGCAGTTCTTGAAAATGTAACCATTTTTTGCTCTGTTTATTTTAAACCAGGAAGCCTTTTTATTTTATGAAAAAGTGGTAATGGGCTCCTCCAGGGAAACTGGTCAGTGGGGATCTTTGGAAGCTTTTATAATCCAATTAATCCTTTGCACAGCTGATCACTATATTGATAAATCGTTATGATGGTAACTGCATTTATGAAGGAAGAAGAGAATAATTGTGTCTGAAGACACTAGGGAATTGTTAGCATCTGTGTATGTTGACAGTTGGGTAATTAGCCCCTGTACCCTCAGTAAATGCTTGGAGCCCGAGTGCTGTCTGACAGGATTTGATTTCCGATGCTAATTTCCTTACTGTTTTCCTCTGAGTGTAATTTAGAGTTGAGTTTTGAATGCTCTGTAGCAGCCTTCCAAAGGAAAGCTCCTTGTTTTGACAATACCCTTGCATGCATGAGATGTATGCTTAGAATCATTTTAAGGAGCTTGATCACTTGCTTGACAGCTCTGCTGTATTCCCTGATTAGGGGAAAGGTTTGAAAACATCTTCTCCCTATTAATGGAAATGGAGTAGGAGGCGAAATGGAAATGTGAGCAGGCAGTCATCAGAAGGTGGGGTAGCATATGTTTGGGAGTGAAGGCTTCAGCAGAACAGAGACACGGATACAGTCAGATGACATTATGGAAATAAATGTTCTTAACAATGGTTCGATACATGTGGTCTGCAGCATGTGCAGTTGAGACACCAGCATCATGCTTAAGAGGCAGGCTACTGAAGGCTGCAGAGACTTTGCGTCCAGGCACTAAGGACAATAACAAGGACAATACTTCCGGTTCTTTGATGGGGGTGGGGGTTGGGGGGGGGGCAGCAGTCCGCGTAGCAGCACTGGCCCCCATCAAGCAAACCAGCGGGTGAACGGCAAGGGCAGCTTAAAGGCCAGCGACCCCAAAATGATGCTGGCCTTGCTGCTCAGCCAACAGACAGGAACAGAAAACAGGAAAGAAGGGCATTGTTTTGCGGGAAAGTACCCGCGCATGGGAAATCCACTTTTGTTATGCATGTTATGATGTCAGCCATCGCGGCCATGGCAGGAACAGTACAGGTAAAAAAGTTGGGCCTGAGCCCTAATACAACTCAGAGCTTAACCTAACTACACTACGTGTGTGTGTGTCTTCTTTCAAGCGGTGCGTGGCTACAACGCCAAGATTATGAACAGGTTCAGTTTTCAATGAGGCATACGAGGTGAGTAGGCCACAAAAGAGCAGAAGGAATGGCTGCAGGGATAGGCTATCTTGCCTATTGAGCCTGCTGCACTATTTCAGAAGATAGCAGCTGAGTTGACAATGATCTAAGCTCTTACCTGCTTATTCCCTATAACCCTTAATTTCCCGGTATGCAAAAATCTATCTATCTGTGTCTTAAATATATTTAATCAAGCAATGTCGGCAGCTTCTTTGGACAGAGAATTTCACAGATTCACTACTCTCAGTTCTTCATTTCTGTTCTAAATCTACTCAGCCAAATGTTGAGCCTATGTCACCCAGTTCTAGTCTTGCCTACCAGAGAAAAAACACTTTCCTATCTTTGTTTTGTATATCCCTTTCAAAATTTTGTATGTTTCTATATGATTCCCTCCCATTCTTCTGAATTCCAGTGAGTCTGGTCCTAGGATCTCTTCATCTAAGTAATCAACTTGCTGAATCTCCAAAGTCATTCTTTTTGCCTTCCTGTTTATCTGCTGCATCTAAAAAAGAGCCTTGAGGCTGAAACGTTGGTTAACTATCTTTTTCTAAAGTACACTGTTTTTTGAACTGCTTTGTGTTTCCAACGTTGTGTTTTTACTTCAATCATGAGTCTGCAGTTGGTGGTTTGCAAACATTGTACCGTGAGTTATACCATATTTGTACTTCATTTGTTCAAAAGATAATAAATTATTTCCCAAAACACAATTTTCTATTCTTTTGATCCCTTTTCTCTCCCATTCTCAAAAGGAAAGGTTATCTATTGTGAAAGGGATTAGTTGATTTTGCATCAATATTAATTTTGGTAGTTGGTAATTTTTATTTTCCTTTCTACGTGAATCTTCTTCCAAATGTTGAGCAGATGGTGCAGTACTGGTGAACTCCTATGTTGCACCAGCTTTTCATCCCACTTATATGGTATTTGTTCTGGTACCTTCTCCCCTATTTTATCTAGCTCTAATCTGGTCCAATCTTGTTTTTCCCTTGTTTGATAAAAATCTGATAATAGGTATCTTAATTGTGCTGCTCTATAATAATTCTTAAAGTTTGGTAGCTGTAAGCCCCCTTGTTTGTACCATTCTGTTAATTTATCTAGCGCTATCCTCAGTTTCCCCCCTTTCCATAAGAATTTCCTTAATCAGGCTCATTGAAGCTCATTGAAGAATTTCTCTGTTAAGGGAATTGGTAATGATTGAAATAGGTATTGTATCCTTGGGAAGATATTCATTTTAATGCAATTTACCCTTCCTATCAGTATTAGTGGTAAATCTTTCCAATATTCTAAGTCATGTAATTTCTTCATTAATGACTGATAATTTAATTTGTATAGATGGCCTAGATTATTATCTAGTTGAATACCTAGGTATCGGATTGCTTGTGTTTGCCATTTAAATGGTGATTCTTTCTTAAACTTTGTGAAATCCGCATTATTCATTGGCATTGCTTCACTTTTATTTGCGTTGATCTTGTACCCTGATACTCCTCCATATTCCTTCAATTTCTTATGTAATTCTTTTATTGATAGTTCTGGTTCTGTTCTATGACATCATCTGCAAGTAGACTGATTTTATATTCCTTCTCTTTTATTTTTATCCATTTTATTTTATTTTCTGTTCTTATCTGTTCTGTCAAGGGTTCTATAGCTAACACGAACAGTGAGGGAGATAGTGGACATCCCTGCCTAGTTGACCTGCTTAATTTAAATTGGTTTGATATATATCCATTTACTGTCACCTTCGCCAATGGTTCCTTATATAATGCTTTAATCCAATTAATATATTTCTTTGGTAAGTTGAACCTCTGTAGTACTTTGAATAAATAATTCCATTCTACTCTGTCAAAGGCTTTCTCTGCGTCTAAAGCAACCGCCACTGTTGGCGTCTTATTTCCTTGTACTGCATGGATTAAGTTAATGAACTTGCAGATATTGTCAGTTGTTCGCCTTTTCTTAATAAATCCAGTTTGATCTAGTTTTACTATTTTTGGAACACAGTCGGACAATCTGTTTGCTAATAGTTTTGCTATTATCTTATAATCTGAGTTAAGTAGAGATATTGGTCTGTACAATGCTGGTGTTAATGGATCTTTCCCCATCTTTGGTATTACTGTAATTATTGCATTTTACATGAATCTGGCATGTTTTGTGTTTCTTCAATCTGGTTCATTACTTCCAGGAGAGGAGGAATTAATAAGTCTTTAAATGTTTTATAGAATTCTATTGGGAGTCCGTCCTCTCCCAGCATTTTATTGTTACCACCAAATGAAAACCTACTTAAGGACAAATTGTAAAGCAGGCTGAGGTTACCAGAAGGAAGCAGCTTTGAATATGTGATTACAGACACAATGATAATTAAAAGATTTATAACAAACATGTACATCAAACTGCAAGAGAAAGAGAATGATGAAATAAGCTGTAAACCCAAACAAAAGTGGGAACAAGATCTAAACATAAAGATAAAAAATAAAAAATGGGAAAAGCTATGCTCCGGAACTATGAGAAATATAATAAACATGAAGTTACGCATGATACAATATAATTGGTTACACAGGCTATACACCACGCATCAAAAGTTAAATAAATGGAACCCAACAGTATCTGATAGATATTTTCGCTGTAAGAAGGAAACGGGAACAACAGTACATGCAATTTGGGCATGTGAGAAAGTGGAAAGGTTTTGGGAAGATCTAAATCAGGTATTAAATAAAATCACAAAATGCAACATACCAAAAAATCCAGAGATCTTTCTTCTAAATAATATAAGAAGTAAAGAACTAGGCCTCGATTTGGATGAAGCACAAAAAAGATTTATTATGATAGCCTTAGCTGCAGGTCGGGCCCCCCGCTGCAGGCCGGGCCCCCCGCTGCAGGCCGGGCCCCCCGCTGCAGGCCGGGCCCCCCGCTGCAGGCCGGGCCCCCCGCTGCAGGCCGGGCCCCCCGCTGCAGGCCGGGCCCCCCGCTGCAGGCCGGGCCCCCCGCTGCAGGCCGGGCCCCCCGCTGCAGGCCGGGCCCCCCGCTGCAGGCCGGGCCCCCCGCTGCAGGCCGGGCCCCCCGCTGCAGGCCGGGCCCCCCGCTGCAGGCCGGGCCCCCCGCTGCAGGCCGGGCCCCCCGCTGCAGGCCGGGCCCCCCGCTGCAGGCCGGGCCCCCCGCTGCAGGCCGGGCCCCCCGCTGCAGGCCGGGCCCCCCGCTGCAGGCCGGGCCCCCCGCTGCAGGCCGGGCCCCCCGCTGCAGGCCGGGCCCCCCGCTGCAGGCCGGGCCCCCCGCTGCAGGCCGGGCCCCCCGCTGCAGGCCGGGCCCCCCGCTGCAGGCCGGGCCCCCCGCTGCAGGCCGGGCCCCCCGCTGCAGGCCGGGCCCCCCGCTGCAGGCCGGGCCCCCCGCTGCAGGCCGGGCCCCCCGCTGCAGGCCGGGCCCCCCGCTGCAGGCCGGGCCCCCCGCTGCAGGCCGGGCCCCCCGCTGCAGGCCGGGCCCCCCGCTGCAGGCCGGGCCCCCCGCTGCAGGCCGGGCCCCCCGCTGCAGGCCGGGCCCCCCGCTGCAGGCCGGGCCCCCCGCTGCAGGCCGGGCCCCCCGCTGCAGGCCGGGCCCCCCGCTGCAGGCCGGGCCCCCCGCTGCAGGCCGGGCCCCCCGCTGCAGGCCGGGCCCCCCGCTGCAGGCCGGGCCCCCCGCTGCAGGCCGGGCCCCCCGCTGCAGGCCGGGCCCCCCGCTGCAGGCCGGGCCCCCCGCTGCAGGCCGGGCCCCCCGCTGCAGGCCGGGCCCCCCGCTGCAGGCCGGGCCCCCCGCTGCAGGCCGGGCCCCCCGCTGCAGGCCGGGCCCCCCGCTGCAGGCCGGGCCCCCCGCTGCAGGCCGGGCCCCCCGCTGCAGGCCGGGCCCCCCGCTGCAGGCCGGGCCCCCCGCTGCAGGCCGGGCCCCCCGCTGCAGGCCGGGCCCCCCGCTGCAGGCCGGGCCCCCCGCTGCAGGCCGGGCCCCCCGCTGCAGGCCGGGCCCCCCGCTGCAGGCCGGGCCCCCCGCTGCAGGCCGGGCCCCCCGCTGCAGGCCGGGCCCCCCGCTGCAGGCCGGGCCCCCCGCTGCAGGCCGGGCCCCCCGCTGCAGGCCGGGCCCCCCGCTGCAGGCCGGGCCCCCCGCTGCAGGCCGGGCCCCCCGCTGCAGGCCGGGCCCCCCGCTGCAGGCCGGGCCCCCCGCTGCAGGCCGGGCCCCCCCTGCAGGCCGGGCCCCCCGCTGCAGGCCGGGCCCCCCGCTGCAGGCCGGGCCCCCCGCTGCAGGCCGGGCCCCCCGCTGCAGGCCGCTGCAGGCCGGCCCCGCGGGCCCCCCGCTGCAGGCCGGCCCCGCGGGCCCCCCGCTGCAGGCCGGCCCCGCGGGCCCCCCGCTGCAGGCCGGCCCCGCGGGCCCCCCGCTGCAGGCCCCGCGGGCCCCCCGCTGCAGGCCCCGCGGGCCCCCCGCTGCAGGCCCCGCGGGCCCCCCGCTGCAGGCCCCGCGGGCCCCCCGCTGCAGGCCCCGCGGGCCCCCCGCTGCAGGCCCCGCGGGCCCCCCGCTGCAGGCCCCGCGGGCCCCCCGCTGCAGGCCCCGCGGGCCCCCCGCTGCAGGCCCCGCGGGCCCCCCGCTGCAGGCCCCGCGGGCCCCCCGCTGCAGGCCCCGCGGGCCCCCCGCCGGTTACCCCCTTGCCGCTCACTCTCTTCCAGTCCTTCATTCTCTTTCTCACCACTCTTCTTCTTTCTTGTTTACTTCCCCCAGCCAAACTCCCCGATACTGTGTGTCTCTCAGCTGGCCACTCCCCAGCTGGCTGCTCCCCAGCTGAGTCCCCCTCCCACCGGCGTTAACCTTTTACTTCCACACTGCGCATACGCAACTCTTCGTGCATGCACAGTTGCACACCTCTTCTTGGCTCTGAGAGCCATTCTTGAATACTGCTGGTTGGGATGACACCGCTCCTCTGGGGACTCACCAACACCAGAGATCAGCCACTCCTCTCCATGGTGGCTCTCTGCTCTGATGTGCAGGTAAGACCACCTTCTTTCTTCTCCAGTGATTTTCTTTCTTCCCTTTTCACTGTTATTCTTACTTTTTCTCTTTTGGATGCCATCTCTGTCCCTTCTCTGTAACTTTATCTTTCTCTTCCTGTATTTTATGTTTATTGAGCTCTGGCTTTCACACTTTTTTTTCTTTCCTTTGGAGGATGGGAGGAAACCAGAGCATCAGGTGGACATCCACAGGACACAGGGAAAATGTACAAACTCCTGACAGTAGCAATTTGAACCTGGATCTCTGGTGCAGTAATAGTTTTGTGTTAATCATTCCACCTTCAATTCTAGAACAATTTTAAGCAATATTTACATATCTGAGAAACCATTCCAGCCTCCCAGCCTCTACAATTTGCCTAGTTTCACAACAGGTCCACAGCAGATGCCATCTTCCTGGCTCTCCTGGAATTCCTGGATAACAAGGACATTTATGGCTCCTATATATGAACTACAGTTCTGCCTTGAACCCTATAGACCCAAACATCCTTGTACCCAGACTCCAAGACATTAGGCATCAACAAACTACTTCTGCCACTAGGTTCTTGACTTTTTGACCTATAGACCATAAACAGTGAGAATTGGTAATGACATCTTCTCCACACTAATTCTTTATACAAGTGCCCTGCAAGCTGTGCATTCAGCCTCTTCCTATACTCTCTCTGCACTCATGCTTGTGTAGCCAAGCACTGCTTTAACTCCATTGATAAGTTTTCAGATGACACCATCATTGTAGAATGGACCTCAAAGGGTGACAAGACAGAGACAAGGAGATGGAAGGTCTGGTGGTGCACTGTTAAGAAAGCAATTTCTCCCTCAGTGAGCTAATTGTTGCCCTCAGGAAAATGAAAGGAGCAAATGCCCTGGTACTGAGGTTGAAAGCTTCAAATTCTTATGAGGACATGCCTGTCCTGATTCAGCCCACATTGATGTTACAACCAAAAAGCACAAAAGATTCTACTTTTTCAGAAGTCTAAATGTCCTTGAGGTCTCTTACTAGCGCAACAGATGCACCATTGATAGTGTTCTGTCCAGAAGCATTGCACCTGTGTCTGGGAATGGTTCTGCTCAAGACCTCGAGACGCTGCAGAGATGTAAGCAAAGCTCAGGCCATCACACTAATAAACCCTTCCCTCTCCCTCTCCAAATTCAACAAAGTTTGTGTCTCTTGCTCTCCCTGAAAAGCTGCTAACATGACATACCCAGTGATACTTTCTTCTCATTCCTCTTCTCTCAGGCAGAAGCAAACTTGAACCTTCAGATTCAAGGATAGTTTGTTTTCTGCTGTTAACACAGTCTTAACTAGATCTCACTGACAAGATGTAATGCTGTAGCGCTGTTTGCATCTGTACTTTTCTCTATACTCTTCATTATTTGGCACTTTCTCACTACTTTCCACACAGTTGTCCTTATTCCAAAACCTGCTGTTTGAGTTGACTTGCCTGGATAGCACACAAAATGAAGCTTTTTACTGTACCTTTGAATGTGCTAATAAACTTGAGCTATGTTTTTGGCAAGCATATTGATTAGAGTTTAGTTGCTTTGAACAACCTTTGCAGGAAGTTGATGATGTTTATCTGGATAACTGTTGTCAATGATGTGGAACAGTATCAAGGCTAGTAATTGAGTGTTAATTGGACCAACATATTTGTTTCCAGTGAAATAGTAACCAGGTAAATACCTTCAATGAAATCTTAAATCCTTCAGTTTTTCTCCAGGTTATTATCTGATTCCAATAAAGTCTTTAGTCTGCTCCACCAGCTCTGCATTCGAGTTAAACACATACATGTACAGCGATATTGCCTTCCTTAGATAAGCACTCTGACATTGCTCTTTTCCTTCTACTCCTTGCTATGATGAAACTTCTCAAAACATCTCAAAAGGAATTTTGCAAATGTTGCAGAAATTCTGTTTGTCACAAGCAACAGATGTTTTGTCAGATCAATTATAAAATTGCGACAGAAACAGGGATGGCGGATGCTGCCATTTTGAGCAAGTGAGAAGTTGGAAGGACTCAGCAGGTCAAACAGCATCCATGGGGAGAAATAGATAGTCAACATTTCAGGCCGAACCCTGCTTCAATCTCAGAAAGAGTCCTGACCCAAAAGTTTGTCTGTCAGTCTCTCAATGGATATTGCCTGACCTGCTGCTTTCCCTCCAGTTTCTCTTTGCTTGCCATAATGTAAAAAAAAATTCAAAGATCTAAAACTTGACAAAACTGAAGTTTGGGCTAGGAACTGAGTTTGTGAATCTGTGATGAAGCAAATAAATAACAGCATATTTGTGGATAGTTTTGTGATACATCTGTGTAAGTTTGACTACATATGACTATATGAATGTAAATTTTATGAACATAAGCATTAAACTAAAGCACATTTTTAAAATTGCATTTGTTTAAATTTTATGAGCAGGCTAATGTGTGCACTTCGCAGGATTGACAGTTTAGCTTAGTTGACTCAGTCTAAAGTCATGGGAAATGTACTGCAGGCATTGAATGTCAGAAATAAAAAGGGAAAAGCACCAGAAATATTTGGGTCAGGCAGCCTGTATGTGGAGCAAAGTAACATTTTGGGTCAACAAAATAGAGCTGAAATGTGTGTGTGGCTCAGTACAACAGCAACACCATATACAAGCATAGTTGGTGGTATAAAAGGGGCAATGAGTCAGCATTCAGGAGGGAGATAGAATGGTGCACTAACAACAATGTCACTAAAACCAAAGAGCTGATTGTAGATGTAAGGAAAGGAAATTGTGTCGAGGGACAGCACAGTTGGCATAGTGGTTAGTGCAAGGAGTTTGTATGTTTTCCCTGTGCCTGCATGGGTTTTACCCAGGAGCTCCGGTATCCTACCACTGTTTGAAATGTACTGGCGATATAGGTTAATTGGGTGTAAATTGGGTGGCATGGACTCATGGGCCAAAATGGCCTGTTACCTTGCTGTATGTTTAACTTTAAATTTAAAACTAGAGGTATAAAATCCAGTGATTATTAGGGATCAGAGGTGGTGAGGGTCATAAACTTTAAATTCCTAAAAGTAACCATCTTGGAGGACCTGTTCTGGACCCATCACGTTAGTGCCATTGTAAAGAAAGTGTCAGTGCCTCTACTTAGGAATTTGCAGAGGTTCAGTACGTCATCGTCAGAGTACATGCAAGATATCACCTATAACCTGAGATTCATTTCCCTTCGGGCAAAGCAGAATTACCACTTATACAAGAAAGCAAATAAAGAAATGTAAACAAACTGCGCAATACAGAGAGACAAAAAAAATGAGTAAAGGGCACAAATAAGAATCTTTAAATGAGTCCCTGGTTGATTTTATTATTAAAGAATCTGATGGTAGTAGCTGTTCCTGAACCTGGTGGTGCAAGTCTTGAGGCACCGAGACCTCTTTCCCTATGGTAGCAATGAGGACAGAACATTTACTGGGTGGTGTGGACACTTTTCCTTTGAGTATTTTATTTTTAATTTTCAAAGACATACAAATCCAAATAAACAATACATTTTTCCAATAATTTATATGATACAGCCTTTTTTATCCCCTACCCCTCTCCTCTCCCTCCCGTATCTTAATACAAAAAAGAAAAGGTTATACAAATTAAACAAATACAAAGAACAAAATATCATTAAAGTCAAAAACGTTTAAGGGAACTTGAAAAGAACCCAAAGAAACCCAAAATAAAAGAATAAGGAACAAAATACAAGAGCATGTCACCTGCGCTACGACTCACTTCACCAATCTCTGCCATTCCACTACAGGCACGATTGCTGTATTCACTTTATCTAAAAGGGGTATAAATACATCTACGTACCAATGTGCAGGAAGGGTTGCCACACCCCAATGAATGCTCCATATTTCTTCCTCAAATTGTATGTAATCTTCTCCAGCGGAATACAATTCTGAATCTCCCTATTCCATCATGTAATATTTAATTGGGAGTCGGACTTCCATGTGACTGATATTCACTTCCGGGGTACAGATAAGGGCACCTTCACAAACTCAATTTGATATCTGGACGGTTTAAATTTCAAATCCACAATGTTCCCCAGAAGATTACCACTGTGGAAAATCCATCTTTGTAATTTTTATTTTCAGAATGTCTCCAGGTCTTCCCAGAAGGATCTTACCTTTGTACACAGCCAGGTTGAATAGATAAAGGTTCCAATCTCCACTCTACACCTAAAGCACATTTGAGATTTCTGATATAAATTGATGTAATTTTTGTATGTGAAGTACATTTAATGCAGGAAATTGTACTACACGAACCTGTACCTGGCATTAATGACAGCTGTCATGCTGTCCAGACACAAGTCTGATCAGCACCGCTCGTGGATTGTTGTGCCCAAGTCCATCTCCCACCTTTCCCTCGACTTGTGTAAGCCTGGCTTCGGGCTCTCACTTTGGAATAGGAGATACATCATAGAGAAAAGCTAGTACATATTCCCCTTTCGAATTAGAATCTCCATGTCACAACACACGGGTAGGGCCATAGATGGTCCCAAATTATCCCTTAAGAAAGATCTTAGCAGAAGAAAGTTTTATTAGGCAAATCATATTTATTCCTCAGCTGTTCAAATGACATTGGCTGCCGTTGCTCACAACAATCCTTGATATACCTGATCCTCTTCCGGCACCAGGTGTCCAGGATCTTATTATCCAGAGTCATGGGTATTAATTTGTTCTGGATCAAGGGCAATTTAGGAGATATTCCCACCTTTAGTCCAACAC
This sequence comes from Narcine bancroftii, assembly GCF_036971445.1. Lineage (NCBI taxonomy): Eukaryota > Metazoa > Chordata > Chondrichthyes > Torpediniformes > Narcinidae > Narcine > Narcine bancroftii. The sequence goes on from NC_091469.1 coordinate 419,049,058, forward strand.
AGGTGGTGTAGATCCTTGATGATTTCTGCTGCTTTTTGACACCATCGTTCCCTGAAGATGTTCTAGATGATGTCGGGTTTTGCCTATGATGTCCTGGGCTGTGTCCACTACCTTTTGCAGGACTTTCTGCTCTGAGGTATTGGTGTTCCCATACCAGATTGTGATTCAACCAATCAGCATGCTTTCCACCATAAAGTTTCTGGTGTCATAAACCTCTGCAATCTCCTGAGGAAGTGGAGGTGCTGTCATGCCTTCTTCATGCTGTAATTAGTGTGTTGGGTGCAGAAAAGATCCTCTGAGATGGTAACTCTCAAGAACTTAAATTTGCTCACCCTCTCCACCTCTAATTTCCCCCAATGATCACTGGATCATAAACTTCTGGTTTTCCAATTCCTGGAGTCAACTATCTGCTCCTTCGTTTAAGTGACTTAGAATGCAAGGTTGTTGTTAGCACACCATTCAACCAAGTTTTCAATCTCCCTCCTATATTACCCACTATTGTGATATCGTGGGCAAATTTGTAGATGGTGTTATTGTCATAGCCACACAGTAGTAGGTGTAAATTGAGTTGAGTAGAGGGTTAAGAAAGCAGTCCTGTGGTGCTCCAGTACTGATGGAGATTGTGGAGGAGATGTTCTTACTAATCCTCACTGATTGTGTTCTGGAGGTGAGAAAATCCATGATCCAATTACACAGTGGGGTATTGAGTCCCAGGTCTTGCTGATCAATTTTGAGGGGGTGATGGTGTTAAATGCTGAATTGTTGTCGATAAAGAGCATCCTAATGAATGCATCTTTGCTGTTCAGGTTTTGCACAGAGCAGGTATACCAAACCATGGCTTGCGAGTTCACATTTGGCTTACAGAGACGTTTTGTATGTGTAGTGTTAGAGGGCATGGTTTGCGATCGTGTGTGGCTGTGTTGTGGGCAGTGAAATTAGAAGAGTGCAAGTTCGATCCCAACTGCCTGCCTATCTTGGCTCCCAACACCCTGGACTCCCATCCATCCAAGCCCCTGATGCCCCAGGCTCCCACCCTTCAGAGCTCCTGACACCCCGGACTCCTGTTCTCTGGCATTCCCGATGCCAAAACTTTGTCGATAATCGTATCATCTGAATTTAATAAAGAAATAGGTCTATAAGATGATGGTTTGAACAGAGAATATGTGTTTCAGATGCCTGATCTAACAGCTCCATAAGTAGAGGAATCAACAAATCTTAATTTTATTTATAAAATTCAGGAGGGAAATCATCTTCTACTGGAGATTAATTGCTTTGCAATAAACTCATTGCTTCCCTGACCTCCTCCTGAATTAAAAAAAAGCATTCAGTTCTACCTGATCTTCTAAATCTAACCTTGGAAGTCTTATTTGTGATTAAAAATTCTTCTATTTTATTAACATCTCTTTGGAATTCTGCTGGTTATAATTTAAGGTCATTAATTTCTAGAGGTTTATAACTAGTCATGTTCATATCGGTTTTTTAAAATCCCATTCATAGTTCTTGAGACCTGTTCTGCTTTCAACTGCCAGGAAAGTACTTTATGGGTTCTTTCACCCAGTTCATAACACTCCTGTTTAGTTCTTGCTATCACTTTTTGCATTCAATATGTTTGTAATGTATTGTATTCAAGTTTTGTATTAATGAGTTATCTGTTTTTCTTCAGACACTCTCATTTGGAAGTCTTTTTCTAAGTTAATTATTTCTTTTTCCAATTTTTTCAACTCTCTTGTATATTTCTTTTTAATCTTGGAATTATAACATAATTTTTCCTCTTAAACTGAAAATAAATTATTTGTTTTAATTTGCAGAAATGCTGATTGCTTGTGTGTGTACAGAATTATATAGATTAAAGGAAGATTGATCTTGGATGTGTCAGCTTTTTGGTGGAATTATCCAAATCTCATTCTCCTCACTTTCCCCACATTGTAACCTTTCATTTCCAACTAGTTCATTACAATTTAGTTCCCTACCCAGTTATGAACAAGGTCCCAAACTTTGGCAGTCTTGGTCCCATGATATCACTGCAATATCTGGGAACAGCAGGATCAAATCCTTCGGTTGCACTTGCTCACCAACCAATTATTGGGAAGCACAATCATTGCTTTTTGATTTTTTTGAAGTAGATATATTCTGTACTCCACCAACTAACTTTTTCATTCGATTTGGCAGTGCACCTACATTTCTGTTGATCAAGCAGAGAGGACACATGCAGTAATACTCAACAAATCATCCTGGATGTGGGGGGCAGAAATGGGAGCAAATGAACATGGAGTCTGCATTGGGAATGGAACTGTGATAACCAGGGAGACTGCTGCACAGACAGAAGCTCTACTCGGGATGGATCTTGTCAGGTAATTGTTTAAGAGAAATTGAATGAGCTCTCGCTCTCGCTCTCTCTCGCCCTCTCGCCTTCTCACACACTCTAAAACAATGATTAAATGGGATGTTTGTGAGTTTATGATTACATTTTGCAAGAAGGTTGGTTGGGACATTCATTTGGAGGTGAAAATTAATAAAAGGAAAATGCATATGTTGCCAAAAAAATTATATTTCAGATATTTGCTCCTCTCTTGTGGACTTAACATAGGGAGGGAGGGAGGGATCCTTAAAGAAACCATGCCAGGCTTGGTCTCTCTTGTCAAGTGCTCTATAATCTCATCCTTGACAATCTACTCCAACATCTTCATGACCACTGTCATCAGGCTAACCTGTCTATGATTTTCTTCCTGGGGTCTGTATTTTGACTTCTGTTGTGTGGCACACCTGAGGGAAAAAATGTTCACAACATTAGTCTTTCCAGTTTTCTCCTCACTATTGCATTCACTGTTAACTTGTTTTTTAGCAATGGTGTTAAATAGTGTTTGCATTCGTGTGCAATCCTGTATCTTCACTGTACTTGTGTGAAACAAATACTATACTGTGGTGGCTCACCACAAGGCAGGCGAACCAGCCCTGCTTGTAAGCCACGCGGCAGGGCAGCCGGCCAAAATGGTGCCGTCGGGGGTTTCCCTTCCTTCCAGCTAGGGGCTCAGAAACCCTTGCTGGGGGACCACGTGACGCCCAGGTGATGTCAGCGCCCTCCAGCGCAGTTCTCAGCCAGATCCGGGCTGAGAGTATACATGCAGCCCAGCAGCCTGCAGTAAACTGTCTGCTCACTGAGCTAAACCCATCTGGTTACGTGCGTTATTGCAGGAGCAGTGTAGCCGCCGCTGCAAGTGGTGATGCCAACTGGTTCAATCGTCTTTGAACCCATCATGAGTGAGCCTGGGATCAGCGCTATAGCTGTGAAACTGCCTGAATTCTGGGTTCGGCCACGTGGAGGCCCAGTTTCACCTCCGCCAGATTTCGTCCAACATGACCAAATTCTACCATGTGGTCACTACCCTTGTCCAGGCCACCGCCAGACGCGTGCTGCACTTTGTTCAGCACCCACCCGCCAAGGACAAGTATGAGACCATCAAGCGAGTGCTTACAGGGTCCATCGGACTATCCAGACACCAGCATGCACCTCGACCCCTGGGGGACAGGTCCCTGATGGAACTGATGGACAAGATGCTCGTGCTCATGGGTGACCACACCAACTGCCCACTTTTCGAGTGCATCTTCCTCAACCATATGCCCAGAGACATCTGCCCACTGCTGATTCAGGAGAGCTTCACTGACCCAAGGAAGGTCACCCAGAAGACCCAAGAGCTATGGCTCGCACGATTCTCGGAAGGCTCGGTGGTCCAGCAGGTCACAAGGCATGAGCACGACCACGCCAAGCCCACCCCTAGTGCTGCGGTAGAGCACGCGGCCACTGCAGGGGCCCCCAAGACCATAACCAAGGCCACAGCATCCGCTTCAGGCCTCTGCTTCTACTACCAGCGCTGGGGAGCCAAGTGTCATCAGCCCTGCTCGTTCCAGGGAAATGTCCAGACTGGCCTCTGTTAATGGCTTCAGCAGCTGGCCAAGGACACAGCCTTTTCTACCTGCGGGACTCAGTCAGCGGCTGGTGGTTCCTCATTGATACTGGAGCCCAGATCAGCATCATCCTGGCCACGGCCATTGAATCCAGGAACTAACCTCGTGAACCTCCCCTTCGTGCGGCAAACGCAACGGCAATCCGGACGTATAGAGACAAGACAGTCCACTTCCAGATCGGCCAACAGAATTTCGGGTAGAGGTTCACCGTCTCGTCTCTCCCGACTGCCATCCTGGGTGCAGACTTCCTCCTCACACACGGACTTCTGGTCGACATTCGACGTAGGCTCCTGGTGGACGCCCGTACCTTCCAGGCCATTCGCCTTGACGCCTACCGCTCGGAGCAACCGCAGATGGCCATGATCAGCACAACCAGAGACGAGTTCCAGCAGATCCTCAACGAGTTCCCGACACTCCTCAAGCCACAGTTCTCTGCTGCCTTGCCACGCCATGGGATGTTCCACCACATCCCCACCCAGGGCCCGCTGGTTCACGCCAAGGCACGCTGACTCCCGCCTGACAAATTCCAGGTAGCGAAGGAGGAGTTTTCACACCTGTTGGAGCTGGGGATCATTCAGCGGTCCAACAGCCCCACCTGGTCCCGAAAACCTCTGGTGGCTGGCGTCCCTGCGAAGACTATTGACGGCTCAACGAGGCAACTGTACCTGACCGTTACCCCATCCCTCACATCCAGGACTTTATGGCCAACCTTCTCCAAGGTTGACCTGGTGTGCGGATATCACCAGATCCCGGTGCCCCTTGAGGACATACCCAAGACGCCATCATCACCCCCTTTGGCTTGTTCTAATTCCTGCGCATGCCATTCGGGCTCAAGAATGCAGCTCAGACCTTCCAGCAGCTCATGGACTCTGTGGGCAGGGACTTGGATTTCGTCTTTATTTATTTAGATGACATCCTTGTCACCAGCAAGGACCGGGCGCAACACAAGCCCCACCTACATGCCCTTTTCTCCCGGCTGGCTGACTTCGGCCTTACCATCAGCCCGGCCAAATGCCAGTTTGGTAAAGAGTCCATGCAGTTCCTGGGCCATACCATCAGGGCCGAAGGAGCCACACCCACCACTGCGAAGGTCGCCGCTATCAGGGAGTTCCCACGCCCGAACAGTCTCAAGGGGTTGCAGGAGTTCGCGGGTATGGTTAACTTTTACAACCGCTTCATCCCAGGAGCTGGGCGCATCATGCAGCTGCTGTTCGCCCTCATCACAGCCAAGCACAAGACGCTCATGTAGAACCCAGAAGCCTGCACTGCATTCGAGGCCACCAAGGACGCCCTTGCGAAGGCCGCCATGCTCGCCCACCCGCACAACGACCTGCATATGGCACTCTCTGTTGATGCCTCTGCCACAGCCGTCGGTGCTGTGCTGGAGCCGCAAGTGAATGGGCATTGGAAGCCGCTGGCATTCTTCAGCCGCCTGCTCCGCCCGCCGGAATGCAAGTATAGTGCCTTCGACCGTGAGCTACTGGGCATGTACCTGGCGGTGCGGCATTTCCGCTATTTTTTGGAAAGGAGGACTTTTACCATCTTCACCAACCACAAAACCCTCACTCAGGTGCTCGCAATGGCAAAGGATCCCTGGTCGGCCCGCCAGCAGCGTCACCTCTCCTTCGTGTCCGAGTTTACCACCGATATTCAGCACAAGGTGGGGAAGGACAATGTGATTGCCGATGCACTCTTGTAACCTGCCATCTGCGCGCTGACGTCCTGCCTCAGCTTCGACCAGCTCGCCCGGGACCAGGAAGCTGATGAGGAGACGAGGGCCTTCAAGACCGCCATCACCGGTCTGCGGTTCCGAGACCTCCCGACTCTGAGCGGCGAAGGCACGATATCTCCTTGGGCACCCCGCGGCCAGTGGTTCCGCAGCAGTGGCGCAGGCAGGTCTTCCGTCACTTCCACAAACTTTCACATCCATCCATCAGGTCCACGGACCGGATGGTGGCAGAACGGTTTGTATGGCATGGGCTGTGGATGCAGATTGGGGGCTGGGCCAGAACATGCACTCATTGCCAGACATCCAAGGTGCACAGGTACGCCAGGGTTCCTGAACAGGAGTTCAAGCACGTCCGGGAATGGTTCATCCACATTCACGTGGACATCATCGTTTCCCGGGGCAACCGTTACCTGTTTACGGTGGTAGACCACACCACTTGCTGGCCCGAGGCGATCTGATGCCAGACACCTCCACTGACTCCTGCTCCCGAGCCCTGTTGCATGGTTGGGTCGCCTGGCTCGGTGTCCCAGCTCACCTCACCAGCGATTGGGGTGCCCAGTTCACATCTGCACTCTGGGCACAGCTCATCAACAGGTTGGGGATACAGCTACACCACACCACAGCCTACCACCCGCAGGCCAATGGACTGGTCGAATGTCTGCACTGCCACCTTAAGTTGGCGCTCATGTCCCGCCTCACCGGTCCCGACTGTACGGACGAACTGCCTTGGGTGTTCCTGGGCATCTGCTCCACTCCCAAGGAAGATCTGCAGGCGTCATCAGCTGAGTTGGTCTACGGTGCGCCGCTGGCACTATTTGGTGAGTTTATCAACACACCTCACAATCCCCAGCGGTTGCCGCACAAACTACTTCCTCACCTCAGGGCACGCTTGAACTCCTTTGAACCCCCACCGCCACCGAGGCATGGCACCCACCCGTCTCACGTTCCTGACGAGCTGCTTTCCGCGGAGTTCATTTTCGTTCGGCGGGTCCGACCGCGGCACCTCTGCAGCGACTGTACGAGGGGCTGTTCAGGGTTAGACAGCGTTCCGGCTCGATGTTCACACTGGACTTGGGTGGCAGGCATGAGCTGTTTACCATGGACAGGCTGAAGCCAGCGCACCTGGATCCCACCGAGCCCATGGTCGTTGCGCAGCCCAAGAAGCGAGGCCACCCGGCAAAAAAGGACATTGGCACTGGTTCTGGGGTGGGGGGGTCCTGTGTGGCGGTTCACCACAAGGCAAGTGAATGAACCCCGCTTGTAAGCCACACGGCGGGGCAGCTGGCCAAAATGTCACCATTGGGGATTTCCCTTCCTTCCAGCTCGGGGCTCAGAAACCCGCGCTTCGGGACCATGTGACGCCCGGGTGACTTCAGCGCAGTTCTCAGCCACGTCCGGTCTGAGAGTATAAGTGCAGCCCAGCAGCCTGCAATAAACTCGTCTGCTCACTGAGCTCAACCCATCTGGTTGCGTGTGTTATTGCAGGAGCAGTGTAGCCGCCGCTACAATACCTTCTATTGTATTTTAGTTAATCATGCTTAAGATTTAAATGTAATAATGTTGCAAGGATTATCTTTCTGCCAGAAAGTTAAAAGTTCATATTAAATTGAGAACATGTTGTTCAATTTGTTGGTTAACCCAAATTACTTTGACAAATCTTTGCAGTAGATTATAATACAGGTACACAATTCTTTATCCGGAACCCTTGGGGGACAGTGTGTTCCGGATTTCGGAAAGCCAGATTTAAGCCCACCCGAATTGTGCTGTGTTCTTCCCCACCTCGCCCGCCCGACGTGTGCCAGTCTCTCCCCCTCGCCCGCCTGAGTTGCGCTGAGGTCTCTTGCCCACTCGACTCACACTGCCGTCTTTCTCCCCACTTTCCAGATTTTGGAGCTTTCCAGATTTTAGATGTCCCGATACATTCTACTCTGGGAAGATATTTCCATGTATTTTCGTTCTTCAGAGCTAATAATGTGATCTATGAAGCATAGAGTGAGTTAACGTACAGAGATATCGGGCTTTTGTTTTTATTAGAAATTTATCAGATTCAAAATTCCAATTTTAATCTATACATTTCACCATTTTTTGTGGAAGATAATTTTGTTTTGATAAAGGGAATATCTAAATTCCAATTGCAGATTAACGAATGTAATTGTGTAAATATCTTTTAACTAGAACATAAGGACTACATGTTTAAAATGCCTTGCTAATGGATAAACAAGCTAAGATCCATTCATATGTAGAAATACCATGCAGCAAGTAGCATGTAAAGTATGTTTTTTTTTTAAACTGCTAGTGCCTACAGATTATCAGCACTAGGAGATTGTTTAGAGCACCTTTACTCTTTCTGCTGCATTAATGTGGACCCAGTGGCTAACCATTTGAATTGCACATACTATTCTCAATGCTACATCTGTCCATGACCTTGTGCACAGCCAAACCGAGGCTACCTGCAAATTGGAAGAACAGCATCTAATATTCTGTCTGGACATTCTCAACCAGCTGGCATTAACATTAACTTCTCTAGATTCTATTAAGCCCTTAGTCTCTCCCCATCCCAGTTTCTCTTTTTCTTTAGCTCCCCACCCCTTCCTTCCCTCTCCATTAAGTGTGCTACCCCCTCCACCTATCACTTCACCTTTATTTTCTTCTACCCTCTCACCCATATCCACCTATGGCTTCTTATCTGTTAGCCTAATTGTATATCCCCACCCGTTTCTCTCTCCTCTCCTCCCACTCCCACCACCACCACCTCCCCACACCCACTTTTTTTATTCAGACACCCGTCTGCTTTTTGCTCATACTTTGGCAAAGGGTTCGGGCCTGAAATGTTGATGGTATGTGACCTGCTAAGTTTCTTCAGCACTTTTGTGTATTGGACATCGAGAAACTGTTTGGTTACATTCAGCAATGATAGAGCGACTAGGAAATTCCACTCTGTAAAGCGCAATAAAAGAGTTATAACAACAACAACGCATATTAAACTCTAAGAGCACATCCGACTACTCTTTCTTGTATCTGCATTTTTCTCAGACTTGGTTTGGAAAGAGGTACCACAGCAAAGGAGTCTTTGGATGTCATTGTGTCCCTTCTCGGAGAGCATGGACAAGGTGGAAATAATTTTGAAGATGGAGAGATCCTTCATCCATTCCACAGTTCTTTCCTCATTTTGGACCGAACAGAAGTCTGGGTATTGGAAACAGTTGGCAAATACTGGGCAGCTGAGAAACTCACAGGTTGGTAATTTGCAGTTAATGAGTAATTCTTTCATCTTTAAGTCACCTTTGTTCTGAGTATCAGATTTGTAATTACAGGTCCACAATTTCCCTAAATTGTGTATTTTGGTTTACTTGTATCTTGTATCAAAACTAGCTGTGATTTTTCTTTTTGAAAAAGGCATGACTGTGTACAGAATGCAGATGCAGGCTATAAGATTTTGTAGAACATCATTCTGGTGCCAGTAATTGAAACACTATCAATATCCTGTAGAAGGTGTTTTCCTTTGAAAATGTTGGTGTCAATAATTGTACACAAATTGTATCCTCTTCCTGCATCATTAACATCAGCATCCTTTTAAGCCATTCATCAACAAACCTAATGAGCTGACCTGTTAAATTTCAATTTTAAATTTAAATTATAAATTTAGACATACAGTTGATAACAGGCCCTTCTGGCCCAAGATCCCATGTCACCCAAATAACCTACGACCCTGGTGGGAGGAACCCGGAGCAGCCAAAGGAAACCTATGCAGACACACAGGGAAAATGTACAAACTCCTGACAGACCCACGTTGGGCCGCTGGGAGAGCTGGTCAGCGACATGGGGACGTCCCGTGCCGGGGTGGGGGTGGGGGGGTGCAGGGGCAGCTGGAAGGGGAGCTGTCAGGCACTCGCCAGCTGACTGTCATCCCTTTAGCAGCCTCTTTCAGGAGTCTGCATTCATTTTGTGCAGGGGGAATCTCAGTGCTCCAGCGATTATCCCTCCTGGAGGAGGGTTACAAAGTTTGCCTCACAGGTGCCTCCTGCGCTTTCAAGTGGCCTCCTGACAGCCGCATATTGGTATAATATGTGGCTTTACAACCGGGGATTTTGGCCACCTGAAAGTGCCTATAGAGAAGCCGAACTCTTGTCCAGTGTCAACTTGACATAAAACCAGAGCTTTGATTGGAATTCTCATAAGATATCTTTGCATGGAGAGATGAAAAGGGCAAAGGGGTGGGATTAATTGAATATTTTTTTAAAGTATTAGGTATTGAGAAAATGAGTTGGAAAAACTGCATTGACCATATATTTCTGCAATAATCCTGGAGAAGATGGAGTAACTACCAGATTTATTTTGGCCTCAAATAATAGTTTAAAATTTGGGAAGTTGAAATATAATTCAAACAGCATAATGCTGGAGAAACTCAGCAGGTCAAACATTGTCCTTTATCTTCTTTCTTTGGCTTGGCTTCGCGGACGAAGATTTATGGAGGGGGTAAAAGTCCACGTCAGCTGCAGGCTCGTTTGTGGCTGACAAGTCCGATGCGGGACAGGCAGACACGGTTGCAGCGGCTACAGGGGATAATTGGTTGGTTGGGGTTGGGTGTTGGGTTTTTCCTCCTTTGTCTTTTGTCAGTGAGGTGGGCTCTGCGGTCTTCTTCAAAGAAGGTTGCTGCCCGCCAAACTGTGAGGCACCAAGATGCACGGTTTGAGGCGATATCAGCCCACTGGCAGTGGTCAATGTGACAGGCACCAAGAGATTTCTTTAGGCAGTCCTTGTACCTTTTCTTTGGTGCACCTCTGTCACGGTGGCCAGTGGAGAGCTCGCCATGTAGCAAAGATAAAAATGCTTAACCGACTTTTCGGGCTTGAGCTCTTCATCAAGATGTGAAAAGATGTTGGCAAGCGTCCAAATAAAAAGGTAAGGGGGAGGTGTGGTCACTCCTCCCTTGCTTGCTGCTATCCCCTCCCTCCTTTCTCCACCTATTACCTACTGACTTTGCGACCACACCTCCCCCCCCTTTTTATTCGGATACCTGCCGACATTTTTACATAGCATGGTGTCTGCAGACCTTCGTGTTTTACTCGTAATTCTGACAAGCTGACAAAACAGTAAAGCTCAAATCTGGATTTTAATTAATATTGTGTTCTTGTTTCATGCATCAATATTAGGAACCTTTGTTTTGGAATTAATGTATTAATGATCTGTTTTGTTCATAGAGGGCATTAGGAGCATTTGTAACCAATTATCTATAACTACCAACATTGAAGCAGAGCATCCTGACCTTAGAAGTTTCGCCCAAAGTAAAGGCTGGTGGAATGGAGAGGAAGAATTCAACTTTAGGGCAGTCTTCTCACTGCCTGATGAAACTTTGCATCACCATTGTCCTGGGAAAGATATGCTGTGGGAACAAGCAGGTGAATGAGTGCTTACATTGGACCTTTTGGATTAGTGATTGTCTCTTTTAATGTAGCATGTATTCTATTCATATGATGATAAAGACTTGGTTTTTCTTGGATGAGTAGACTGTTCAGTAGAGCCAAGAGATGCAAAACAAGAGCTATAGTCCCTTAAGCTCCCCTCCTCATTGGCCTCTTTCATTTTGCAGTCCATGTTCTATCAGCTTGGAGACCCATGTAATCCATAAATTTATCACTCTTCATCTCATTCAGTATGCACGGCTCAAATATCCACATCCCTTAAAAAAACATGCCCATCAATTCAGACTTAAATGAGTAACCCCTCATCCTGAACATCTCCAATAGAGGAAATGTCCTTGTAGCTTCTGAAATGTCAAGCCCCATCAGAGATCATATCTCAGTCTTTTAAATTAATAAGGTAATAGGTTCCTTCTGCTCATTATTTTCTCAGAAATCTATCTAGTGAACTTTTGCTGCTCCTCTCTAATTGAGAAACCAGTGCTGGAAGTGTCCAATTGTAGAGACATCTTTCTGCTTTTATAACTTTGGCAATGTTTGCTTTGTTGGTTCTGCAGGAGACTAAGGTCTCTCTCAATTCCAATATTTGAATGACATGTACTAAATAATTGTTCCATCCATTCTTCCATTTAAAGTTGATAAAAGCCCATTTGCCATCTTTGTTCACTATCTGCGTTCTTTCTGCTCACTCACTTTGTAGACACATTGAGCCCTCTTTGTATCCTGAACTTTTTTTTTTCTAGTCTTGTTCAACTTTTTTTTATTGTTTAAAAAAAAATCAACAAAACTCCCAAAATGAGGGACAGGTGACATGTCTATGGTGCACACAATAATCACGTCGACATGGTTAAATGGCTTTAATTACCAAAAACCTGAGCATTACTGATACACTACATGTCCACGCATCTATACAAATGCCTTTCAACACAGTGTCAAATTTCCTCCGGTTTCTGAGGCTGATATAGTTGATGAAGCGTGAGAGTTGATGAGGGTTAGAATACTGGAGCTGATACTATCAAATATTTAACATCATTACAACCATTAAAAATTAAAGAACACAAATTTTCTTTATTTTTAAAGTAATTTTATTGAGTTTAGCATATTAATCTTGCATACAAAGTCTACTAATATAGCAAAAAAGCATATCATATACATATCACAAATTAAGATAAATGTAATTCAAATCCATCCATATTTGTTGACTAAACATTATTTCTTAAAAATAATACTGGATAGAAACCAAATGAGTTGCATTATACTAAGCCTTGGTCATAACACAGAGTAATATCTGTTTAATGTGATAATATGATCAAGGCAACCATAATTAAACCTGTATAAAAAGGAAAACAAAACTAAAATTAAAATAATCTACCCAGTCTCTCTAATCAAGGTTATCATGTAGAAAAAAATTAAGGGATATGGATCGAATAGTGACCTTCAGAAACTAGACAGAGAATCATTGGAGCATCCAAATTACTTAAATCAGCCAAATCACAATAGTCATTTTGAAATTTAAATTTTCTATCTATAATGTTGTATTTAATTTTCTCCAAGATTAAATATGACTTTACATCATGTAACCACTGTGTATGAGCAGGTTTCATTAAAATTGTTCATCTGGCTATCAAAGCTAAAGATTTCTCTTGAGATGCAGACACAAGAATATTCAGTCCACAAGCAAAACCCAACAAGACCATTAAAGGGCATGGTTCTATTTTGATCTTAAAAATCGCTGATAAAGACTGAAAGATGTTTTCCCAAAATTGGGACACTCCCAAAACATGGATCAATGACACTTCAAAAATTTTTCACTTCACATGATGAATCAACATATGCAAATTTTAAAATATTGAAAGGATCACAAACATAAATAAGCTCAATTAATCAGGAGTAAATCACAAAATTCTATAGATGCTGTCGTTGCAGTTAACACACAAAATGCTGGAGAAGCTCAGCAGGTCAAACTGTCCTTTGTATAGCAAAGATACATAACCGACGCTTGAGGCTTGAGCCCTTCATCAAAGTATGAGAAAATCAAGGAAATTACCTGACACTTTCCTTCCCTGGAGTCGTTCTTCTTCTCTCCAAATGAATGAAGTCATTGTTCCTGTATTGCTCCACTTCTGAGAGCAGTCAGGAATCAAGCAAGTACTTCATATTGAGGTTTAGCCCAACACATTATACCTAACCTCAGTGTTCTGACAATTGTAGACTGATTTTTTTAAGCAATGTTGCTGAAGAGGCTGGGATTGGAGAAATGCAAAGACCTCTTAACAGCTGTAAAGCTTAAGGAATTTATGGAAGTGAGGGCAAAGTCAAAGTATGTGCATTTTGAAATTGGATAGAGTTGGATGGAAGTGATGGGTAAATGGACCAAGTTCAAACAAGTGGAGCAGAATTTTTGATCACATTAAATGAATGGAATTCTAAACACCAGACAGGAAATTCAAATAAACGAAGGATTTGGATGATGGTGTTAGCAGAAGTTCAGCTGAGGCAGGGAAGTTTAGAACAAATCATTATAATTCTAACAATGTAGAATTACATGGTAATGTAATACATAGTCATGGAGATTTGAATGAATTGCTCCAGTTAATCTCTGTTTATGATCTACCGTAGGTAAAGTCACCTTACAAACAATGATTGATGTGCTCCGTGAGGACACCATGGATCAGGATTCCTTCATCATTGCAGGAAGCATGGTATCTGTTCTTCCTCAGAGCAGCAATTCAACTTGTATTCATTTCTTCACCGCCACCCCTGACCCTGCAAGGTTTGTTCCACATTACTAAATTAAAGAGCAGTAGCTTTTACTACCAGGGTCCTTGAACCTCCTCCTTGAAAGTTCCATGGAACTTCCATCCTCTCCATGTTGTAAATCTTAAACATTACTAATGCTATTCAATTACTGCAGTTTTTTTTTTGTGTTGAAGAATGCCACCCAGATTATGGTGAGAGATCATATGGAAATTCCACATTGTGTTCAGCCCACAAATAATATTGGAAATATTAGAATTTTGTGGATAAACCATGTGAAAGTTTCAAATGAGTTTTATTACAAAACCAAAGGACTTCTGCAATTGCCTGCAAAGGTCATTTTCTCATCATATAGACATAATCCGTTGGTTTTCGTGCAGTTGGATAATCATGTTGAGGAACTTTGGGGGACATCCGATGCGCTCTAGTATTTGCCAAAGCCCTTTCCTGCTCACGGTGTCGAAGGCTTTGGTGAGGTCAACAAAGGTGATGTAGAGTCCTTTGTTTTGTTCTCTGCACTTTTCTTGGAGCTGTCTGAGGGCAAAGACCATGTCAGTGGTTCCTCTGTTTGCGCGAAAGCCGCACTGTGATTCTGGGAGAATATTCTCGGCGACACTAGGTATTATTCTATTTAGTAGAATCCTAGCGAAGATTTTGCCTGCAATGGAGAGCAACGTGATTCCCCTGTAGTTTGAGCAGTCTGATTTCTCGCCTTTGTTTTTGTGCAGGGTGATGATGGTGGCATCACAAGGTCACAAGGTCGGGTCAGATACAGCAATGAGCTCTCTGAACCCTTCTCCATTAACAATGGCGTGAAGCAAGGCTGTGTTCTCGCACCAACCTTCTTTTCAATCTTCTTCAGCATGATGCTGAACCAAGCCATGAAAGACCCCAACAATGAAGACGCTGTTTACATCCGGTACCGCACGGATGGCAGTCTCTTCAATCTGAGGCGCCTGCAAGCTCACACCAAGACACAAGAGAAACTTGTCCGTGAACTACTCTTTGCAGATGATGCCGCTTTAGTTGCCCATTCAGAGCCAGCTCTTCAGCGCTTGACGTCCTGCTTTGCGGAAACTGCCAAAATGTTTGGCCTGGAAGTCAGCCTGAAGAAAACTGAGGTCCTCCATCAGCCAGCTCCCCACCATGACTACCAGCCCCCCCACATCTCCATCGGGCACACAAAACTCAAAACGGTCAACCAGTTTACCTATCTCGGCTGCACCATTTCATCAGATGCAAGGATCGACAATGAGATAGACAACAGACTCGCCAAGGCAAATAGCGCCTTTGGAAGACTACACAAAAGAGTCTGGAAAAACAACCAACTGAAAAACCTCACAAAGATAAGCGTATACAGAGCCGTTGTCATACCCACACTCCTGTTCGGCTCCGAATCATGGGTCCTCTACCGGCACCACCTACGGCTCCTAGAACGCTTCCACCAGCGTTGTCTCCGCTCCATCCTCAACATCCATTGGAGCGCTCACACCCCTAACGTCGAGGTACTCGAGATGGCAGAGGTCGACAGCATCGAGTCCACGCTGCTGAAGATCCAGCTGCGCTGGATGGGTCACGTCTCCAGAATGGAGGACCATCGCCTTCCCAAGATCGTATTATATGGCGAGCTCTCCACTGGCCACCGTGACAGAGGTGCACCAAAGAAAAGGTACAAGGACTGCCTAAAGAAATCTCTTGGTGCCTGCCACATTGACCACCGCCAGTGGGCTGATAACGCCTCAAACCGTGCATCTTGGCGCCTCACAGTTTGGCGGGCAGCAGCCTCCTTTGAAGAAGACCGCAGAGCCCACCTCACTGACAAAAGGCAAAGGAGGAAAAACCCAACACCCAACCCCAACCAACCAATTTTCCCTTGCAACCGCTGCAATCGTGTCTGCCTGTCCCGCATCGGACTGGTCAGCCACAAACGAGCCTGCAGCTGACGTGGACCTTTTACCCCCTCCATAAATCTTCGTCCGCGAAGCCAAGCCAAAGAAAGAAGACATAATCCACAGAGATTTAAAAGCAGGCAAGATGCATTGGTGAAATTAGACAGAATATCATGTGCTTCAATTAGGTGGTCAGGTTTGGTTTCATTTTCCAGATGCATGAAGTGCTTGCTGTCAACAAGCACTTGGAACACGCTAGTGTGATTTCTATTCATGTGTTCAAAAATATAGCCATAAAGATAACCTCAGTTTGTATGTAAACACCTTTAAATATTTCTCTTGTTGCTGGCTATCCCTATGCGACCCAAATAAATTGGTCAAAACCCCGTTAATTAGCATTCGGGGGGGGGACCTGAGTGGAATTTTGTGTTGTCACACTGAGATGCAGTTGGAATGTGATTGTGAAATCTCACCTCATTTGGCTGGTTTGTACAAAGCAATTACTGGCAAACTGAATGTTTCCATGAGTAATGGACCAATGGGTCAGGCAGCATCCATGGGTAGAAATAGTCAGTGTGTTGAGTCAGGTCCTCTATCAAGAACAAGGTAGGAAGGGGTGATATCAATGGGAACAAA
The DNA here is from genome assembly GCF_036971445.1 of Narcine bancroftii. NCBI lineage: Eukaryota > Metazoa > Chordata > Chondrichthyes > Torpediniformes > Narcinidae > Narcine > Narcine bancroftii. The sequence continues at coordinate 419,065,452 of NC_091469.1, forward strand.
AGGCGAAAGAGGCTGGGGAGCTGCTAAGAGGTGATGGGCTATTGAATCATGCGCTTAACCATTGCCCTTGTGTTTGACCTCCCACAGAGGAACACATCACACTTGGATTGACATCATCTGCTGTATACTTTGATAATCCTTTGCATCATTCCCAACTCCAAAACTCTTTGTGCCATCATATGCAAACTCACTAACCCACCCATCTACATTTTCATTCCAGATCATTATATATAATCACGGACAACAGGTATCCCAACACTGATTCCTGTTGAACAGCACTGATCATGCACTTCCAGCAAAAATGATATCCTTCTGCCTTCTATGGGCAAGCTAATATCCAAACTAGCCAAGCTAATATCCAAACATGTGGATCACATGCATCTTTACCTTCTGAATCAGCCTATCATGAAGGACCTTACTAAAGTCCATGTTGACAATATCCCTCATCAACAATAACCTTGATACCTCCTCAAAAATTCAATTAAGTTTGTAAGACATGACCTACTCTGTGCAAAACCACATCTGGTTTTAATTTCCTACACCTTGCACATGCTGCTTTTCTCTTTTTGACAAAATTCACAACCCCCGCTTGTCATCCATAGTTCCCTTATTGTATCCTTCCTCCTCACTGGAACATGCCAGTTCTTAAGCAACTCCCTCATGTTAGATGTGAACTTGTTGAGTTGCTCTCAATTTAAGCCCCCTAGCTCTTGACTAATATTGTTATAATTTGTCCTCTTCCAAATCTGCACTTCCTTGCATAACCATATAGCCATTTACGGAGCGGAAACAGGCCATGTTGGCTTTTCGAGTCCACACCGGTTCACTGATTTTGCGCGCCCTCTAATGGTCCCGTTCTTCTTCTTCTTAACTAGGGTCTCAATATCTCTTGAAAACCAAGGTTCCATACACCTTCCGTACATCTTACCTGTAATTCAGATCCTTTATATAATGATCTGAACTTGCTCTTGTAACTAGAATAAAAAGTAAGTGTTGTGATCACTGTTCCCAGTCAACTGGCCATGCTAATTTCCAGAAACCTCCGGGTGCCGTGGTTTCCTCGCATGTTCTAAAGATGTACAGGTTATTAGTTTAATTGGTGTTATGGGTGTAATTGAGCAGCAAGGGCTCGTGCACTAGAAGGCCTTTTCACTGAACTGTCTTGAGAAACTAAATTGTGCATGCATCATTCTTTCTGATTTCACATGTTAATTTAATTAAGAGAACCTAACTTTGGGAATGGTCAAACAGTACACTGATTTTTTCACTTCATTTCATCTTATTTTCAAAATGTTGTTGCAGCCTACTCAGTTTTAATAAAGCACACTTCAAAAGTATAGTAGAGCATCAAGCTTGGAAGTTAGACAAGCAACAACAGTGACCACAAAAACCAGATGATCTTTCTGATTTGCTCAATAAAAGTTAGACATTGCTATTATGCAGCAATCTAAAGTGATTTTTAAAATGTTTTTTCAAAATTTGTATTAGTTTATCATATAAATGTTACTTAGGTACATGAGAATAAAATAGAATAATAACAAATAATTACAAATGGTATTGTAACCTATGATGTATCAAAAAAATACAAAAAAAACACTAAACCACTAATCTACTTGTCAAACCTCAACTGCCTCAACAAGTCTATTGTCTTAACACAAACAGATCACTACTGATCATTTTTTAATGAAATAACTAACGGGGGTTATAAACCAGAAAATAATTAGTCTTACAAATTTTGAAAATAATTACAAAAGAACCCCATAAGGAAAAAGTTAAGATTCATTTCAGTAGTGGAATCATATCAGACAACTATTGAGTATGAGTGGGAGGGATAGCATCTTTCTATCTCATTAATATGACCTTTCTAGTGATAAGGGAGATGAGGGCAACTACATGGATTGTGAAGCCGTTAATATCAAACCTGTTGACCCACTTATTCCAAAGAGAGCAAGAAAAGGATTTGGAGTCAAAATAATATTAAGAACTAAAGACGAGGTTCGAAATGTCCTTCCCAAAAATTGAAAAGAGAAGGACATAACCAGAACATATGATACGATGTACCTTCATCAGTTATACATTTGTCACATTTAGAAGAGAGATTAGAGTAGAATTTAGCCAATTGGACTTTGGAATAATGGGCTTGGTGTACTACTTTAAATTGCAATAATGAGTGTCCAGTACAAAGAGAGAATGAATGGACTCACTTCAAAATAGAATTCCATGGAGTTTCAGAAAATAACTGTTGAAAATCCTGTTCTGATCATTTTTTAATTCTATTCATAGTAATTCTATGCACTAATTTTGGCTTTAACTTCCCCATAACTCTTTGCATTGAAATGAACACAGCAATATAAAAATGAATTTGGAAATGTAGCAAATTGTTAGATAGTACCCCCATTCTGGTGGGAACCCTCAGTTTGACATTGAAATCATTAAAAGTAGTCATTGAATTAAACATAACTGTAAATTTTATCATGAGTCAGTATATTATATTTATTGAATTATTTATTGTTTGCACAATGTTTTGATCCTCCCTTTAGCCACTCTGCTGTATTATGACCAATTCTCTCATGCAACGTCTGACTTTTATTGAGCAAATCAGAAAGACTACCTGTGTTGTTTTTTTTTTTTGCCACTGTCGTTGCTTGTCTAACTTCCAAGCCTGGTGCTCTTTTATGCTTTTGAAGTGTACTGAGGCTGTAACAGTTTTGAATATAAAATGAAATGAAGTTTTTTTTTTAAAAATCAGTGTACTGTTTGAGCATTCAGAAAGTTAGGATCTCTTAATTAAATTAACATGTGATTTCATTTCTCAATTCAGTGCATAAGAAAATAGATGATAGTGTCTAGAAGACCAATGGATGGTGCATGTAATGTACCAATTTTAGAACTGCACAACAGTAAACCATCTGCTTTCCAATCCATGCCAGTGTTCATAATTAAAACACAATGGTGGAGAACCTCAGCGGGTCAAACAGTGTACTTTATATAGCACAGATAATGATACATAACCAACTTTCCATCAAGAGCTTGATGGGAAGGCTCAAGTCCGAAATATTGGTTTTACAGGTATATCTTTATCTTTGCTGTTCACCCTGCTGAGTTTCTCTAGCGTTGTTTCTATTTCAACCACAGAGTATGCAGACTTTCGTGTTTTACATCCAATGTTTATAAAAGTACTGAATTGTAATAATCAATAAATAATTATGGATCAACTGCTTGGAAAGCAGTAAAGCTCACTATGTATCAGTGTTTAGTGCAGAGCTCAAGAAACACAGCTATCAGAGAAGAGTCAACTACCAACTTTTTTAAATTTTAAACAATTGTGTGCTTCATAAAGGGAGTGATGTCAGTGTACTGCAGAGTCATTGTCTCTCTGCCAACATGCCAGCAGGGAAGCAACACACTTCGTCAACCCACTCAAGTCTGCAAACGCGGGCTTCTCCTGGGCAAAGAAGGGGAGTCTGTACCATTTAGTGCCAGCCAGTCAGTGCAACGATTCTGCCTGTCTAGCTGTGTGGCCGCTCAATGAGCCACATCACCCCCCCCCAGAATTGTTGCACGGGCTGCAGTGTCTCAACTTTGGGTATTTTAGGATGGAGTCCCCAGCACTTTGGAAGTGAGACATGCACAAGTTCATCAATGTCTATGTGTGCAGGCTTCAGTCTGTCTCATGTAAAAAGTGTGGTCAACCACCAAAGTCCAATAGCACCATAGATCCATTGTACTGCAGCACTTTATAAGAACCCTTGTAAGGTTGCTTCGGAGGATAGCGTGGGATGGACATTAATCAAAGACATAAGAAGTAGAGTCAAGAGCAGCAGGAATATGTGTAGGCAGTGATCCATGATGAGTTGTTGGAACCGGAGCCAGGGAACCCATCTTGTTTCTTAGTTCTTGTAATTCCTCTGTAACCAAGGTTCTATCTTTGGCTGGAGAAGGAGTGATCCACTAGGAGTGGAGGGTCAAAAACCATTTCTGCTGAAGAGGTCTCCAGGTCACCCAACATCACCCATGGTAACTCATCTGCCCACTGAGGCCCATTAAGTCTTGCCCACAAGGCTTGTTTCAGATGCCGGTGGAAACTTTCCACTAGCTCTCATCAGGTTTGCCCTCAAGGTTAAAGTAAACTGAGTTCCCCTGTCAGAGGTTAGATGGACTGATTCTCTGAATCGAGCAACCCAGGTCAAGAGAAAAGTTCGAGCACATGTTTCAGCTGTGATGTCCATCATTGGAATAGCTTCCAGCCAGCGGGTTAAACCATTGTTAGTATATACCATTGAACTCTGGACATGGGCAGCAGGCCCACAATGACTATGTGTTCACGCTAAAACCTTTGAGTCATAGGTGGAAATTGTTGAAGCAGTGCTCGGGTGTGCTGTTGGACCTCAGCTGCCTGGCAGGAGAGGCATGTTCGTGCCCAATGAGTGACCTGTTTCCTTAAGCCATGCCAGACATATTTTGAGGACATAAGCTTGATGGTTGTGCAGACAGATGGATGGGACAGGCATGAATGTGGTCGAAAAGTTTCTTTGCCAAGACAGTTAGATGATTGGTCGTGGGTGGCCAGTTGAAGTATCACAAAGTATGTTCATCTGGTTGGGGCCCAATGGAATGTCGGCTAAGAGCAGGTCCGTAATAGCTGTATGGAAAGCTTGTACCTCCTTGTCCTCTTGTAGGGCTATTGTGAGAGCCCTCTGTAATCGCATCGACCTCTGTCCTGGACAAGGCATCAGCTACAGCATTGTCTTTACCAGAAATATAGGCTAAATTCAGAAATATAGGCTAATTACCTCTGTTGTCACGCTGACCAGGGATCCATAATCTTGACAAGGGCAAACGTTAAAGGCTTATGGTCAGTAAACGCAGTAAAATGCCTTGCTGAAATGTTTGAGGGCCAGATAAAACGCTAACAACTCCCAGTCGAAAACGCCGCACTTTAATTCAGGAGGGTGTAGGTGGCAGCTGAAAAACGCCAGGGGTTGTCAGTCACTGTTGATTTTCTGCTCTAGGACCACCCCCACAGCGATGTCCGATGAGTCTGATGTGAGCGCAAGTGGGGTGTGCATATGGGGATGGGCCAACATAGTTACCTTTGAAAGGTGCCTCTTTTGCTTTGTCAAATGCTTCTGAGGTCTTTGTAGTCCAGAGCAGTTTTTTAGGTTTGCCGGTAAGGATGTGGAACAAGGGCTTCATGGCAGCTGCTGAGATGAACCTGTTATAAAAGTTAACCATTCCCAGGAATTTGTGTAGCCCTTTAACTGTAGTGGGCTTTGGAAAGGCCCGAATGGCTGATACTTTAGAAGCGGGATTGTGCCTGCGTTCGAAATCCTGTGTCCCAAAAAAGTCAATTGGGTGTTTGCCAAATGCACACTTGGCAAGGTTGATAGAAAGGCTGAAATCCTGAAGCCTCTGGAACAATTGTAGCAGGTGTTGTCTGTGCTCGTGTTGACTCACTGGCGACTAAGATGTCATCGAGGCAGATGAAAAGGAAAGGCAAATCTTTCATGACGGCATCCATTAAATGTTGGAATGTCTGAGCCGCATTCTTAAGGCCGAAAGGCATCCTCAGAAACTCTAATAAAACAATTGGAGTAATAATGGCCATTTTAGGCACGTCCTCCGGGTGGAATGGGATTTGGTGATAACCTTTTACTAAGTCTACCTTCGAGAAGATATGTTTGCCATGGAGGTTGGCGGTGAAATCTTGAATGTCTGGTATTGGATACCTATCCAGCACAGTTGCACCGTTGAGGTGTCAGTAATCTCCACAACGTCTTAGGCCGCCGGCAGCTTTGGTCACCATAAGGAGTGGCAATGCCCAAGGACTATCGAACCTTTGGATGATGCCTAGTTCTTGCATAGTTTTGAATTTTTTTTTGGCCTGTAGTAGCTAGTTGGAGGAAGTCTATGTGCCTTGGAATGTAGGGTAGGTCCGGTGGTGGTTACATCGTGCTGAACTCCATGACGTGGAGAGACTAAATTGAAATCTGGTATAAGTAGTTCAGGATCTGCTAATAAGTTCGCAAAATTATCAGTGGTGAATGTTTGCACAAGTAGTAGTGTTGCTAGCCGATGACCTGAAGAAAGTGGGCATGTGTAGAATGTTGTAGCATGGACCAATCAGCGCCATTTCACGTCTACCAACAAGTCATGTGCTCGCAGGAAATTTGCTTCCAAAATGGGCTGTCCTATGGCCACTAGCATGAAAGTCCAGCGATATGGCGTGTCGCCTAATACCAGACATGCCAAAAGTTGCAAGGAGGTGTGCCTTAAAAACACTGTATTGATTCTCCTCTAAAGTTAGTATCAAAGTTATAGACTAACTTTAGTTTATTCATCTTCATTATCGCGAGATAATTTAAATTTATAATTGTTTACTATTTGTGAACCAATTCTACATGATTTGTGATGTTTCATCATGTTGTACCTAAAATTGAATTTTTCAAACTGTTCATTTACCGAACATTAAACTCTAATGCAATACTGCACGGATTGAAGGATGTTTTTCACTGAAGATGGTTCTTCCTACTTTTCCCAGAGATATTCTTGTTTTCATACAAGAATTTCATTAGTCAAGCACATGGTTGTTTTGCTCAGCATTTGTGTGAAGGTTTGCAGATTGTTTTTGTATCCAACTGCATTCTGCTATTGCCAAGTATCCTTATGTATAGCTTGTTGGATTGTGATTGGATGACAAGATATCAGGTTCTTGTACCCTGATATCTAATTGTAGATGAGAATGTTAATTCAGTATAGCTGTGACTTCTAACTCGCTAATCCATTATATTGCTTCCTGGAATTTTTCTCAATTCTGAAAATGCTATCCTTTAAAATTTCTAAGGCATTTTCCTAGACTTTGTACAAAGTACATGCTTCTCTTCATTAACACGTTTGTTATTTTAAAGAACCAGTTGGTATAATAAATTCTTTCTTGGCCTCCTTTTTCCATTTGCAGCTGGCATCCTGCTCTGCTTTAAATTATAGGATCTTGTGTGCCTGTGACAGCTCTTGAGCTATTCAATCAGGCCTACTCTTCCTCAATGGTTCACACTTTCCTTTGCAAAGAGCACATGAAATTCCATTGATATTGGTAAGAAATCTGCTCCTACCACTCTTAAGAGAACTGAACTAATTTACTAAAGGGACTACTTAAGTGATTTGGATAAGGCAGTACCTGTTCAATTACATTTGATCAAACAATGCAACATTCATTTCTACTTAATTAAAACCATCTTTCTCCTCTGCTTAAAATAAAAATTCCCTTGCTGATAGAATGTAGACCTGCAGGGACAATAAGAGAAACTTCTGAATGCATCTCCACTATAACGTGGGACTCAGACTTGATGCAAAAAAGGGGTTTACATTGTGGATGGTTTTGTAGGACTGCCTTTATCATGGGAGTATACTCGTTGAGCTGGGTTGGATGGGGTGGGGGGGGGGGGGGAGGCAGACTGCTGAGCTGGGTTGGGTGGGAAAAGGCAGACCGCTGAGCTGGGTTGGGTGGGAAAAGGCAGACCGCTGAGCTGGGTTGGGGGGGGAAGGCGGACTGTTGAACTCCCTCCCCTCTCACCCGGAGTTCCATTGTTTGGGGGCCTCTTCCTCCCGGAGGTCGTGCTCCATCCTCCAAGACTGGCAGGTTATGAGTCAGTACGTCAGAAGGAATCTCCTCCAAAGGGCTCACCAGGTCGGGAGGCAGAATGGAGTCCAGTGCCCTGCTTCACCGTCAAGCCTCTTTAAGCAAAGACTAAGAGACGGCAAACTCTAAATTCAAACCACCTGCTGCCTTGCAGGTTTTGCCTCTTCAGGCAAAGGCAAGGAGAAGGTAACTATGACTTCAAATTCCTGGGCTTGGCTTACCCAGCCGTCAGTACCTGGAAAGGGCCCCAGCTATGGGCAAATAGCACAACAGTCTGGCAGCAGGGGCTGGCAGCTCTGACGAGCGCTGGAAACAGTTTTCCTAGCGGTCTGCAGCAGCAAACTCGGTGGGCAAAGGATCCGTAAGGACAACAGCCATCGAGCACGGTCTTGAAACAGACCACTGCGGGGCAATCCTGAGTCACTCCGGCTGTTGTGCCTCGCACTCCACCTGGTCCAGTGGCATGGGACCCAGAGGGAGGCATTAGCCCTGGTCAAGCACTCACCTCTAAGTCCTTGTCCCAGCACACGGTGCTTAAAGCTCTATGGAAAGCAGAACAAATAGAATTCAGCGACTGGCAACTTGGGAGCCCCCTCAACAGGAGGCTGTCATTGTCCAGCAGGGTCGACATGTCCGGCAGGCACAACCAGGTCATCATTCTTCTACTGCCCCTGCAGTTATTTCCACCTGGAACATTCGGTGTCTAGGTGTCAACTCGGATGTAGACACCACCTCCCCATGGAAGTATGGCATCATCGATCTGGAACTCTCTTGTCTGGGCATTGACATTGCTGCCTTCAGCAAGACAAGGCTCACCGGCAGCGGCTCTATCCACGAGGAACACTTCACACTGTTCTGGAGCGGCCATCCTGATGGAGAGAGGCCCAAACATGGAGTTGGTCTGGTGGTCCATAACTGTCTGCTCAGTTCCATTACACAACTTGTCTGCCTCTCACCAATCTTAATGTCAATGCGGGTTCACCTTAGAAGTGGCTATCTCACTCATTTTCTCCGCATATGTCCCAACGCTGGCTGCTCAAGAGGACAAAAAAGACACCTTTTATGCTCTCCTGGAACAAACAATCAGAAGACTGCTACAGGGTGACAAAATTGCTCTTTTGTGCGACTTTAATGCCCACGTCGGCTCTGACAATGCAGCATGGAAAGGAGTCATCGGTCACCACAGCACAGGCAAAGTCAACGACAACGGCCTGTGATTTCTTCAGCTCTGCACCAGCTTCGATCTATGCTTCTCCTCCACATTCTTTGCTGGACCCTCCAACTCCAAGGCCACATGGATGCATCCACGTCCACACCACTGGTACCAGCCTGACCATATCATCGTCAGAAGGAGGCAACTAGGTGCTGTTACCCACTGTCGCAGCATGCAGTCTGTAACACTGACCACGCTCTTGTACGATGCAGAATTAAACTGCAACCCAAAAAATTCCACAAGGGCACCTCAAAACCATAGCCCCGACTTGACCCCACCGCCTTTAAAGACTCTACTCGCTCAAAGGAGTTCAGGGAGCTCCTCCATAGCCACCCTGCACTGTGCACAGTGGATGAACACCCCGACAACAACTGGACAAGAATGAAAAGCTCTGTTTCTGCTCATGCAAAGACCGCTTTCAGAATCCAGAAACAAAACCAGCCGGACTGGTTTTGTGCAAATGTGGACAAATTTATTTCAATACTGTTGAAGAAAAGAGCAGCCCGCCAAGAACTACAGCAGGACAAGTCCACCTCAACGCTGGCAGCTTACCAGTCTGCTAAGCAGAAAGTTCAAAGAGCCACCAGGACAGCGAGGCAGGAATACTGGAGAGATCTCAGCGCGCCCATCGAGAACATCAGAGGGATGTACAACGGAATCAAAGAAGCTTTAGATCCAGTACCTAAGAAAACTGCTCCACTCCGCACTCTCAATGGGTGTCTCCTCACAGACCTTGACTCTCAACTACACCGCTGGGTTGAACATTACAGCTCTCTCTACGCAACACCAGTCGATGTGGACCCTGACATCATCAACAACACTTTGCCGCAACTACCTGTCCTAGCGGAGCTAGATGCTGAATTTACCATCTTCTTTGGCTTGGCTTCGTGGATGAAGATTTATGGAGGGTATGTCCACGTCTGCTGCAGGCTCGTTGGTGACTGACAAGTCCGATGCGGGACAGGCAGGCACGGTTGCAGCGGTTGCAAGAGAAAATTGGTTGGTTGGGTTTGGGTGTTGGGTTTTTCCTCCTTTGTCTTTTGTCAGTGAGGTGGGCTCTGCGGTCTTCTTCAAAGGAGGTTGCTGCCCACCGAACTGTGAGGCACCAAGATGCACGGTTGGAGGAGATATCAGCCCACTGGCAGTGGTCAATGTGGCAGGCACCAAGAGATTTCTTTAAGCAGACCTTGTACCTCTTCTTTGGTGCACCTCTGTCTCGGTGGCCAGTGGAGAGCTCGCCATATAACACAATCTGGGGAAGGCGATGGTCCTCCATTCTGGAGACGTGACCCACCCAGCGTAGTTGGGTCTTCAGCAGCATGGATTCGATGCTTGTGGACTCTGCCAGCTCGAGTACTTCGATGTTGGTGATGAAGTCACTCCAATGAATGTTGAGGATGGAGCGGAGACAGCACTGATGGAAGCGTTCTAGGAGCCGTAGATGATGCCGGTAGAGGATCCATGATTCGGAGCCGAACAAGAGCGTGGGTATGACAACAGCTCTCTGTACACACTGATCTTTGTGTGTTTCTTCAGGTGGTTGTTTTTCCAGACTCTTTTGTGTAGTCTTCCAAAGGCGCTATTTGCCTTGGCGAGTCTTTTGTTTATCTCGTTGTCGATCCTTGCATCAGATGAAATGGTGCAGCCGAGATAGGTAAACTGGTTGACCGTTTTGAGTTTTGTGTGCCCGATGGATATGTGGGGGGGCTAGTAGTCATTGTGGGGAGCTGGCTGATGGAAGACCTCAGTTTTCTTCAGGCTGACTTCCAGGCCAAACATTTTGGCAGTTTCCGCAAAACAGGACATCATGCGCTGAAGAGCTGGCTCTGAATGGGCAACTAAAGTGGCATCGTCTGCAAAGAGTAGTTCACAGACACATTGCTCTTGTGTCTTGGTGTGAGCTTTCAGATGCCTCAGATTGAAGAGACTGCCATCCGTGCGGTACCGGATGTAAACAGCATCTTCATTGTTGAGGTCTTTCATGGCTTGTTTCAGCATCATACTGAAGAAGATTGAAAAGAGGGTTAGTGCGAGAACACAGCCTTGCTTCATGCTGTTGTCAATGAAGAAGAGTTCGGAGAGCTCATTGCTGTATCTGACCTGACCTTGTTGGTTTTCGTGCAGTTGGATAACCATGTTGAGGAACTTGGGGGGCATCCAAGGCACTCTAGTATTTGCCAAAGCCCTTTCCTGCTCACGGTGTCGAAGGCTTTGATGAGGTCAACAAAGATGATGTAGAGTCCTTTGTTTTGTTCTCTGCACTTTTCTTGGAGCTGTCTGAGGGCAAAGACCATGTCAGTAGTTCCTCTGTTTGCGCGAAAGCCGCACCTTGATTCTGGGAGAACATTCTCGGTGACACTAGGTATTATTCTATTTAGGAGAATCCTAGCGAAGATTTTGCCAGCAATGGAGAGCAGCGTGATTCCCCTGCAGTTTGAGCAGTCTGATTTCTCGCCTTTGTTTTTGTACAGGGTGATGATGATGGCATCACGAAGGTCCTGAGACAGCTTTCCTTGGTCCCAGCAGAGCATGAAAAACTCATGCAGATTGGTATGCAGAGTTTTGCCGCCAACCTTCCAGACCTCTGGGGGGATTCCATCCATACCTGCTGCTTTGCCACTTTTCAGTTGTTCAATTGCCTCATATGTCTCTTCCCGGGTAAGACCTCATCCAGCTCTAGACTCAAGGGCTGTTGAGGCAGCTGGAGCAGGGCAGATTCTTGGACTGAGTGGTTGGCACTGAAAAGAGATTGGAAGTGTTCTGACCATCGATTGAGGATGGAGATCTTGTCGCTGAGGAGGACTTCACCGTCTGAGCTGCGCAGAGGGCTTTGGACTTGGGGTGAGGGGCCATACACCGCCTTTAGAGCCTCGTAAAAACCCCTGAAGTTGCCAATGTCTGCACTAAGCTGGGTTCGTTTGGCGAGGCTAGTCCACCACTCATTTTGGACCTCCCGGAGTTTGCACTGAAGATGGCTGCATGCGAGATGGAAGCCTTGTTTTTTTTGTCTGGCAGGAAGGCTTTGCAAGGTGAGCCTGGTGGGGAGATCGCTTCTTTGCCAGCAGCTCCTGGATTTCCTGGTTGTTTTCATCAAACCAGTTCTTGTTCTTCCTGGAGGAGAAGCCCAGTACCTCTTCAGTGGATTGCAGTATGGCCGTTTTCAGCTGATCCCAGAGGGTTTCAGGAGACGTGTCCATGAGGCAGTTTGCATCCTCGAGCTTTGCTTGGAGGTTTGCCTGGAAGTTTCCTCTCACTTCATCTGACTGCAAGTTTCCAACATTGAACCTCTTTCTGGGGGCTCCACTGTTCTTGAACTTTTGCTTGAAGTGAAGGTTGAGCTTGCAGCGAACAAGCCGATGTTCCATGTGGCATTCTGCGCTAGGCATGACCCTGGTGTGGAGCACATCTCATTTGTCTCTTCCTCGCACCAGAATATAGTCCAGGAGGTACCAGTGTTTGGATCGGGGATGCATCCAGGTAGTCTTCAGACTGTCTCTCTGCTGGAAAAGGGTGTTAGTAATGACAAGCCGCTGTTCTGCACAGAGCTCCAACAGGAGGCGGCCGTTGTCATTGCACTTGCCAACACCATGCTTGCCAAGGATTCCTGGCCAAGTTTCTGAGTCTTTGCCGATGCGAGGGTTGAAGTCGCCAAGGATGACAACCTTGTCAGCTGTAGGGGTGCGTTGGATGAGGTTGCGCAGATCAGTGTAGAACTTGTCCTTTTCTGCTGATTCCGCCTGAAGGGTTGGAGCATAGACACTGATGAGAGTGATGCGTCGCTTGTTTTGAAGGGGGAGTCGCATGGACATGATCCGGTCAGAGTGGCCTGTCGGGAGGTTTTCGAGTTTGGAGGCAATGGAGTTCTTGACCATGAAGCCAACACCAGATAGCCGTCGTTCAGCCTGAGGCTTGCCAGACCAGTAGAGTGTGTAACCCGCGCCGTGTTCTTGGAAGCTGCCTACATCTGCAAGGCAGACTTTGCTAAGAGCGGCTATGTCGATGTTATGTTATCTATGTCGAGTCTGAGGAGTTCATGTGTGATGAGGGCAGACCGACGTTCAGGTCAGTGGCTGTCAGCCTTGTTTAGCATAGTTCTGATTTTCCAGCATGCTAGCTTGAGTTTGTGTGCATCTTTTGAGGGGGAGGATGTGGACATGTCCTCGGGCCTGCGCAAAGGAGGTTTTAGGTGGAGTGCAGTGTGCGCAGTACTGGCCCCACCCAAGCAAGCTGGGACGTGGCAGCGAGGTCCTTGGGTCGTAGGTTTTATATCAGAGTGTCCTTCTCCTATGCAGGTTGCTTAACTGGGCTGAAGAGGCCTGCCTCCCCTTTTAGGTCGAACCATATCTGGAGATCTACGACCACTGTCCACAGTTATGGAGTGGTGCGCCCTGGAATTGGCCTGCATGCGTTTACTCCTGCCGCAGCCCATCACCATCACCAATGAATTTACCATCACCAATGTCAGAAAAGCAGTCCACTGCGTGAAAAATAACAAATCACCTGGAATCGATGGTATCCTTCTGAGATCTTGAAACCTGGTGGTGAAGCGCTCATCTCCGAGCTCACAACACTATTCAAAACCTGCTGGCTCCACTGCTGCATCCCCAAAGATCTGTGGAACACGAACCTTGTGACCCTTTACAAGAATAAAGGTGACCGCCAAGACTGCAACAACTACCATGGCATCTCACTGCTCAGCCTTGTTGGCAAGATACTCAGTCATGCAATCCTCCCCCACGCGCAAACCATCGCCAACAGAATACTGCCTGAAAGCCAATGTAGCTTTCAACCATCTCAATCAACTATCAATATGATCTTCACCTTCCGCCAACTGCAAGAGAGATGCATCGAACAGCGCAAACCCTTCTATGTGTGCTTCATCAACCTCACCAAGGCCTTTGACTATGTCAGTTGCTCAGGCCTATTTCATGTCTTAAAACGTCTTGGCTGCTCTGACACACTACTGTCCATCATCGTCCAGTTTCACAACAACATGCAGGCCACTGTCCAATTCAACGGCTCGAGATCAGAATAGTTCCCAATCCGCTGTGGCGTAAAACAGGGCTGCATACTCGCTCTAGTTCTGTTTGGCATTTTCTTCTCTGCTTTTCTGCGCCGTGCCTTTTCTGGAAGCTTCAGGCATACCCCTGCACTCAAGGAGCTCTGGAAAACTTTTTAATCTGTCATTGCTCTGGGCCAAGACCAAAATCAGAAGAGTTATGATTCAAGAACTGCTCTATGCAGATGATGCTGCCTTTGTGGCTCACTTCCAACCAGAGCTGCAAGTATTGTGTGACACATTTGCATCTGCATACACTGAATTTGGTCTGAAAATTAGCCTGGGCAAGACAGTCGTCTTTAGTCAACAAGCCCACGACACTCCATCTATTACCATCAATGGGTCAGTGCTCGTCTATGTAGAAAAATTCTGCTACTTGGGCTCCACCATGACAACAACGAACTCATTTAATGCAGAACTGGACACGTGCCTGGGAAAAGCATCTACGACCTTCGGACACCTCGTGTCCACGTGTGGGATAACTGCCACCTCTCCACCAAGTTGAAGATCCGAGTCTACGAGGCCTGCATGTTGAGTACTCTTCTCTACGGCTGTAAATCCTGGGTCACATACAGAAAGCAAGAAGGCCGCCTTAACGCATTCCATTTCAGCTGCCTCAGATCCATCCTAGGCTACTCATGGTGCGACAGAGTCACAAACGTCCAAGTCCTGGAGAAGACTGGAAGTACGGTCCTCTACTCAATCACCCATGCTCACTGCCTGCGGTGGGCTGGCCACATTGTCCGTATAGAGGATGGCCAAAGATATCCTCTACGGTGGGCTACCAGATGTTCCCCACCTTGTTGGCCACCCATGACTTCAAAGACGTTATCAAGCGCGATCTCCAGTCATTCCATGTCAACCATAGTGACTGGCAGGACCTCGCAAAAAATCGCACTACGTGGCGTTCCGTGATTCGCAGTGGCACATTACAATGTGCCAACACCTACACAAGGTTCTGTGAGGGTAGAAGAGCTACAAGGCAAGGTGTTCATCTTTGCTCACGAAGGGATGGGCCACGATGAAGATGATTATAATTGATCCTCCTTGGGTGGGTTGTTGATAAAATCATCAACTTTGGCAGCAGAATCTTCATCTAATGAGACAACCTCATGTCAGAATTTGGTGGCCTCATTTGTTCTGTTCCTAATGTGGGACAGAGCCTCAGCATGCTGGAACCATGGACATGGTCTGTGAGGCCAGAAGGTGAGCAGTTTCACAACCACCACGTGGAGCACAGTCATGGCATCCATTCTGCAGGCTTTCTTCCTATGTTTCACTGTTGGGGCTCTAAAGACATTGAGCACCCTTCGGAAGCACCAATCTAGAGGGACTAACTGCAGAGCTCGAGAAACACAGCTACCAGAGAAGAGTCCACGACCAACTGGTTTAATTTTAAACAATCGCATGCCTCACAAAGGGGAGTGATGTCAACGCGCCTCACAAAGGGGAGTGATGTCAACGTGCCTCACAAAGGGGAGTGATGTCAACGCGCCTCACAAAGGGGAGTGATGTCAAAGTGCCTCACAAAGGGGAGTGATGTCAAAGCGCCTCACAAAGGGGAGTGATGTCAATGCGCCTCACAGAGGGGAGTGGTGTCAGCGCACCTCACAGAGGGGAGTGGTGTCAGCGCGCCTCACAGAGGGGAGTGGTGTCAGCGCGCCTCACAGAGGGGAGTGGTGTCAGCGCGCCTCACAGAGGCGGGTGGTGTCAGCGCGCCTCACAGAGGCGGGTGGTGTCAGCGCGCCTCACAGAGGCGGGTGGTGTCAGCGCGCCTCACAGAGGCGGGTGGTGTCAGCGCGCCTCACAGAGGCGAGTGGTGTCAGCGCGCCTCACAGAGGCGGGTGGTGTCAGCGCGCCTCACAGAGGCGGGTGGTGTCAGCGCGCCTCACAGAGGCGGGTGGTGTCAGCGCGCCTCACAGAGGCGGGTGGTGTCAGCGCGCCTCACAGAGGCGGGTGGTGTCAGCGCGCCTCACAGAGGCGGGTGGTGTCAGCGCGCCTCACAGAGGCGGGTGGTGTCAGCGCGCCTCACAGAGGCGGGTGGTGTCAGCGCGCCTCACAGAGGCGAGTGGTGTCAGCGCGCCTCACAGAGGCGAGTGGTGTCAGCGCGCCTCACAGAGGCGAGTGGTGTCAGCGCACTGCAGAATCATTGTCTCTCTGGCATCATGCCAGCAAGGAAGCATTGTGCTTCGTCAACCCACGCGGGTCTGCAAGCGCAAGCGTCTCCAGAGCCACACCATTCTTTGGTGACCGCTTGGTGTGGCGATTCTGCCTGTCCACCTGTGCGGCCACTAGGTCTTCCACAGTGTATCTCAGGATTACCTTTAGTATTCTTTGATATAATTTTCTAAGCTTGGTGCTTGTGTCTCTGATGTTGCATAGGTGACAGGATGAGCTTTTAATGGCCTTGTCTCTTGGTGACTGTGACTTCAGTTTTTTATTGACCATTGTGAAATGTGAAAATTGTGCTCTTGGTCTAGCCACTTTTACATTCCTCATCACATTGCTGTATAAATGTTTGAAGCTTTTAAAATTGAACAATTCCGTGACGCATAATTATACGAATAGCTTTGCTTTTGAAATTCTGAATCTTAGTGGGATAATTACAGCACCGTAAGGTTAATCACACTGTTGAAAAACTGAAATGATTCTGCATATAAGAAATCATTTTTAACATGGACCTTAACATATGCGTTACATTTCTTTTGTTTCCTACAATTGTTCAGTTGTTGGGAAAAAAAATTGGCAGTTGTTGATGGGAAAATAAAATCTCAATGTATTTGTTTTAGGTCTGTCTTCAAACCCTTCATCTTTGTAGATAACGTCAAGCCATTCCCAAAAACACAATCTCCAAGTTTTGGTGATGAAGATTCAGCAAAGCAGGAGCCGCACTTTCAGGGCAGACCTGATCGAAGGCACGAGCTGTATCTCGCACATGAGTGTGCCAGGTCAGACGTGGAAACTGAAGAGGTAGGAAACTTTCAGATATCGCTTTATACCATGATGTTTTTGAATCTCACATTTCCTCGCAGGTTGATATCGATGAGACTTTAATTAGATTTCATAGTGATTCTGGTGTCACTGTAAAAAGGGCATAAAATATCATTCATAATTTATACTGAGCATTATAAATAATGCAGGGTCAGGAGTTGCAAATAAAGTGCGACTTACAAATTTTTCTTTGGTACAGAAATTATATTTTTGATTACCAAATTCATTGATTTAATTTATTTGACATAACCTTGCAGCTTCATAACCTATTCCCAGAAAATCTCTCCACTTCTATAATTGTGCCTGACTTGTATCTAATTGTTTAATGTTTCAGTCTTCATATGGGTCCCTGCCCCAAGCTTCTTCCACTGATGCTGTTTGACCTACTGAGTTTCCTTAGAAAATTATATGTTTAATGTTTAATCCTTTTTGCTGTTTTACTTTACTTTATTTTCCCAAAGTCTGCTTGATAATTGCCTTATTTTAAACCTATAAAGCAGTGGACTATAGTTTCTCATTTTGTAAAGTTTATCCAAATTTTGTCTGAACTTTATAAAGTAGGGAGGTTTTTAGTACAGTATCTGACACTTACAGGGATCGCGAATGCTAGAAATGCGTATTTTCCCAGTTGACTGAGACTCTTCCAATGCCTAACAAATGCACCTGCATTAAGAATACATCATTTGGGGGTGTGGCGTGATGGCGTAGGTGGGAGACATGAGGAGGCACCTCTCCCATCAGAACTACTAAAAATTCAATTTTAAAAGTTTTGTTAAGTTTTTTTAATTAAATATTTTCATAAAGCACTGTTCACTCCAATAATGAGAAAATCAAAGTCTCAGAGTTTTAAAAAAACGATCCAGAGGCAACTATCAACTACTGAAGAATTTGGGCCTACCTTTGAGATGGGGCCTGGAGAGTCGATTTCTTATCATCCGCGTCCACAGAGACCACCTTCAGGGAAGGTACAGTTGACTCCAGTGCCAACTCCTCAGAGCATCGGAGCCCGGTGACGTCTTCCCTTGGACTACAAAGAACAACCGCGCATGCGAAGGAAAAGGTGAAGTCATTAGTAGAAGTGAAGAATAAGAGGCCTATCCAGGCTCAGAAGAAGAGGAAACTTTTCATTATCCAGACCCTGCAGTTCAGTTGGATAGTTTGTTTAAACAAATTGAAATTATGTCAAAGTAAATGAATCAAAGTATTTCATCTTTAAATAATCAATTTACTGGTATGAAGAAGAAAATGCTCACCATTAAGACTGATGTGGCCAAGTGTGTGAAGCTGGTGGATAAAGTACAGGATGAAGTGAAGAAGATTGAAGAGGATTTTCATGGTTGTAGTGATGTTGAGCGATGTAAAGAAAGGATGGGACAGATGGAGGATTCTTTCACTGGATGGGAAACACAACAAAATGATTTATTAAAGAAGATTGATGCTTTGGAGAATCAGAGCCAAAGGAATAATGTTAAAATTGTTGGTTCACCTGAAGATTTTGAAGGGGTAGACCTGGAGCAATTGTTTCAGAAATGGATTCCTGATGTTTTGGGAAAGGAATATTTTCAAAATGGTTTAGAACTGGATAGAGCTCATAGAGCAATTAGGAAAAAGCCTTCTCCTGGACAACCGCCACATTCCGTATTAATCAGGTGTCTGCGTTATGAAGATAGAGAACTGATTTTATGGGTTGCAGTTCAAATGCAAGACAAAAATCAAGGTCCTTTGGTGGTCAAGAATAATAGTTTTTTTTCTATGCAGATTTGAGTCAAGCTGTTATTAAACGTTGTAAAGAGTTTAATTCTGCCAAAGTTGTTTGGTAGAAGAAAGCATATAAATTTTCTTTTTGATACCCTGCTATTCTTAAGTTTTTTTTTTAATGGAGATTTTCAATCCCAGTTTTTTAGTGATAATACTAAAGCTCTTACATTTGCTAATTTGGTAATAAACAGAAGAAAATTCAAGAAAGTTTTTCTCAACAATTGAAACCAGCTCAAGGAGAAGAAGAATGGTGTGCAAGAGAGGGAATGTCATCAGTTGGTTGAAATTGACTGGTGATGATCAAGTTAACAGAGATTTGGAGGAAGCTTGTCATACTTGAAATGATTTACTTACTTTTTTTTATTGATTGTTCTGTTTGAGGGAGGTTTGTTTCTCCTTCCGAAGTCATTGGCCACTTTGTGGCATTAGTCACTTCCTGTATGATTGAAGGAGGTAGTACTGTGGTACAGTTCTTTTTTTTTTGTTTTTGGCTTTTTTTTGCTGTTATGGGTTTTTTTCTCTTATTCTTTCTATTGAGGAGATGTATCATTTTTTGTATATTGATCATGGATTGGAGTCCCACTGCATGGGGCATGGAGATTTTTATGAGATAAATTAAGATGATGACCAATCTAAATGTTGGTATTTTTAATGTTAATGGGGTCAATAATCAAATTAAAAGAAAAAGATTTTTGGCTTGTAGGTAAAATGTTGAAAGTTGATATTAATTTTCATTTGTATGTATTAAATTATTTACTGTTGTTTTAAAAACTTAAAAATTATTTGAATCCCTGGAAAGATTTACCAATTACATTAACAGAGTTAATTGCATTACGATTAATATTTTTCCTTGGATTCAAGATCTTTTCCAATCTATTCCTTGTAAGATTCCTTAAAAAAAATTTTTTAAGATTTGAATTCTATTGTGAGGAAGTTTCTATGCAAAGAAAAAATGGTAAGTGTATCTTTACAAAAATTAACTTGGAAATATGAATTAGGAGGTCTACAGCTTCTGAATTTTCAATATTATTACAAAGCGGCTGTGGTGCGCTGTTAGACAGAATCAGACACACACAAGGTAAAGACTGTACACAGGCTTTAATCCACAAAGACTTCCACAGAGCCAGGCTGGCTGTGGCTGCAGCAACTCTGTGTGAGGACTCAGGAGGCCGACGCAGGCTTATATCCCGGAGGGTGATTGACAGCCGGCCAGGTGTTGTCCTGTCTTCTTACACTCCTGCAGGTACAGAGGTTTCCCCCTGCAGTAGGCCAGTGGTGTACCACCACATTCACCCTCTTCTTTAAAATTGTCCCATGGGGGGGGCAGTAACAAGGAATCGCACCCACTATGTACATAAAATATTTACAGATTGAGACGATACGGCAGCCACCGGGGTCTTTGTGATCATTGTAGGACTGGCTCCTGGTCACTGATCAGAGGGGAAGTGGGGAGGTTGGCGGCAGGGGTGTGTGTGTGGCTGGTGTGGTGTCGTGTGGAAGGGGGGCCGAGGTTGACGTATACGACTCATATTGGATGGGTTGGGGGGCAGATTCATCTCCCAGGGCTGAAGCAGGCCCCTGGTGGTCAAGCGGGTCCTACGTGCCCCATAGATGCCTGGGGATGGGGATGTATGCCTCGTCAGCGTCGTCCTGGGTTGGATGGTGGCGTGGTGTGGTGGGTGCTCCTGCTGGTGCCAGGTCCTTGAGAAGGTGTTCTCCCTGTCACTGTCGAACCTAACGTAAGCATAGTCATGGTTTGCATGAAGGAGGGAAACCTGCTCTACCAGAGGGTCCTGGAGAAGAAAGCAACAGGGCACCCCTCTTGGTTGAGGGTAGCAGCGAGGGCTACGTCAGAGACATTGCTCTCCAACTGGAAGGGGGAGTCCTCATCATGGCGTCCGGGATGTCTTGCCTGATGCAGGTGAAGGCTGCCTGCGCCTCAGGTGGGAGAGGAAAAGCTGTGGCTTGGGCTAGTGGGCGGACCTTGTCCGAGAAGCAAGGGACCCACTGCGAGTAATAAGAGAACAGGCCCAGGCACCTGCGGAGGGCCTTTAGCATGGGGGGGGGGGGGGGGGGGGGGGAGGGGTAACTCCATTAATAGGTGTATCCTTTGTGGATCTGGGCCGACGACTCCATGGGCCACAATGTACCCCAGGATGGCGAAGCGGGTGGTGCTGAACACACACTTCTCCTTGTTGTAAGTGAGGTTCAGCTCCGCAGTCGTCTGGAGGAATTTTTCCAGGTTAGCATTGTGGTCCTGCTGGTCATGGCCACAGATAGTGACGTTATCCAGATATAGAAATGTTGCTTTCAGCTTGTGCCGGTCTACCATGCGATCCATCTCCCGCTGGAAGACGGAGACCCCGTTCGTGACCCCAAAAGGAACCCGGCGGAACTGGTACAGGTGCCTGTCTGCCTCAAAGGCGGTGTAGGGCTTGTCCTTTGGGTTGATAGGGATTTGGTGATACGCCGACTTCAGGTCAATTGTGGAGAAAACCCGGTAGCGGGCTATCTCATTGACCATGTCGGCGATCCTCGGCAGGGGGTAGGCATCCAGCTTGGTGTACCGATTAATGGTCTGGCTATAATCCACGACCATCCTCAGCTTATTTCCCCCTTTGACCACCAGGACTTGGACTCTCCAAAGGCTGTTACTGGGCTCTCTAATGCCTTCCGCCAGGAGTCACCGCACCTCCGACTTGATGAAGTCCCTGTCTGCAGCGCAATAGCACCTACTTCTGCTGGCGATCGGCTTGCAGCCTAGCGCAAGATGTAGAAAGAGCGCAGGTGGGGTGATGCGCAGTGTGGAGAGGCTGCAGGTTGGCCGGGGCTGGTAGATTGGCATGCTGTGCAATATGAGTGGAGGTTGGGGCCCCCTGAAGGCAAGGGTGACACTCTGCAGGTGGCACTGGAAATCCAGGCCCAGGAGGAGTGGTACGCAGAGTTTGGGCATGACCAGGAGCCTGAATCCTCTGTAAATCTCCTCTCCCACCATTATATCAACCGAGCAGCGCCCTCGGGTACCAACAGTGTTATCCTTGGTGGCGAGGGCGATCGAGCAGGTGGTGCGGTGGACTTTAACCTTAGGGAGTGGGCCACGCTTGGGTGAATGAAGCTCTCGGTGTTGCCACTGTCCAACAGGCACTTTGTTACCCGCCCATTGAGTCGCACGTCCATCATCGAGCGTCCAAGATCATGGGGGATGTCCCTAGTCAGCGAGGTGGCGCCCAGGACCGTGTCGGAGTCGTCGCTATCCGGAGGGATGGGAAGTGTTGATAGGGTAGCCTGGTCATCACCCGTGTTGACCACAACGACATCAGTCGTTCGGTGCAGCATGTGGTAGCCGATGGTCTCCAGAGGTGTGGGCAGCATCGGTAGGGCAGCCTGGTCATCGGCCATGTTGACTATGTTGCCGTCGGTCGCTGGGTGCGGCGTGCAGCAGCTGATGGCACCCAGAGGCGTGGGAAGCGTCGGTAGGGTGGCCTGGTCATCGCCCATGTTGACCACGTTGTTCTCAATGTCATCGGGGGCCCTCCGTGTCGGGCGCTGCCTGGCCCAAGATGGCAGCAGCACGTGGGGAGCCACTGTGTGGCTGGCCTCCTTCCACAGCCATGTCCGCTGCACCAGGGGAAGTGACATCATCACGGCCGGCGGCAATTATGTCATTACGTCAACCGGAAGTGGCATCGCTGTAGTTCTCAGTGAGCGGTGCTGGCGAGGGTGGGGGCTGGTGCAGATGCTTAGCGCACACGCTGTGATGGTCGCTGGCGGGGCCGGATGTTGCATGGTCGAAGTCGGGGAAGGGGGAAGTCGTCGCGGGGACAGTGGTGCCGCCTGGCATGTGCACGTGGGTGGGGCGGGATCATAGAGGACTGCTGAGCTGCCGGCAGGTTTAGAGAGCCACACTTTTGCAAATTGGCCTTTCTTGCCACATCGGGAACAATACTGGTTCCTAGCTGGGCAGTTTTGGCGTGATCGTCGATCTGACCCACACCAGGACCCACAGTACTTACAGGGGCGCCGGGCATCTGCCGCAACGACGTTCTCCTCCCCAGCTCGGCCTGAGGCTGCAGCTGCAGTGTGAGAGGGCCATGAGTGAGCCTGGGGGAACCTGGAATCTAAGGCTTTGATGTGCAGGGCTGCTGCTTCCAGGGTTTGGACCACTTCCCCAGTCATGGTTAGGGCATAGATGTTGTCTTTCAGCAGCTTCTGCCAGATGGCCCTCGAGCGTAGCCCTCGGATGAAGGCGTCCCGGATCAGCCCCTCGAACTTCTCTACACCTACCCCGGGTTCAGCCAAACACGGGGGTTGGGCCAACTCTCGCAAGTGTCCCAGGTAAGACTCAGCCGTCTCCCAGGGTTGCTGGGCTCAGGTGTTGAGGAGGTACCTTGCACAGACCACATTCATGCTGGGCTTGTACAAGTTCTTGAGAGTGTCCATTGCGCTCTTGTACATGGAGCAGCCTTTGGTTACCTGGAAGGTGCGGGGACCCAGCTTTGATCGGAGTAGGACCAACCTCATCCGATTGGAGTGTGTCTGAGCTTCACGTGTCTCGATGATTGTATCGACCTCGTGCTCCAAGATCTCGAAGCGTGTCTGGAATTTAGGGTGGCATGGGTCGACCTCGAGGCTCCCCGTGTTCAGGAGTTTTTTCATGGCAGCCGTGGGAAAATTTTGTGGATAAATTGTGGTGCGCTGTTAGACAGAATCAGACACACACAAGGTAAAGACTGTACAACAAACTTTAATCCACAAAGACTTCCACAGAGCCAGGCTGGCTGTGGCTGCAGCAACTCTGAGTGAGGCCTCGGGAGGCCGGCGCAGGCTTATATCCCAGAGGGTGATTGACACCCGACCAGGTGGGGCTTGATCCATTCAGGCCGACTGATTGACAGCCAGCCAGGTGTTGTCCTGTCCTCTTACACTCCTGCAGGTACAGAGGTTTCCCCTTGCAGTAGGCCAGTGGTGTATCACCACAGCGGCACAATTAAAGTCCATTAATAGAATGTTTGATTTGGTAAAGTCATTGGTATAGGCAAACAGTGAATTATCTCAAATTGGTGAGAAGATGGATCATTTTATTTATAAATGGAATTTTAAGTTATTACATAATTATAATTTACCTATGTTGATACATTTAATGGAATTATGCAATAAAATAAATGATGTAATAGGTACATAAGGGAAAATTACAAGTAAAACACCTTTATATCAGAATAAGCTTTTTCCTTTAACACTTAATGATCAGTTTTTTTAAATTATGAGACCAAAAAGGAATTAAATTTGTACAAGATTGTTATGAAGCAGGTTATTTTATTTCTTCAAAGAATGAAAGAAAAATATGAAACATCATCAAATACTCTTTTTGTTATTATCAAATTAAAGCTTTATTATTGGATAATTTTGGATTCATTTTACAGTTATCTAGACGATCTAAATTTTACTTATGGATGGTGGGGAAAAGGGATTTATATCTGAAATGTATTCATTATTACAGAATAAAATGCCTAAGTTAGATCTAGGTTAAAATGGGCAAAAGATTTAGGAATAGTAATAAATCAAGAAGATTGGAGAAATTTATGTAAAGATAGTATGACTAAAATTGTTAATGTGAGATATCGGTTAGTTCATTATAATTTTATACATCAATTATATTTAACTCCAGAAAAATTAGAGATATAATTTAATTTCTTCAGGTTTATGGTTTAGATGTCAGAAGCAGTAGGTTTTTTTTTACTTTCTACTTGGTCGTGTGAAATGGTAAAACCCTTTGGGAAGCAACTTAAAATTTTTTTAAGAAGTTATTCTTAAAGTTAAATTTATATTAGATCTATTAGTATTTTTGTTAGGTAATATTAAGAAGTTGATATTAAGAACTAAGATTAACTAGGTTTCAAATTACATTTTTGAGATTAGCATTGGCTGTAGCCAGAAAATATCTAGCGATTACTTGGGAAAATGAGACTGCTTTGAATATATCTTTCTTTGGCTTGGCTTCGCGGACGAAGATTTATGGAGGGGGTAAAAAGTCCACGTCAGCTGCAGGCTCGTTTGTGGCTGACAAGTCCGATGCGGGACAGGCAGACACGATTGCAGCGGTTGCAAGAGAAAATTGGTTGGTTGGGGTTGGGTGTTGGGTTTTTCCTCCTTTGCCTTTTGTCAGTGAGGTGGGCTCTGCGGTCTTCTTCAAAGGAGGTTGCTGCCCGCCAAACTGTGAGGCGCCAAGATGCACGGTTTGAGGCGTTATCAGCCCACTGGCGGTGGTCAATGTGGCAGGCACCAAGAGATTTCTTTAGGCAGTCCTTGTACCTTTTCTTTGGTGCACCTCTGTCACGGTGGCCAGTGGAGAGCTCGCCATATAACACGATCTTGGGAAGGCGATGGTCCTCCATTCTGGAGACGTGACCCATCCAGCGCAGCTGGATCTTCAGCAGCGTGGACTCGATGCTGTCGACCTCTGCCATCTCGAGTACTTCGACGTTAGGGGTGTAAGCGCTCCAATGGATGTTGAGGATGGAGCGGAGACAACGCTGGTGGAAGCGTTCTAGGAGCCGTAGGTGGTGCCGGTAGAGGACCCATGATTCGGAGCCGAACAGGAGTGTGGGTATGACAACGGCTCTGTATACGCTTATCTTTGTGAGGTTTTTCAGTTGGTTGTTTTTCCAGACTCTTTTGTGTAGTCTTCCAAAGGCGCTATTTGCCTTGGCGAGTCTGTTGTCTATCTCATTGTCGATCCTTGCATCTGATGAAATGGTGCAGCCGTGATAGGTAAACTGGTTGACCGTTTTGAGTTTTGTGTGCCCGATGGAGATGTGGGGGGGCTGGTAGTCATGGTGGGGAGCTGGCTGATGGAGGACCTCAGTTTTCTTCAGGCTGACTTCCAGGCCAAACATTTTGGCAGTTTCCGCAAAGCAGGACGTCAAGCGCTGAAGAGCTGGCTCTGAATGGGCAACTAAAGCGGCATCATCTGCAAAGAGTAGTTCACGGACAAGTTTCTCTTGTGTCTTGGTGTGAGCTTGCAGGCGCCTCAGATTGAAGAGACTGCCATCCGTGCGGTACCGGATGTAAACAGCGTCTTCATTGTTGGGGCTTTGAATATATAGATCGCATATGGAATTGAGATCATTGGAAAAATAACATATAATTTATGTGATTTTTTAAATCATAAGACTTGGAGCCCCTATTTCGATTATATAGGTTTTAAATTTTGAATTCTCCAGCCACATAGTGGTGGTGTTACTCTAATCTATGGTAATTAATTAATCAATTATGTTATTATGGTTTACATATCTTTTTTTCTTTTGGGGGATTAAGCTAGTTGGTATGGGGGGGTGGGAGGGGGAGTAGTTTGTTATATAAATATGTATTAATTGTTTTTTTGAAGGTATGTATCATGGTTTATAATCAATAAATAAAATATTCCAAAAAAATACACCATTTAAAAGACAAAAGACAGTGCACAATGTAATTTGTTAAAAAAAAATCAGTATTGTAGTCTTTAATTATCTGAAGTTCACTTTAATCAAATAATTTCCATAACTTACCAAATTTAAATTTGAACCCCAGTTTCTGATGCTATAATGGCGTTGCACTAACTGCTGCACTAATCTTGTCACTGTCATAATTATCCCCCTCCCCATGTTTACAGATAAAGCCTTACTAATATATTAGTATTAATAAAAATAAAGACTTTTACTAGCAGGGATAGGGAGCCATGTTGGCCTGCTCATCATCCTGTGTGCCACCATTTCATTTCAACTCAACTTGATTAAAACTTTATTCAAACAGCTGCTGTGTGTGGGTCATGACCAGGACACGCTGCTGGCTGAATGTTTGCTTCCATCTTCACCAAGGCAACCCAACTCACCTCCATGCAAGTGTTCCAGTCAGGCCCTCAGCACACCTTCCTCACACTGACAACCCAACTCCCCTCCACGCATGTGTCCCGGTCATTCCCCCAGTGCACCTTCCTCATGCTGAAATCTGATTCAACTCCACACAGGTGTCCAGGTCAGGCCTTCAGCGCACCTTCCTTGTGCCAACAACTCAACTAACCTCCAAGCAAGTGTCCTGGTCAGGCCCTCCACACACCTT
Source organism: Narcine bancroftii (assembly GCF_036971445.1). NCBI lineage: Eukaryota > Metazoa > Chordata > Chondrichthyes > Torpediniformes > Narcinidae > Narcine > Narcine bancroftii. The sequence continues at coordinate 419,092,206 of NC_091469.1, forward strand.
CCTTACACTGACAACCCAACTCACCACTAAGCCAGTGTCCCAGTGGAGGCCTTCCTCGCACTGACAACCTGATCCGTCTCCACACAAGTGGCGCAGTCAGGCCCTTGGCACACCTTGCTCCCGCTGACAACTCGACACACCTTCACGCAAGTGGCAACAGCAAAAAGAATGCGTACACATTGAGGGACATTGTTCGTTCAGCAGGGCAAACCTGCATGTGTCAACACTCACCATGAGGTCCATCCACCCAGTCATATTTATTTGAATGCTTTTATTTATTTCCTTTTTGCCAGTTATTTGAGTTTCTGGTTCATGAATTCCAGATAAGGGGGATTTTATTGTATTTGGTGATTGGCTTTTGCTGTTGGTTGATGTTCGCTGTTCATCTCGGTGGCAATAAGAGTTTTGTATTTCTGTAGAAGGCAAGTTCAGTTCCTTTGCCTCCAGCTGAAGAAAATTAACCGGTGTCTATCCATCCATAGTGGTGAGGGATTTTAGCTGTCAGTGCATGTGAGCCCTAATGTTTCGTGACAGAATAAATGCTACAATAGAGGCACTGTATTCACTAAGAATTGCATGCCAAGTAGTCAACTGTTTGTAATAATGATGCGATGCATGCCTTAAAGAAACAAAAACTACTTGCATGCAGTTCTTCTGATTTTTGAAGAAGCATTTTGTGAGGAACAAGTTCCAACAAATGACATTATGATGAGAAGATAATGGGTTTGATTAATGATTGACACTTCTGAAAATGGAAATTCACCAGACAGGCATGTGCTTGAAACTCAGTGATTCCTATAATCTCTGAATAGACAAAATGCTAGTGTTCAGCGTACTTCATACAATTCACACACCAAAAACATGCAAAAATCGGATGTTACGTCTACTTTCAGGCTGGAATACAATTTTTTATTTTGGATGGGAAAAATTTTGTTTTCAGGCCAACTGTAAATTCTTATTGCTAACGAAAGGACTATTGTGCGTGATTGGTCTTTCAATACTTGGATCTAGAATAGTAATGTGTTCATAGTTTATGAATGCAGTTTTATTACCAAGGGAACTGCATGCAAGCCTTGTACAATGTGACTGAAATCTCAAAGAATTAGTACATTTGTGGGATTCTCACGATAAATCTATCTCAAGATGCTTGATTATTAGCACTCATTGCTGTGACCCTAGCAGTGTATCCTACAGGCCATTAGTGTCTGAATCATTGTCCAAGGGGTTTTGGTTTGTTAGATGCAAACAATTTTGTATAATCCTCCTCTGAAAGAGTATCAGAACACCTCACAAAGTATAAAATGAGCAGGAATATGAGAAGAAAATTGGATTGGCAGAGCTGGGAGAACAAAAGCCTGGAAAGAGGGAACTATTTTGAGGGGAGTTCCAAAGAGAAGATTTTGAGTTCTGTGATAGTGGTGGAGGTGCAGTGAATGAGAAAGGAGATGGTGTTAACAGAGGCACTCAGAAGTAGGGACATAATTTGCCTCACAAATATTTAAATAAATAAAGTGATCTTGGTTTTCATTTGGTGAAAGTTTTGTACTGATTTGCAAAATAAAAATGGCAAGCTTAAAAAAAACTCATTGTTATCAGAGACCAGTCACCCCATTCCTCAGATATTGCTGCAGGAAATTCTCTGGGCAAGTACATTTGGTGCATCTATCAATGGAATCAGTTGTCTTTTCCACAACTTGGCAGAAATGGAGATGTTTGTTGATTGTGCAATCAGAAGCTGATTTCATGTATGACTTCCAGCTTCATGAAATTAGCTGATCAGTGGCAGACAGACAATGACTATCTTCAATTGAAATTCAATGGCATTTCTTATGTGAGTTCCCAAGATGGTGTACTTGGCAACAGGTGACTGTCGAGATCTGAACTTTGTTTGCAGGATGTTTAAAAGGGAAGGTGAGCGAAGCAGAGCCAGGACTATTAGAGGAGCTCAAGCTTTAAAAAGCACCAGGAAAGGTGGGTGCTCCTTTAAATCTCTCCATTGTCCAATTAGCTATGCCCAATTTTTTTTTTAAAAAAGGGGAAGCTCAAATGGGGTGGTCCAGTGTAGGAGTGGTACTTTGACTGGAGAGGCTTTGGTGAGGGGGTACAATGAGGAGCAAATGGGGCTTTTTTTAATGGTTATATAAAAGTCAAACTAAAGGTGATGAAATAAAGTGGGCATGCATGATCAGGTGATGTGTTGTAGCTGCATGTTGTGGCAGCAGGTGGACTCCATTGTGGTCCGTGATGACCGCATCTTCAGAAACTGTCGGTTGCTGAAAGTATTCAGGCTCAAAATTGATGGTTTGGAACCTGAGCTTCAAACACTGCAACACATCAGGGAGGGGGTGATGTACCTGGTCACTTTGTTGCAAGAGGGAGTCACACCTATCGGAACACTGGCCTCAATTTCAGCCTGTGGCCAGGGACCAGATGGTGTGAATGTGAGTGAAGCAGGTAGTGGGATCCAAGAGACAGTGCTGGAGGGGTCTCAGCCCTTGATCTTGTCTCACAATTCTGAGATTCTTACTCCTTGTGTGGTTAAGAGGTGGGGGGGTTGGGGCTGCAGGAAGGATGAGCAACCTGACCATGATGCTGTGGTTCAGGAAGTCATTCAAAAGAAATACAGTGGTAATTGGGGATAGTATTGTTATGGGAAAAGACAAAGTTCTCTGTCGCAGGGATAGAGCGACTTGAAGGCTGTGTTTCCTGCTTGGTGCCCAGGTTCTGGACATCTTATCTGATCTGCAGAGGAATTTGCAGTGGAAAGGGAAAGATCCATTTGTTGTGGTTCTTGATTGTATCAAAGGCTTAGATAGAACCATGAAAGAAGTTCTACAAAGCGAATTTGAAGGAAGCCATCTGTTTTTAATCAAAGCCACTTAAGCCTCTGATCTGCAGAGGAATTTGCAGTGGAAAGGGAAAGATCCATTTGTTGTGCTTCATGATTGTATCAAAGGCTTAGATAGAACCAAGAAAGAGGTTCTACAAAGCGAATTTGAGGAGCTAGGGACCAAATTAAAAAGCAAAACCAAAAAGGTGTAATCTCTGGATTGCTATCTGAGCCATGGAAAATTGGCACAGGGTCCTGAAAATTAGATAGTTAAATGCGTACCTCAAGGATTGGTGTTGAAGAAATGGATTCCTTTTTCATGGGAAATTGGTACCAGTATTGGGGAAAGAAGGAAGTGTTCAAAGGGGACGGGCTTCATTATAACTGTGATGGGACATAGATCCTGGTGAATCACATAAATAGGACTGTGGATGGGACTTCAAACTAAATAGTAGAGGGGTGCGTTCAACAGACTAGAGAAAGAGAAATAAAGAGAAGTGTAAATAAAGTAAAAGCAAAAGTAAGAATAAGTAAGAGAGGAGGAGATAAAGCCAAGTGCAAAAGAGGGAAAGGTTACCAGGTTTTAAAAGCACAATGGGTATAAGGGCACCTTACTCGAATGCCCATAGCATTTGAAACAAGGTCAGTGAACTTGTGGTACAAATCAGTACAAAGGAGTATGATTTAGTGACCATTACAGAAATGTGGTTGCAGAGTGAAGAGGATTGAGAATGACATAGCCAAGGATATCAGGTAATAAGGAAGGACAGGCAAGAAGATAAGGGTGGTGGGGTAGCACACTTTATTGATGAGATCAGGGCAATAGTGACAGATTATGTAAGATCTAAGGAGCAAAATGTTGAGCCCATCTGGATAAAGATTAAGAATAGTAAAGGGAAAAAAAAACACGTGGGAGTTGTCTATAGGCTACCTAATGATAACATTAAACCAAGAAATATTGGAGGCACATAAAGATGGATCAGCAGGTATTGTAGGGGACTTTAACATGCACATAGACTGAGTGAATCAACTTGGTCAAGGCAACCTTGAGGAGGACATCATAGAATACATAAGTGATGGGTTTCTTGAACAGCATATTACTGAACCTACAATAGAACATACTATTTTGGATCTGGTCCTGTGCAGTGAGACAGGTAAAATTAGTGATGTTGTTGTTAGGGATCCTCTTTGAAAGAGTGATCACAATATGATTGAGCTTCTCATACAAATGGGGGGTACAGAGTGTTATGCCTGAACAAAGGAAACTACAAGGGGATGGCAGATGAGTTGACCAAGGTAGACTGGGAGTGCAGGCTATATGGAGGAACTTTTGAGGAACAGTGCAGGACTTCCAAATAAATTCATGGTGCTCAACAAAGTATATTCCAGTTGAAAGTAAGGACAGTGAGGGTGAGGGCAGCCACCCCTGGATAACTAAGGAAATAAAAGGAAGGAATCAAACTGAAAGCTCATGTGTACAAAGTTGCCAAGAGCAGTGGAAACTAGATGATTGAAAAAACTTTAAGAAGCAACAAAGAACCATGAAGTGAGCAATAAAGAGAGGGAAGGTAGACTATGAGAGAAGATTAGCCCTCTAACGGACTTGTGTTTATCTATAATGTTAAACTATATTTCTCAAATATAAAAATGTCTTAGTAAATACATTATAGAGTTAAAAAATCTATCTGTATTCTTAGTTAAGTTGTGTGCTAGGACAGGGTCACACACAGGTCACAGCACATTTACACCATTGTACCCAGAAGAGTGTTCATTCTTGGAGTCACAGCATTTTGGACAGACAGAGCTAATGAATTTCAAGTGGGTCTAAATTATTCACAAATTGCTGAAGGAAGCCATCTGTTTTTAATCAAAGCCACTTAAGCCTCTTGAACAGAAATGAGATCAAAGGTTGTTTTGGATATGGAATGGTTTTGAAAAAGGAACAGAATTTTGGTAGAAATAAAACTGATGGTCATGTGGTTTACAAGAATTGGGACTCACCTCAGTGATGAAGTAATGGTCGCATAATTTGGAGAAATATATTACCATGTTCATACATTTTGAGTTCATTTTTTGGAAGAGTTTAGTTTGGAGAGTTCAAAGGTCAAAATCCCTGTGACAAAGGGGTTGAAACCTTGTGAATGACAGGGTTGAGTTACGGTATCCAGAATTGGTGCCATTGTATGCTACTCCTGGGAAGAGGGGAATACAGAATCAGTGATTTTTGAAATGGAAGACCCTTTCACTGTCTCTTTGGGAAAAGAGGACAGATTTCTACTGGGTCTATTTTTGTGTATGGCCATTTTGTTTAACCCTTGTCTGGGTTTGTGAATTAATCATGGAAGAAAATAGCCACATTGTGAGTAAAGCGATCTGAAGATATGTTTTAAAAGTACTTTATAATTATTTCTGAACTGAGAATTTAAGAACTTTAAGCAAGGCTAAAATGATGCAGAACTTTTAAAGATTGACTTTTCATAGTGGGACTTTAATCACTCTCGCTCGCTCTCACACACACACATTTGCACATAGTGGGATTAAATTAAGTAAGAAATTTTATGTTGTTAATAGTTTAATAAAAACTATTATTTTGAATTTTCCATTGCTGTTCCAATGCTAGTGCTAACAAAGTCCCTTTCGTCCTAAACAAAATTTACTTTGTAACAGCACAAAATATAAAAACAGACAGTAAAAATTTTTATAATTATGTAAAGCACAAAAGTGTGGCTAAAATGAAGGTTGGTCCCTTAGAAAATAAGAAGGGGGAATTGATATTGGGTAATGAGGAAATGGCTGAAGCTTTCAATTACTATTTTGTGTCAGTTTTCACAGTCAAACATTTCAAAAACTGATGTTATGGATGATGAGGACCTGAATATAATAGCTATCAATAAAGTGGTAGTACTGAGAAAACTTGAAGCTCTACAGATAGACGAGTCCCCAGGTCCTAATGGAATGCATTCCATGGTACTGAAGGAAATGGGAGAAGTTATAATCGAGACTTTGGTGAAAATTTGCCAAAATTATCTGAACTCTGGGCAGGTCCCTGTGGATTGGAAGACAGTGAATGTCACATCACTATTCAAAAAAGGATGCAGGAAAAAGAAAGAACTATAGGCTAGTTGGTTTAACATCTGTAATTGGATAAAATGCTTAAAACTATCAATAAAGAAAAAATACCAATGAATCTGGAGCGAAATGGATCTGTCAGGCAGACGCAGCATTGATTCAGCAAAAGCAAGTTCTGTTCGACATATTTTCGTTGAGGATAGAACGAGTGTGCTAGATGGAGGCCAACAGGTGGTTGTTATTTATCTGGATTTCCGGAAGCCATTTGATAAGGTGCCACATAAGAGACTTGTACAGAAGATAAGTCAGCATAGAGTTGGGGGTGAGGAATTAACATGGATAGAGGATTGGTTAACCAATAGAAAGCAGAGAGTTTTTCTGGTTGGCAATTGGAGGTGAGCAGTGTGCTGCAGGGTTGGTGCTGGACATAAATGATCTGGAAGAGGGGACAGAGTGTAATATATCTAAGTTGGCTGATGACACTAAATTGAGTGGAAAAGCAAATTATGCAGAGGATATGGAGAGTCTCAGAGAGATATAGATCATTTAAGTGAATGGGCAAGATGGAGTGCAGTGTTGGCAAATGTGAGTTTATCCACTTTAGAAGGAAAACTGGAAAATCAGAATACTATTTAAATGGTAAGTGATTGCAGTATGCTGCCGTACAGAAGTACTTGGGAGTGTTTGTGATTGAATTTGCAAAAGGTTGGTTTGCAGGTGCAGCAGGCTATCAAGAAGGCTCAAGGGATGGATTTTAAGAGCAGGGAAGTTATGCTGCAACTGTACAAGGTACTGGTGAGGCCACATCTGAAGTTCTATGTACAATTCTGGTCGTCTCACTTGAGGAATGATGTACTGGCTATGGAAGCAGTGCAGAAGAGGTTCATCAGGTTAATTCCAGAGATGAGGGGGTTAGTCTATGAGGAGAGGTTGAGTTGTTTGGGACTGAACTTACTGTAATTTAGAAGAATGATAGGAGACCTTATAGAAACAGATAAGATTGGGGTTAATGTTTTTTCCATTGGTTGGGGAGACCAGAACTAGGGTACATAATCTCATTGTCTTAAATCTACTACCCTGTATTATGAGATAAAGAAAAACTGTTTTTCCAAAGAGGGTGGTGAATCTGTGGAATTCACTGCCCATTGAAGCAGTTGAGGGTACTTCAGAGCATTTAAGACCAGGTTGGATAGATTTTTACATAGTAAGGAAATTAAGAGATATGGGGGAAAAGGCAGGTTGGTGATGAGCCTATAATCCGATCTCATTGACTATCGGAGCAAGCTCGACAGGCCAGATGGCCTACTCCCGCTCCTATTTCTTAAGTTCTAGAGCAATGTGGTAGCATTGTGATTAGGAACAGGATTGGCAGCCAGCATTCTGGATCAGTGATTCTGGAACAAGAATTGACCCACCTTAAAGACTGGGCAGTTTAAATCCAAGTAATGAATTGAGAATTTTTAACAAGGCTGGTCTTAGCAACCTTAACTATTAATCTCTGGTTGCCATAGAAACATATTCTGCATGAGAGAAAACTGTCTTGAACTGGGGTAGACAATTGACTCTGACTCATAACTGCCTCCTCAGCCCCTCATTTCTGTTACACAAGTGCCAGCAAAGCTAATGTCCCATGAATGAATCAATAACAAAGAAAATATCTGGACCAGTTCCAGATGCTGTGGCTATAAAAGGTCAGAGGTAACATATTCTCTAATGACTAACTCCCATTGCCTTTCCACAGTCCACAAGGCAAGGGAGTGAGGAAAGCTCTCCACTTGCTTGGATAAATGCATTTGTCATGAGATTAAATAAATTGTGACACCATCCTGAATGCCACAATCTTGTGGAGACACAAGTGACTGCAGATGATGGAATCTGAAGCAAAATAAACTGGAAGAACTCGGCGGGCAGCTATGGAGAGAAAAGGAAGAGCAGAGCATTTCTACCTGGTTGGCACCACTTCCACTATCCTATCACTTCCTCCTCCACCCTCCACTGTGGCCACAATGTGTACCATCTACCTTGCCCACTGCAGCAACTGTCCCTTGTGTCTTTGACAATCTCTCCCAGAGCTGTGACCTGCATCATCCAGAACAATCAGGGAAGCAGATGTGTGGAATAACTATCACCGGCAAGTTTGGACAAGTTGCACACAAGCCATGCTTGGAAATGTAGTTCTCTTCAGTAACCGTTGCTGGGTTAAAATACTGAAATGTTTGGGTCAGCATCACAATGTCAATTCCTTTTATATGGATTGAACTGATTCCCCACAGTTTTCACAAAGATATATAAGGATAGAGATTAAAAACTGGCCTTCCCTATGATGTTCACAATATATCCATAAATGGAAAGCAAGGAGTGTTGATTAGACGGAATACCTCTCTGAGAAATCTGACAGCTTACTTTTATGCTGGAGCATTCTATACTTCCAGCAGAATTGAGAATTTCTGAACATGCTTACTAATGCCAGTGACTATTTGAAAAGAAGGAAAAGTTGATCTTTATCCGGTGAGGAATATGATTTTGTTAGTCCAGCTCATGAGTTGCATTGTGTTTGGATCAGCGACTTTGCTCGTTTGCTTTGTTAAATGGACTTTCGGCTGACATGGTCTCTTTCATGGGTTTAGTGCTGTGAAGATATTCTTCAGAATGGATTAAAAGAGAAGACTTTGAATTACTCCTTTGTAATGTGCCTTCCTGCTTATGGCGGCACTGGAATGCTTCTGCTGTTGGGTATAAGGTGAAATAGAACTGAATTTACATCTGAAACTGCCGCTTCAAGTTCAGATCATGTTGAGACATAAAAATATATTGGAACAACCAAAGAGAAAATTACATTTGAAGAAAACTTGATCTGAAACTGAAGTTTGTGCTTCCTTAACAGCCTGCAAAGAGCTATACTTTCTATTCTTTATTGCTCTCTACTACAGCAAGAATAGGAATTCTCTACTTCCTTGGTAGATCCTCCTATCTCTATTCACCCACCCTTTGTAAACCTCAAGTGTGTCATTAAACCAGATGGTAGTGCAATATTCAACATCAAGGTGAGCTTTGATCCAAACATTTTGCATAACAATGGCCACACTGGATTTGCGAATAGTATCTCAAGATCTCTGTGAGAAACAGGAGTTATTAGGCCCTTTTTTAGTGGGAAAAAAAGCGTTGATAAAGACAAATATTCTCCATCTTTGAATGGCTTCACTTACCTCCATAAAAGGTCCGAAGGACGATTGACTGGTCAAACTCGCTTCATCTTCCATCCGCCTTGGAGGGTCGACTCAGAGGTGGAGTGAAGCCGCTCCACCTCCTCCATAAAGGGATTGCCGCTGAGCGCAGCTCCAAAGGGGAGGGCTGATGATGTAGTGATGATGCTGTCAGCCCGCGATTCAAGAGCATGAATTTTAATGAACTCATATGGTCAAAAAAAGGTGATCATGTTGCACAAAAATCTGCCTGAGTCCTAAAAGTGCTTGCACAGATCTCCACTGGTGCTCGTACCTGGTTTTCAGTTGCCATTTTCAGTGTAGGCCGCTTTCCATCCCCAGTGCGTAAGTTCAAGCTCATGGTAGCGGGCGGTGCTACTGCACTTCTTGCCCCACTGCCCAGCTTACGATTCACCCCTGCATAATCTGCAGTTTTGGTCGTCAGCATAAAAGGTAAATTTGCCTTTTTTAAACTTGAGCAGGTGATTACGTGCCTTTTCTGTATAAAAACCTCTATTAAGAAGCTCCAGTCATCATATAGTTTAATCCAGTGCACTGAGCATCAAGTCAGGCTATTCTTCCATTGTTCGCAATTCAGTGGTAGTCTCCAAGACTTTGAGGTAGGAGAGAATGTGGAATTTGCAGCATCTTCTGAAAAACAGTCTGGAAAACTAATTGCTGAAAGTGAAGTCTGAAATATTGCCTAAAGAGAGAATCACTGGTCAGGAAGTATTTAATCTGACAAATACACCTGAAGATTTTGAAACCAAAGATGATTTTTTTTCCATAGAAACAAACATACATACCAGTGCTGTAAATACTCACATCATTGTTGTGAAGAAACAGGGCCAACGTCAAGGTGTAGTTTGTGCCATGATGGAAGCATTTTAATTCTTTAAAAGCGGTGACCGTGTGAGAAAGATCTTCCATCATAGTGAATTCAATGAAAACCTGGATACATCGAAGCCGTGCAATGATGTGGAATTTACTATTAAAGAATCAAAGTTATTCCAAAAGTATCCAGTAAAACTCAGACTAATCCTTTGCCATGACGTATCACATTAAATTTTACCATTTCCAAAGAGCTTCCCTTTGGAGATAAAGATACTAGATCTAAAGTTACTCTATTGGAAGGTGATCATATTAGGCTTAATATTTCCACTGACTGATGTGACAAATTAGAGTGTGCTACAAATATTGCAATCCTGACTGATTCTTTTGAGTTAACTGGAGAAACCAAAGAAATTTATGTGATTGCAACTATGATGGATGGATTTGATTTCACTAAATGCATAGATTGTGATGCTTGAATGTTTTTCCACTTCATTGAGATCATGGATAGTCTGCACTCTACTTCTCTAATGAGGTTGAATTCAGTTATCCTTGATGTTCTTTCAGCTCAAAGGAACTATACAATCTGTATTTAAAAAGCTTCCAAAGGGGGTGGTGTCATTTCATACACAATCTGAGCAATTTTATTGGAGAGGATTCTTAAGGATACAATTTATGAGCATTTAGATAAGTACAGTCTACTCAAGGATAGTCAGCATGGCTTTGTGAAAGGAAGGTAACAAAAGAAATTGATGAGGGTAGGGTGCTAAATGTGATCTACATGGACTTTAGCAAGGCATTTGACAAGGTCCCCCATGAGAGATTCGTCCAGAAAGTTATGAGGCACGGGATCAGTGGAGCCTTGGCTGTGTGCATAAAAAATTGGATTGCAGGAAGAAAGAGACTAGTAGTGGATGGAAAGTATTCTGCCTGGAGGTCAGTGACTAGAGGAGTGCTGCAGGGATCTGTTCTTGGACCCCTGCTCTTTGTGATTTTTATAAATGACCTGGATGAAGAGGCAGAAGGATGGGTCAGTAAGTTTATGGATGACACTAAGGTTAGAGGAGCTGTGGATGGAGTGGAAGGTTGACGAAGGTTAAAAAAGATATAGACAGGATGCAGAGTTGGGCAGAAAAGTGGCAAATGGATGCATTTTGGAAGGACAAACCAGAAGGTTGAGTACAGAGTTAATCATTGATTACTTAGGAGTGTGGATGAACAGAGGGACCTTGGGGTTCAAATCCATACATCCCTCAAGGTCACCACACAGGTTGGTAGGATAGTTAAGAAGGCCGATGGGATGCTGAGCTTCATTAATAGGGGGACTGAGTTCAGATGTAGAGAGGTCATGTTTCAGCTCTGCAAATCTCTGGTGAGAACACTCTTGGAATATTGTGTTCGATTCTGGTCACCTCATTATAGGAAGGATGTGGAAGCTCTGGAGAGGGTGCAAAGGAGATTTACCAGGATGTTGCCTGAATTTGGAAAACAAGTTTTATCAGGCAAGGTTAGCAGAGCTGGGACGTTTCTCTTTGGAGGATAGAAGGATGAGAAGAGACTTAATACAAGTCTAAAAGATTATGAGAGGCATAGATAGAGTTGATAGCCGCTACTTGTTTCCCAGGACAGGAATGGCAAACACCAGAATACATATGTACAAAGTTAGGGGAGGTAAATTTGGGGGAGACATCAGGGATAAGTTTTTTTTTTTACACACACAGAGTTGTGGGTGCCGGGGATGGTGGTGGAGGCTGAAACATCAGGGGCATGAAAGAGATATATGGATGATGGAAAAATAGATAGTTATGGGGTAGGATTAGTTTAGTACTTTTTTAGGGATATATGGGTCAGTACAATGAGGGCCAAAGGGCCTGTCATATTCTATGTTACTTTGGAGCAGTGGAGAGAGAAGATGCTGGTTCAATATCCAAATCCATCAGCCCGCCTAAGAGTAAAGGGTTCCAAAGAGGGAATAATTGCATATGATGAAGCTGGGATAAGAAATACTGTACCATTCCATATAAAAGAGCTGGAAAGGTGCACAATTCCTCAACTTGATAAGATTGAATTTAGCATTTGTGAAGTTAAAAGAACTGGTTGGCAGAGTGCAGTATTAATTAAAATTCTAAATTGTAACCCTAGGATACATGGCAGCATTGAAGAATAACGTTGGTTTCATTGAAGCATCAACGTGATCAGGGAAATTTCTTCCAGTACAATGAGTTCTCAGGCAATGTCGATGAGCTAGAAGTTGGGGATGTTGTGGAATACAATTTGACAAAAGAGAAAAGGAAACAAAGTGAGTGCTGAAAATAAAGCCAAGATTGCAACAGTAAATGGCCCCAGCGATGACGTGTAGCCAACACTTTACCAGACCATAATGGTAAAGTGATGAGGCCATTGCACAGTGTCGATCTACAGCAGGTGAAATATCAAGAACTTGTTGAGATTACAGAAGAAGGGACTAATAAAGGTGAAGTATAACCTTTTGTCCTAATCAGTCTAGTGTGGCGACGCACATAGTTGATGGTTGGGTGAACAGGCTCCGTGTGTTACGTGGATGGTGCCGTGCAGTTCATCTTTTCCGGCAGTAGCTCGATGACTCCAGGCACATGGACAGTGTGCTTGCGTCTCGATGACGTGATTTCCAACGCATGAGGGCGGGTGCTGAAAAGGCCATAAAATGGCTGCGCTAGCCACAATAAATCTCATGAGTTCTGATAAGTCCACCAACTGCTGATCTCATTTGTTCATTTAGTTAGCTCGCACGCGACACTAGCAAACAAAGCAGATTGCCTTCTGAAGGGCGAAACTATCAAGTTCTAGTAATGAGAGAAAATCTATGAAAAAAAGTTACACAACAGAAACACAAGAGCCATGAGTGCTCTCTTTCATTAAACCTTTCAATAGGAGCTGGATGCTGTGGAACATTTCCTATTCCAGAAACCAACAGATTTGTGCCTAAAACCAAATATCACTGTTAATTCATAGGAAGGGCCATGTGTAAGGTGGAATAGAAAACAAAATAGCTGATATTTTTTAAAAGTATATTAATGCATCAAGGTGGAAATGTTAATTGTTGGTGCCTTTTGCATAGAAACGGAGAGCAGTTGATATCAAGCGTAAGTAATCAAAAGACCGTTCCTTTACCAAATATGATCAGGAATGTAATTGAGGTGTAATTTGTTTCTGATTTGCCTCTGGTCACAGTTTAGGTTTGTCTAAAATGGAGATTGTTTTGTTCTTGGAAGAAGGGGGTGGGGGGAGAGACAAAAACCAACACCTGGCTTTCTCCTGTGCCCCTGTGTGATAGTACAGATTCTATCACCAATGTGTATATGTACATATGTACAGATGGTAGTGTAGGATGACTGTGATTGGCTGAGAGTGTAGCCACACCTACTGGCAGGTCTTAAAGGATTGCTCCTAGCCCAGACCAGGTCATTCTGGACTGGTCGACCTACTTGTGATATGCTCCAGTCTTTTAGTTAATAAAAGCTTTGGTTTGGATCAACAAGTCTGGTTCTTTCAATGCACACTACACCCTGTTAATAGTCTTGAAAAATAATTAGGATAAAAAGTTTTACCATTTTTTTTTAATGGATTATAATAGTGTGGATTGAGCTGTCAGCTGAAGTGGTGAACGTGGGCTCGACTCTTGACATTTAAGAAAAGTTTGGATAGGTACAAGGATGGGAGTCGTATGAAGGGCTATGTTTCAGGTGCAGATCAATGGAACTAGGCCGAATAACAGTGTGGCACAGATGGTTCTGTGCGGCATGGTTCCATAAAGTCCGCCACCTTTTATAATTGCTATTTTTTTCTCCTCAGGGGCCTTGGCAAAAG